>NC_086171.1:52021680-53429180 GCF_023053635.1 Elgaria multicarinata webbii
TCTGGCACCCATACCTCCCATGGTCTCGGGATGATCCCGAGACCGCGGGAAGAATCGGGTTAAAAGCTGTCTCATTTATCCTGGGAAAATGGAGGCATCATCCCTCCCTTCCTCTGGGATCCCCTGTGCATCTTGTGGACACACAGGGATGATCTTGGGACGATCCCTGGGATAAGGACTAGTGTAGGCATGCCCATGGACTGGTGTTAAGTGAGAACTGAATTGCTTGTTTTGAGGACAAACACAGAAAAGGAAAGCGCTATGGTACACTTAAATAGTAATGGGGTGAATGGAAACTTGGCTCACACCTTTATAGTTCAGGGGGAAATACCATTAACATCTCTCAAACACCTCCAAACCCATGCAGCAGTCATATTTGTTTCTTTGATTTTCATATTTCTGGGCCACTTTTCCTTCACAAGGCCTTCGAAGCAGCTCACAGGGTACAATTTTTTTAAAAAATCAATCCAGTAAAAAAAAGTATAAAATTATAAAAAGCACAAAAGCAGGGCAGCAGGAATGCAAACAAGTTCCACCAGCAACACAAGAAACAGAACCCATTGTAAACTTAAGGTGCAATCCTATTATGTTTAGACAGAAAAATGTCCTACAACTCCAGGCATATGCATAGGATTGTGCCCTTATTTGTGGACTGATGCTGTCTAAGTGCCATCAGGATTTGTTGAACTTTGTGTGTGTGTTGATAGACACAGTAAATATTTTGTGTGCAACAGATACAGCTTAACACATAAAATATTTTTTCTGGTAAATCAACAGTAAAAGAAGCAAAATTGAAATCCCTAAGAGGGCTCTAAACTTTGAACAGGGGGAGTTCAACCATGTTTTCAATGGGAACTTTCAAATACACTGAAACGAGACATTTTTGCCACTGAAGTTGATCCAATCCCTTGCTTTTCCTAAAGATGTTCTGACACATACAGAGATGTTTGTACACACAGATAACAAGTGCACAAGCAATCTATGGAATTTCCAACTGAGAGCTACAACTGTGAAAACACTGTCTCCTCAAGAGCTTCTGTTTTTTGTCCTGTGTTGTGAACCGTAAAACCATGTGACGAATTTCGTCTCTCATGCGTGGCTAAATGTCTCGCCCTGTGCTCTGACCATTAACCCATCTCTTCTATGAATATATCTGAATGTCCAAACTTCTAAGCTGGAACTTTCTCCAAAACTGGGTCTTCTCATTGTATTTTCTCTGATTCATGACCTGGAACCAGCAGCTTTCAGTCTAAATGCAGTGACAGAATTATAACCACATTTCCTGAACAACACAATTCAGCTGAAAAGGCGGAAACACTCCTTGCAATGGAATACAGCCATTTCCTCTTGCCTTGACAAGTCATGCAATGTCAAGGTTCGAAATCATGACATAGTAATTTACGGAAAAGGGGGTTGGAATTTAACACATAATATTTCTCTTTCTCATGTCAAAATACTCTACAGCTTGACTAAAAAACAGCTGGACAGAAGGGGAGAGGGGAGGAATCCTAATTAGTGTTTAACCTAGGGATGGGGAAGAAATTAGTTCATTTCATACTTTTGAGTCATTATGTAAATCAAAACGATTATCCTACGAAATTTGGTGTTCTCCAAATTTTGCAATGGAGTTCTGCAATAAAAAGAAGTGTACAATGAGATGTATTTTAGGGGAAATAATGTCCAAAAATCTTAATGACATAGGGTGGGATACAAATGTTTTAAATAAATAAATACATTATATCATGAAAATTGGTTGCCAAAAATATTTGTATTAAGCAAAAATCCATGTATTAGGATAAATGTGCACAGAATGCTTATGAATTTTCATACAAACTTTTTTTAAAAAAAACCAGACTTTGCAATAAATTGAACTTAAGACAGGAGAAATGCACAAAGTTCAAGATGAACCAAGTTTAAGATTAGAAGAATGAAAAACTGAAAGTAAAATTAACAGATTCATCCATCCCTGGTTTACTATTTTTTTATCAACACTTGTTTTCCACACTCAGCCCATTTTATCCTCTATGAAACTAGCTTCTTCTATTCTACCGCCACAGAACTGCAGCCCATGATTTCCACAAAAACTTCCAGAGGGGATTCAGCTTTTCCCATCAATGCATGTATCACACACATGCACACACACACACTGATGGAAAAGATAAAGGAAATTAAAAACAAGGGTATTTGAGCCTTTCTGTGGTAAAAAGCAAAAAAAAAAGCAAAAGCAAAGCTGGCAGCATGGACTAAAAAAAAAAAAAGGCTAACAATAATAGCAAGAAAGGCAGGGAAATTTACTGGATCCATGGCTCTCATTGCTGCCAATCAACACAATACCCTGTAGCTATTTAATTGGTGAGAGGCCATGCTCAGGAGTGAAGAACAAGCTTTGCCTGCAGGTTCAATCACTGGCATCTCCAGTTAGATGGCTCAGGAAGCTGGTGAAAGAAAAGAGTCCCTGGAGAGCAATGCCTATCAAAGTAGCTAGATAGACCAATGTATAGGCAGCTGCAAATATAAAAGGCTATCTCCTGAACTACAATAATACAAAAAAGTATATTAAAGTAACAACAACACTGTCCTTGAAATGGCACGAGGCAAATAGAATAAGGAAAGAACCTGGGCCTGTCCTAACAACTGCATACACTGGTTTAGGGAGACCTATATCTCATACTTTGAAAACAATTGGTCAGATTTGGGACCAGGTTTTGGGAGACCATCAATATCCTCAATGTCATCATCCTTTCTGACTCTTCCCGACCCAAGTGGGAAAGGGAAGGTGAATGACAAAGAAGAAGCTGCTTTTCTTTCTAGCTTCTGTTAGTTGCTCACTTGTTTTTGCTGGCCCTTTGGGGTACAGGGAGCAGATGGGTGAGAGGAGGGGTAATAATTGGCCCTGGCTCTGATACTTGGCAATGGACCTGATGCTGAGCCCCAGGCCTTGGCAGATGCCCAACAATGCTAACTCCTGTCCATCTGTAGAGTCACCTATGTTAATTGTCACGTTTACATTTCATGCCTACTAATGTTGTTGAGGTATACAGAATGTGAGAAATATAAACTGGGTGAGATATAAGCTGGGAGAGCCAGTGTGGTGTAGTGGCTAAGGTTTTAGACTGGGAGTCGGGAGATCCGGGTTCTAGTCCCCACTTGGCCATGGAAACCCACTAGGTGACTTTGGGCCAGTCACAGACTCTCAGCCCAACCCACCTCACAGGGTTGTTGTTGTGAGGATAAAGTGGAGAGGAGGAGGAGGATTATGTACACCGCCTTAAGTTCCTTGGAGGAAAAAAGGCGGGATATAAATGCAATAATAAATAAAATAAATATATTCTAGAAATATTCATTGGACAGTTTCCATTCATCCATATTTATGAATATTTATTAGAACTCGTGATGGGGGATAGGGTGAATTTAGTTTGGTCTGTATTTTTAAGTGAACTTAAATTCACATTTCCCTGACTAACTCGCACTTCCCTGACTCATATGCAGGTATCCTTTGGATTGTGCTCTTCTTCATATGTTGCAATGCAGTTCTCAGTGCAATGCAGTTCTCAGTGCAATGCAGTTCTCGATACAAAAAATATGTATATTGGGGAACATTACTAAAAATGTATATAATGGGGAACGTTATACACAAAAATGCATACATTAGAGAAAATTGCAAATAAAAATGTATACATTAGATAAAGTTGTGTACAAAATTTAACACATTAAGGGAAATTGTATACAAAATAAACTCCTTGTTGTTATTTAATTAGCAAACTGAGGATGAATGTAGTTAGGATAGATTTATGATTATGTAGGTTGGACAAATCAGTATATTTGTCCATCCCTACTACTGATTCAAGTTACCTTTCCCCCATGTACATCCTATAGAAGTACTATTATTTAATAGATTTATATACTGCTGAAATATTGAGACCTACCTCTAAGCGGTTCACAAAATATATTATAATATACATTAAAATACATACCAATTGCTAAAACACTAATATAAAATGCAAATAAAGTATTTAAATCAGTTTAAAACAATTAAAACAACACTGTAAATTATAAACCAACAGATTGTGCAGCACATTCACTCAGGAAAGGCCTAGGTAAAGAAAAGTCTCTTTAATTGGCATCTAAAGCATAATACAATTGGCACCTCCTGAATCATTACATAAACTGGGTGCCACCATAGAGAAAGCCTACTTCATGTGAGATGTCAGTCTACAGGTTGTGGTACCACCAACAATACTTCCTGCATTGTCAATGGGTTGAATATAGACAAATTTAGTCACACTTTAGCCCCGTTGAAATCAACGGGACCTAAGTTAGTCATGACTAACTTGTCTCTGAATTTTTATGGGACTTAAGTATGACTACCTTAATCTGGATCCAACTGAGCAGCTGACAGTTAACAGGTGAATACAAGATTTTTACTTTTACTTTATAACATAGTTTTAAATTTAAAACATTTATATTGTATTTTATTGTGTTGCAGTTTATTATTTTAATTGTTGTGAACCTCCCAGAGAGCTTCAGTTATTGGGTGGTGTTGAAATGTGATAAATAAATAAATAAAATTCAATCCAAAAGCCCTCCATTGCTAATATATATGTTAAGGTAACTAAACAACATGTCATCAACTTAGGCCTTAGCTAGATGGGGCGAAATCCCAGGGCAATCACCAGGATTGTCCCTGTGTGTTCACATGATGCACAGGGGATCCTTGGATCAGGGAAGGATCATCGCCCTACACTTGCCCCGGGATCTCGCCCTACACTTTCGGCTTGCTTTTTCCGCCGTCTCGGGCTGAGCCCGAGACCACAGAACATGTGTGCGGGCTTTGTGGTTTGTCCAGGTTCCTTGCGAGGAGCCAGGACCTGCACCCATCGTTTTGTTTTGTTTTAAAAAAAACACCTTACCATGCACGAGCACATCTTCTGTTTCTTTAAAAAAAAAAAAATGGCGGGTGCAACGTCCTCTCCTTCTGAGGCTGTCGCGCGCCGCATGTAAACAGAGGGTGATCTCGCGATAAAAAAATTGCTAGAACTTCACCCCTCTGTAGCGCAATAACAGGTAGGTCTAGCTAAGGCCTCTGTTTAAAGAACAAGGAGCAAAACGAGAAAAGTGAAAACTCATTTGACAAACCTAAGGAAAATGATGGTGTTAAAAATGCCCATTTTCCTATTTAAAAAGGCATTGCTCCACCAAAACCCATCTTCACTTATTGGCATATAACCTTCTTGTATTGGAAAGATAATGTAGCATATTTGACATCACATTCATTTTATTGACTACAGGCTGCAGCATTATCAATATATAATTCCAAGGCTTAACTTCAGAAATGTTAGCACTCAAAGAATGCTCAAAATTAGATACCAATACTTGACTCAAGGGCAAGAACATTCATAAATGTACTGTCAACAAAAGAAAAAACTGGTTAAAATGCTGGAACAACAACAAAAAAGCCTCTTGCTAACTAGTTCACTACATGTGTTAGCATGTGGTAAGATGTAAAAGTAGAAAGTTTAAAGCAATCTAAGGCAATGAAGTCATGCTTGAGGAATTTGATCTTTCTAAATTCCTTAACAAAATGACCTGACCCGCAGTTCTCAGACTAACCTTAGCTCTCCACTGAATTCTGCACTTCTTTAAATGCTGTGTTGCAGTTCTAGGCAGACAAGATACACATTTTAATAGGCATTTAAATACATATTTAAATAGGCATTTAAATACATATTTAAATATGCATTTTGAGGATTTTTTTGTAATGCAGATTAATGCAGAAACAAAAAAGAGTGATGGGTAAACACATAGAATCATAGAATAGTAGAGTTTAAAGGGGCCCATAAGGCCATCGAGTCCAACCCCCTGCTCAATGCAGGAATCCACCCTAAAGCATACCTGACAGTTGGTTGTCCAGCTCACAACCTCCCTAGGTAACTGGTTCCTTTGTCGTACTGCTCTAACAGTCAGGAAGTTTTTCCTGATGTCCAGCCGGAATCTGGACATACTAAAGTGACACGGATGAGAAATAGTATTCTTCCACCAGTAAGACAATTATTCCAATCCCCCCTTTTTTTCTTTTATCTTTTTGCACAACACATACAGAAGTGCAGAAACTGGATTTAGTGAAACCTACTTTGAAGCTCAGGAATACCAGCTATTAGCCAAAATACTAGTTTTAGAGAAGAGAAGGAAATATCTAATATAGGCCACTGTAGAGAAGAAATAATATCTAATGTAGACCACTCTGAGGGACATAATATAAGGCAAAATGAATGATTGGCCTCACGAAGATAAGCTGCCATAGTCCCTGTGTGCACATGAGGGCTCCAATGCAGACACAGGAATTTCCACATGTAAGAGATCCCCTAATCATAGAAGATTTGCTTTTGCATGCATGAAGCTCTTGCACATACTGGAGTACTAGAGCGATGGAATGTTCCAAATATGAGATGAATGAGCACACACAACCATATGCACCCACAATCTGTAGGTGGTGAACATCCAATTGGTTTTCTTACATTTTGCATTGAGTGAGCTTGCTCCCCACATGTACATACCAAATATTCCATGTTATTTTTAAAAATTGACTGGTATGTAAATTGCTGTAAATCATAGTAAAGTATGGCACGCATCTCTCTGAATTTGGGGGGTTTCTGCTGCACTACTAATTAAAATTATGTGTGAATGAAAAAATCAAGAGCTAGCAACTTGTGCATGATGGGGGAGGGAAGCGACCCCCCCCCATTGAACGCAATCAGTGAACAAGAGTGAATGAAATAAGAAAAATTAAGAGGTCTAAAGATCAAGTTGAGAATAAAACAAAGACATGCAAGCAATTAAAAAAGATAAATGGGCTGCAATTTAAAACAAAGTATGTGAGACAGAGCCTTGGCATGAGGAGCTCTCAGCCTTGCATTATGACAATAGCATGCAAATGCTAGCAAGTCAAGACTTTCCCGTCCAACTATGTTTTCATTAAAGATTCTGCTTTTTTCCAGAATAATAGTAAATGACACGTGAACTTCATATGAACTATAGGTCATGAAAGGATTTAGCATTGGCATTTTTAATCTAAAAAGTCTGTGCCAGAAAATCAATATGTTTCAGTTGCGGCATTCGAATGCAATTTTCTTCACGTAACAGGGTTTCTTTCTTTCTTTCATCCCCCCCACCCCCCTTCTTTCTCTCTTTCCTCCAACCTTCTCCCTCACTCTCTCTCTCTTAAAAGAAATAATGACTAATTCCCAGTTTTTCTATGAAACAAGCAGCTGTGTTATAAGGTAATGACATCAATAACGCATTACATGTAAACAGAAAATGAACAAAAAAATCATTCAAGGGCCTTTTCAAACCAGCGTGCTTTTCATCAGTGCTATTACTGGTTCCATTCACATTATCGGATTGAACCATGCTGCATAACCAAGGTGCTGACAAGCCTTGATTACCCAATAACTCCTGTATTCCTTTCAGGCAGGTTCACCGAAAGGACAGGAATGCCGGGCCTTCCTGTGGGGCAGACTGCTTTCCACAGAGACTCGAGTCAATGAAACCCAATGCCCTTGCGGCTCCACGCACCAAAATGGGGCTTTGCATTTCCTGATATGTATTTATGACTTTTTTCCGTCTTTGTTCTCTATTGTTTCAGATAACAATTTATTGTCCGGCGGAGGGGCCAAGCTAAACATTTTAAAAACTCTTTTCATAACACTTCGAAGGGGGACAGCTAAGCCATCTCTGCAGTAAATCTGTGGTGGGCTCTTTCCCAAGTTGCAGAGTCAACAAATCTGCTTCTCACCCAGGGCAAATCCAGACATTACAACAACAGTGGAAACATGAGTCCTGCATCCGAGGCCCCAGGGGACCTCTCCTGGAAAGCTTCCTAGCTGTCAGAACATTGGTTAGCAGCCTCCTCTTGGCTCCTTATCCCAACTAAGCTTCTCCCCTTTTCTTAGCATAATCTTCTTCCACGATCCATGGTTGTTGTTCTTTAAAGTTTACTTTCTAAAAGAAATGCTGCTTAAATCTGATGTGGTGCCAAAGGGAATATGTATTCACTCTTCCTGACAGCTTAACTTGGAGTGTTAATGAAAAGCAGCAGCCCAGCTTGGCCACCAGATGTGCTGACGAGTCCCAAGCAAAGCAAACTGGAGTCATTCTGAGGAGAGTTACACCAAAGGGGCTTAATCCCAAACTATGGAGATTTCTCACATTTCTTGATGGATAAAATTCAGAATCTCTGCTATCATGTGAAGAGTAATTAAAGGACATCTTTTTGGGGAGAGAAATGGCAAATAATTTTCCTTGGAGCCTTTGGCCCCAGCCTCTTAGTCTTCAAACTCTCTTGCAGCCCTACAGCGCCTTCCACAGCTGTTAGACTGCAATTGACATGCTGCCTCGACATTATGGGACTAGTGGGCTAGCACATCTGAAGGGTATCAGGTTGGAGAAGACTGCCCTACTGTAACTAAACCATAGCAAGTTCAACTGAAATTGTATTATTTAAGCCCCTTGGTGCAGGGATTCATCCTAATGCACCATGTACATCAGGGATAGGTAACAGATGTTTTGGCCTACAACTCCCATTAGCTCTAGCCAGCATAGTCAATGTTAATGGATGATGGGAGTTGTAGGCCAAAATATCTGGAGGGCCACAACTTGCCCACCCTTGATGTACATGGACGGGGCTTTTAAAACAAGAATAATAGCCCTATCATGACGATAGATGGTGTGTATGTGTGTGTGTGTGTGTGTGTTTAGGGAACCAGAAATCATATGCTGCAGATTCTTCATAGGGTACAGTCTCTCAATCACCCGGCAGTACTATCCCAGTCAGTGACAAGACTGGAGGCAGGTTTATCTTTAACTGTGCCACCCCAAGAACAGGGCTTTAATTTTCCTTATAGACGGGAATGGCAACTATTTATTTAGGAGATCAAAATAAAGAGCTGTACTTTCACGGCTTGCCCTTGTCACTGGGTATTCCCTGTGTCTTCTCTAACAATGAGGTTTTCCACACAAGGCTCTATCTCTTTTTGATCTCATAGCAGAATTGAGATCCAAGCTCTAAAGAGCTTATCTTTCCTGCTTTTCTACTACATAACCTCTAGGTGGCACAGTACTATAGCAGAATAACACAATTAAAACAGTAGGAAAATACATTTTCTTTCGTTTTCAGAAATAATATTCCATTTGCTCTAAAAGACCCCAGGAAAGTGCTCATAAAAAAACAGAAGCGAAATTGTAAACATCCATGATTAAGGAATGACGAGCGCACAATAAATTCCTAGTGTAGAAAAGCTCAATGTCTCTTGACTGCATTAGGGTGGCCACTTTCGATATACCAAAGAAGAAGGAAGGTATCAACAAAAAGGAGGCCAAAAGTTGACAAAAATCTGCATATGTTAATTTATATGTATAGATACAAATAGAGAGGTAATTATTCTAGTGGAAATAGAGTACTTCTCACAATAGAGTTGAAAGCTGTGACCAGGTGACCTGTATGGTTTGCTCAGTCCGGTGTCCAGGTGCTGTTGATGGGTAATTTCAAGGCCCAGCTCTTCCTTCTGACGGTTCTTACATCTTTATACTAGACTTGGACTGGACAACCCTTCAAATAAGGGCAGCTTCCAAAGAATAGGACAGTCCTCTGGCAGCCCGTCAGATAGAGGACTGACCTTTGCAAAAGAGGACACATGTTCACTCTACAGTACTGCAGGCTTTCTTCCAAGGGCTTGCCCCTGCTGCTAGTTCCAGCTACCACCTCTTCCAAAGTTGTCTTCTCCTGCTCTGAACGGGAAAGAGTTCTGAAGACCTCTCCGGGCATGCTATGATACTAACTCATTGGCAATGGCAACAGTGTATCACTATCTGCCTGGCTGGGTTTACATCTGACTCTGCCATTAAATTCTGCAAAATATCCAGAGAGCTGTGGCTCCCAATAATAGTCTAGCAGTCTATCCCAAGGCAGGTTCCTCGACACATAACTCCCAAGAAAATTAACCTATACTATCTATTCTAGACAATAGTATGCCATAGGAAAATTGAAAAGAGAAAAGCACACCCCATCATACTACCTACAAGACCAAAACATTTAAAATAAACATATATTTTTTAAAGAAATCATATTTTCTCATATTTCCTAAACTTGTTTTGAAAATTGTCAAGGCTTGTCAACAAAAAGTTTGAATTAAATTTATACAGCATAATGAAAACAAACTGAAATGAATATTGCAAATTTGTCCATTTTGAGTGGCTCCAGCTACATTGTGTAACTAGAATAAAATAAAAAATAAAAGCCGATGTAACCAAATAATACACAAAACATTCTACATAATTCAACTAAAATAAACAAAGGAAGTTCCAGTATTTACTCATTTGTTCATGAAGTCACTAATATGAGTTTACATTTCCTAGATATATGTCTAGGATCATTTGTTGATGAGAAGCTGCAGTATTACAAGAAAAAGGTTCTTGAGCAGCCAAAGTATTAAAAGATATCATAATAATAACAATACACTAACTTGTAGCATTGGTGTATAATACGGATCCACCAATATCTGTCTGGTGGATAACCTTGGTCATAAAGGAATCTCAGTACAGTGGCCATTTAGATGTGTAATAGATTTTCATTTACGTTGAGTCTGCAGCCTTCACCTGGAAGTAAATCCAACTGAACTCAATAGGAAGTACTTTTGAGTAGGTATGTACAGACTGGTGCTGTTAGTTACTCTTAATCTGCATATAGAAAGTCAATGAAAAAGGAGAATTTCAAGAATCAAAATGTCTTAAGTGCGCCTCGTACCATTCTATAGGAAAAGCATTTGGTCCTGGAGCTTTCCCGTTACTCATATTCTCAAACCCACACCTTCCCTCTTCCCTCTGCGAAGGCTTTGCAAGCAACTCCTTTTGCTGCAAATCCAGTTGTGGAACTGGACAGACCAACTCTTTAGGCCTTTCATCACTCTCTCAGTACCTCTGATACAGACAAGTCAGTTCTGCTTTAGATTATTCCATTCATATTTAGCTTGTTGTCATCTTTTACAGAGACCTGGGGTTGCAAATTGACTTAATAAGGACTGCACCGTTTTATGCAATTCCACTTCCTGCATAACCTTGAGCTTCTTTTTATAAGAACGAAATGCAATAATCTTTTTCCTCCTTTAAATTAGGAGTTCTTTATATGATGTAAAGTGGCCTTTTATGGAAGATTGCAGGCATTAATGTCCATCAATGCCTGCAATCTTGCATAAATGGCCACTTTATGGCCACCATTTGTATAAAATACCCCTTACGCAAAATGGTGGCTTTTGAGGGAACAAGCGTCACCAGGCCATCTAGCAGCTTGCAGATCACAGCGAGCAGGAGTGGGTGGCTGGCAGAGTCCATGGACTGCAGTTCAGGAAGGTGAATGGGAGGGAGTCCATCAGACTCTACCCTCCTCCCAGATTTTCAAGATATCCCTAACTGCATTATTGGCAGAACTATCTCTTGACTTGGAAAGATGGGCATCACTTAATTTAAGTACTTGGGATAAAGATGAAATATTTAAGATGAATGTCTGGCCATAGGTAATTTATCTATTAGATAGTATTTGTTTATAAATTGCCCAAACATATTTTCAAAACCTTTATGAGAAATTTCCTCCCATATTTTTCATTAAAGAAAACACAGTTGTCAATTGAAGAGGGCAGATTTAATTTTACAGATCTTAGTTAATATCATAAATTTTATTTATTAACCTACATTAATAATTGGAAAACAACTTTTTCTTTTAATTCTCCTCCACGGATTATTTTGGAGTCAAACCATTTAGTTCCCCTTTATGGCTGGATGGCATTAGGATCTTTGGGTAGAATCCAATGGGGTGCTTACAACCCTGCCAATTTTCTTACACCCTGCCAGTTCTTGTGCAGTGGTGATTTAGTGCAATCCAAAATGAGTAAAAATGCTTATTTCTGGAAGGAGGCAGATCAGTGGAGTATGCATAAGGGAATTCTGCCAGCCTGCCCTCTTCTAGAAATGAGCATTTTAATATGCCCTTGGTATATTAAAAAGAAAGGAATGGCTCCATTAACAATTTTAGTAGCAAGAGAGACTTGGAATGCAATGGCTCATCAGCAGCAATTTGATCCATATTCTCATACTAAATTAACTTTATAGGAGAATCCAATTTTAAAATAGAGAAATGACCATTTATCAACCCAAGAGTTGGGTTGATAAAGGAACACTTAATGGGTTTGGATGATGCATTTTTACCATTTTCAGTATAGCAGTTTATTTATTTATTTATTACATTTCTATACCGCCCCATAGCCGAAGCTCTCTCGGTGGTTTACAAAAGATTAGAGACCATTTACCGTCCAGTGCTATCTGGCAGTACATTCAGCTCCAAGATTTGTTGGAGTCTATTTCCGGCCATCAGCTTCAGAGCTTCTTGGCTCTGTTGGAGGAATTAATTGGTTCCTTAGAAAGCTAGATGTTAATAAAAGTCTTGTGTAATGTAGTAAAGTAGATATTCAGAGATAAATGGAATGAGGAATTGGAATGTTCTATACAGTCTAATCAATGGAAGGTTGCCTTAGATTACATATGTACTATTTCTAAAGATTTGAAACTGAGGCCTCAGCTAGACCTATGGGTCTAGCACGATGGAGGGTGAGGATCTTGCGATATTATGATAGCGACTTCATTCCCCTCTGTTTTCACACGGCGCATGACGTGCAAGAAGAAAGAGGGCATCGCGCCTGCCATTTTGTGTTTCTTTTTAATGAAGAAGTAGCGCATGAGTGCCGAACTGTGAGTTTTTTTTAAAAAAAATAAATTTCCCCACTCCCCCACCCCATCCCCAATAGCCACAGAGCTCCTGAGGAGCTCTGTGCCCGTGCGCAGTTCCCACCTCCTCACGGTTACTCGCGAGGAGCTGGGACAAACCACGATGCGCGCCCACACATTCCACAGTCTCGGGATCATCTTGAGTCTGCAGAAAAAGCATGCTTAAAGGGTAGGTCGAGATACCGGGGAAAGGGAGGGATTATACCTCCCTGCTCCTGGGATCACCTGTGTGTCATGTGGATGCACAGGGACAATCCCCGGGGATCGCCCCTTCTAGCTATGGCCTGGGACTGATTCAATAAAAACTGATGTTTCCTGCATACTGGACAGCACAGAGGATTATTAAGAAGAAACTGGATAGCTCAGCTAGATGCTGGCACTGTAGTGATGACAGTGCCTCATTGGGGCATATGATGTGGGCATGTCCTGTAGTGGTTTTGTTTAAGTTGGAAGATATTGGGCGTATACATTTTGTTCTTCAAAAATCTGTGATAAATGGATGTACACACACTTTTAAATTACATCCCTGTGATGTAAGGATTAATAGATGGACAGAAAAAGTGGATAATGTGAGACTTTACATTGCAAAGAGATTTATACGTCAAACTTGGAAGGAGAAACACCCACTACCTAACGCTCAACAGACTGAAGTTCTCACTGTGCTTGCTACATTTGAGTCTATCTCCTACAACCGTCAAAGTCCTATGGATGCTTAGTTAGACATATTGGCTGCTTATATTAACATATATATTAGAAATGGAAGTGATAAATCCCTTTTCTCCCTTCTTTCTGTTCTCTCGCACACACCCCACCGCCCACATCAAGGAAGATGTTCATGATTGCTGTGTATTATGTTTTATATGAATACCCCTTTCTGCTTTTTTGTTGTTGTCATTATTGTGTATCAAAAAAGAGTTTTTTTAAAAAATAATTTTTTTAAAGAGTATTAGATTATAAGACAGATATAACACTCAAACTGTAATTGTTATTGAGCAAACTACTTCAAGGAACATTTAGCAGTCAGAGACCATTTCCTATCTTGGCCTCTCTCAATACAAGACTGAAGAACTTAGCAGCTCCATCTTATCTCTAAATATTAGGGCTTCTCTGCACATGACAGAAAGAGATGGGACCCAGCATTTCTACCACAGGTTGGCAACATATTTTTGTAGGATTCAGTTCAGTTAGATGTACACAGTGTCATTAAAATGGAAGAAGATAGGGACAAAATCATAATTAACTGGCTCTGCCTACCGTTGGTTTCCACCTTTAAGTAACCTCAATTTACTAGCACTATGTCTTTACTCAAACAAACTGTGGTCAGTAAAAACTATGATTTTACTGATACAATATCACTTCAAACTGTGATTTTTGAAGCTGATTTCTTTCAATAAACCATACATTGTCCAGTTTGGGTTTGGGGCATAATGCTAAAGTTAGGTTAAATTAACATGGAAACAGAAGCTTCTGATCCCCTCCCTGCAGTTGTGCTGGAGGAGGGAGAAGGAGGAAGGGCACAAGCCCAAGATTCTTGCAAGGAGCAATGTCATAGTTTTTTCTTTATGTCCAAATGCAGTCAAAGTATGGGCCATGGAATTATATGGGAATCATAGAAGCCAGAAACACTGAACAGGATTTTCAACGGTCAGGAGCTTTGCTGCACAACTTTACGCTTTGCTAAAACTACCGAATGCAAAATAAGTATGCAAAATAAGCAAACAGAACTTTGGCTACATAACTTGTAGTTACGGATGCTTTTGTTTATTTTATAATACAGAGTATACACAAGCCCATTAGCTAAGTTTACCTCCAATTACTTGAGCTTAATTGGGTTGTGGATCAAGCTACAAGTACCTCTGGGACTGAGTGTGGGCTGCCAAAGCAGGTTTCATACATTTATCCCCAAGGAAATTCTTTATCTAAATGAAAAATGACATCATCAGGAGATAGATTAAAATTATATCATACAATGCTGAACAATATGTCTGGGGAAGAAGCATAAGGATGCTAAGCAATGAATCATTGCCACAAAGCAGGAAAGCTTTCTTTCTTTTCAACCAAGCAATCAAGGAAAGATGGGTAGATCTTCAACAACAGAAGTGGTTACATAACAAGGACAGTGTTGTATCTGCACAAATAAGTATTTTTCAGCTCGCTTTTAGGTAACAGCAAAGAAGAAAAGATTTGATAGAACTTGAATGTAGAACATGACACAAGTGGTTACACAACAAGGGCAGTGTTCTTGTATCTGCTCAAATAACTAATATTCAGCTTGCTTTTAGGTAACAGTATATGTGTAACAATCCTTTGTTCCACAGCACAAAAGAAAAAAAACCCTCTGTACTGGAATATCTGAATCACTTCTTGGCAATCTTTCAAGGTAAACAGATTAAATTAAAAATGAATGCTTCTCTCTACACCTTCCCTCCTGCCCCCATTCTCTCTCGCACACACCCCCAACACACATATACACACACACACACACCAGAGTGAGATATTTGCCTATCAAACACTGGGAATGATCAAATTCATCAGTCATTCAACCAACCAACCGACTGAAAAGTGGAAATAATAAGAAAACAATCTCACAGAAAGAAGTGAATTTTCATGTAGCCATTTGTCTTGTATAATTAATCCCATATGTGAGACCAGAGTGGATAATTGGGGAGAGGAGGGAAGTATCAAACATCTCCCTTTTGAATGCATAAATCTACAAAAGAACAAGAGATGCCTTAAAATCTCTCTCTCTCTCTCTCTTTTTTTTTTTTTTAATAATTTTTATTCATTTTCAACACTATATAAACATAAATGAACATTTCCAAAATATAATTGAAACAAACACAATAAGAAAAAGAAATACATCAAATATCTGCTTCATACATATTGAATAATTGTTGAGTACAAATATCAAAAACTATTACATATGCCTTATCACACTACAACATTTTCATTCTTAACATAAAAGTGCACCCCCCACCTCGGGATCATTCTTGAATCCAAAATCTAATCGTTTCTTCTGATGGTGGTTTCCCATCTCCCTTAGTAAACACGAACACTAGGAACTGTTTCCAAATTCCTTCGAACTCATTTATTTTAGTTACGCCTTTTCTCCACTTAATATTACATGTCAGTTTATCATTAATGGCTATGTCCCATACTACTTTATACCACTCCTCAATAGAATATTCCCCTTGGATCTTCCAGTTCCTAGCTATCATCAATCGTGCTGCAACCAACAAACTCGATATCAGCTCTATAGTTCCTTTTCCACACTTTATATCTTCAAATAGTGACAGCAATGCTATTTTTGGTGTTTGTTCTATTTTCATTCCCACTATTTCTTCAATTTCTGAGAACACCATCTTCCATAATCTTTGTACATATTTGCATTGCCACCACATATGTAAATACGTTCCTTTTTCCCCACATCCTCTCCAACAATTTGCTGAATGTTGATCACTTATCTTGTTCAATCTAACCGGGGTTAGGTACCACCTCCATAAAATTTTAAAATAATTCTCCTTTATTCTTACTGATAAACTTCTCAACACTCTTTGTTTCCATAGTCCCTCCCAGCTCTGTCGCCCTATTTGTATCTTCAAATCTGATTCCCAAATCACTTTCTCTGTATTCTCTCTAAACTCCTTCTCTAACAATATTTTATATATTTCACTCATTAATCCTTTTGAAACTATACTACCTCCTTTTCCTTTCTCCTTACTTACTACTAATTCTTCAAACCTCGTCATCTTTCTGCACATTCTATTATCTTTAATCCACTTTTTATTCCATTGTTCTAATTGACCATATTCTAGCCAAGATAGCTTCTTCTCCTTTAACAAATTTTCCATATCTTCTCTTGTTTTAATATCTCTTACCCAATCCTTTAATTTTATTTTATTTTTCTCTTTTAATATTTTACATAATCTACCCTTTAGATCCTCTGGGAAATTCTTTAACATTATTATCGGTGCTAAGGGAGAGTTGCTCGGAAGCAGCTTCCCTTTAAATTTGCTCCAAATTTCCCATTGAGTCCTCAGGAGTGGATTATCTATACTTCCAACCCATTTTCTTCCTCCATCTTTAAAAAAAACATTCTCCAAATTCATCTCTACCTTACTTATGATTTTTTCTTCCATCCAGTATAAATCTCCTACTCCCATAATTGCTTCTACAACATGTCTTAATCTATTTGCTACGTAGTATAATTTTATGTTTGGGAGACCCATTCCCCCCTTTTTTTGGCTTAGGTACCAATTATTTTTATTCACTCTTGCTCTCTTTTCTCCATTACAATATTTATTAATAATATTTTGCCAACTTTTTATCTCGGTTTCTGATATTTTTATAGGTAGCATCCTAAATACGAAATTAATTTTAGCTAATATCTTCATTTTTATCAAAGCTATTCTCCCAAACCAAGATAAATTTAATCTTTTATATTTCTCCAATTTCTCTAATACCTCCTTCTTTAACCTCATTAAATTTTCCCTTTCTAAATTCTCTAGATTTTTTGTAATTTTAATTCCCAAGTATTTAATCTCATTCTTAACTTTCAATTCCATCCCCTTAAATTCCCAATCCTTTTCTTCCTTCTTAGTATAGTTAAACAACATCATCTCTGATTTAGACCAATTTATTTTTAACCCTGTAATTTCCTCAAATTCCCTCAACTGATATTTAATTCTTTCTAATTTTCTTAATGGATTCTTAATGGTCAATAAAGTATCATCCGCAAACATGTTTAGCTTTATCTCCCTTACCTCTCCAATTCCTTCTAATTCTTTATCCTCCCTTAGTGCCTTCGCCAAAACTTCCATAACCATTACAAAAAGGACCGGCGAGAGCGGACATCCTTGTCTTGTTCCTCTGGCTAGTCGTATCTTTTCAGTAAGTCCGTCATTTACCACCACTACCGCCGTATTTTGGGAATATAACTGTTCTATTACATTTTTAAATTTATTTCCAAATCCCAATTTATCTATAATACTCTTTAGTGCCTGCCAGCTCACACAATCAAAAGCTTTAAAAATATCTAATGCCATAATACCTGCCTTAATATTTGCTTTTTTTATTACATTTATTACATTTAAAACTCTACCCACTAAATTATGCATATGTCTTCCTACCACAAACCCACATTGATCTGCTCCTATATATTCTGCCAAAAATTTATTTAATCGTTTGGCCATAATAGATGTAAAAATTTTAGCATCCTGATTTATTAAAGAAATAGGTCTATAAGAATCAGGATTAGTCAAATCTTTATCTGGTTTTGGGATCAGAATTATCACTGAATGTTCCCATGATTCAGGTATCTTCTCTCCTGATAATATCCTATTATAAAGTTCCATTAATTTTGGAACTAAGCAATCTTTGAAGACCTTATAATATTCTGGACCCAAACCATCTGCTCCTGGTGATTTACCCACTTTTAACTTATCAATAACTTCTTCAACTTCTCTTTGAGTTATTACTGACTCCATTAACTCCTTATATTCTAATTTTATTTCCTTCTTTATAAACCTTCCAATATACTCCTCCACCTTTTCTTGTTGAATTTCTTTACCCTTGTACAATTCCTGATAAAATTCCTGAAAAATTTTTATTTTAGCTTTCATTGCATGACAATAATTCCCTCGACTATCTTTCAACGTTTCTATCCCATTCCTCCCTTTTTCTTTTTGTGTGAGCTTGGCAAGCAACCTCGAGTTCTTATCACTGTTTTCAAAATATTCCCTTTTCATATACATTAAATTCTTTTGAATCTCTTCTATATTTAAGTTTTCTAATTGTTTCTTCTTAGCTTGTATTTCCACTAATTTATATTTATCTTTACTTCGCCAATATCTTTCCTCCAAGTTTTTAATTTCTATCTCTAACTTTTCCTGTTCTGCACGTTGTTGTCTTTTTAAACTACATGTTTCTCTAATACAGATTCCTCTTGCTACAGCCTTCATGGTGTCCCAAATGACTGACCCAGCTGTTCCTCCTTTTTCATTAATTTCCCATGCCTCCGACAGTTCCTTCCGAATTTTATCTACTATTTTATTGTATTTCAATATCTTTGTGTTCAACTTCCATCTATATGCCTCTTTATAATCTTTCTTAACTGTAAATTCTAAACTTAACAAGGCATGATCGGTTACTTTTATTACCCCCATTTCCATTTTACAAATCCTCGTTGCAAAATCTTTTGAAACAAATATATAATCTATCCTGGAGTATGTATGATGAACTGGGGAAAAGTATGAAAATCCAGGCCTATTCCCGTAAAGTAAGCGCCACGAATCTAAATAATCATTTTCTTTTACTAATTTATTCAATATAGTCATATTGTTCCTCTTTTCAGCATTAGTGGGATTTGACCTGTCCCTTTTATTATCCATAACCATATTAAAATCCCCAGCTAATAATGCATACCCCTCCTTAAATTCTTCTATTTCTTTGAACAGCTTTATAAAAAACTCTCTATGCCTCTCATTTGGGGCATAAACATTAATCAGAGTATAAACCTTTCCCTCAATTTTACCTTTTAACATAAGATATCTACCCTTATCATCCTTTTTTACCTCTTCTAATATAAACCCACTTTTTTTTGAAATCAAAGTGGCCACTCCATTTTTTTTTGATGTCCCTAATGATTTTTCATAATAGGCTAACCACTTTAATTTTATCATATTCGAATTCTCGGAGCCTTGGTGTGTCTCTTGGATCATTATAATATCTGATCCCTCTTTATTTAGCATTTGTTCTATTCTCTTCCTTTTCACGACTGCCCCTAAACCTTTAACATTGAGTGTTGATACCTTTATCTTTTTATCCATAATCACCCTTTTGAAATCTCTTCCGATCCCTTGTGCTCAGCAATTCAAACTTGCTTACATAAAAACACAAACTCCATACATAAAACCCACACCCTCCTACCCCGATCCCTCCTCCCCTACCTTCCCCCCCTCCCCACCCCCCCACTCTAATCCCCCCCCATATCCCCGTGAGTCTAATACTCCAGCCATCTACTTTAAAGGGGGAGGGGGGAGGCAGTGCTGTGCCTGGCCGGCAGGTCTCTATATTAGCATTTTTATTTGCAATTATCTCCAACATAATTAACAATTCTCTTACTCTCCAGATGTCCCAGCCTCATTCCCTCCCCCACCCACTCCAGCCCCATCTGCTTCCCCATCCAGACCCAGCCTCTTCAGCAAATCTTTACCTTGATCCAATGAGGTTACTCTGTATTCCCTCCTCCCATATGTAAATCTTAAGAAAACCGGGTAACCCCATGCATAAGGAATTTTATTCTTCATTAATGTTTCCGTTATTGGTTTAAGACTACGTCTCCAATTTAATGTGCGTTGAGAAAGATCATTATAAATTTGCACTGGTTTACCTTTACACTGTATCTGAACCTTAGATCTCAATTCTTTCATAATTTGCTCTTTTTTGTAATAGTTGCCAAATTTCACCAATATGTCTCTAGTCCCTTTGTAGTTTTTCCCCCCCACACGGTGGACTCGGTCCAGATCCGATCCATCTATTGGAATGTCAGGCGTCAGCTCCTTGAACCAGTTCACGATAATTTCTCTAAGATCTTCTCCTTGCGTCTCCTTCAGCTGCTTTATTCGAAGCGAAGATCTACGAGATTGATCTTCCAAGGCGATCAAACGCAATTCCCATTCTTTAAATTGTATATTAGTTGATTTTTCGAAAGCCTCTTGTTTCTTCTGGTCCAGATCCACTTTAGCCTCTATCTTTTTGATCTTATCCGAATTTTCCATCGTTTTATCCATAATAGTACGCATTTGTTTTCTGAATTCACTCATTTGCTGATCCATTTTTTTAAAAATAATCATGTTATTTTCTGCTATAATAGCCTTGATTTCCATTAAAGAGGGAGGGTTACTACCACTTTCTTTCCCCCCTTCTGCCATGTTTCCTTCTTTATTTGGTATTGTATCCAAAGAGACTGGGTCTATATCTTCCTCTTCCTGTTCAACTCCAGGGGCTGTACTTCCCAGGAAGGAGAGGTAAGCCAAATTATGATTTGAAGGTTTCTTTTTTTGTTTATTAAGCTTTTCCCAACTTTTGATCTTTTTTTTAACGTTGGGCATGGGTCCCTTCTGGGTAGGGCATAAATCTTAGAGTCCAACTCTCTTCCTTAACAACTTATGCTGGCTTCTCTATTATATAGCACTCACAGCTCCTTCTTCACGAGGAGGGGGGAAAAATCCAGTTCACAACAGCATTCACTAGAGGGGATCAGATTTAATCACTCAAAGTCTCTCACATCCCACATCTCCCTCACCGAATGCCAAATGCAGCTTTTTTTCACCCCTTCACCCCCCTTCTCGCCACGCCAATAAATCCAGTCAACCACTTTAACCTTAGAAAGCCAGCATTCCAATCGTTCCCATGTGAGATAAAGATGAGAGGTTATATCACAGATCAATGTCCAGCAAACATAAATTCCTTCTTTTTAAACTGCGTCAGTCAGCGTTTACTTTCACTTTCAATAGAGTTGCCGTTTAGACAGACATTGCATTAATCACAGTTCATCTCACCTCCCTTCTCCAAATCTCTCCACTTTCCCGGCTCCTGTTGGTTTTATAATCATTTTCTGTCAGTTGCTCAAAGATTTATGCCCATTAAAAGAGAGATAATTGCCTTTTCCGGCAAGCGCCGTTCAGAGCCTCAGAAGAAACCCGCCATCGCTCAGGCTGCCAAGCTCCGCCCCCCTCTCTCTCTCTCTCTCTCTGTTGTTTTGTATAGTGTTGAATGAAAGTATTGCAGTGGTTGTGCACTCCCAGAAGTCGCCAAAAGGGTTGACAAAGTTTGCTAGAAATTTAAAATTTAAATAATAATGACTGGACCAATAAACCCAATAATTTATTTTTGCTACAATAAGGGAAAGTTCTGTGAATACCTTTAAGAAACGTCTTTTCCCTATATGCTCATGGGTCTCATGGAAGCAGCTGGCTGGCCACTTTTAGCAAAAGGATGATGGAGTAGATGGACTGTAGTCTGAAGTGGCAGGGCTCTTCTTATCCAGGCACAGCTCAATTTTAGTAATCAGAAAAGACCTGAGTATTTCTATAGTTGTGTTTTTTGTTTGCTTTTCTTTGTAGAAATATTGTTTCTATTTTACTTCGACTACTGATCTTAACAAGCAAAGGTTAATAGTTGTTATAATAACACTACCTTAAAAGTCCCCCCCATCTTTGTTCCCTGAAAGAAAGCAACAGCAGTATATAGTATTTCCCAGTGCCTTTGGGGAAAATCTTGTCTTTCAATCAATGATCTCTAACTCCCACCCTTACATCAAAGGATCTGGAATAGCTTCATTACATTCCTTACCCCCCCCCACACACACAAATTCTGGCTTTTTTGATGACTTGATAAAATGAGGAAACTCTTCCCCCCTTTGCGGTTTTCAAAGGAACTGAAAATTGCATGTCAATCACAAATATCCTTGCTCTTGACTGCAGTAGTAAGGAGGCTCTTTAAATTTATTTTTTCATTCATACTAAATCAGGACTAAGCTCAGGACCGGCCCTACCATGAGGCAGTCAGGTGGCTGACTTTTGGTGTCATGAAAGGGCAGTTACCGTATTTCTTCGATTGTAAGACGCCATCTATTGTAAGACGCACACTAATTTCAGTACCACCAACAGCAAAAAGCACCCTAAGACACACTCGCGATTCTAAGACGCACCCCGTTTTTAGAGATGTTTATATGGGTGGGGAAAGTGTGTCTTAGAATTGAAGACATACGGTATTATTGCCTTTTTACTGCCAGGGAAGGGGATGAGGTACTTACGGGATTTTCTGCCTCAGGCGCCAAAATAGCTTGGGTACAATGCACCTTGATTTGGGAGGGAAGGCATTCACTGTTCTGCCTCAGGCAGCAAAATAACCTAGGCCAGCCCTGGTTAAGCTAAATGTGATGGTGACAGATATTTACATTAAAACACAGATCTGCCTTGATCACATTGAAAGATGGGGAACGGAGATCTGTTTTTCAACAGATAAAGGAATAGTGCAACACCACTGCCACCCCACGTGTTACTCCCAGATTTGTCCCCTCTCTCCTAGGTTAAACACTGATAGTATAAGTGTGCACAGCTGGGAGAAAAGTTCTCAGACAAAAAGCTTAATCCAGGTAAGCATCAAGCAGCAGAGACTTCTATACTCCTCTCGTTTTCTCCCCTTTTTAGTTCAAACAACTCCTGACCTCTCTTTAACATAATTTGGGACAATCCAAGTTTAAACTCACGGATCTGCTGCCATCGTATTTGGTTTGGCCCTAAGCAAACTTTACATCAGAATGCCAGGCACCCTTACCTAAAAGAAATTTAAAAGCTTGAGAAATGAATCAGTTTGCTGAGCTTTACGGTAAACAAACAAACAAAAAAGCAAAGAGAAACCTGCTTTCCTACTTTCCCGAACAAACCAATCAAATAGTAGAAAACTCAACAACGAAGTAAGAATATAACTAACCAAATAAAAGGAGGGTTGGGAAGGACGGTCCGTATGTGATGAAATAAGCAGTAGGTTAAAGATTAATATTCTGTGTTGAGAACAAAAGGATGTTCTATTGTGGCACTGTGCTTATTCCTCTGAATGTAAACATTGTTCTGAGAACCATTTTTTCTTTGCACGATCTTTAAAGGGTAATAAATTAGGCCTTGGACAGCCATACAAGCTGCTACTAGATGTGAATGTGAATGTGTCTGTAGAAAAGGCTGACTTTCAATCAAAGTCTATTGAAAGAATAGTTGGATTTTCTAAAGAAGCATGTTGTGCCTATTAACCAACTTACAAAAGGGGCTATTTTCTTGATTTATGTTTGGTTGCTATAGCGATCTTGCAATACAGACAGGCAGGTGAAGCTTCCATTTAGCAGTCCCACAGGCTTTCCCTAGCGGTACTCAGAAGGAACCCACAGCTACAGTAGGTAAAAATTCACTGCACAAACATGCCACATCTATCAGATATCCTAGCTCAACTTTAATCACCCCTGAAAATTTGCTGTGAATAAAGTGGAATTAATTCAGATCCTTGTACTTCAAACCTTTGCTATGCTTAACAACCCAATCACAAGACACAGTTTCAGGTCTAAGCACTCTTTGTCATAAATAAACTTTTATCTTCTCCCTGTCTAAAAGAATGTCTGACTAATCTGAAATAACAATACTGGAGAAAGTGTTATATTCAGTTAAGAAACTTTCTTTGGCACCTACAGCATGTTTTCAGAGAGAAGTTGATCTTCTGGAGGTATGTAGGAAAGCAGCAATGGCGACAAGGACAAGAGATGGAGAGAATTTGGAAATTACTGTGGATTCTCATACAGCTCCACAAACTTGTCTGAAAGTACACAGATAGAAGGCAGATGAGTAAAAAAGTGCATTGCAGGCATGGAGGAAAACTCCCATGCCCCTCACCATTAAAGGAAGTGAATTTCCAAAAGGGAATTTGCCCCTCACGCACATAGCAAAAAATGCCAATCCTAAATTACATGTATGGCAAATTATACCTGTAAGATAAGGACATTCATATCTAAGCAATCATATAAACATTGGTAATGGAACCATATCTTCTGGCTTATTCAAGATGGATGCTAAAGAGATCATTACCTCTAAGCCCCTACCCTGCACGTTGAAATTTGTTAACCCAAGCTCCCACTTGTCTAAACTAGGGCCTAATCTACACCAAGCAGGATATTGCACTATGAAAGTGGTATATGATATTTGTCAATGGGTCCCAACAGTTGTCAGTACACCACTTCAATATTGACCGCTATAAAGCAGTAGTGTGGCTCCTACCTTTTATATACCACTTTCATAGTGCAATATCCACCTTGGTGTAGATTACACCTGTGTCTCACTTTGATAACACCAAGTCAATGTAATGCAATCAAATAAGCTTATTTGATTTATCACAGACTCGATGATGATGTAAATGATGATGATATTACAATTTTAACTCTTTTATTTTGACAACAGCTCTGTAATGCAGGCTACTATTATTCCAATTAAAAACTGAGGCAATGACTGAGCGTACCATCCAATGAAGCTTCATGGGCAAACCAACATTTGAATCCAGGATTTTAAGATCCAAAGCTACTGGACCACAACAGACCACGTGGAAAGTGTGCCCGCAGCAGGATTTTGCTAAATGGAGCTCTGCTGCATTCCAATTTCTAAAATGTCATTACTGTTTGGAGAAAGCTGTGTATCAATTTGCATGGAAAGATATTTTGAAATGTTCCCATAGATTCCAATTTTCCTCATTAGCGGGAAATATTTGTTAGAAGTTTGATCAACTAAATATTAATGCGATAAAATAGCATGTTTACATTCTTTCTATTATTTTAAACTAGCAAAATGCCTGGTCATTTTGATGGGTAGGATGTGTGTGGAGGTGATGTTTTCATAATGGAAGGACTCCTAGGAGAAGCAGAGCATCTTGGAATGCTCTATGAACACAGCCAGATTTCGGGCCAGAACCCGCAGCACTGGCTGGGGTGGAAGCTTTTCTGGAAAGGAACCAGGCCTGACCAAATTGTGACAACTCCTGGTTCCCTCCAGTACATAGATGGAGATGTTGTTGCCTCCCTCTGCCTGTTTTCAGAGTTCTTGAAGCAAGCGAGGCAGAGGTCTATTGTAGCTGGGTCTCACCAGATGCCTACTTTGTATGCCTAGACCTCCAGCATAGTATAAAATATCTCATCATACTCCAGGGATATCACTGAGAAATGCTAAGGCTTCACACCCCATGCCCAAAAAGAATGGAAAGATAAAATGGAGTAAGTCATACCTACTGCTTTTCCACACTTCTAATTTTGCATCTAAGTGCTGAATCAAGTGATTACAAAAGGCCTGTGTGCTCTTGCTCTTACATAGAAATTACCAACAGTTTGGGTGCGTCGTTTTGCTGGGGTGGGGTCTGAAAACAAATAAATATATTTGTGGTATTGATCAGAGAGGTCAGGAGACAGAAAATCAAATAATGAACCCAAGGAATAGGCTAGTGACAGGCTAGTCCAGGAAAACCCTGTTGGTTCTCCTGGACCTCTCAGTGGCCTTCAATACCATCGACCATGGTATCCTTCTGGATAGGATGTCTGAGCTGGGAGTTGGAGGTACTGCGTTGCAGTGGTTCCGCTCCTACTTGGATGGCCGATTCCAGAAGGTGGTGCTGGGGGATTATTGCTCTGTGCCGTGGCTCCTAAGCCATGGGGTTCCACAGGGCTCTATCTTATCCCCTATTCTGTTTAACATATACATGAAGCTGCTGAGGGAGGTTATCCGGAGATGTGGACTGAGGTGTCATCAATATGCGGATGATACCCAGCTCTACCTTTCCTTTTCATCAAACCCAGGTGAGGCAGTGACTGTTCTGAACCAGTGCCTGGGCGCGGTAATGGACTGGATGAGGGCTAACAAACTGAGACTCAATCCAGACAAGACGGAGGTACTGTTAGCGGGTGGTTCATCTGTCCGGCGAGGTGATGTTTGCCCTGTCCTGGATGGGGTTGCACTCTCCCTAAAGGATCAGGTCCGTAGTTTGGGGGTGCTCTTGGATCCAGAACTGTCACTTGAGGCACAGGTGAACTCAGTGGCAAAGAGCACCTTTTATCAGCTTAGGTTGATATACCAACTACGCCCTTATCTGAACAGAGATAGCCTAGCTACAGTTATCCATGCTCTGATAACCTCTTGTTTGGATTACTGCAATGCGTTATACGTGGGGCTGCCTTTGAAAACGGTCCGGAAACTTCAGCTGGTACAAAACAGGGCAGCCCGTTTACTAACAGGGACTGGCCAGCGAGATCACATTACGCCAGTCCTTTTACAACTTCATTGGCTGCCAGTCCAGGTCCGGGCCCGATTCAAAGTGCTGGTATTGACATTTAAAGCCCTAAAAGGTTTTGGGCCAGGTTATTTGAAGGAACGCCTCCTCCCATATGTACCTGCCCGGACCTTAAGATCATCTACAGGGGCCCTTCTCCGTGAGCCCCTGCCAAAGGAAGTGAGGCAGGTGGCTACTAGGAGGACGGCTTTCTCCGCTGTGGCACCCGGTTGTGGAATGAGCTCCCCAGAGAGGTCCGCCTGGTGCCTACACTGTATTCCTTTCGTCGCCAGCTGAAGACCTTTTTATTTTCTCAGTATTTTAACAATTAATTTTAACTTAAATTTAAATTTTACTGTTTTAACTCTGTATTTTAATTTTATATCAATTTTGCTAGGTGGTTTTTGTCCTGGTTGTGCTTTTTATACTGTATTTTGTATTTGTGCTTTTAACCTGTTGGTTGTTTTATTATGGTTTTAATTTTTGTGAACCGCCCAGAGAGCTTCGGCTATTGGGCGGTATAAAAATGTAACAAATAAATAAATAAATAAATAGTGGGGGTGTTAAATTCAGGTAACAGTAACCCTATTCAGGCTTTCTGTTTGAAAATTTACAAGACATTCCTCCTCATGTGTTTAGTAAAATTACAAATGCAACGAATAACAAGAGCTAGTCAAGACCTGGAAATCAGCATCTATGGCATGAAGGCAGAGCTGTTGAGAGACATTCAAGGCAGCAGCAGAGCTAAGGTGAAGCAGCAAAACCAGTATCATCACCATGACTGGAACAAGGAAGAGGGTACAGCCTAAGGAAGGTAAGCAATAATAACCACAGAAACCATTACAGCACACTCATAGGATTACTTATTACTATAGCCCTATCCAGATGCTATTACCTGAATCCTTGGAGAATGGGGCCATACATGCTAGCCTCACCCCCAACATCCACATGTGCACTGGCTCCACCTCTGACTGTCCTATATTGTGCATGACCTTTACACATCAGCTTCTGGACACCAGTACTATCAGGAGAAATTGCAGAGTCCACTGAACATACTAAGAATTCCCCCTTCAGACCTATCCACTTGATGCAGGTAGGTTGAGGGGGGCACATGTGGGGATTCTGGGGGTGAGGTTAACATTCAAGGCTCCATTCCTCTATCCACAGGTTCAGGCAATAAGTGCTTGTATTGGGCTTAATTGTTCTGAATTTTCACGGATACAGGCCAAACATATAGGTCAGCAATAGATCCCTGGGTACAAATACTCATGAGTTCTTATATGGGGTCCTTGCTAACAAAAAGTATTTTTAAAAATTGGGGTAGCATTTCTGGAGATGACTTACAAAAACTGATCTGCTTCTGTAATGCAATTTATCAAATTATACTTACGCTCAAACATTTAGATCAGAAAAAAAAACAATTGAAAGTTGGAAGAAAAGTAATTACTCAAAGGATCCAACTGAGAATATGACCAAACCAAATTAAGTAAGGGGACAAGTGACACACCTGCCAATAGTATAATTTAACCAGCTACTCTAGACAGCAGGTGAGTTGACTAACTTGTGCAGTAATACCTGCTTAAGAGAGATCTGAATTTAGTTTCAATGATCTAGCTAACAGTTATTGGGCCAGGCACAAAGTGTCAGGAAAGGGCGGGATTAGTTCCTGTGGTTTGGAGTGGGGAGAAGGAACACAGATAGCTCTTTGTCAATGGCATAACATCTTTTATGAAGTGAGTTTCTTTGGTGGTCATGTGACCCAGAAATTCAGCATTATATACCTTTGACAACAATTACAACCTATTTCCTTCTCTTGAAGAAACAGCTGAAAAGCATGCTCCTATTTTGAGAGGAAGAGGATAATTGTGTTAATCATCGGAGGATTTGTTCTAATTTCCACTGAAAGCCAAGCAAATCTCATATTGTTTGAACATATGTCTTTGGGGGATGAGACCAGGAGCCATTGCAGAATGCCCACTGTGGAACTCAACTGATTATTACACAAATACAGCTTTAGCACCAGTGTGGTGATGAAGACAGGCTGTAAATTTGCCGCTTTGTCTACATGCAGGTTAATTATTCAACCAATGAGTTCAATCTGTTTTACATTACCCAGCACTTCCAAATAGGACTGATACGTTTCAAGGATTTATATTTCGTTTGAAATGACAAAACACCAATTTGAATTCTTGGCAACAAGAGCACTGAGAATGTAATACATCAGAGACTTGGAAAGAATAACACACAACTTTAGCTAAGGTGTTCAGTTCAAAAGATCTTGTAATGCCTCCCTGCAATTCTCACCAAATGTACCAACTCCTACTGAGAAAGATGTAAGCCATGAAATCTTCCCTACTGTCACTCTCTACATAGTGCTGATCAACTCCATGAAGCTCCTAGGATTTTATTTTGTTTCTAGAACATGGTATAGGTCACGGGTAGGCAGGCTTTTGGGGCACATTTGACAAACTGTCCTGGACACCACCACAAAATGGCTGTCATGGGGGGTGGGGGGGAGAAGTCACAAAGGACCAGTTATTTGCCCATCAGGCTAGGTACAAGGCAGAGGTTGGATCTGAGCCCCAACAAAAACTCCTTTGAACTCAGTTTTCAGTGAAACTTATTTCACAGAAGGGAAATTCTTCTTCAGTCCTCCCTTTCCCTCTCCCTTCACAGCAAGCCATGTTTCCCCCATCTCTTTTTCTTCCTCACTCTGGAACACCACCAACATAAGGTTGCAATCCTGTACACAATTACCTGGAAGTAAGTCCCATTAAACTCTATGGGACTTACTTCCTAGTAGCCACGAACAGGATTTGCACTATAAATGATTGACTGATTCTGAATGCTTGATCATTTTTCATAACCTCTGCCTATTACTATAGCTCATCCCTCTAGGCCTAATTTGAAGATCCTAACCTTCTGTGCAGCTTCAATATACCAATGAAACAGACAGGAAGACCAATGCACGATCACTAACAGATTTATTATTCTTCAACATGTCACTGTTAGCCTTCAATCTAATGAGTGCAGGTGTTGATGCGCTCCATCAGAAACATAATGCTTAGCATGACAGCAAGTCTGTTTTGTTAAATTCCCATTCCAGTAGCTGCTTTTAAGACCATGACCTAAACAGTCACCTTCACCAAGAAGCAGATTTAATTGTCCACCAGGGAGGGTATGACCACTCTTAAACCACACAAAAACACTGTTTTTAGGTCTGTACCTGCAACTTCAGAGAAGATCCAAAGCAGCCAAAAATCATACCACATTACAGTTCAGACCAGAGGACCCAAAACTGCTATCCAAGGCAGAGCTTTAAAGCTTCCAACAGCACCAGTATCACCACCAGCCTACTCAAAGAGATATTTTCTCACTCCAGGTGTTGAACTCAAGCAAAGTTCATGAGACTCCCAGCTGAGCACTGGTTGGGAAAATAATTTGGTCAGCCGAGTGCTTGTATCATTGCAATTGGGCTTCACAACACTCTCTGAGCATGCAAGCCTTGAGCATGTAAATGGATTTTTTTGAAAGTGAATAAACAAATACTAAGAGCCAAATACAAAATATTAACCATGTACAGATCCTACCTGTTCATAGGTGAAAGATCAGATGAACAGAGAGGTTTTTACCTGACCCCAGAATAGTTGTTTTAAATGGATATTGTCTGTTTTTATGCTTTTATATCAGTTTTTAATGTTCAGTTTTAATCTCTGTAAACCACCCAGAGTGCTTCAGCTATGGGGTGGTATATTAATAATAATACACTTAGCTGCCATGCATCTATTAATGGGCAAAAATTCCTTTCAAAACCAGGACATGACAGTACTTCTGTCCATGGCCAGATTTGCTCAAGTGTACAGAAGATATGTTGAATGATGAAGTAATGTCATTAATTTACTAATGTGCATATGGGATGCATAACGTTGCTGCTTCGTCCCTGTCAATTGCAGAGTCTGGAGCTAAACTTGACATTCTTGGTTATGTCAAGGCAGGTAGAATTTGGTCCTTGTGTGACATCTGCACCTTCATAAGAGCCGCATGATATTCCAACTGGAAGACTTAAAAACTATTCTATGAATACTTTTTTGAGAATACATACCACTAAATTCAGGAAAGAAGTAAAAATCCTAAACATGGCACTGGATCCCAACTGCTGCTAGCTTGTCCTAGAACAGACCGAGGCATTAGACCATAAACTATGGCATTTTTATACCTATGAAATTGTGGGAGAGTTGTCTTTTCACTTTTCAATATTCATTTGTTTTCTTTTTGTCTCCCATTATAGCAGCATAATTGAGCTCAAGGTAACCCCGCTTCTCAGCAAAGGGATAAGAAGAACTATTCCATTAAAATGTTAAACTTCAGAATGTTGCTAAATAGCTTTTGCTACAGCCCATGGAACATAAATGTTATCAACAGCCATTTGGTGGAGATATATTACCTTCCCAATCATAGGGTGCCTTAGTCTCATTCTAATAAAAAACCCAAACGCTCCAGATGAGCACATGCCATATGTCCACATACGTAACAGTCTATCCATAGCACACAACACAATAGGTGTAATATCATTTAAAATTATGTAATTATTCAATTAGGTTAATATAGTTGTATGACTTTATCCCTGACTTAAAGAACCAAGAAGCATATTAGTATAAATGCAAAATAACTGGGGCTGGGGGTGGGAATGTCAAAGCTTTTCAACTTGTAAGAAAAATAGTATTTCTGACATTCGTTAAGCAGCCATTACCGCTTGTGAAGGTTACTGGTCTGGTAACAATAGAAACTGAAGTCTTATGTTTATCTTCAGGCCAGGAGAGATGGAGGTAGCAGCAGTACATGCTTTCCTAGGCTGACCTGCTAATGACCTCAATCCAGGCCTGGAGGGACTAGTATCCCTTGGAGTCAGCGGATATTTAACTTTGATGCTAGTTCAACCTGGGGACGCCTTTCCAAGAAACTGCGAGGTCTCTTGCCTTCTTTCCCCAAAACCCTAAACATTAACACAGAAACTTGCTTAAATGAGTGTTACCCTCTGAAAATAGAACTCTTTAGCCATATTTTATTTCATAAAAAAATCAGGCGGGGGGGGGGATGGGTATCGGTGTGTCTGACCACCAAAATAGTTTATGCAAGTGACTAGCATTTCAGAGGAAGGGAAAAATCCCGCCCTAGTGGCAGTAACTATAAAGGTATGTACACTTTCTTGCTCACTGAACTGCTTTATGCTCATTTCAACTGTAGGTGATTAAGCAATGAACAGCATCAAACTGATGTTAATTTTCCGAAAAGTAATGCTGTTAACATTATTTATACAAAATGATTTCCAGATGCACCAAGTTCAGTTTATATACTGTTGCAGCAGGCAGATAACAGTGAGTACCATGGATTCTATTTATTTGATATACATTGGATGCTGCTTGGGAGCAACTGCATGAACGTTTTCTGGGTTTGGGGCTGTACGCCTTCAGCAGTACACTTGAAACCTGTGAACGACAGAGCAGGTCTCATCCCATGCTGATCCCCAGGATTTTATCCTGGTACTATTTCCTACAAAACTGGTTGTTTGCAAAGAACCAGGAGCACTAGGAAATTACATATGGCAGCCTTCCCCAACCTAGTCCCCTCCAGATGTTTTGGACCAACTCCCATCAGCCCCAGCCAGCATGGGCAATGGTCAGGAAGGCTGAGAATTGTAGCCCAAACCATCTGGAGGGCACCAGGTTTGTGATGGCTGTATATGGACATGCTCCAAGTTTTAGTATGCAATCCACCAAGGATGCAATCATTTTCTAAATAGTAAACGCATGATCCAGTCCATGCCCTACATATGCCATTGGGCATTCACAGGCCTTCCACACATGTAGTTCTAAGCATGCAGGAAGGAAGCTGACAGTGAACAAAGGAAATTTGGACTCTGAAGTGGACTGTACAGAAGTGGAGGAGCTGGTGGAATACTGGATAGTGCCCACTGTTTTACTTGGGTAGAAGGTGGACAATATGTGACCGTCCAGATGTTTTGGCCTACAGCTCACATCAGCCCTAGGCAGCATAAGCTAATGGTGAGGGATCACGGGAACTGCTGGCTAAACCATCTGGAGGGCCGCAAATTACCCATCCTTGTTGTAGGGGAAGACTTAAAAGCATGAATCAAGCATAGTCTACCACGGCTAGAACATATTTAAAACACCGCCAATTCTTTAAAAAAACTGATTTACAATTTAACATCTTTCTGCTGGTTCCTGATCCTCTCAAATATGTAGCTTCAAAAGGAGTCAGGGCTTCCTTGTTCCATATAACAAGGGTTCGGCCAATTTTACAAGATTACTCTCCTCCTGCTATCTTTAAAGACAAGCAGTAATTGCAAAATTCACTGCTCAGACCAACTACCTACAATATTTTCTCCTGCCAAAGCCTCTCCACCACAGCTTCTGCTTCAATAAAACAAGGGACAACATTAAACAAGTAGTGTAACTTGTTAAGTATCAAGAGTTTGTCGGGAACAAAAGTCAATGGGTGGATCCAATAGGACCCTTCTGCGGATTCCTCAGGCCCACTGGCAGCTGGTGCGATATAGTGCTTCTGGAGGAAAACACCAAAACAAGCGGAAACACTCATTTCTGGAAGAGATGCAACCTGCGTTTCTGCTCATTTTGGTGCTTGCCCCCAGAAGTGCCACATTGCACCCACCACCAGCAGAAACCAGCCATGCACACCACCACCAGCAGGCCTGGAGAACCCATGAAAGGGTCCCATTGGATCCAAACAGGCATAATTCACAAGGAACTTCTCTCATATGAAATTAATTGGAATAACTGGTATATGCTCTTGGGAATACAGGACACATTCCCGGGGGCTGTCTTCATGGCACCGAGCTGGCATCGCCTCCCTCTTCAACCCTGCGCTTTCCCTCTCCTGGTTTGGCGTCAGATAATCCCAATGCCGAGGAGAGAGAGGGAGGTGTTTCTGGGTGGCCATCCGGGTTACAGAGCCACCCCATCTTCTTCCTGGTGGAAGCCGACCAATTGTTGGTCGTCTTCCACCAGGCTCCGCCCCCGGGTTGACCACGGATTGGCCACAGAGCAATGTCACACAGCGGAAGGGCCATGTTGATGTCGCTCTATTTGAAATAGTCAGGGTAAATTCCCGACTTTTTCAAAATGCAGCTTTGTGGGGGAAGCCCCGCAGTGGCTGTTAAGCTGCGCCTGCCGTCATCCAACTGACGCGGTGCAAATCCACAGCCACCGTGGGGCTTTGGGGTGTAGTGGCTAAAGTGTCGGATTCGGAGTCGGGAGATCCGGGTTCTAGTCCCCACTCGGCCATGGAAACCCACTGGGTGACTTTGGGCCAGTCACAGACTCTCAGCCCAACCCACCTCACAGGGTTGTTGTTGTGAGGATAAAATGGAGAGGAGGAAGAGGATTATGTACACTGCCTTGCGTTCCTTGGAGGAAAAAAGGCAGGATATAAATGCAATAATCCATACATATAGACAACCTCCCAGTGTATCGTGCCCAGTAGTATTTAGTAGCTTAAGAGGCAAGAATAATGCATTTTACATCTAAACAGTTTTAAGCAGTTATGAATATGTGCGTTTAATTTCCATGGGAATTTAATACGGCATGGTGAGGGACCTTCCTAAAAAGAGAGTTCAATCTGTTGTCATTTAAGAAAACAATTACGAGGAATCCAAATACCACATGTTGCTCTGTCATGATAAAAAAGGGTTCAGTTTAGAAACAAAGCTTATTTATATCTAGAAACAGAGGTCCTTAGGGGAGAGACATGAATTATTATGGAAATGCTGCACAATTTAATGTTAAAACGCATGTGGTCCCAAGCCATTTCTTCCCAAAGCCTATATGATTTCCTGCGCCAGGTGCAATACGTGAAGGAAATATTCTCTCAGAGAACCTGCTGAACAATACATTTTGTATTCTAATTAACTAATTATTAAAATTAGTAATTATTGAACTAACCACATCAACTCCCAGTCATTAAAATCCTCCTAAACAGAGCAGCATGATGGCTTAGGCTATTAGAAAGCTTGGCAGCCACCCAACGCCTACAATAGCTTCTAATTAATTGATCTCACCTCTAATCTGCTATTGTTAGCCCAGTGCTGATCATTTGTTTGGCCTACGGATCCTATTGCCCCTTTCATTTGATTGTATTTGTTACTGTACCCTTTCTATCTCTTTCAATTAAGCACAGGTTAAGTGGTTCAACCGCAAGAGAATAGGAGATAATGGCACCAATCAAAGTAATCTCTTTAATTTGCTAAATGGATTACAGGGAAACCCCAGCCAAAGTGAAGTCATTGCTGGTGGCCTTCACTTGAACCATACACAAAAGAGTATCGAAGGATTAACCCACCAAGCGCCAAACTTACCACACTGCCATCTAGGCAACCGGGCACATCCTTCTGGCAGACAGGCCATTGCACCCATCTCCCCACTCCAAAGGATTACCACGGTCGGCGTCAGCCCCACATACCTTGCTTCCAAACACAACACTCTCATCTGGGGAGAGCAATCAAAAACCAGTGCACTGCTCAAGTCAAGCAAGCAGATTTATAATCTCTTTAAGGACATGCTCAGAGTAGACTTCATTTTTCATATTTGTACTATAAATGCAAATTCAGGCTCATAGTCGCTCCTGCTTTTGCTGACTGAGTGAAAATGTTAACAGTAAACAAGCTTTGTCCTTAAAGTGGTGTGCAGGCTTCCCTTCCCTTCCCCCCTCCCCTTTTCTAAAGTGCTCTGGAGAAAGTCGGCTGCCAAAAGAGCAACCCGACTGGTGTTTTGGCTGCATCTGCCCTTGGCTGATCAGTCAGGCGGTGGATTGAGGACTGTGAGCTGCATAATGCAGGTGGTCCTCTCCCTTCAATGACAGGAAGTGCAAAGGAAGCCAAGAAAGAAAAATAGAAAGGGGGAGACAATGGGCAGAAGTGGGACTCACCACCTCGGACAGCAGTTTTCAGCCTTTTCAAACTCTGGACTCACCTTTAGCCCACATATGCATTTGGGACCTGCTTCTTATTTTTTTATCTATATATCTGTGCAGTGGTAGCACCGTTACTGCAACTTATCTTAGGCCAGGCTGTAACAGAGTAGAAAAGCCTTGCCCAACCTGGTGCCCTCCAGATGTGTTGGACTTCAACTCCCAACAGCCCCAACGAGTATGAACAATAATCAGGACTGATGGGAGCTGTAGTCCAAAACATCTTCAGGGCACCACTTTGGGGAAGGTTGTCATAGAGGTTCATAAGAACATAAGAAGAGCCATGGTGGATCAGTCCAAGGGTCCATCTAGTCAAGCGCTCTGTTCACATAGTGGCCAACCAGCTGTCGACCAGGGACCCACAAGCAGGACATAAGTAAAACAGCATCCTCCCACCCATGTTCCCCAGCAACTACTGTACATAGCCTTACTCCCGACCCATTCGCTGAAGACCAATTCTTTCAAAACAAAATCCTCAATGTATTTAATTTAGATCTGAACCAAATATTTGCCCTGCAGAATTTGTGTACAGAACCTTCAGTATATGCTAGGCAATAGTAGAGCAGTTTCAGTCCCTTTAAAGGGTGTGTGTGTGTGTGTGTGTGTGTGTGTGGTGTGGAATCATATATAAGGAGTGAGTGCACATTCTGGTGTATCCTCCAGTTTAGGCTGTGTCTAGTTGACTATTTCACCGAATAACTGTAAATGCTGTGCAGTCTAAAACTTCTGTTCCAACAGTGGTCTGGCTGGTGGTGAAACCAGAAAAAATATTTTGGAAGAGTAATCAGAAAAGGGGCAAGCTTTATCCCACATATTCAATTTGTGAAAGAAAAATAATGGTATGCTCCCATCCTAAAGGTATTATTTTCTTTGATGTAAATTCTTCTGATTTTGACAGAGTTAACTTCCAAGTAAGCTTGTTTAGGATTGCAGCCTTATTTTAATATCCAGTTTATGCTTCAGGTATTGTTTGTATGTGAAAAGTGCTTCTTTTCCCCCCAAGTACTCACAAAAGTCCAACAATTTGTGGAGGTGCTGGTTAATTGGCAATGCACTCTGGAACCAACCATGGGCTTAGCATTAGAAGGTCATAAGGCAATGGCCTTCCTAGCATCTGATATCCACAGGTTCCATACATGGACATGTGGGGAAGATGGAAATATCGGGACAGAGGGACCAACTAGCACATTCGGCATAAAGCCACTTTATTTACTGTATTTCTTCAATTCTAAGACACAATTTTCCCCCCATATAAATATCTCTAAAAACAGGGTGCGTTTATTATTTTTTAAAATCAAAGCTTTTTTTTCTGTTGGTGGTACTGAAATTAGTGTGCGTCTTACAATCGATGGTGTCTTAGAATCGAAGAAATACGGTATTTATTTATTTATTTATTACATTTATATACTGCCCCATAGCCGAAGCTCTCTGGGTGGTTTACAAAAGTTAAAAACATAAAAACAACAGTATAAAAACAACAGTATCCATTTAAAAACAACAGTTCTGGGGGTCCGTTAAAAAACAAACTTAGCATTGTTAAATGATGTTAAATGCCTGGGAGAAGAGAAAAGTCTTGACCTGGTGCCTAAAAGATAACAGTGTTGGTGCCAGGCAAGCCTCATTGGGGAGATCATTCCACAGTTGCGGGGCCACCACCGAAAAGACTCTCTCCCTTGTTGCCATCCTCCGAGCTTCCCTCGGAGTAGGCACTCGGAGGAGGACCTTAGATGTTGAGCGCAGTGTACGGGTAGGTTCATGTTGGGAGAGGCGTTCCATCAGGTATTGTGGTCCCAAGCCATGTAGGGCATTATAGGTTAAAACCAGCACCTTGAATTGGGCTCAAAAACGTATAGGCAGCCAATGCAAGCGGGCCAGAATCGGTATTATATGTTCGAACCTCCTTGTTCCAGTTATCAATCTGGCTGCTGCATTTTGCACAAGCTGCAGCTTCCGAACTGTCTTCAAAGGCTGCCCCACGTAGAGGGCATTTGGAGGTTACCAGAGTATGGACAACTGAAGCTAGGTTATCCCTGTCCAGATAGGGGCATAGCTGGGCCACCAACCGGAGTTGGTAGAAAGCATTCCGTGCCAGCGAGGCCACCTGAGCCTCAAGTGATAGAGATGATTCTAGGAGAATCCCCAAGCTATGAACCTGCTCCTTCAGGGGGAGTGCAACCCCATCCAGAACCGGTTGAACACCCCAATCCGGTCAGAAGAACCACCCACCAGCAGCATCTCAGTCTTGTCTGGATTGAGTTTCAGTTCATTAGCCCCGTCCAGTCGTCGCAGCCAGGCACCAATTCAGCACATTGACAGCATCATCTGATGAAAATGAAAAGGAGAAGTAGAGCTGCACCCAACTGTTTCATGTACATGTTAAACATGTTAAACAGCATGGGGGCAAGACTGACCCCTGCGGAACCCCATACTGGAGAGTCCACAGGGCCGAGCAATGTTCCCCAAGCACCACCTTCTGGAGCCGACCCACCAAGTAGGAGGGGAACCACTGCAATGCAGTACCTCCCACTCCCAACTCAGCCAGACGTTCCAGAAGGATACCATGGTCGATCGTATCGAAAGCCGCTGAGAGATCAAAGAGAATCAACAGAGTCACACTCCCCCTGTCTTTCTCCCGACATAGGTCATCATACAGGACGACCAAGGCTGTTTCTGTGCCAAAACCAGGCCTGAAACCCTACTGAAATGGATCTAGATAATCAGTCTCATCCAACAGTGTCTGGAGCTGGCTGCAACCACCCACTCAAGGACCTTGCCCAGGAATGGAACATTTGCCACTGGCCTGTAGTTACTAAGATTTTCCGGGTCCAAGGAAGTTTTCTTCAGGAGTGGTCTCACTACCGCCTGTTTCAGAAAGCCTGGGACCACTCCCTCTCGCAGATAGGCATTAATCACTTCCTTGGCCCAGCCGGCTGCTGTTCCATTCCTGCTAGCTTTTATTAGCCAAGAGGGGCAAGGATCCAGTACAGAGGTGGTTGCACGAACCTGTCCAAGCACCTTGTCAACATCCTCGAGCTGTACCAACTGAAACTCATCCAAGAAAACTGGACAAGGCTGTACTCTGGATACCTCACTAGATTCACCTGCTATAACACTGGAGTCTAAGTCCTGGCAGATGCAAACGATTTTATTCTGGAAGTGCCTAGCAAATTCATTACAGTGGGCCTCAGATGGTTCTATCATGTCCTTGGGGCCGGCGTGTAATAGCCCCCGGACAACTCTGAAAAGCTCTGCTGGGTGGCAGAGTAAAGATTTAATAGTGGCAGCAAAGTGTTGTGTGTTTTTTCTGCCCTCAATGCCCCCGAATATGCCTTACTATAGGGAAAGCATATTCAGCCTTTCGCATGAATCCCACTATAGCCTTTCGCATGAATCCCACTAGTCCATTTGGATTAGCAACAATCAGTATGCAGAGCGGAGCAGCTACTGCGTGGCAGGCAGGTGTGCTGATTCAGAATGCCTGACGCATGCAATGCCTTCCATCTCGAAAAGTAAGTACGGATATCTGTTCTTTTATATTCTGGATATTTAAAGGGAAGCCAGAGACAACAGGACCTCAGAGAACGAAGAAGGTAAAGCTCGTTCCAAATCTCAATAGGTGAACATAGTTAAAGCCAGGGAATCTCAATTTGGTATTACCAACAACACATTCTGCAATCCATACAATCGGCAGAAGGAAAAGTAGTATATGAATCAGGCACGTTTGCTTGTACGACACATTTTGCAGACATTCCATTTTATTCTGCAGAATTTGAAGTGCTAGGAACAAAACAAAGAAATAAAAAAGGCTGAAGCTTATAGGGAAGAAAAAATACAAAACAAACACTAGGAAACAGTGCAGATATACGTATATGAAGAGATATTCTCATTGGATCACCACCTGAACCTTCTCTATTTTTAGACCAGATGTTTGTATCTTTCAACAATTGACAGAACTTAGACAAAGGCACATTCTACACTATTGCTTTAAAGTGCTTTATAACAGTTTTATAGCGCTTTAAAGCAGTTAATGCGCTTTATAACTATTATAAAGCGCTTTAAAGCAGTAGTGTAGATCCGAAGCAGATGTTTGTATCTTTTGAACAACTGATAGAACTTTATGAGTTTCAGAAGTTTGCTCAAGTTGTTGCATTCTTCATTAAATTTTATATGCATTCAAGCTGCTGAAGGATTAGCTATAATAGCATAAAGGCAATGTCTTCTTTCCTACATTATACTGTTCTTGTACATCACCTGCCCAGGTTGCTCAGGAAACTAGGCTTTGGCCCCGTACAGATGACACTGTTAACCATGCCATTAACCTTTTTGTGGTAAAGCAGCATGGTTAATGGTGTCATCTGACATGTATTTTCCCAAACCATGCACACCTCTTAACAACATTGTGGTCAGCCTCACTAACCACGTTATGCAGAATTTTTAGCAGCACTAAATTTGGTTAAAGGTGTCATCTGACATGCACCTGTGCTTAATGGGGCTAAATCATAGAACTTCCAGAATAGAGAGGGTGGAATTGCCCTGGCCGCTCTAGCCTGCGGGCTTGATCGCTGCTCCAGACTGCTGTTCTGCTTAAATGTTCGCTTCAGAATGGCCAACACTCTCAAAATGGCAGCAGAAGCGGAATGGCAGCAGCACACCTTCAGATGACATTAAAACTGGCAGAAGTCGTGGCCTCTGAAACCGCAGCATATCATACATACTTCAGGGCAATCAGACAGCGAGGCCAAGAGCACAGGAATCCCTCACCAAATGGGCTGATTTATATAAGAACTTGCTGCTAACACTTTAGCCCGCACTAAAATGGCAGGTGGAACTGACAGGGCTCCTAGTGCAAGGACTGCTGGGATATGGGGCGAGGGAGCCGGAGGACAAAGGAGCTCATCTAACTGGTTTGTGGTTAGCGTGTAGTTAAGGAAAACTTAACCACAAAATGGTTAACTGTGTTGTCTGCTAGCATTCCGCATGTGGTTAGCATTAACCACAGCTGAACATGGTTAAGCTAACCATAAACCCCTGAGTGTTGTCTGAATGGAGCCACAATCTATTACCGTAGGTGACTGTGGACCTGAGCCTGGCTCAAACATTTCTTGGACCATTTTCAAGATCATGTAATTGTTCAAATCACAACACTGGCACAACCACACTCCACATGGAGTTATTGGCCCACAGAATTTATTCAAAATATGCATATCTTGCTTTTCTGCCTGACCGCAGACCTGCAAAGTGGCTGATAATAAACATAAAATTATAATAGTAAGTACAATAAAAAGATAAAAAGATAATAAATGTGAGTGAAAATAAACATAAGATTATTTTTAAAGGCAGTAGTGGCTTCCAACGCCTTAGTGAATGTTGGTTGTTCCAGTTTCTCCTCTTTGAAGATTCCATGGAGACCATACCCCCCCACTCCAGTGTCCCCCAGGTATGCTACCTACTAACCACGGCCAGAGTTTTGGTATTTCAAGAGAACGGCATCTCTTTACCGGGCAGCTGAGGACTCTGCAGTTCCTGGCTTTTCCTGGTGGAAACAGCTTGGGCAGAGGTGGGACTTGGGCAGGCAGGGGTGAGGGGACAATGATGGGAAATTCTACTCCAGGCCTTGGATGTTGCTGAGGCTGCTACAAATGCTGCTCTTCAAAAGTTCCATGGTGACCATACCCCACCGGTACTATTACCTGAAGTCCATGCAATCCGCAAAACCTGCTGGCAGTTCCACATGCAACAACAGGTAACAATTGTGAGGGCTCAAGAAGAGTCTGAAATGGGTCTCATGCTGGACAAATTATTATGTTTGTGTTTAAGATATCCAAACACACTACCTATGTTTACAAATATCATAACTAGAAACTATGTTTGGCGGAAGCCATCAAATACCCATTTGGTTATGTCTAAACTGTCATATAATTAATTGTAAGCATCTTAGAAAATCATTCAGTGGTTCACTTATGTTAGTTGGCATTGAAATAAAATGCAAATAGGGCACCATTAGTGCCTCTCTAGCATATGATACTGTAAATACAATTCTGGTGACAGAAGTACTGAACAAGTGTTAACAGAATAAGGTATCAGCTGATTTGGGTAATTATAATGCTCTGGCATATGTCATATGGGTGCTCTCATCATTAGGTCAATTAAACCTGATAGGAAGAACTTAATCAATGTTGAGGCTAATAATGGCAAATAATACTAAGAACAAGAGCAGGCAGTGCTAAATAGGCAAAGCAACTGTATGTTATTTTAACAAGTGCAACCCCAAAGGAAATTTAGTTCTATGAAGCACCTGCCAACAAGTCTAAACTTATGAGCTTCTATGCCAGCATTTGTAGTTATTCAGTAGTAAATCTCTAAGGCAAAAAATATAACTTACAGCGCAAGCTTATACATGTCTACTTGGAAGTAATCCCCACTGAATTCAATGGGACTTGCTTCCAGGTATGAGTAAATGTTTAGAGCCTAAATACAAAACAACCCATGAAGTGACTGAATATTTAATAGATGGCACAGCTGGCCTGGATGATTTAATAGTGGTATTCCAACTACAGTCAGGTCAGGTCAGGAAAGAAAGAATAAGACCGCCTAGAATCAAGTCATTACACCTGTAATTAGGATTTTTAAAATGTGTTGCATTTCACATGATTAATGAAAATCAAAAGTAATGTGCCATACACTTCTAGAGATGGTAGGAGCTACAGGGAATGGCCTTATACCAGGTCAGATCTTTGTCTATCTGTAATTCAATCCTGTCTACTCTGTCTGGCAGTGGATTTCTAGAATTTCAGGCAGAGGTCTTTCTCATCACTTCCGGCCTGCGCCTTTTAACTGAAGGAACCTAGGACATCTTGCCTGCAAACCATGAGCTCTACCACTGAGCTATGGTCCGGCCCCAAATGTATTATCCAAGCCATTCTGAAGATGATAACGGGTTTCATTATTTCTTTTTGCAGGAAGTAAACAAATAGGCTTTCAGAATATTCTTTTACGTACTTTGTTACTTAGGCATTAGCTAGACCTAAGGATTATCCCAGGCAAATAGAGGAGTCGTCCCTGCCTGCTCCCGGGATCCCCTGTGTGTCATTTGGAGGCACAGGGATGATCCTGGGACAATCCCAGGATATAGGCCTGGTCTAGCCAAGGCCTTAATGTGTAAGTAACTAAGTTGAATTCCCAGTGTTGTAAACAATGCAAAATTTCTTCAGGGAATTTTTAAGGCATAAAGAATCACAACTGTTTTCATTCACTTTTTCTTTATGTTGGACTCTATCTATCAGATTCTAAATGATTAATGCATCTAACTGGTGATTTATCTAATTAATGCTTTCTAATACAGTACAGAACAGGGAATGTTTTGAGACCTCAGATACTCCCGATGTCAAAATAATGTGACTAACTAGATCCATTCAGATTATTTTATCCCAGGGCAATGATGTCATACATCTAGTAAGGCACTCAAATGGTATGTTGATGAACCAATACAAATGTGCAATGGCACAAAACAATTTCTGAATAAGTATCTTGAAGGACATATGAGATGGCATTGTCTAGGGTTAACTCATACCCCAAAAGTACACGCCTGCCAGTCAAACGACTTATTCATGAAGCAGTTAGCATAATAATAGAATAGTCCACACCTTTACCCAAACCCCCATGTTGCTGAGGAACAATCATTTTCCAATTAGATACTATGGTTGCATTCAGACCCGTCATGCTCTAGGACTGAGAACTCTCAGAGACAGAGTCCTCCAGCAGCAACAGTTCCAAGAACGAGTCAGAAACAGTCCCTGCTCCCTCTCTGTAGGACTCTCATCTTAGATTCCCCTTTCCGGATGCTAAATCTCAGGGGAGTACTGTAACCTGCTGACTTCGAAGCGTGGACCTCCAACTCTTCTATTGAGCAGGAAGGCTCTAGGAAGAATTCCTTAACAAAATATTTACTCCTCAAACCCTGCCAGAAGCTACAGAAAAGGGTGCTAGCACTTCAAAAGCCAGATGCAACACTTGAGGGACTCTGGTAGCCAACCAATAAAAGCCTGCCAATTGCTCAGTCCACTGCTGAGATGATTTTGTCTCAGCTGCAGGATTTCTGGCCTCAGCTTAAGCCAATACCTACAGTACTGTCTACAGCCCTAAGCCTGCTCTCTTTAAGATCTGCATCAGTCATCTGCCTTACCTTGTGCCATCTTGCCTGAGCTTTTGCTTCACTGGTATGATAGAATCCCCAATGGTGCAGGAAATGATCTCAAATTCTCTGATTTGTCAAACTCCTGGCAATCCCTCTAAACCAGGATTTTAAACCAAGATAAAATTGCAGTTTGCAATCCTGATCTGGAGGGATCACTCAAACCACAGTTTGCCAGTTTGGACATCACAGCAAACTGAAGTTCGAAAAACCATTTTCCTATGAAGCCAAGCAGTAGGGAAGAAAATATGCACAGGACTCATTCTTGATCCTCCACAGTATGGTTTGAAGGATCGGAGAAAGTGATAACCTGAATGCAGCTTATCACTCACCTTGCCAAATATTTCTGTCTTTGGTTCACATACTTTAAAAACCTCTGCAAACCAACCCAAATCAAAATCTCAGACAAGTTTACCATCTGTGCAAAAATATTTCTTTTTAGCAAGCATCCACTTATGAGAATTTGCAAAATTAACCAGCAGCTGCTCCTTCTGCCAACTCTATGTCAACAAAAAATGGGCTGGCAGCAACAATTGTCAAACACAGCATACTCAAATATATTCAATATGTTAATAATCGGAAAGGAAAAGAGCACTGAAAATACAAGAGGATCTGAAGTTGGAAAGAACACCTGCTCACCAGGCTGTGAAAGGTCAGAATCCATGCACTGTTTTTTCTATTGCTATATAAATAAGATTATTAATTTTCCAGGAAATAAACATTTGTTTCAAGTAAGATGTCACAAATGTATTTACTTCAACAATCTTTTATCATTACTCTCAAAATATTAGAAGTCTTGTACCATACTACCCACCCAAAAATCTTACATATCCCTATTTTTTGCATTAATTCATCTCGGAAAAACTACTGGCTTTGTACACATAATAACTAATGCAGATTAGAAACCCCACTTTGTCCATCAACATGCTAGTATTAAAGTAGAAAATAAACACGGCTGTCAGTAAAATCTGTAGGTATAAAAAGATCCACAACATCCCCAACTTTTTATTATTTTGCAAAATGTTTATTGTTGCTGATAGAAGACGGTGCACAATATTTTGTGACTGAATATTTCTCTCATATAATCTGTAAATGGATAAAGGAAGACTGAAGAGAGTGAAGACAAGGGTGGTGTTTTTTTTCAGAAGACTTCTCAAACAAGCCCATAGAAATTGAAGAAAATCTCTGAGAAATATCCAGGATGAATGGCAGCACAACAGAATCACTGGAAATAATTTACTGAGTTCAAGGAGGATTGTATTAGGCCAGGGCTTGCTATGCATAAACACAAGCATTAGAGACTCTGAAGCTACTGCTATTTGTCAGTTCGTATCAGTCAAAGTGTGCTACAGAGGTGAAAATATTCAGTTACAGGTAATAGGCAAGATGTCAGCTGTGTTAATTTTTCCAGTATCCTTGCCAGCAGTCTCATAGATGAGGATACACAGTGAAGAGTTTCACTTGTGAAACATAATACAATAAAGGTACTTAATGCTACCTTGGGATCTTGCTACATAGCCAGATAGACTTCTCCCTTTCTGATTCTATTGTTTAAATATATGCATATATGGTAGTAAACTTAGCAGCATTTGACTGATTCAGAGGAATCATTCGCAGGCTACCAAAGATGCTCAGGGACAGCAAAATTCTATCCACTAGTGTCAACTATGTGTGATGTGGAAGAAAACTACAGCCAGGAGCAGTCCCACTTCTAAACCCAAAACAATTAAGTATATGAAAGATTATGCTTGGGTGTCATGAACACCCAATACTACATTTCTCATTAGACATCCCTTCGCTGTGAACTTTGAGGGCAGAAAATAGTAATACACAGGGCTGGCCTTAGAGGTGGGTGAGCTGGGTGGTTGAGCTGAGCTGAGCTCAGTGGCTGTGTGTTTTAAATGTACTGGCTGCAGTGAGCTAGGGTGGCAAAAATCAAGGGTTGGTAACCTTTTTTTCAAGGTTCTACTGAGTGTTTGAGTACCAACTACAAAAATGATCTTCCTTGCATTAGCTTTAAGGTATGTTTCCACCAGTGGACCACAGCTTTACTTTGAGACAACTCTACCAAGCACTTAGCACTTCAAACACTGTAATCATTATAAGCACTATAAAACTAATAATAAAATTAAGCTGTAAGCATTCAGCTGGAAACCTTTTTAATTTATAACTTCCTTATTATTTTTAAAGATAAATATAATAGATATTCTAAAAAAGAGAGAGAATGTTTTCCAAAAGATAGGAGCAGCTATGAAACAAAAAAGGATTGTAAGTAAAACCTGTGATTGTTCTGCTGTGTTGCATAGTGCACTGCACCTGCACATAACTTGGCTTTTCAAACTTCAGCTTGTACAAACTGAAGCACAGTAGCTGAGAGATCAATGTTTTGAGCAATGTCATTCACGGCCCCATAAATCTCTGGGTAGCCCTGCAAAACTGACCATGGGATCTGGGGCACCAAAGGTACATCTTTCTCAAGGTGCTATTTATCTTAGGGCCAGTCCTGGTGATACACATGAAAGCACAAAGTTACCTGTAGTCCAGGGGCATGTCTACACCAGCCCTTTTTCCTGGGTTCGTCCCTAGATCATCCCTGTGCATCCAAATGATGCACAGGGGATCCTGGGGGGCAAGCAGGGACGACCTCTCCATTTCCCCAGGATAACCATGACCTCGGTTATCCCAATTTTGCCCACAGTCCCAGGATGATACCGAGGACTGCTGGCGGTGTGACGCCCACTCCCGGCTTCTCCCTTCCTCCCCACAAGTAGTGGGGCTCTTAAACCGGGCACGGAGCTGCTTGGGGTGGTGGAGGGAACAGTTTTTTAAAAAACTTACACGCACTGGAATGCAATTGCGCTCTGTCTCCATTCCAGAAAAAAATGGCAGCTGCAACATCCCTTCTTACTTCCAGGACATTGCACAGCCATCAAGACGCTGGGGGAGAACGCAGAAGCATGTAAGTCCGCAATCCTCCTTGCTCCCTCCTTTTACACCCTTAGGTGTAGACATGCCCCAGCTCTGCCCCAAACAAAAACCATTCTGGAGTCAGTTCTAGAATCAGATGAAGTGATGAAGATGAAATAAGACTATGAACAGGAAATAAATTGGAGATAAATCAGATCTCTAATTAACTAGTTGTATTAATTTGGTTTGGTGATTACTTTTTAATCGTAGAGCTGGACTGAAGGAAGTAGTTGAACAAGAACCAAGGATGAGATGCAGTGAATATTGTTGCCCAAGGAAAGTCTAAACAGGAAGCCTTTACAGTTATTTGTGGGCAGGTGGATGAAGTCATTTCGTTGCCCAGGAACTTTCTACTGCCCAGTGCATTCTCAACTTGCAGTCTTGATGGCTTAACACTCAGCAGCAGACAGCAGTATACAGATCTATGGATTCCTGGTTCCAGCCATTAACACAGACTTATGAGTTCCTGGTTGTAAACCAATTTGATTTACATCTTAATTTAAGACAGGACTGAGTCTTGGAATCTGTAAACTGAGGCCCAGAACCTATTACTAGCACCAGGGCTTCTCTTGCAACCAAGTCACTACTATCCGTCCATACACATCTGGGTTGAGGGAGAAGGACTTCCAAGCCACAATGTATACCCTTCTAGACAACATTGACTCTCTCATTTTAAAAATGGTTGGATTTGGGATCTTAGTCTCCTTTATATGACTTTCATTCCATGAAAGTCACATGAAATCCTGGAGAAGTGGCTCTTAATGGATACTAGTCCTGATGGCTATATGCTACTTCCAGTATCAGAGGCAGTATGCCTATGTACATCAGTTGCTGGACAACATGTGTCGGAGGGTGCTGTTTCACTTATGTCCTGCTTGAGAGTTTCTTGTGGAGGTTGGACACTGTGTGAACAGAATGCTGGAGTAGATGAACCTTTGCTCTGATGCAGCATGGATCTCCTTATGTTCTTAACTGCAATGGGATTTTCTGGATTTACCCAATTTAATAATTCCCACACACTTTGTGTACAATGCAGTTGTATCTCTCAGCATAGCCCATTATGCCTATACGGGAACATGGGCAGGACTCCGTAAGACAGACGAAATTGTACATCTTTGAAGTGCGTCATTTTACGGCAGAAGTGGGCAATCTGTGGCTTTCCAGATGTCGTGGACTCCATCAGCTCCAGCTAGCATCACCTATGGCCTGTGATGACAGGAATTGTAGTCCAACATCTGGAGGGCCACAGTCTGCTCACCTGTGTTCTATAATATGGGTGGAGCTACAGATTGGTGCATTTCCACAGAAATAACTGTATTACTTCCAGAATAACTATTACTTCCAGAGAAATTATTGTTGCAGCAAAAACAAAGAGGGTCTTGTAGCACCTTATTATTGCATAAGCTTGATGCAGTTAATCATCTGGCTGAATCATTCAAAAGAGACGCCTTATCAGCAAACCATGCACAGAACAGCTGGATTGCAAGGCTAGAGTCAGGAGTACAGGGGAAATAGCTAGGGAAAAAGTTTTACTGATGACAATATGTTGCACGATCGACAGATCTATTGACTTGTGACTCCAGTTTATTTAAGAGATCTACCAACTTGTGGCTCCAATTTCTTCAAAATAGTTGTGTGATCCCAATTCTGTGTTAATGAATAATATTCTTTGTCTGCAGAATACTGTTCAAAATGTGTGACACACAAAAGTGTCATACAGATTTGCTCAGCTAGGCTGTAAAAATGTCCCTAGCAATCTCTATAGAAAGAAAGAATCCACGAATCTTTGGAAAATTATATGAACACCAATTTATTTCTTCCAAACCAATTAAATATATTCAGAGCATTATGCATTGTCAGTGTATATCGGCTTCAGTTGCACTTCTACTTAGAAGAATTGTATGCCCCCAATCTTGTTTAGTTTACCGGAAAATCTTTATATTTGTCTTTAACTCATAGTTTGTTTTTAGGTATCTACCACCCTTCTGAGCTCCTTTTTATGTGTCAGCTTTTTAATATACTAGAAACTATATATTCTAATGACTGGCTACTCACAGTATGAAACAGGATTGGCAATACCTTTGTTGGATTTTTCGGTTAATATTCTAGCTGCTGACAGCAGTGACACAGATTCTTCTAAACTAGTTGTTAAAGTACCCATATTTTAATTTTAATGGCAAATCTTATGGAGGAGACATGTTAGAAGAGTAATACATAATAGGCTATTGTGCCCTGTTTTTCATTTCTTAATAGTTAAGAAGATTAATGCACTCATCTGCATTACTGCTCCCATCTACCTTGAAATAAAACCTTCATGAGCTATAGATTACTGTTTATTGTTTAACTAACAAACAAAGCACTCTGCAGCACCTTATATGGATTTTTTGTTATCTCCAATAAAGAAGTCATCAATAAAACCATCATTATGAAATTAGCACATCAGAACTGCCAGAATATCGACCCTAAAATCCAATGAGGCAAGAACCTTTGAGCAACTCCTGAAGAAAGAGCTGGTATAGTGCTGTGGTAAAGAGCATGAGCTGAGTTTGGAATACCTTGTACAAATGTCAGCTCAGCAATAAATTGTGTGGGTAGCCATGGGCCATCCAGTGGCACATGCAGTATGATCAGAATCTTTACTCAGAAATATGAGACTCCCCTCCTTAGCCAGGGTGCTAAATATGGCATCTTTACTCTCAGCCATCCACCTGAAATATGTGGATAAATAATAATAGCCGACCTTAAAAAGTTGGTTGAAAAGATGATACCAAAATTATATGATGCCCTTTGGACACTGGGGAGGGGGGTGCACCACATTTGCAGCATTGGATCCTTATGACAGAGCTAAATTGTGTGTCACAATTCTTAAGTAGCCAAAGTTGCATAATCTCCTCCAAGACATGTATCAACAGGGCAGTTAGAAACAAGCATCATAATTACAGGAATGTGCTACCTGACACCTTCTCATAGAAAATGACAAGTACTGAACCTTAGACCTTTTTCTACGGAAACCATGTCCTCCCACTAAGTTCCCACTGTTGTTCTTTAGCACTGCTGATGTTAACGCAAAACCTTTACATTTCAGTCACCCAACTACCTGCTGAAGTGTCAGACTAGAGATGTCATTTTGCAAACATTTATTCACTGTTCATGTATCACTCCATTCAAGAGGACTATACCTTGTAACCAAGTCAAGGTGCCCTACCCTTCCCACTTTTTATTCATTTCTTTTAAATTATTTTAGTTCCTGGTCCAATTCATAGTGCTCGTATTAACTTTCAAAGCCCTAAACAACTTGGTGTTAGGTTAAATATGGTGTCTGGCTAAATATACCTGCCCAGATGCGAAGGTTGTCTTCAGAGGCCCTTCTCCAGGTACCCCTGCCAAAAGAAGTGCCATGAGTGGCTTCCTATGGAGAAGGCCTTTTCCGTTATGGCACCCAAGTTGTGGAATGCCCTCGCCAAAGAGGCTTGCCTGGTGCCTACCCTGTGGTCTTTTCGGTACCTTCTTATTTTCCCAGGCATTTTACTCTTCCAGTTTAGTCTTCCTGTTTTGAGATCTGTTTTTTATTTTTAAATCTTAAAATGCAGATGGCTTTTACTTTGGTTTTACACTGTAGTTTTAAACTTTTAAAAGTTTATGTTACGTTTTATTGTGCTGCATTTTATGGTTTTAATTGCTATGAACTGCCCAGAGAGATTCAGCTATTGGGAGGAATACAAATATAAATAAATAAACAAACAAACGCCTTAATGGCAACTGAAATCTCCTTGAAAGTGAATTTTAGGCCTCCTGCTGCTGCCATCTTCATTTTCCATGAATGTCTCTGGGCTATACACGTGGCTTAAAAACATTCTTAGGAAATGAAAACAGTGGATGTCTGCAGACCAATGCTTTTCTCTGTAGCACATCCAACCAACAAGAAAAAGAAGGGGAAAAGGAAAAAGGGAAACCTAAAACTTCTCTCTAATAAGCTGGAGAGGCTAAACCAAGGTTCCCAACAGTTTTGTATCCATGGGGAAATTTGAGAATTTGAGACCATGCTGTCAGAACTACCACAAAATGCCAAATGAGGGAATCGCAGCTTTGGCGTCCACCTGTCACGTCTATGGGTCTTAGGCTGCATCTTATTTAGGGAAAACTTCTGTTTCATGTCTAATGGATACAGCAAGATCTGGATCAGAGCCCCTGTGCCTACACAGCTGCTCAATACAGATTTAGGGTAATGTCTGTTTTGGCCCTATAATTCTGCTCCAAGATAAAAAATATTTAAAAAGTGAAAACAGCAGAAATCTTCCCAAAGCTGTCTGCTGCTATTCAACCCCCATTCCCAGTGACGTGGTCCTTCTTACTAGACAAGTATAACAAAATTTGGTCTTTAAAAGACAAGCAACATTAGTTAAGGGCGAGTGACGAGATTTGAAAATATTTCTGGACAGAGGATGTGGAATAAAAGTGCTCAACAAAAGCCTCCTTAGACTTCAGTTTTTGTTTTTCAAAGATGTGAACCCTTCACAGATACTTCCCCCCATCATAATCAAAGTCCAGAAAATACTTTGGTGGTTTGCTTTCAATACTTGAGGAATCAAATGCACAAAACCCAGAAAACCACAAAGCAAAATTTTTAAGAGATCAGGAATAATAGTGTTTGTATCCACCACTTCCTGATACTGCACGAGACACATTATTTACAGGCCTTAACTCAAGTAATTTCCAAGAACTGGTTTGGAATTAAGTATTACGCTTTAATCCAGGTATTATTGAAACACTATCAGCACAATCATGCTGACGAGTTGTATTCAGGGATGTGGTTTACTAAAATGAACAAGACTTGCACAGGAGGTTCACTTGGGGCATTGCTCCTCTGATGTTCACAAAAACCCGAACAGCTATGAGTTCATGAAGCTGGGGGGCGGGGGGAGAGACAACCTTTAAGTGCCTTATTCCTTTGACAGCTTCTCTTTAAATGTAACAGCATATGCAAAAGAAAACGTCAATACAAAATGCCTGAAAAGGATCTCCCATCAAAACCGCAGTGAAAAGGTAAACTATTGACTAGAAATAAGAGATCAGTACAGCCTTATTGCATCTCTCTCACTGCTTTCTCCCTCATCCGAGGATGCCAGCCGTGCCAAGAGAATACCTCAGATCAGATTAGGAGCGGTTGGGAAGTAAACTTACACAACTGCACAAAAATACAGGATATTTCCTGAAGGATCAATATTGCACTGCATTTTGAACAAAGGAAAATATCAGAGGTACATCTGGCAACTCTGACAAATACCTCCACTGAAACATCATTCACAGTCAGAAAATGAAGTGTGCTCATGAACTAATTTAAATCTCAGGAGTTTCACTGCCTTAGGACTACTGGCCAGAGATCTGTTTCCAAGAGGAGAAACAAAAACAAAAGACCCAAAATATGTATAATTCTTACACCGGAGGCTACCTTATACTTCTAGCTTGGTATTGTCTTACTTACTGGCTGTGGCTAAGAGTGAACTTGGGACCTTCTGCATGCAAAGCATGTGCTCTACACCTCTGCTACGGCCCTTCACCTATATGTTCATGTTTCTGTGGTCAACTTATCAGGAAAAAAACCCCTTACCTTCTCATGTGTTTTTAACAGCAATGTGTCTGTAAAAAATCAGCAGGTGAATTATTTCACAGTAAAGAAATTAGCATTATTGTCTGTTAAGGTCTGCTAAACAAGCAGCTATTACAGGATCAGGGATCGGGAGGAAACAAGCAACCCTGGACTGCTCCTCAGTGTAATACATTATAAAAATGCCTGTATAAAATTCAATTTAACACGTAATGGCCAACATTCAATTCAGTACACTTACGCAACCCATTCAAAAGAGATAAAACGTTATTCTCAGCTTTCTTTTTCTGAGATTACATATTATGTAAAGATTAAACCATATTTTTCTCAAAAAATCTTCCTTTGAATCTTGAGCTTGTGTAGATTTGGTAGCAGTTCTATGAAAAATGCCACTAAAAGCAATGAAACGCTGAAAGCAACGGTGATATTACATAGATAACATGGTACGTGTTGAATACATGAATACAGTGTGTTTATCGGAAATCTCTTCCCAAATGATGGATGATCTTACATGATTCATCATCAAGAATACGTAAAAATAGCATCTTGAAGCGTGCACGCTGTCTCTCCACACAGGAATGCACACTTTGTGCACAACGAAACTATTCCAGAGATTATGGCCAGTTCATACATGAGACAATTCCCATGTGATCACCTCAGGAATGCACTTGGCTGTTGGTCATACTTCTCAAGATTGGACTACTTAAGAATGAGAAATGTCATGTCTGAATGTTTTCCCCATGTCAAATGTTCCTTGCACATGGACAGCTAGAATGTCTAAAAGAAAAGTTCTATCCAAGCTTTTTCTCTGAGGTGAGAGCTTTCCGCATGCATTATGTTTTTAACATGGGGGGAGGGAATATTTAAATAGTGATCCCTCGCCAGCATGAGGAAGTGCTACACTCATAACGAAGGCTTTTTTTCCTTTTTTACCTGAATAGACTTTTAGTGGGGAACTCCCAGACAATAACTAGATGGCTTATGTCATTGGCTTTCTTTAACCTCTTCCAGCGATCTCTTCCAGCCTTGTGTTTTCACTGTTCTATGGGTATTTAATTTATGTGAACCGCCCAGAGAGCTCTGGCTATTGGGCAGTATAGAAATGTAATAAATAAATAAATAAATGTTTTGTTCAAGGTCACTGATGGTATTTGAGAGGTGATGCTCACTGGTATATGAAACATGCTATTTTCCTTGCGTATTTCAGATTCCAATACTGATAACTGAATGTGGTTATTAATCCCTAAGATTCATGTCACAGATACTTCTCATCAGAAAAAGTTGTAAAGCTAGTGCAACATATGCTAGGAAACAACTATTTTTGAACAAATTTTCCACTTTTAAAATCCTAATATTTACCTATAGCAGAGGTGGGAAACATGCAACCAATGGGTCTTATGAAGTCCCCAGCCTGTTTCATGCCCCCGCCACTCCCAAAGTGTCCCCACAATGCTGCTGCAGGAACACAGCAAGGGGCACATACTCACATACAGACACACACATCACTGCCGCAATCGGTGCACCACCAAATTGATGCTGGATTTCACCAGCGTGATGGCAGTAAAAAAAAAATCCCCTATAAAACAAAGCACATGGTGAGTCCACACCTTGTTGTAGTGGCAAATTGTGCTCTTTGGGGAGCACAATTTGCCTTTAAAACAAGGTGAAAGCTCAGCACATGCCATTTTCTACAATGGAAATGGTGGGGAGGGGGGTTTGCCACTACACTGCTGAAATTTGGTGGCAGTGGGAGGTGGAAATGTGCCTGGTTTTGGTTGTTTTTTCCTGTAGATGTAAGTGACAAAAGTTTATTTTTTCAAACAGTATTTACTCTCTTTGGGACTCCATAACAGAGGTTAATTAGATAATAATTGGTGCCTGGTTATCCAGTAAGCTTCATGGCTGAGCAGGGATTGAAACTGTATCTCAATAGTCCTTATTTATTTATGTATTGTTTAAAGCATTTTTACTCTGCTCTTCATCTGGAAAGGCTCCCAGAGTGTCTTACAGCTCAATAAAAACAAAGTAGCCCCTGCCTTCTGGCTTACATTCTAAAAAGAAAGTAAGGAAAAAGGAAAACTAGAAAACTCCACCATCGAGTCTTAATGTGATGTGGTTCTTATAATGACCAGCTTAGATGGAAAGAGGCTGCTCATAATTCAAAACCATGCCTCAGCGGACCTCCAATAAATAGCCTTGTGACCTGACTGTCCTCAAATTGCTGTAACGCAGCTGGACGTTGTTGGGACTGCAGCCTTCTGAGGCCCAGTTGGAAACTGCCAGATTCATGTTTTTCTTTCCACTAAAAGTAAGGCTTAGGGGGCTCAGATACTACCACCGCCCCACAGCCAGTGGCTCTGCTACCCTTCCTCACGGGGCAGGTGGTTCTAATGGTTTCTGTAAGGGGAAAAATGGGACCAGTTCAACTGGTTAAAAACATGCAGAAGTGGAGATGTCAGTTCCTTGCTACCTGCTTCTCCTTCTCAACCTCACAAGGCAGTTGAGGCATTCTACACACCTTACTATACTAGAAGACTTTAAAGTTGGGAGAAAATACCTTCTCAGTTTTTGCATAGCCCTGTTGTTCCTTTCAGTCCTCTATCTATTAGCTTCACTTGTGCCCTAGAAAACTCTGGAATGGTTGTTTTAACGTACTATTAGCAATCCATTTTTTCTTTGTATAATAAACCATAGCTCACTTCATTAAGGAGCATCTTCTGGGTTGAGGATAAGCCACATTTCTGACTGATCATTCACACCTAAGCAATCAGTTACATCTTTTGTCAAAACTGTTTACTCTTTCACACTGTGCTGAAGCCATTAAGAAAGAACACTGAGCAGGACTGGTTATTTATCCTTCTCCTCTTGACCTCCTAGGGAATTAATCTTAAACTTCCCATTTAATGATTTGAACAAAGACCCACTGTAGAAGACAGCCAGTTGCATGGAGTAGCAGTTCGGAGTGATGAATATTAGTGAATATTAGTGCAGCCAACTTCCTTCACCCAATTTTTTTTTAATAGAATATAAGCTAGAAAACATACAATTCCAGCAAGTCATGATACTGCATGGGACATGTCGTGATTCTACTTTTGCAGTAAAGCAAAGAAAAACTTACAATAAATCTGAAGACAAAGGCAGATCGCCTTTACAGGAACAGTACACACAGTGAATACTTTACCAATGGACAGTATTATATGATTACTACTAAGTTTATTTATCTATTTGTTATTTCATTAAAATAAAATGAAGTAGAATTTCTTGCCAACTGTTTCCATGATCACATAGTTCACACATTATATGTTTAATACTTTTTGAGTGTAAAAGAAAAAAATCATGTAGAAACTGGTCTTTAATTTAGGAACATAGGAAGCTGCCTTATACTCAGTACATGTTGACACTGACTGGCAGCAATGGCTCTTTCAGGCAGGAGTTTTTTCTTTCCTACCTGGAGATGCCAGGGATTGAACCTCGGACCTTCTGAATACAAGGCAGATGCTCTACCACTGAGCCATGGCCCATCCACATCCACACAACCTCCCCAAATCTGGTCTCTGGGATTCCCCAAACAGCCACTACCTCCTTTTCCCCCAAATAGCCAGGAAATAATTTGATGGTTTCCTGGCTATTCTGCAGTCTCTCCCCTTCTAAAAGAGTCAAATGCTTCTCTTAGAGCTTAGTTACTGACAGAAAGATCTTTAAACTAAAATATGCTGGGGAGGGGGGTTTCTACCCCTTTTGCTTCCACCCTTGGAATGTGGCCCCCAATAGCTTCTCTGAGATGGAATTTGGCCCTTCGACTGAAACAGATTAAACCCCTTATCTAGTCTCATTTCAAACTGGGTTCTGGCCTGTGTAACCATAAGTAAGGAATCTGGGTGAGGCATTGGAATGTAGTCAAACGTGGAAACGCCTTTGTTTTACAAAACATACATTTATTATTAACAACTTAACACTCTATGAGTCCCAGAGTTGTCTCAATTCTTAAATAGATGTCCAACCATTCCTACAGGGCCCTGCACATAGCCCAGGTAAACTTCTTGATGCCACTCCTTAATGCTGTTCAACTTGGCAGGCTGCCCAATTCCCTGCTCCATATAGACATTCTGTCCAAAGTCGCCTTTTCTTTCTAATTTTCCCCAAATCCCTCCAGCGGTCTCCTCTTTTCCTTTTTCCTCCTCTTTTTCTTCTCTCCTAATCGCTCCCAACTGCCGCTCCTTCCATTACCATGGCACCTCATGCCACACCTGGTTATGGGACTAAATCAGCCTTGGTTGCCCTGATAGATAGCCTTTATCTAGAGAGGTGCAGGGCGAGTACAACCCTATTAATTCTGCTTCATTTCTCATTAGCTTTTGTTATCATCAACCATGGCATCCTCCTGGACTAATTCTGTGGATTGGGCATTGGAGGGACTGTGTTACAGTAGTTCTGGTCCTACCTGTGTGATCGGCGCCGTGACAATTGAGTGATGGGGCACTGTTTTGTCTTCAGTGTTAGTTTAACATATATGTAAAGCCGCTGGGAGCAGTCATTAGGGGAACTGGAACAAAGTGCCATCAGTATGCTGATGACACAAAGCTCTATCTCACTGTGACATCTGAATCAGGTGAGGCTGTGTATGTCCTGGATCAATGTCTGGACTCAGTGACAGGCTGGATGAGGGGCAATAAAATGAAGCTGAACCCTGATAAGATGGAGGCCTTGTGGGTAAGTTGCTCCCAAGGCCAGGAAACAGGCTTATTGCCTGTTCTAGACGGAATTGCATTCCTTCTAAAAGAACAGTTCTGTAGTCTGGGTGTTATCTCCATCACTAGAGACCCAAGTGGCTAAGACAGCTCAGAGCGCCTTCTACCAGCTTTGGCTGGTAAGCCAGATGCTGCTTCTCCTGGACAGGGATAGCTTGGGCACAGTGGTATTGGTGCTAGTAACCTCAACACTGGATTATTGCAATGCACTGTATGTGGGACTGCTATTAAGGATGGTCTCCATGAACCTGAGAGCCTGAAGCCCTTTCTACACCTAAAGATTATCCCAGGAAAATGGATGGTTCATCCCTGCCTGCTCCTGGGATCCCCTGTGTGGCACTTGGATGCACAGAAATGATCCAGGGACGATCCTAGGAAAAAAAGGCAGGTGTAGAAACGGCCTGAGTCCATTTGGAATAGAGCTTTTATTGTACTGTCTCCCTCTTTGTGGAATTTCCTAGCAGTAAATGCCTTGCAGATGCCAATGTTGCTTTGTTTTCAGTGTCTGCTGACCACACTTTCTATTTAGACAAGTTTTTTTCCTGCATAGCCAGCAATGTTTTTACTGGCATGACTTAATTTTTATTTAAGTAGGCCTACCCAGTTGAAATTTAAGATGCCTTTTAATATTGTGCTGCTTTTAATAATGTATTAGTTTTAAATGTTTTAATCAATTATATGTATTTTATGGCATTTGCATTTGTGTTGTACCCCACCTCGATCCAGAGGGAGAGGCGGGTAACAAATAAATTTATTATTATTATTATTATTATTATTATTATTATTATTATTATTATTTTCTTCCTTCACTGTTCAGCACTCAAGAACCGTTTTTTAGATTTGAGTGATTTATAAATGTTATATCTCCCTGTTTATTTATTTATTTATTTATTTAAGTATTTTTATGCCGCCATTCAGCCAAAAAAGGCTCTCATGGCGGCTTACAAAAGTATTTCTTGACAGTCCCTGCCCACAGGCTTACAATCTAAAAGACATGACACAAAAGGAAAGGGGATTGGGAGGGAGGAGGAGGAGGGGGAAAAGGAAAGCAAATTCAGGCACTACAATCTTAGTTGGAAAGTTCAGCAGTTACAGGAGACAGCAGGAGGGAAGGGGCTCTCAGCTGGAGCTGGACCCAGGCACGGTGGAGAGATGCCTGGCTGCTGCTTCCTCCCTCACTGGTGGCCTCTGCAGAGACAGTTGGTAGCAGGAGGGAGGGGGCTCTCAGCTGGAGCTGGACCCAGGCACGGTGGAGAAATGCCTGGCTGCTGCTTCCTCCCTCACTGGTGGCCTCTGCAGTGACAGTTGGTAGCAGGAGGGAGGGGGCTCTCAGCTGGAGCTGGACCCAGGCCCGGTGGAGAGGTGCCTGGCTGCTGCTTCCTCCCTCACTGGTGGCCTCTGCAGAGACAGTTGGTAGCAGGAGGGAGGGGGCTCTGAGCTGGAGCTGGGCCCAGGCACGGTGGAGAGATGCCTGGCTGCTGCTTCCTCCCTCACTGGTGGCCTCTGCAGAGACAGTTGGTAGCAGGAGGGAGGGGGCTCTGAGCTGGAGCTGGGCCCAGGCACGGTGGAGAGGTGCCTGGCTGCTGCTTCCTCCCTCACTGGTGGCCTCTGCAGTGACAGTTGGTAGCAGGAGGGAGGGGGCTCTCAGCTGGAGCTGGACCCAGGCCCGGTGGAGAGGTGCCTGGCTGCTGCTTCCTCCCTCACTGGTGGCCTCTGCAGAGACAGTTGGTAGCAGGAGGGAGGGGGCTCTCAGCTGGAGCTGGACCCAGGCACGGTGGAGAGGTGCCTGGCTGCTGCTTCCTCCCTCACTGGTGGCCTCTGCAGTGACAGTTGGTAGCAGGAGGGAGGGGGCTCTCAGCTGGAGCTGGACCCAGGCCCGGTGGAGAGGTGCCTGGCTGCTGCTTCCTCCCTCACTGGTGGCCTCTGCAGAGACAGTTGGTAGCAGGAGGGAGGGGGCTCTCAGCTGGAGCTGGGCCCAGGCACGGTGGAGAGATGCCTGGCTGCTGCTTCCTCCCTCACTGGTGGCCTCTGCAGAGACAGTTGGTAGCAGGAGGGAGGGGGCTCTCAGCTGGAGCTGGACCCATATCTCAGGTTCTTATTACCAAGATGTTTAGTTATTTGAACCATTCGGATAAATACCTGTTCTATGTCAAGGCCAAACATATTAACAAAAAGTGTTAGGAAGATACACTGATTCTATGCTACTCAAAACTGCAGGTGGCTTCCCTTATTAACCAAAGTATTTCATTTACTAACAATGGAAACTTTTGTTTGTTCCGCTCTTCACTGCCCTGCTGCCACCACTCACTTAAAAAAAACACTTTTCTGTATGTCAAATGTGAACATAGGACGTTACATTATAATGGCCCCATTCAGAAGACACCTTAAACCATGGCTTTAACCATGGTGGTTAAGCCAGAACACCAGGCTGTGTTCAGAAGACACCTTAAACCATGACTTTAACCATGGTGAATAAGGCTTTTTGCGTTATTCACCGTGGTTAAAGCCATGGTTTAAGGTGTCTTCTCACCATGGTTAAAGCCATGATTTAAGGTGTCTTCTGAACACAGCCGGTCTTTCTGGCTTAGGCACTGTGGTTAAAGCCGTGGTTTAAGGTGTCTTCTGAACGGGGCCATTGGGTCAAATGATTGGTCTGTCTAACCCAGTACTATCAACACGGACTAGATTTCAAGCAGGAATTCTTCCAGCCCTACCTGGAAATGCTGGAGATTGGACCTGTAAGCAAAACATGTGCTCTACATCTGCGCTACAGCCCGTCCTTAATTAATTTGTATCATTTTGGTATATCTTTCCTCTGCATCCAAGGATTACCCCGTGGACCTCCTAAAAGTGGGAATAATTCTTTGCATTTTCTTCAACTCCTGCCATTACAAAGAACTACTCTGGTTATCTATTCATTCATATGCACATACAAATCATAATAATATGTCTGCTCAAATATCATCCTTCCCCAGAGGCAATGATTCTACATTGCTAGCAAAAATAAAACTAAACAAACATAACCTTGTCCTTTTTTATGCATTTGCCAGTTCCAAATACCACCTGCTGGAATGAAGGAAGATATCACTTGTGGCAACCAAGACAATGCACAGAAACAACATAGGGTAAAGATGATGCCACATATTGTGTGTGTGTGTGTGTGTGTGTGTGTGTGTGTGTGTGTGTGTGTGTCTCACAGGAAAATAGAGAATGAATTATCCATGAATGGAAGCTATCCACAGAACTCTAAATTATCTGCTTTTAGTAGCACTATTATTGGACATGTCACATCACATTACATTTCTAACATGTCATGCTGTGCCTGAATCATAGTGGAACATGATGTAAAAGGACATGAAGCACAGCAGTACATCAGGATATGATAAAAAAGATGATACTGGTTTTGATTGACTTTTACTAGAATTTCAGCAAATGCTTATCCAGCGAAAATGTGAATACAAAGGTAGACTATGTTCCAAGGTTCACAGAGTTCATTGAATTGGTGGCGGCTGTTTTTTCCCTTCCTCTACCTTCAACAAACTCTTTCCATATTGGTCAGACTTGGAGCTGTTAACCTTTTGATGGGATACATATGTGAATGATTATTATCTTTCTGAAAATATGTAAGTGGGAGTGGACTTACAGAAAGTAGTAGTAATGAAAAGATTCCTTCTCACATTAACTTTAAGTGACATGGTGGGGAAAAGTGTCACTCAGGTCTAAATTTCCAAAGTTTTAGAGGGAATTCAGTAGTATCTCTAATTAACTAGTTGACAAACAGTGGATTGGGATCTCCAGATGATTTACTCAAATCAGCTCTGAATGAGATAACAAAAAGGCTGATTTTCCTTCTAAATTAGGCTATTCTAGAAAGCTTTGGGGAAAACAGGAATCGATTTTATGTGAATGGGGTTGTATGCGAGCTCCATTTCTGGTACTGAAAACAAATTCCTGGAATCAGCCTGTGGTCAGAGGAACCTTGGTACTCAATTCTACATCTGCCTGCCTGAGCCACTATTTTGAGTTGGCTGAACTCAAGTTTCTAATAAAAAACAAGGTAGCTTCAAAAACCCTAAAATCTGCCCACTCCTCTCTTACAGAATGTCCCTCTTTTTCAAAGTCCCCTCAGCTAGCTGGCCTTCAGATATCAATATGCACCTTCCCACATTCCATAGTAAACTAGGTTTAGATGGAAAAGTGAGAAGCATAACTCCTCCTAAGGCACCTAAATGTAAACTAGATATCAGCTCTTAGTTCAACTCCAAAATGTGAGTATTTATTTATTTATTTGTTACATTTATATACCACCCCATAGCCAAAGCTCCCTGGGTGGTTTACAAAAGTTAAAAACAGTAAACATTAAAAAGTATACAAAACTTAAAAACATAAAAACAACAGTATAAAAACAACAGTATCCGTTTAAAAAATTAAATTAATCTGGGTCAATCCACTCCTAAACCTAAATAAGAAAAGCTACAGAAGGACCTGAGCAGGTTTAAGCAAACTGATTATCTGGGAACAAGTTCTTAAGAGACCTTCTTCCAGTCAAAATGTAATCTTTCAGGGTGTGTTTTTATCTAGGTAGCTAAAATGCTTCTGTGCTGCTTAAGGATTTGAAGGCAGGGTGGGGAGAAGGAAGTGCCTCAAGAGACAAACCAATTCCTTGAAAATAGCAAGCCACTGCGTTTCAAAGTCATAGGCAAAGTCATTGGAGAACTCTGGATGTGGATATGAATCAAGCATTTGGCAATGTTCCACCCTTCCTGCCACAATCTTCAGTTCTCAGGAGTCTGCATAATTAGTAGCTGCCACCACCAGAGTCATTATTTATAACAGCATTTGCAAAACCTAGGATATGCTCGGTGATTTACCATCTTCATAAAGCCAACGCCATTCCTGTTTCCTTCCAGCCAGCTAGCCTATACCACACTGTTGTGTAGCAAACACTACACTAGAACAGTTCTTGTAAACAGGATATACCAAATATAGCCTCTCTGTGTGTCATATGAAGGTGCTGTTGTTGTTGTTGTTAAGGAAAATGCATTTATACGAGAGTGTTGCTATAGATTTAGAAAGGACTGCTACGCTACCCCTGCCTCCTTATTCTGGTGTTGAGAATGGTGCCTGCCCTACCAATTAAGGGAGAACCACAGCAGCTACCAGCCATGGCAGTTTCAGCATAAGGAACAGCTACAGACAGCAGGACAGATGAACTTTACCATACAGCTGAACTTGCTATCTTATGCCCAAAGCTTATGATGGGCTAGTGAAACCAAATACCTAAAGGTAAACTGAGGCCCAAAGGGCCACTGTGCAAAAGGACAAAGCAGAGATCTTTATGACTTTGTACATCCCTTCCCCCAAATCACTCAACCCCAGCAACCCCCAAAATCCTATCCTGCCCCTGTCCACAAAATACTGTTGGTGACCCTGGACATGTCTACACCAGCCCTGGGATCATCCCTGTGCGTCCACATGACACACAGGGGATCCTGGGAGCAGGGAGGGATGATCCCTCCATTTTCCCGGGATAACTAGGACCACTTTTCCCCCGTACTTTTGCACTGGAGTGCAAGTGTGCTTCAGCACTGTCTTTTTTTTTAAAAAAAAAATGTTGAGTGTGACGGGCACGACATCCCTCTTCCCTTCCGGGATGTCGTGCTTCCGTATAGACACCCAGGGACAATCCTGGAAGCAGATAAGCCCGGGATCTCCTCCCCTCCCCCTATGGAGTAGACATGGCAACTGTTTGGCGGTGGTGAGGAAGGGAGATGAGCCCATGCACAGCCCAGAAACAACGTGGGGGGCCCATTGGCTCCTTATGCATTATTCTACGGCATGCAAAATGTGGCCACAGTTAGGAATGGCAACTGTTAGACTTACACTACTGCCAAGCAATTTCTTTGTTTTTTAGAGGAAATTATAGACAACGGTGAAGTACTATAAAGTAAGAACGTAAGAAGAACCAGTCTGTATCAGACCAAAGAACATGAGGACAATTATAGCCTTCTTACGTTCCCCAGCAACTGGTATATAGAGGCATACTGTCCACAACTGGAAGTAATATATGGCCATCATGACTAGTAGCCATTGTAACTTGATCCTTCCTCCATGCATTTGTAATCCATTCCTCCATGATCCTCCTTTTAAAGCCCTCCAAGTTGGTGGCTATCACTGCATCCTGTAGCACTGAATTCCATAGTTAACTATGCATTGTGTGAAGCAGTTCCTTTTGTCTGTCCTGAATCTTCCACCATTTTGCTTCATTGGATGACCACAGGTTCTAGCATTAGCAGAAAGGGAGGGAAATGTCTCCTTATCCCTTTTTTCCACTCCATGCATAATTTTGCACACTACTATCACGTCCACATTTGTCTAAGTTTAATAGCCCCAAATGTTGCAACCTTTCCTCATTGGAAAGTTGTTCTTTAATCATTTTGGTCTTTTTCTGCACTTTTTCCAGCTCTACAATATCCTTTTAAAGATGCTGTGACTTTGCGGAGGCAGCAAGAAGAGAAGTGAGGCAGGATTGAAGGCTGGGGTAAAGTGTCAACTTCATGGTTTCAATGAGAAATTGTCTGGACTGAGGGAAAGCAGGTGGTCCAGAAACTTTGTATCAGTCAGTATGACCATGCTGACCTCCTAATGTCACATGACCTCCAAAGTGAGAGGGATTTCTGGCAGAGGTCTGAATGTCCCAGTTACCAACAGTCCTTGCGAAAGGAACATCTGATCTGTAGTGCTCTCAGTTGGGAGTCCTGTGGTACTTGATACCAAGCTTTTCAGATGTGCCATGTAGGTATGGGGCATCCACTAAAAATGGAGGAGGGGGGCAGGTGGCAAAAACCTTCACTGCAGAAATAAGAGGTCTTATATGGCCTTTCCTTAACTGCAAATGACACACTGAAGTCTGGATTTGTGTACACAACCTTGAGTTCAATGGAAGGGAGGAGGAATACAAATGTAAATAAATACATTTACAGCCATGGATCATTGGCTTGAACACTCAAAGGGTAAAATGAACTTCAGGGGCAAGCAAGAAGAGGTGAGGCCATTCCTAGTGCTGGTCTCATGGCATACTGTGACAGTGAGGATCTATAGCAGGGGTCAGCAATAGGTGACCCCTGCATGTTTCTTACTGCTGCCCTGCCCCCATGGATCATCTGGCTCCTCAGCTAGTAGGAGCCTGATGCTACAAGAAAAGAGGGTGCTCAAAGAGTCACCCCCACATCCCTTCTCTTAAGAAGAATAACTGTGATGGGGTCAAGGTTAAAGCCTCCTCCCAACTGCAGTGAACTTAAGCAGCAGCACTGCGATAGGAACCTTTAACCTCACCCACATGCCAGAGATACTACTCAATATCTCTGGGTGGGTGGGGGGAGTCAAATGCTCCTCCTCACCTGAGCGACCTGCAGTAGGATAGCCTCCCCACCTCACCCCAAAATGCAAGCCTCAACCCAAGGAAGGTTGCCCACCACTGATCTGAACAGGTATCATTAAACTATAAAATAGCAATAGAGTGAATGAACCTTTTGAAAGAAAACAGAATAGCTATTCACTTTTCTCCCTTTTACCAAGCTTATGTCCCTTCTACAGGCCTGCAACCATCAGCCTAAGGAAACCATTTCCTATCTTTTGGGTGGATATAGAAAATCTTTCCCAATACATCTTTGTTGGCATTTTGTTTACTCCACCAAGAAAGAACAGACCATTTCATGAAACACAAGAGCAAAGTCACAGGGTGGAGTGGCACTCAGGGAGCCATTTAAGGAACTGACAAACTGTATCCATCTTTTCTATTAGGTTGTACTCTGCCTGATGTTATCCTTCAAGTGTAGCATATCAATTGCTAGATGCTTTCTTCATTAGATAGAGGAATGCATTACTAGTTTGGCTTGTGGATAATACATTACTCTCATGCATCATTAGAATGGCATGTCACATCAGCGATGCATTATTCTGAAACATTATTAGAGCAATAGCTCACTCAATGCCAAATCCTACAAGATGCCAAGCCCTCTGAGGAGATGGGGAAGTGCCTTGGACTCATTTAAGGTGCCCACACTCTTGTAGAAATTTGTCAGTGAGTTCGGTACCGCTGAAAGGCTGTCAAGTCTGAAAAGGGCCAACATAAAAGTTACGATTTGTTTGAATTATATATCCCAGCATATGATGTCTTTGTCACACTCTTTGATGTATCACAGAGTAGAGCAGAGATGGGCAGAAGGAAGATCTGGTTCCGACTAAGATGCCACTGGTTTAACAGAGTGAGAGATGGATGTGACCAGACTCCCCTCATATTATTATGGCTATCTTTCTCTTATACAACCTAAGGATGTGGGGAAAATTGCTTGGAGGACTGAGGCCCACCACTGGACCCTTGCCCATGCTGGATTGTGAAATCAACCAGGGCTAGGGTGGGTATTTGGACCTCTCAGATGATTAATGCCTCCTTGAGGGAAGGGCTAATTCCCACTAGATTAGTAGTCAGGCCACTATTGAAGAAACCTAGTCTAGATCCCATGGTTTCTGATTATTACTGCCTTGTCTCCAATTTAATTCTAAGTGTATGTCTCTTGCACCATGCTCCAGTTGGTGGATCCTTGTGGCTCTAGAAAAAAAACAAAGTATATCCTTTGCAACCCTGAAATCTGCCCACCACTGCTCTAAAAAAACTAATAAATGGGACTCTTTATGTAGATAGAGACACAAGCGTATTCAGGGAGAAGCATACTAGATTTTCAGTGTTATTAAGCTCCATGGGGGAAAGTTAATGGATAAGACTCTGTGTGTGTGTGTTACAAAAGTTCCCACCCCAAGAATACACTTCTTTTTACTTTCTCCCAGGTAAGTCAATGGCTATCATTTCCTCATATGGAATCATGTAAAGCACTAATCTTGGCATGCAAAACCAGTCACTACGGGTTAATCATAGGTTAAACAACCCAAAGTTAACCTACAATTAGTTATAAGATTAACTTCGGGTTGTTTAACCCACAATTAACCCATCTTGTCCAGATCCAAACCAGGTTTGGACTGATTGGAGGTTGTATGTTCAAAATAGCAGCGGCACACATGATTTAATTAACCTATAATTTGTCGCCATTACATATGAACAGAACCAGTAGCACCCATCACTGGCCTTACTTTGATGGTTGCTAATCCTTCTCTTTTGAGGCTTTAAAAAGTATCTTATAAAATTGAATATACACAAGAATACAAAAAACTAAAACTAAAAGAAAATTAAAAAATGAAGTGAACACATACAATTAAATGTTAAGTACACAATTATGAAATAGTCCATTATCATTTAATTAACTTAACCATACTTTTTCAAATTAATGAAGAAAGCAAATAAAGGCAAATACCATCTTGAAATGTATCATCCCAAAAAGTTATAAAAAACATTCCATCTTTCTCTAAACTTATTTTCAAACAAGAGTTTTCCCATAGATCAGATACGATAGGTTATTTTCATCATAATAGCAATATCCCAAATTTCTAAAAACTAACTAATTTCTGTAAACTGCCCAGAGAGCCCTGGCTATGGGAGTGGTGTATAAGTGCAATAAATAAATACATAAATAAATAAAATACTGACGGGATATTTTTCTTCAAGTAGGAAGCTACTGAAATTTGAGCATCAGTAAACAGGTTTACCACCATTTCCATACCACAACACTCTACACAAACTTTAAAATAATTCAGTACTATTAAAGGGCCAGCATGTATGTTCTTTGTTCAATATATAGGAAGATATCATGCCAGGATGTTTTAATTTTTCTGCACTCCCAAAAATATATGAAAATAGCTTGATGCTGGGGATTTTTCTAAGTGATTGTTTTTAATATTTTTATTGCTCTCAGTTTTTATTGAATTAAAATGTATGTTTACGAGTTGTGGCCCTTTTGAGTATCTAAAGACAGCATATAAATATTTTTGTAAATAAATAAATAAATATTGCCATGGGGGCCATCCAGCTCTGCCCCCGGCCTCCACTGTAATTGCAACTAAAGGTGGGCAGAAGGTATATTCCGATATAGTAGTAGATCTCTGAGTAATTTGCAGTAGATCTCCAACAATTTTTGATTCCCAATATTTTAACAAGAGTAAGTAAAATTGATATTTAAGCCATGGCTGGCATTACGCTAATTGCTTATTTTACAGCCTCAGTGTTCCTCATCTGAAAAATAGGACTACTAATTGGTTGCTCTCTGTTCAGTTCTGCTGGTTAGTTTGTTGTGTTAGAATCCCTGATCTCTGGCAATTCATATATTGATTTCTCTGCATATACTTGATAATTGAAAGCAGATAAATGACTCCACAACCCAGGCCACCATTTTGTATCTGGCTCTGGTTAAACAGATCCCACAAGCCTTCTTCCCACCCATGCTGTAAACCCAGTGTATAGAAATGTATTTTGGCCATGCATGTGGACATTCTTCCTTTCCGTCATACTGCTAACCTTGCTCTTTGGGGAAAGAACAGATTTTGCTATATTGAAGCACTGTTGCCGTGTAGTAGAAATGAAGTGCTGCAATTTGGTTAGCATAAACAGATGAAGGCTCAAAGGATGTGAAATCCTTATGATGGTTTTCACTTTTTGTGTGCGCTGCAGCCAGTTAGCCAATAATAATAACATAATGACCCATGGCTTGGAAGGAATTTACATCACATTTTGTAGGATCTACAATTTACTTTATGATGCAAAACAAAATCTGTTTGGCAATCAGATATAAGTAGAGATGTGAAGGCTGGGGGAAAATGGGGGAACAAACAGAAAAATTAGGGGGGGAAACATTTTCCCCTGCCCAAAACTTCCCAAAATATCACTGGGGAAAATCTCCCCCACCCCTGTATTTTACCCATTTCCCTGGTTGTTGTTTTTCCAGGCCTTCACATAACTAGATATAACTCTCTCATGTTGCCATTTCAAGTGGTTGTGACAGACGTTCATGTCAATTGGTCTGCAGATAACCACATGTTTCGAGTCCTGCATAAACCAGAAACAGCAGATGTACAATGTATGAACTTTTTTGTGGGGGGGAAGAATGCTTCCCCCCCAATTATATCACTGGGCAATTATATCACTCATGCCATATAACTGACTATTCAAACATCATGTTTTAATTTTACAACTAACAAAACTTGATTCCCCAGGCTGTTATATTCAAGTGCATTCAAAAGTTACACATTGCCTATATTCCGTATTTCTTCGATTGTAAGACGCCATCGATTGTAAGACGCACACTAATTTCAGTACCACCAACAGAAAAAAAAGCTTTGATTCTAAGTGAAAATAATTGCACCTGCGATTATAAGACGCACCCCCTTTTTAGAGATGTTTATATGGGGGAAAAGTGTGTCTTAGAATCGAAGAAATACGGTAGTACTTCTGGAATCTTGGTACATCTGTGTCCAGCTTGCAAGATGACATCTTTTCTTGGGTGGTTTCAAACATGATGCATTTTCTACATGGAAATCACTTACTCATGTGAAAACGCATGAAGATCATGCATAAATAGTTACATGTGTTCACATCGCTCACAGGAATTTCATGCTTTTTTCCCCAGTGAGAAATCCTTTCAATGTAGAAAATGAACGATGTTTGTGGAATCCGTAAGAAAGAGACATGTGTATCAAGAATCCCATGCCATCTTGTCACATTTAAGTCTTCGCTTCCAAGTAGATATATTTATACATTCTTTGCATGTTACATTTTTACTCCAAAGGTGTGACTTGCCTACGTGTCTCCTGTGAATAGAAATTGACCCTAGATAAGAATTCGTCCCTCTCCATAAAACTGATCCATGCTGCAGTATCCTTCCCCAAGTTGGAAAGAGCATTCTTCCCAGTATTCTTCCCCTAGTTGGAAAGAGATCCCATCAGCATCTTTGATACAAAACTCAGATGATTCCGAAGGACCAGAAGAAATATGCATATGTACAACAGCACCAACATGCTTTTCTTAAACTGCAAGGAAAAGCACCAAGGATGATCCTGGTTGCCAGTCTCAGTTTTAAGAAATTCAACGACACAGTCATAATTGGAATCATCATGATTTTATCCTGTGAATTGCTTTGGGATTTATTTATATGAAAAATGGTATGGAAATTTTCTGAAATCAATAAAATAAATATGTTAAATAAATATGTTAAAGATCTTTGAAAAGAGACCCCTTAAAGGAAAAATCAGTGTATGTTTACATCTATGGCCATCACAGTCCCTGGAACACATTAATCCTATTCAGGTACTCTTTTAAAGTAGACAATGAATATGCGAAGAGTGAGAACAAAGATGAGCATGCTAGCTCTGCTGACCTCTGTACCCATACTCATCACCCCCTTTACGCTCAGGTTGAAAATTTGCAGCAAGTTCATTGGCCACTTTTGAAAGAATGCCTGAGTAGGGCTCCAGTGTCATTCATTTAAACTGTATATTCATCACAATTGTAAGACAGAATCCTTACATGGTATTTAGGGCTCCAAACGCTGTTCATTCACACAAAAAGAAAAAATGTTTGTCTTAGTCACTTTTACACCAACAATTGGATGTGTGCATGCTGTGTATGATTTCTTTTAATTGCAGGAACCTAGTGGTGGAATTAGATTTTCAGAAGTCTTCAGCACAAGTAGCTGCAAGATTCATAATGCTTATCGAATAATTCACATCAAATTCTAGTGATGTTAATTTTGTTGACAAGAAGCACATGTAAGAAGAGATGTAATTGTTACAGGAAGGTCTAGTTTTAAGCATTTTTTGTCTGTCTGTCTGTGTAATCCTAAAATTCTACTATTATTTAATTTTAAGTAAATGGTAGAAGGATTCTATGGGTAAGATATAGTAACTTTCCAAGAAGGAAGATGAAGCATGAGTTTGCTTCAGGGAGTTTACACTGACAGGATTTATCACAAGTTTTTTGAACCAGATAATTATGTTTGATAGCACATCTGGCAGCATCATAAAAACTTGAAATCCTAAGCTATTACACAGGAATTACTTTTGTAAATCATTTATGAATATTACCAATGTAAGCCTATTCAGCGTGTAAGAATAGTGACTCAAGGACAAAGAGGATGACAATGACTTCCCATTTCCTTCAGGGCTCAACTGACTGTGTAACTGTTTTAGCTGTTTAAATATGAGATTGCTGTGCTTAATAAGCAGTTGAGAATAAGCAGATGCAACTCAAGACTCATTTCTGTTATTCCCTAAACATGCAACAAGGACACATAATTCGTAGCCAGGACAGGTGTTGGACTTTTTTCCTTTTTTTAATGACATACCTTATGTAAAGCTACAATCCCTATACACACTTATCAGGGAATAAGTCTCATTGAACTCAGTGGGACTTAAATCTGAGTAAAATGCACTGTAAAATGTTATAGCCAGAGTCACAAGAAATTCACTGTAAACCATACCTGATTATATATGCTATGATTTAGGCAGGGGTGGAGGTGCGGGCAGAGAATTAATAATAATAATAATAATAATAATAATAATAATAGCCTTTACCAAGGGAATCCATGGTAAATCTCTGCTCTCCACTTTCATTCCCTGAAAACTTGCTTGTTTCAAACTATCAAAAAATAAACTTACACTTCAATGCAGAGATTTGTATGTGCTCAGATGTGTGCGTAAAACGCTTACATACACAGGAATCCCCATTCATTTTTATGGTGGGAACAAACCTGAACTATCATGAAATCTGTGTGCGAATAAGCTATTTACACTAAAATAAATGAGAAAGCCATTCTGAAACGATGACCACCAAAGATGAATTAAAGTTTCCCGTCCGATCAAAACAAATCAGTAGGTGGAGGACCTAAAGTATCCACTTCTTCACAATCCCACCTTCTTGTTGTTGAATTCTCTTTGCTATATGTACACAACGTTGATTAAAATTGAGAAGTCAAACAAGCAAAAGTCAAATACAGTTTTACCAGCAAACATGGATTTGCCAGAGAGAAGTCAGAGGAATAGCCAAGGTCAAATGAACAGGATATCAAATAAAGGGCAGTCCCACAGTCCAAAGATCGATAACACAGAGGTCCAACACAATTCAGGGTACAAGACACTGGATATTGTTTCCAGTAATGACTAGTCTGATACTGCAGGCTTATATTGCCAGAGATTCCTAATCCCCACCCAGGGTTCAGCTGCAGTTCATTATAGGCCTTACTCCTGTAGAGTCCCTTCCTCTTGAGTTCTTCTTAAATTGAGCATTTCTTCTTAAAGAAGCCCTACTGGTCTAACTCTTCAAGTGACAATGCTCTCAGGGCCTCTTGCTCAGAGTTGGAACTTTTCTCCTCCTGAGGAGAAGTACCCACAGTCATATCCCCTGAGAGCCCAGTCTCCCCGAGGTATGCCATAAGTGGTACCTTGGTGTCATCATCATTGGGAGCGCTAGCTCCTCCTCAATGGATGATTCCTCCAGCAGGGGCATGACAACTATCCCCTTCAGTACATATTTCAGAATTGACTAACTTAGAAATAGCTTAATTTAAAAAGAAGTATAGTATACCTTCATTCCTACTGTGGGATGGACCAGGAAACTGATTAATACCAGGTCTTGCTTTGTTAGTGCACTGCTTGGCCAACAAATCATTCTGGAACATGACGTTCAATCTGACCACTGTGTTTCTTTTATTACTTTAACATTAATTTATAGTTCACATTTATTTTAAAAAAGCAATATTTTACTTCCAATGACCTTTATAACTTTGTGACCAACCTGATAACTATTAAGTATTTTTCTAATGTTAACCTTATATAAAAACAGAAGTCATAAAGGTTGAGGTTAAGAAGTCAAACCCATTAGTATCATCAGTGGAATTAAATCTCTACCACAGATCTCTTTCTCTAGGCCACTTATGCTTGTAAAATTAATCTACTCAAAAGCATTTTGAGATGACTTGTGATAAGGTTTCTTCTATTATTTGTCTGAATGATCACTGGAATGATATATATCAACAGAGCTATCCTTCTATAAGGCATTGCTAGTCAGACATCTCATCAGAATGAGAGCAGGCGGCACTATTCCAAATCTTAGACACCAGACATTTAGGTTTATAGAAAACTAGCAAACAGGTCCAGCTTTGCATGGGTGGGAATAGCCCTTAAATTGACACACTAAAGCCTTCAAGCAAATTTACACAGCTGGCAGAACTGGCCATTGTGCTGGCCCCATGTGAGTGAAGTCATGCCCAATGACCTATCTAGGCACAGCCCCTCCCATGGTGCACTCCTATAGCCCCCTGAGGGTCTGTCCCTCAGGAAGGCTGCTCCACAGCAGGCGGAGAGTCAGGTGCATAACTGTGTCCCTCAATCTACTAATCTGTTTTGGATTCAAACTATATGGAGTGCAAAGCTATGTGTTAGTTAGTGAAATCCGCCCCCAGTGGCTAAAAATCTAATTGCAGGCATCGACCATATGGACATGCTTAAATTACATTTCAATAAATGTGTTTTAAAAACAAAATAACCCTGAAGTGCACATTCTTAGGGCCCCCTTACTATACATGAACACATCTCAGGTGTCCAGCTTTCACAGTCTTGGAGCAATGGCAATAACAAACAGACAGAGACACATCCACTTTTTACAATTATAGGTAATCATATGGTTAAAATGTATGGTTAAAATTTGCTCATTGCAAGATGGGGGATGGAATTTTCACTTTGCTGAAAACCATCCCAGATAAAGGTAGGACAAATCCTGATAGTTTCATAAATAATGGGATGTATGGTTTTCAAGTCCATTGAGGAGATATAGACAAACACTTCCTCTTAAATATATAGATGATATGGAAGATAATGAACAGAATAAACTAATAATATAAATGTCCATGCCCAGACTTTGACAGTAGGTGGCATACTGCTTGCCTAGAAATCACAGATAAATAAAATCATGGGGAAATCTATTCCTTAGGTCAACCTGTCCCAGGAACAGAAAATAACAAACCTAAGGATCCCCTTGCTACCTCAGATGAAAGGTTGGATCCAGGATCTGCCTTCTGCAAGTGGAAGGGGTCCCAGAAGGTCCCTCTACCCAACTTTTAGAGTTCCCTCCCCTCCCCTGTAGGACAGATTAATGATCCCTTTCAGCAGTGCCCCCTGCCTCTCAGTCTAGCATTTTCAGGGGAGCAGGAGGGGCTATTATGGGAAAACACAATTTTCACCACTGCAGTTCATCCAGCTTAAATCTGGATCCAATCTAATGTGGTGTAGTGGTTAAAGTGTTGGACTGGGACTTCAGAGATCTGGGTCCTAGTCCCCACTTGATCTAGAAGCTCACTGAGTAACTTTGAGCCAGTCACTAACTCTCAGCCTAAGCTACCTCACATGGTGGTTGTGAGGATAAAATGGAGAGGAGGGGACCACGTAAGCCACCTTGGGTTCCTTGCACACACAAAAAGTGTGTGTGTGTGTGTGTAATAATAAAAAACAAACAAACAAACAAACTCACATACGCTGATGTTGCTGTCAAGTTCCCTCATCCAGCTACGTTTTTCCTCCTGGCACCAAGTAGAGTGGAGAGGAGGAGGACCCAGGGAAGAAGCTAAATTCCTTCCCTCCACCACACACACACACACACACACACACACGTAATTTCTACTACCAAAATTGCTGCAAGGTGACAAAAGCATACCATCACTCCATGTTCTAGTACCCTCAAGTCACTTCCATTGATAAAAACAAAGCAAAGACATGGAGGTTCAAAGCAAAACTTCTCTACTTCAGGCAGAGTGGCTTAAAGTATAAGCAATGGGCTAGCTGCATCTTAGCTCTGGCCTTGTCCAGACAACATGCTAAGCCATGATGGTTAACCATGCTCACTAACCACTTGATGCAAAAGAGTTAGAAGCCCTAACCATGGCTTAGCATGTTGTCTGAACAGGCCTGTTGTGTTAGAACTTGTGTTAACCTCGCCCCCACAACAGAAGAAGTCCGTCAGTACTAAATGCAGACTTCAAATAATATAAAATGTATTCCGATACTATATTCTCTCAATCTAGAACATTGCAGATTACACCAGAAATAGGGAAGATACATGTCTTTCCCCCATCTTTTAAAATAAAATATTAAGGGGAAAGCAGTATGAATTATCAGTCTATACAATTATACAATTTTACAGAAGTCTGCAGGGCTAAACAACTAGTGCTACTGCTGGTGTGGGTTGATAGTTCTAGCCCACTCAGGAGTATTTTTCTTTGCTTGACAGCTAATGCAGTATAGTAGTTTGAGCAGCCTTTCCCAAACTGGTGCCCTCCAGATGTGTTTGGCTGCAACTCCCATCATTCCCAGCCAGCATGGCCCTTGGAACCAAGCCAGGGAAAGCTGAGTTAAGAGTATTGGACTAGGGCCAGTAGACGCTGCTTTAAAACCTCATCCACCTATGAACTTCACTGGGTGACCTTGAGTCAATCACTTTCCTTCAGTTTACCCTGCCTCACTGCTTTGCTGTGAAGTAGCATGTATACCACCCAAAATACCTTGGAGAAAATTTGGAATATAAATGTAATATTACTGGTAACAGCAGGCTATACAAGCGACATCTGAATCAACGTTTTCATGCCTTAGCATCTCCTATTGTTTTACTTTTTTATGGATTCCTTGAGCAGAGCATTCAGCTCTATTGCACTCTCATAATAAAAGGGTTTGGAGCAATTAAAACCTCCTGCACAGTGAAACTAACCTTTCAATGAGATGTACATTGTTACTGTCTGTAAATTATTTTGAAACCATGAAAAGAAAATTGGTCAACCTTCACTAGAGAAATCGCTACAGAAGGTACAGAGAAGAATCATTACTTACTTGCGGGTGAGAGGGTGCTGTATCCACTTGTGGGTGGATTACCTTGAATGCCATGAAGAGTTGAAAGGGAAAGTCCGCCAATGACAGGAGGGAAGAGTAATGGGTACGGTGTCGTTGGATAGTGAGTCATATGTCTGTTGACTGTCGGTATAGGACATGTACGGCTGCTGGTTGTCATGATAATGCCTCAAAGCAGAGAAATGTCCAGCATCATTATTCCATAGAAGCAAGAAAACAGGATATCAAGTCCAGTGACACAGCCTGAGAAAGTAACTCATCAGATGATACTCTTTTTTTCCTCACTACTGAATTCTTCCAGTCATTTTCCTGGTACATTCCTGCTGTAATGACAGATTTTCTTTTTCTTTTTGTGGGATCACATATAAGGGACTGTTTAGCTGCTATTTCATGTCTCTTCCTTCCTTCCTGGAGCAAGACTTTCACTCTACAGGTGCTTGTTGAAGTGTTCTGCAGGGAGGGGAACAACCACAAATAACAAAGGCTAGCAACTTTGCAAATGAATCTCCTGATTAATTAATTACCACAAGGAACTGCTGAATTAGGCCAGGATCCAGCAGAATCTTTGATAGGAGGAGCAGGGTAGGTGGGGGAGAACACATGATTTGTTTAGCTCTGCCAACAAATGTGTAAACTGTTATACAAGCTGTGTGCAATGCTGGCTGCATAAATGGGCTTCTGAATGAAAAGATTTTTAGAATGCAAACTGTTGTGCAAACTAAGCTCTTCTTGTCATAAAATATATATTCCACACGTGATCGTGTGTTTCCACATGCAGAAAGGAATCTCTGGATTAAACGTCTATTAACTTTAAATTAAGTACAATGATATAATCTTGAATATGTGTCCAAATAAATATTATTTGGTGCTGTAATTGAAGTATCTGGTGGAGTTTTATCTAGCGCCAAGGACAAGGGGGAAAGAAGCCAGATATTTATGGAGTTTTCCATATTATGAGATCCAAAGAAGGTATATGAAGTTGTAGAATATATTTTAATTTAGCTGAACTAGGACCAAAACATATTACTAAGATATACAAACTTAAACAGATAAAAGGGAGTACAAGTTATTCATCATTTTTGCTTTTCTGCTTCTTTTTCGCATCTGAAAATGGACTTATGCTCTTTCACCATGGAGATATGCATGAGTTATTCTCATACTGGGAGAACACACATCTCATTGAATAGGAGATCCAGATAATACAAAGAGGGACAAACAATAGAATTGTCAAGTGATTTGTGCCCCATTTTATTATTCCAAATTTACTTTTAATGGTACAAGTGGGACCTGCAACAAAATGTTGCAGTGTGGAATATTCAGTCTTTTGGTCAATCAGCCATGTCCTCCTCCAGGATACTCAATCCCATTCCCTACGTTGTTTCAAACAGTCCGGTTCCATTGGCTACTGAACTTGTTTTGTCCTTACTGGGTTGTTTTAAGGAGGTTTCCCCTGCCCATAGGAATCCCCCCCCCCAAAAAAAATATTCTTTGTATTTCTGCAAACTTTGATACCTTCCTCTTGTGCATTGGTGCTGCTGCTGTTTTGGCTGTGTAAGCAATGACACTCAGCTCTGAACATTTGAAGCAGAGGGAATGATAATAAAAGACACTGGTAAGGTCACATTTGGAACATTGTATTGTGCTTTGGCATGGCTTCAAACATGAATACCTGCAAACGAATAGTGCTGAAATATTCATAGTGATAGGAGTTTTATCCCAACAGCAACACATCAGCTCTGTAACCATAAAGCCCGACTGAAAATTAGGTGGCGCTTTCCAAGCTTCAGCATGCAAAAACACTGCGTCTTGTTTTACTCTTCCTGGAACACTCACTCAACAAATCAAAGTGATATAAATTTTGTGTGTATGTTTTAATCTAGGCTTTTGTTTTGTTTTTGATAGTGGCCTTTTAGGGTCAAAACTTATATTTCTTTACTCAGATTGTTAATTTCTTTTTCATTTTTCCTCTGAAGCATCATCAAGGACCACCCTGGAAATAGGAAATAGATTAGATAGCAGCAGGAACTCAAATGAGCAGTAATAACAAATTAATGTGAATCTACCTCCCTGCCTGCCAAGTCACATAGACGCAGAGTACTCCTCAGTCAGAAAAAGTAACAAAGGCTATTAGCTGTATTAACTCCAGTAATGCCGTCTGTGGAGCTCTTCACATTTATAGACACGACAGAAATACAACATTATCTTCTACAGATTCTAGTGCCCAGTAATTATGTAATGATGCAGGGATATCTTCAGGATTAATAGAGGCTCAACAGATGCTCAAGGAAGAATACAGTAATCACTGTGTAAGGAGCATGGTACCAGGACTCATTCCCAAAGGCATGATCCAGAGCTGGTCTCAGGAATAAGGCCCAAAGCAAAAGATATACAGACTCAGGAGCTACACCAATATTGTTTTTATACAATCATATCCCAAGAACTCCATTGGGCAACGAAGCCAAAGGTTCTGACAGAAGTCTGATGGTAATGATGTCAGTTCTTCTAGCAAGATTAAGTAGGAATAATACCCAAAATCAAAATTAGGAAGTTCCATGATAGAACTGGTAATGCTTGTTTGTTACATGGCTAACCAACATTAGTATTTTTGTTATTCAAACTGACATTGATTACAAAGCACTCACGCAGTCTGCATGACTGAAGTATCTAAAAACTACACCATTTCTGTGCATATCTAGATGTTTGCTGGTTTAACCCTTTACTTTCTAAAAGAAAAGTAAATATCCAATTTCCAGTGCTCAGCCTCATGGAAGGATGCTACAGAACCTCTTGGGGCCCTTCCACATGCCGTAGTGAAGGCGCGTGCATGCGCCCCAACTACGATAGTGTGGACTACAGCCTGAAAAGACGGAGGCGGCGGCGGCTGGGTAATCCGGGCGCGTCCTTGCCGCCGCCGCCTCCCAGCCGGCCTCCTGCTGCTGGGATAAGAGCGACCCGGGTCGGAGAGCTTAGTGGAAGCGGAAGCCGAGCTCTCCGACCCGGGTCGCTCTTATCCCGGCAGCAGGAGGACGGCTGGGAGGCGGCGGAGGCGGCAAGGACGCGCCCGGATTACCCAGCCGCCTCCTCCTCCGTCTCTTCAGGGTGTAGTACACACTATCGTTTTGGGGCCGTAGTTGGGGCGCATGCACGCGCCTTCACTACGGCGTGTGGAAGGGCCCCTAGTTACTGCTTTCCAAACCAACCAATGTAAAAGTTTGGATTTGAACTCATTCAACAAATCAATCACATATGAAGAAGCAGCCACGTAAGATTAGTATCCATTCTTACAATACTGTGTACAGTTCTGGTCACTGTACCTAAAAAATATATACTGCAGAGCTGGAAAAAGATACTGGTCCTGTTCAGAAGACACCTTAAACCTTGGCTTTAACGATGGTGGTTAAGCCAGAAAGCCAGGCTATGTTTAGAAGACAACTTAAACCATGGCTTTAACCACAGTGGTTAAGCCAGAAAGCCGGGCTGTGTTCAGAAGACACCTTAAACCGTGGCTTTAACCATGGTGAATAAATTATTACATTTTTATACCGCCCAATAGCCGAAGCTTTATTCACTGTGGTTAAAACCATGGTTTAAGGTGTCTTCTGAACACGCCCTGGCTTTCTGGCTTAACCACCATGGTTAAAGCCACGGTTTAAGGTGTCTTCTGAACACGGCCACTGTAGAACTGGCTTCTGAGATTGTGCCCTTTGCTCCTTTTGGCCCGCTGCATAAATGGCAGCAGCCATTTACACAGCATGGGGAATTGTGCACTTTCCAGAGGCTCTGGAAATCATGCTCCCCCTCACTCTACTGGGGTCCTTAAAGGTCCTTTTAACGCAGGGGTAAAGGGTTACCCTTGCATTAAGAGCACCTTTAAGGACCCCACTGGAAGAGTCGGGGTGGGAAAGTGTGCTTTCCCCTCTACTCCAATTAGGGTCTTAAAGGTCCTCTTAATGCAAAGGTATCTTGCGCTAAGAGGGCCTTTAAGGCCATGATTGGAGCAGTGGGAAGTGGGAAAGCACTTTCCCTCACCTGAAGTCAGGACGTGCGTCCCAGCTTGGCTGCGGCTGGGCGGGATGCTACGGTGGGGCAGGCGGCTCCACATTCTGATGTCCGGCGTGCCTGGACACCTGAACGTGGAGCCGTCCATTCGCCCCCCCAGCGTCCCGGCTTGACTTTGGCTGGGCCCAGCTGAAGCCAAGCCAGGATGCTGGGGGGGGGGGGGCTCGAACGTGGAGCCGTCTGTTCACCCCGCCCCCAGCATCCCAGATTGGCTTTGGCTGGGCGGGCCCAGCTGAAGCCAAACCAGGATGCGGGGGGGCGCGCGGAAGGGCAGCTTCAGAACGGCACGCCTGGAAGCTGCCCTTGCTCAGCCACTCAGCCTGGGAGTGGGAGGGCGACTTCCGGGCACAGCGTTCGGTGCCCCCCTTACCTTGGCGCTCTAGGCGGCCGCCTGACTGGCCTCTATGGCAGCGCCGGCCCTGATAACTAAGACTGTCTCGAAGCAACAAAGTAACTAAGACTAAGGTTAAGACTTTCCTCTTTGCCCCGGCATATGGCAGCACATTTTAATCACCCACATTTAGTTTTTTAATGGTTTTTAATGCTTTATGTGTGTATGTTCCGCATTTTAGAATTTTAAATTTTGTATACTCTTTTTTATCTGAATTTTAGAATTTTTGTAAACCGCCCAAAGAGCTCTGGCTATGGGGGTGGTATATAAGTGTAATAACTAAAATAAATAAATAAATAAAATAAAAGTATGGCTTATATTTCAATTCTTCCTACAATTTCCAAGTTTTCTGAAAAACAAACAGGGAAAATGTTTTCCCCCACCCCCATGGCCCTAACATTTCCAGCAATTTTACATCTCTAACTAGGCCCAGGGGCCTAATACAGATCTTAAATTCCCCCCTACTCCTTCTGATCCAGATTTGGATATGTAGCTGCTAGACACAGATTTAAAGTAATGTCTGGTTTGGCCCTAACCATGTGCATTGTCAGGAGGGGAGTGACTTCAGCAGTGGGGAGCCTTCTCTATTCAGGTAGGCCGGCCATAGAATTTAAGATGTTGGTTTTCCAGGGTTCTAAATTAATATGTGGTACCTATGCTAGTAGAGAAGTCTCCTTCCTGCAGATATTACCCTTCCAACGTGTTGAAACAGCCCTATCCCTGCTCTCTTGTACACATGATTTTACTCAAATGTAGGTGTGGGTGAATTTCTGACTACAGCTTATTATTTCATCAAAGTAACATACTTCAAAGGGGAGAGGAAAGACATCATGCTAACAAAGTAGTCCCTGTATCTAATGCAGTTGCAAGAGGGATAAATGTGGCTTGTGGCATTCAATCAATGAAACACATATCAAGGTCACCTTTTCTGAATGATCTAGAACTCCTGATATAAGATAGAGTTTACGAAACTATTGTATTTTCAACTGCATTTCTGTTAGTCACAAATACGCAGAACTCAGCAAAACATGATCAAAATGTGCATAGCCAGTGGCTTTTGTAGCTATTTCAAACAGAGGAGAAATGTGCCTGGATTGTTATGATCTGTGCAGGTGGCATATTATATCGTTGAATGTTTAAAATACTGCCTCTCTTTTATTTTTCATCACATTCATTATAAACTATCCAGTTGCATGTTTTAAACTTGTGCTGTCAAAGCACAAATAAGAGTATGTAAGATGTCATCTCAAGTTCGTATACAAACATTGGCTACTGAAGACACAAGTCTGACTGTAGCTCTGTTTTCTAAGTGCAGGGCTAAGGGGATGCATATACCTATTTCCTTCTTGAAGAATTAAGACCTTCTGTTGTTCTGTGAAAAGTAGGGAGGCAGCAAATGCCTTCCTCTCTCACCTGGCAGCCCAAAACGTCTCTATAGACACTGGGGCCTTAGCTAGACCTAAGGATTATCCCAGGCAAATGGAGGGGCTGTCCCTGCCTTCTCCCGGTACCCCCTGTGTGTCATTTGGATGTACAGGGATGATCCTGGGATGATCCCAAAATATAGGCCTGGTCTAGCCATGGCCAGAGTGGCTCAAACCCTAAAACTATTCCCAGACCCTATGTCTGCTATGGAAGGCAAGAAGTGGGCAAGATCAGTGGCGAGTTCATGCCTTTGTGTTGTCCTGGAGCAGAAAAAATAATCCAGGATGCTGTAACGAATACTAATGATGCAACAGACTACCATGGGCATAAGCTGCACAATGCAAGGCTTTGCATGACCTAGGCATGGGGTGGTGGTGGTGGTGTAGGGATGGTGATGTGACCGGATCAGAGGGGGAGTGACTAAGCACCATCATATTCATATCACAGGACAAGAAACACCTCCGTTGGCTCTTGCACCAATGCTATATTGCAGCATCAAAATTTTACCATGTAACAAGGTCAATAGTCCAATCAATCCACAGGATGCCAACTATAATACCAACTAAGCCCTACTAGGTAAAACAACAGTAAACTTTTTCAGATGCCGCAAGCACAACCCTGAACACAAGACCTATTTCTTTCATTTATTACACAATACTCTTACCTCATACTGCCTGTACCAACTTGTTAGTGAATGAACTCCTTGCAATAAGGCAAAGCACCAGAGAGCAAGGGGTGGGTGGGTGAAGGAAGGAGTTATTTGCTTCAGAACACAATAGTAATGTTTGTCAGCTAAAATAGTTTGCTATGTATGTCCCTTTCCCGTTTCTATGGAAATATTAGAGTATAACTATTTGGTTGCTTTATTGTCAGAGACAGACTTATAGATTTCTCCTGATGCACAAGAATTCATGAGCTCTATTTTATTTTGGTTGTATTTTTTAAAAAGTTTGTCTATTATTTTATTTTCATATAAAGTATGCAAAGAAATCTAAATCTATCTTGGAAAATAACATTACATTCAGAATCATCTTTGGAGCACTGGTGTGGAAAAGAATAGCTCATTTGCTGATTTGCTCAAGGAGTTTATTAATTTAATTTATTGTAATTTGCTGCCATCCCTGCTGCTGCTCTTTGTTTTCAGATATATTTGTGTGGGCGCATTCACAAGGCTTACCACATTGAGATTTCGTCCACATACTCCTATGATTCCCCAGAATCAAAATCTCTTACTCCCCAGAATCATATAAATACTGAAATGGATGGGAGCATTAGTCCAGTTCTCTGCTCAGGAGAAGCAGATTGTATACTTAACTTTATGGCAGATACTTAGCCAAGCCTGTCATTTCAAACCTCCAGGGAAATAGATTTCACAGCTTCCATGCGTAATTTATGCTCTTGATCAATTGTTCTTGCACTATTATTACAATCCTTGTAGAAAGGCCTGTTTAATTCAGTACAATTTACTTCTGCGGAGTTGTGTGTTTACCACTGTACAAGGTTTATCTAGGGCACAATCCTATGCATGTTTAAATAGAAAGAAGTCCTAAAACTCACAACATTCCCCATGCTGGGAATTGTAGTTCTTTGTTCTGTCTAAACGTGCATAGGATTGTGCCCCTAATAACTCAACTTTATGTCTCAAAACATTTACTCTTGACCTAAGCAACAAGCCACTTGCAACTTTGCCTTTGACAATAGTAAAGTAAATTTAGTCTACAGCTCTAGAAGGATCTTGGACAGGAGAGCAGTTGACGTTAATGAATCAGCCAGTTCTCTTTCTCCCTATAATCTGAGTCTGATGAGGCTGCAAAACTGTTCAGCCAGTACCTGGACCTAGTAATAGGCTGGATGAGGCAAATAATCTGAAATTTAAATCCTGACAAGATGGAGATGCTGTGGATAAACCAATCTGTGGTTCAGGAAAATGGTATTCTGGATAGGGTTGCAGTCACCATGACAGCAGGTCCACAGCAGTAGGTCCTCCTGGATCCAGCATTGTCACTTGAAGCCCAAGTCAGTGTCATCTGTAGCAGATAATATCATCTGCAATATCCCTTAGATATAGTCTGGACATGGTTATCCATGCTCTGGTGTTGGGATTACTGAAATCTATATTCTGTGGCACTGCTTTTTTAAACGCATCTTGATACTTTTTTCTGTTGATAACCACATGGGAACATTTGAGAAGTACATAAGCCAATGTATAGCTAAGTTCCATTCCTCACATTAGTCTAGGAGATGTGGATCAGGTCAGTTTGTATCACAAAGTCTGAATTATTCAAGCATCCTTAAAAACATGTATTAGTAACCTTGAGCTGTAAGAGCTAGGATTGTACCCTTCATTTCAGAAATAGGATACCTTTGACTATGAGTTTATAGGAGTTAGCAACAGAGAACAGATATGCCTATCATTCTGTTCTTGTCAATCTCTCTGTGTTGGCTAATATTTGCCTAGTTAAGTAGATAATGTAGTAGTAGATCAAAGCTGGAGAAACTGTGGCTATAATTGTGACTATAACTTCCATCACTCCTGACCATTGGCTATAATGGATGGAGCTGATGGGAGATGGAATCCAACAATATTTGGAGGACCACAGGTTGCCCACCCCTGCATTAGATGAACCATTAGTCTGACATGACAATTCATAACCTCTTTCTTATGCTTCATCAAGCATCAGGGCCCTGGCATACATATTTTTACTATGAAGAAAGTAAGATTTTTTTACATAAGAAGATTGAGGGGAGACATGATAGCACTCTTCAAATACTTAAAATGTTGTCACACAGAGGAGGGCCAGGATCTCTTCTCGATCCTCCCAGAGTGCAGGACACGGAATAACGGGCTCAAGTTAAAGGAAGCCAGATTCCAGCTGGACATCAGAAAAAACTTCCTGACTGTTAGAGCAGTACAACAATGGAATCAGTTACCTAGGGAGGTTGTGGGCTCTCCCACACTAGAGGCCTTCAAGAGGCAGCTGGACAACCATCTGTCAGGGATGCTTTAGGGTGGATTCCTGCATTGAGCAGGGGGTTGGACTCGATGGCCTTGTAGGCCCCTTCCAACTCTGCTATTCTAGGATTCTATGAATTGTTGGGAGAGAAACAAAAGCTGGATCTCAGGCCATTTGGTGTCACACAGAGAATTAGGAAGAAATGAAACGAAAATAACATTTTGGTCACAATCCAAGTCTCTCTTCAATTTGATCAAATGAAGTGATGGTGAATTGCAACCTATTTTACTAGACATTGATACTTCTAAATTTCATAATTTCAGAACTGTCAACAGTTAATAGCTATAGAAAAAAGAATAATCATTCTAGCTGCCATAGTTTTTATAGGACCTGGTTGAAAACTGCAATCCCAAGAAGAGACTAAAAACATTTTTCTATTGGTTGACAGGATTATAACATCATTGGTTCTTCCCCAGCTACTGTTGAAAAACAATGCACATTTTGAACTTTTTTTTCACTCTCTTTTTCATTTTTGGTGTGGTGAAGGGTGGAGCAGGGAGAGAGATAGCCACTGTCATCTGTCCGGCTCCTAAATCTTGTCACACCCTTAAGGGGAATACAGTTGAAGTCTTTTAGGTAGAAGAGAAAGTTCTTCAAGTATTCTTCCATACCCCAAGTAAGGACTTCAAGCTTTTCTAGGGGTGGGAAAGAAACTCTAGGGGTAAAGGAGAAATTTTCTAGGGGTGGGGAAAACTTGTCTATTTTTGTACCCTGAAACTCAGTTATCCTTCAAAATTCACACTTTGTGAATTTTTAAAAATGCATTGAGAAATGCATATATTAGGAGGTGAAATATACGTGCATTGAACATTAAGGGTATATTAGGGAAAAATTGTTGCAAAAATGTATATATTAGGTAAAAGTATATACAAAAATGCATGTATTGGGAGAAAGCACACAAAATTGTGTGAATTTTTGTGCAAACTAAAAAAAAACACCCTTTCAAACTGATGTGGAAATGGGAGAAACTGAATTTAACACTGGAAAAATGAGAAGTTGAGAGAAACCAAAATTTGTCCATCCCTAAGCTTTTCAACTTCTAAAGATCTCTGTCAATGTAAGATTTTTGTGGCCTACAAAACGTGACAGCAGACAGAAAGGCAGAAAAGCAACACAGTGGAAGTCCATCTCAGTAACAGTAGCTGGAGAAACAGAGGCCCCGATCTTCCTTCCAACAATCTTCCATTCTTCAACTTGAACACCTTATGGGCCTGGCAGGATTTGTATTCAATTAGCCTTACTTCCAGGTAAGTGTAGTTAGGATTGCAGCATGACAAAGATTTGGGTGCTGCCAAGTGATAGCAGAGCTATCAAAGAAGGCAAAGAGAGACTGGAAACCCAGTTCATCAGATACAGACTGGGGAAGTAAACTGCAGTGTCATCATCCTGTCAGACATTAGGAGAGGCTTGTAAGGATGGGGTTAATTCATACCAAGAATGGCTTTTTAGAATGTTAAAATGTACTTTTATTGTTATGATTTTAGGAGCAGAACAGATAAGCGCCAGCTGCATGGGGGCGTTCTGGCACATCCTGGAACCGCTTGGGGCCAGGCCGATCGGCCTTGAGCGAAAAATTAACATCTCAGGGAAGGTGTGAACGATCCTTGCAAGGGTGGGGGGAAGGAGCAGGGAAAACTATCTATAAAGAGTACGTTTTGCAAGGGGCTTTTGTTCTGAGCTGGATGACCACATGGCTGGGTGAAGTATAGTTTGCAACTTAGTTATTTTAGTTTGCTTGGTCTGGGTGCCTACTCTGTATCTGCATGTTTTATCCGTTGAATGCTAATCTCGTATTTCCTACCCTTATCCTCAATAAATTTGGGCCTAACCCTCCAGTTTTGGAGCCGTCTGCGTGTGTTCTTTGGATCTGTGCAAAATCCAGTGGAAAAGCCAGCTTCGCTGGGGCATGCTTCCTTTACAAGGCTAAAGAAAAGTTTACATATATATTATTGAAAATTGTAATACCGTATTTCTTCGATTGTAAAATGCCATCGATTGTAAGACGCACACTAATTTCAGTACCACCAACAGAAAAAAAAAACCTAAGACACACCCGCGATTCTAAGATGCATCCCATTTTTAGAGATGTTTATATGGGGGAAAAGTGCATCTTAGAATCGAAGAAATAGGGTAGTTACAGAAACAATTATTGTTTCTTTGGCTACTGAACATGTAATTGAATTGCATTATGGGAAAGTACTGGAATCATAGAGTTAGGAAAAATCTCCACAGTCACAATAGTTTATCCATGGTTCAGTAGGAGGGGAAAACTTTTGTGAATCCTCTCCTACACCAAATGATTAAAGAGAAATCAAAGTCAACTTCATCTAAGGCAACATGTCTTTCAGATGAACAATAAACTCAATAGGTGTAAGACTTCATGCTGACTTTAAATAGATATAAAATATACAAATGTTTCATGTTAGGAAAAAATCATGCTGATAAATTCTCCACAGACTAGTACCATGTCGCCATGGTCACTAGTAGTCCTGCTTCTTTCCCACTTTTTTGCCCCTCAGTCCTCTCACCAATCCCCCCTCTGAAATTTGCATGAAGTGCAGCCCCCTTCCCTGGCACGCCCTGCCTAGCCTAGGGTGACCATATGAAAAGGAGGACAGGGCTCCTGTATCTTTAACAGTTGTATTGAAAAAGGAATTTCAGCAGGTGTCATTTGTATATATGGAGAACCTGCTGAAATTTCCTCTTCATTACAACATTTAAAGCTGCAGATGCCCTGCCCTCTTTTAAATCTGGTCACTCTAGTATAGCTCCTGCACTTTAACTGTTGTGATAAAGAGGAAATTTCACCAGGTTCTCCATATATACAAATGACACCTGCTGAAATTTCCTTGTCTATACAACTGTTAAAGATACAGGAGCCCTGTCCTCCTTTTCATACAGTCACCCTAGCCTAGCCACATCCGTCTTGTTCTCCCTTCCTACTGGTGGCAACAGCCTAACTGCGCAGCTGCGCTCAGGCTGCGTTTGCACCACGCTGACTGGCCAAGCAGGGCTGTCCATCATCCTGCTGGCAGAGGGGCTTCCCTGACTGTTTGGCATGAAGGAAATTAATTGCTATTAAAGCTCATGCTTTGAACATTTTAGAGCTTCCAACATTTTCTGCACATCTACACTGCTCAAGCTTCAGTTTAAAATAAAAATGAGCAAACGTGGTCTGGTAAATCTTGAGTAAGAAGCTTCATACTACTGTATTCTTATATAGATCTTCATAATTGATTCTGTGAATTTAAATTTGTTACTGTTGCACACACAAAATTAAATTGACTATGCCAGTTAAGGGTGACAGAAGGTAAAAAAAAAAGGAATGTGGGGGAGGAGATTGGCCTTCAGAGTGTTGTGTTTCCTTTATTAGCATAGGTCTGTGAAACTAAACAGAAAGAGGAATCTAATAACAAACATTCTTTGAGGGCTGTTCAGGGAGCAGAAGGACATCCAGTTATTGTTCAGCCCATCCCATTGGTCATATATGGCTCGAAAGGTACAATAGAAGGAAACAGGAAACTGAATGGTCCATCTGCATTATCTTATTAGTGGCTAATGGATATCTGAGAGGAACATGCATCTAATTCTGAAAGGTCTGTACCAATCTCCTAAGTAATAACTCTTAATTAGCGGATTCTGTTTATAGATAGAACTTAACGTACCCTTTTGTCTCGAAGAGATGCAGGCATCTGGAGGGAGATATGTGTTTCTTGAAGGGAAAAAAGTGGGTGTTTTTCTCATTCGCAAATATGAGCTGCTACAGACAAATAACCAAATCAAAAATATCTCACTGGTGAAAGAGACTGTACATCTAAGTTAAAACTTCAAGAATGAAATATAATAGAAACTGTTCAATGTCCAGACTATAAGATGATGCCCGCATTTAACAGTTTGGTAAGAAAGATAACATTATTTTTAAGTAATCAAATACTTAACACGAACTTTATCAAAAAATAATTTCATCTGACCTTATATCTGCTAAATCTTTCCTTCTCCACCAAATACAACAGTTTGTCAGGTTATATGAATTAGAATAAACATTATTATTTTACACAAGCTAAGCAGCAGTTTATGTTGAGCCCAAACTGAGAAATTATCAACATCAAAGAGCAAGTACTAAATATGAGAACTACATTTCTACAAGTACATAACATCTCTGACATTTTCACAGCACTTTAACTTTTGTGAACCAAGGAGCAGCTTTTCAAGTCGGTCAGAATTTGTTTTTGTCAAAACTGTTGTTTGCTTCATTTATTTATTATTTGCTTACCTAAGATTAAATTCTTTCCAAAGACTTTATGCTTCACATTTCTTGCATCAAACAAAATGGTATACTAAAAATCAACATGAAAAATGACAGGCACGATGACACTAATTTATTTGAAAGTTCACTCCTCAGCCATTAATTAGTATTAACTGAAGCAACTGCTAGACTCTAAAACATGCTGTGCCAGGAAAAAAAATGCTTACCATGTGACATCTAGTCACAAATGTGCAGAGAGGCAATGATGAAAGTATACGAAGGTACTTTCATATTTAACGACTGTTAAATAAAAACAGTTTATGCAATTTAATATTTTAAATTAACTTTAGAAGATAGAACATTTAGATGTAAAGATGTAATAATTCTACAACATAATAAAATTATTAAATTTAGGGCCATTGGGAGCAAATTCAAGATGGCAGCCAGAGTTTTCTATTTTAAAAATAGGCATAAAGGGCCAATCCTCCCAGGAGCCCTGGTAGCTTCTCAAGTAATGCATCATGGTTATGCCAGGCCTTGCGCCATTCAATTGGTGGTGGACCCCTGCCTAGGCACAAGACCATGTCAACTGTCCCTTGGAGGAGCGGACAAGTTCCCCATTACTGCGTTACCCCAGAAACACAAGTGCTAAAGTTACTTGCAACATTGCTTTCCTGTAGCATGAAAAATCTGCAGAACTTGAGTTCCTCAACAATTTTTCCAGTGATATTCTAGATTGGGAACATCACCATATTCACATTCAATTAGATTTCAAAATGAAGAAATTCTGGATATTTAAACTCCAAAAGCAGTTGTGTGCATTTGCTCTTATTTAATGGAAACCACAAAGTTGCCCATATTAAGAAATGCGTAAGTGATTGTTATGGGAAACATGGTACCTGGGACTTGTTGCTCTCAGGATAAATATTACTAAGCAACCCCATATTTCACTATCCATTAAGAAATGTCTATACATATTTCACTTTCCCCTACCCTTTCTGTTTGCATTCCATATTTCTTTCATTAGTCACCCACGGCCCAGCGTATTCTGGAACGAAAAGATAAATGGGTAGGTCAAGGGATGGGTTAACAATTTTACTGTTTGCAGAGCCCTGAGAAGCCAGATACAGGAGAACTAGATTGTGTTTATGTAAAGGATAAGTGGTGGATTTCCTGTGTAGTCAATTCCAAAACACTCTGCAAGGGAATGCACCATAATTACCTCAACAGAGTTCAGGCAGTTATGGACAAGAGAAATGTTTTATTCTTCTTATTTACAATACTGTAATTATACCCTATAGCTGCAATTATGTGCACTGTTTTGCACATGCACCCTATAAAAGTCAATGCCTTAAGCTCATCTACATTTACATCTGAAAATTATACCCTTTAAAAGCTTCAGTGATATCTAAAAAGGTGACTCACTTTCACCTACTTTGAGTGGTATGTAAATCAAGGCCAAGTTGTGAGCTGAGTGCATCGTGATACAATCACATACAGGAGTTCACACAGATTAACTAAATTAATGTGCTCAACGTGTCAGTTTGGTTGTGTGAATTGGTCTTCAGCTACCAGGAAAGGTTGTATACCAGGAGTGCAGAACCACTGGCCTGGAAGTCAACTCCAGTTAACAATATGTTTGGAGTACCAAAACCAATATTTTGGTTCTCCGCATTAGATTCAGTGACTCAGATTAATTTGGTTTCCTCAAAGGCTAAAATTACCACATGTATGCAATAAAGGGCTGAGAAAACCAATTCAAAATCTATTTCAGACTATCTGCTAAGGCTTCAACCTTGATTTTAAATGCCAAGGGCAGAGTTTAGCCAATAAGGTTTCAATGGGGCTATAGGAGAGATTAATAGTGAAGGGTCCAGGTTTTCCCATTTTGACCTTCCTTTCATTTCCCCCCCCCCTGTCCCTTTTCTGCCTCCTATTTTATTATTTTGCTTTGCTCTTTCCCCTGCCCATTTTTATTCTCTGCCTCTTCTTATATTTCTTTTAAATGCCTACCTCCACCAAATTTGGTAGCCCTACTTTACACTTTGGATCCTACAGCAATAATTTTAATATTTTCATTTTTCATGAGTACAAACAAAATCTTCTAACAAAATCTTGAATAGACATTTGTTTTCTCTTATAGTATGTTCTTTCTAACATATTCATCATATTTATCATATCCAACATCAACAGTGGAATCTTACATATTTTTCAGTTTCCTGTTACCAGAAGTTTCCTTTATTACCTCATGTGCATTTTGCTCAACGTAATAATACCGCCAGGTCAGCTGGAAATACCAGAGGGTTGGTGGTGATTATGTATTTATTTAAAAAGCTGTACTCTCTCTTGAGTTTCTTGTCAAAGGAGCAATAAGGAAGTAACATTAGGAAAGAACAACCATTAACTGGGAGGGAACAAAATTATGTGTTGACTTCGAGGGTAAAATAGCAATTTAATAGTCAATATTTTGCCTAACAGGGAGCCAATAAAGCAATTGCTACATACATAATACACTAATATAATTTAGTAGTTCTAAATAATCTGCAACTGTTGCAAAAAATGTCACTTACGCTGCTCTAAAGACAAAAGTGCAATAATCACCAACTTCATTTTAATAAATCGCATTTCTACAACTTGATGTGATCAGCAGGACTCAATGTCATTTAGAACATGGGTGGTGGCATCAGTACCTAACATCCTTTGGCAGCTGCCAAGGCCCAAGTACTCTGACAGGACCCATCACTAATGCCTGCCCTGAAGCCCTCTTTTGATTAAAAAAACAAAAACAAAATAGCATCCTGGTGCTTCAAGAACCACAAGTTAGCTAAGTCTAACTACCATTTGAATTTCCCACGATGTTCTGGAACAATGCTATATCAAGAGCACTGTGGGAAATTAAAATGGCAACTAGACCCAGCTAGGGCCTACCAATGGAGAAGGGGGCTGACTGACAAAAAAGGGGGGCTACCAGAGGGCACTTTGCATAGGGCCCGCACGAACATGGAGCCTGTACTGATTTAAATTCAAAAGTTTATCTAGTTGGATTACAAAGATTTAAGATCTTTTCTTCCAAGACATTAAGATATGAACCTCATTATGAATGTTCTATGTTATTCAGGTTAGTTTATAATTTGGGAGAGGGGGCGTGAGCTCAAGACATCCTGGTGTCTTGAGGCAGGAAATTCAAATGGGCATACTCCAAATGCATTAAGTAGCAGCTCATTTGCTGCTCTTTAATAATGCTCAGAATTGTTTGCAGAAGACAAGAGATCCAGCTGTAGTTTTTATATTTGCTGGTGTAGTAGAGCCAGAGCTCACAGGGGTGAAGGACCAACATTTTTGTATTAGTGTGGGGTTTCCCAAGAACTCCTGCCTTATTGGGAGACAATAAAGAGGTCTGCCATGTAATCCACAAAGCTTTATTCAAGCAATAAACATCTCTTCCCACCTGAAGAGAGTCTAATCTCTAGGGACTTTCCTCTAGGGAAAACTATGCAAACTAAGTGAGACAACTGTCCTTTCAAGAACAGAAAGCCTTTTTCCAGAACACTTTAACTTCAGGAAGACTGGTTCTGATGAGATACTAGCCAGGCCAACTTTCTCTCACCTTCCTTTAGCTCCGCCCATTTTAGTCTGTGGCAGAAACTAAAATGGGCGGAGCCTCTCAATGCCCTTCCCCTCGGAAGAATACTGATTTCCCACTGACTGTGTGTTGTTTACACTTGAGGAGATAAGCTCTGGAGAAGGTTCATTCCCAGCTGGTGAAGAGCCCATGAGAGCCGCCTCCCCCACTGGTATAGGCAGGTATGTTTCTGGCACCGTCTCTTCTGCTTCAGAATCTGATTCTAATTGATCGCCTGAAACTCCTTCCCCCATCCTAAGGGGAACAGGTCTAGACATGACAATTAGTAGGGATGCCAATGTGATCTGCCACCCCGTCAGAATTCCAAATTCCCTCTGTTTAGCTACAAATTTCACAGAAGCTGGGGGTGGGGTGGGGGATAAATTTCCCCAGCAACAATATATTGTTCCCTGTTGTAATGCAAAGCATTTTGGTCTTGCATGGGCAATTCAGGCTCATGAGCTTTACAAAAGACCTGCTCTTGGTGGAAATGAAACTGCACAGCGGCCTGAATTTCTGGCCTCTCCTTAGGAGCATGACTATGGAGTCTGTCATGACATGTGCTTGCCCTTCAAAAATTTGCAGCTCCACCACTGTGCCAACACTTCAAAAGGCATTACAAGACCTTATGCCATGTAATAATGCCAGGGCAGCATAGTTTTAGCATGGCACTAATGTGTTCTTCTACCAGAAAGGAGAGTGAAAAATAGAATAGCAATGGGGGAAAAACCCGACCAGAAATCCTCTCTCCAGGAAGTGACTTCAACTTCTGGCAGTGGCAAATTTTATTTTAGTGCAATCTAGCAGCAATGAATACTGATATAAAATGTATGGAAATGCATATGCATTTTTGTATGCATGTCTCCTAAACAGGTATTCTTTTATGCAGGTTTGTGTAATATAACAATTGTGCAAGCAATTTTCCTAATATAATGCATGTTTACGATTACTTTACCTAATTTTTGTGTGCATTTTCCTCTTTGTTCTAAACCTGCATGGTTTCCTTATCTTCTTATCTTCTCCAGTTCTCCATAAAATTATTAATGTTCTTAATAATAAAACTTTCTAAAAGGAAGAAAATTCTTTGCACCAGATCAATACTATTTACTAGCATTCCCCCTTATTGAAAGTATTTTTCTCTTTGTACAAAGACATTTTATAGACTTGTTCAGGTGCGGGACAAGTTGCTTCATTCTGCATAATTATGGCCAGCTTGCTTGCACAGCAATGATAATCAAAACTGAGGATGATTACTAGCAAGCTGGAGAAGGTTTTGAATGGGAAAAGAAAACTAGATGAACGTGAGCAAGTCAGGCAACTGAAAAACTAGGTAAGGTAGAAGCTGCCAAGAAACACTGATATGGCTGTGAATCCAATAACACCCTCAAAACTGGGTGGGGTGGTACAATGTTTTAATGTTTGCTAGAATATGGTAATGGTTAAGAGGATCTGTATTAAGCACTAGCAAGCCAGTGCTACTTAATGGGGAAGTAGATGAAATACTGAATAAAACAGCAGCTACGAAGCAATGCTGATTTGATCAAGAACAACCAAATGCCTAACACTTTAATGAGCACATGGTGTAGCTGAGAAGGGTGGGGGGAAATGCCAAAAATTGCAGCAAATGTACATGCCAAAAATACAGAAATTCTCTATGAACTATCAGAAAACTAACAGCCAAAACTAACAAAATAAAAGGGAGGAAATTTGGTCAGCTCAAGAAGTGGGTGGAACTCATTTAAACTTGTAAACATTTTCCTCATAGCTATTCACCTATTCTAACCTTCTGAAGGTATTTTCTGAATGCTGTTGTCCTAGTTTAGAACTATGATGGATTTTAACCGAAATACTTCCAGCTGCTGAGATATCAATTACTGGAAAAAGTCAGTCAAGAATGGTTGGTAATTTCCTCAGATGCCAAGTGAAAACATGTTTTTTTAACAAAGACTTTAATGGCTAAATTCACTAAAATGGCACATTGTTTTAACTGTTTTACTGCTTTTAAATTATATATTGTTTTAACTTGGTTCATGGTTTAATTTGTTTTTAGCTGTGTATATTTACTGTTTTATACTGTATGCTTTTATCTGTACGCCGCCCTGAGATCTTAATGATATAGGGTGGGATATAAATGTTTTAAATAAATAATTAAATAAATACTTATTTACAACTTTTAGGATATAAATGACACGTAAAAAGAAGAAAAATAACCAAAAAGTTCTGATACATTGAACATGATAGAAACCCATTCTTCACCACTAATGCACAAAAATAGGTAACATGGAAAAATAATGTAAATCGCAACGAATGAATTCTTTCTCCTATATAATGGAAACGTGGAGAAGCATTCTGGACAATCATGCAAATTAAAATTGATTCCCCCACCCCTTGTTTGTTTAGTTGGTCCCCATACTCTGCCATTGGAGAATCAAGCTAAATGTTATAGCACTGGTTCTTACCTGATATAAGAAGTTATGTCATTCCATTATCTCTATGGCATTGGAAATATGACATGCATTTGCACTTTTCATAAATGTATACTTGTATATGCTTTAATTTATAAAATGCAATAGCAGGGGAACAGTATGACAATTTCAATGGCCTGTTTAGTTCATCTTGGCAACTGAGATTTAATTTATGAATCAGATTTGAGATATTTTTAGCACCATGTTTTCAATTTCATAAAAGCCATCCTACATAAATATGTTACCAATCCCATTTATATAAACTACCCACACACATGCAAATAAACTGACTGCATTTCAACTAGCCAGGCCCTGTGCCAGATTTGAGTGGACCCTGGGCAAGGTCATTTCTTGTGAGCCCTCCCCCCAACACTACCCTGATAGGCCCCACCACCAAAGCTTAACATGGGCAGAAGGGACAGCGGTGATTTGGTGGCACCACAGATGGGCAGCGGCAGTAAAAGTAGCGTAGCAACAGCTGCCTAGTACATCTTCAGCCCAGCAGGGCCGGTGCTACCATAGAGGCCACTCAGGCAGCCGCCTAGAGCGCCAAGCTAAGAGGGGCGCCGGGCACAGCACAGCACTCATGCACGTTGGCTGTGAGCTGGGCTGGTCCGAGGATTCAGCTGGGCCTGGGGAGGTGAGATGGCTCCCCGTGCCCGCCTAGCCGAAGTGAAGCCAGGGATGCTGGGGTGGGGCGGCTCCACCTTCGGACTTCCACAACGTGCCCGGAACACACACACACATACACATACACACACACACACACACACACACACACACACACACACAGAATGTATGGGTGAATGGGATGCATGGGGTCTTTGAGTGAATGCATGCGTTCATTCGTGTGTTTGTTTGGAGTGAGTGATGCTGAGTGTGTGTGTGTGTGTGTGCGCGCATGTGAGTTGGGGAGGAGGATTTGGAGGTGATATTCCTATTAAACAATGCAATTTAGACCCATAGACGTTCCTTTCCAATTTGTTTGCTATAATTGGCACGACGTATTTCTTGCACTTTAAAATAAATTTAGCAGTTTCAAGTTTTGTGGTTCTTATTTTTTCCAGGCAACATATGTTCTTAAAAATCAAAGTTGTTATTTTTTTGTGGGGGGTGGGTGGGGTGAAAGTAGCTCGCCTTGCCTAGGGCGCAAAATAGTCTGGCACCGGCCCTGCAGCCCAGCACCATGAAGAGCTGGGTGAGGCAGCTGCAGCTGTCAACTCCATTAATTCCAATGCCTATAGGCCCCACCCACAATGTAGTATATGTTGGGAGCAGGGCATAGAGGCAAGGAGGATAATGATGGCAGCTGCAGCCACTTCTTTTTACAAGAAAAAGGGAGACCAGCATCAGCCGAGGTGGGTTCTACTTACCATGCCAGGTATCGATGCTGGGCTTGCAACTTGTAAACCCTGCAAACATCTGTAGCATTTACAAAAAAACAAGATTGTGGTGGGAAGCCTCTCAACTCTGGCAAGTATTTTTTTAAGGGAGCTGAGATCAGACATCAGCAATGGGTCTTCCTTGAACCCTGAGGCCCCGACAACTGCTCAAGCATGCCAGGTGCCAATGCCAGCCCTAGATTGAAAGCCCTAACTACTTGAAGTATTTTCATACCTTTTTGAGCATGGGAGAGCTATAGATTAATTTCATCTCTTTGGATGTATTCATGGGAAAACATCTTCTGGGGAAGAAGTAGGCAAATGAATGGTATAGACCAAATGAATGAATCTGTCAAAAGATGTAGAGTACGTGGGTGTTTTGTATTTTGACCTAATCCTCAAGATCAGCTTATGGAGCACAGTGATATTGATTAGATCCCTTAATGAAACCCAGCCAAGAGAAATAAAGCTGGTGGCTATTACATTATTTCCTGGACAGTAATCTCAAACAACTATGATCTTATATCTATGCATATCACAAAACATCCACATGAACACCCACCCAACACACACACAGGTCATGACAATACATTAACAATCATCAGTGCATATTTGTATTTTCTGCTGAATTGATCCAGAGAGGGGGGACACTTATTGAACTACTTACAAATATTTTCTCATACTGGCAATACCAATAGAAACAACAGAAAACTCAGGCCTTAGCCTTTGGTCTGATCTCTCATGCCCTTTGGTCTGATACTATGGTACCAAATAATCTAGCTTTCTTATCTCCTTTTCACTAGAAACAAGGGGTGAATAACTGCATGGAGGATTTTGGAAAACTGCACGATGGAAGTAAAAGCTTGTTCGATGCAGGAGGCTGAAGGAGACTAACAGCAGGCCCATTCAGAAGACACCTTTAACCATGGTGGTTAAACCAGAAAGCTAGGCCGTGTTCAGAAGACACCTTAAGCCATAGCTTTAACCACAGTGAATAAGGCTTTTTGCTTTATTCACCATGGTTAAAGCCATGGTTTAAGGTGTCTTCTGAACACAGCCTGGCTTTCTGGCTTAATCACTGTGGTTAAAGCCATGGTTTAAGGTGTCTTCTGAACAGGGTCTCAATTATTTAACTGAAAAGAGAGCGGAAAACCTACAGTGAGAAACGCAGGTTGCTTACCTGTAACTGTAGTTCTTTGAGTGGTCATCTATGCATTCACACATATGGGCTCTGCGCCCGCACGGAGACCTAAACCGGAACCTCAAATAGCTTGGTAAAACGTTTTAGGCGGGAACCATCCCCCAGCGCTACTGCGCATGCACACGCGGTTCCCGCCTATACCTCAGTTTACAGGAGTCCGACATTGTGGTCCCATAAATATGAATATATGTATATATATAATAAAAACACTTAAGCAAAAATGACAAAAAAACATTATGTACCACAAAGAGGGGATGGTGGGTGGGTTGTGTGAATGCATAGATGACCACTCGAAGAACTACAGTTACAGGTAAGCAACCTGCATTTCTTCTTTGTGGTCTCTATGCATCACGCATAAGGGCGAATAGCAAGCTAACATACCTGGAGGTGGGTTGGTGTGTCATCCCAGGACTTCGGAAAGAACTGCCCTTCCAAATGAACAGTCCTGTCGTGCACGGGTATCCAGGTTATAGTGCTTGACAAACGTGGATGGAGTAGACCGCGTTGCTGCCTTGCATACATCCCTTAGAGGGACTCCTCTACTGAAAGCAACTGAAGTCACCATAGCTCTGGTTGAGTGAGCTGTCACAGGTTCTGATAACTGTAGACCTGATAGAGAGTATGCCAATTCGATGGTTTGAGTTATCCAGCGTGACAACCGCTGGCAGGATACAGGAAGACCTTTACGAGGCTCTCCATAGCAGATAAAAAGCTGCTCAGTTTTCCTGAAGCTCTCAGTCCTGGCCTTGTAGAAAGCAAGAGCCCTCCTCACATCCAGCATGTGTAACATTGAGTCCACTGGTGTTGCAGGATTGGGAAAGAACGCAGGCAAGATGATGTCCTGTGTGGTATGGAAAGTCAACACCACCTTGAGAAGGAAAGCTATATCCATATGGAGAACGACCTTATCCTTATGAAAGACTGTATAGGGAGAGTCTATTCTAAGTGACTTGAGTTCGCTTGCACATCTTGCTGACATTATCGCTATAAAAAAGGCAACTTTAAAGGATAGTAGTCTGAGGTCTATTGTAGCCATTGGCTCAAAGGGTTTCCTTGTTAGGGCGTGTAACACCACCGATAAGCTCCAGGAGGGAACTACATGTTTAGTTACTGGTGCTATATTCTTTAGTCCTCTCAAGAATCTTGTTGTTACAGGATGAGAAAACAGTGAGAAGCCATCGATGCCTCGATGTGAAGCCGAGATTGCGGCTAGATGTACTCTGACTGACGATAATTTAAGCCCTTGTCGATGTAGTGATAGTAAATATTGCAGTATATCGGTAAGCGTACAGGAGTCTGGTTGACAATTCTTGCCCATAGCGAAAAAAGAAAATCTTTCCCATTTCTGGGCATAGGATTTCCTAGTTGATGGCTTACGAGATGCTAGTAGTATCTCGTCTACCGTTAGGGTTTCGGTATGGAGGGAATATGCAATGTTATCCTCCACGCTGTTATTTTCAGTGTCGAGAGGTCTGGGTGTCGAACCCTGCCCCCATCCCGAGTTAACGTCGGTATCGATGGAAGTCTTATGTAATTGTGGTTCAACAATCGTAGGGCATGAGGAAACCAAGGCTGTCGAGGCCACTAGGGGGCTATTAGGATACAGTTCGACTTGTCCATCTGAATCTTGGCTAGCACTCTTGTTAGGAGTGGAAAGGGGGGAAACATGTAGAGTAGATTCCCCTTCCATGTCCTGGTGAACGTATCTCCTAATGAGTCTTTCCCCCTGCCTGCTCTGCTGCAGAACTTGGGGCAGGTTTGCCTCGGTAGCGAAGACATCGACCATCGGAAGCCCCCAGTATTGGAAGAGACCTTCCCTGGTCTCGGGATCGAGTTCCCACTCGTGGTCGGTGTGGAAGGACCTGCTCAGGAAGTCCGCAACAGTGTTCTCCTTCCCCACCACGTGAATTGCAGTTAGATAAATGTCTCTCTTTATACACCAATTCCAGATGTGTAGAGCTGATCGTGTTAATGGGTGAGATCTCGTGCCGCCCTGTCTGTTGATGTAGCATACTACCGTGGTGTTGTCGGTAGCAATAAGCACATTTCGCCATTCTACGATCGAGGCGAAGGCTTTGAACGCCTTCTCTACTGCCATGAGTTCTAGATGGTTGATATGTTCTCTCTTGTGGCAGTGTGATCATCGGCCCTGGGCAGTGAATGATTCGCAGTGGGCTCCCTATCCCACCATAGAGGCATCGGTTGTAATTGTCCTTGATGGTGTCGAGTGGTGAAAAGGGATCCCTTCTAGGAGATTCCCGTTCGACAGCCACCAGCTCAGGGACGATCGAACCGATATCGGGGGAGAGAGGCGAGTTCGGTGAGCATCGGTACGGAGGTCGAAGCATTTCAGAAACCAATTCTGAAGAATTCTCACCCGCAGCCTTGCAAATTTGATGACCGTGGTAGTCACGGACATGAGTCCTAACAGCCTTTGGATAGTCCAGGCGGAGACTGACAATTGGTTCTTGACGTCGAGGGCTAACTCGCGTAGGGCTACTGCTCTTGCTCTCGGGAGGTATGTCCTCCCGTCTAAGGATGATAAGGTGACTCCTATGAAGTCTATCCTTCGTTGTGGAGTCAAGATAGATTTCTCGAGGTTGACCCAGAGCCCCAGCATATCGAGGAGCTGGAGGGTCGTGGCTATGCTCTTTCGAAGTGCGACGCTGTCCTCTGCTACCAGCAGCCAGTCGTTGATGTTGGGATAAACGTAAATTCCTAGTTGCCTTAGGTGTGCGCAGACCACTGCCATGACCTTTGTGAATACTCGAGGGGCTGTCGCCAAACCGAAGGGGAGGACGGTGAACTGGAATGGTTGATCCCCTACTGAAAAACGAAGGTAGGGTTGATCTGATTTCCTGATGGAGATGTGGAAGTACGCATCTTTCAGATCTATCACTGCGAACCAAACCCCCTTGCATAAAAGTTGAAGGATAGATGCAATCGTGGTCATACGAAATTTCTTGGGGATGATAAAGTTGTTCACTTATGTCAAATCTAAAATTGGTCGAAGACCCCCATCCTTTTTCGGGACAGTGAAATAACGCGGGGGGGGAGAGAACCCTTGATTGATCTGGGTTATTGGTACACGGGAGATAGCTCCCTTTTCCGTGAGGGTCTGCACTTCGTGAAGCAGTTGGATTGATGGTGCCGTTATTTTCACTCCCAAGAAAGGAGGAAGGGCATCGAATTTGATGCTGTACCCATTGCGGATGATGGTGAGTACCCAGGAATCTGTCGTTATACTTTCCCACTGTCTGATAAAGGGTTGAAGTCAGTTTCCGAATGGTGGTAGGTATGGGGGAGCGCAGTCAAAGACGCTGTTTCTTTCCAAAGTCAGGTTGGCTTCTGGTAGGCTGGTATCGTGCTGGGTATGCTCGTTTCCTTTGTAATTGTTGTTGTTGCTGCCTAGGCTGTCTATCATATTGGACACGCTGTTGCTGCATAAATGGTTGTTTCATCCATCGTCTTGGCTTGTACTGAGTGAGGGGAGCCGAAAATCCCATTCTCTTGGCTGTCGTGCAGGCCTTATGAATGGAATCCATGGCCTCATCAGTCTTCACGTTGAAAAGCCCCTCACCATCGAAAGGTAGGTTTTCAATGCAGGATTTAGTTTCGTGGCTCAATCCTGCAGATCTTAGCCAAGCGTGTCTGCGTAGCGCTATGGCTCCCATCATTGCTTTGGAATGGCAATCCATCTGGTGTCTGGCCGTGCTGAGCTGTTTTCTGGCAATGGCTGATGCCTCTGCCTGAAAAACTCTAGCAAGTTCTCTTTTGTCCTCTGGTAAGTAATCGCATAGGGAGCCGATTTTATCCCACAAAAACACCTGGTACCGTGCCATGGTGGCCTGGTATGTGGCAGCACGTACGCCAAGTGATGTGGAGGCATAGATCTTTCTGCCTATAAAGTCCAATTTCCTGCCTTCTTTGCCTACAGGCGCCGAATTAATTTTCGTGGATTTCCCCTGAGAAGATTCCACAATAATGGAATTAGGTTTAGGGTGTTGGAAGAGGAATTCGGCATCCTTTTCTTGAATTCTGTACATTGCCTCGAGGCGCTTTGAAGTGGGCTGAGTAGAAGATGGAGTTTTCCACGACAACTGTGCGGTTCGACGCAGGGTAGGTGGAAAGGGAATGGCCACTGGGGCATTTGCCTCGGTATGGGGGACGTCATAAATTGGGTCATCTAATGTCTCCAGAGGTTGTTGTGTCTCAAGCCCCAGTGATTGTGCCATTCTTAGAATATGCTCTGCAAAACGGCCCATGTCTTCGGATGGGGATGCAGGATCTTGTGAACTGACCGCTGTGTCAGGTGATGGTGTCGAAGGGGCAGCAGATGCCACCGAATCAGAGTCTGACTGGTAATCCTCTTCTGGGGATAATGAGTGAGGCGCTTGTTGTAGTGATGCAGGGCAAGGTTGGAGAGATTGTTCGGATTGCGTCGGTAGCAGCGCAGGGACCGCTATAGTACTCGATACTGTGGTGGTGTGTTCTCTGTGTCGATGGCTCTTCGATGGTGAAAGCACGTATGCCACTGGTGGAGCCATAGGGTCAGGGAACACTCTAGATGGTGGAGGAGGTTGTGCAAAACAAGTCTTCACGGGGTAGCGGTGTTGGTATCGATAGTCCTCTGGAAGGTAATTACGAGGGCGGTAATATTCCCAATCGCAATACTCATGTTGTCTGCGAGAATCAGAATAGTTAGAGGCTCTATCCCAGTCTGAGCGCGGTGAATGTGACCTTTCCCTATGGGTTACGGATCTGGGTGACCGGAATCTATCTTGGGGGGCCGCAGCATGAGGTGATACTGGGTGTCCCTCATGTTCTGCGGGATTTAGGTCCCAAAAGGTTGTTGAATATTGTGCAGACCTCGCCGAGTCCCTGATTTCCCCTTCCGAAATGGAGTCTAAAGTCCTCGGTAATGATGTCGGTATCGATGGTCTGCTCGGTGCCCTGGAGTCTAGAGTCCTCGGCATCAATGTCGGTACCGATGGTTGGCTCGGTACCGTAGCAGTCGGTGCTGTGGATGGTATCGAAGGTCTGCGTGGGGAGGAGGATTTTTGGGATTCCTTCCTCTTTTTCTTCTTTTTCTGCATTTCAGCAGACTTTGGCGTCCGGGCTTTCTCTGAGATTTTCTTTGCCATGGAGGTAGCCAGAGAGCGACCAGGCGTGAGGGGTATCCCAGCCCTATTATCCGCCATGGTCATTTCAGAGATGACGAACTAGTGTATGTCAAAGCTCTGTCCTTCTTCAATAACCTGCTGTACAGCAGCCTTCTTATTTCCTGATGTTAGATAGGAAATGCTTTGATTCTGCGGTATATCCGGCAAGCAAAGTTTGTAATGGCTCTGGTGGTTCTCCAAGTTGAGGCAGTTTAATTTTTCCAGCAGCGCAACACATTCCTTTTGTTTCTCCATTAAATTTAAGAGCCTTGCAATAAGGACACACTTCAGTCATAGTGCCGATGAGAACATGCCACCTCAAACTATAATCATCAGCTGGGTTGTACCGGAATGCAAGGCGATTGTAATCGTGTGATTGTTTACCACGGAGTCGTGTTTGACGCTGATGTGCTGTTTCTCGTTGACGTCTTTCAGCCACTCTCAGCCTGTCGCGTTCATTCTGTTGAGAGCAAAGCAGATCTGAAGCTGTAGAATGCGATTGTTGTGCTTGCAACCGTGCATCCTCAAGTCTGGCTGAACGTTGCTTGCCTGGTTCCTTGGCACGTATTTGAGGCATTCTTTTTCTTTTTTTCTCGTTTGCTGATGCCCGTTCTTCCTCAGTCTGATTTGCAATTTCTCGTCGCAGTGCTTCCGCTCTGCGAGTACGACAACCTAAGTGTGATCTTCTGTGAGGCATTATTTGGATGAAGTAAAGCAGATTGTTTGGTTTTTTAAAAATGATGTTTTTACGGTGAGGAGGTTAGTGGAAACTCCTGGCAGTTACCTTTCTTCAGAACGTGTAACTGTCACAGGTGTGACATCTATATTCACTCAGCCAATTGTGAGAGAATATGCAAATAGGAGAGGAGGCAGAGGCAGTGGATTGGTCTACTGGTTGGCGATGTCACAATGACCTATAAGAGCAAATAGGAGAGAACATGCAAATAGGAGAGAAGGCAGAGGCAGTGGATTGGTCTACTGGTTGGCGATGTCACAATGACCTATAAGAGCAAATAGGAGAGAACATGCAAATAGGAGAGGAGGCAGAGGCAGTGGATTGGCCTACTGGTTGGTGATGTCACAATGATCAGCAGGACTGGTTTTGAGGAGGCCTATTTCTTCGATTTTAAGACAAACCTTTGACCCCATAGAGAACATAGTTACATAACAACGCTCGCGTATTCGAACGCAACGCTGTGTCAAAATTTCAAAGCAATCGGTGAAGAACTTTCGGAGATATAAAAGCATGTTTTTACGGTGAGGAGGTTACTGGAAACTCCTGGCAGTTACCTTTCTTCAGAACGTGTAACTGTCACAGGTGTGACATCTATATTCACTCAGCCAATTGCGAGAGTACATGCAAATAGGAGAGGAGGCAGAGGCAGCGGATTGGCCTACTGGTTGGTGATGTCACAATGATCAGCAGGACTGGTTTTGAGGAGGCCTATTTCTTCGATTTTAAGACAAACCTTTGACCCCATAGAGAACATAGTTACATAACAACGCTCGCGTATTCGAACGCAACGCTGTGTCAAAATTTCAAAGCAATCGGTGAAGAACTTTCAGAGATATAACGACAGTAACGAACGGTCTTTTTCATTTTTATTTATATAGATTAAATTTATATACTGCCCCATTGTGCCAAATGTTGATGTTCTTTGAGTCAAAAGATTGGCAAGTCATCTTTCACTTGCTAGGATTGAATCCTGTGGATTTTTCAAAACTAGATGGCAAAACAAAACAAACAAACAAAAAGCCAACCATCAAGAAAAGCAATGTTGGAAACTTCAGGACTGCAATGTGCTTCTTGGCATACTGAGATTAGTAATAGTAGTTCTATCAAAGACTGCCATGCAATAAAACTAGTGGTTTGCATTTAGATTACATTTGATTTCTCCATGTGGAAAATGCATGTTCTAATTTTCCTCTTATGGTACAAGTGAAAATACTGAGCACACAATATCCAAGCTGATGACACCCAATGCAAGGTAGGCATGACTTGTTTTATAGTAATAATGCTTGCACTTCTGGCTGTGATTTTATGAAGCAAATATACCAAAGTAAGTATAAAAAGACAGCACGAACTAAGGGACAAAACAGCAAGTGGGAATGGAAGGTGGAGCTGTGGGAACAGGTTGGAAGGACAAATCCTGTATCAAGGTGATTTTGCAAAACTGCATGTTCAGCTTTTGTCCAACTTGCTAGGAAACAAAATTCAAAACAGCAAGAGGAAAGAAAGGACCATCTTTCTATGCAAAATTATATATTTGATATTTGCCATTTACCTCTGCACTACTATCGGTGATATTAATTTTAGGGTGGAGGAAACAGCGTCCATCACTTCATTTCCACACTTAGGGCTTCTCTTCTTTCTTTTTTTAATATACTGAGCAAAACCCTCATTTCACTGGTATATTTTTACAATATGTCTCCAAGAAGCCAGAATGCACATTTAGGATCTTATTAGCTGTAAAAAAAAAATGAGGCAACACTGCACACCATCTCCACAGGGATATTCTACAAAGTGGAAACTGTGAACAGACCCATTCTCCTCTATCAAGAAAAGAAGCAAAATGGAATTCTAAAATAATAAACAGCGCTTCATTACCATGGAAAAGACAGCAGCCACCTACACATTGTACTATTTTTTTATGTCCTCACATTAACAAATGGATGTTTATTAACAATGATTTACTGAATCAAAGATTCAAGCACAAGCTTCAGCAAAGCAGCTGGATGTGAAACTAATACAAACAGCAACAGCAGTATCTTAACTACACTACTTTAGATCCCAATCAGATGACCTGATAACAGAGCTCAATAAAAACAAATATGCCTTGTATTTTATTTATTTAAAACATTTTTATACTGCTGTTCAGACTTTTTTAATTTTTAGGATTTCAGTGCAGTGTACAGTTAAGTTATCCTAGCAAGAATATAGTAATCAAACAATAAATAAAATCAGTAAAATAAACACAGTAGATTAAAAAGCCTGGGTAAACATGAACATTTTAGACTGGCGCCAAAAAGGCTGCAATGCTTGGACGAGGCAAGGCTTTCTAGGAAGATTTCTCTCTTGTTGTTTAAAAATTATTCCCAGGAGAAAAGAGCCCCCTGAAGGAAACCTTTGGCGGAAGATCTCATAACGTGGTCAGGTTTATATGTGAAGAGGCACTCCTTCAGGTAGTTGGATCCTAAGCCTCGAGGCAAACAGGCAGACGGTGGAGTCCTTTAAAAATGGTGTTATATGAATAAACCTGGTCATACCATTCAATTTTCTGGCAGCTGCATTCTGCACCAGCTGAAACTTCCAAGTCTTCTGCAAGGGTAGTCCAATATATAATGCATTTTAGTAAATCCATCAGGAGGCTACCAAAGCGTGGATTGCCACAGCCACACTATGACAGTCCAGAAATGACTCCAGCAGGTAAACTACTCCAAGTTGGCCAAAAGCATTCCAAGCCACCAAGGCCATGTGGGTCTCGAGTGAAAACACTGCATCTAGGAGTATCCCAAACTGCAGGCCCTTTCTTTCAGAGTGAATGCAACCCCATTTAAAACAAGTCAGCTACCAGTTTCCCAGAAATTGGAAATAATTATGTACAAAAAGTTGCCCAATTTAATAAAAAATGTAGAATTGCAATATCCAATATTACTATTAATAGCACTAATTTACCATTAAAAGCATTATTTGTTACACTTATTTTCTTGTTATGGCATCTTATAATATTGAAAAAGTAATAAAAACATTGATTTGGGGTGAACCCCACTTAAGTAGGAATGGGCCCAGCTAAATCGGATTATTTTCTTATAAAATGATAAGTAATTTGTCTAATTTTTGAGCCCATTCTAAAGTTCAGGCCACGTCATGATGGGCTGAAGCATTTTCACCTGCAAACAGCTGTCCCTCCCATTTCCCTTCTCTAAAACCATTAATATCTCTGTGAAATGACATCCTCAGGGCTTCTAATGACCTTTTTATAGCATTCTTACATGTTTAGAAGCATCCTAGTAAGAACCCAAGGCCCTAATAACTGTTGTCAAAAGCCATAGGAACAACTTTTCCCAGGATACCTAGATTCTGGGATCCTGTCATAGCAGTGCCAAGGCAGCAAGATTCTCCATCACTACCGCAATCAACTACTATGTTTGAATGCAAAAGGAAGAATCAATGAAGGTGGCAAGGAAGTCTTTTTGTGGGACTTCGTCTCCCCCCACCCAAGAAATCCATTTATTCATTAATTGTATTGATAATTGATTTTAATCTTCCCAGTTACAAATGTTCTCAGAGCAGATTCCAAAAGGTAAAAGAATAAAATGCAGTACAAAAGCTAATATCATACCATACCATCAACAGCACAGAACTAACATATATAAAAACAGGCATAAAATCTACAAACTAAACTCTACAGAGCCAATTGTGATGTAGTGGTTAAAGCGCTGGGCTGGGAGTCAAGAGATCCCATTCTAGTCCCCACTTGGCCATGGAAGCTCTCTGGGTGACTTTGGGCCAGTCACAAACTCTTAGCCTGACCTACCTCAGAATTGTTCTGCTGTTAAAAAGGTCGCAACTGGACTTTATGCAGAGATTATTAAAGTGTAAAGCAGTGCTTGAAAGGGCATATCTTTAAAGGGTTAAAAAGGAATGAAGATAATGTTTTAAGGCCTTTTATCGGGATTGTTATGGGTGATAGTTACAAAGTCAAATGTTCTATGCAATATCGGGAAAGAATGACCAAAGACTACAAGGCATCAAGAACAGTCATATTTCCAAACAGATGCTCTATATCTGCATGTCCCTGAGAGAGGCAGGGGAGAAATCTTAACACATTTGAGAGAACAATAATTTTTCAGTGGTCTCCATAAATATGTTCGCTGGAAAGAAGAAAAGGAAGCATGCTTGAACAACCCTGAAGAGAAAAATGTTCACCACTAACACAGAGGAGGGAATGCTCAAAAGTGTACTCAGCAGTGACCCAAGCAATGCTACAGGAACAGAGAGGAACGTTTAACTCAACTGTGTGGGTGGTTAACAATGAAAGCTACATCCATATCCATCCACCCACTAATGTGGAGGTGATAACCATTCAATAAAACAGCTTTTCCCTGCACTTCTATCCTACCCATCAATCTGTCTTCACCCACGCTACTTCTTTACAGGATAGATCCTTAAATTTGCAGAACACATTTCTCCTTCAAACCCCACACCAATCTCCATCCCAAAATTGAAATAACTCAGCACCCATCAGTGACCTTCACCTTATTACGCTGCTGTCTGAAAACACTACTATATCTTTTAAAAAATATTTTCTCTTTCACTGAATCTAATTAAAACACATGCATACACACATAATTTTATTGAGTATATCTACACTGTAAGTACACCCGGTAAAATAAAAATGAGTTTAGACTAGAGGGTTTTATCCAATGTTAGTCCTATTTAGAGAAGACTCATTTCCATGCATCTACTCTAAACAAGATTAACATTGGATAAAACCCATAATTTTCTCAAAGGTATATTATAAAAAAAAAATTAAACTTCTGGAACAATTCTGGAGCTGTTCAATGCCACTGATTTCAATGACCCTTACACTTAGAATAAATATTTTTGAGATTATAGCCTACATCCTAATTCTGATCAAGATGATTTTAAATAAAGCCTGCTTCACATATTAGAAATATACCAGTGTTCCTCATAATTACAGGTTGCTTACCTGTAACTGTCATTCTTCAAGTGGTTTCTGTACATTAAGACATATGGGCTCTGTGCCTGTGCTGAGCCTAATCCAAAAAATTTCTATAGCTGAGGAATGTTTAGGGGGCAACCCTCCCCCACCATTGTACTGCGCATGTCCCAATAGGTTCCTGCCTGTTTCCTCAGTTCTTTTGAGACCAATGAAGTGGCCTCAAACTGAGGGAATGACTCTCACCTCAAAATCGACATTGACACCAAAGCAGGAGTGGGGTGGGGGGTTGTGTGAATGCACAAATGACCACTCGAAGAACAATGCAATCTGCATTTTTTCTTCGTGGTCTCTGTGCATACCAACATATGGGTGATTAATAAGCAGACTTACCGGAAGAAATAATTATACAAAACTCAGATAACAACGTGAATAGAGGGGGGGGGGGGAACAGCCAATGTTCCCGAAGAGGTGACTCGCAAGCAGTCAAAAGAGAACTGAGGGAATGGATGGGAACCCGCTGGTAATGCGCAGTACGATGTGGGGGAGGGTTCCCGCCAAAATGTTCCTCAGCTATAGAAGTTTCCTGAATTAGGCTCAGCGCAGGTGCAGAGCCCATATGTGGGAATGCACAGAAACAACAAAGAAGAACATGTGACAGCCATGCTCATATTCTTCTGACCACATAGGGTGACCATATGAAAAGGAGGACAGGGCCCCTGTATCTTTAACATTTGCATAGAAAAGGGAATTTCAGCAGGTGTCATTTGTATATATGGAGAACCTGGTGAAATTCCCTCTTCATCACAACAGTTAAAGTGCAAGAGCTATACTAGAGTGACCAGATTTAAAAGCGGGCAGGGCACCTGCAGCTTTAACTGTTGTGATGAAGAGGAAATTTCCCCAGGTTCTCTGTATATACAAATGACACCTGCAGAAATTTCCTTTTCAATACAACTGTTAAAAATACAGGAGCTCTGTCCTCCTTTTCATATGGTCACCCTATGACCACATATAAATCTGTCCACTATCATACATGCTTTGGTCAATCCAGATTAGATCACAGCAATACATTCAATGTGTGTTGAACTAGATTTTATGGTTTTAGTTGTAAACTGCCCAGAGAGCTTAGGCTGTTGAGCAGTATAATATTTATTTATTTATTTGTTGCATTTTTATACCACCCAATAGCCAAAGCTCTCTGGGCGGTTCACACAAATATGTAATAAATAAATAATAAATAAATAATGACCCAATTCACACAATGTGCCAATTGGTGGGTAATTTAACCCACGAATTGGCGTGGATGACGGGGAGCAAGCACTCCTCATTTTCATTTTCAATTAAAAATCCACTCCCCTCACCCTCTCCAATTCATTCAGTTAAACAAATAACCCACAAATTAGTGTTACATGTGAACATGGTCTATTTATTTATTTATTTATTTTATTACATTTATATACCGCCCCCCAGCCGAAGCTCTCTGGGTGGTCTATGTGTTTCTACAGTGGCAAACCAGGTAGTTCTGGGAAATCCACAAGTCAGATATGAGGTAAACATCACACATACATGCATATACCCCACACACTGTTTGTTCTCATTTTACAAAGTTCAATACCATTTCCCCATTGCAATCTCTTCTCTAAACTAAAAAGCTAATATCTTGGTTTTCTGACCCAATGTATTCCAAAGAAGTTCTCTTTAAACCAAGCAACATTAATTTCATGGCTAAATGCAAATTGTGGGAAACAACCTTTGAATGTGATTAATTTAACATATACACAATGTATTCTAAAAAAATTAGGAGGGGTTAAGGGAAGTGTTAAAAACAAAAGACTAATGAAAAGCCACCTCAATTTAATTTCTGAACGGACAAGAACCATGCTTCAAAAATGCTGCTTAATTCAATCTACTACATGTCCTACTAAATTCAAGTAGTCGTTTTTTTAAAGGTGCAACATATACACTATTTAAGCAAAAGAAAAAACACACAACTCAGTGGTAATTAACTGCACGCACTGATTCCTGTTGGACACACAGGGAATAGAGAGGGTGAACTAAATAAAGTCAAGCAATCTTGCAATTTGTAAACATCACATTTGCTCTAAGCTACAGCAGAGACTGCATCTTGAATTAAACTAGGGAGTGCTACTTGATTATGAGGTCAAGGCTGCTGAATATTTATTGTAAGATAAAAACTATGCCATTATCACACAGTAACTGAATTCATCAGACACTCACCTGTTCCCAAGGAAAGGAAAGCTGCTTGTACATCCACTGTGCCATTGAAATTGTAAAAAAATATTTGGACACAAAAAGAGGAACATATTTACTACTAGATAGAAAGTAGCTACGGAAAGCACCCAGCCAATGGAAACAATCTTAGCCTCACAGTAAATCCTGAAAAAATACATCTCACTCACTTGTGTGGATCTCTTTATTACAGTTGACAAGGGCTGGCCCAGGGGACTAACTTGTTGTTCCATAAAGATTCCTAAACAGGCGTAAGTGATGAAACATTTAATCCAACCCCTGGTATCAAATGGCTTCTGTTGCCACTGATGGCTAGAGAAAAATCTATTTGCCAATTAAATAATGGCATTCAAAGCTACTCTGTATATTATGCCTCTTAATGCAGCTCAGCTGTCTTGGAATGTATCCAAGAAACTTCATATTTTACAATAATAAAGAGAATTCAGTGTAATTTATACAGATATGATGCCCGGGGGTGGAGGAGAGGGAGGGTATCCTATTAACCAGTATTGGTATAAATTGTTCTTTCAGCAAGGAAATTAATTTTGGGGGGAAACTATTGTTTATTTAATTCAGGTATGAATTAAAGAAAAAATATGTTTTATTTGTGTAACAGAATGCAATCCAGAGACGTCTGCCTGTAAGATCTACAAAAACCAATCTCACCGGCTGTCAGAACTTCCTACTGAACTGTCATAGAGTGTTGTTGTTGTTGTTGTTTAATTCAACCTGAAGAGCATATAGTTCAAGAAACTAAGATGGATGCACTGTCCTTTGAGCATGTGCAAAGCAGCTCACTGGACTGTCACCAATAGCCCCGTTACAGTGACTAAACTGGGAGAAGCCCAATAAGGACATGGAACACCATGCAAACAGATGCTTCGGCATTCACTTCAGTGCTGGGGAAAGCATCCATTCCCTCAGGAAGTCTCAATTTACACTGATCTCTGTGCACACATTAAAGCTGTTTAGTGCCTCAGATCGGAGCCATTACCTTTAAGGCAGCAATCCTACACACAGCTTATCTGATGAGTGTCTGAGTAGACATGCAGTGTATTGTGCTATTAGTGTTGCAAAATAGGGTGTCTAAGTTGCTCCTGAACGGATTCTGACTGAAAACTTTGTTTTAGTATTTTATTTTATTACTACCTCTAGATGATTTTAGCTGACAATCTTTTCTCTCTCCCCTTTCTTGTATGGGTCTCCTTATTTGTCAGGCTAATCATGTCATGATTTGACTTTTGTTAAGTGTTGCAAAATAATAGCTGCATGCAAAACGAAGCAACATTTCATTTCTTCCACGTGCTAAGAGTAGGCAGATTGCTGCCTCTTTTCTAGCAAAACTCTTAAGGCTCTGCTCATTTCAAAACATGGATAGGTTTTCCTTGCTTATCCATCCCATACATTTCATTAGGACTACTCTAGAGGAAGCAGTTTCAGGACCATGGGGGAAAACAAATACAGTCAAGATGGAAAATCCTATGAATTAAATTTTCCAAAGGGCGGAAATGGATTCAAAATGCAGAAGGCCAAGTAACCTTCTTGCAGTGTATTTTAGGTATATTCCATGGGCAATGTTCTCAAAAGCGCAGATTTCCAGGGGGACAAGGCAATGACTGGAAATATCAGGGGAGCTTCCCAACATTTTCTACCTGAACCCACCCAGAACCCTCCTCCCCCCATAACAAAGCATATCCCTCCCATAAAAGCCTCAAAATGGCAGCCCAAAATGAAAGGATGAATTATCTATTTTTAAAGGTCATTTCAACAGAACAAAGACATGATAAAATTGTTAAAGACTAACAAGGTAAATTCTGGAATGCCAGGAAGTACAGGCAGTGAGAATTATGTTACTGACAGCAGCCATTCATAAAAAGAGTGGCTGGTGATAACACAGATATTGTGGCACTGTTAAGTTAATTAGCACATGTAGTGATAAGAAAACTTTATCCTGATCTAAGCCACAGGTTAATGAATTGAACCTCTTCAATGAATTGCAATTCCTTTGTTACAGAATGGCCACTTATCCATTTCTCACCATTATAAGTGTTTATTCTGATTTTCTTGAATGATCCATAAAAATGTCAAATCGTGTTATCCTCTTAAGTTATTTTGCTTAATTCTTCATTAATGATGGTAAATGATTTTTGTAATGTATTTAAGTATGCATTCATATTCTGCTGCTAGGCATATGTTCATATTTTGTGCAATCCATCAGGCTACCTTTATAGATTTTAATTACTGTTGGCAGTAACTCTATTCAATGATGCTTTTTTGATGCTACTGTCAACACAACAAGACTGGATCCAATGAAATGACAGTTTAAAAGCATTGTTAGCTCAGATTAATAGATCTTTGTTGTTACCTCAAGGAGCAGTAATATGAATGTGCCACTTCTGTGCAAATTAATTCTCTTTGTTTTGTAGAACTTTACAATATCCAGAGATGAATCACTAAGAAAATGCTGCTCATTTTTTGTTTCTATATTATTAAAAGGTAAAGATCACAGTCTGCTGAGCTGACTTTTCTGGGGACAGAGAACAGAGTTCAGTAGTTTTGCAAAGCAAAGACAGTAAAATAAAACTTGCTCCTACAGTAACCCTATAATACTCTGACATCTCCTGCTGTGACCCTAGCATAGAAAAGGGCAACCAAAATGATCAACGGACTAGAGCAACTCCAATATGAGGGCAGAAAATGTTACAGCACTGGTGGCTTTTTAGTTGCTTTTGTTGTTGTTGAAGGCAAGTAAAGGGGTGGGCCAGGTCAATAAAATAATACATGGTATGGAGAAAGTGGATAGGACAGCCATTTTCTCCTTCCCTCATAATGCTAGAAACTGGTATCATCCATGAAGCTGAAAGGTGGAGATTATTCACAAAGCACATAGTTAAACTATGAAATTCACTACCACAAGATGTGGTGATAGCTACCAGATTTAAAGGGAAATTAAACAAAATTGAAGGAGAGGTCAATCAATGGCTACTAGTCATGATGGCTCTGTACTACCTCCGGGATCAGAGGCAGCATGCCTCTTAATAATTGGGGAAGAATGGCAGGAGAGGGCCATTGCCCTCATGTCCTGCTTGTGGGCTTCCCATTGGTCTGTGCTTGACCACTATGGGGGCTCTTCCACACGTCATTCTCGGGGCGCTTCCATCCGCCCCCAGTACACCCTGAGAACGATCGTGTAACTTGCCTGGTGAAGAGACGAGGAAGACACGTCCTCGCCGCCGCCACCCAACATCTTCCTCACCGGCCAGCTCGGAGAGCTCTTTTTGAAGAAGGTGGGGTGGAGAGCTTCTTCCGCTCTCTACCCCGCCTTCTTCCGCTATTCATCCCGTCTGGCGTGGAGGAAGCTGGATGGCGGCGGCGGCGAGGACATGTCTTCCTCGTCTCTTCACCAGGCAAGTTACACGATCGTTCTCAGGTTGCACTGGGGCGGATGGAAGCGCCCCGAGAACGACGTGTGGAAGAGCCCTGGGAAACAGGATACTGGATTACATGGACATTTGATCTTATCCAGCAGGACTCTTCTTAATCTGCCACTCTTTTCTTCTAATTTATGCTCTGATGAAAGTAAACTACCCCCACAGTGGACTGGAATTTCTTTCTCTACAACATCTGTGTATCATAGATAGCTTGGCCAAGTGTAAAACTAGATTAAGCAAGCCCTTGCAAAAGCAATAAAGGCTTGCCAGCAAAGTAAAAAAAATTAGCCCTCCAATTACTGAGTCTTTATTAAGGTTATTATGAAGTACAATTATTCAATGTAAAATAAACATGTTCGGTGTACTTCTGTATTGGAGGTTCGTGAGAAAATAAACTTAAAAAAAAAATTATTGCACTAAAACTAGCTCCTAAACCTGTTTGTTTAGTAAACAGAACAGCCGTTGTTATGGAGTATTATGAGCCCTCTTCTAGTGATTCAGTTATTTATATGGGACAGGAACCAGACAGCTGGTGGCTAAACTATATGTACTTCTCCCTGGTGGGCAAAATTTTCTTAAATCTCATACAAGTCCACTTTAAATGCAAGATACATGAAGCCTGAGCTTGCAATTTGTAGTGCTACCTGAAACATGATTGCTTAAGGTAAAGCACAGAAGCTTCAAAGACACAAAAGTATGATATTGTTTAGTATTACAGTGAAGTGATAGCGAAATATTCAGACAAATCACTGTGTTACATTGTTGTTGCAGCATGGTAGCACTTAGATAAAGACAAGCACAAGCAGACTTGAGCGCATGTGGAACCAAGCTATATGGACCACAGTATATTTTTTTATTTCCTGTTAAAGTGAATTGCCAGGCTTCTTAGATCTTAATTAATAATAGCAATGGTTTGTTAGCATGGCGGGGACGAAAGGAAGATCTGGTTTATTTTTGATGTAATATGGTTGCTATGATGTGACTTTTGTCAGAGATTTACCTCATTCTGGATAACTTTGCTCATGACTTTTCAGACATGATACATTTTTGATCTCAACTCAGGGAGGAGTGCATTCACCAATGGTGAAAATAAGTTTGGGATGATAACTTTACTACATCCAAGATAAATATGGGAATATCGCCTAAGATATAGTATGAACAGTGCGTATACACCTTGGATAGAGTGCTGGACTTTGTTATCTAAAGTCCATATCTTTCCTCATCCAAAAATCTATTGGGTTGTATCCAGAGTTGAAATCAATGGGACATCAGTTAGCCATAACTACCATAAGTCCCATTGATCTCATTGGGACTATTCTAAATACGGCTAAATTGGGATCCAACCCAATGAGAAACTCTGGCCAAATCATCGTCTCTCAATCTTGCTGCTTAATCTGTAAAGTTTAGAGTAGTGAAGATACTAAAATCTATTTAGGTACAACAGCCAAAAACATGCACAGATGCAGAAATGTTTGGCTCTTGTTAGTTTGTTCCTTAAATTTCCCTTAGTTCCTAAATTTCAAAATTAGCTCATCAGGTCGGGAAAGGGAGCTATTTTAAATAAGCTCAAAGACTCAATGTGCATCAATCATGAAGACTCCTGGATCACAGCCAGTATTATTACAGGGATAAATAAAATGAGGACGAAAGACCATTATCAAAATATTTAGAAATATGGATTCATAGTGGAGAGCTTCAAGTATCCATTCTATTCTCAGGAGTTTATTCCAATTGCTAATGAATCATGTTATCAATTTTAAATCACTTTACAAATCTAAATAATGTCACTCTTTTGAATCTGATAAATTACCAATTGTCAGGATCTTATTTCCATATCAGTTGATTTTTTTTTTTCTATAAAAGCAGTGGTGGCTTGTGTCTATAATAATATCCCCACCCTTCTTTCTGGCTCTCATCTCTGAAATTATAGCATTTTAGTGAGTTCAAAAGTGTGAAGTTCAAGAGTGAAATCCATTCCAAAATATCTTGCAATGCAATTAGTGATGCATAAAGTGCTCTTTTTTATATTATGTCAATGAATACATTAGCTCTAGCATCTATTCTCCTGATAAGTCATTTTGTAGTGGTCTACTTTTTGTTTTCCTTTCACAAACATGGATGCAGCCAGTAAGAGACTCTTCACTATGATTAATGGGCTCCCATTGGGCACACAGAAAATTTCCCAGCCTGGTTCCCTTGAGAATGCTCCGCAACATGGATTTCTAGGCAAAGCTAGATTAAAAGAGGAGGAGCAATAGCTATAGTCTACCTACCCCACAGCCATCAATTATATACAGTGATAAATCAAAGTTTTCAGCCAGAACAAAGACTAGTGTGGCAAACAAACAAGGGTGTTCACAGCAAATTGTTTCGAAGCAGAATATAACTCTCGATAGAGACAATAGATCTGAGCAAAGCCACTGTCAATATCACAATAATGCACTGTTGATTCATGAAGAATTAGACACACTGCATCCAATTACTGCTGGAGTAACTTAAACAGAGATCAGAAAAAAGAAAATCAGGGATTAGTTGCTTCTCTTTCCCAACACTCCTCTCCACGCTATTAAAATAAAGCAACTGTAAGATTTATTTTTCTTTAAATGCTTAGAAATTTTGAAGCAATATTAGAAACTTAAGAAATTTCCAATCAAATTTGGTCAGACACATACACATAAACTCCTGGTCTTGCAGTTTTCATTAATTTTCTCTTCTGTAGTAATGACAGTGGTTAATGCATACCATTCATACTGCTCCTCAAATGAAATATGCCTACTGGTTCTTATTATCAGATACTTTCTAAATGAACTTAATGCAGTTTTTAAAAACCAATTGTTTAACATTCACTACCCCAACAATTCGGGAGAAAACTCCAGGGATATTAAGTACAAAGCAAAGGTAAGGAGTTTAATCAGTTTTTGCCTTTTTAAAAAACCAGCCAATTATTTTTCAGGTGGTTCAGTTTTTCCATGTCATAAAACTGTGCCTGTATAAAGAAGAAGTCTGGTTTGAATCACACCTGAAATTGTCTGTACCCTTTTCTTCATCCCGAAACCAAAACTCCTATTAATGTCTGTGGAAATACTGGTGGTAAATGAGAACACATGGGATTAAAATCCAGTTCCTGTATTACGGGTAGTGTCCTGAGAGCCATTATATCACATCTCTTTCCACACCACTCAAGATGACAGAATAAGGCATGCTCGGCCAATATCTGCTGCTAAACTAAGGGGCATAAGGATATAATAAGTACAGGATAGATGAATAGCAGATCACAAGCTTTCCCTGAGCACAAAAGAACCTTTAGAAATTCAGTAAAATACCAAGTAATATTCAAGTGTAGTTCACCAAATGTTGCTCAAACCTCCCTTTGGGTAGCTTGCATGCACTAACTACACATCTTTAGATTTTGGGAAGAGCTTTCAGGGAATAGGCAGTCAGTTTAATTTCCATTCTTGTTCTTCAAGAGATGTGGAGCTCTTGTCAATAGGGACTCTTTTCTGTCCTGCTCAGTTTCTCGCTGAGATAAACAGGAGGGAACTATTTTAAATGTACTAGTAGTCCTTGGCTCCAGCTGGTTGGGGAGGCAATTAATTGAAAGTCTTCAGCCAAGCAATAAGCAAAAGGGACTGTTACCTACTATTCCTTCCTTCACATTAACATGGAGGCCACAGACAACTGCCTTTACAAGCATTTAGAGCAGGAGTGGTGCACCTCTTTTGGCCCAAGAGCTGAATTCTATTTCGAAGAACCTCTTGGGGGGGGTATTGCAGTGGTGATGGGGCTGCAGACAAAGGATCAAAATACCAGCTTGCTTTAGCTTAAAGCTCTTGCTGGGAAACCATCAATTGAGCAGTAGTCAGCCAAAGAGCCAGTTTGGTGTAGTGGCTAAAGTGTTGGAACGGGAGTCAGGAGATCCCGGGTTCTAGTCTCTACTCAGCCATGGAAACCCACTGGGTGACTTGGGTTACAGACTCTCAGCCCAGCCTACCTTATAGGGTTGTGTTGTGAGGATAAAATGGAGAGGAGGAGGATTATGTACACCGCCTTGGGTTCCTTGGAGGAAAAAAGGCTGGATATAAATGTAATAATAATAATAATAATAATAATAATAATAATAATAATAATAATAATGGGTGGGGTGAGTGAAAAGGAAGGGGCTGGCCATCTGAGAAAATCTGGAGGGCTGGATTTGGGCCTCAGAGGATCATGCTGCACGTCTTATTTAAAGCTACCTCTGGTTAGAAGTCATCTGTTTCCATGCACTGCAAGAATGAAATGTAAAAGGCAAAGTATTTGGAAAATACCAAGCTGAAGTGATGAAAAATAGCAAGATGGCTTTGTGTCATTATTATTATTATTATTATTATTATTATTATTATTATTATTATTATTATTATTATTATTATCCAGCACTTCAATCTCTTTTTTTTTTACCTCTTATATTTTTGTTTCATTTTGGTCAATGATATAAGAGATTAGGATAGGAGCATAATACACCATGCATGCAAATTATCTATATAGAGAGGAATGAAGAAAATCCTCTATTTTGGGTCCAACACTCTTCAATGGCACCCATAAATTATAAACTTCACCTATAGTCTGTTAATTCCTTCCTTATTAGAACGTAGTTTTATTCACAGAATCATTGCTCCAATGTAAATTTCTATAGAGAGACAGGACACTTTTTGACATAAACAAATCTGAAAGTCTCTCTCCCTCTGCCATCTACACCATTTTGAGTGCCCACTATCAGACTTTTTCTGGGTTTTGATTTCTTTTTTCTGTTTTTCTGTCTTCTCCACCCATGGCCTCATTTCCCACTTACAGAGAGGGAAATCTGATAAATCTGTATTTTCCAAATACTTTGCCTTTTCCATTTGATCATATTTTATCATATATCAATCCCTAATGTGTTTCCATAATCATAATACTTAGAATTTATTATTTATTTATTGCATTTATATACCGCCCCATAGTCAAACCTCTCTGGGCGGTTTACAAAAATTTCCATTTTACAAAAACTTATAGCACTTCTGATTATTCAAAGCCCTTCACATACTTTTTTCTTTACTCTGCAGTATAGTCAGACTTCTTATCCCCATATTAATGGTGGGGAGGGCAGTGGGGTGACACCAAGAGATAGTGGCTTGTCTAACACCACCAATTGAGTCCATGCTCTTCTACAAAACCTGCTTCATTCTTGGGTTTGGAGGGTGGGTGTCTTTGGAAAAGAGCATGCACATCAGCAAATAAATAAATATCATTGTATGAGTAGGAAGTAAGAAATATGAGAGACTAACATTGTATGTCACAGCCAAATTTTGTTAGCCTGAGGTTGTGGATTCTAACAGTCTATTTCAAGGCCCCTCTTTCTCCTTCAGACAATAGAAATGTTACACAGCAAAGCAAATGAAGAAAAACACTTACAGTGTCCAACCAACTTGCAAGCCAAGAATCCATAGTCTAACTCATAACCTCACAAGAGCACTCATAAGTCACTTGTTATTACGACTAATGTTGTTGTCCTTTACAGAAATCTATAAAGCCTGAACACCAACAAGTTGTTCAGTTACTTCATGTTAAAATTAGCATTAGTGTTATTATTAAATTTGCACAGCGTCCTTCTATGTTTTTTTTTCCCTTGGCAAAGGTCAAATGTGCATGATGCTTCCTTAATAGTCGGGATGTCTTTATTTTTAATCTTTTTTCCAGTGACTAGCTGTCACTTAAAGACAAAATGTCAAACTTTAAGAACTCTACATCCGTTTCAAATCAATAGAAACTGGAAGAGCTCGGCACCTCTGAAAATAGAACCAATTATTTAGTTCTCTAAATATGGATTTAGAGTGTACCTAATTTCACAAACACTCGGTTGAATAGTTAAGCTGTTTCTAGGAGTCTGTTTTCCCTTGGAGTAATAGTATCTGCACTTATGGGCACAGCAGGGGCTGTGCCTGTGAACTGCCTAAGGCAACATTTTGCAAGGTACCTGACAGTGCAATTCTATGCATGTTTACATAGAAATGAGTCCTACTGAATTCAATGGGTCTTACTCATAGGCCATGGCTAGACAAGGGGGTATTAGGGCGACGATCTCACAATTTTTTGAGATCTACAGACGGTGCGCAACATCACAACCGCCATTTTGTTGTTTTTTTAAAGGGAAATTAGCGCAGGAGCTCTCGAACGCAAGGTAAGTTTTTTTAAAAAAACACCTCGCCCTACCCCCACCCCACCCCACCTCCGATGGGCACAGAGCTCCTGAGGATAATAACTGTAACCCTTTTCTGACTCATAGAATCATAGAATAGTAGAGTTGGAAGGGGCCTATAAGGCCATCGAGTCCAACCCCCTGCTCAATGCAGGAATCCACCCTAAAGCATCCCTGACAGATGGTTGTCCAGCTGCCTCTTGAAGGCCTCTAGTGTGGGAGCGCCCACAACCTCCCTAGGTAACTGGTTCCATTGTCGTACTGCTCTAACAGTCAGGAAGTTTTTCCTGATGTCCAGCCAGAATCTGGCTTCCTGTAACTTGAGCTCGTTATTCCGTGTCCTGCACTCTGGGAGAATCGAGAAGTGATCCTGGCCCTCCTCTGTGTGACAACCTTTTAAGTATTTGAAGAGTGCTATCATGTCTCCCCTCCATCTTCTCTTCTCCAGGCTAAACATGCCCAGTTGTTTCAGTCTCTCTTCATAGGGCTTTGTTTCCAGATCCATGATCAACCTGGTTGCCCTCCTCTGAACACGTTCCAGCTTGTCTGCGTCCTTCTTGAATTGTGGAGCCCAGAACTGGACACAATACTCTAGATGAGGCCTAACCAGAGCCAAATAGAGAGGAACCAGTACCTCACGTGATTTGGAAGCTATACTTCTATTAACGCAGCCCAAAATAGCATTTGCGGTTCTTGCAGCCATATCACACTATTGGCTCATATTCAGCTTGTGGTCTACAACAATTCCAAGATCCTTCTCGTTTGTAGTATTGCTGAGCCAAGTATCCCCCATCTTGTAACTGTGCATTTGGTTTCTATTTCCTAGATGTAGAACCCTATTAAATTTCATTCTGTTGTTTTCAGCCCAGCACTCCAGCCTATCAAGATCACTTTGAAGTTTGTTTCTGTCCTCCATCACATGCTTTTTGAGTTGAGTAACCCACTTACTCATATGTATAGTCACAACGACAGTTTTATACCTGACTTCATAGTGAACTGTTCTAGGACATCAAGTTCCTAACAGAAAAATCCTCTGCATGTTTATTCAGAAGTAAGTCCAATCAACTTATGCCCTAGTAGGTTCACAGAGGACTGCAATCTCAGTCACTTTTGTCTCATAAATACCATTCTAGCTGCTACTCTTCACTTTTTAAATGATAAAGGATGAAAACAGTCTGAAATTATAAAGGATGAAAACATAACTCATACTCATAACTAGTGGGTTTCAGATAATCAAAATGTGACACACAATTAACACAAGCGCACTAGAGTCCATTAAATGTAGTTTAACCCATTTTTATTAAAAATAAATTAGCTTTTTTACAGGCAAGATGTCTCAAAGAGAGATCACAGCATATCACTTTCCTGTGTAAATGAGCTTTCCTTCCTACATGGCTTCACATGTGAATAAGAAGCATTTCAAGTACACATTTAACCCCAGAGAAAGGTACACTGTTGCTCTCAGTTTTCGGTGTGGCCTCATAAATCATTCCTTTTCTCCAGTGCCAGTACCTATTTAAAGAAACTAATCCGGAATGCTTTTAATACTGAGAACAGATAGTTCTGTCTTTTTGTAAACGGGCATATCACAATTGAATATCCATTGTGGCTCATAGTCCTATCAACTGGCATATCCGGCATAACCTTGTTTCCATTCTTCATTCTATGAAGTACTTTTCGAATGATGTATGCATTGCATCATTCTTAAAATAATGAAATTCATTTATCTATAAGTGTCACATTTGAGAGAGAAAAAGTTCCTAGTAGTCTCTAGTATTATTAATTCAAATTGAAAGAAATACGCATAGCCACTGCCTCTTTTGTAATGATTATCTGCTAAAATATTACAACAGTGTTGCATTTGTCTATTTTAGTTCTCATCTGCTGGTATGTTTGGATGATTGAAATATTGATTAATTTCAAATATAAATCTGTAGTTAAATTTTATAAAAAAGATACTGCACTTAACACAACTGCACGGTTTCTAGCATTCTTAATCTGCTCATAGTAGGGATGAGGGGAAATTGTTCATTTCACTTCACACTTTTAAACCAATAACAAACCGAAACTTAGATATTCTTCAAAATTTGCACTTCTCCACATTTTGCAATGGCATTCCCTAGGGATGTCAGAGCAATCCATCCAGGGAGTTGAGCCCGCCTAGCTTTGGGCAGCTCAACCCCAAGACTCCCAGCTTGCTTGTCTGCAGGGCTGGCTCAATTTGACCGGTGCGAGTTGGACCAGCTTGTGGACTTTCACCACCAGCGAAACCCCTTGCGCTCTCCTACCGATGCTGCTGACGAAAGCAAAAAAAGTGTGAGAGTTGTGCTCAGCAGCGCCGGCAGGGCGGGAGCCAAGAGGAGTTCACCATGGGGCTTCCCTCCCAGATCCCCTCCTGTCGTTCCCACCATCATCCCTCCCTCTGCCAGCGCCCAGCAAAAGGAGGCACAGTGGCGTGGCGGCAACAGAATCGTAAGCACCAGCGCTGGACTTACCCATCGCCTGTCATTGTGCACAAGCCTCCCTTCTCCCTGCTGGAGTCCTAACAGGAAGAAGGGAGACTTACGTACAATGACTGGCGCTGGACTCGCCCGCTGCCTCTTGCTGCCATTCCTACTTCTGCCACTATCACCTGCTAGCTGCTCTGCACAACTCTTTTGAGCAAGAGAGGTGTGCAGAGCAGTCAGCATTTGAGGGGGCAACGTGAGGTGGTGGGCATGTCCAGTGCCTGCCATTGCCCGCCACCTGACCTTGGGCACAAGTGTACTTCTCCTTGCTTGTGTCCCAGAAAAGGAAGGGAATCTCTGAATTCTGGCGAGCTGAGCCAGGGATTCCTGGGAAATCCTCAAGAGGGCTGGATTTCCCAGCATCAGACATCCCAAGCATGCCCCAACTATAAAATGCATACAAATACGTGTACATGGATGAAAAGAATATTAAACTGCACTCTATTAAGAAAATTTGTGTTAGGCAAAATTGTGTACAAAAATGCACATATTAGGAGAAACACACAGACAAATTAGTACACATTTTCATTCAAACTTTTTTTAAAAAAACAATTCGAAGCCCAGGACCAAACCTATGATTGGAAAACCAAACTTATGACTGGAAAAATTCTCAAAGTTAGGTATAAACTGAACATAAGATTGGAATAATGAGAAACAGAAAGAAACCAAAACTGACAGATTCATCCATTCCTACCTTCTACCTCATCTGAGCAGGCACACATATGCAGATATAGTCACACAGGCACACTGGAGGCCTAAGTTCTGTTTGTCACCTAGGAAGAAGAAGAGAAGGAAGGGGAAAAGAAAAGCAGCAAAAGCCCAGCCTGATGTCACTCCTTCATGCCTGAAAGAAAGAACCTTGCTGAAGCAAATTAGTACCAGCCTCCTCCAGGGATTACCCAGCCTTCTCTTCTTCACAGAACCCATGACTCTGAAAACATTATTGCCTCTAAGGTGGGCCACCTTCTTCCTGGTTCTGCTTATGTTCCTTTCACAGCAACTGATAGGGAGAAAAATTAGGTAGTCAAAGCTTTTCCAGTCACAATTATTTTCTAAGAAGAGTTTTAACACCTTAGTTTCTTTGCAACAGGCTGCTATAATGGGCACAGATTTCTCTTAAATCTAAAATAAATCCATTGCATAGCAAATGGCTTTTCTGTGGAGATAGCAACTAAACAAAAAACAACAGCATCTCATCCAGAGAGATAACCATAAAAGCACTGCAGAATTGTCTTTTTTTAAAAAAATCCCTCCAAATTAATGCCTACCACTGCTCATTTCAGCCACCATGTTGATGTACTTTGCGTACGAGCATATTAAATTCTGAGCGCATCCGTCTTTTCTCTCAAAGGGATCCACCAGGGAATGTAATACACTATTTGTTTTTCTATTGATCTGGTATCTGAATACAACTTTCATCCTCTCGGAAAATGAAAACTCCAAAAGAACCAGCAAGTCTCACTGTTGAAATGCTTCTATTAAGGCGTGCCGATTAAGATATAGGGAAATATTTTTCAAAAAATTCCAATAAAATAAGAACACACCACATATCGGCTTAGAAATGCTACAGGCTAATGATCCATCTTACTATCCTTCTACTCAGTTTAGACTAACAACTAAATTAGCTCATGGGGTGGGGGGAAATTCCTGTAGGCATTGGGGGGGGGGGAAGACATCCTGCCACCTAAAGTACATTGTATTGAGAGAAACCAAGGAACAACTGGAGATAGGAGGTAGCAGCAACAATAGCAAAGAATCTGCTGTCCACAGGTGAAGAATGGCATACAGATACAAAGAGCAAAAAGGTAAAGCTCATTCAATAGAAAAGAGATGTAATTGCAATTTAATTGGTTTGTCATGTGGCAGCACTAAATTGTTGGGACACTGGGCTGATATATAACACACTGGCTCTCTCTGAACCATGATTAAGAAACTGGAAGCGTGCACTTCTTCCACAACTCTGCCCTTAGAAGCCAAATTCCCCACAACTAACAATCTGAACATCTTAAAAAGTGGTTTCATATCCTGGTGATACAGGAGCACTGATTGATTGATATATATATATATATATATATATATATATATATATATATATATATACCTCAGTCAAGGACAGTGCAGACTGTTCCTCCAACCATAATTAATATTGCTTAAAGGGGGAAAGGGGCAAGAGGAAGCAGCATGTGTTTTCAAAACAGACTTCCAATTTCTTAACCATAGTTAAGAATGAGCAAACCCTACAGATGCCTCAGACCACAGAAACACTGGGCTGGATCCAGATCTAACTTAAGTCCCGTTGATTTCAATGGTTCTACTCTAAGACAGAGGTGTTTTTTAAAAAATGTACTTTTAATGTGTTTTTATTCTATTTTATTTTGTCCTCCACTCCGAAATACTGAATGGGGAGCAGTATATAAATATTGTAAATAAATAAACAGAAGAGAACTCCAGAAGTTTCAGACTTCAGCTGCCAGCAATTCTGACCACTGGCTTTGCTGGCAGAGGTTTCTGGGAATTGAAGTCCAAAATATCTGGAGCTCTTCCTTCTGCCTGCCCCTACTCTAACAAAGCCTAAGTAGGTCTAAATCTGGATCCAACCTAATGCCATCTATCGTTATTGCTACAATAGTACTGATCTGATGCACACACAGTTGAATTCTTATGACACCACCCTGATTTATATAAAAAAAGCCCCCATCCAGTGTCCTAACACCCATAATGGACAAACTAAACGTGACACAGGAGATAAATGAACATTATTTTAAAAGTGTTAACGGCAGTTGCAGAGGGGAAAGACACAATTTAGATTGGGACCAAAGTATTGGGAAGAAGTTAAACCCCAACACCCATCAACAGTACTTTCCTGGAATAATACCTGCTTTCACCTGGAGCTGTTATTTACCACATAGGACAAAGATATAGGTACTGGTATGTTTTTCCTTAAAAGCAGTTAAAAACTGTGGTGAGGACAATTGTTTTAACTTTAAAAAGAGCTTCCCCCCAACCCCAGCATTGTAGTCCCAATATGAGTCCCAACCAACCGACTGCTATTAGCACTTGGGGGAAAACTGCTCGAAATCCTATTTGCAGGACTCTCCCGGATCACCCCCAGTTTGGCCTTCATATTCCGAGCCACTAGCTTCAATTCCACTGAGGGTTCAGACGTGAAGAACTCTTTAGCTGCCTGCACGCATTAATCATGCAAAGTGGGGATCCATACAATGAACGGGCTGCACCACTTCCTCCTCTGATGACAAGTGTGCTAATTAGCTCCACTCTTGAAACCCACACACTGATCAGAGATGTCTACAGCAAGGAAGACTAGACATGTAGACCATAACATCAGTTGTGCAAGGTTCTAGAATGGGTGGAGGTCTACATGAGCAGACATCAGAAGTGGAGCTAGGCAATGCAGCTCTACAACCCCTTCAAGACATAGAGTCTCCCTACATGATTAACACATGAAGAGAACCTCCGTTGTCAATGTTTCTCCCCCATCCTTATTCAGTGGTACATTCCACGGAACTTGATTGTCAAGTGCTACTTTCATAAAATGAAGCCAATGGAGGAAACTCCTCTGGTCAGTCACTTTTCCAGGATTACCTTACGCCATGGGAGTTCAAGCCAATTAGCTTCTTGCTGGTTGTCATGCCCTGCACAGAGATGGAGTCAGGAGATGAGGAGGAAGTGGCAGAGGCTGGACCTAGTACCGAGAAGCCCAGCTCAGGTAGTGAGGAGGCTGGACTGGCAGAGACTGTGGCAGAGCCTCAGGGAGAAGAGCCAAGGCCAGCTGGGACCTCTGCCCGCTCTGAGGGCTTGATGCCAGCAAAGACTACGGAGGAGCCGCAGAGGTCTGAGGAGGAGGCGGAGAAGCCTGGTTTCAGCCAGTTGCGGGCGGAGAAGGCAACCAGACGCCGGTCTCACCGCCTCCATCAGAAACGCCAGGCAATTAGGGATCAGCTGAGAGATCATGACTAAAAGCGCAGCCGTGAGCCATGCAAAGTTGTCAGAGATTATCTGAGCATTCTGGCGGAAGCCTTTGCTCTTAGATCTTGTGACCTCGTGCCTTGTTCCTGGACGCCTGGATTATGATTCCTGCCTTGATTCCCGGACCCCGTGACCACGTCTGCCTACTCTGGATTCCTGCTTCAACCTTGGACCGGTTTGTGACTACGTCTTGCCTGTTGTTGCCCCTGACTCTGGACTGTGTTACTGGTTTGTTGCTGACTGTTGGCTGTGTTTGAACTTGGACTGCATTATCGAATCTCCTCCTTGCCACGCTCCCTCGACTTTGGACTGGACATTGACTACTCTGAAAGCCTGCTTCCTAAACTGTTCCTGTTCATTGACTTTTGCATTCAAACCCCCATTTCCCCCTCCTTTCCCTGCACTGTTTAGCTTCTGTAAATAAACACCTTCGTTGCCTAGCTACCGGCTGGTCTTATCTTTCTTTGTCAAGCCATTTGGCGGCTTTCCCGGACACTGGTTGTCTCCATGGTGTATGTTGAAAAATTCATGGTCTCGAACCTGGGACCTTGGGGATGCCATCCAAGAGCATTACATGGGGATTCCTCATCAGTGATGAAGAAGGCCTTTTCAATTTCTGTGAAAATTTACAAGTCTTCATTTGTTCAATTAGGATGACCATATGAAAAGGAGGACAGGGCTCCTGTATCTTTAACAGTTGCATAGAAAAGGGAGAACCTGGTGAAATTCCCTCTTCATTACAACAGTTAAAGCTGCAGGAGCTATACTAGAGTGACCAGATTTAAAAGAGGGCAGGTCACCTGCAGCTTTAACTGAAGTGATGAAGAGGAAATTTCACCAGGTTCTCCATATATACAAATGACACCTGCTGAAATTCCCTTTTCTATGCAACTGTTAAAGATACAGGAGCCCTGTCCTCCTTTTCATATGGTCACCCTAGTTCAATTACACCCACTTACACTCAATTACATTTGACTGCATATGAAGGGCTTCTTATGGACTCGTTTTTAGCAGCTTTAATTTTTTTAATTTTTTTTCATTTTTGTTGTGTGATGCCTTGAGCCTTTTCTGAAAAGGCATCTACCTTTGAGCAGGGGGTTGGACCCAATGGCCTTGTAGGCCCCTTCCAACTCTGCTATTCTATGATTCTATGATCTAAAGTGCTGGTATTAACATTCAAAGCCCTAAACGACTTGGGGCCAGACTATCTGAAGGAACGCCTTCTCCCATATGTACCTGCCCGGACCCTAAGGTTATCCTCAGGGGGTCCTTCTCCGTGAGCCCCTGCCAAAGCAAGTGAAGCAGGTGGCTACTGTAGTATTTAATGTTTCTTTTATCTGTAGAACACTCTCCAGAGTAACCTTTATTGAGTAAGTCGTGATGCATACTAACTGCTCTCCCATACCAGGTGAATGCCTTTATACAAATCATTGTAACACTCAATCAACTTAACTGATACAATTAACACACAATCATTACAGCTACCAGGAGGAGGGCCTTTTCTGCTGTGGCACCCCGGCTGTAGAATGAGCTCCCTAAGGAGGTTCGCCTGGAACCTACACTATATTCTTTCAGATACCAGATAAAGACCTTTATATTCTCTCAGTAATTTTAAATTTGTATGTTAAAATTGTATTTCTGCACTGTTGCTGATTTTATCCTGGTTGTGTTTTTATATTGTATTTTATATTATGTTTTTATACTGTTTGTTTTATATTTTGAATCATTTTAATTTGTGTGAACTGCCCAGAGAGCTTTGGCTATTGGGCGGCATAAAAATGCAATAAAATCATCATCATCATCATCATCCGCCTTGGGAGGGCTTTTGCTCTGAAAGGCTGACAAGAAATATTTTAATAAATAAACAATTACATATATAAATCATTGTAATAAAATATTACTCTTATCAGAGAAACCTGAAAATATTAATGCCAGAATGTTTGCAAAGTCTACCTGCTATTTTGCAACTTGCTGAAATTGACATACTTGCCTTTGGGGGTAGAAATTAAAGATGAAAAGAAATGCCAAAGGAGTCACTGCACTGCAAAAGAAAGATGATTCTCCCCCCCCCCCGCCAAGTAGGCTGAATAACCCAGGAACAGCAGGTCTTTTCTGCTACCAGCAAGTAGTTGACATGTTGTGGCTAGCACATATTTAATCATAATAGTTCTTTAGTAAGCATGATAAAATAGGTCGGAACTGCTTCTGTTTTTAGTAGTTATTTAAATCTTTAGCTGAATGCTCACTAGTAGTCCTAGCATAGGCATTTCCATTCCTAGTCTTATAATACATTTGATCTGAATTAGATGGTTGTTTCACTTGCCTGTTAAATATGTTATCCTTTAATCCTCTAAATTCTTAGATACTCATCCAGTGATACAACCATGAACTGACCATAATAGCATCACAGAATATTTTATCATTCTTTGATAATAAAAATATTATGTCTTCTATCCAACAAGACTTTCTGTCAGATTTATAAACAGATACATGCCAGAGAACAGAGTGTATATTCACTCAAAAGTAAGTCCTACAGTGTTACATCAGACCTGTTTCCAAGTAAGTGTACCTAGGATTAGTTTCAGATTGTATAGTTTCACTGAAAATATTTTTCTCATTCTCAACTTCAGCTCCTTCCGCAAAAGTTCTATCGTTTATATTTGTAACTTAAAAAAACACAACTCAAATTACAACAGTTCAGAAAGACCAGGGGTGGTAACCAATGTTAGGACTATGTATATAGAGTAGATCCAGATTTGGGGCATACGCAGGGAGCTGCAAGGGGGAAGAGGAGAATGAGGAGGTCCCATTGTGCTAGCAATCTTAAACTCACATGAGTGTTGGATTCAACGCTTTATATTTTTAAAGTTTATATTTCAAATATAACACTATTTTTATTTAAAATGATTATGCTTTCCATATCCTCAGAGAGAAGGTAGATTGCTAATCAAAAATAAATAAACTGAGGCAGTTGATGTTTCAAGAAATGACATCTCTGACATTTTGGTGTGGTAGACAAACACCTGAAGAAGAGCAGTACCATAATGTCCAAAATGATATTACTGAGTACTTATTCAAAGTTAATGTAATGCTGTTAGAGATGTGAGAAAATGCAAAGCCATGTCTCCCTCAAATATTTTTTTAAGACTTTAATTTTATTAGACTATTTTCATATATGTTTCAGCATATCCTTTACTGCAGCATTCTCTCTACTGAGTGCAACGGTAAACAGGAGACCATATTTTCAGAACATGACTGTGTCAACTTCCCATTGACGTCAAAGGTCAGATCTTTTTTGGTGGCACTATAAACAACTGTGATTAGGAAACAGGTATAGAAGTGCAGCTTCTGTGATGAGAAAAAACAAGATCCCTTTGTTGAACACAACATTTTGACACACTACAATGTAAGTAAGGATTTTGCCAGAAAAAATGTAGTGAGAATTTCACAAATGTAAACATACCGATAAAAAACAAACCCTTGCAGCTTTCTACGAAGGAGATGTGAATTTTGTAAAACAGGAAAATGCTTAGGCCACAATGCAATACTCTTAAAAATGCAGTAACATGCTAGATGGGGGATAACCAAGAAGACGGATGAATTACCTTTCCACCATCAATCGAGTCATCACCTCGATTTTAACTGCATAGACAGACTTATTCCCATGTTCTCATTGCTTAGTGATGAAATATCATACTGATAACAAGAGCTAATCATGGTACTTCAGAAGTACAACGGAGTTGTACAGTTTCAAGAAAAAGAAAACATTACATTATTAATTGACAACTACAGAACAGATTATTTAGATTTATGGTTGCACAGATGTATTGTGTTCAGCTGCCCCAAATAGCATACTTGTTTTCATGCCTAGATGATGCAGTCAATGACATTTCACAAAACTTAAGGGCAACTGTGATCCAAGATGAGGGTGGATCTAACGTATTCAATACTGACAAACCTGGGGGTTAAGATTGGGTGGGGAGGATTTGCTGTGCTGCCTTGAAGAATGTGGCCCATGGGGCTACCACATGTAGCAGGCTCTTCTCAGTGGTGGCAACCCAGCTACGGAACTCCTGGTAGAGATTCAGTTGCTATCACTGTTGCTGTCTTTTAGGCGCCAATTAAAGACACGTTTATTTGTGCAAAGTTTTGTAATGTAGGCAAATGCACTATTTCGTGTTTATTTTCTGACTGTGGTGAAGGTTTTATTGTGTTTTATTATTCATTTGTTATTTTACAGTCATGACTTTAATGTTTTTGTGCTGTACTATGACCCCGTTCAGACAACATGCTAAACCTTGCTGCTTAACTACAAAATGGTTAATGGAATGCTTAACCATGGTTTACGGTGTCATCTGACATACATCTTTCCTAACCATCTGCCTGTTAGCCACTAAGGCACACTAAGGAAAACTTAACCACAAAAGGGTTAAAAGTGTTGTCTGCAAGCATTCCGCATGTGGTTAGCATTAACCACAGCTGAACATGGTTAAGCTAACCACAAAGCCCAGAGTGTCGTCTGAACCAGGCCTATGTCTTATGTAGGTTGTTAGCCACTCCTGGGCCCTTGGTAAGGAAGGGCAAGATATAAATAAAATAAAATAAATACATAAAATAACCATGATGGGAAACATGGTGCTGCCAACAGAAATAGCAGCACCACATCTCTTCCACATCACTCTCCTGTTAAGATCTGGTAAAAGGGAACATCTGATGTTTATCACACTCAAGTATTTTCCAATCTTGCTCCAAGTCAGGGCCAGGAAAGCTTGGAACATTTTGTCACATCTTTTACTGCATGCAACTGTAGGGTCCACATTACAAAATAGAATGAAATATTTCTGCCAAAAAGTAAATAACATATGTTACATTAACATTATTGAGATGCTGCCTACTTTCCATTCATCACAAACTGAAGCACCTAAAAGTTGTTTATTAGACATTGGGCGGAAGGAAACAGAGGTATTAGGCCATCTTACATATGGGAAAGACTTATAAGAACTTGCACATCCATCAAGAGTGTTGAAGTTAACACAATAGATTTCAACTTATTTAAGTATAACACTTCCCTAAATGCCTACGTAGCCATTATACAGATAATTAAAAGCCAGGTGTTTACTTCTGTGTTCCTTCTATAAATACTGCTGCAATAAAAGGGAATAAGCAGTGGTTACTTTCTCCTGGTGTGCAGTACAGGATAAGCAAGGGTGGAATGATACATCCCGACACTGTGCCCTTGTAGTGGCTATGTGAGAGCCAATTACTTCTACAGCATGGACTTGCAACCATTGCTAATGGTGGCAAGGAAACAGAAATGCCAGTCAGGGGCGCCAAGGGTGGTGGTGGTGGGAGAGACTTTAGCAGTCAGCATCTATGTCACATTAGCAACATGAAAGAAGCAGGGTTGGCCAGGGTCACTGGGAAGGGGAGAAATCTATAGCCTCTTCTTCCACCACCCTCATGACCCCAAAGCAGCCAGCAGTGCTGCTCCCACACCACTAATGGGGCCATGAAAGCAATAAAGCCCAGTAGGGTCACTGGGGGAGGGGGAAACAGTGTGTGTGTGTGTGTGTGTGTGTGTGTGTGTGTTTATGTTTATGCATGCACAGGTGCTGTCCTGCTCTACAAGCACACGAAGATGAAGTCTATACAAGTAGTGCCATATTAATAGGCAAATGCATGAACCAGTTCACGCATTTGATGGAAAATGATGCCGCTCATACATTTATGTAAAGAACTTAACTTTTCATTATACATAGAATTATTCTATGCTAGGAGGGTACAGGTTAATCAAGAAAGGAGCAAAATCTCTCTCATCAAAAGATATAGATAATATCAGTACAATATTTTATATAATTCGAGCTGGTTTCTTGCAATTCAAACAAGCCAGGATCAACTCATGGTTTCTGACCCTGGTTTGCTAAAGCACAGTTTCCAGAATTCAGACATTAGAAGTAAGTCTACCATAGGAATTCAGACATAATATGTCTAAGGGGGAAAAGCAGACGCTTTCAATGTGGTGAGAGAAGAAGGAGGAGGAGGAGGAGGGGTGGAGTGTTTAACTTGAGGTTCATTGGAGCTTGCTCTCATAACTCTAGACCAAGGTTTTAGCATAATGTCTGAACTGGGCCTTCATTCAGTTATTGTGAATTTTATTTATTAATGAATAACAAGCAATGATGTGAGAACAGGAGCTATATAGGTCAAATATTAGATATGTAAGGGTATCACACCCACGTAAACTCTAGTTAAAATTATTAATTAAGTCTGCTTGCCTCCAGCAAAATGGGCAACAGGAAATGTATGAGCTATTAAAAGAATCCAAAAGCAGTGCAGGAAAAGAACAGTAACCTTTTGTCCTTCTGTCTCCTGATGATACATTTTTCTTTTGTATTATACAAGTTCCTCATATTAAAGGGGTGCATCATTTAAAAGGTATCACATAGCCAAAGAGAGGCCCACAGCAGAATACCAAGGGAAGGACAGAATTTGTTAACCTCCACATCTCTAGCTATAAACTGAATCTGTCAGGCAAAGAAGTTTATTTCACCCTAAGGCAAGAATATTTTCCTTGCACCATTATGGATGACAAGCCTTACTCCGTAACCCATCATTGAAGTGTCAGGATTTTGTAGAAAAAAATTGCCACAACATGCTTGGTTGTCCTGCCCTGAGGTGATGTGGGAGTAACTGTGCCTTCAATATGCTTAATGTCATCTCTGGCCTTTGTTTTTCCCTCCTACAGTTTATGGTCCTTTCTATCCCTTTCTGAATCCAAGTAACTGAATGATGGGCTTATTCCAGATAGCCAACAAAGACAGGGAGCGTGACATGTCCATATTTCCTAGATACATATTGACTAACACTATGCAAGAAGAAAAGAATTTCCAAAACAATAGACTGTTCCTGTATTTAATGATAAACCTGAACCTTGGTTTCAGATTCAGACTTGCCATTAAGCACCCAAATAACCCATGGGTTAAACTATGGGTTGGATTCACACTTAGACATATTTAGAACAGACCCACTGAAATCAATGGGGCTTACGTTAGCCGTGACTGACTTAAGTCCCATGTATTTCAATGGGCTTTGTCAAAGTACTAAATCTCTGGATATAACTCTGGATCTTGTCGCACGGCCTGAACATACTCATTGCCATTATGATAATCACGTGAACCCAACAGCACCTTAATTCTTTTTCTGGAATTTGGATGAAAGGACCAGTTTAAGATAAAAACAGATGGAAAACTATCTTAGATATATGCATTGATTAGAACCTGAACATTTCAGCTGATGTGCAATTTCAAATGTGTTTTTCCATGTAATGTGTAAAATTGTTTGAACTTCTAAAATAAGCCAATATTATATTTTGTGTAAACACCTATGTAAAATTGAGGTCATATAAAGATTATCTTTATTTCAACACAGAAAAATCATTGTAATTAGGACCACAATGGTGGCGCCAATTCCAAGATGAAACTATACACAAAAGCATTCTGTGGTGACTAATGATTTTCCAGTGGACCTGTGAACAAAATCGTAAATCTACTCTTAAATTTTGGGAGAAGTGACATGGAGGCCCAAGCCCCACACAACATTTCCACATGATCCTTTTGAAAAGCCAATCTATGAGCATGAAACATTGCTTTGTAAGCATTCCTTCCAATTAAACTACAGCTAAGCATCTGCAAAGTATTACAACCCCTTGCAGTCACCCTTTAAAGAACACCTACAAATATTTAATATTTAATAAACTGAAGCCTCATGATAATTCAAATAATATCAGGAGTGGCTATAAATCACTGCCCATCCTACGATGGAAAAAAAAAACCTAACTTTTTCAATTTAAATAGACATGGCTGGAAGAATATCAAATATTATATCGCACCACTGAGAAATTTGTGTTGCTATGACTCACCTTGTTAGGAAGTATGTACACTGCTTTCATCAGTGGAAAGCTATTGATCATCATTAGGATGTACAATACAAGGAGACTCTGGATGTTTCTTAAATTTGCAAACCAGAACGTTGGTGCTAGCTATAGTAGCTGTAAAAGTCATTTTCATTGCTTGAATAAAAATAATTGCAAATCCTATTTGCCTATTTAGCAACGTGAGCTGAATCCCTTATGAATCAGCAACATTTCATTGTCTTAAATAAAACACTAGTTGTGTTGTTTTTAATCCTATTATGGCTAACGAATGCTTGCTGTATATAGGTCATAATATTTTCTGCCATTACCTTCCTTTTCTCTCACTGTAGAATGTGACCTTCAACTTTTCACCCTATACTTTACAAGTTGAAGAACTATCTGCCAGAGTGCTTGCAGCATCCGATATGGAAGCGATAAACTCTTTCCTGTGGTGATTATAGAACACATCTTCAATGCAACTTTTCCACCTGGAATTTTAGGGGCAGCAACATCCATATTCTAAACAGCCAAAAACCACAAAGGAAATTAAATAAAAACAATGAGAAAGTTTCCAGCAGAATTTCAACAGGTCTTACAGTGAGCTAAAATAGAAGTTGACGATTTAGAAGTGATCTAAATCAGAAATGGACAAAAGGTAGTCCAGTATGTATTCCTAGATCATTGGATGATTTGCAGTAGGACAAACAAGGGTATCTGAGTCACAATCATTTAACAAAAGCAACAACCAAAAGGTTTCCTTCCACAAAGTAGGCTGTAATAGCTCAGATATAAGTCACCCAGTATATGGGGTGCATTCCCTGAGTTACAATTTTGTAACTGATTCTCATTAATAGATCTCAAGAGTTCTAGGTAAAAAAAGGGGGGAGAAGTAGATTCTTCAAGCTTAAAGTCTGTTCACACACAATCTAAACCCATCTTTGACCACAATCACGGTGAATTTTGGGGCAGGGGAAATCAACAATGGGTAGCTACATAAAGTATGAGATATTATTTTAAGGATTGATACAAAAGTATATGGAACACATTTCTTGAAATGGGTTTTGTTCTTGTTATTTTGATAGGACAAAATTCACAATCGTGCGATCATACACAGTATTTTAGTTGTTTTAACTAGGCAATATTTATCTCTTTCATTCTTTGATTTTTTTTAAAAAGAGACTTTTTTTAATTTAACAAATTTAGCACAGGGATGGGAAACCTCCAAGCCCTGGCCCATTTGGACTGCTAGGCCTCAGGTGAAGCCCTGTCCCCTACCAAAGCCCAACCCTATGGCTATTGCGGGCTTGGAGGAGGGGGTCGGGGAGGAATCATAGCTCAGAGATTACAGTGGGAATTCACCCTTACGTATTGTTGCAATCATCCTCCAAAAGTATTTCAGATACTTTGTGTTCTCCCTAATGACGGGATGTTGCAGGGCAGGAAAAGACTTAAGACTGATTCACTACATGCTGGTGTTCCCAAGACAGGGGAAATTGGCATGCTGCAAAGTTGGCTCCACAACCAAAGCAATCCTCTAGCCAATGCTTCCGTTGGGAAGGCTTTGCTATGAAGCTATGCACCCAATAGGCACTTGCAAGACCTTGTTGAGTCCTGAGTGCGGGACTCAGCCAATACTTGCAAAAATCATCCGAGCGTGCTTTGCTCCTGCTACTCCTTCTACAACTAGTTGCGCACATGGCCAGTGCTTGCACAGGCTCCTGAAGGTGCTGGCTGAGAACACTTCACTCATCCTTCTCCTTCCCCACGCAAGGAGCGGAACAATCAAAACCAGCTCCCCAGCCAAAGCACCAACTGAAAGAGCTCCCGCCAGTGGTTTGGCCAAGGACACAATGACATCCAGGAGTGGGGAATATCATCCGGCCTGAAGAGGCTGGTCTCTTGGAGGCAGTCTGCCCCCCAAACCTGGTTCTGAATATGGGGATCCACCCCTGCTTTAAGGTCCTTTTTTCATAAGAAAAGCAAGCTTCTCGGGACCCTACCAGCTTTTGTATTAGAATGTAAGTCAGATGAAGAAGAGTTTCAAAGACGTCAATAGTTATTATGCTAAACTGTAGAGAGGAAATTTAAAATTACAGCCACACAGCCTTCAAACACATAACGAAAAAAAAGTACTGGTAATTAGGAACTGCCCGTCAGGGAACTACAGAGCTGTGGAGCACCCTGTAGCTGATTAGTGATTGATGTGAAAGTCCCAAAAGCAGACTAGTGATTGATGAGGTAGTCTCCATGCAGCACAGCATGGATGGAGAGAAAGCACCCTGCAGCAAAAGCAGAATGAGGAGACATGCCTTGAAACACATCAATAACCGGGTGAACAGAAGGTTCCCAACTTGCCACGTATTTTTAAGCCTTGCTGATAAATGCAATGGTCCCAAGCCAGTTAGCTCCACCTTTCACAATCATAGGAGATCAAATTTAACCCCTGGGGCGTAATTAATTGTGTTCTCTCACAGGGAAGATTTATAACTGTACACACTGGAAAACATCAGCGTCTGGGAAGTAGGAAGCTGTTCAAACCCTCTTTCTACAGGACACCTTCAGGAACCTGGACTAACAAAGACCTGGAAGCAATTAATGTTAAATCAGGCTTAACGTTAAAAGGACATAAAATGTACTTGCTATAAGTCATTAGGAATGGTTTTCAATAGAAAAATGCAGAAATGAGACAAGACATATCTCTTCCATAGCAAACCTTTACAGCAACCAAGACCACATCTGAGCTTCTTTTGCATTTTTTTTTTGTGCCACATCTGGATGTTGTTAGTGAAGGAGAAATTTAAGAAAAATTGAACACATATCCAGCCAATGCAAGTTTTAAGTTTACAATTTCAAACAAAGCCAATTTAAGCCAATGCATAAAAACAATCTTCAGCTTTGCATGGAAGATATTTTCATCCATACAAGACATATGATTCCCAATATCAGAAAACCACATCTTTTTACTAGAATGTGACATACGAACATTAATTTCCAGTAGCAATTCCTTTCCCATTCTCAACAATATAATAGCAATATATTACCATAGGAGATCATTAGTAGTAGTAAAAATACAATAAAAACAAAGTACATAACTAGCAATTAGCTGCCCATTCATGACACCCAAATCTGCTGCCTGATGCTACCGCCTCACTGTCTAAAGACAGAGCTAGCCCTCAGTCTCAAACATACTAATACTGTTGTAGGATTATGATTGCTATGAAATAGTCTAGGGTGTGGACAATAGAAGGTTAAAGGAGCCAGAATGACTATTTAATCATCAATGGACAAGAATGCCAGATACATCTTTTTTAGGGAAATTAGACATAAATCGCCCAGAATGGCTAGAAAATTATTGGAAACTTCCTTGGAATATGAAAGCCATGTTGGAGTAGGTGATTCATTCTTCTTCTCTGCCCCCCACCCCACCCCTTCCTCAACCCACCAGGTAAAGGGAGTGGACAAAGTAGAGGTATGTTGGACTATAGAAGCATTTTGTAGGAGAGTGAGACAGGCAGAGCATTAAAGCCTAAACTGAGAGCTAAAGTGGGGGAGATACCTTTGAAGTGTCTCTTTGGGGATTTGACATTGAGAAGTGACTTTACTGCTCGTAAGAGTGTTTAAGCCTTTTGCTAACACCTATTCTAAACTTATATATTTGTAAATAAATCCAAATTCACTAAAAGACATGAGTCTACTCAGTCCCCAAAGTAAGCCAGTGCTGCTCCTGGGGAAGTGCTGCTCCTGGAACCTCTCGCCATTTGGGAGAAGAAGGGAATGAATAACAATACTTTTCTACAGATAGAAGAATCTCTCCATCTGTAAGAATATAAGAAGAACCATGCTGGATCAGACCAAGGGTCCATCTAGTCCAGCACTCTGTTTACACAGTGGCCAACCACCTGTTGACCCACAAGCAGGACATGGGTACAACAGCACCTTCCCACCCATGTTCCCCAGCAATTGATATATATAGGTTTCCTTCCTGTTCTGCCCTGTTCCTGCAGTTTGTGGCTTTTAAAATCTGCACAAAAATAATTTCCATGCATATTTACCCTAATTTACATATTTGTCATGCAATTTTGCCTAATATACACAATTTCTTATATAATGCTTTTAAAAAACAACCCATGAATATACACATCTTGCATACATTTTTGTTCAGAGAACTGCATCACAACATTCTGAGATGTGAAAATACTGAAAGATAGCTCCATTACAATTCACATCTTGATTCAGTAAGTGCAAATTTGATCAAAAAATGAACCAAATGAAATTCTCCCCAATCCCTACCTGGTACTAATACATACATTCAGGAAAAGAATAGTTTTAATTTTTTCCAAAATCTGAAGGAATTTAAGCAGGATATGAGTACAAAGTACCCTCCTACCCATGTTCCCCAGCAACTGGTGTATATAGGCTTACTGCCTCTGATACTGGAGGTAGCATAGAGGCATCAGGACTAGTAGCCATTGATGGCCTTCTCCTCCAGGAATTTGTCTATACCCCTTTCAAAGCCATCCAAATTGGTGGCCATCATTATACCTTGTGCTAGTGAATTCCTTTAACTATGCGCTGTATGAAGTACCCTATTTCTTCGATTCTAAGACGCACTTTTCCCCCCATATAAACATCTCTAAAAATGGGGTGCGTCTCAAAATCGCGGTTTTTTTCCTGTTGGTGGTACTGAAATTAGTGTGCGTCTTACAATCGATGGTGTCTTACAATCGAAGAAATACGGTAATACTTCATTTTATCTGTCTGGAATCTCCCACCAATGAACTTCAGGGGATGACCCCGGGTTCTAGCATTATGAGAGAGGGAGAAACACAGTCTCTATAATGAAAGCCAACATGATCCAGGAAAATGAAATTAAATATATTTTAAGAAGAAAAATTATTATAAAATATCAGAGTCTACCACACGAATCTAGCAGTCCTCTGTTCTCAAAACATTTATTCTGCAAGGGCTGCATGTATGTACAAACACACACACACACACACACACATACATCCATGGAACAGGAGCCGAAATCTGTTTGTTACATACTCTCCTATATAATAGCAAAACAATGAAACCTATAAGAAACCAATTCGAATGTGGCACAGAAAGTTGGTTTGAGAAGATAATCTGAAAAACTCCAGAGATCTTGCTCCATATCCTTCTGAATTAGAGCTTTAGGCTGCAACTCTACACCTTGTTATGAGTGCTTTATCCCAATGAATTAAATGGTTTTGAACACATGTAATTGAGAGCAGGATTACAGCATAATAACATTTAATCAATGGGGTGGGACTTAACACCAAGTAACTATGCACAGTACTAGAGCCTTCTTTTATTAAAAATCACACATCAATTTCTTAGAGTCATGTCCACTGATCCTAGTAGAAAAAGAAATTAATAGTAATAATCCGAAGGATTATGGAGCAGAGGTTAGTGCATAACCTTTTAATGAGCAGAATAGTTAAAGACTGATGACACAGTATATTTTCACTCTACAGTAATTTAGTGCAGAAGTTCACATTGATTACTTAAAAGGCCATTCAATTTTATTTCCTATATTTAATTGTTCTTTCTGCTCAGTAAATGGTTGCCTGAACCAAGTACAAGATTATTTTATTAATTTTGCATCATTTAAAAACCCTTCTGCCCTAACTCACTTGTTCATGCGCCCTCTGAATGCCCTTCAGGTTTTCAAAGACATGCAGATTATACATTTCCCATTAACATAAAACCTGAAACCTACAAGTGTTCAACCTGAACTTAACCCCTCCAGGTGCATGGAACAAAGAGGCAACATTCCCAGGGAATAGGCTTATTCAGAAGAATGCAGTCCCACCTAACAGTTTACCTCCTTTAAGGAAGGATGTTTACAACCATAAGGTTTTGACCTAAATTTCTTTAACAGCTCTTAAAGAGGTCTCAAAGACCTGTTGAACAAGGGCTAGCCATAAGCTGCTGTTCCACAAAGCATTCGAGTATGGATTTAACTTACTTATAAGATATGCGTATATCCAATTCAAGTGAAACCAACAATAATATCTAGTGTATGTTCGTACGTCTTTCCCTAAATAAGGGCCTTCAAAATGATATTACCACTTTCGTTCCCACCGTTATTACTTCCAAATTCAATGGGGAAAGTAGTTAAACATCAACCCTTCTCCTCAGTACTTCCAAGTATTTAATAAAATTAGACCCGGAGATTCCTCCACTTTACAGTAAAAAGACATATGCCTTCCATTACTAGCACACTTGGGGGCTCGCTACACACTGGGAAAGCCCCGTGGTGGCTGTGGATCTGCGTCCCCTTGGTTAGACGACGCAGCGCAGCTTCACAGCCACCACAGGGCTTCCCTGCAATGCTCCAATTTGAAAGACTCAGAGATTTACCCCAACTTTTTATTTATTTATATTTATTTATTTATTAAATTTATATACTGCCCCATACCCAAACCTCTCTGGCCATTTCAAAGACAGCAATGTCAATGCAGCACTTCCAGCGTGTACGTCGCTCCGTAGCCAATCCGGGGCCAACCCAGGGACGGAGCTTGGTGGAAGGCAACCAATACAGGGAAAATGTGGGGTTGCGAAGAGACAGCGCCAACCCAGCGCCATGAAGAGAGGCCCTTGGAGACAAGAAATTCACACGCATACTCAAAATGTCCATATGAATAGTGGAGGCCTAATATTCTCTTATAAATTCAAACAATGAGACACACGCAAAGGGAAAATTCCCACAATCTCTGCAAGCCCTGCAGTGCAGAACCCATCAGGGTTATGACCTGGCGAGAAGTGGGAGCATTTTAACTCAGCACTGACCCAACTACACTCACTACAAGAAGCCAACTACGCAGAGAGTACAGGGCCCTGGTCCATTGGTAAGTCTGCCAAAATTTATCCCATGTCCGGACTGCAGCCAGGAATGTTAAGTGCTGAATGTGCCACATCTGATCATTAAAGTTAGAGCTACCAGGTTTCTCGTAAATCAGGAGTGAGGAACCTTCTTAAACTCAAGGGCCTTATTCCACTAGGGGGGCAGGGACCACATGCAAGCAGTGGGAGGGGGCGTGTGGCCACCTTTTCCTCTCCCTCTTTTTTTCCTCTGTGCCAGAGTCTACTGGGCAAAGCACAAATTGCTGCCAGAGGATCACTTGCAGAGCCCGCACTGCTTCCATCAATCTGCCCATTTCAGCTTCTCCTTCCCACCCCCTTTCTTACCAGATGTCTGAATTGACAGCTTGTAAAAGGTTCCACCTCCACTTTCCTGCTCCCTCTACCTCCATCGCTGGAAGAAGTTTGAGGGGGGGGGGGGGAGAGAGGCCAAAAATGCCAAGTCCCAGTTTTTGATGTTTTGTATTTGTTTAGTAACATCACTTTGTACAGTTAAGTTTATCTGCTAAAAGCTGATGCAAATTTTGTGAGGACTGAACTGAGGCTAGACCATTTCACATATCTATATCTTTTCTGTCTATATGTTTTTATCATGTTTGACTTTCTATCTAAAAACAAAAAGGAGCAATTCTGTAGATGCAGAAGTGTACAGAATGTCCTTTGAGACCAGAGCCATAGCTAGAGGGGTGAAATTCCAGGGCAATCCCCAAGGTTGTCCCTGTGTGTTCACAAGTTGCACAGGTGATCCCGGGATCAGGGATGGGTGATCCCGGGATCAGGGATGGATGATCCCTCCCTTGCCCCAGGATCTCGCCCTACCCTTTGAGCCTGTTTTTTCCACGGTCTCAGGCTGAGCCCGAGACTGCAGAACATGTGGCTGGGCGTTGTGGTTTGTCCCAGTTCCTTGCGAGGAGCTGGGACCCACGCATGGGGCGCAGAACTCCTCAGGAGCACTGTGCCCATCAGGGGTGCAGTGGGGGGAGCGGTAAAAATAATTTTTTAACTTAAACAAACAAACATTACCTTTTGCGCACGAGCGCTCATGTGCATTTTCTCCTTTAAGAAAAAAAATGGCAGGCGCGACGCCTCTCCCTCTGAGGTCGTCACATGCCACATGTGAACAGAGGGGGAGATTGCGCAATAAAAATATTGCAAGACCTTTACCCCTCCATCCCGCTAGGTCTAGCTAACACCCTGCTCTTACATGAGAACCTTACAGGAATCCAAAGGAACTGGGTAAAGTGATGAAGTCCACACATAAGGGTGTTCAAACGAACAATAATCACACACTGGGGAGGAGCAAAGTTGCATCCGGCAGCCATACCACAGACACACTAGTCACACCTTCCACCAGCTATATGTATACTATGAATGAGAAAGGACCCTACATCATACCAGTAAGGAGCCCCCTTGTGTGGATAAGCTGCTCAGGCCAACTGCATAGCTGTAGCTGGTGATGGCCAGCATGCATTGGTCACAGGTGGTGGAGCTAGCCTGTGCAGCCCCATTTAATCTTTGAATATTTGCGGGGGCGGGAGGTATCTGAACTTGCCTTATAAGAGAAATGGGTGATGCAAATATCACATGCCTAAATTGTAACATCCAGCCATGTCCACTGAGGAAGCAGAACAAAGTAATGCCCATCTATACTTTCTTACAAGGAACTGCTAGTTTCACCTGGCATCTCATAGCAGAATAAATACACTGTTAAAATAAAAGGTAAAACAGAACTTAAATTCATGCTTTGCAGCTAGGAATATAGTATAGAACGGCTGGAAATAAATATCCTTATAATTATATAAGCTCCTATTGATTCAACTCCATAATAGAATAACTGTTGCTCTAATAAGATTCACATCTGGCCTATTTTTTAAGTTTCACATATAGTTTACCTGGAACATTTACAAACAAATCAATTAATATTGACCGAAAGATCAATCTTTGCACAATATGAAAAACAGTTTTGAGCTATTTGATGCTCTCCATGGAAAAGTTTCACCTTTTCTTGATTAATGTTAATTTACTTGAAAGTATTTCATTGCACTCAGACTTTAATTAAAAAAGAAATTAGGAAGTCTAAAGACTATAGAGCATCAATACCTTAGACTAGATAGATATCTTGCACTCTGGCCAGGTGGTTCTTATTAAAATAATTGAAAAGTGATCTGCATCAGTCACACGTACACTTCAAAAGCTAGAGAATCTGTCATTATATTCAATTTCTTGCTATTATTCAAATATATTTATATTTAGATAGCACTGTTAGCAACAAATAATAATTAATTACAGAAGTTTAGAATTTAAATTCATTGTTCCAAAACAGATATCTAGTTGTTGTTTTTAATTAACATAAAAAATATTGGCCTGGTTCAGACAACATGCTAAATCATGCTGCTTAAGCACAAAATGGTTAAGGGAATGCATGCATTCCCTTAACCATTTTGTGGTTAAGCAGTATGGTTTAGCGTGTTGTCTGAACCAGGCCGTTGTGTTACAATATTATTAAATTAAAGCTTTAAATAAATCACCATTACTTTATAAAGTCTAACCATATTTGACCAGTCAATTGACCAAGTATTTTTCGACAGGTTGAATTAACAACTCCATATGCAGTTACGGGAGGGCAGTAGAACCTCAGGCTCTGGAGTCAAATCCAGCCCGCCTGGGGTCCCAGTCCAGATGACTATGCTCCCTTTTCCTGACCACCAATCGTTTGATAGTTTCCTGGCTTTTGTGCAGCATTGCACCATTCTAAAAGGTTGAAATGCCCCTCCAAAGACTTAGTTACTGGCAGTAAGAGCTTAAAGCTAAAATATGCTGGTATTTTAGCCTTGCCCCTTTTGCCTTTGGCCCCACCCACCACTGGAAGGGAACCACTCAAGAGCATCTCCAAAATGGAAGCAAAAGTAGTTCAACACCTCTGACTTATGGCATGGTTTAAATAGCTTAAGAACAGCCTAGGACAATTGATAGGTCAAATCCAACTGTTACCCCCAAAATATTTTTCCTACTAGTACCTAGTTAACTACTCATACACCCTGAAGCAGTCCATGCGGAGTTCCCCTCAGATTCTCATTCTGGCAGTTTTGGAGGCCATGAGACCTCAACATCACAGCATCCATCAGCCAAAGTGTCTTGGTGTCTGTTGGCTTGGTCCCAACTCAGGGTAAGATTGGTTTGTTTTTCCAGACTCTAAATTTCTGATAGGTTGCCTGGTTTTATTGCTGCTGTGATGGCTGCTGTTTATTTATTTGTTTGTTTTTATTGTGACTGTATTTATGTGTTTTAAATAATGTTGTAAGTCACTTTTAGAATCACAGATTTAAAGGCCAGGTGGGAATGTTTTAAATAAATAAATAAGCTCAGCACCTTCAGAATTCCAGGGCTGATTTGAAACCCACCGATTTTCATTTCCGAGCAGCTCTGGAATGCCCTGACAACCTCCCAATTTTTTATTATTAAAAATGCAAAGACTTTTCACAGCCCTTGTCTGCTCTGTGGCCATTAAGAGGCTGCAACTCTTAGAAGTGTATCTGGCACAGTGCCTGGCATATTTATTGCTACTTATAAATTAGACACTTGTGTAGGAATGCAATTTTTATGTAGGCTTTGTCTAAATGAGCCTAATAATAGATGACCAAAAAGGGGTGTTATGGGCCTGCTAAATAATTATACTGCACCAAAGCTGCTTGTGAAACTAACAACAAGGGGGAAAAGCAGCTACAAATCGTGTTAAAAAGAGCACCTTGTCAAAACTTTCCACAAACAAAAGTACATAAAAATGACAAATATGAAATCATGAGGCAATCACCAATGACGTGCTTATTGCAAGCCTAAAAATATCTTGGATGAGTCCTTTTTGGGGGGTGTTGTGTTGTATTAAATAGCTGGTTTTTTTGCGTTGTGTGCACAAGTGAGAAAGGTTCCACAACTAACTACAACAGTCATTAAAGTTTTTCCTGCCTTATTCAGAAATTGCAGATTGTGTCATATATAATAGAAATGGAGCTTGATCCTTCACTAAATAGAATATGGCTGCATTCGGGCAACACAACAGTCAACAGTGGGATAATAATCAACCGTGGTGTGGATTAGGATCAGTGTTGAGTTGACTATTAGTCCATGCTGAGTTGACTCACTCATCCCCGCCCTCTCTCCTCCCCAACCTCCCGCTAGTATCCCATCAGCCATTGCTGCCGAAAATCTATCCTGCCAGCTGGACTAGAACAGCAACTACCAGTTTGACCTACTCTATGGCTTACAAATTAACCAACGGTGGCTGAGGAAATAACCAACAGTGCCCTCTACATGATAACCAACGGTAATTCAAATAGCTGAAGTGTCGATTGCAACTTACTTCACATTTAATTCTATGGATGTTTATTGTGCATTTGTTTATTTATAAAATATATACCCATCCTTTAAAAAAGCTGCCCTAGAAAAATCTTTGTCCCACATCAAAATTAATAAAAGTTCAAAATTATCAAAACTGGTAAGAGATAAACAGCATATAAAAGCACCAAAAACTAATTTCATCTAGGAACAAATTTTTGGCTGCTGTTGCAAAGGTAGCAATGTAGGCACCATACAAATCTCCTTGGGGAGAGTATTTCACAGCTGGAGCACCACCACCAAGAAGGCCCTGAAACTTGTTGCCACCTGCGTCATCTCAGATATCAGGAACACCCAGGGAAGAGCATCTAAAGATCTTAATGTACAGGGAGGGAGATGGGGAGGCTCACAATCCTTCTGACTGATTGTTAAAATTGCATTTAAGAAGCCCCCTAGAACTGAGTATCACCTACTCAGCAGCCTAGTCTACCCATTTCCAAAGAAAGGCTTCAAATCTATTTAACTGAGCAAGACTAAGGCTGGGACCAGAATAGCCTGAATGTTTTGTTTGAGCAATCCTAATTTTACAGGGGCAGGGTGGTTGAATTCAAAGGAACATTTTTTCTCGTTTTTTTTTGGGGGGTGGGGGTGCACCAAACATTGTTATCACCAAAGAGCTTACCTTTAGCAGTGGTGACATGGAGTGGCTTCTGTCTATTTTAATATTCTATTCTAGTGCTGGGCCAACCCCCATTTTTGTGGAACTCTAGGCCTCCTGCAGGAGAGGCAACTCCTTTTCTCTGTTTTTCATGGGGGTGGGGTTAATTTCGTAGAAATTTGTAGGGGGCAATTGTGCTTACTGGTAACATACAGCATACTGTACAGTGGGAGTGTCCTTTTTAAATGAAAATCCTTGTCACTGCTCTTGGTGCACCTCTTGGTGCAGAACATCCAGGAATACCCATAAAAGGACACCCAGGGGCATTCTGGGAAGAATGCTTGCTAGGAGGTTGGCTATGTCTTTCAGAATCTTGGATTATCCCATCTTCTCAGGGGGAGGGGAAAGAGCCCTTTGAAAGTTTGCTTTAAAGGTTTCTTTTTGACTTGGAGTTGGAGACACAAGCATTAGTACCTGATACAAATCAACTCTTAAAAAATGCCTTTGAAAAATGCCCATGGCAGACCTCCAGGAGCAAAATAGTCCATTGTACCCTCTTTTTTTCCTCACAGAACTAAACTCAACTTCAGACTGGGAGGCGGGGTGGAGAGAGAGAGAGAGACAAAAAGTTCCAAGTAAATGCTTTGAAGACTGGGAATGGGGCTGCTATTCTACTAAGCGATTTGGATTAATAGGCTCAAACTGTTGTTCTGTTTGTGTTTTCTTAACAAGGTCTAATATCAAGGAAGTAAAAGCCTGACTCTTTGGTTCAGACACAGAAATGTTATTGATCTTAGTACGAGTGCGGCATGATATCATAGGTATTAATATAGTGCATTTATCATAAAATTTCCCTAAGGGATATCTCCAATCTGTATAATAGATGACAATCTAAAATCCATCCATTAACAGCTTCCAAGGAAAAAAGTACAAGACAAGAAGCACACCCTTATATGGTTTGGTTTGGTTTGGTTTGGTCCTTTAAGCTAGGGAGAGATACTTGCAGTGGTAAAAAAACACCTGAGATGCTAGAGGGAAGGTGTTCAAGATTTGTGAATTCAGACTTACTACAGAAAGAACTATCAAGTGAGTTTATAATAAGTGTATTTCTAAGGTGTGGATCTCTGAAACATACTTGTAAAATGCTTGCACATTTTTTTCATTTAATCAATATTCTCCTACGAAGTAATTAAGGCCTGCTTACACTGAGAAAGCAAGTTTTCCTTTTTCAATTCTCCTTATCACTGCAGAGCCATGGTAATTCAGAATTAGCAGGAATCTGCTCTCTTCTGCACATCATTAACACAACTGTTTATCAAAGACCAAGCTAAATGTTACTTTTAATAATAGCTACGCCTGTTCTTTCTTTTCTTTTTTAATGAAAATTAAGTCCAAGGAGCTGATCCAGACTGATACCCTACTGTTGGGAGCGGGGCTTTAATATTTTGCTCCCCCCAGATGGTCCCAATCCTGGCAACATCTACAATTTCAATAAGGAAAAAGTGTCCACTGAGCTGCCTGCTACTTATTAAAAGTAATACGTAGTTTGGCTGACAGTCCCAATCAATCCCAACTTTTCTAACTCAAAAGAAACTTTTCTAACTCAAAAGGAAAGTGGAAAGACAATGCTGAGGGTGGATGTTTTTTAATGGTACATTTCTTCTGAGTTTTATAGGAAAGAAATTCACGAATGAAAACCAAATCAAAACTGGTAATATCCAAATAAAACCTTTTGACATCAACGTAGTTAAAAAGCAAATGTGTTAGTATAAAATCTCAACACCAGTCACATATAGCTTACATGGTAATTTTTGTGTTGTCCTTGAATTTCTGCTGGAATCCTGGCAACTGTGATTTTGATAAATAAAATTAATATTTTAACTAAATAATCACGCAAACAAAATTATGAGTTTGAAGAGTCAAGATAGAAAATTTGTATGCTGGGAAAATGTGGTACTCCTCCAAAAATAATGGATTGGATCTCAAGTTATATCATAGAGAAGGCCCCAGAAGACCAAATTTGCCTTCCTGGCCCTGGAGGCAGGGCCTTCCCCAAGCTAGCTGGCTTCCTGCACTCCAGGGGAGAAACAGAAATCAATAGGTTAGACGCAGTGGTTCTCAACCTTCCTAATGCCACGACCCTTTAATACAGTTCCTCATGTTGTGGTGACCCCCAACCATAAAATTATTTTTGTTCTTCTCTACACGATCCATTGCCATGGGATGGTTTGCTAATGAAAATAATACATAACAATAGCTTTAATAATACAAAAGATGATACATGACATAGTTCAGTCAATACAGTTTCTTAAGACCATCGGAAATATGTGTTTTCCAATGGTCTTAGGCGACCCCTGTGAAAGGGTCATTCGACCCCCAAAGGGGTCCCGACCCACAGGTTGAGAACCGCTGGGTTAGAGCATCCACATTTGGAAAAAAAGTTAAACATGCCATTAACACTTTTTAACACATCAATCCAAGTGTTCCTGGGGCTCAAACCAGAAGCTTGCCACTATTAGTTTGGAGTGGTGTTTTTCTGCTGCTCTTTTGGATTGTATGGTGTTGCTGCTAGGCTGTTGTTGTTTTTTTTGTTTGTTCTAATAAAAAAATAGTAGTAACCACTCTCATTTGGGTGGAGGCTATGGGATGAAAGGTTGTAATAAACCAGGGGTAGAGAATGGCTCTCCAGATGTTGACGGATTACAACTCTCATTGGCCTTAGCCAGAATAGCCATGTGGTGAGATAATGGGAGTTGCACTCCAACAACATCTGGTAGGCCACATGTTCTCTACCCCCATTATAAGTAAACAAACACCAAACACCAGCTTTCCAGGAGTTATGATTTTGAGATGCTTATGTGAAATCTGCCATATGATGAACCTGAACTCTATACACTGAACATAATTACAATCTCTCCAGGTGGTCTGTATGAAATCTCTAGTATCTTAAGATACAACAGATTGAAACAGAAATTTTAAAACGCTGAAAAACAAAGCATTTAAAACAACAACTAGATATTATACATAGGTTTACATCAGTGGTCAAATCAGAAATGTCTTATTGGTTTAATGTACTTTACATACCGCGTGACTCGTATTCTCCCCTCAAAAAGTAGTGGCTCACAAAATGTGTGAAGAACACATTTCATCATTTATTTAGCGCCAGACTGTTTTGCCCTCTATTTTCATCCAATGTTCATTATCATCCTTGTCATGAATATTTGAACTAGCAGATTTATTTGTGATGCCAACCCAGCAGCAGCCAAAAATCTTTTCTGCAATGCTACCCCAGTGATGCTGTTGGTATCTGCCATCTTAATTCTTTATTAATGGACTGGAGAATCAAGTCTTATAGCCCCATCTGAAATGTGTTCAATTTAGGGACAGTGTGAGAATTTGTCCAAGCCCAGGTCAGAATCGAACCAAAGGAGTCTGGACAATCCATGGCAAGGGAGTCTGCAATCCCTGGAATTTCCTCTCAATGTTCTGTAGAGCATGGGGTGAGAAACTTCAGGCCCAGGAAACTTCAGGCCTCATGTCCCAATCCAGCCTCCCAGAGTTCCCCAGATGACCATGACCCTGGCTTTCTTTTTATACTTTTGGCCCCATCACTTTGCCTTCAGCCCCAGAGAGCTTCTTCAAAAAGTTCCCCGCCTCTGCCGCTAAGGAAGCTCTGTCACCCTGCAAGTGCCCACCAACACTCCCTCCCCTTCCCTCCTTCTCACCTGGCTCTTAAAAGCAGGAGTAGCAGTGGCAGCGGCAGCAGCAATGAGAAGCGAAAGAAAGGTTTTTTCCCCATTTCTTCCAATTCCCTCTTCAGGTAACCCTGGCAAGGAGTGTGTGTGATCCAGCACAGTGTATTCTGGAAGGCCTAATCTACACCAAGCAAGATATTGCACTATGGAAGCGGTATGAAAGCAGTATATAAAAGGCAGGAGCCACACCAAGCAGGATATAGTACTATGAATGTGGTATATGGAATGTGTCAATGGGCCCCAACAGTTGTCAGTGCGCTTGAATACTGCTATAAAGCAGTAGTGCGACTCCTGCCTTTTATATACTACTTTCATACCGCTTTCATAGTGCTATGTCCTGCTTGGTGTAAATTAGGTCGAAGTTGTAGTTGAAGCTTGCTGACTCCCTAAAAACAAGCTACTCTCCCCAAATCCAGTGCACCTAGTGTTTATGATGTTGGGCAATGGTGGAGGGAAGGGGAAAGAATGAGGCAGGTAGAGGGGAAAAGAACCTTCCTTTTTGCCTCTCACTACCCTGCTGGAAAGAGTGTGTGTTGGACACTGGGGAGGGTGAGCCAGGGATACCTCAGGGGGTGGGAGTTGAGGCCGTGGGAAGCAGGCAAGTGTGAGCCAATCCAAGCACTTCATTTGGTTCAAGGAACATTTCCAGTTTTTGCCTATTCGTAGTTAAATTTGGAGGATCTGGAATTTAATTTATCTCTGACTTTGACTCTTGGTTAACCTTTTTTCTTTCTGATAATTCTCCTACCCTCATCCTGGGTGATTTTAACAGTCACGTCGATGATACTAATGACCCAATAGCTTTATAATTTCTTTCTTTATCTTCTTCCTTTGGTCTTAAGCTCTGGTCTGACCTTCCCACACATTCTCTTGGGCACTGTCTGGATCTCGTCTTTTCTAAGAATTGTTCTATTTCTGAATTTTCTGCTGTTGAGTTTCCATTGTCGGATCATCATTTAGTTTCTTTTGCTCTCACTCATAATCCTCCTCTCTTACCTTCTGTTCTTCTTATTCTGTTCTCTCTTACCTTCTTATTCTTTTGGATCTTACTGCGGCCTTTGATACGGTTGATCATAACCTCCTATCGGCTACCCTATGTGACCTTGGATTCTGCGAATCTGTCTATGACAGGTTTGCCTGCTATCTCGCAGGTCGCTCATCTAGCGTATGTGCTAATGGCCACTCGTCTTCTTTTCCCCTTCAAGTTGGGGTGTCACAGGGCTCAGTACTTGGCCCTTTGTTGTCCTCTTTATACATGTTATCATTAGGTAATCTTATTCATTCTCATGGCCTCCAATATCACCTGTATGCAGACGATACACAATTGTATCTCTCTTCTCCCGAACTTTCTTCTGACATTCAGGCTAGGATCTCAGCCTGTTTGTCTGATATCTCAGCCTGGATGCTTCAGCGTCACTTAAAACTGAACATGGCGAAAACAGTTGTGCTTGTCTTCCCTCGCAAACCGTCCCCTCGCTCTTCATTCTTTGTTACTGTTAATAATGTCATACTTTATCCGTTGGAAGAAGCTCATAGTCTTGGCTTCATTTTTGATTCTTCACTTTCTTTCTCCTCACATATCGAGGCTGTAGCCAAGTCCTGCCATTTTTTCCTATATAACATTGCTAGGAGCCGTCCGTTCTTATCTGAATCTTCTGCTAAGACCCTTGTCCATGCATTGGTTATCTCCCGTTTGGCCTTTTGTAATCTTCTTTTGACTGGTCATCCTTATGCCCATCTCTCCTCTTGGGTCTCTCTTCACCATTCTGCAGCCAAGATTATTTTCTTGGCTCGTCATTTTGACCATGTTTCTCCTTTGATGAAATCTCTTCATTGGCTTCCAATCCCATATAGAATTCAGTATAAGCTTCTTTTGCTGACATTCAAAGCGTGTCATGGTCTTGCACCTTCTTATCTTTCCTCTCTCATTTCACTTCACCATCCCCCTCGTACCTTCCATTCTTCAAATGTTATGTTGCTCTCCCGCCCAAGAGTTTCTATCTCTTTTGCCCGGCTTCGCCCATTCTCTCTGGCTGCCCTGTTTGCTTGGAATGCTCTTCCAGAGCAACTACGTACTACGAGTTCCATTGTAGATTTCAAAATGCATTTTGAAAACTCATTTGTTTTCAATAGCTTTTGGTATTTTAGCTTGATCTACTGTTCTTATTACTATGATTATTCTCTTATTTCTGCTTTGTGAACCCCTTCCCCACCTTCATATGTTTTAATGTGATTTTAGATTGTAAGCCTCTAGGCAGGGTATCACTGTTTTATCTGTATATTTTGTACAGCACCAAGTACATTGTTGGTGCTATATAAATAAATTAATAATAATAATAATAATAATAATAATAATAATAATGGGACTTACTTCATAGCATGTGTGCATTAGATTGCATCTTTAGTAAGAGAAATATAGGAATCCGCCTTATACAGAGTCAGACTATGGGTTTCATTTTGCCCAGTATTGTCGACCCTGACTGGCAGTGGCTCCTCAAGGTTTCAGGCAAGATTCTTTCTTAGCCCTACCTGGAGATGCCAGTGATCAAACGTTGGACATGTACTCTACCACTGAGCTACAGCCCTTCAATAAAGAAGTCGTCTGGTTAGAAGACAGAGGGCTCTGTCAGGACTCCTAGCATGAAAGTATTCCAACACAAATTTGCTAATAAAATTTGCATTGAATGTTATAAACATTGTCGCCCAACAGCAACACACCCTGTGTCAACACTACACAGTGGACTACTTTTGAATCTGGGACTTTCAAAAAATATTTTGTGATATAGCGTGGGAATCTACTGTTGAAAGAAAAAGATAGAACTGAACATACCTGAGTTTTTTTGGCATGCCTAAAGGAACTCTTTGGACCCCTACCAATGACTCTTTCACAGTCCGCAGTGCGAAATTTAGATCTTCCGAATATTTCATCAGCCAAAGTGAAAAGCTTTGCAAAATTCTAGGCCTGTTGACTGGAACAGAAAACCTTTGAAAATCTGCCTGCGCAGGGATCAGTCCAATATTTACTTAGTGGGAAATGGATTGAAGCCAGCAAGAATAATTAGGACATTTTACTCTAATTTTCAACCAAACTTTGATTAATTTATTCAATTTACTCTACGATTACTCTTACACCAGAATAAACATTCCCCCCTTTTTTATTGATATTTATCCATTCCAAATATACAAGTCTCTTGCCAATCCTCCCTTCCCAGCCACTAAACCCTTGCAAGTTGTAACCAATATGTCTGTATGTTTTAAATGGGTCTCTCTAGCTTCTTAATCTTGGTCTACCTCACCAGTGCTTACAGTGTGTAACAGTTTCCTTATGCCAGATGTTTTATTTTACTTTCCTTAAAAGTGGTCCTCAAATATGCAGTTAGATATTTTACAGTTTCGGGGGAGGGGGAGGGGGGAAGAGTTGCTTTTTCCATTTGCCCTGAATTTGACTTCACTATGGTCCACATTAATAGGAACAGCAGCTAAAACTTCTTTGAAACTTTATTCACCACAACCAGAAAAAAATGGGCTGATGAAATTCTTTTAAACATGCTTTAATCTAGCTGGAATGCCAGAAATTGCTTCCAGATGTGCTCCATACAAAAGTCAATCATAGCTATTTATACTGACACTCTGCAGTCCAAACAATCTCAATCGAAATGCCATGTCTCCGCTACAATAAAGCTATAAATGTCAGTTTTGTTGAATCTGGAGAGGTGTTGAAGAGTTCATGCTTGTTGGCTTTCTAGGCTGTTTGTTCGCCAGGAATAATTAAAAGAAAAGAAAAGACCAAGATACTTTTAATATATAGATTTTATATTTGTTGAGCTATACTTAAAGCACACCTGACACCGTCAAAGCCCAAGTGCCACAGGTTACAAACTGAAATTCATTTTATAAATTAGAAAAATGTATCACTTAGGCAGAAGGCCAAGAAAAACTAAAGTGCTTGGCAAGCTTCCCATGCCCTCTCCTACACTGAACACACACATAGTACACCTGGGACGAAAATTAACTTCAGTACAATGAAGCAACAGATGCTCACCATATTAGCCCCTTTACTTAAGAAGCTTCAGAGTCTGGTTGAAGGGTGGGGTGGGAGGGGGGTAGGGGAAGTGTTTTTTTTTCAATACCTAACAAAGGATGTCTGGGAACTACATCCTAAAATTTCTGCCAACTACAGAAAGGGAGAGAACATTTACTTGGAAAAATGATACAATATTCAGAGGAATATAAGGGCTCCAATGCAGTATCACTGCTTTCAACAAGCCATTGGCCACTTTTAGAAATCATGCTAAGCCAGGAATCCTGACTTATTAAGCCACAATGTGAATGAAATGCACGCCGGTGTGCACAGCCTGGTGTACACAGCCGGTTCACTCCCATTTCACTCCTCCCGTCATGCAAGCAGATGAACACATCAAGAAGGGACAGCTTTGCATTCTGTCTGAACCTCTGACTATGGTTAAATATACCCAAACAAGCCAGTATTGGAAGTAGGAATGAGTTAAGTTCGGTTTTGCTAATAAATTCCCCAACTTCGTGAAGTTGGGACCAAATACCTGAGAGAGTGTTGCCTGCCTTACCAATGTGTCCAATCACTGAGGTAATCAGAGGGCATGCTCCTAGTGGTTCCACATGGACCTAGTGCCCAATTGGAGTCCACCAGGAGACAAGCCTTTAGTGTGGTGGCCCTTTGGAACTCCCTGCCTCTGGAGGTCAGGCAGGCGCCAGCACTGTGCTGCTTCCAGTGCATCCTGAAAACAGCTCTTTTCTAGGAAGCATCCCTCAACTGGCCAACCATTTTTATTCTGCTTTAAAATGAATGGTTTTAATATGCTGTTTTAATATTTTTATTGTTTTACTGTTATACTCTGATGTTCACTGCTTTAGAATCTCTTTTAGATATGGAGCAGTATATAAATATTGTAAATAAATAACTAAATAATAAAGTTTTCCATATATGGGAAAAAGAGAATTTTTGATTTAAAATATTCCCATACGGGAAAAACCAAAGCTGACAGATTCTTCTGTGCAGGCCCATGTCTTTGGGAGCTTAGCTCTTAAATGTCTTGGTCTGAATTCCTGTGTATTCAACCATGTTAGTGATGAAATACGGTTGTCATTTCTTCGTTCTGACAGGTTCTTAATTATTAATAGTTAAATGGCAGGCAAGTACAGCATGGTCCTGGTCCATGCTGGAACTAGCTGGAACTATTGAATTTGCCTGGTACAGTTGAATGAGAATTTCATTTTGGTCCTTTTTTTATGAGAACTGACCAAAATTCACACATTTCTCCATATTCGGGACAGAAAAAATGTAATTTAAAAAATTGGAATACAAGAGAAAGTGAAACTGACAGATTTGACCATCCCTAATTGGAAACCAGATTTAAATCAGTGTTTAAAGTTGATTTGAGTTTCCCCAGTCCTAGTGCTTTCAAGGTCTATCTATGAAGAAGCAACCCATAAAGCAGGGGTGTGAAACATGCTGCCCTTTGAATGCTGAACTGCAACTCCCATCAGCCCTAGCCAATACAGCCAATGCTGAAGAATGATGGGAGTTGCAATCCCACAACATCTGGCAGCCATGGATGCCCTATGCCTACCATAATGGTACAGTGAAACAGCAAGCATCATACCACATGGTATTTACTATAAGAATGTGAACACAATTAGACTTTTTAAGATAGGTACCCACATTTTTGATGACACGGATAAATTCTTTAAGGCTTTTAAATCACAGATTCTTATCTACTAAGACCACAGCTGTAACAGATGTAAGTTGTACACTTTTCATTGCTAGGTCATATGAACTGTGGAGTCCCTTCAGGATAATCTTCTCAACGGATGGGTAAATAAAGAAGATAGAGGATAGAAAGAATCAGGAGACGTTCAGATTTCGTTACAAACTCAAGCCATGTTCTCTATTATCTCCATTCAAGCTCCTCTCCAGTAAATCACATAATGCAAAATTCATTTTGGGGTTAATATTCTTTGGTACCCACCAGTACTTAATATAGTAGTTTTAACTGAAAGTAAATTCTAAGAAGCTTTAATTATTTGCCATTTATTTTATTTGTTCATTTCGCCAAATCAGACACAGGCCATGGTTAGTCCAGGCCTATATCTCAGGATTGTCCTGAGATCATCCATGTACATCCAAATAACACACAGGGGATCCCGGGAGCAGGCAGGGACGACCCCTCCATTTGCCTGGGATACTCCTTAGGTCTAGCTAAGGCCATAGTAGAACTGCAATAACATGTTGAAGTATGTTTTACTTCATGAGAAAAAAAATGAGCATGTGCAAAAATCTCTATCAAACCATTGTCAATTAAAGTAATTATCCCCTAAAGTGATAAAGGTTTTTTTAAAAAAACAAATCTGTTCATGAAACATAAATTGGATGGTAATGATAAGCTCAGTAAACAAGTAACATATATACTGTTCATTTTAGCCTTTACACAGACTTTGGATAGGTTCCAAAGACAAGGCACTTGCAGCCATGGAATCCCACTAAAGACAGACAACTGAACCATATTAATGTAAGCTAACTGCAATTCCATCCCACCCACAAATTCATATATTACTCAAAAAAATCCACAAAACAAATATTAACAGAGCCTTTCTAAAGCACATTAAGAAATCTGTTTCTTTTAGATAACACCCCTAAAGTTCCATCAATCTCCAAATTAATATATTCAAAGAGCAAATCAGAGTTTGGCAAATCACTGAAAGAATCAGCAAACCCAACAAACCTAACAAGAACAGAAGGTCTTGGCTGGCCTCCTTTTCATGAAATAATCATGCATGCATGTTACCTCTGGTGGATGGAGTTCAACATCCAACAGAATCAGCGAAGAGAGTGTAACTGAAATCCGCTGGACCTTGTTACATGCAGGCAACAGTTATTATGCTGAAATAAAATCTTATGCATTTTGACTGCAGAGACAACTACTTAGATAACAGCTGACATATTAATGCTAATCTGTATGAGCCATTCCTGCCAACCACCGATTAAGAGATATGCTTCTCATTCATCCTGTTGTATAATAATATATAACAGTTATACTCTATAATTGCACAGGAACATAAGAAGAGCCATGCTGGATCTGGGTCCATCTAGTTCAGCATTCTGTTCACATGGTGAACAGCTGCCCACAGGAAACCCAGAAGCAGGATATGAATGCAACAGAACCCTCCCACACGTTTCCCAGCAACTGGTGTACCTAGGCATACTGCCTCTGATATTTGGGGCAGCATATCGCCATCAGGACTAGTAGCTGTTGATAGCCTTATTTCCCATGAATTTGTCCAATCCCCTATTAAAGCCATTGAAATTGGTGGCAATCACTACATCTTGTGGAAGTGAATTCCATTAATTTAACTGTGCTGTGTGAAGAAGTATTTTCTTTTATCTGTCCTGAATCTTCCACCAATCAATTTCACGGGATGACCCCAAGTTGTAGTATTTTTAGAGAAGAAGAAAATTGTTCCTCTATCCACTTTCTCCACACCATGCATAATTTTGTACACTTCTATGTCTCTCCTTACTCGCCTTTTTCCTAAGCTGAACAACCCCAGATGTTGTTACCTTTCCTAATGTGGGAGTTGCTCTAGCGCCTTGATAATTTTAGTTGCTCCTTTCTGCACTTTTTCCAGTGAAAGGAAAGGGGAATAGAAGCCTTATAAACAAACACAACGAAACAACCAAGTTTTAAGCAATTTCATTTAAACTGTTCTGCCACACTTCTTTCAGCAAAATACAGCTTTTACTTTGATTTCTTATACACTAATTATACCTCTTAAAGCAATTTTTGGCTTGAAAAATTGGATTGTATCATTTCAAGTTATTTCAGTGCCTCCTCTTATTATTTCATTTATTACAGGCCAGGCCCTTCTTCTTTTTTCAGTCTTACGTAAACACTGCAGTGTGTTTTTCAAATAAAGTATCATTCAATATGTAGGAGAACATAGAGGCTGAAATGAGAATACAATTTCCCATGAGACAGCTCTGTGTTCAAGTAATTTAACGTCAACACCAGCTCAATATTTGAACAAGGCCGGCTTTTACTCTTGCTCAGTGTTTAAATGTGGCCTACTTTGAAATCAATCATAAATTCAAATGTCTTTTATTCTGAAACAATTTCAATATTTAAAAGAGTTTTAGAATTGTGGGTCATGGCTGAACAACTGCCTAGAGGTCTTCTCAAAGGGATGTTGTTTTACTGCCAACACACACAGGAGGTAATTCTAGGATCAAACACAAAGACCAGTTTGTATTTTACTTCACATTTTTTAGAATGAGCTTGGAACAAAGGATGCTTCACAGGGAATGAAATCAGCCTAAGGGCTTCAATTCTTTTGTAGTAACTGAAGCTTGCACCTACTCCATGGGATAGCTGGAATGACAGAAAACAGCTAGCAGTATCTGTGTAAAGCGAAGCTGGCTCCAGCTCAGTTTTTTGGACCGAATGGATGTTCCTGTTCAGAGTACCCAGCCCGCAGCTTCTAGCACTCTCTGAGTCTTTTCAGACATAGCATTCCTGGCTTATTAAATTTATTAAACCCAGCAATAGGTTTAAGGCCACAGTTAATTAGACTGTGAACAAGCATCTGGCCTGCACACATCTAACCCACACCCCTTTGCCCTTCCTTTCACCTCCTCCCTTCTTGCTCCATCATCGGCACTTCCCTGTTAGATCCAATGAGGAGCTGTGGTTTTATGCCATTTTACTAACCAGGATCTTAAACCACAGTTTGATCCTGCTTAAGAACCTGGTTAATACTGACATTAAACCAAAGTTCCAATTTTGAACAAAGTAACAAGGAATTCTAGTTAAAAAAACAGGCCAGAATCTAAATGCTAAAGCTGGCATGCAAAGAATGGAGGCAAGGGGGAGGTGAACACGCAGGCCCAATGCTCATTCCCAGTTTAATAAATTATTAAGCTTGGAATGTTATGTCTGAATGGGCCTCTGATACTCACGCAGTATCAGGTGAAGAACAAGCAGAAAATGAAGCTGTGTGTATGTGTGGACTATAGCTTTCATTTTCCTAAAAACTGCTACATGAATCAAACCAATACAATAATGTAATAGTACCTAATCTATAAGTTAAGTAGGAAAGGAGTTCTTATTTATCCTTTAAAACTCACAAAGGAGTTTTAAAGGATAAATAAGAAAGGGACTGTATAGTAATCTGGTCATTAAACAGCCATTATTATTTATAATAATATCAAAACCTAAGCCAAACATCCACCAATCCTGCACGCATTCCATTTGCTGATGTTAAAAATGATGAAATTTCCTAATGCCACTTATTCTGATTCACCCACACTACCATTATAATAAGAAGAATTAATGTCATCCTCATCATTACGGACTTAGAAGACACTCAACAGTATATAACCTCATAATCTATAATACCATGGAAGTAGTTCAAGAAATGAATCACACATCAAACCAGAGATAAACAAACTCAACATGCATGGTCGGGATCTTTAAAGTCCAGGTAATAAAATGGCTGCACAAACACAGCACTGCATATTCTTCCAGCTCTGCACTGTGCTTCCAGCTGAACACCATAGACTGAGACTGCATCAGCACTTCCAAACCAGGTGCCCGCCAGATATTCTGGATCAGTCCCAGCAAGCATGAACAATTGTCAGGAATGCTGAGAGTTGTAGTCCAAAACATCTGGAGGTCACCAGGTTGGGGAATAATGTATTATATTAACATAGTAACATTCCCATCCCCCATAAAGAGCCAAATTAGTAATGTGAGGAGTGCCATGACCTTAGTTGCTAACCTAAAAGCTGGTAATGTATACGGGAAGATGGATAATTGTGACAATGGGACTTCCTGACAATCCACTTTAGGGGAAGGGAGAATGTGGTCCATTACTTTTTAGTATCACAATATTACACAAGTTAAACCGCCCAGAGAGCTTCGGCTATGGGGCAGTATATAAATGTAATAAATAAATAAATAAATAGTGATGGCCACCAATTTAGATGGCATAGAAGGGGGTTAGACAAATTCCAGGAGAAGAGAGCTATCAATGGCTACTAGTCCTGATGTCTATATGTTACCTCCAGAGGCAGTATGCCTATGTATACCAGTTGCTGGGAAACATGGCCAGGGAGGGTGTAGTTGCACTCATGTCCTGCTTCTGGGTTTCCCATGAGCAGCTAGTTGGCCATTGTGTGAACAGAATGCTGAACTAGATGGACCCTTGCTCTGATCCAGCATGGCTCTTCTTATACTCTTGTATTCTTAATACCAGGACCACTGAGCTTTCACTGTATTCTGATTTACACAGGATCAACTGGGCTGGTGAAAGTGGAGTTTCCTGCCACCACCTTACCACAGCAGCCTCAGCCACCTGAAAATGCCACACAGTCAGGAGAGCCAGCTGAATGGGGTTAGCTGTAGTGTGCAGGAGAGGGAGAGATCCTCAAAAATCAGACAGAGGAACCTTCTGCTTTCTCTTGAGGAAGGCAGATCTTGGATCCAGCTCAAGGTCATCTAATAAAATGTTTGTATTTTTTTTAATGACAGGCTTTTTGTCTGGCACAAAATCATAAACAATTTTTCCTTTTCTGTAATGAAAGTGCTCTTAGGAGCCTACGGATGTGCATAGTAAAACGAACTAATATTTAACTGTATGCCATATCCTATGCCTGCAGCCATTTTGTTTATTTGTATTTTAACAGCATCACGTTCCAGACATTCTGAAACTGTGAGCAAATGCCATGCATAAAGAACTTGCTCTTCATCAAATAAGAAGTTAAAGCATGGGTCCATTAATATGAACACTAATATGCTTTTACAGAAGTGTGTAAAATTATGCAGAGTGAGGAGAAAGTGGATAGGTAGATGCTCTTCTCCCCTTTTCACAATACTAAAATCCAGAGTCATCATGGTGAGAAATTCAGGACAGGTAAAAGGAAGTACTTCTCCACACAGCACATATCTAAACTATGGAATTTGCTAACCCCAAACGTAGCGATGGCCACCAACTTTAAAAGGCTTTAAAAGAGAATTAAACAAATTCATGGAAGATAAGCCTATCAATGGCTACTAGGGCCTCAGCTAGATGAGGGGGGTAGTAGGGCGACGATCTCGTGATTTTATGATTGCGAGATCGTCGCCCTGGTTTACACATGGCACGCAACATCATGACAGCCATTTTTTTGTTTTTTAAAGGAAACGGTTTTTATTGAAAACAATTCCCCACCCCACCCCACCCCTGGTTACTTGTGAGGAGTTACTTGTGAGGAGCTGGAACAAACTGCGATGCCCACCCACACGTTCTGCGGTCTCGAGATCAGCTCAACACCACGCAAACAGCTGACTAGAAGCGTAGGGCAAGATCTCAGGGAAGGGGAGGGATCATCCCTCCCTGCTCCCAAGATCCCCTGTGCGTCATGTGGACACACAGGGACGGTCCCGGGGTGATCCCCGGGATATCACCTGTCTAGCTATGGCCAAGGTCTGATGGCTACATGCTACTTCCAGTATCAGAGGCAGTATGCCTATGTACACTAGTTGCTGACATCCTGCTTGTGAGCTTCCCATAGGGATCTGGCTGGCTTCTATGGGAACAGGCCTTCGATCTGAACCAGTACAGTTCTTTTTGTGTTCTTGAGTTATTTGCATCTTTAAAGAGGAGTAACTAACACCGCTGGTCTGCTTACACTATTGATGTACCAGAAAACCTGTTGCACCAGCGGTACATCAATAGTGTAAGCAGACAGGCAGTGTTGCATACTGCACTTAATTTTCAACCATCTTTTTAAAATACATGTGTCTGTAACAAAATATCAAGTTGCAGTTGATTCAGTCATAGGAAGCTTTCCTTTTTCATTTTACATGTGGCACAGTCATACATTGTTCAATTCTGAACAGAAACATTTGATGAATCAAGCAGATGAAGCTAAGGCCTAGTTATTAGATGCATTACATCTTTAGCACATCATCTGTAAAAATGTCCTGAGTAAACTATCGCTCCAGGGGAAACCTGACCTTTAAGAGCCTTCCCAATACTACATCTAAATTAATGTCAGTGACAGCCACTTCAATCTAAACTAGCAGGGTTCTTTGATTCTACCTACAGGATCTATTCATCCATTTAACTTGTGAGTGTAAACATACGCACGTGTAAATGAATGTGTGTCATATCTGGTTTATGGGGGCCAAAGCAGCAACAATGAAAGCAAAAGTACAGCGTGGAGGTTTAATTCTGAAGAAATGCATTGGGTGAGATCTATGTAATTGCTATGTGTCGCTTGACGGAGAGATGTGTAACGAGGAAAGATTTATGAGGAAAACAGTATCCATAAGGAAAATTATTATTTTCCATAATTAGATGTATTTCATTTTACATATTTCTATCCTGACCAAAGTGATTTACAATTATTTGGAAATATCATTAAAAAAACAAGCAAAACAATAAATAATGTAACAATTGTTTTTTTTAAAAAAGCGCACCAGTATTTTTTTTTAAATAAACCCAAAACACCCCAGCAATAAGCAGAATCATACAGAATCTCAAGAAAATAAAAGTAGTGCCCACCTGGTGCCATAATGACAGCATCATAGGCACCAAGTGAAAATCCTGTGAAGGAAGTTCCACAGAGGTGGCGCACTATCTCCAGTAGCTATTTGTCTAATCATTCCTCTTCCTCACCCCCGTTGTTGTTTTTTTTTTTTCCTTTAGACAAAAGGCAACAAACACAAATAATTTTGTAACCAAAACAAGGAAACCTCGGAAGGTGGGAGCACCTGGAGTAGGACCTCTGATGATGATGCAAGTGAATGAGCAGGTAAAGGTGGTGCTCAGATATGCTGGGCTGAGGACATGAAAGGATTTATGGGTCAAAGCCACCACTTTGCACTGTTTCAGGGAGAAGAATGGAAGCCAGTGTAGGTTTTTCGGCACAGGCAAAATATATTCTTTATGGTGAATTCCTGTTAGTATCCTGGCTGCTGTATTCTGAAACTGAAGTTTCCAAATAGGTCATTTAAAGGCAGTGTCACATGCAATGTATTTTGATAATCTAACCTAGACACTATTAGAGTACAGATGACTGTGGTAAGGAAATTGGCACACCAGTCAATGCTGCTAAAGGGAGCTTTGCAGACAGAACTTGAGCATCGAGCCAAAAGAGCATATCTAAAAGGTTTCCCCATGCTGCAAACCTGGACCTCAAGAGATAGTGCAACCCCATCCAGCATAGACTGCATATCACCTCCTTGCTCCTTGTTTTATGTGTCCAAGGAAACATTGGACTTGCTTTTCTCAAGACAGTAGTCTCCCCTCCCACAAATAAATCATGGCAAAACTGTTGAAACTGAGGGAAATTTGTATTATTTTTCATATTCAGTAATGCCTGAGGGCACCTTTCTTGGCACCCACCAATGTGCCTTACCCCTCCCACTTTAAAACAAAACAAAACAGATTTTCTGTGCCTGTTTGCTTTCTCTTCCCCTCCTTAATGTTTTATCATGGTTTTATTAGAATGTAAGCCTATGCGGCAGGGTCTCGCTATTTACTGTTTTACTCTGTACAGCACCATGTACATTGATGGTGCTATATAAATAAATAAATAAATTAATAATAATAATAATAATAATAATAATAATAATCATGTCAGTGTTTTGGGGTTCAAACCCCATCTCAGCCTTGTACTCTATCTTTTGGATAGGTTACTTGTTATTTGCCACACCTATTTGTGTTGGTGCCCAGGATAGAGGCATTCAAGAGGCAGCTGGACAACCATCTGTCAGGGATGCTTTAGGGTGGATTCCTGCATTGAACAGGGGGTTGGACTCGATGGCCTTGTAGGCCCCTTCCAACTCTGCTATTCTATGATTCTATAGTTTCTCAAATTGCAAAATGTGCCTACATCCCAAAAATGTTGCCTACCCCTGGTCTAATATTTCATTTTTTCCACTGTTTATATTGTGATATTGTATTATTATGTTCAGCACAATAGCAAAATGAGAAAAGAAAGAGGGAAGGAAATCTTAAGGAAATTTCAAAAGCAGTTTGTGATATAAAATAGGAATCTCACATTCAAAATAGAGAAGAATCCTATTGGGTATTTATTTACATTATTTATACCCCCACCTTTAGGCATGTCTCGATCTACAATGTGGTTTTACTTACAAAATTGCGGCATTTTAACCATTATGAATCACCCTGAGTAAAGTGTAGGCATTAGAAGAACTTTCTTGAAATCAATCAGTCAATCATGGTTTGCAAAACAGATTTAAAAAGTAAATGAAAATAATACCATAATAAATAAATCAACAACAACCAACAGCGAGCAGAGAACTGATAAGCTACAAAAACTCAGCAATTAATAAGCCACAAAATCCAGTGAACAATTTATCATGAATCAATTAAAATTGATTCATGATAAATTGTTAGGATAGGGACAAATGTATAGGAACAGAATAATAATTCTAGAAGCATGTGTCCAAAGTACCCTGTTCCACACGCACCAATTGAAAATACTTGCATTTTATGTGTTGAAGTCATGTAACTATCATTACTTTCCTTTAATACACTCCTTTCCTAATTTTACCCTAGTGTGGTTGACCAGGCACACTGTCAGCACAGAGACTCCCAATCAATACAAAACAGAGCTGTTAAGGGGAAGGACAATATATTAGAGTTATAGTAGCACCTGTCCAAGATTGTTTCCTAGCCCTCCCTGGAGAAGATGGGGATTGAACCTGGTACATTTTTGCATGCAAAGCAGATGCTCTACCACTGGGCTATGGTCCTTCAAAACCATCTTTGCCTTTGAACTGATTTATATACCTGTGTATTTTTATTTATTTTATTTATTTATCATACTTATACCCCGCTCCTCAGCCAAAAAAGGCTCTCGGAGCGGCTTACACTTAGCAAAAAAGACAGTATAGGTGCAGCTGAAGGGAAACTCCATGAGTACTTTGATGTACAATAAGCCATTTGTATGAAGCAACATCCATGAGGTTAAGGCGATGGAGTCCAGCTGGAATGCTTAAAATTGGCCTGAACTAAATAGGTGCCCCTTAAAATAGCCTATAATAGTCACCTATTATAGTGTGCTTGCTTAGAGGCAGCCAAGGGCTTAGTTCAGGCAACACGTTTCTCTACCACAGTGCGAAAACTCCACTCAACGGTTGAGTTTTTAGGAGGTACTCCCCACACAGCATGTTCTAACCACCATTGTGTGACTATGGGCTCCCGTGTAGTTGAGTAAAAGGCAACACAATGTTTGATTGACAGTTCCTCCCCCCTCTCTCCCCCCCCAGTCCTCCTGATGGTATCCCATCAGCCTCTGCTCCAAAAATACCACAATCCCAGCAGCTCTCCTAGAGCAGCATTCGTTCCTTTCGCCACTCTTGCCAGAGAACTCTGTAGCCAGTGGGAAAAGTCAACTCAACACAATGGAAAATTCCACAGAGCCCTCCACACAACATAACAATTGTGCAGGAACTCTCCTCTGCACAGCGTGGATACTCAGTGTGGAGTGTTTTCTAAAAAAAACTCCACCATGGGGTGTTGTTTTCCCTCCAGACAACACATTTCTCAAAGGGGATGTAACAACTCCACCCTGGAGTTCTAAAACCACCATTGAGAAATGTGTTGTCTGAACTTAGCCGAGGTGTATGAGGTCCACAGAAACATAACCATGTCCTGGCTTATAACAGTTTCACACTCAACTTAAGGAGACTTACAAGTGGCTTTGGAAAGTACCAACTTGTGTATATATACAGGAAGTGAACTCACTTCTGCTTCCTTTTGAATATATCATTAATCCCCAAAGCTATGCAACAGGCAAACCACTCTTATTTATTAATTAATTATATTTCTATACCACCCAATAGCCAAAGCACTACAGAATTTAAAGATATTAATGTACCTTCTATGTGGCTGTCTTCATGTTGCTTGTGATTAGGACATTCTAATATTATGATATAATTATTATGTAAATATTTCACAATGGCAGAAGCACATACAGAAATTGGAATAAATGCAAGTCAATTGAAGCAGGCAGCACTACATAGTGTACAGGCTTCAAAATCTTAAGTATTAAATATAGGATTTGAGTTTTCTGGAAGTGAAGTGTTTCCCAAAGGCGGACAGCTAGATAAACAGAGTATTGCTTGTCATTCATTATTCACATATAATTTGCCAAAGGAGATGTAACAAACAATCACATGGGCTTGCACACAACAATCTGGCACATATGAAGACTGGAGAATGTACTAATATTATGCTGCTCTATCAAAGCTGAAAAAGCAATAAGAGAAATATATTCCTTGAAGCTTAAATGTAATACCCAATTCACTGGCCAAAGAAGAATTCTACAAGATACAAATTGATTACCTTTCACATCACTTTCAAGACTTCCAAATTTTGCTCATCGAAAGAAAAAGAATTGTTTTTGGAAAAACTACTACCCATATAGTTAATGAAATGGTGCAAACTCTGAGTTAGATCAAGATCTGTTGTTGATTATTCTAGGAATAGATGAACCTGTCAGTTTTGCTTTTTCGCATAATGATATTTTAAAATCTTAAGTTCTTTCCCTCTTGAATATGAAGAAAATTGTGAAATTTGGTAAATTCTAATGAAAAACCAAAATGAAATTCTTACCCATCTACAATAGCCAAATTCAACAGGTACATGGAGAGGCCCATACAGCTGCTAAAAATTAGGAGCCTGTCAAAAAAATAAGGTGGCAAACCTAATTCAGCACTAACATGATTTAATGTACAGAGATAATATTTAGCCCTAAGGGCTAAATATTCAATGCCCTCTGGATGGACAAATCTCTCAGTTTCGGTTTCTCCAGCATTCAATGTATTATTTTAATCTCAAATCCTTTCCATTCCATACATGAATCAATTTGCGAATTTTGATCAATTCTTCTCAATAAGGAACTGAAATGACATTCTTACCCATCCCTGGCTTATTCGGTATTACTCTGATCTTGAATCAACAACAATTCTTCACATGAACGTAGTATGCCAGATTATCTCACCCATCCTTATACACAGGCTAACAACAGGTCAGCATGAGCTTCACCCACTTCTGCATATTTCAGTATTCTTTTTACAGAGTCATTTATGTCAAAAAGGGCAGAGTGAGTGAGGAGCTCCTACTTTACTTTAGCCCCAAGAATAGCTTCCACTTTACTTTTGGGGCTTGGGTACAGTGTGTGTGTGTGTGTGTGTGTGTGTAAATTAAAGAGTCGAGTCCCCTTCACAAGGAATGGCCATGTGTTCAATCAATATGTGAGCAGGGCCACACAGACTAGCTCTATCCGCCATGTAATACATGCAGGCATCACCCACCCCATGGGGTCCATGCGTACAGGGGAAATGTCTAACAAGAAAGGCGACCTGAACTGAGGAAGCTTCCATGTAGGAACGAGAGATGCCTGCGTTCGTGATGTTGAGGGTGGTGTTAGTTGGTACTGCCCCGCTCAGACTGATTCAATACATAAGCATTTTACATCAGGAGGACTTCAGAAATAGCAACCCTATCCTTTCCTGAAGTCCAAGCCAGAAATAAATCCAGTGCTTTGAGTGGAACCCTCCCGAACTTCATTTCTTTTACAATACTCCAACAATTGGGAGTTATGGAGAAGCAGGGACTATCCTGCCTTTGCTTCCCACCATTGGTGCAGGATTTCAGGAGCTGAGAACATGAATGCTATTATACAGATATAAAGTTGCACTTTATACACAGAAGCATTAAATGTCTGCTCCTTTGTGTGTCATCATAATCATCATTATTATCTCCTCTGATCTTTTCCCATGGACTGACTTTTCAGCTGCTTTTTCTTCCCCGCCTCACCTCACCACTATGATTTGGTCGCACTGCACAAATGATATAGTGTATATCACAGCAAATGCAATATTCCGCGCTGGAGTATTGCCTCTCATATTGAGCAGATCAATCTGATTAATCAGGGTTCCCCTGGTGACTAACACTGACTTGGTCAGGTCACAGGGCACATGCTGCAATTTCCTTCAGCTTTTTGTAAGTATTAATCAGTGAGGTTTTTGCACAGTGCACCCTTCCCTTTCCGCGTTACGATCTCTTCACCAGCATCGCAGCATAGCAGCATCTGGTGGGATTGGCTGTTGCTGTGCCACAACAGGTAGACCCACAAAAGAGAGATTCAGCTCCAGGTAAACCTGGAGTCATAAACGAACATTGCTCAGCCTTATAGCATGCCGTTACTTTTTTTAAAAAAAATCTTCCTACATTTGGAGAATTGTTTCAATACTCACAGATGGCGAACTATTAAGAGCATGAATAAGAAATTCAGGGCTTGAATTTCTAAACAGACTTTACTGATTACCACTTCCCCACAAAAAACAACAACAACCCAAAACCTCAGTACAAAACCACATAGAAGATTAAAAAAAAAATACACTGACCTATTTTTCATTCATCTATTGTTAAAGATCAATATAACCCGAATAGAAATAAAAACCGGTTTAGCTAATGGTGTGTGTACCCAGAGAATAGTTGACATAGCAAACTCTCATGTTGATGCCTTACTTCAGTCTCAACAGGCAGCAAATTCTGTACACAACTCCAGAAATACAATATTCATAATACAATGAACAATAAATGTATCTTTTTCACCCTCTGGGCCTTTAAAGAAAGCTTTGGTTATTTATTTATTATAGCAGCAGGCATGACTGTGCATGACACAGTAAAGATAGTGATCTCTGAAGGTATCAGATATCTTTAGCTCAAAAAAAAATCAATATCAAATCCTGGCTTTATGGCAGTTTTCATTATTTATTTTACTGCCTCAACAAAGCAAACAGTGGATAAAACCCACAGGGAATGTTCCTGCACAAATTCCATTCAAATAAATAGGATCCATCAAGAGTACAAATCCAATAATATATGTGTGACGGACACTGGATACAGCCAATTGGGAATGTGTCTTTGGCATCCCTGTCATTAAAACAAATGGAAACCCCACCAAATGAAATAATTACACAGTGGTTTACACATATATTAATTTGTATACATGGGAGATTATGGAGAGCTGGACATTACAGCATGATTGAAGTGTCCATTTACTACAAAGGGCATGTCTACACCAGCCCTATATCCCGGGGTAGTCCTTGGATTGTTCCTGTGCATCCACACGACGCACAAGGGATCCCGGGGGCAACCCAGGACGAGCAAGGACTTTCCTCGGGATATAGGGACCATCCTGAGGAGTGCGGGCTGTGTGGCCGCTGCTCCAGGATTGTCCCATCCTCCCTGCGAGTAGTGGGGCACTTGCAATGGGCATGGAGCTGCACAGAGGCAGTCTGTGCCCATCGGGGGTGGAGAGCAGGGTCGGGGGGGTATTTTATTTTTACCTTTTCACAAAGGAGCGCAACTGCTCTCCTTCATTGAAAAAAATGGTAGCCACGATGTCCTTCCGGGATGTCGCGGGCTATCTAGATACTGGGGGAGGACCGTGAAAGCCAGTAAGTCTGTGATCCTCCCCCCTCCATCCCTCTACACCCTATGGTGTAGACATACCCTATGAGTTCTCACTACAGAATGTAATGGGGCCATCTGCAAGGACCAAACATTGACTTATAAACCTAATTTGCAGGGCAAGTGAAAACCATAGCTTACTAGTTTGGACATAACAGCAACTATACTTCATTGAAATAAAAAATCAAAGGAACAAATCATACCACAAGAGGAAAGGCAAGGGAAAGAGAGGATGAGAGCCCAAAGTTCTTTTCAGATTTGTTTGCATAACAGCAAACCATGACTTGGTATTATGTCTAAACTGATACATTGACTGAGCCCGAGACCGTGGAAAAACCAGGCCTAAAGGGTAGAGCGAGATCCCGGGGCAAGGGAGGAATGATCCCTCCCAGATCCTGGGATCCCCTGTGCATCATGTGGATACACAGGGACGATCCCGGGGAATACCCCGGGATTTCTCCCCGTCTAGCTAAGGCCAAAGACTCATACATGTTGACAGCTACATAAGTATCTTCTTCAGGAATTTTTGGGGACTGACAGTTGGGTCTGGTACTCTGATGTTCTAGAGCAGAGATCTTGAACTTCTTTCAGCCCAAGGTCCTACTTCAACTTTGCAGAAGCTCTCAGGGGCTGCATTCTAGTGATGGGTGGGCCAAAAATATATTAAAAACTGCCATCATATTTTAGCTTAAAGATCTTACTGCCAGTAAGTAAGTAGCTAAGCCTTAAAAGAGGCATTTCATACTTTAAAAATGGGGAAAAGATTGCCTGTTTGCATTCTCTTCCCCTCCTTATTGTTTTACTATGATTTTATTAGATTGTAAGCCTATGCGGCAGGGTCTTGCTATTTACTGTTTTACTCTGTACAGCACCATGTACATTGATGGTGCTATATAAATAAATAAATAAATAAATAATAATAATAATAATAATAATAGCCTGGAAACCACCAAATGACTAACAGTTGGGGTAAAGGGGTGGGGCCAGGGCAAGGGAGCATCTAGGAACCCAGGAGGGCTGAACTCAATCCCCAGGTAGGCCAAATATGGCCACCAGGCCTGAGGTTCCATGCCTGTTCTCAAATGTCACGGCAAGGTCATTTAACTTATTGCTTGTCAGAAAGAAGAGTTATAATGTGGGAGGGGGCTATCCTCATCTGTATGGTTGAGTGTCTTGTCGCAACATTAGACTACTCCATAATTATTGTGAGGAAGTTATATACTTTTAGCTCCTAGATGCTGGCACAGTTGTCAATAAGCTCCAACAGTTTGAGTATTCTGATTTGAACATTACCACATTCTAGAATTTGGGCCAAAACCCTATGCCCAAGGTGCAAGCTATGTCCTGAGTGCTCATTGAATTTACAGTCTTGCATTCAGCCTACTGACTTTAGAATAACTGCATACAAGATTGTATATAATAAGTTTTCACTAATATTTATATAGAAAAATCAGTAACGTTCTGGAACTCTCTACCACTACAGATTACAGGTGCCAACACATCTGGGTTTTTGGCCCCTACTAAAAACATTTTTTTCTAACAAGCATTCCCTGGAAAGTAACCTTGTCTTCTGTATACATTAATAACATACAGCAATTAATTGTGATATTATACTGTATTTCTGTACAAAGCGTAGAAATTTATTTTAATATAAGCAATTCATAAATATTGTAAAATAAATAAAATAGCGTTAGCAGACTGATGCACAATCAGTCCTCCCTTTCTGAGCAGGCAAACATGCCTTCCTACACATTCCTTCAGTAACTCTCTCTCACACACAAAATTAGCGCACTTGACCAGATGATGTTTGTGTTCTCATACTGAATAATCCAGCCTTGAAAATAAGCCTGCAAGTTACTAGCCTACACATTTTTAAAACTATCATGCTAAGAAGCTGGTAACCTTAGGGTGACTATATGGGAAGGAGGACAGGGCTCCTGTAGCTTTAACAGTTGTATAAAAAAGGGGATTTCAGCAGGTGCCATTGGTATGCATGCAGCACCTGGTGAAATTCCCTCTTCATCACAACAGTTAAAGCTGCAGGAGCCCTGTCCTCTTTTGTATCTGGTCACTAGTATAGCTCCTGCAGTTTTAACTGTTGCAATGAAGAGGGAATTTCACTAGGTGCGGCATTCATACAAATGACACCTGCTGAAATTCCCCTTTCTATACAGCTGTTAAAGATACAGGAGCCCGGTCCTCCTTTCCATATGGTCACCCTAGATGACCTGTGTTTCAATGCTGCCTGCAGAGGAGGCGAAGACTCATCTCCCACGGCAAGCATAGAAAGGCAGGCTATTATCCTCTTGGACATGAGTTTTTTTAAAAGGCCTTCGACCAAACAAACTGCTTGAGAAGGAACAGGTTTGCCTTCCTCTGCAGCCAGCATAGAAACCAAGCAGGTTGGCAGAGAAGTAATGGAAAGAATCCTTCCTGCCCGACTTACGCATCTGCGTGGAATTCCTAGTTACATGGCAAGATGTCAAACACAAGGCTGGAACAATCAAGTCTAAATACACAATTTACTGCTGCTTCTGATAGAAATAGATACAACTTAAATATATATTTTATATGTGGTATTTCCACAACTTTTTAATACTATTATTCGCACTGTCTCTATACAGTGTGAATAATAACGAATAATAACGGGCAAACATTTTTGGTCCTGTGGTGCCAGGTCAGGGGCTATCCAAAGCGTGCACATATGCATATGCACGAGCACACACATGCATCTCACTATTACAGGATGGGAAGGTATAAAATTCCATCCCTGCCTAATGAGATCAGGTGGTGGGATCCTTGGGGAGGCATGGCTCTCACCGTCACCCCAGCGATCCTGATCACTGTTTCCCTGCTGTTATTACCACCGAGAAAGCAGCAATCTCTGCATCAGGATCACTGGGAGGAGAACAATGTCAATGCCCCTTTCCCACGAGTGATCGTTATCCAGATCCAAAATGAAATGGGCCAGATTCCAGTCTATTTAAATCGGACAATACAAACTGTGTTCCAGTTATGATTCTTCTATTTTTAACTTGCAGAGTGTGGTAATTGCAGCTGAGCCAAAACCAGCTCAAATTTTGGCCGGAGGAAATAACAAAGGGACCACCCATTATCCAAATGGCCTTCCAGTTTTAGTTGCTTGTGAATGAGGTGGCAAAACAGTGAGGACATTTTGCTCAGCCCTAAAATGCCCGTTTTAATATTTTTGAAATTTTAGGCTAGGAGTTCTAGACTATCTACTCACAAACTCCATCACTTCACACCCTAACTTCCTTTTTCTGCTTCATATTAAAAGTTATTAGATTCAAGAAGACACCATCAGTTTCTGCTGGGGGTGGGGGGTGGGGAGCTGCCTTACACTGCACTGGTGTTATATAGCTAATAGATCTGTATGGATCTAGTTGCTGTAATTCTTACTGTCTATATACAATAGCAGCAGGCACTAACTTCATTGCTATGACATATCTATTTAATTAATGCAGCAACTGTAGCTATTGTGAGAAGCAAAGAAGCCATATTGGAAAGCCCATTAAGTCATAAACAGAAAATGTACAAAGCAGTATTTTTTACAAATTAGAATATAGCAAAATTTGCTTAAAAATAATAAAAAAAAACACCCTCTTAAACATTTTGTGGTGGTCCTCCTTGAAATCAGATACATAACAGTAGCACAGCAGGAAGAAGCAGAACAATCACTTGGTATTACAAAGGTGTTTCAGTTTGAACCCCATCAAGCAGCATCTGAAATAATATCAGGAACTGCAAGAACTTAACCATGGCTATTTATTTATGGGATTCATATTTTACCTTTCAGCAAGTTCTCTGGGGGGCTGACAAAAGTTTAAATTGCAATAGCACAAATTACAGTATATATATATATATATATATATATATATATATATATATATATATATCAGCAACAGCATGGTGAGTTTGTACATATACAACAATTTGCCTCATGGAGTGGACTATAAAACCCTCTCAGTCTGCCCACCTCAATCCACACTGAGTGTTATATCTGACCATCACCTGGGGCGATCCCTGGGATCGTCCCTGTGCGTCTACATGACGCACAGAGGATTCCGGGATCAAGGAGGGATGATCCCTCCCTTGCCCCAGGATCTCACCCTACACTTTAGGCCTGCTTTTTCCGCAGTCTCGGGCTGATCTGGGATGTGTGTGTGGGCGTCACAGTTTGTCCCGGTTCTTTGCAAGGAGCCGGGACCTGTGCATGGGGCACAGAGCTCCTCAGGGTGGGGTGAGCAGGGGGATTTTAAAACACACACACACACACAAAACACCTTACCTTCTGCGCATGAGCACTCGTGCGCATCTTCTTTAAGAAAAAAAATGGCGGCCGTGGCCTCTCCCTCTGAGGTCATCACGTACCGCTGTGAACAGAGGGGGAGATTTCGCAATAAAAATATCGTGAGATCTTCACCCCTCCATCCCGCTAGGTCTAGCTAAGGCCTAAGAGATACTCCCAAACTACTTTTGTCAGGAATACAGCATTCCATGGCCCGACCTCTTAATATTATACCTGTAATGGCCTATGGCAGGGTTAGAAAAGCTATTTCAGCCTGAGGACCAAATTGGCTCCAAAGAAGTTGTGCAGGGGTCAAATTACAGCAGTGGGCAGGAGCTGTAATCTACTGCTGGTTTGCACTTTCCCATGCTCCTCCCACATACTGACATTCCTGCCCACAGCGCACGCACACATGCATGCACACACACACACACACACGGCACCTCGAGGCACCAGCTCAGTCTCGCTTCACCTGCTTATTCACCATCTCAGTTGGCCATGTAGGAGCAACTTTAGCTGATCTATACATGGTGACAGTACTATGAGAAGCATCTCTTGCTGAGAAGCAAGTGATCTATTCTGCTAACAATGAGGGTATTTGCAATACTGCTGAATCCCAAATCACTATTCTAATCACAGGCCATTTTATTCAATAGAGTTACACATTTTAATTTGAAGCATTATATAATTGCAGTTAGAAAATTACCAATTATTTCAGTGGACCCATGTATCACAACTGGATGCAGGGCTGAAATCTTTTTGACTAGGCTATATGCTGATCACCTGCAACCCTATTACTTTGTGTGCTATTAAAAAGAAGCAAAATTTATTTTATTTTATTTGAATATTTATATCCCACCTTTCAACAAAATAGGACAACTAGATTGTCACTTATTTATTTACCATGGAGAGCCACAATTTGGATGTTTCACTTCAAGTATCAAAATGTGTTGGCTCATACCTGATAAAAAGAAAACCTCTGCAAAGTTACTCCTACACTAACTTAAATTAATGTAATTCTGAAAGTATCTCCATTAGTTTAAGGAGTAGATTCTATCAGACAGTGGAGTCATTTAGACCATCTCCCTGTACAACAGTGTGATCACCCATTAAAATCAATTACTTTAGATTCACTCTGGACAGTGTACAAGTAAATTGAGGCACCTCCCTTAATGTAGCTTTTACACAGGAAAATGCACGCATATTCTAAGCAAGAGCTCCATTGAAGGGCTGGTCTGGGGGTTGCAATATCCCACACTCAAAATGCCAAATCGATTCATTGGAATACACATCACTGTGTGATTGCTGCAAGTGCTATCTAGCTGGCAATCCACTTCCATCCTTCTAAAGTTATGCAGCTAATGGAGGCTATGTTAGTGGTTTTCTATTCTTTAGACACCTGGCTCCATCTGTATTCCTGCCTTTAACTAGGCCGCACGTCCACAGATCTAGGACTCAGGCTAGTACTACTTTAGCACCAAGAATGAAAAGTCCCATTTATTCCCATTTGGAAACAAGGCTCCTCCACTGGTTAGTAAACACTTATCTTTCACTTTAATACTGAGCTTACGGTTGCAGGCGAAGTTCCTAAACACTGTAGTACATGTTGATTTCTCAATATATAAAGTACAAAAAAGGCTAACTTTTGTTACAAAGGTCAAACGATGCTCAGTTTCAACATAGCAGGTATACTGTTTGTTGGCTTCATCTCTAAAATTCAATTCTTTGCCTTCCAAGGATTGTTGTTGATTCAATTAGGTCTCGCCTTAAACATAAGCTATTCATTGGTTCGCACACAAGAGCTGTTCTTTCAGCTTCATTCACCTTTCCCTTTAATTTCGTTTACGCTGACTTTCATCTGGGCTATCTTAATTTGAACCTGGGTAAAATTCCATCTACCTTGTTTATCGTTTCTTTGATTTGAACGATCTCCTCCATTAAGTCCTTAAGCGACAACTCAATGGCCATTTTTGGCTCCAGCTGTTTGTCAAGAGGCGGTCAGCAACTGCCTCAGCCGTTTATTTGTCTGAGTAAATTTCAAATTGGTTTCAGGGCATATTTTTTGTTCCTGTTTCCTGCCATTCAAGCTATAAAATAATAACAGATGACCTAATTTATAAGGTGGGGTTTATTCTTCTCCTATATTAACTGAAAGAAATATCTTCAAATGCCCTTAAGTTCTGCTAAATTAAATTCATGGTACCAACAATTATTTCCGCATTCACCTACCATCTATTTAGGTTTCTCAATGTGTGGTACAGATAATAATACAAAACATCACAATGAGCTCTGGAAAATATCACTAGCCTTTGTTTTATACATTGGAAATTGAGGACCAGAAAATTAAAGCCCTTGACTTTATAATCTGTATTCATAAATGGGAAGCTTACACAAGTGAACAAATGCAAGACAGATCAGACAATAAGTCACAAAGAAAAATCCTCAATAGTGGCAAAATTAAAATCCAAATTTTAAAAAACATCAAATCCTATTCAATAAGTATACTCAAAAGCACTGGACTTCTGTCATACTAATCCACAAAATGGGCTGCAAATGAAGTTGTACAAAACAGTGAACTTAAATAATGGTCATTTTCTTAAAATGTGCATCATCTTGTCTAATTGTAAGAACTTGCATCTAAATTCTCAAGTCAGCAAAAGGAGCAAACAAGTTTTCTAATAAACATAAGCTGATATGAAGGTGAGTTTACATTTTATTACCACAGCCCTTGAGCCGTTCTCCCACACGTGTTTGTGATTTACTACCATGAATCCGCTTAGAAATATTTTTTTAAAACATAGTAAACAAAAAACTTACCTATGAAATAAATAGGGGAAAGAGCAGGACAGGCCCGTTGCCCTACTACCATGTTGCCAGTTCATGATCTTCCAAGTGTTGGGGCTGAATGCCTCCAAAGGGGAGCCTGCTGTACTTCTATCAGTTCCCCACATGATTTAAGCCCTAGATGTTCCTAAAATGGGTATAGCAAACATGCGAGTAGAGGGAACATACCAGCCCCAGCCCCATTCCATTGCTGCATCCATTGCTTGCGGAGAGCAACTTTCTGTAGAGGAGAACTTCCTGTATCCATGGAGGCTCTCCTCTAGAAAGCATAAAAATTACATGTTTACTATACCCAGTTTATGAACAACTGAATAGGGCTTTAGAAACCTGATCTTCCAAGGTTCGGGACTGTGCAGACACACTACCTGTCCAATCCAGAAAGGGAATGAAGCCAGCAATGAGGATGCAACAGAAGACGTGTGGACAGTGGCTCATTTCCGCTCTCTCTCTCTCATGCAGTTCTAAATTGCACGGGGGAGGGAGAACAACCAAAGAGAGCGTATATGGAGATGATTATAAATTTCTCCACTACTAGCCTCCCAAAATTACCTATCCTATCTGCATGTGGTGAAATTGCAAGGGAGGAATTTCATTGCATATTCCCCAGGGAATTGGGCAGAATTCTCCAGTACTCCAGAGAAGAAAATTTCTCAGAATTTCTTCTGAGAAATTTTGTTGAACAAAGCAATGGGCTGAAAGTTACTAGAAGCCAAGCCCATGACTTCCTTCAAAAACATTAAATAGTAAAACTGGTTTCACAGCCTGACATTCTGTACCCTATTCACAGATAGCAATATTCAGCCCATTTTGCCAAATTTGGGGGTGGGTGCATGGAGATATTCTCTAACAGTTTGAGGGAAGGTCAAAAAGGAGAATTCTCAGAAAATTCTTTGCTAAGAAATTCCTGTGAAATTTTGGGCCAACTCTAAGTACCACACTGAGCAGTTCATTCAAATGGCTTACCATGTGATGATGTGTTGGATCCAGCTTTATGCTGGATTGACTGTACTGATGGGTCTTCCCCGTCCTTCTCATGGCAGCCCCTCTAGGCCCCTGAAACTGCTACACAGAGAGTCAGGTGACCCTAATGAGACATATTATGGGAGGAGGGCAGATCCCCAAAAATCAGGCAGATGAACCTTCTGCAAGTAAAACTCTTCCATTTATGGAAGGTAGATCCTGGAAGGCAGGTCCTGGATCCAACCCAACATCTCCAGCTTTTGAGTTATTTATATCAGGTTCCACATGGGAAGTGAAACATGTAAAAATAACCCAAGAGGGGAAAAGGAGGAGGCAATGAATACAGCAAAGCAACAGCGAGAATAGAATTCATATCACCCATTAACATTCCATCGTAATATGATCACTTCATCACATCTGAGGTTTAATTCTGAGGCCAGTTTCCAGAACAGTAGTTTTAATACAAGATAAATAGGGACCTCAACATCTATAATAAAAAATTAACTGATTTGAGCCTATGCACACTTCCTTACTATATATTGTGTCGTTCCAATCCACAATACTTCACTCTTTTGTAATACATGAGATTTAATAGGTCCCACTGGTTACAAAAGGTTTGTCAGCTCATCCACAGCTTAAATGACTCAAAATAAGCAACAGTTAAATGATTGTGTTTAGACGTGATAACAGGTACAGTTCTCACGTGGTAAACATACTTCACAGGTTGAGGAAAGCTTCAAACACATCCAGTATCAACTGCAATCATCATCTAAATGGGCCCTTTGTTGCAACTACTAAGAAAAATCCAGAACTAGAAAGCTGGACTAAAGAAATGGAAACACGGCAGCCTATTATAAATGAAATTATTAAGTGGAAGACCACAATGATTTGTTATGTAAATATTTATTATATATCTATCCTGCTTTTATAAGGAGGTCCCAGAGGTCTTCAACCCTGATTGCTAAGCAGGTGACATTCCGATCAGTTTCAGCAATGCTGCATCAATGGCACCATGCATTAGGTAAGTCCCTGCAATGTATTAAGGACAATGACAAAAGCAGAGTCAATAATGGACTGCTATTTATCGTAGTGATGGCACAAAATATATTGGGTTGGATCTAGATTTACGTTGGATTAACTGCACTGTTGGAAGTGGACTTACCCACCTGCTTCTTCCCACAGCAGCCCCTGAAAATGCATCAATGAGACTGGGGGCATGGCTAGATGGGGTGATATCCTGGGCATCGCCCCGGGATCATCCCTGTGCGTTCACATGACACACAGGGGTTCCCGGGACCAGGGAGGGATGATCCCTCCCTTGGCCTGGGATATTGCCCTACCCTTTTAGCCCACTTTGTCCACGGTCTCGGGATGATCCTGAGACTGCAGAATGTGTGGCCGAGTGTCATGGGTTCTCCCAGCTCCTCGCAAGTAACCACAAGGACCCAGGCACAGAGCTCCTCAGGGGTGGGGTAGGGGGAGTGGGGAAATGTGTTTTGTTTTTGTTTGTTTTTTAAAATACATTTTCTGGTCGAGCGCTCCTGCGCTCCTTCTCCTTTAAAAACAAAAACAAAATGACAGGCATGACGTCCTCTTCCTCCTGGGACGTCGCACGCTGCATGTAGACAGAGGGGGAAATCTCGCGATAACCATATTGCGAGATCCTTCTCTCTCCATCGCGCTAGACCCGGTAGGTCTAGCCGTGGCCTTAGGATATCCTAATGAAAGGGATAAGCTGTGGGAAGGGAGGGGGGTCTCCAAAAATTGTGCAGAGGAATCTTCCACAAGCAGAGCCTTCTTCTTATGAAAGGCAGATCCTGGATCAAACCCCCACTGACTAGCCAGCAGCTATCTTGCGGACACTAAATTAGACATTTCCAGAATTCAGCTTGCCAGGGAGGTTGTGATTATTAGTAAGACTACCTGGTCTAAGTCAATTGAAAGAATCACACCAGAATAATAAGCTAGAGCATACTGAGTCCCAAAAGCTCTCAAAGGACTAAACCAAATACTTGGCTCTAGGACTGAACAAACAATGTTTGAATGTATTCAAGCTTGTGTGCTCTGCTCCACTCACACATATAACACAACAACCTATCAAGGGAGACCACTCATTTATTTAAATAATATCCAGACAAGTTTCTTAATGTATTAATGGGTGGTTATAAAATATGACAGCAATGAGGGGAATAGTAGAGGACGTGCAAATCACAGAACCAGCACTTTAAAAGCCAACTATTTACAATCATAATTTTCTACATGCCGTATAAATTCTATTTAATTGTTTTACAAAACCTCTCACCAACAACAATTTATGGTAACTTAGTTTCATGGTCAAATCCCAAATGATTCCATTTTAGTGGGTAAATCTTTTAGTGGGTAAAAAACAGCAAAGTAAATCTTAACTAAATATGCATTCCTTTTTCGAAAAGAAAAACCTCCTAAATAAGTATTCCCTATGTTATTTACTAGCACTTCAGCCACCACCACAGTGTTGGGATCTTTTACTGATTCATTAAAGAAAATACTGCTGGAGGGTAACTGATTTAAACTGATTTATGTGGTAGACACTGAAAGACAACCTTCTCAAATTGGACAATGTGGCAGATGGTAATGGATTTATGCATATTTATGTAGCATGTATTTACTTGTCGACTTTGTGATCCATCTTCCTCCCACCCCACTCCACAAAAAGTAGATGGTAATTTACAATAACCATGATGTTGTGACTAGCTGGCATTCCACTTGAATCCTGTTACGTTGGACAGCGCAGAAAGCAGTATGTTTTGTGAAGCTATTTTAATGGCTTTCCACTTTCATTGCAAAACATCGGACTGCTATGCTGGCTTCCTCAAGCCATCCCAAGTTAGCTGCCAGTGCTTTGCACTCTTACCCTGTGTTATCTCGAATTTCAACAGTTCAGTTAAAGTGGGAAAATTCACCAACATGTTAACATTATTTTGTCTTCAATCAATGTAATTGAGGTTTTTTTTAACCTAGCAACTGACTATTTAGGACCCAGGGGTGGGCAATCTGGTATCCTCCAGATGTTTTGGACTACGAGTCCCATAATCCCTGAGCGTATTAGACACAGATTAGCTGAAATATCATTAGCACAGAAATTTGCAATATTGTTCTTTGTTTTGTAGGGTTGGGTTGTTGTTGTTTTTACTTATTTGTTCATTTATTAAGTAAGCAGAATGGTTAGTTTCAAAACACTTTCAGAATAACTTAGACTGCATTCCTATATGGTGGTAAACTTGATTAAATTTCACTATCAGAAGAAAAATGTAATAAACAGATCTTTTAACCTCTCATCCCCCACCCTCCATTAGTGTTGATAACTGAATATTTGGCTTCTGTATTTAAATGTACACCATCTTTTGCTCCTCAGAGAAAGGGCAGAATGAACATGTGATTAAATAATGTAAAAAATGTCTTTGGCCAGTGGAAATTGGCTAAAATATCAGTGAGTGCAGTTATTTTATTTATTTTAAAAAAATCAAAATCAGCAGGGATGAGAGAAGTCATGTATGCCACCTTGAGCTCTTTGGAGGAAAGGCATACTATGGCCTTAGCTAGACCGGACTTTATCCTGGGGCGAACCCCAGGATCGTCCTGTGCATTCACATGACGCACAGGGGATCCAGGGAGGGATGATCCCTCCCTGGCCCCGGAATAGAGCCCTCCACTTTGGGCCCGCTTTTTCCGCGGTCTTGGACTGAGCCCGAGACCACGGAACATGTGGCCTGTTGCCACGGTTTGACCCAGCTCAGCGCAATTCCTCGTGCGGAGCCAGGAGCACTGCGCCCATCGGGGGTAGGGTGGGGGGAGCAGGGAAATGAAATTATTTTTTTAAAAAAGCACCTACCTTTAGCACACGAGCGTTCATGCACTCCTCTTCCTTTAAAAATAAAAAAATGTCGGGAGGTGCAATGCCTCCCTTCCTGAGGTCATCATGCCTGACGTGTAAACGGAGGAGGGATCTCACATTAATCACAACGCGAGATCTCCCCTCCTCCGTCGCGGACTATCAGGTAGGTCTAGCTAAGGCCTATAAGTATCTAAGTTAAAAGTTAATTGTTCAAGAGGAATCAAACAATTATTATTTTTCCTGGTTTGGTTGTGTTTCCATTTGGTTGGTTGGGACAATAAGGATTAGGTAACTGGTTTGTCCCATATAATGCTCTGGATCAGGTGTAAAAAATTAAATACTATTCTGTCATCTTCTCAACCATCTGAACTATGATTTGCTGAAGTGTCTGTAAAGAAAATCACAGTTTAGGCTAACACTGTGGATAGCTGTGCCAACCAAATACCCTGTGGTTCTTAATACAATGCACATTTCATTTCATAGCAGCAATTTAGTTTCTAAAAAGCACAGAAGCAGCTCTACATTCTGTCCTAAGCCCATCTATACCTTACAACACAACTGAAGCGAAATCCTTTTACAATCCCAAACTGGCATGGACTTAATAGATGGAGCTCCTAACCCAATGTCTATAGCTTCATCATCTTCATCAAGGCAATTCACTCACAGATCTTCAAACTGGCATATTACTATACCCAACTGGATGTCAATAGAAGTCTATGGCAACACAGACCTCAGTAGGAGTCCACAGCACTCTAAATGTCAGTAGGAGTCCATAGCGACACAGGAGTCCACCCATGTGCCAAATCAATAAAGCCAGCCATCTATAACCAGGGTGCCTTGTGATGTACCATTAAGAAGCTCCTCTTCATGTCTTTCACACACTGAGAATGTCTGATATGATTCACTGTTAGAGTGGCACAAGTACAAACTGCTTGTTCTTGAAAGTGACTGCTGTGTAACTGCTCTGATGCATTTACAAGACTGCAAGCTCTCCCTGTGGATATGCTGCACTGAGATAAAGGAATACACAATTTACTGTTATTATAATTGCACATTATATTAATATATTATGACGGAACATTTTGTGCAGCATGTAGCAGTTTTATATTAGTGCTGCACATTCACCATCATAACAATTCTGTTAAGTAGGCCATTCGAAGTCCTATTTTGAAGCTTGCCCAACAGTAGTGAAGGAATGGCACAATGCTCAACACTTAGTCAAACATCACACAAATGTGCTGGAGCACACTGACTCCTCTTTTGCCACTCATACATGCAAGATAAGAACAATCATGTTTGTACCAATCTTGCTGAATTGATATATGAACACCAGGGCCAATTAAGGAAAGTGTCTCAAGGCCCTAAACTAAGATCAAAGAGCAGAAGATGATAAAAATGTCTGTTAAGAATAGGGACAGGGAAGAAGAATGCAGAGTTCATAGCCCATAAACAAAAAGGTATGCAACACACCAAGGGCTCATCTACACCAAGCAGGATATTCCACTATGAAAGTGGTATGAAAGCGGTATATAAAAGGAAGGAGCCACACTACTGCTTTATAGTGGTATTGAAGTGGAGTGACAACTGTTGGGGCCTGTGACACATACCATATACTGCTTTCATACTATTTTCATAGTATTATATCCTGCTTGGTGTAGATGTGGCATGGGCCCCAACAGTTGTCAGTGCGCATCAGTACTACTATAAAGCAGAAGTGTGGCTCCTGCCTTTTATATACTGCGTTCATACCGCTTTCATAGTGGAATATTCTGCTTGGTGTAGATGAGCCCCAAGCCTCACAGATCAGTATTCAATGGGCCCTGAAGTTCTACAGCTGCAGCACAGCCAATCTTATAGCATTGAGAAATACTAACCAGTTACCAAACAGCACGAAAACCAAAATGAGAACAGAAGGGAAATGTTAAAATGTATGTACTTGCTCCACTTTTTTCTCAGAATCTCCATCATGAACGATCATTTCCAGGGAGAGAAGCCCTCTGCTGGTCAAGGAATTTTTACAAAACACATTTAGAGGAACTCAAGCCAAACCGAGATGTGATTTATTTTGCAGGAATGATATCCTCTAACTTCTCTGTAAGGGTAAGTTGGTTTCACACATTACAAAGAAGTGGAGGAAAAGAAAGTGTGAATTGGTTTCACTGTCTTTTTCCCTTTCCAGAATCTTAATAAGAGTGAGATGTGCAAGTTGTTTCCACACTTCACCACTCATGCTTCACATGATAAATTAGCAGCTCAAAATGAGAATGCACAACTCCACATCATTTCACTTACTACTATGCTTCTCCAGCTTCCTTAGAACACACAAAGTCAGTCAAAATTTTGCCATAATCTGAAAACACAAATGATAAAATATTGTCTTGCAGGAGGCAAGCATGTATGACACGTAAGGTGTTTGGAGAGGTTCAGCCAATCACACCTGGGCTTGATTCCATCCACTTTGTCCAATCGCAGCTAGCTGCGAGAGAGTGGCCAGCCCAAAGTGATTAATGCTTCTCTGCACAAGGGAGATGAATACCTCCCTCCACCCCATTTCAGGTGCCTGAGACCACAATCCACAGCCCATTGTTCTCAATTAGCTGACCTGGTTTGATAGCTTTAGAAGATATGTGTTTTAAATTCCAGGGCATTTTACATTTTTTTATCCTACCTTTATGCCAAAGAGCTCTGGGAGGTATTCAAGGTCCCCCTCTCTGACATTTTATCCTCACAATAGTCTTGTAAGGTAATTAGGTTGAGATATAGCGCCTGACCCAATCCAAACTCAGCCCACCTAGTGAACTTAATGTCTAAGCAGAGGCTGGAACCTTTAGGAACATAAACCCACTTCAGGCCTAAATTTGTGAATAATGCTTTAAGTAGATGGAAGGTTGGGCCCATGCATGCTGGCCCTGGCAACCCTCAGTTCAGACCTTGCCACACTGAATCAGGAAGGTCTGAAAGGGAGTTCTACTCATGTTCTCTTGAATGCAAGTAAAACTCTCTGTGAGATCAGAAACTCTGAAAAAGTAGGGTCTGCGATCATGTGGAGAGTTCTACTGACCTTGCGTGTTCAGGGCTTAAAACAGTATAAGGCAGAATAGAAAGCTACAAATCCATCTAAATACAGTCAGACAGTCATCTATTTTAGTATAGTCCACACTGCCAGGGACTCTCCAAAGGTTCAGGCAGGAGTCTCTCCCAGCCCCTACCTGGAGATGTCAGAGATTGAGCCTGGGACCTTTAGCATACAAGCATGTGATCCAGCTAGTCCTGGGCCGAATCCTGCCCCCTACTTTGGGAACTTTCTCTCTTCCTGCGAAAGAAACATTGTTTTTTCTGCCTCTTTTGCAGGAAGGGGGAAAATTCAGAGAATTTTCTCCTCAGGAAGGGGGACAAAGTTTCCACATACCGGTTTTTTAAGTGTAGGGTGTTGCTGGGGGTGGGGGAGGACGGGCTTCTTAATATTTTTAAAGGTTTTTTTTAAAAAAAAAATCCCTTTCTTCAGCATTTGGAGGAGCCCAGCAGTTCTAAGTGAATGCCTATTGGAAACGAAGTGACCCCATCCTTTCCAATAAGCATCCAGTAAGCACTCTTGGATTCCTGCAAATGCCGGGGGTGTTTTAAAATAAATAAAAAGAAAGACCCCTCAACCACTGGCTACATTTAAAAAGATATGTGGAAAACCTGTCCCCTCCCCAAGGAGAAAATTCTCCAAAATTTTCACATCACCCTCCTCTTTCACCCAAGTTTTCATTCCCCCCCCCCATCACGAAATGCTGAAAATGGAATGGTCAAAATTTTCGGCACAGCACTACGTCTACCACTGAGCTACAGCCCGTCCCATAAATAACCCAGAGGTGGGGAAACACAGACCTGGTGACCAAATCTGGCCCTTCTTGAGTCCAAATCTGGCCCTCCAGGGTTCCCTAATAGGCCATGCCCCCTTCCCCACCAAAAAACACCAATCATTTAGTCATTTCCTGGCTTTTGTGCAGTTTCCCTCCCCCATTCTAAAATGTCGAAATGTCTCTCCTAAGGTTTAGTTACTGGCAGTAAGAGCTTGATGCAACAATATATTGGAATATATTGTGTTTTTCTTTTGTGTACTTTTGACCCCACCTCTTTTGCCTTCAGTCCTGCCCACCACTTGAATGCAGCCCAAAAATTGAATTCCAGAATTGAATTCAGTCTTCAGGCTCAAAGAGGTTCCTCATCTCTGCCCTAACTCTAGAGATAGAAAGCACACTTTGAAAGAAGTTCAATTTGCATCTATACAACTTGTGCCAATTTGAAAAAGGTATGTGTGGGGTGGATGGGTGGGTAATCATAGATAATTAAAAATATTTTTCTTGAAGTTCTTTGAAGATACAATTTCCATCATTACTTTTAACCAAAGACTCGTTATTGCATCCCCTTCAACCATCAACAAAACTAATGCTCAACATGTAATGGAGTATTATAAATTGATCTGTACAGAGATAAGATGAATTTCCCTATCTGCACAAACTACTTCTAAGTGTAGTGGCAAGAAAGCTTTTTAATAGGCTCACAGCATACATAGTAATAAAGAGATGATAATCACCATGCAGCAAAACAGAGGTAGAAAATTACTTGCAGTCAACAAACAGTTAACCAGAAGCAACACAGGATTGTTATGCTTCACAGGGGTTATCTTCATTAAAATTAAAAATCCAGGTCATGTGAAATGCACTATAAATAGCTGTTATAAGCATTCATTCATAAAGTCACACACATACACCACTCCCAATGTGGAAATGGCAAGCCTTGATTTCCCTGGCTAAAACAATTTAACAGACTGCTATACATTTCTCCAGGCCTGCACATCCTGTGATCTACTACTGTGTGGCTGGTAGGATGCGTTTGGCTTAGTGAGTCCCAGGTTGTGCAAGCCTGTCGAACCTAACTTTGTCACAGGCAGTGATAACATTTCTATGTGCATGATGGTCCCCATAGCCATGGTCCTGAGGCGAGCCCAAAAATGGCTAGAGAATCCTGAGATCCCATGAGAAAGGAAAAGAGAGGGATACAACATGTCCCTAAATAGCATATGACTCCCCAGCCCAAGGTTTTCCAGGAGTTTCTTTTCTCAGCGTTAGCAAGAAACGCTTGATCTCAAAACAGTTGTAGCAGTTTCCATCTCCATCAGAAGCAAGACTTGTGTAAAGCTAATGCTGTGTTGCCCAAACTGGTACCTTCAGATATTTTGGATTTTAACTCCCATCAGCTCTAGCCAGCACGGCCAATGGTTACGAATGATGGGGATTGCAGTCTAAACCACCTGGAGAGCACCAGGAAGGTGAATGCTGAACTAATGACTTTTAACTGCTCATTCAAAACCAAGGACATAGCTAGATGGGACGATATCCTGAGGATCACCCCAGGATCATCCCTGTGCGTCCACATGATCCCTCCCTTGCCCCGGGATATGGCCCTACACTTTAATCCTGGTTTTTCCTGCGGTCTCAGGATCGTCCTGAGACCGTGGGAGGTGTGGGCCGCCATCCCGGTTTCGTCCTGGCTCCTCGTAACTGCGAGGAGCCAGAAACCTCAGGAGCTCCATGCCCATTGGGGGTGGGGTGGGGGGAACGGGAGGGGTTTTTTTGAAAACAAAAACAAAACCTTTTTCGTAGGAGCGCTCCTGCACTCATTTCAGATAAGCACAACGTCCTCTTCCTCCCGGGACCTCGCGCTCCACATGTAGACTGAGGGGGAGGATCTCGCAATCACCATTCATAAGATCTTCCCCCTCCGGATCCTAGGTGTAGATATGCCCCAAGTCACCCCAAAATACTTTGTTTTACAACAGGGATGCCTCACAACAATGTATTATTGCTGGACAAATCCATTTCCCCAAAGCTATGAGAATTGCAGCTAAGCTCAGAGGGAATAGGGAAGTCCAGAGGTGGGGGAGCGGCAGATGATGTAATCATCCCAGCAAATCAAAACATCCTGGCCCTTAGACCCTGCCCAGGGCCACAAAAATTATAAAAGCCATCGCTCGATATACAGCAAAGTGTCACAGCAAAATGCACTGTTTCTAAAGTTCCAGAGTTAAGAACACATAAGCAGCTTTCCCCCCCTCTTTCTTCTCCAGTCCCCCCCCCCCCCGCCAAATGCTGCACCAAGGGTCAGTGGATCCTGGTGAATGTGGCAGACCCTGGCGTGGTAGAAGACCAAAGGAGACATGTGAGGTTCCCAAAAATTGGGCAGGGGCACTCCTCACAAAGTGTTTATTTGTCAGAAATCGTAAGAGTTGTAGTCCAAAACTACACCAGGGCACCAGTTACGGAAGGATGATCTAGCCTTTTAAAAAAGTGACTACCCATCATTTTGCCACTCTCTTGGTTTTAAAAATTGTTTCAATTCATTTAAGTGTATTTATTTAAAAAAATGTATCCCCTCCTACCTTCAGGTAGGATACAATCAACAGAGCAACTCTAAATTCTGGAAGAAGATTGGTTTAAAGCCAACCCTGCATCTAGAGTTGTGCTTGCTCACAGCAGCCAGGACAAGAGATGGGTGTGTGTGTGTGACTGTTCCCCTTTTCCCCCAGTGTTCCCCTCCCTCCACTGAATCCAGTGGAAATACCTATATCATCTCCAGGGTGGTACAGGTAGGGGACCAGATTCAGGGGCTTGTCAAGGAAGCAAAGGGGCTTTGGATCCATCAGATCCAAGAACATTTCTGAAACACCTTGTTGAAATACCTCCAGCAGTGCACTTCCTACACCTCCATCCATGCCCATCCTAACACCCCTAGCTCTCTGACTGAGGGTGTTAGGATTATTCCATGAGACCACAATGTTCTTAATTTACTTTACTTAAATTAAATGTACTTCTTTTGAAGGCTATGAGCAACCCATCTCAGCTACAATTGTTTAAAGAAAGATCATACTGAATGAGAAAACTAATATAAACAGGGAGAGAGATATTCTCCATTGCTGGAGAGTACATATCTCGCTATCTGTGTTAATTTTCTTATTTTGTAATATAGTATTATTTGTATAGTTGTTACACATACACAGAGCAAGCAATACTCTTATATTACAGAGACACGATATTGCACTGCTGACAGACTCGATCTACACTGGCATCAGTATAGCGCTAATGGAAAAGTACAGGACTTTTTTCCCAACTGAAAAAAGTCTTAAAGTCTTCAACTGAAACAGCCTTAAAGAAACTTAGTATTTCTATAGGCACAAGTAGCAGCTCTTATAGAGGCAGTTTTGCCGTCTGACAAATGTTTGAAGTATCAGCATTTCTCATACTTAGACAAATAAAGACAATGGATAACCATGAAAAGCTATTAACATCTGCTCAAAATCTGTACTTTTCCTTTTCTTCCTCCAGCACTTATTTGAGATAGCATTCATTTGTATAATTCCTTAAAGCACTAAGTGTTTAAGCTAGTTCCATTTTACACAATATCTCATTTATATAATTAGTGCTAACATATGGCTCACCATCAGTGTGGGAAATCTAGAATAATTTTTGGCAAGATGTCAGACCTAAAGGGATGTTTCAAAATGCTACAAAAGGGAATTAACTAAAGAAACAAGAAAGCAAGAACAAAAATTTACCCAAAAGTTATAAAGTGCAGGAAAGGGCTTCAAAATGTACCATTAAAAAAAATGGGGTTAATAAAAATATAATATAGTTTTCCAATCATATTTAAAACAATATCCTAGGGAAAAATAATGGACCAGTTCAGAAATAACACTAAACAGTTTAGTATTACATGAACAAACCAAAATGGTTTGATGTTGGTTGGTTTGAATTAAACATAGTTTAAATTAACCCTGTTTCTTGAAGGTTTTGGGTATAACAGACAACTCTACAATGTCTTTCTTTTGGATCAAGGCTGTTGAGGATGGATGTGCAAGACAATATTCCAGAGAAGGAGAGGAGAAAGCACATGAACTTAAGTCTTATTTATGTAATATTAAATGCTGGGTGGAATTATAGGAGTTGTAGTTCAACACATCTACAGGGCACAGGTTGAGAAAGAGCGGTTTACAACAAGGCTGCCTGACCAGCTACCACATGTACCCCTTGACCTTTTGGGGAGGGATAATATTCAAAACTCTATTGCTGGAATGTGGAGTGTGAGAAATAACGAGGCAGACACAAGGTTAGAATTTAAGGAAAGGAAAGGAAAGGAACCTCTCGTGCAAAGCACTTGTGTCATTACTGACTCCTAGAGGGACGCCTGCTTTCGCTGACGTTTTCTTGGCAGACTTTGTAGCAGGGTGGTTTGCCATTGCCTTCCACAGTCGTGGTTCCTTTCCCCCAACTAGCTGGGTACTCATTTTACCGACCTCGGAAGGATGGAAGGCTGAGTCGACCTGAGCAGGCTGCCTGAGAACCAGCTTCTGCTGGGATCGAACTCAGGCCGTGGAGAGAGTTTCGGCTGCAGCAACTGCCGCTTACCACTCTGCGCCACACGAGGCTGTTAGGATTTAAACAGGGCCACATTTATTAATAGATCTGCAAAAAGGGTTAATCTAAGTGGGAATCTTCTCTATTCCAGTCTCATGCCGTCGTTTTATCGGGCGAGACATTCACGGCTTAAGAGTGGCGCCTTGACGTTCGACATCTACCAGGCTTCCCCGTTTGGTGTAGAGAGGCCTTCTGTGTCACCCCCTCGTGCCACAGTGCTCCAAGTGGGTGAGAAAGGTTGGCTTCAAAGGTAACCCTTATCACTGCCAGCTGGGCCGCTCACCAACCCTAACCCGCTCAAAATGCCTGAACATACCTGCCTATCAGCAAATGCGACCAAATTGTTAACAACACCAACTCAACATAGTTATTTCTCCCTGCATGTCTTACAGTGTGAAGTAGGTGAAAAAACTCATAACCAATGACAGATTATGAGCAAAAAATTCCAACTCGGCCTCCGAAAGGATCCCCAGCGAGCTCGCTCTGCCTACAAGGAGGGAGGGAGCTGCATTTTGAAGAGGAGGAGGGGAGGGGCGAGAGCCAATACATGGGCTCAGATTCCCCCTCCCCTCTCCGGTGGCGCCACAGGGAGGCCGCCTATGGCGTGCCTTCCAGCCTCCCCATGCTCAGGCTGCGCTGGGCGTGGAAGTAAGGCATTTCTATATGGAGCATTGCCATAAGATAACTCTTAGAAATCACATTCCGGTTAATGAAAGTGTTGTGTATATAAATACGAATGTCTCTAGAGTCAGCATTTGAAGTCTTTGCATGTAACAATCAAATGAAAAGACTGCCAAAAATCATCCTACAGTGAAAAAAGTTACGCGGATCAGACCTTCTCTTTTTAGCGTCTTTTTGCTGTTAGCCGCACTCAACTTTATAAACAAGAGGAAAACTGCTCATTTAAGATCTGTGAACTGTTAATTTAAGATCTGTATAGGAACAATCTGAATCTTGTAGCAACTCCTCAAATGAGCAACATGTGCCTGCTGTAAGAATTTAATTAATGTGGAAGCCTGACAGTTGTGAAAAGAAATTGAACGTGCTAGTGCCAGGGGAAACTGCTACATACTATTACCTTTCAGAACAGAGCAGCCTCAGGCATTAGAAAAAGGAAAATCATGGAGGAAAAGGATTATGCAAGTTAAATAAGCAGCGCAGTCAGAATATTGTCTAGCATAGCCATCCACAACAGCCTTGATCCACTTTGCACACATACCTCTGTTGGAAGAATGGGTGGGGTATTTTTGGTTTGCTATTTTCTGGGTTTGGACAACACAATAACCAACGGTGGTTTAAATAGTCGATGGTTGGTTATTTAACCCACTATGGGTTATCATGTTGTGTGGCAGGAGATTTTTTTAACCAAAGGTTAGTTATTTAGTCAAAATAACAAACGCAAATAAACAACACTAGGCAGAGTTGGCTATTTGAACCACCTTGGCCACCACTGGTTATTTCGTCAGCCACTGAGTCGCAAGGCAAGAGCGGTCAAAGCGGAGGCTGCCACTCTAATCCAGCCGGCAGGGTAGATTTTCAGCAGCAACAGCTGATGGGATACTAGTAGGAGGACTGAGGGCAGATAGGGGGCGGGGGATATGTGACTGAACTCAGCATGGACTAATAGTCAACTCAACACTGTTGCTAATCCACACTACGGCTGATTATTACCATGTCATGTGGGGAGTACCCCCTAGATAAAGAACTGTCGAGTTGATTATTAACCCATCACTGACTATCATGTTGTCTGAATGCAGCCATTAACTGTTCCTCACAAAACCAAGCTACATGAAAAAACCCAGCAGTATTCATTATTTATTTGCAACATCTGCACACCCCAGAGGCAACTCCACATCTGAAGAATCATACAGCCAGGTAAAATCCTAGTATCAGGTTTACAGTGCAATCGTATACAAATCTACGTTTAAGTCTCACTCAGCATGTTCTCAAAACATGCAAACCCATGATTGGTGAATAGCCATGCAGTGGGGGTTGTTTTGCAAAGAACACCCAGTTGCGTGGTTGGTATACCTGACAGACGATCAGGTGCTCCAGTCACAGTGCGTTGGTTGTTTCCACCCCTTCCCCCTTGGTCCTCCAGCCCCCTCTGCCTAGCATCCCAGAGCATTGGCCACAGAACCCGACTTCTCTGCAACCAAGTCCCCCGTCTAATTCCGATTGTGGCCAGAACTTTTTTGAAATTCTCCCATCCCAGTTTTTGTGCAAAATCAGGTTGGGGAGGGGGAATCTCACTTTCCAAGGGTGTATGTGAAAAAAACATTTAAAATCACTCACACCAATCGGAAGCCCATGCTTTTAAGAGTGGACTACGCCTCGTGTGGCGCAGAGTGGTAAGCAGCAGTTACTGCAACCGAAACTCTCCCCACGGCCTGAGTTCGATCCCAGCGGAAGCCAGTTCTCAGGCAGCCTGGTCAGGTCAACTCAGCCTTCCATCCTTCTGAGGTCAGTAAAATGGGTACCCAGCTAGCTGGGGGAAAGGAACCACGACTGGGGAAGGCAATGGCAAACCACCCCGCTACAAAGTCTGCCAAGAAAACGTCAGTGAAAGCAGGCGTCCCTCTAGGAGTCAGTAATAACACAAGTGCTTTGCATGAGAGGTTCCTTTCCTTCCTACACCCTTGGAGGAGACCCCTCACCTAGCCCACCCCCACCTGTGCCAGTCTTCCTGCTACTTCATATGAAACTAGATGCCCACTCCACTTAACCTTGAAGATTGCTGAAGCCGCTTCTAGTTTGACAGCTGTTGAACTGGAAGCAGTTTCAGCAGTCTTGAGGAAGAAGGGGAACTGTGTGTGAAGCAGCCTAAAAATAGGTGCAGGGTACTAGATATAGGGTAACTTCAACTGCAACTCTGTATGATTGCAAAGTGTAACATACAGGGCTCCAGTCAAAGGAAGCCATTTTCCTTCACTAACCTGCAGTTGCGCAAGTGCACAGCAGCAATATACCAAAGGATGGGGGGTTATAAATTAAGGGAACATTAGCACACATTCCCCAGGCACAGACAGAATTTCTGTGCAAAACCAGGGCTGGGGATTTTTTTTAAAAAAAGGCTCCAACCACAATCAGAGCCGGGATGGGGAGATGGGCAGGGACAAACAGGGTGCCAGTCACGGCCCCACCAATATGCCACTCAGACACAGTTGGCGGGGCTATCATGGGGAAAGGGGCACTGGTAGCATCTTGGCCATGATCGCCAAAAGCGGCCATGTTCAAGAAGAGCAGCAGGAGTTTCTGCTGCTCTTGCCAAGTGGCTTGCTGCCAATACCCTTTACCAACAATGGGTTTGCATGTCCAGGTTTGGACAACACATGGGCAAAACAACCCATTGAGGACAAAACAACCCCTAGAACAGACCATGGGTAATCAGGGTGGGTTTTTTCCAAAAAAAAACCCAACAACATCCAGGTAAAACCAGTCTGGATTCAGACAGCAAACTAATCCACCATGGGTTGTTCAAACAAACAACCCATGATGGGTTGGCGAGTCATACAAATGAATTCAATGAGTCTTACTCCCAGATAAGTGTGTACAGGATTCCACCTCTATGTCTTTTTTTGTTTAAAGATATAAAAAAACCTGACAATGAGCCTCTCTCTTGGCAGGCAGGCAGTCAATGAGCAAGCAGGCAGTGGCATCTACTGCGCCTCCATTGTTGTCTGAGCCAGAGCAACGGTAAGTGAACATTTATTATTATTATTATTATTATTTATAAAGTGCCATCAATTTTCATGGCGCTGTACAGAATAAAACAAAACAAAACAAGACAATCTGCCATATTGCTTACAATCTAAAATCACTGTAACAGACAGGGGAGGGAGGGGAAAAACCAATAGGGATAGGGGACATTAAAACTAAATATAGACTAGTATGACCACACTACGGTTAAAAAGCTTTCGAGAAAAGAAATGTTTTCAAGTGAGATTTAAAAACAGAAATTGACGTCATGGTCCGCAAATGCACTGGAAGAGAATTCCAGGCATAGGGGGCAGCGAGCGAGAATGGGTGAAGACGAGTGAGAGATGTGGAAACTCTTGGGCAGGTAAGCGACATGGTGTTATTGGAGCGAGGGCACGAGCAGGGCGATGAAGTGAAATAAGGGACAAAAGGTAGAGAGGAGCCAGATTATGACAGGCTTTAAAAGTAAGAAGAAGAAGCTTGTATTGGATTCTATAAGAGATAGGAAGCCAGTGGAGGGATTTTAAAAGCGGGGTGACATGATCAAAACAACGAGCCAAGAAAATAATCCTAGCCGCCGAATGATGGAGACCAGTGGAGACAAATGAGAAGAGGGAAGACCGGTCAACAAAAGATTACAATAATCCAGGCAAGAAATAACCAAAGCATGAGCAAGGGTCTTGGCGGAAGAGACTGATAAGAACGGTCGAATTCTAGTGATGTTATACAAGAAAAAATGACAAGACTTAGCTACAGCCTCGATATGTGACGAAAAAGAAAGTGAAGAATTAAAAATAAAACTAAGGCTACGAGCTTCCTCAACAGGATGGAGCGTAACATTATTAATGGTGATAGAGAAGGAAGGAGAAGGAAGAGATTTAGGAGGAAAAACTAGCAATTCTGTTTTTGCCATGTTCAGTTTCATTCGGCACTGCAGCATCCAGGCAGAAACAACCGCGAGACAGGCCGAGATACGATCCTGAACATCAGACGACAAATCTGGGGAAGAAAGACATAGTTGAGTATCGTCAGCATATATATGGTATTGAAGACCATGGGAACGAATAAGATTACCCAAGGATAATGTGTAAAGGGAAAACAACAACGAGCCAAGCACAGAGCCCTGAGGAACCCCGACTGAAAGGGGAAAGGAACCAGACGAGAGGCCGTTCGCCGATACGTTAAATGACCGGCCTGATAAGTAAGAGGCAAACCAGTCATAGACCGAGTTGCAAAAGCCAAGGTCGCGAAGGGAGCTCAACAAGAGAGCGTGATCGACCGTATCAAAGGCCGCGGTAAGGTCCAGAAGAATAAGGACAGAGCAAAGGCCTTTAGACTTGGCAAGAAAAAGATCATTAGTAATCATAGTACACGCGGTCTCAATGGAATGCAGACGACAAAAACCAGACTGAAAAGGATCAAGGGAAGAGGTAGAAGAGAGAAAGTCAAGACACCGGGAGTAAACCACCCGTTCCAGAGTCTTTTAGGCGAATGGCAACAAAGAGGCAGGGCAGTCTCCATGTTGCAATGGTGAAGAGGAGCAGCAGGTCCAGGGGCCTCTTATCAGTGCACCTCCTTCTCGATGTGGGGTCTCAAGCAGGTGCCTGATCATGCCAACCATGGACACCGGCTCCACATGGTTCCTCTTCTTTCCTTTTACTACTCTATAAAGAACACTACCTGTGCCACCACCATGCTTCCGTTTCAAAATACCCCTCAATTGACACTAGCGCCACACAGCTTGACCACAATGATAAAAGCAACTCGAATGTCATTCTGCATTCTGTTATTTTCTGCTGCTGCTGTTATAGTGTTTTATGGTTATATTGTAAAAATGATTTAAATTGTGAGTTTGTTGTGTTTTCTTGTTGACAGCTGCCTTGAGCTCTTCCAAGGAAAGATGAGGTGTGACTGTTCTAAAGTAAATAAAAGATAGGCCTTTTAGTTATTGTAAAAAAAAAACCACTCACAATAGTCCTGTTGCACTTTCAGGATGCACAAATTTACTGCGGCATTAACTTCGCAGACTGGATTCTCTGCATATAAATATTCCAACAGAGGAGTAAAGTGGAACTTTCTCCACAACGAATGAAAGAAACTTATAAAACTCTATTAGTAAGCTTTAACCCCCAAATAGTGTGTAGTCTTTATTGTGCTTTCCTTATTTATATATGGTAAAAATGCAGAACCAAACAAGGAGAAACCCAGGCCTCATCCACACCAAGCAGGATATTGCACTATGAAAGCGTTATATGGTATGTGTCAATACCATAACAATACCCTAACAACAGTTGTCAGTGCACTTCAATACCACTATAAATCAGTAGTGTGGCTCCTGCCTTTTATATACCACTTTCATACTGCAATATCCTGCTTGGTGTAGATGAAGCCCCAGATGCCTAAATGGGGACTTAATCCAAACTTCACTTTTAAAAATAAGCTTGACTCTAAGCATATATGTAGGAAACATGGCAGGTGATAAGGACATCCTTACAAGCCTAAGCCACTGCCCTTCCCTTTTATACCAGGAGTGAGAAAGACAGCCCTCCTTCCCTGGACCCTTGCTGAAACTGCAAAATAAAAATGCCCGTGCAAGTTGGGGAGCTCTATGTACACTGGAGTTCTCTACACCTAGTGCAAATCAACGCTACTTTCTAATAAATTCTTCTGGTTCTGTCTGCTTCAATATTTTGTTGTTTTTATATTTTTGATGGTTTTAAATTTTGTATACTTTTTAATGTTCACTGTTTTTAACTTTTGTAAACCGCCCAGAGAGCTTCGGCTATGGGGCGGTATATAAATTTAATTAAATAAATAAATATCGTATCAAGGTGACCCAAAGAGCTAGCAACAGATTGCGTTAAACAGCGCACAGAATGGAATGCACCGTTTTCTTTCAAATTTCAGCTATCAAACGCACTAGACCCAAGTTCATTTCTGTCCATTTAGAGCATTCTTTTGTGCACCCAACTGAATTCATTCTTTACTGAGAAGCTGCTACACTGGATCAGAAAGATGCGTCATTAGACCTCTGCATTTAGATTCCATTCTTTTCTCTCAGTGCTTTTTCATAAAATTCACTTCATTCTCCATTCCCTTCCCCCCACTGAAACCTGGCTGAAGTGTCCTTCTTTACTTCAGCCACACTCAGGCCCAAAACAGACATTATTTTAAATCCAAATCTCACAGCTATCTGTAAAGGATATAAAATACTTAATTATCATATCAAATAACTTAAAAACACAAAATACAAAAATAGGACTATCTCCACAAACAACTATAAAAGTTCATCAAGGAAAGGGAAATTTTGCTCCCTCATAAGTTTGCCAAAAGACTGAACTTTTAAATATTACAGCTACAGCGATAATAATGATGTGTTTGTTCTCACAATATTATTATCTGTGTTACTTTTAATTTCATAGCCCTGTCATCTTATGATCTCATTGGGCTTCCGAATTGTCAGTTATCGCTTCTAAAATCTCAATTCAAACTGTTAATTAAAAGAGAAGCAACTCTTCAGAATATTTCCTTAAGTAAATTGCCAATCCTTTTGCTCAAGACACAGACAGCTTCATCAAGGAATCAGACTGAAGTATTAGCTTTAGCTCACACTGTATAAATGAAAATCTAATATATAAATTCATCCTTAATCCTAGAGATTTGGTAACCACTCTATATAATTTGATATAAGCTTATGCTTGGCTATAACAATGTATCAGAACCAGGAATCCTCAGCCAATCAGCTATGGCTCACTTCTGAAAGTACTCTTTTGCAAAACTTTTTTTTAAAGCACTTCAGATAAACTGAGTGAAAGCATGGTACACATAACACGTATATTTCCCAAACATTATTAATCCACATCCAAACAGAAGGAAACACATTTGCAAAAGGATGCAGCATGCATACTTTCCTCAACTTGTGGTATGCCAGTCATGCTCAATTCTCCCAAATAATATATAGCTCTAGTAAGAATAACCTGATTTAAATATTATATATACACTTAAATATTCAAACCTCTGGCTTGTGTGCCTCCTCCCTTGGCAAGGCTGCAAGGAGATCAGAAGCTTTGACTTCTGTGGTAAATTAACTACAGTTCATTGTTTCATCCAAGCCCCAAACTGTGGTTAAATCTTAGTCACAATTTAAGACAGTCTTCCCCAATTTGGTGCCCTTCAGATGTTTTGGACTACAACCCCAGCTTTCCTGACTATTGGCCATTCTGTCTGGGACTGATGGGAGTGGAAGTCCAAAACATCTGAAGAGCAGCACATCGGGGAATGTAGAATTAGCTTTACACACTTGGGGCCTTCCTAGACCCCGGCAGGGAGGCGGGGCCGAGGCGCGCTAACGTTAGCGCGCCTCACCCGGGCTTCCAGACGCACGACGCGCAGGGACAGCGGGTCCCTGCAGCGTCTGCCATTTTTTTGTTGTTGTTAAAGGGGCCGGGTGCGGCCCGAAGACTACGGGAAGGTAAGGTGTTTGTTTTTAACGGGGGGAGGGGCGAAGGATGGCAGGGTGGGTGGCAAGGGGGGAGAGCGGGTGACAGAGGGAGCGCCGCGCACCGCCGCCGCCCGAACAAGCAGGCGAGCGCGGCGCTCCCTCTGTCACCCGCCCTCCCCCCTTGCCACCCACCCTGCCATCCTTCGCCCCCCCCCGCTGATGGGCACAGTGCTCCTATGAGCGCTGTGCCAGGTCCGCGGCTTTTCGCGGCTCCTCGCGAGTAAGCAAGGAGCCGCAAAAAGCCGCGGAAGTCTCCACACTTTCCCCAGCCCCGGCCTGAGGCCGGAGCTGGGGAAAAAGCGCACCATAAGCGCATTGGCTTATGGCGCGTAAGACCAGGCCTCAGCGCGGCCTGTCTCCGGATTCCCCTGTGCGTCATCTGGACGCAGGGAAGCCGGGTCAGAAGGCGCGCTAAGGCCTCGTCTAGGAAGGCCCTAAGTTATGGAGGACTAGTTTAAGGAAACAAGCCAGGATCATAAACCAGTCTGAAGTTGGCTTGTTTCCCTAAACCAGCCCTCCCCAATGTGATGTAGTCCAACAAAATTTGGTGGGCAAGTCCCAGCATTCCTGGCTTGCTGGCTGGGGCAGAACTTTTGGCAGGCACTGTGATGTTCAGCTGCCTATTATGTATTAAATGTAAATATTTGTCAAGTTATTGGTTATATTAGGTATAAAATTCAAGGAAGTAACTCAATGTAGTCATAGATTGGGTTCATAAGGGGGGGTTGAATGCCTGGGTGCTGATTGGATGGTGGAGGGGGAGTGCTTGGATTGGCTGTGTGAGAGTGGGAGGAGCTGGAGAAATGTAGCTCTTTATATAATCTGAGCTGACAGGAAGACCATGGGTGTGGGTAGAAGTGGGGTAGAGAAAGTGAAGGAGTGATTAAGGAATGTGTATATGATTCTGTAAGGAGAACAGCGATATATGAGAGAAGTGGATGATTTTATGAGACTAAAGATAGTTGAGTATATAGACAGTAGTATTTATATAGTGGAACCTTTTAAGAAAGAACTGATAGAAACCAATACGCTTAGAACCTTGTAACCATACACATTTCAACTGAGGAAACCAATAAGATTATGTACACACACTTACTTATGTTAATAAATTCTAATTACTTTCAAACAAATGGTGTGGTCTGTGGAGGAGTGACTAAGGAGAGAAAAGTTAATGGTGGCAGTAGAATGGGAAACTGAGAGCTAGGATGCTGGGCTGTGGAGCTGTGGGGCCTAAAGAATAAAGGCAAGACAGGAGCAGCAGCAGTAGGCCTACACCCTCACACATGTTATCAGCACAGGGGGAACTGAAGTGGTCCTGTGTACTACTGGTGTGGATAGTCCCTGTCTGGTAGCTTGTGGGCATCACAAGTGTGCAGGACATCACATGCACTAAGTTGGGGAATGCTGCTCGAAAGCACAGTTAAGAGAAATGAAAGCTTCTCATCGCTTCAGTTGCATCAGAAAAAAGGCAGGCAACTGGCCCAAAACCCATTCACATAATGCTAAACCATAGTTTTTATAATTATATTCAAACAGGGCGATTGTGTTTCAGTACTAATCAGTGAACAGTGGTGGCAGGACTTAATCCAACATTCTGCTCCCTCCTGGATCATGTTGTTGTTGTTGTTGTTGTTGTTTTTAACACAGGAAAGTATCAGAGTACAGTTTTGTCCCCTTACCTGAGCCTTCATGGGTTATGCTATCATTCTGAATAAATTAGTAAGGCTTATTCATAGGCTTATTAGTTCACTTTTTTGTACTTTTTAAAAAATCAGAACTGCTAGCCTTGATATAAAGCATAAACTCATTTCAGCATCTAATTTATTAGATGAGCAAGGTGTAAATCAGTGGATGAAGACAGCTAAAAAAGGAAAACTCCCAGCAATGTCCAGATCCCCTGACTTATCTCCCTAATTTCAAGAGCTCTTGTGTTATCGCTGGTAGGTGGGATTCATAGGAAAGTACAGTGGCCTGTGAATGACCCAAGATAGTCCAGCAAGAGGGCATTGCTGTAATACCTTCAAACTTCTTCGCCATGAAGTCCGGAGTTATTATGTCAGGGTAACAAACCTGGAAAAATAATCTCTGTTGTATGAGCAAAACCTAATATTCTCGTTTCTATCAGTTTTTAACATACAACTGAACAGCAGATATGAGGATCATATGCTATAACAGTTTGCAAGAACTGCCATTATAGAAAATTAGTTACAGCTTGGAGAGATCCTACATTATTGTTAAATGCAAATTGGATGCCCAACATTATTATTTATTGCCTCAAAAACATGACACATTAACACTCAATAGTATTACTGAATAAAACTAAGAGACAGAGTCTTCATACCTTCCAGGCAGAATGTTTTACTTCGCTATCGTAATACTTCATGTGCATACTTCCAAGAAAGACTCATGAGCACACAAGTTCATTAAGGGAGTGAGAGAATCAATTGTAAAATGGAAAAGGCCGAGTAAGGTCATATTTCAAAGAGATTAATATGGTACATTCCATTATGTTGTAATCAGTTTCTCTCTTTCATCCTATAAGCTCCAATAGTTTATTCTAATTTTGAAAGTGGATCATTTTCCTTCTTTCATTTCATCTCCATCCCAAGTAGAGTGAGAAATTTAAACGTGCTGCAGGCAGTTTGCATTTAACATGGCCTTTGGAGTAGACGATAGTGATGTTGCTGACCATTTTTCTCCTTAATAAGAAAAACATTCAAATGCTACTAATATTGCTGCCTTGGCAAACTGCACTTAATAGATGAGACTTGCCCCACACATGACATAGGGAACATTAATCAATAGTGAATTTTATTTCAATTTATTATAGTTGCTGTCTGAATGGGAGGGGGGAAGCTTACACTGCAGAAATGTCTTGCGTTATAAATGCACAAATGATACAATCGCAGATTTTACAAGTAAAATCCTTATTTTGATTAAAATTATTTCCAGTTCACTATCTAAATAGTTAAGACAGTATAGCCAATGCCACACTCAGGGTAAGAAGCAGGAGCAGTAATGAGTTCTTTTGGTGTTATTTAGCTTTCTTATATTTGAGAGATTTTATCCTTATAAGACAGATTTATTGCACTTCACTCTTTAAGAATGGGAAGACTGATACGTATCTGAATAATTCATAATAAATTACTTTAATCTTTTCATTTAGGACATGTGTGCATTTTTTTTAAAAAAAAAGTTGTTCATTAATCAGAGTCCCCTACGTTCTAACCTAAGCAATTGCCAGGCGAAAACAGACTCATCAAGCTGTCTTTTCACAGAAATTCCTGGGTAAAGACACTGCACACTAACCCACAGGAGATTTCACACCTTCCAAGCCACTGGATAATGATGATTTCTTTACACTATGATGTGTGGTTTGACCTAGTCTTGTAAGACAAAGACACTTATAGGAAAGTCTTGTGAAGTCAAAAGTCGTTTCTAATTTGGATCTACCCAAAGTGATGGGTGCAAAAGAAGTGTCACCATGCCAGAATTTGGTGGGGAACACTTTAAAATCATAACACCTCATTAGCTTGCCACACCATTTTCCTATGTTTTCATTTCCTTCAATGCATACTACTGGGTTCCAAGTTCTTAAATAAAAGCTTTCCCTTTTATGATCAGGCTGTTCAGCCTTCCTCCTTTATTAACTCAGTACTGCTGAAAAATTCAGAATTAAAGGCGCTGCAATTCATCATCTCTGAATCAAGTCATGACTGTATAGGACAAGAAAACCGGGACTGCTACCAGTTTGTCCACTTGCTATCAAATTGCACAGGATTTCACTTACATCCTTATAAGAAACACATGAAAACCAGTAATACATAAATATTATTTACCTAAAACTCTTGAGTTAGTATAATTCAGTGCTTTGTACATAATTCTAATTCTACGCTTACATAGGGAGAAGTTAATTAATTTCTTTAAATCCCAAACCCCGACTAGCTTCAGTCAAATTTACAACTGAGCATTGTTTAAAGATCCATAGACTATCTGCAACTAGATGGTCGAGATACTTGCTTCTGCAACTGTTTTACACTTCTGAGGGACTGAGAATACACCCATTTTCTCCTTACTGACAGAGGAGATAGTGCTTTGTTTGTACACACTGAGCAACATAAAGTGAGAGCATCCCGTTTGCAATGGCAGTGAAAGAACATATTTACACTGCCTGCAGCCAGTTTGTTAGAGAGATTATTATTTTACTACTTTGTTGATTTGAGACAAGCTAATTCTGGTTAGATAAGTAGGTAGATACATGGAGAGAAGGGAGGTGCAATGAAACCCCACATATATTTTCAACACCAGGTGAAGACCTTTTTTATTTTTCCAGTATTTTAACACTTTACCATCTTAATCTTTTACCTTTGCTGTTTTCAAACTGTTTTTAAAGCTGTATTTTAAATCTCTGTATTGTGGCTTGGTTTTTATTCTAGCTGTATTTTTATATTGTGTTTTTATATTGCAGTTTATGTTTTATACTTTAAATTCTACTTTGTGGTTTTAATTTTTGTGAACCACCTGGAGAGCTTCGGCTCTTGGGTGGTATAGAAATACAATAAATAAATAAGTAAATAAAATATATATACCAGGGCTTAGCATAACAGCTACTAACCTTTAGATGTAAGTGTTGACCATTACTTTTATCAGGAGGTTGCTCTTGCAAACAACAAAAGAACCAGCTAATAAAATCCCACTTCAACTGACTATCCAACTTTATTGCTCTATAGCTCCATACTGACACTAATTTCATCAAACAATTAAAGAAGGAAATCTGCACTGCTACTAAGAGGATATTGGCTTAGCTATTGCTTTTCCCCAGATTTAATAAAGCTATTAAGAGATACAAGGCTATCAACTACAAGGGTTGATGTATTTAAGGAAATTGTGGGAGTTCACACACAGCATCTAAAAAATCCATATGAACTACTATTCCACAAATATTTCATAGTCCATAGCAATCTTGCCCCTGGTTACATAGTAGAGAAATATAATTGCTTGCAATTTATTTGTTCTTATTTTTGCTGTAAACTTCTACTGTTCTTTGTTAAACCTATCTCTAGAACCACCTGTTCATCAGTAAAAAAAAAAAAAGAATTAAAAAGTAAAGGAAGTATGTAAATATATGTATTAAGAATTGGCCATGGTGTCAGGCTCAGCTTTCTGGAACTCTCTGGCAAGTTGACACAGATCCCTGTTTGCAACAAAACTCTTTATTGCAAAAGTTTGGGTTGCATAGATCAGCTTCTCAGAGTTTCATGGCAGAGCTTACTGCATTTATAATTCCCAAAAAGTCAACTAGCCTACACAAGAGCTATTGGCACATTGCTTTGGTCAAGGGACAGTCTAAAGGCTCAAATTCATATAGTCAGTCATAATCCCAACAATAATAGCAATTCAGAGTCTCAATGTTACAAAAGTCATGGCAGAGAAGAGTTCAAGATTCACAATAAATCCAAACATGGAAGTATTCCGAGTACTAAAGACGTTGTTCTCAGCAAAGGCTCTTCAGTCTGTATACTACCAGTTTAAATACAGGGGAGGCAGCTTATAAAGCCCCTCTTCTGATGAGCTATCTTGACATGGAAATCTGACCTATGTTGGAAAGGGCATTTCTGTTCAGCAGTATATCGAAGAAGGTGCTACTATTCTGCCCTCTTAATTCTATGTCTTCACCTGGGTGACACTCCTGAAGCCCCCTTCCCTGCAGAGTCCTCCTCCTGCTCAATTCCCACTGATTTTTTCTCAGGTTGGAAATCAGAGGTCTTATTCAAGGCTGACTCTTGCAGCTATGGCTGATAGAGATTAACATCCTTCTTTAGGATGCTATCAGATGGGAAGCCAGGCAGAGGCATACTTTCAGGTCTTGAACTTCCTATGATCATACTGAATCCTAAATCATCCTGTTCTCATTCTGAATCAGACTGTTTCCAAATTTGGGGACCTACAGTGGCAGATAGGCTAGGCCAGACACATGGAGGTCACTGGGACAGAGGCAGGAATGGTACACAGAAGAAGTTGTTGGGCTTTAACTACCATCATCCATCACCACTGGCCATGTTGACTGAGGCTGATGGGCAGTCGGCATCTGATGTGGCAGACATTACATAAAGGGAGAATCAGCACTCTGTCTCCTGAGAGAAAGTGTTAATGTTTCCTATGTGAGTCATGTGTGGCGTCAGAAATGGTATTCATTTTGGCTGTGTGCATGAAGAAAGGAGCAGTGTTTGTGCATGTTTGTTCCACCTGTGCTTAGAAGGGGGAAGTGTGCTGCTGCAAAAGGGCACCAACAGTGGTAGAGGATAGGGTTATATTTAAGTCTGAGTAAACAACTAGGGGTCCAACATTTTGAACTGATTTAAATACATTAGGAACCAGCAAGATATGACACTTCAAGGGTGAGGCATAAAAGCACCACACCCAGAAATAGATTTATAGAGAGAGCTGGGGAAGGGACCACAGGCGGCTTCCCACAAAATAACACTTTACTAGAAATAGGCCTGATTGCTGATAAATACATGTTATTCACTTGGTTTGAATTTTCTACTTTAGGATTAGGTGGGTATGTTCTGGAAAGCTATGATGGGGAGGAGGAGAAATCAGCTTATTCAGAAAATAAAACTTTATTTCTTTCTTTTATTATCCTCCACAACTGTTGCCTTACTCTTAAATTTATTGTTAGTACGGGTTGTTAGCAGATGTCTGTAATATACTTTGAATACTTCTGTGAAAACTGCACACGCTGATAAATAAAAAGCTTCCCGTTTTTGCTCAGCATATGGTTTTATTCTTCGATATTTCCTATGGAAACTATTCCTTTTCCAAAATGAAAATTCAGCAGAATTCCAAATCTCACCCATATTTCAGTCTAACAGCAACTGTGCTATTAAACCTTCACCTACATTTCCAATAATATCACACTGCATATATAACAAGCAGTTATGTCCTTCAGAGTCTCCTTTGTAGTTCCTAAAGTACTGGAATGTTAACATTCAACTTCCTCTATAATATAGACATATAATGCATTTATAAAGCCTGCTTGAGGATTCATACTAAAAAAATTAAGTAGAGTTGCTTAATTTGGCTATTTAGATTTTATGGACCCAACCATGGTCCTTTTGGATTTACCAGTTATAACAATGTTTAACATTAGGATCTCCAAAATGGAAGGTGTTATGTAATGCTCATTAGATTCTGTATAATCCGTTAAGTAACAACCCTAGTTATGAACGTTCTCTTCCATGTAAAACAGGGGTCAGGAACCTTTTCAGCCCAAGAGCGACATTTCCTTGTAGCTAACTTTCTAGGAGCTGCATGCCAGCAGTGGGTGGGACCAAAACAAGGAGTGGGTGGGGTTAAGCACACATTCACTCAACCCCACCCCCACGGTGCATTAAGTTTGAATAAAGCATCCCACTGGAGCCAATGGAAGACTTTTTTCAAGCCTAATCACTGGTGGGTGGGGTGATCTTTGTAGTGCACAGTAAGGGGAGATAACCCTTCCCAGCTGCCATCATTACAAAACTGGCAGCTGTCTGTTTGAAGAGAAACAGAGTGCTCTGTTTTTTGTAGGCATCTTGCTTTTCTTCCATGTAGTAAGTGCCAACAGGAGGAACAGAACACTTCTCAGGACGTTAATCTGGCAGGGGCTGAGGTGGACAGGCCCATGGAATCCTTAATTTCCAGGTTGTATCCTGGCAACCAAAGTGCAAATCTATACTGAACATTACAATCATACATCTCCCCCCAAAAAGGTTGCATACTGTTTTTAAATCAATAAATAATGTTTGGAACTTGAAAAGAATGGGTAGGGTGGTGTAAAGACAAGGAAGGACTGCTTATCCCTTTGCCCCCTGCAAAGAAGTGATCATGGGTGTTTGTGTGTGTGACGATCCTTGACATTCTTTTTCAGAAATCAATCCCATAATTCTTAGCCCACAGTAAACTCCTCCAATTTTTCTGAGTGATATGAAGTCTCTACTTTGGATAGAGACCTGCCCCCACTTTGTACAATTGTCATCCACACCTTGACCTTAAAGGGTACAACTATATCACATCACAACTATTACAGAAAAAAAATTCAAGATACAAAAGCCTGCATGTAGGTAGGTGGGTGAGTGGGTGGTTGAATAGAAATATTTAAGCATTGAAAATATAAAATATTTTGATGTTGGTGGCCTAAAATACTATTAAATTGATTAAGGATCTTTTAAGGATCACTTTATTTCACTTTCAAGCATTCTGATAGCAGTGAAAGTCTTTATGGAGAACGCTGACGCATATGAAAAAATGCATTTTGCCAGTAAGGCTATGTGGCAGAATGGCCAGGATTTGTCACAAACTAGGTGATAAATTGCTTACTATGATGCAAACTATAAAACAAAAATTTTAAAGAATCAGAACAATTACAAAATTGACATCATGGACACAATGACGAATGGAAACAGATGAAATGTTAGGAGACCTAATGCCATACACAAAAATCATTGATTTTTCTCTGATTACTGCTTAGGTGATCAGAGTGTATTAGGTACTTGTTGTCTGCTTGCACAGTGTTTTATTAATGCTCCAGATCAGACATCCAATTTGGAAATCAATGCTTACTTCATCATTTTTCTCTGAAAGCTTCTATTATTCACAATTGATTTAACAGAAATGAAAGGCTTACCATTAACAAGAGCCAGCTGCTGACACTTCGAAGATGAATTATTGAACTTCTGAAAGTGAATTAACTGAACCATCATCTTGTTTGATGCCTCTCCCACTGAAGCCAGCATATTTATAATTACAGACCCTACACAACCAAAACTAGCTTCTGAATCACCTTCCTTAACCAAAAGTTAAGGAAATAAGGGAAAGCAAGAAGGAGTTGCAACTGAATGTCAACTTGCCTTCCTCCTATCCATTTCCCTTCAAAATATAAGGGCAAGTTACTTTTACTTTAACATTCAAATATATACTTCTTAGGTGCATATTTACGTAAGGTAAACCGTAAGGTAAAAATATCTTTCTAACTCAGAAAATAGAAACTCCAATTGTCAGGAAACATGAAGCAGTTCATGTTAAAGTTTGCTATTAGAAACGACAAAGAAAAGCTATAAGACAATTCCTGTTATATTAACATTCCAGCAGTTTAATCCAAAATATAAATAGAACACATTCATCCTTTGGATCTATAAAACAGGTAATGATGTTTAATCTTAATTACAAATAATTCAAGAACTATGTATTTCAGACTGGAAGACAGAAACATCAAGCTCTTTGAAGATCTAAGAAAGAAAATTCAAGAACTACTAGTCAGGGTTTATGAAAATCAAACAATAGATGCCTCAAAATTTAGGGTGACCATATGAAAAGGAGGACAGGCCTCCTGTATCTTTAACACTTGTATAGAAAAGGGAATTTCAGCAAGTGTCATTTGTATGCATGCGGCACCTGGTGAAATTCTCTCTTCATCACAACAGTTAAAACTGCAAGAGCCCTGCCCTCTTTTGTATCTGAAGAAAATAGAAGGCTGTGGTTTGGAAACAACAACAGTATAATAAGAGTGATAACACTCAAACCACAAAGACATCAAAACAACTTTTATAGATGAAATGCTGAGTATGGTGTTTTTGAAATATTTTTCAGCGTCATACTGAGGAAGAATCTTCGAAACAGCAATTAGTACCAGACTACTGTTTATATAAAAGACGCTTCATGTGAATAGTTCACTATATGTATATTAGATGTTGATATTGCAGGCTTTGTTATGAATGTTAGTGTGAACATCCTATAAATATTGTTGACGTGCCTGTTCTTTGTACATTTGTAAAGTTTCTGAATTATTCATCTATGAAAGTTGTTTTGATGTCTTTGTGGTTTGAGTGTTATCACTCTTATTATACTGCTCTTTTGTATCTGGTCACTAACCCTAACCTTAACCCTAACCCTTTTCTATGCAACTATTAAAGATATAGGAGTCCTGTCCTCCTTTTCATATGGTCACCCTATCAAAATTGGTTTCACTTGACAAGATTGGGAAACATTCAAAGTTTTCCTGACAGTTCTCCTACCAATAAACATTCAAGTCCAACCTATAAAGTTAGTCAAGTCTTATTTGAGACTGCTAGCATGCTTGCGTTTACTGGTCTTAAAAGGACCTATTAAAGTATATATTTTCATCAAATGTTTGATCTGCATTGTAACACATTCTTAAAGATTGTGTCTTTTTTAGACTTCTTTTAGAACCAACTTCTAGAAGACTTTCCCTTTAAATATGAAATGATGATCTCAGAAAGCCAAATTCACAAAAACATTTGTCTGTTTCTCCTCAAGGCCAAACCAGATGCAAAATGGGAGAGCTGAAATTAACATCTCCCTTTTTTTGTTTTTTGTTTCACTAATTAAAGCCAAACAGATCTTTGAAGATTGGGAATGTTATAAAGTAAGGAATGATGTGCAACCCTTTCCCAGATATAAATCAGTGCCCCTCAACCCCAGTGCACCTAGTAGGTAATCTTTACCAATCTTTCCCCATGTGCAGCTAGAGAAGGGGAAATTTACATCAGGAAAGGGTCATCAGAGGAAAGATTCAACACCCTGCTAGAGAACCACATCCCTGATTTTCAAAGTGCCCTGAAGAGGTTCCTAATGAGCAAATAAAACTGTCGGAGATCTTAATCTCAAATCTTCCACCAGCATTTCAAACATATTAAGGATACTGTTTGCATAAACACACATGATTCATGTAATGATTTTATTTCTGTTTGTGACATTACCTTTCTACTAAGCAAAGTAACTACATTCTGTTTTTTAACTTGGCAAGTAGAGTTGATGTGATGTTAAGGCACTTACCTGTTTCGGGGCTTAAGTACATACTTGACTCTGTAGATTTGCAGTAAACTAAGTATTGTGTAAAAAACCTCCCCTCCCCCTTCAGTCCACAAAAGGCTAGAAGGTATCCCTAAAGGACAAACTATCATGAGGAAAAGCCCTTTACATGGTCCATTATTAGACACTCATTTCTACAACAGAGCAGAGAGATACAGGCAGAAAACAAGGACAGTAGTAATGAGCAGATAGGAAGTAGTAGCTAGGGTGACCGAACTAGGGGTGGTTGAATCCAAAATTACCAAAATGAGTAGGCATTCCATTCTTCTCCAGTAACTTATATATGAGTAGACAACGTATTGCCAGTAATCATATTGCTGGCATCCACTAACCACTTCGAAACTACCCAGAGTTTGCCCAAACACATTAGAGAGTTTTAAAGAAGTCACCCAAAAGCATTACGGATTCTTAAGGACCTTCCCACCAAGCTATCAGAAGGAGTAGGCTTCCAGCAACTCTTTAGTATAGACTGCAGCAGCCTGCTGATTGACAATACGTTTTTTCCCTAACCACATTCCAAAAACACTCCCGTAATGTGTGTGAGTGTGTGTTTCAAGCAGTATTATAATTTTAGGTGCTAAAAACTTTCCTTGGTCTCCTTAGTTCTATATCTTTCAGATGCCAAAAGGACATGTTCAGCAGACAGAATTTATTCAAGGATGCTCAGAATTTGATTCCAAGGCTAAGCGACAATTAAGATAACCCAGCGAGGTATATTTGCAACTGTAAACAATAAGGTGGAATTGCAAGATCAATTAAGATTTCTACAATAATTGTATCTATAATCAAATTTTAACATTTACTCAGTATCATACAATTTATCAGTTTGGTAGGACACTGGAGTTTATAAGAGAATGGCTGTCCGCAAGTTCCAAATTAAATATTATCAGGTTTATCATGTAATTAGCCAAACTTTTTTTTAGAGCTCAACATGTCTCAATATTTTAGAACTTATTTTACAATAAGAAATTTATATATACATATTTATACAAAAGACAAAATCTGAAAATGTATATTGCGAAGTCAAAGGTGTTTTTGCTGTTTTCCAACTTAAGTTATCAAGATGGGAACTGACAGATATGGAATACTCTTCCTCAATTAATTGTAATAGCCATTTATGGACGGGTATACTCACAGATTGAGTGGGAAGGGAAAGTGTTTAGGGATGCTGGGCATGCCACAATGGTAAACTGAAGGCGAGTTCAAGAGTTCAATCTAAATGCCTGACATCACATGTTGCATGATGGCTGACATGTACAAGAGGTTGGATAAAGGCTTGGGAATGATAAGAAGGAATCACCTCTGATGACTTATCACCCAATGGCTGTCAACAGCACTTTTACACATTTGAGTTACCAATGTGATCAAGTGAATAATGTAATGTTTGAATGCACACTTAGCAATCCTATCTCTGAAATGGGGGGAGGGGGAGAATCAGGCAGTCTGTACTTCATCAAGGACAGAAGTATACATCTTCCCATCTAATAGGCTAGTGTAAAAACATCAGAAAACCCACAAGTTGATGGAGACACAAGGTGGGGCAGGGGATACTTACAGCAATCTGTACATCTTTGTACATCCCAAGAAAAAGAATAAGGTGATACAAGAGGGTTCTAGGAATGCATCCATCCAAATACAAACTATATAGAAGACTCACCCTAGAACAGTGGTCTTCAACTGGTCCAGACCTGAGACCCACCTCGGACTCCCAATCTGCAACATGTGACCCAATTTAACAATTGCTCAACATAGGGGCAACAGCTTTGCCACGACCCATCTGGACTGATCTCGTGACCCACTTTTGGGATCATGACCCAACAATTGAAGACCACTGCCCTAGAAGATTTATATTCAATCATTAAGTGTGGACAAAACCAGATCTCAATCTGAACCTAAGCTCATTCTAGGAAGTTGTAAAATAAAACAGTGTCTTAGAAATTAAGCCCTGGCCAACACTGCCACAGTTTAAGATGCATGAATGCTCAATGCACGCCTCCATCACCGCCTACGTGATGGTCAAATCCGCCTTCTTCATGCAAGATGAACAAAATTTCATGACACTGGCAGTTGCATTCCTCACTTTAATTACAGGGAATACTCTTCTAATTGCTCAGATAATGTTCTTCTCTATTGAGTGTTTAAGTGCCAAACCACACATTACTTTAAATCTGTCTTGTAGCTGCATCGGGGGGGGGTCCTCATTTTTATTCTAGAGTAGGCACAGGGCCCTCAAACTGAAATGAGACCCTAGAGTGGGGATATATGACTTTTAATATCCAGATTGAGGGATCTGCACCTATCCTAGTGTAAACATGAAAAGCAGCTTTATACCAGTGTATTGGACTGGTTCACACAACTTAACCAGGGTTAAGCAATTTGGAGCAAACGATGATCTTCCCCCTCATTCCTCTCATCTGTAGCATGGATGCCTATCCTCTCTTTAACTTTATTAATTCTTACATCAACACAACACTTTAACCATGGTTAAGCCCAACTAGATTCCCTCTTAATTGTGGCTTACAAACTAGCTTAGAAACCTGGTTTCAAATTCTTCTTAATATGGGATGGGGGGAAGGCAGCATGAACCCCCTAGCCAGGTTCTAATTGCTTAACCACGGCTACGTCATCAGGAGTGCTTTATGTGCACCATTCCCTATTTTATTTTATTTTTTGAGACCCATTTTAATTAGTAATTAGCTTACCTCTCATTGCACTATAGCATCTGCAAAATGGAAACAAAGCAGCTAGGAAGATGGCACTTGACATGCCCTCTGCCTGGAAGAAAAGGAAATAAAGAGAGAGCAATTAAGAGCAAAAATAATAGCACAGCAAACATTCCCAGCTTCCATAATCTCAAAGAACAGAAGCACAACAACAAAACAAAAACAGCCATTAATACCTTCCGGTTTCATAAACATTAAATGGCAGATTGCACTGAGCTGCAATGACTTAAACTTGTAACTTGCTGCCTTTCTTTAGTATGGTGTCTTGGAAAAATAAGCAACCATACAGTATAAATTTCATAAAAGCTAGAAGTAAGTTTATGGAAGACAGGAACTTATCCAACTTATCCATATTTGTTCTTATGAAAGCTACAATTGTAGATCATGTTTTCACCACCAGGTATGCATTTAGAAAATTAAAAAACTGAATGCCAATGCCAGGGGGGGAAATATTTCTCATAGTGGCCAATACTGCACTATTATTTTATCAGACAATCTGATCCTTTGTATTTTACAACTGTTGTATTTTACTATTGTTTAGAGACTGTTTTTGGCCAAAGAGGCACACAAATTTCACTATAAACGAACAAGCAAGCAAAAGGTACAATTTCCAAATATTTGCTATCAGAACACTTTCCCAGACCTCCTCTGTCCTTAAAAAGAAATCTAGCTTTCCTGTTTGTACTAGATGTTATGTCCATCTGCTATCCGTAAAACAAAGTAAAACAGAATCAACAGACATAGCTTGTTCCATCCATAAACCAAGTCTCTAATATTTAAAGAGAACCTTTTGAAAGCTGAGGTGATTGCTGCACGAACTGAACTAGCCAGTTGGCTCTTGTGGTGCCTATCGCCTACTTCCCTGTGATAATCCTTCCCTACTATCAGACAGCAAAGCAGCTCAGGTATCGTGTGAGATTTCCCAGATTCCGTTTAATCAAAACAGAAGGAACTGAACACGAAAACAGTAAGGCCTTAGCTAGACCTAAGGATTATCCCAGGCAAGTGGAGGGATCATCCGTGCCTGTTCCCGGTATCCCCTGTGGGTCATTTGGATGTACAGGGATGATCCCGGGACAATCCTGGGATATAGGCCTGGTCTAGCCATGGCCTAAGACTGAAAGACTGATATAAACACACAGGCCTGTAAATAGATTCGCCCCACCCACCAACAAAAAGCAAACTATTGTCAAAACGCACGCTGAACAGAACAAAAACCAAATGCAAATACATGACCCAGCAATGTAATTACTTCCCTGGTGCACAAAAGTCGTTAAAGTTAGGATGTCATCAGTCTTCTCCCCTTTGACTCTTATCATGTTGCTCCCATAAACCAATTGTGGACATTTTTATGCTGAGTATAGGGTGGCCATGAGTCCTCTTTTACAGATGGCAGTCCTGTACTTGAAGGGCTCACAAAGGACTGTCCTCTATTTTGAAGGTGTCCCTGATTTGAAAGGCTCTACAGTCCAAGTCCAGTACAAAGACAAAGTACCATGAGGACACAGAGATGGACAAAGAAATTGCCCATCATCAGTCAACCCGGGGAAGGGACAGACTGAGCAAGCAGGCACATGGGTCACCTGGCCACAGCCTTCCCCACTAGGGTGAAACATACTCTATTTCTATTTAAATTATAATAATTTCTAAATGTTCATATGCAAATTTGTGCACATTTTGTCCTCTTTTTTGGTGATGTATCTCCTCTTTTTTCCTGTTTACAACTACTGGGGCAACTTTGCAAATAAAGGTACAATATTATTAGCCTACCCAAAAAAGTGGTTAATAGCCTGCTTTCCATACAGTTTTGAAAAAGGAAGTCTAATTCCATGTCTGAGAAGACATGGATCTAAAACCATATGTTCTAGGATTTTAAGTTTTAAAATAAAGAAAAGTCAACAACAGTGGTGGTGGTGGAATTTATTCATTTTTACCTTGTTGCAACTTCAAAAGGAACAGATAGAAACAAAAAAACCAGCCAGCATAGCTAATGGTCAGGAATGCTGGGAGTTGCAGTCCAAAACCTCTGGAGGATGCCTGCTTAAGAGAGGCTGGTCTACATGGAGTATAGCTGATCAAGATGAGGCCGGTTTTGGGGTCCAAACTGGTTCCTATTTATAACAAAACTGTGAAACGCTTTACAAGAATATATGTAACTCCCGTGGTGCCTGAAATTTGGTCAAGGGAGGTGCTAAAACAAAGGACTATAAGTTGCTTTTGGTGTGCAAGAACATGTGAGGTTGTAGGTGGTCTCTGCACATTAGCATTTATTAACCAACTATAAAGAGTCTTGCACACACCCTCACACATAGTCTAAGAAAAGCAAATTTCAAACTATCCTGTCTTAAGGCAGCAGCAGCTTCTACAGCTACTTATAAAGCAATCCTTTGCAAGTTTACTCAGAAGAAGGCCCCACTCTGTTCAATGGGACTTATTCCAAGGTAAATGTGTAAAGGAGTGTAGCCTTAGATTTCACTTTGCAAGTATGAGCTAAATAGAAGATGGCACGGGCTTCTTCCAAAAGCCACACTCACAGAGCATTAGACAAACCTCTGACTTTGAGTCATTACCTTAATTTGCTAAGATCTGACCATAACAACTAATATACAAACAGCAGAAGCTTTTGGTACAAAAATGCTGGCTCAAGAGTCGACAGGTACTGAACTGGCGCAATAATTGACAGTACTGAACCGGTAACATCCAATAGATTTCCATTTAATTTAAATGGTCAGACATGTCAGGAAACGTGCTTCAAATCAGAGGCCCTGAATCATCACATAGTCACCTGGGACTGGTGACCAGATGACTTGCCAATGACAAGCCCTGCATTCAGCAATGGCACTTCTTACCAATGTATGCGCAAGCAGTGCCAAGCTTTCAGTGTTTGGCATTGCAATTGGAGCACTCTAAATTGCAACACTGTACCGGATCACCATTCCCACAGACATTTGTAAGGGCATCCAGGCCTCATTGTGCCATAAGCAGAGAGCAGTGTCAAACACTATTCGCAAAAGAATCCGCTCCATACAACCTAAGCTAGTGAGCCTAGACACAGAAACCAAGGGACTCCTGTAGCACTCTATAAAGCAAGAAGTCTAATTGTGAATTTCTTCCCTGTTATAGAGATAATTCAAGCACATATCAAGAGGGACCATAGCTCAGTAGTAAAGCACATGCTAATTCCAGTTACATTTCTATCTCCAGTTAAAAGGATCAAGTAACAGGTGTTGCGAAAGACCTCTGCCAGAGACAGGGGAGAGCCACTGCCTGTTAAATGCAGTTAATCCTAGGCTAGATGGGCAAACACTCTGCTAAGTAAAAGGCAACTTCCTATGTTCCTAAGCTGTATTTCATGTTCAGGTCACGTATGATGTCAAAAACCTCCGTTTGAGATACTGTGAGTGAATAAGGCTATGAATAAGGCTTTTTGCCTTATTCACTGTGGTTAGAGCCATGGTTTAAAGTGTCTTCTGAACAGGATCTGCTAGTAACAGAAGATAGTGCTGGGCTAAATGATCAAACCCTATAAAAGACAGCTACAGCTACCTATGTCTATACAGAAAAAGGGAAGGATCCAACAGTGGCTGTGTGCTAGTGGTCTTGTTGTACCAGTGGAAAGCAACACTTGTGCAAAGTCAATAGTACTTGTTAGTGTGCCGGGTTGGGAAACCCATTGCACTAGCAAGTGCTACTGATGTTATGCAAGCGGTGGTTTTAGCTAGCCCACTATCAAAAGTACTGGTGCATGTGCACTACTGGATCTTTCCCATAATATATACTAAGGCCATATAAAGATATTTTTCATATTGTCCTATTCAGACAACACGCTAAACTATGATGGTTAAGCTTTTTGAGCTAAACATTATGGCTTAGCGTGTTGTGTGAACCATGACTTAGTGTGTCATGTGAACCATTCCTAACCACGGTGGCTGCATAAACACCTTTTAAGCATACTCACTAACCACTTGCTGCAAAAGGGTTGGAAGCCCAACCATGGCTTAGTGTGTCGTCTGAACATGTGCACTGTGATTCATTCTGTTATACAACATTTTCATAACTTTACTTTCATAGCTACTTTAATGCATGTGATTATTTCACAAGTGGAACAATATCATCAGTGAAGGCAACTACAAGAATGCTCTAAGTGCACAATCCTATGCATGTTTAGACAGAAAAAAAGTCCTGGATGAGGAGTGCTGAGCAGGGCCGGGCAAAGCTGGTAGAAGGCCCAGGCCAGATGGGAAATGTAGGCCCATTTCAAACTGCTCATTAAGTATTTTTAATCAGTTCTAAATACATATGAACTAGAACGATTTATAAAAAAGGTAACGGCAAGCACTTTCATTCAAGATGTATATAAGACACCACTTCTTCACATTCAGAAATGCTTTACGTGCTTTTCTTTGGGCAAATTCATCAACAACAGAAAAATCAAGCAACTTTGCCCAAGGGGACTCGGAGTAGGCCCCCTCAAAATCGTAGGCCCATGCCAACTGGCCCCCGCTCTGCCCAGCCCTGGTGCTGGGAGTTGTAGGACTTCTTTTTCTATCTAAACATGCAGAAGATTACACCCCAAATGTCTTGCTCACATCTATTTCTGTGACCTTGCAGTTTGGCAGTAAAACTCAACAATCATTCACTCAGGTAGCATAAGCTTGTCTCTTGCCTTTTTTTCCAATTTATATCTTATGAATGTTTATTTGTTGCTTTTCAATTTTTTAGATTAGCAAATGCTTATAATTGAACAGTTTCTTGAACTGAGAACGCTGGTGCAATGGGAACACAAAAGCCTGAGAGCACCAGCGTTCTGTAAACCTTTTCTTAAGAAATGTGAAAAGACACTTGGATGTATTACTGTCATTGCTTTTGCACCTCTACAGATGTCTACAACCACCACACACATTCTATGCACTCCTATTGGTTCCTAATTTACTTCTAAAGGCACTACCTATGAAGCAAATTTTCACGGGCGCATATCAATTAGGTAAACAAAACACTGTGATCAAGCAGATGAGGTTAATTTATGTAGCTAAAAAAGCACCATCCACACACAAGAGGGAGATGTCAGCAGACTCAGGTGAACTGCAAGGTTTGCAGAAGTACAAAAAATCTTTAGGGAAAAAAATTCTCAGGGAGAACCCACACACACACCTAAAAAACAACTGAGTATGCTCAGTGGCACAGAATCCTGACTGACTGTTGGGGTAAGATGGAAGACCGGTGGGGTGGGGGGGGGGATAGAAAGTTGTATTCTGGAAAACCCATCACACCAGCTGCTGGTGTTGTGCTATAGGTCCCTTATGTTAGCAGTCCTGTCCAAGTGGATACTGCTCAATGTCAATATGATTTTATTGACAGGGCCATATATGAAAGGTCCCATGTTCAATCCTCCGCATCTCCACATAGGACTGGAAAAGAATCCTCTGAAACTCTGGTGAGCTGCTTCCACTCAATGCAGATTATACTAAGCTAAAAGAACCAATGGCCTGATTTGTAATGAAGCCACATCCTGTGTTTCTAACCTTTCCCATGAAAGTTTCTTTAGAATATCCAAAACCACCATGATATATATATATTTTTATCATTTGAGAACACGTACCTGTCTTTAATGTAAATAAGGTCCGGATCTGAATTACTGTTTCTAAAGATATCATATTAGAATGTAATTAGGGTGACCTACCAACCAATAAAGGTAAAGATAAAACTTCAGAAGATAAAACAATACAAACTTACTTTCTTTTAGAGCTAAAAGGATTTGACAACTACAACAAACCACAAGACACAAAATTTCTTTTGGAATCAGAGCAAAATTCTTGGAGATAGTTGGAGGGATTCTCTAAATACACATAGCTCTGGAATGCAGTATAGACAATATATTTACAGCCCAATCCTGTGTACGTGTCCTTTTTCCTTTTTATTGATGTGTTTTAATCAGTTTGCTTTTATTTATTTTATTGCATTTCTATACCGCCCAATAGCCAAAGCTCTCTGGGCGGTTTAACCGCCCACAAAGCTTTTGTGTTAACTTGTTCAAAAGTGATCTAAAGTTTGGAGTAAGCAGTGAGGTAGCCCAGTTTTTAGAAGACAGAAAATTAGTTAGGATGGTTAAAAAAGGGGTGTGTGTGCAAAGAGTTCCAAAAGGATCTCTCCACGCTGGAAAAATGGGCATTAAAATGGCAAGTGTAGTTCAATGTAAGCAAGTGCAAAACAATGAGCACTGGGGCAAAACATTTTAACTTCAGGTGTACACCATTGGGAACTGAACTGGCAGTGACTGACCAAGAAAGAGATCTTGGCATTGTGATGAATAACTCAATGAAAATGTCACCCCAATATAAAACTGCTCCAAAAAGAGAATATTCCATGTTTTGGATCATTAGAAAAGGCCAATATCATAATGCCCTTATACAAACCTATGGCATGACACACTTTTGAGTACAGGGTATAGTTCTGGTCACTGCACCTCAAAGGGGATATTATAGCTGGAAAATTTGCAGAAAAAGGCAACCCCTATGGAGAAAGGATTAAATGTTTGGGTCATCATAATAAAGGTCTGTAAAATTATGCATGGTGTGAAGATAGCGGATAACATTAGAACCAGTGTTCATCCAATGAAGCTAAATGGTAGACGAGTCAGGACAGATAAAAGGAAGTATTTTGTTACATAGTGCACTTAAAAATATGGAATTCACTACCACATGGTGTATTGATGTACACCAATCTGAATAGCTTTAAAAGAGGATTAGACAAATTCATGGAGGGTAAGGCCATTAAAGGCTACTAGTTATGATATTGCTATAAATTACCTCCAGTATTCCTCTTTATACCAGTTGCTAGGAAACACGAGCAGGATGATGCTATTGCACTTATGTTGTACTCGTAGACTTCCCATAGGCTTCTGGTTAGCCATTGTGGAAACAGAATGCTAGACTAGATAGACCTTTGGTTCTGATCCAGCATGGCTCTTACGTTCTTATGAACCTAAAAAGAAAATAAATGTGGTTTCCCTGGGTAGGCATGTAACTTTCTGAATTTAAGCCCATTAAGAATAAAAGCTCCAGCAAAGGAGATCGTTACCTTGTCGTGGTGCTAGAGCTTGAGCACCTCAAGGATGCCATGAGCTAAACCGTGAAGGGACACCCAAGACGGGACGGTCATGGTAGAGAGGTCAGACTAAATACGATCCCTGGGGAAGGTAATGGCAACCCATCCCAGTATTCTTGCCGCGAAAACTAAATGGATCAGTACAACCAGAGATATGTCGGTATACCATCGGAAGATGGGACCCCCAGGTCGGAAGGTGGTCAAAATGCTACTGGGGAGGAACAGAGGAAAACCAAGATTATGGCAACCAGCTTGATTGATAACTGGCAAATAGAGGGAGAAAACGTGGAGGCAGTGACAGACTTTGTATTTCTGGGCGCAAAGATTACTGCAGACGCTGACTGCAGCCAGGAAATCAGAAGATGTTTACTTCTTGGGAGGAGAGCAATGACAAATCTTGATAAAATAGTTAAGAGCAGAGACACCACACTGACAACAATGGTCCGCATAGTTAAAGCAGTGGTATTCCCCGTAGTAACCTATGGCTGCGAGAGCTGGACCACAAGAAAAGCTGAGCGAAGGAAGATAGATGCTTTTGAACTGGGGTGTTGGAGAAAAATTCTGAGAGTGCCTTGGACTGCAAGAAGATCAAACCAGTCCATACTCCAGGAAATAAAGCCAGACTGCTCACTTGAGGGAATGGTATTAAAGGCAAAACTGAAGTACTTTGGCCACATAATGAGAAGACAGGACACCCTGGAGAAGAGGCTGATGCTAGGGAAAGTGGAAGGCAAAAGGAAGAGGGGCCGACCAAGGGCAAGATGGATGGATGATATTCTGGAGGTGACAGACTTGACCTTGGGGGAGCTAGGGGTGGCAACGGCCGACAGACAGCTCTGGCGTGGGCTGGTCCATGAAGTCACGAAGAGTCGGAAGCGACTGAACGAATAAACAACAACAAGAATAAAAGACATATAGTCTGTACCTTCCTCTGAGTTCTTTTGATCTTTTCTGGTAAACATAGAAAGCAATTATTCTTATTTATGTCTGTTTTATATGGTGAATTAATACCTTAATGGTCCCTAATATGAAAGGAGAGTACACTCCACTTATATCATACATGCTTACAATAGACTCTATTTGCCATAGAGAGGTTATTAACATTTGAACCAGTCTATTGAATGAAAAATCAGAATTCTATGCTGCCTTGATGCTTTCTAATTTTCATTTATATCAAAGTCAAGTAATGAGAGCTAAGACCTAGGAATTCACCAGCTGCAGCATCCAAATAGCCTTCAAGGGTACCCCCATAGAGCACAGTACAGTAGTCCAGCTCCAAAGTCACAAAGGAAAGGCTGCTAACAAAATCCAGGTGGAACGAGCAAGAAGTACTCCCACTGCTAGAACCTGGTGTTTAAACTGCTGTAGCTGATCAAGGAAGTCTCCAAGGTTCTAAACCTGTGTGAATAAAGGAGGCTAACAATCTTTTATAGGTGCCCTTATCCAGACCAGATATCAAGGCAAGCTAACCATCATTACTTCAGGGTTTTTTTCTTGAGGCTTAAATTTGAATCAATATGCTTCCATTCAGGTCCCAACAATGTAATATACCAGACAAACCAGACAAACTCAGCCCAAGAAAAATGGTACCACCACTCCCAGTAAAGGTGCATAGTACCCAAGGTTGGTCAAGTTATATTGGTACCAGAGGCAGAAAATCCCACAAGCCCCTCTCCCCTTTCCCTGCATTAAAAATGCAATAATTTTAAGTATCTAGCTGCTTGCTGCTCTTTCATGATATCCAAAAACAGCTGCTTGGGGTTGCCACTTCGCTCTGCCTAATAATATAGCCAACCCTGAAAGCTAATGTGAACTTGCTACATGTGAGCTGTGGAAAAAAGAGCAAATTCATAGACAGGTATCTTCTGAGAGGACCTTTAGCCTCATCCCAAAATAAATTTGCTACAAACATCACCACGCAAACCCCAAGGTAAAACATCAGCTCTGGGACAAAATAGACTTTACTTTAAATGTATGTCTAGCAGCTCAGCTGTATCTTCTTTTTATTTTTATTCTAGAGTAAGCACAGGGACCCAGAACCAGATCTTAAATCTTCCTAACCCACTAGGATTCTGTTCCAGATCTGGGCCCTGCATGCTATACAGTAAATATGAACACGACACCACTGCCAGACACATATTTAAGATCATATCTGTTTTGGCCCTATTTCCTAGAATACTCTCCAAAATTGGGACACCTAAACTGAATGAAAAGAGAATGTTGTGAGTTATCTGCATCATTTCACCTATTATTTTTATGTACTTATTGAACAAGAGACAGGAGAAGAAAGAATCCTACAGAATCCCTCATAAAGGATTCTACAGGAGGCAATGAGCAATATCCCATTACCTCCCAGAGTTAAACCATTCTCAAGCAATATCATGAAAGTTCACTTTGTATTACCTGCAAATCATGACCTCCTAGATCAAAGGTCATAGTATCAATTTAAAATCAATGGAATCGCTTCAATTAATCTCAAGGCCTAGTAGCATAGCCAGGTGTACCCAAAAAAACCATTCTGCACATTTCTCCAAAAATAGGAAATTGGACATGGGGCATTGATGGTGTAAGAGTCAACAACGTACATATACATGTTTTGGGGAAGGAGCCAAAATATAATATTTGAGGCTATTTGTAACTTTTCTTATCATTTCCTTAGCCCTGTGGGATGACCTCTGCCAGGAGAGAGACAGGGGGAGTGCGACCCTGTTGGTTCTCCTGGACCTCTCAACGGCTTTCGATACAATCGACCATGGTATCCTTCTGGATAGGTTGTCTGAGCTGGGAGTTGGAGGTACTGCATTGCAGTGGTTCCACTCCTACTTGGATGGCCGATTCCAGAAGGTGGTGCTGGGGGATTATTGCCCTGTGCCGTGGCACCTAAGCCATGGGGTTCCACAGGGCTCTATTTTATCCCCTATGCTGTTTAACATTTACATGAAGCCGCTGGGGAAGGTTATCCAGAGAGATGGACTGAGGTGTCATCAATATGCGGATGATACCCAGCTCTACCTTTCCTTTTCATCAAACCCAGGTGAGGCAGTGGATGTTCTGAATCAGTGCCTGGGCACTGTAATGGACTGGATGAGGGCTAATAAACTGAGACTCCATCCAGACAAGACGGAGGTACTGTTAGTGGGTGGTTCATCTTTCCGGCGAGGTGATGTTTGCCCTGACCTGGACGAAGTTGTACTCTCCCTAAAGGATCGGCTCCGTAGTTTGGGGGTGCTCTTGGATCCAGAATTGAGGCACAGGTGAACTCAGTGGCAAAGAGCACCTTTTATCAGCTTAGGTTAATATACCAACTACGCCCTTATCTGGACAGAGATAACCTAGCTACAGTTATCCATGCCCTGATAACCTCTCGTTTGGATTACTGCAATGCGTTATACGTGGGGCTGCCTTTGAAAACGGCCCGGAAACTTCAACTGGTACAAAACAGGGCAGCCCATTTACTAACAGGGACTGGCCAGCGAGACCACATTACGCCAGTCCTTTTACAACTTCATTGGCTGCCAGTCCAGGTCCGGGCCCAATTCAAAGTGCTAATACTAACATTTAAAGCCCTAAACGGCTTGGGGCCAGGTTATTTGAAGGAACACCTCCTCCCATATATACCTGCCTGGACCTTAAGATCATCCACGGGGTCCTTCTCAGTGAGCCCCTGCCAAAGGAAGTGAGGCAGGTGGCTACTAGGAGGAGGGTTTTCTCCACTGTGGCACCCCGGCTGTGGAATGAGCTCCCCAGAGAGGTCGGCCTGGCGCCTACACTGTATTCCTTTCGTTGCCAGCTGAAGACCTTTTTATTCTCTCAGTATTTTAACAACTAATTTTAACTTACATTTAAATTTTACTGTTTTAATTCTGTATTTTAATCTTATATCAACTTCTGCTGCGTGGTTTTATCCTGGTTGTGCTTTTTATACTGTATTTTGTATTTGTGTTTTTAGATTGTTGGTTGTTTTATTATGTTCTTCATGGTTTTAATTTTCGTGAACCGCCCAGAGAGCTTCGGCTATTGGGCGGTATAAAAATGTAATAAATAAATAAATGAAGGAGGCATTGACTAATTCAGAAAACAAATGACCAAACTTCTGCCAACCAGCCAAGTTGGGAAATTCATGTGCACTTTACTCACATAACGTAGGCAATCTTCCTGCATCAAGGGAAAACTGATCCAGCTAACTAGAAAAGGAGCAGGCTTCTAAAGTGTACTGTCATTTTATTCTGCTATTTTTAAGTGCGTGTTTTAAAATCCTGCTTCTGCATTGTACATCTTTACCTCTTTCTAATGTTACCTCTTTTGAATATACTGGAGGGGGGAGAGTCACTTAAGTTTGTTAAACTGTTGTTCTTATTCTATGGTAAACTGCTTTGGAATTATTATTTTTCAGATTGAAACACAAGCAACAGTCATGCACAGAAATAAATAAAAGTCTGTATCATCAAAACTTCCAAACTCCAAAAAACCCCACATAAATATAAATGTGAGTTCTTTTCTGAATGGGATATACAGGTTGGTGGATTAGCCATCCATCACCAAGAAAAGATCTGTAAATCAGTACCTCGTATAAGGTTGTAGGTCATCACCTCTCTGCTTTATACATCCCAAGACCTTCATAACCCAGGAAAATACATACCCATGAGAGAAACTAAAAAGGGTGCTAACAATTATATCAACAGCTAAGGTCGAGTAGACTTATCAACAAAGCAGAATCAAGGGAAGTGGGCAGGGAGTTCTTTGCCGAAGACTTTGGGAATTTGAACATATCTATATGTACCTAAAAGCCAACAAATTGGCTCTCTAACCCAACAAGGAGAAAATATGGAAAACTCTGTCATCACAATGTAAAGTTCTGAAAACTGCCCCAATATTCACACGTGATTCTTGGACAATGGAATGCATGCTCTGTCTTCTATGTAGGAACAATCAGAAGGTCTGAAAAAGTTCTCAGCTTAAGTCCAAACTTAGTTCCATTTAGGCAGAAAACTTCTCAGCCAGGCTTTGCACTACTTGGGTTTGCCCAGTCATTGTCATGGAGGCCACAGAATCTCAGAAATGGCAGGCCTGGGCCCCACTGCCCTCTTTTCTAACAACAATTAAGGATCAGAATATCATTTAACCAGAGGCACCATACATGGCTTGGCTAAGGTAAGCTCTCAAAGTATATGGCGTTTCCAAGAAATGAACAGGCGGAGTCAATAAAATTCTCAGACGTAAGCCAAGATGTAGGAAAGGATAATTGTAGCATTGGAAGCCTATAAGGAATTGTAACTGTGTTTAAGGCAAATGGCTATATGAACCTGTCCATAAGGCTTTGCTTACGTATAAAAGCAGCATAGATGGTATAAAATAGGTATAGGATGGGATATCTAAGAGAATCAAAGATTAGTATGCCTGATAAAAGACTGCTTTTGTATGCCTAGCTTCAGCCAGAGGGAATTTTGGGAAGCGTTTGGATAGCAGTGTCATCTCGAAAAAGTGAGGTTTAAAGTGAAAGGCTAGTGGTTAATGCATCTTTTTTTTAGATATGTTGCCAGCTACAAGATACAGATGCAGGATGCGTAAGGAGAAGTTAAAACTTTTCAAGTTTCTCTAGAATTAGCTAAGTTATTCCGTGCAGGACACAGAATAACGGGCTCAAGTTAAAGGAAGCCAGATTCCAGCTGGACATCAGGAAAAACTTCCTGACTGTTAGAGCAGTACGACAATGGAATCAGTTACCTAGGGAGGTTGTGGGCTCTCCCACACTAGGGGCATTCAAGAGGCAGCTGGACAACCATCTGTCAGGTATGCTTTAGGGTGGATTCCTGCATTGAGCAGAGGGTTGGACTTGATGGCCTTGTAGGACCCTTCCAACTCTGCTATTCTATGATTCTATGATTCTAAGTCATTAGTAATGACCTTTGCAAGACAGAGGGACTTAGATTGATTGTAACGGACTTAAATGAAGCTAGATAACTTCGTAATAACCAATCAGTAAGCTTAAAGCATAATGGCTACCAAGCTGAGTATTAGATAAAGGATTGGCATCCTTTTTTACCTGATAGGTGGAGTTCCTGCCTTGCATCTTGATTCTGAAAGAATGACTTCTTTCTAGTGGGACAGCAGACAGGCCTCTGCTGGAAGAACTGTTTTAAGTATAACTCTTTCTTTTCTATTACTGTATTAAGTACAATGGTGTGTGTGCACGTTACTTTTTTCCAATAAAAGCATACTATTTTATTTTAAACTATTATCTATGCATGTGGAAATCAGCACATCTCCGCAATCTCTTCTTCCACCCCGTCCCAAATGTTAGTAGACAGGAAATGGGAACCTGTTATAAATTCTAAACTGAAGGTTTGTAAAATAAAAATCTTTAGTAAATTCACATTACCCTATGGTAGGCAAAGCCAGTCTTCCTGAATTCTGCAGGGATGATATACTGTCTAGGGTGACCATATGGAAAGGAGGACAGGGCTCCTGCAGCTTTAACTGTCATGAAGAGGGAATTTCACCAGTTGCTGCATCCATACAAATGACAGCTGATGAAATTCCCTTTTCTATACAGCTGTTAATGATACAGGAGCCCTGCCCTCCTTTACATATGCTCACCCTAATACTGCCATATAGCCAAACTAGACATGATACTATTCTTGCAATTGCCAACTGCATGAATGGTCAAGCAAGAGCTTTCCTGCCAATGCAACTATCTGAAGTATGGCAACAAATGGGCCCTACCCACCCAGATTGGGGGAGGGCTGCACCTGTTATTCACTTTAAAAACAATACTTGCATCCACATAATTAACAATACTATGCAGTCTTACCTGGGAGTAAGCCCCATTGAAAACAATGGGACTTCTTAGTAGACATATATAGTATTGCGCTGTAAGTGAATAATGTCGCATCTATTTGCCCCACTCAAAAGCGAATGTTAACGGCAATACCGTATTTCTTCGATTGTAAGACGCCATCAATTGTAAAACGCACACTAATTTCAGTACCAACAACAGAAAAAAGCTTTGATTCTAAGAATAACAATCACACCTGCGATTCTAAGACACACCCCATTTTTAGAGATGCTTATATGGGGAAAAAAGTGCGTCTTAGAATCGAAGAAATACGGTACTTACCTTCTATTAACTCTCAACCTTTGCCTTATATCCCCTACCTTATTTCTACCCCCAAACCCCAAGCGATCAGGAGAGGGAGAACAGCAGATACTGTGGGGAATAACTAGAATCCGGAAGTAGCTAATCCACTCAAGACAAAACAGAGAAATATAATCTGTGGGGTTCTCACCTGTGGCAGGAAGTTTAGATATCAAACATGGCCTAAGTGGGTGGGACCACTTCTCTCTGTATACCTAAGCATGCATATGAACACAGAGATCATATGCCCTTTAAGTTGGTTCTCCCTGGAATTCAAGCACTTCCTCAAGTCTTGTTCTATCACTTGTATTACTTGACACACTATGGGCTTTATCCTGCAAGACAAAATAATTGTCTCTAAATAATATAATGAGCCCTGGACTGGGAGTCAGGAGATCCGGGTTCCAGTCCCCACTCGGCCATGGAAACCCACTGGGTGACTTTGGGTCAGTCACAGACTCTCAGCCCAACCCACCTCACAGGGTTGTTGTGGTGAGGATAAAATGGAGAGGAGGTGGTTTATGTATGCCACCCTGGGTTCCTTGGAGGAAAAAAGGCAGGATATAAATGCAATAAATGCAATGCAACATAGCTCTGTACAACTGGAAAGCTTACATCTTTGAACTGCAAGTGGTATTCTACAAAGAAGCACTATTCACAAGTTTAGATGGAAATGTTACATATTCAAGAGGATAGGAAAATGATGTTAAATCAAACCAATGTATTTCTGAACTTCTTGCCAACTTACATCACAGCCAAGGTATTTTGCAATCTCGTTATATTGAAGATTGGAAGAGTCGGCTGTTTCCCATGTATAATTGTGATTTTCTTTTTCCTTTTTTTCCTGTCCCTCTTCAAGACACAAAAATGTGCATCCACTTTCCTTAATTTTCATTAACTAAACAGCAGTCAAGAGCTTAAAGCATTCATATTTCATACCTCACACACACCCCACCACAAAACATTAACTAAAGCAACGTGAACAAGACCAAGATCCAAAAGGCAGATAATGATGTTAAGTACCAGTTTGGTGTTAAAACTCAATTTTCCTTTTGCAAAGTTAACAGATAAAGGCCGGAAGGATGTAAAGTTACTGATTTCATTTCAATCGGAAGCCAATCAAAATTGGACACATAGCTGCTCCAGGAGAGATCAAATTTGCATTCTGGCTGAATTTCATTCCATAAACTGTTCAACCTAATCTAAAACTAGGGCCTTTTTGCCTGACTTTCCAAGGAAGTGCCTATTAGACTTTGAACAAATCTGTGTGCATTGAAGGTTCTTTTATCCACAGAAATGGGGTTAGTATACAATTTAGCTATTCATTTATGCAAACGATGGTAAACAGAATTATAAAAGACAGATAATAAACAGCAAATGAGGTTATTTTGTTCCCCGCTTTATGTTGTCAGACTTCTGAGCATAGTTTAGTGTTTTCTATTCATGACTTTAGATTATCAAATTACTCCCTGATGATGCCTCAGATGTGCTTTTGTCTGCAAATGAGAAGGAATAAAATACCAACGCATTAACGTTAAATTACAATCGTTAATGGTGTAAATACGAAAATAATTACTGCATCGTATCATCAATTGTTATGTGTTCATTACCGAAGTCCTTGTAAAGCTTTCGCTTTCTTGTTACAATTATTTTTACTTTGTTTTTGGCTGGCTATTTTATGGATTCGCCAGTACTTTAGTAGCATTCAGCAGTTACACAAGCCATTTAATCCTGTTTAAGGCTTCATTTTAAAAACTTCCGTTCTGATACTTGTTAATTGTCTGGCCACGTTTTCACTCCTGCCCCAATGCTCAAAAGTAGCCCAGGGAATTGGGCAACAGAGACATTTGTCACACAAGATTATCTAAAACCCAGCAAAGACTTTTTTTAGTACCTCACAAAAGTAGCTCTGCTATAAAACAACTGATCTAAATTGCCAGCCCAGCATATAGCTTTGACTCCAGTGCCTCATCGATAGGCTTCGCAACAGTTTTCTCTGGATGTCTTTTTAGGGTTTGTTTGTTGTTAGTGGGTTTTTATTTGTTTTGGGGTTACCTCTGCTGTTTCCTTCGCCCTCTAGGCAATTTTCCTCTAGGCTGCCAAAAATGAGCTCAGCCCCCCCCCCCCCATCCCACCTCCTGATTTTGCTGATGACAGCTAAAAATGCCAATCGCCACACAGTTGTTCTGAGCCTGTGACCCTTTTTCCCTGGGGTTAACTCTTTCATCATTTTGATGGATTCCGGCTGCTTCACTGGCCATTAAGCACCCCGGCGTTTGCAAACCTGCACTCTGGGTGTGCACAAAGAGATACATGAATGCAAAAAATAAAAATAAAATAAAAGCACGTGAAAAACCCGCCTGCCATCCCAGGGAAAGCTACCTACTCCAATGCCAATACCAAACTTTTGAACCGTGCCAAATCCTGAACCCGTCCCAGAATTCAAAAGCGTTTTCTGCATCGTGCACCATGCAAAGGAGACTTTTGAGAGACTTTGCGCGCGATTGGACACGCTGGTGACTCAAGCCTGCAGCATCTCTGCGCTTTCGAGACGTGCAACAATTAAAAGGATGAATCCAAAAGCATTTCTAAGCCACCATCGGGGCGTCCAAATAGCTTGGAACGGAAAACGGAACCTAGAAGGGCCAAGTCCACTTCGAGCCGGTTGCAAACTTTATTCCAGTTCGCCTCGTGTTCCGCTAACACAGAAAGAGGGCGGGGAGCTACTGTGCCCTCCCACCTCTCCCCAACATCAATCCTGCAACAGATTTTCGCGTTTGCTCTTCCCCTTGTTCCACTGCTCCTCGCAAAAGCAATGTGAATCTCTTGGAGCGCAACTCAAGCCCTTTGGCTAAAACGCGGGCCAACTCGCTTGAGTTATTGTTGCATTGATGTAGGGGGAGGGGTTGCAAGTTTGCACCATTACCCACCCATCAACAGCAACACCCGCACGGCTGGAAAGGGAGAGAGAGAAGGGATGCTTTTAACAACAAGGCAGTAATCGCGGCCAAACAGCAGTTGGAAAAAGATCTCCGCCTGCCGCATCCGTTGCCCGTGCTTTGCAAGAGAAAGTCCTCAGGAGCCGGGATTCCGTGCGAAGAGCGGCAATCCCAGCAACAGCGAAGGATGCACCTGGCAGCGGCGGCAGCATCCTCCGCCGGCTCTCCACTTAACCCTCTGCCTTTTAAAATCCATGCATAACATGCCATGCAGAGGGACGAATCTATATCTACATTTCTCTCTCTCTCTCTCTCTCTCTCTGCACACGCGCGCGCGCACAATCACAATGAAGACATCGGCACGGCCTTTACCTTGGCGTGCGCGCACTCACTGTCTCCTCCTGCCAAGCAGGACTCGCTGCTTCGTTCGAGTCCAAGAAATAGCAACAACAGGGATCCGCGCCGCTGTCCTCGCCCGTCCACGTGCCGCTCCGCCACGCCCACCGGCGCCGTGCTTCGAGCTCCGGATTCGCCCCTTGGCGGCTCCGCTCTACGGGCTTGCTTCGAAGCGGGTTGCGGTGAATGAGAGGAGCACGGCAGAGCGGACGCGTCTCTTTCGGAGCTGCGCTGCAGACGTTAAGAAGAAAGGAAAACCACCGGCGGATTGATGGAGGCGCAGTGAGCGTTGCTGTCTTTTCGGCTGAGCAAGAGAGAGCGAGGACTGCTGTGCTTTCCTTAGCTGCGTAGTAAGAGGAACAGTGCAGTGCAGGAATTACTATTGGGAGGAGGGAGGGCGGCAGTTAGGACGATCCCCACTCCCTGACTTAAATTTACTCATCTACACTGAGAGCGCGCCAAAGCATGGTCTCTAAAACAGTAACTAAGGGGGCTGAGTCCCTGTAGCCCCCTTGAATTTAGGGGTCAGAATCTCAGGCCTGGGGCGTCAATCCAGGATCCCTCAGGTGGTGGTGTGGTTTTTGTGTTGTTTCCCCATTCCCTAAATCTTAGGCCTAATCTACACCAAGCAAGATATTGCACTATGAACATGGTATGAAAGCAGTATATAATTATAAAAGGCAGGAGCCACACTTACGGTACTGCTTTATAGCAGTATTGAAGTGCACTGACAACTGCTGGAGCCCGTTGACAGATACCATAGTCTGCTTTCATAGTGCTATATCCTGCTGGCTCCTGCCTTTTATATACTGCTTTCATAGTGCTATATCAAGCTTCGTGTAGATTAGGCCTTAGTTACTGGCATTTAGAACTTTACGCAAAAATAGGCTGGAATGCAGCTCCTGGCTTCTCCGAGATAGAATTCAGTCATCACCTGAAAGAGATTGAACACTCCAATTTTAATTAAAGCACTTGATCTGTGTTCCTAGTAAGAGATGCAAGTTTGCTTGGAATCCTTATCTCTTAATCTCTAGAAGTATGGACCTGGCTGCAGATACTGAAAGATACTGTGGCCTGGTTCAGACAACACGCTAAACCATGCTGCTTAACCAATGGTGAAGCAGCATGGTTTAGCGTGTTGTCTGCACCAGGCCTATGAAAGCTTTACTGCTGCTTCAGAATACATTCTAGGCCTGAGTCCCACTGAGCAAAAGCTTTTTTGAGTATGCTTTAATGGGAATCGCTGGAAATGCACCTCTTCGACTTTTCTAGATTATGCAACTGTAAATGGCACAAGACAGCCTCCAAGGATGTAGTGAATTCATCCAACTTTAAAGCAATTATGCCCAAGGATTAATTTAAGACAGGACTAGAAAGGAAACCCACTCTTTCACACTCTGCTACTTTGCTTTAAGTCAGGGGTGTTGAACCTCAGGACTGCGGGCCAAACACAGTCCATTTGGGTTTCCACTCTGGACCCAGATAGTCACTCCCACAACTGCTAATCATTTCATGGTTCCCCACTTTTGGGGCATTCCCCCACCCTTTCTAAAAAGCTGAAATGCCTCTCCCAAGGCATATTTGTTGCAGTAAGAGCTTTAAACTAACATATGCAGGGTTTTTTATTTGTTTGTAATTTTCGGTGCACTCCTTTTGGCCCCACCCACCACTTGTGTGCAGCCTCCAAGAGCTTCTCAGAAATTGAATTCAGTCCTCAGGCTGAAAGAGGTTCTAACACTTCTGCGTCAAGTGCTGTTGCTACAGCAGCAGAGGACATGCAACCACCACTCTCCTTTGTTCAGCAAACCATTTTTGGTTGGGGTAATAACAGCTGGAGAAGAGAGGGAACCTGCCCTCTCCAGTCATCCAACTCTCTCTTGCACTTGTGCTTTTGCTTAACATTCATCAGCCAATCATACTAGGAATGATTACCATGCTGCCCTCCCAAACACTGACCATCAAAGTTAGCGCCACACTTAGCATGCATGACTCCACATATGTTTGTGTACCATGCAAAAGAAGTCATTGATTTGGGGGCACATATGCATTCTCACATGCCTACCAACACTGCCCCCTCTCCTTGGTATTCATCATAACCTACTTCATCGAGTTACATTGGTTCCCCTTCAGCGTTCCCTCTCCAAGAAAACTGCCTTATACAAAGTCAGACCCTTGGTCCGTCCAGCCCAGTATTGTCAACTCTGACTGGCAGAGGCTCTCCAGAGTTTCAGACAGGAGTTTTTCCAACTCTACCTGGAGATGCAAAGCAGAGGCTCTACCACTGAGCTACAGAGCCTTCAAAGTAACAGAATCTGTTCTGTTCCCTTTAACAGGATGAAACCTGCATCCTTCCACATGTTAAACACACTGAATAGTCTCTATGGCCAGATCTACACCTTGTGTCAAATCATGAATGTGGAATAAAAGCGGGAAATAACACTATGAAAGTGGTATGTGGATTGTACCCCAACACTTACCGGTGCACTTCAATACGACTATAAAGCAGTAGTGTTGATCTAGTCTATGTAACTGGCTGATTTATATAAGCCATTGAGATCTGCTTAACAGTTTTGTGTCAGGAAGTCTGTCTGGTAATTGGTGAAACTTGACCTTGCCTGCCAGCTGCCCTCTCATGCGTTCACCCAGGGAAGCATTCGCCCTTACTCTCCGCATCGGCATTTGGCTAGATAGCCATTTCAGTCTGCAATCCTATACACACTTACCTGGGAGTAAGCCCCATTGAACTCTTCTACTTCTAAGTAGAGACACATAGGAGTGTGCTGGCGTTTCCTGTAGCCAAATGCACTCTCTCATGACTGTGCTACACAGTAATCATTGGAGGATTTGCTGTAGTTTACCAGTACATGACTGGAGCAGTATATAGTTCAGTCATTACTAGTGCCCACCCCAGGCCATTATTTCTCCATATTTCATGTTTTTAAATATACATTGAAAACATTGCATGAGTACGGTTTAGACTGGCATTATAATCTTGACAAGTTTCCTTATTTTGTAATTGTATTTGAATGCAGGTGTACAGAACTCTATCCATAAAGACTTTCTAATTGCCAGGGATAGTATTCACACTACAACACAGCCCTAAGATGCTGAGCAACATCCAGCAAATGTAGTTTGATATTAAGACTGCAATCCTATGCATACTTACCTGTGAGCAAGCCCTATTGAATACAGTGAGTAAACATGCATTGGGTTGCATTGCATTTCCCACAGTACATATAAAAGGTTCATAGCTTTCCACCCTATCTGCTCAACATAAGAGCTCTTCTATCTTCTTTCTGTGGCCATTTATCTTGGTTTACTGACTGCAGAGTCTTTAGAGATAAACACAATGGAGGAAAACAGATGAATCAGAGTTTTGACAGCCATAATGAGTTCAAGGAAGTATTATGTAAACATTATTAAGTGTAATAAACACATGTCAGCATTAAACAACCTTGTGTGGATGTGCCAGTAAGACCCGCAGTTAACTTTTTACTCATAATGTCTTTTTAACTTTATGTAGCTAGTGTAATAGGAGTTCGGCATTGCTGCGGCCCTGAAAGGAAATCTTTACCCTTGTAATAGATAGGCCAGGTTCGAAAGAGTGCCATTGGGAGACTGTACACTCCCATTCATAGATGCTATGCATTAGCTGGACTGACAGGGACACCTGCTTCCAGCTTTTCCAGTGTAATTACTAGTAAAGCACAGGGTTTGAGAGGCCTTGTTTGCTCCTGCCCATTTTAAAACAAATGCAGTGGCTGAATTGCACGCAGAATTGTGTCCTGAAGATGCCCACCAACTTTTCTTCCAATATTTTAATCTCCAAGGGAAATAGTGCATTACAGTATATTGTGCCTCGTTCCCCGCTTTTTGAAAACAGGTTGGAGTGGGTGGGAGTAACAGCAATCGTTAAAATTGAAAATGGTGTCTTGAACGTATATGTACCAAATTTCCTGATATCTCAACATTCCAAGGAAATGTTGCATTATAAACGAACTGACAAACAAACATTTAAAAATGGAATATTCGGGGCTGGAATCTGGAGTCAATATTACCATTTGAGGCCTGTGCTACATCTGGGCATGCACTGCTGACCACCAGCCCCCTATAGCCCCCTTACTGCTGCTCCTGCTATTGCCACATTGCTGTCTCCCTCGCTTTGGGCATGTCTACGCCAGGGGGGTGGAGGGGGAGGGTCTTATGATATGGTGATTGTGAGATCCTCCCCCTCAGTCTACATGCAGCGTGCGATGTCCTGGGATGATGGAGGACGCTGCAGCCGCCATTTTGTTTGTTGGTTTGGTTTTAATTGAAGACGAGCGTAGGAGCATTCCTTCAAAAAGGTAATTTCAGGATCCCCTGTGCATCATGTGGATATCACCCCATCTAGCCATGTGTCTCTGAACTAGAGGGAAAGCACAAGCAAGCAATGGAAGTGAGGAGATGGAGCAGCATCAACTAGCCTTTCTCTGGATAGCAGTGGGTCTAGATGGAGAGGGAGAGCAAGTTGGCAATTGCAAAAAAGGGAAGAGCGTCCCCCAGAGGGTAACTTGCATGAGGGTCCTCAGAAACCTGAAACCAGCAGTGGAATACCGAATGGGCTAACAAATCAAATTTTGTTTCAATCTGACATCTAAGCTGTTATGTCTGATTGGGTAGCATAGGCAGCTGCCTTATACTAAGTTAAACCATTGGTCCATCTAGCCCAATATTATTGACACTGACTGGCAGCAGCTTTCCAGGGTTTCAGACAGCAGTTTTTCCAGCTCTAGTTGGAGATGCAAGGATCAGTTCTGGGATTTTCTGCCACTGAGCCACGGCCCTTCCTGCTAATGCTCATGGCTTCATTTTTTTCTATTTCCCAAGCCAACTTCTGGATATAAAAACAAAGAGACTGTAAGCCCTTTTCATGGGTTCGCTGAAGAAGTGGCGGGAACTGTGGAGGGAACTGGAGATGTGTGCTCTGGCCCCACTACCTCTACTCCCAACCACCTCGTGTTGACTGAGAAAGGGCGCTGTAATCACATTTGCTGAACATGGTTACAAACCCCACATGATAGGCTAGTATTCCCAGTTGCATAGAACAGTGTAAACATATTCAGCTGAAAGCCCTTACACTATCCTTGCAGACCTTCCCAGTTATGGTTACAGTAAAGCTCTCTTCAGCAAACACCTTAAGAGTGTTTATATATAATAGTGACCCCAAATAATGATAACAAAAAAAAAATTAAAGTGAGTTGAAGTTGAAACAAGCAAATACATAAGAATGTACAAATTGGTTCCTGTATCAGACCCTGCTCCAACTGGGCCAGCATTTTCCAACCTGGTGTTCTTCAGACATTTTGAACTTCAACTCCCATGGCCAATGGGCAGGAATACTAGGGGCTGTACTCCAAAACATCTGGAATGCTCCAGGTAGGGGAATGTCTCTGGAAGTGTCTCTGGGTGCTCATAAACTTTCCCTGTTTCCTCCTATCATTTGGAGTTGAAAAATATACTCCTTGTAGACATGGAAGTGCTATTTAGCTATCAAGGCTAATCACAACTGATCAGTCTATCACCCATTCATTAATCTGTTTTTTTAATGCTGCTTAAACTCCAGCTGCTGAAATTGTTTGTTTTAGATAATACCAGCATATGTCTAGATGATTTGAAGACTTGTTAAAATATTATCTATGATTTATATTATTATTAATATAATCATTTATATTTTGTTAGAATTAGTTTTAAAAGCATACCACAGCAGAGAATGTAGAAGCACCTATTATTAAATTATGCTCCTCCAGACAACAGTTAGGCAGTTGTTTATAACTGAAGTATAACAGATTTCTCACATCAAACCTCCCATCTAATTGAGCAGAGACTTTTACTTTTAAAAATACATAAATTAAAAATTGGACCTTGCTGGCTGCAGACAATGGTTGTTCTAGTCCAGCACATCTGGAGAGTATCCTTGACAACAGTTGTGAAATGAATCTCAGGATATAAGAAAAAAAGTTGCCTATATAAAGACTTGGTTACATATCTTTGTTTATAAATTCATGCATTGTTGTGTTATCTTTGTGGGACCAGTCTTCATACCTGGCTAGTGCGAACTAACACTTGGCTACCATGCCCAGCTGTAATTTCAAGGCCGCTGAGTTAGAAGGATGTGGAAAAAGAATTAACAGAGTAGGAGTGGGCTGATGTGTGGCTGTGAAATGTGGCCATTTCTTGAAGTGCTTCTTTCAGAGAAGTTAATCATAAGATTTTTAGCAGATGGTATGTAACACCTGTGCAGATTCAACGCTATGTGAAAAAGGGTAATGGGTCTTATATGAAAAGATATCAAGAGAAAGGCTTTTTAAAGCATATGTTATAGTAGTTATATTCAAGAATTTTTAATATTCAGGGATTGGAACAGATCTTATTGAATCATGTGGTGGGAAAGATGTTGGATTTTATATTTAAAAAGATACTCTTATTTGTTAATACCATTGAAGGTGTAAGTAACCTGATGTAGGAAAAATGTTCGGATTCCTGTGATTATATAATGGCCACATAGAAAATGTTGGGACTACTGTACAGTTATATTAGAGATGGCAGGTTATGAGAGTTTGATTTTTAAAAGAGAATGGGCTAAATTTGTCAAGTAAATCGTAATTTATATGTTATCAAAAGTGAAGATAACTAGTTTCCAAAAGAAACTGTCCAAAATCCATATCACTATAATACCTTTAGTACACTAACTCAGAGGTCCCAAAATACTGTACACAATTCTCCAGAACTGTCCATCAGGCAAGAAGATGGTAAATAGTGGGAGATTGGCTGATATTCAAGCCATAGGGGTTGTCCACATTACACGGTAGCCCACAGTACGACTGCAGGGCATGTGTGTCTGCAATTTTGAATATGCAGCCCCTGCTCAGAGGTTGTCGTCTGAACTTGGCAAACATAGATTATGTGAGGATTAAACCTGGTGAACAAGGGTTGCATATTCAACCAGACAAGCAAGTGGCATGTCATCATAGAGTCCGAATTTAGTTACATCTTAAGGTGGAAAGCAGGAGACTGCAGTCTGACATTTAAATTAGGCTCTATCAGCTATAAGAGATGGTTTCAGGTTAGATCTGGGACCCTCCCAAGGGTTACTGGGAAGAAGAGACAAATAAATATGCAGGTTACTTAGTGGGTAAAAAAAACAGAAGTAGAAAGAAACAAGATTTTAGATAGTGTACTAGGCTTTTCTAAAAAAGTAAGTCAGTAGAAACCATATTTGTATATGTTACTAGGAGTAACATATACATATAGTAACATATAGTAGACTTTATAGTAGACTACAAAGCTTTTGGGTGTATAACTGTGTATAACTGTATAACTGTGGGGAAAGGCTAATGTCATATTATTCCTTTCCTGTTTGTATTTTTTTGTGAGAAATCAGAAAATTCTAAGTCTTAGGGTCCAATCCTATGCATGTTGAGGCAGAAAATAACCTACAACTCACGGCATCTCCCAGCCAGCATGGCTGGCTGGAGAATGCTGGGAGATGTACAACTTTTTCTGTCTAAGCATCCATAGGATTGTGCCCTTAAGCTATCAAAAATAGGGGCCATTTAAAAGTTAAGAAAGACTTCCTTTTGCCAGTTCTAGACTGATGCCAATCAGCTTCATTGGCCAAGTTCTAGTATTATGAGAAAAGGAGGTCAATGCTCTTCTCTCTCTGAAGTTTGTGATTTTATAAACCTCCTATCATGTCTGTCTACTACATGACCCAAGATGGACTTTGCACATAGGGCAGTGTCTTTCAAACAGGGTTTTATGGAATCCTTGGATGGGTGGCTTATTAACCACCCTGTGATTGTGCAAACTTGCCCACTGGGATGGGGCAGAAGTCCAGACATTTTGAGCCCCCACCCCAATGATGTATATGAATGCATCTCTGTCCTTCTCTCATATAAATTAATGTCTGCCATTTCTTCCTGTCGGAAAAGAAAAGTGCTGCACTTGGTGACAATTTTGCAGTGGACACAAAACTTGCCCACTATCCCTAGGTGGCTGAGGTACCACCAAAGGAGTCCATTTTTCAGAGATTAAGGAAGTAGCAGTAAGTAGAAATGCCTTTTATCAGTTTTCTCTAGGAAGGTCAGACCTAGACACAGTCATTCATTACAGTAGTCCAACGTGACTACTGTAACATGTTCTGGGTGGCGCCACCCTTAAAAAAGCATCTGGAAACTATAAGTGTAAAATGTCACTGTCAGTTTCCTGACTGGACCAACTGGGGAATATCATCCCGTATTGTTTGATCTGCACTAGATTGCCTTTTTGTTTCCAGGCTCAATTGAAAAACCAGGCTCTGGTGGGTTTCTTTTCCCTTTCAAGATGTCAATAGCTTGCAACCTGGATACCTAAAGGGTCACTTTCCCGTATATGTACACCCTCGTGTGCTCAGTACAATATCTTAGGTCTTCTCCTGTATGCCACATCAAATGAAGTTTGGCAGCTGTCTACTAGAACAAGGGTATTTCAGTAGTGATAAACCCTTAAGGAACTCCCTTTACAGAGAATTCTGCTTCGGCCTCATGGGAACTATGTGGCTTTAAGAAAGATTTTTTGAATTAGCTAACCCTATTATTTCTATTCTGGGTTTTTTATCTCTTATTATACATTATTTCTTTCTCTGCTATTTTTTTTTTAATTTAATTATCCCTGTTTGACTATTTTGTTTTTTAGTGTGTGTTATTTGATACATTGCCTAGTTTTTGTTCTATAATTTTGGTTGCTTATTAGTTTTATTGGGATTGGGGAACATTTTGAATTATTTAATGAAAGCATGATATTTTTTATTAATAACTAGCTGTACCCTGCCACGCGTTGCTGTGGCTCAGTCTGGTTAAATTGAAAAGAAAGAAAAGACAAAGCGGATATTTCTAATATGTTTAATTCCACAATGCTTGTGGATATACAATATTTTTAGTTGTTCCATTGTCTGTGTAGATATAGAGATTGTCTGGTTTGCCGACTCTAGAACACGCAACATATAATTGTCCACGTGAGAAGCAATCTGTGTCTAGATCTAAACCGCACAATTCTAAAGATTGGCCCTGAGCTTTGTTGATGGTGATTGCAAATGCCAATCGAATTGGGAATTGCAATCTCTTAAATTGAGATGGCATATCTGTTGGAATCATAGGAATGCGAGGAATGAGGACATCTTCACCTTTGAAAGGTCCTGTCAAGATTGATCTCCGACTATAACAATTGCCACTTCGTCTATAGTTGGAGCATTGAATCTTCGCACATGTTCTCCAGCAGGCGTTTTGTCAGCATGAATAACAATCTTGTGTGTATCAGATGGCATAATGTCAACTGCTGTTTTGAACAAATGTACTAAATTGTTTTTTTTCGTGAAGTAGCTGTTGCAGTTTTGAAACGACGGACCTTTTTATGCCAGTATAAATTCCGCAGCGTGCATTCAATTCATCATTGCCATCACCAATGAAATACATTTGTAGGAATTTATGTTGACTATCTTGAAACGGAAGGAAGGAGCCGGCTTTGTGATAAATTTGTCCTTTGACTTTGAAAGTTGGCATAAATGGAGCTGTGATGATTTCTGCGCCGAACGACGTCATTTGGAAGCATGAGTTGTATTTCCTGATGTTAGATAGGAAATGCTTTGATTCTGCGGTGTATCCGGCAAGCAAAGTTTGTAATGGCTCTGGTGGTTCTCCAAGTTGAGGCAGTTTAATTTTTCCAGCAGCGCAACACATTCCTTTTGTTTCTCCATTAAATTTAAGAGCCTTGCAATAAGGATCACACTTCAGTCATAGTGCCGATGAGAACATGCCGCCTCAAACTATAATCATCAGCTGGGTTGTACCGGAATCAAGGCGATTGTAATCGTGTGATTGTTTACGACGGAGTCGTGTTTGACGCTGATGTGCTGTTTCTCGTTGACATCTTTCAGCCGCTCTCAGCCTGTAGCGTTCATTCTGTTGAGAACAAAGCAGATCTGAAGCTGTAGAACGCGATTGCCGTGCTCGCAATCATGCATCCTCAAGTCTGGCTGAACGTTGCTTGCCTGGTTCCTTGGCACGTATTTGAGGCATTCTTTTTCTTTTTTTCTCGTTTGCTGATGCCCGTTCTTCCTCAGTCTGATTTGCAATTTCTCGTCGCAGTGCTTCCGCTCTGCGAGTACAACGACCTAAGTGTGATCTTCTGTGAGGCATTATTTGGATGAAGTAAAGCAAATTGTTTGGTTTTTAAAAAAGGATGTTTTTACGGTGAGGAGGTTAGCGGAAACTCCTGGCAGTTAGAACGTGTAACTGTCACAGGTGTGACATCTATATTCACTCAGCCAATTGTGAGAGAACATGCAAATAAGAGAGAAGGCAGAGGCAGTGGATTGGCCTACTGGTTGGTGATGTCACAATGATCAGCAGGACTGGTTTGGAGGAGGCCTATTTCTTCGATTTTAAGGCAAACTTTTGTCCCCATATAGAACATAGTTACATAACAACGCTCGCGTATTCGAATGCAACGTTGTGTCAAAATTTCAAAGCAATCGGTGAAGAACTTTCGGAGATATAACGTCTGTTTCGAACGAACATTTACATTTTTATTTATATAGATGATGATGCTGAACAATTTTTCCCCCATTACCTCATGAAGGTAACTCCAAATTTGCCAGGGATTGGACAAAATCCTTAACAACAACACACACACCCAAAGACCCCAGGAGGTGGGCTACAGCAGAGAAAATCTAACATAGCAATATTGGGCATTTCCTCTTCTCCCCCCCCCCCATCATAAACACAACTTTTGGGATGGAGCGGAGGGTAGGGTAAAGTATTACTTATTTCCTTTTCAGGCTCTGGGTTTGGCTTTTGGTGATGGTGCTAGATTTGGAAACCAAAGGGCTCATCTACGCCAAGCAGGACATTCCACTATGAAAGTGGTATGAAAGCGGTATATAAAAGGCAGGAGCCACACTATTGGTTTATAGTGGTATTGAGGTGCACTGAAGGATCTACACTACTGCTTTATAGTAGTACTGAAGTGCACTGACAATTGTTGTTGCCCATGACACATCTACACCAAGCAGGATATAGGACTATGAAAGCGGTATGAAAGGAGTATATGGTATGTGTCAATGGGCCCCAACAGTTGTCAGTGCACTTCAGTACCACTATAAAGCAGTAGTGTGGCTCCTGCCATTTATATACCGCTTTCATACCACTTTCATAGTGGAATACCCTGCTTGGTGTAGATGAGCCGAAAGTCTGCCCACACCTCTTGCTCCACCAGTGATAATGATAGAGAGGTAGGTATGGAGTAGAAAATTAGAGCAGAGTGGTTGGTAGGCAGGTAGGCTGTGTGGTTGGGAGAAATAACTGCAACGCTCTACCTAGACATGCACACTGCCCCATGTCCAATTTGATAGATCTTTAGCTAGTTGAGACTAATGGCCTGGTGTAAATTGGTTTCTTATTTTCTTGATTTCTGTTGGATTTCCAAATGAGATTACCTAATATTTCTGCTAGTGACTGATATGAGTAACAAAGAAAAATTCAGCTGGCAGAGAGGGAAGCTTTCTGTCTCATTTCCTTCCATTTCTGGGCTATGTGATTATTTAAAAACTGCAATTAAGGTTATGCAGAAACATGGAAATATACTACCAACTTTTTAAAGCAATCGGTGCCTTGTGAATAATTAAAGTAAAAATTGCTAATGGAGTTGATGCTTATGTGGATATGTGAATCACTTAAACAGTCAAAATATAGCTGTGCAGTGCCCTCAAAGGAAATATTCTCCCAAAGTGTGTATTTAAGGACAATTTCACTGTATTCCAGCATAATTAACGATTATTTTAATATATGCCTATTGTGCTGATTTAAAAACTGGCGTATAAATGAGTATGCTAATATCTGATTCTGTAGAAACGAGCGATTACTCTGCTCTCTGTAATATCCATGGCAAACGCTTCTTTTCATCAATTATTTCATGCTCAACATCTTTTGCTATACTTTGGATGTCGCACTCAATTTCTTAGTGTAGAACTGAGAATAAAAGGGGCTTTACAGCACTATAGGGATTCATAATAATGAAATCACTTACTCTGCTTCTCATCTCTGAGAGTAAATGTCTAAAGTGAAATTAATTTGGTGATCCCCAGGTTAGTGTGTAGCAGGCACTGGCCCATACCTCAAATAAGCTAAATTATTATTATTATGCCATTATTCTAGTTCCAAACAATATAAGTTAATTGAGCTGTTGGAATCATTTAATTTCTGTGCTTCAAACTAAAATGTTCGTGTTTGACTAGAGCTATCATACTTCAAAGGGATCTGAGCAAAGAGAACAGCTGTTCTGAGTTTCATCCAGTGTCCATTCTTTCTGGTACCATGTCACTGGGAAAACAAGGAATTTCATGCTGTGCTTTCTGAATCTCCAGCATTTTAAAACACTAGCCTAATCTACAAATGCCATTCATCCCAGGGTGGTCACAAGGTCGTCCCTGCACGTCCAAATGACGCACGGCTGATCCCGGGGTGAACCGGGGACGAGCACTCAGTTGTCCTGGGATAGCTGGGACTGCTTTTTGCCAGGTTTCTCCCACCATCTCAGGATCATCCTGAGCTCCGTGAGCAGTGTGGTTCTCTCTCCTGGGGTCTTTCCTTTTCCCCATGAGTAGCAGGGCTCAGGAAATGGGCATGGAGCTGTGCGGTGAGAATCCCTGAGCATCGGGGGGATGGGGAGAGTATTTTCACCATCTTTTGGATGGCATGGCGTCTTCCAGTGCTGAGTTTGTTGGGGTTTTAAAAAATAAATTTTAAAAATCACATCTTTGCCCAGGATCACGCCTACACAATCGTGCAAATGTCTCCTCTTTTTTAAAAAGAAAAAATAATGTCGCCCTGGACTGTCCCTCTTTACTTCCGAGACAAGTCGCTGGCTTGTGGCCCCTGAGGGACAATTCCAGAAGTGGAAAACTCAGTGATCGTCCCTCCCCACTCCCCAAAAGGCTGCAGGTGTAGATGAGCCCATTGTTTCTCAGCCAACAAAATCAGTGCCCAGTACCAGACCTTAGACTCCCTGTATGAGTTCTCAAAACTGGGTACAAGAGTTGCTGGAACACACGGGTAGAAGGGCGCTGTTGCACACATGTCCTGTTTGTGGATTTCCCTGCGGGCAGCTGGTTGATCACTGTGTGAACACATTGCTGGACCAAATGGACCTTGGTCTGATCCAGCACAGCTCTTCTTACGTTCTTACAAAGAGAGGAAAAAAGAGTGGAAGAAAGAGAGACTAAGGGCCTTGCTAGACCTGCCGGCTTACGCCGGCAGGGAGGCGGGGCCGAGGCGCGCTAACGTTAGCGCGCCTCCCCCAGGCTACCACACGGCGGACGCATAGGGACGTCGCGTCCCTGCGGCGTCTGCCATTTTTATTATTATTTTAAAGGGGCCGGGTGCGGCCCGAAGACGGCGGACAAGGTAAGGTTTTTTTTATTATTTTTTTACGGGGGGGGGGGGAGAGCCGAAGAATAACAGGGTGGGTGGCAGGGTGGGTGGCACGGGGGGCGGGCGGGTGCGATCACGCTGCGCGCCGCCCGAGCCCGGGCAATGCCTGGCATGGGGCGGCATTGCCCGGGCAAGCGCCGCCCCATGCCAGGCATTGCCTGGGCGGCGCAATCGCACCCGCCCTCCCCCCGTGCCACCCACCCTGCCACCCACCCTGTCATCCTTCCCCCCCCCCCCCGCCGATGGGCACAGTGCTCCTATGAGCACTGTGCCAGGTCCGTGGCTTTTCGCGGCTCCTCGTGAGTAAGCGAGGAGCCGCGAAAAGCTGTGGAACTCTCCACACTTTCCCCAGCCCCGGCCTGAGGCCGGAGCTGGGGAAAAAGCGCGCCATAAGCGCATTGGCTTATGGCGCGTTGGAAGAGGCCTCAGCGCGGCCTGTCTCCGGATTCCCCTGTGCGTCATCTGGACGCACAGCAGGGAAGCCGGGACAGAAGGCGCGCTGAGGCCTCGTCTAGGAAGGCCCAAAAGAGTAGCAGAAAAAGAAATGGGATAACCCACGCCTGCCTTCAGATCTGGTCCGGTGGGTTCAGGCAGTACTGTTGCTGATATTAGCAGTGGATTGCATCCAAAGTTTGTCTTCCTTGAAAACCTTATATTGGGTTGTATCCAGATTTTGGTGGATCAACTGTGCTGGTGTAAATGGACTTTCCTGTCCCCTTCTTCCCACTGCAGTCCCTCCAGCCCCCTGAAAATATTGAATGGTGTGAGCTGTGGTGTATTTGGGGAGAGGGGGGATCCCCAAAAAACAGGTGGAGAGACCTTCTGTAAGGCAAGCGCTTCCTCTTGCAAAAGGAACTTCCTGTTGTGAAAGGCAGATCCTGGACTCATTCTGTTTAGAATTCCTCAACCAAGTGGTGTATATGCAAGGAAGTGCTCCACACTGGTCCCTAGTGTGGAGCACAATCAATTAACTAGCCCTAGCCCCCTGAATAGGTTATAAAACCATGAGCATAAAACCAGAAGGGTATAAATATTGAACAATCAGATATTGATGCCCTAAGTGATTTAAATACATGCTTTATCCTAAAGGCTTGTATGTGGCTAAACATGTTTCAAACCAGATAAAATATCTATAATTGCCTCTTGATAGATCTATAGTTTTGTGAGTTCTACTTTCAAGACATTGCTAAACTCTTGTAATAGCTTCTTAGAATGTTCTCATAACAGTAAGATGTCCTAGTCACAAGATTTTGACAATTATTGGCCGTTCCGTGAGAGGAACTACTGATCAGTTTTGCTGAGGGGGTAAGGAGTCTCGTACAGTTAGGAAGTTTTGAGGAAAGGAATCTCTTAAAATACAGTGAGAAGTCTGAAAAAGGGAGACACAAGCATAGAGGGGAGGAAGGGATGTTGGTGAAATACTGACAGGAATGCTGACCATCCTTGTCAGCTCAGAAAAATATTCTTCTTTGAACTCTAGCAAGGTTTTTCTAGCCTAACTATAAAGGCCTTATTCACCACAAGCCCAGGCATGGAAAGTACACTGCACTTTTACATATATGTAAATGTGAAGGCCCAGAAAAATTTGGGGTAAAAAAATGGGTTTTTCCCATTTTTTTTCCTGAGGACCATGTTTGTTTTTTTCTGAAAAACTGAAGAGCTTTGGATTATGAAATGTTTTTTTTTATAATTTAAGACAAATATTTATATATTGTTACCCAGCCTTTACTACACACAAAATCATTTCTCAAAACTGCGTAATAACACTTTTATAGAAAGGCTAGAAATGTCTGGAAATAGCGAAGCCATGGTGGGGGGGTAATGTTCTTTTTTAATCCTTGCTGTAAAATTCCCAGCATAGCTATTTCTTTGATTCCTTATTACAATTATTGAACTAAAGTATATTTTACTGATAAGACATTTATGCTCAGTTTCCCAACATGTGACTAGTGACACCATTATGCATTCTCAACAGTAAATGTGCATTTTTGACAGTTTGGGTTTTGTTCTATAGAGTCCAATATAAACTTCTCCTGTTAACCTTCAAAGCTTTTCACGGTCTAGCTCCTTCCTATCTCTCCTCTCTCATCTCACACTATTGCCCCGCTCGTGCTCTTCGCTCCTCTGATGCCATGTTTCTCGCCTGCCCAAGGGCCTCTACTTCCCTTGCTCGGCTTCGTCCATTTTCGTCTGCTGCCCCTTACGCCTGGAACGCTCTTCCAGAACATTTGAGAACTACAAGTTCAACCACAGCTTTTAAAGCTCAGCTAAAAACTTTTCTTTTTCCTAAAGCTTTTAAAACTTGATGTTGTGCGGACTTTATACTGTTAGTTTTACCCTACCCTGTGCCTGCTTACCCTACCCTGTGCCTGTTTGCATTCTCTTCCCCTCCTTATTGTTTTACTATGATTTTATTAGATTGTAAGCCTATGCGGCAGGGTCTTGCTATTTACTGTTTTACTCTGTACAGCACCATGTACATTGATGGTGCTATATAAATAAATAATAATAATAATAATAATAATAATAATAATAATAATAATAAGAGTCCTGTGATTCTGATGCTGTAGCAGTTAATGTAGCAATAATTACAAAGTTATTAACCAAACTTTTAAAAGTTTTAAAATATTATGATTATTTTAAAAATAATAAACAGAAAGGAACAGAAAGTCTGCTTTTGTAAACCACCCAGAGCTTTGGCTATGGAGCGGTATAGAAATAATAATAATAATAATAATAATAACAACAACAACATATTTCTTCAATTCTAAGATGCACTTTCCCCCCCATATAAACATCTCTTAAAAGGGGGTGCATCTTAGAATCGCGGGTGTGTCTTAGGGGTTTTTTCTGTTGGTGGTACTGAAATTATTGTGTGTCTTACAATCGATGGTGTCTTACAATCGAAGAAATATGGTAATAATAATGCTGCAGCCATGTTTTGGGTTACAGTGCTCAGCATTCCTGACCATTGACCATGCTGCCTGAAGATGAGGGGGGGCTGAAGTCCAAAATATCTGAAGGGCACAAAGTTGGGGGAGGCTATCTGAAATCATGAAAGTGGTTTTAGATCTGTAAAGAGCCCAATTTTTTCAGAACCACCCACCCACCCCTGCAAAAAAACCCCACAAAAAACAAAACAAAAAACATCCCCCCCCCCCCCCCGGCTTCAAAATTTCCAGAAATTTTACACCTCTACTTTTACCTCAAAAGGGTTGCCATGAAACAGCAAAAAGGGCCAAAAGAGCACTATCACATTTATTTATTTATTTATTACATGTTTATGTCAAGGGAAGGATGTGCTTTTGACTTCCATTTTGTTTAATATGGATGAAAGTGCGGGAAAATTCCAGGAAGGTAGAGAGACTTTGTTTGTTTTTTACAACTCACCAACTTTCCCCTTATTCTATCTTTTTTCCTTGACTTTGTGTGGCAATACAATTGGAGAAGGTTTAGATTTCTTTCTTCCTTTCTCTCTGTTGTCAAATAAAGGAGGAAAAGAAGTGAAAAACAGTGGTTGAAAGCTGCTAGGTCTATTGTTAACTTGCATATTGGCAGTTATTCATGCAGTCTTTTCACAGCTACATGTAATAAGATGGTGCAGTCAATACTGTATCCCCATTATTTGTTCTTCTGCCATGTTACGTCCACTGTTTATAGGACTGTTTATTCCTTGTTAAAATGCCACAGTAAGGGGCTAATGGACAATCAGTTGAAAGAGAAGGGGGGAACTTTGTTTTTGTACATGACAATGGCAGCGAGATTATTACGTATATACACAGAGGTGGAAAAATGAAACAACGCCAACAATGCAAGAATAGATATTGAAGATATTAGAGTTGGCAGAAATGACAAAATTTACAGTGATAATTAGAGATAAATTAACAGCCACATTTATATCGGAATGGAAACCATTGATAGAATTTTTGCAAAAGACAGAGAAAAATGATGTATTTGTCTGTGGATTCAATGTATGAGATATGGTTAATTTAGGAGAAAGAAAAGAATTTGATTACTGTGTTAAATATATCAAACAAGGAGAGAATATAATTCACAGTTTTGATGTGTAGAGAGCCAAACATATACCTTAACCTTGTTGTGTGTATTCTTTTGGGTTTTTTGTCCTTTTTCTTTTCTTTTTTTCCCTTCTTATTAGATGTGATGTCTGTATGTAATGCTTTTAGGCTATGTATGTTCATGAAATAATAATAAAAAATGATTTTAAAAAATAAAATAAAATGCCACAGTAGGTCTGGACAGATGACATACTGTCTCTCTTCCTTCTTCTGTCCCACCCCTCCTTCTTAAGTCATAGGAACCTTTTTCTTTCTTTTAATTTGATGACTAGTATATGTACACATTGCCGCTTTATTTATTCATAAGCAATTTCCTTTTAAATTTATTTTAGCAGAAACTAAATCCAGTTATTTGTAGTCTCAGAACCCAGCTACTTCACAGTCCCTATCTTTCAGCACATTGTACCAAATGTATTACTTATGTATGTAAGGGTGAATCTTGGGCAAATTTAGCATTAATTAAGAAAACACTGGATGGCATCTAGACTTAGGCCTTAGCTAGATGAGGCTTTATCCTGGGGCGAACCCCAGGATCGTCCCTGTGTGTCCACATGAAGCACAGGGGATCCCAGGATCAGGGAGGGATGATCCCTCCCTTACCTCGGGATAGAGCCCTCCACTTTGGGCCCGGTTTTTCCGCAGTCTCAGGCTGAATGTGTGGCCCGTTGGTGTGGAGCCAGGAGCTGCACATGGGGCACAACGCTCCTCAGGAGCGCTGCACCTGTTGGGCATAGGGTGGGGGGAGTGGGGAAATTAAAGTATTTTTTAAAAAAACTTACCTTTCAGTGCTTGATCGCTCGTGTGCTCCTGTCACTTTTTAAAAAATGGCGGGCGTGACGCTTCTCCTCCTGAGGTCGTCGCACCTCACGTGTCAATGGAGGAGTGATCTTGCGATAATCACATCGTGAGATCTTCCCTCCTCCATCATGGATTAAAAGGTAGGTCTAGCTAAGGCCTTAGTCATAATTAAGAGTAAACATATTGAAATCAATGGGACTTGAATCATGAGTAACTTAAGCCTCATTTATTTCAATGGGTCTGTTCTTAGATATGGGTGTTCTCGGAGTATGACTAAATCTGGATCCACCCCATAAAAAGTTAATCTACAATTCCAGGAATGCATAAAGATTAGTATTGGGAATTGAGGAACAAAAGTGTGATAAGCGTATTAGTCCAGTTCCTGACACATTCCCACAGGAAAGTGGAAGAAAGCAACTCAAGGGCAGCAGAAGCAGTGAGATCCTCCCATGATATTCTTGGGATATACATTTATCTGGGTACCCTCCTGAAATGGCCAAGCGGTGCACAGAAAGAGGTGGCCCTTTGCCTTTCTAACACCCAGCTCAAAAACAAATCTTCTCTTTTTTACTATAATTGTTGTTGCTGTCCTTTATGAAAGAAGAATACTTCCCCATTAATTACTTCAGCCATACCTGGGGATATTATACTGACATAAGCGTTTTAAGTTTGTTTGTTTTTGTTTACTTTGTTTTTTATTTTACCTTTTAAAGGTAAATGTTTAAATCGCATTATTATGATCTATACTTGTTACTTAAATTAAGGCACAGTAGTGACATTGTAAAATATTTGTCCAGAAGTAATTGTCTAACCCTCCAAAATAATGAAGAGAGGAAATAATTAATACAATATGTACGATAACTTTCAAGCTGATGTACTATCTACCATCCCATTTTCACCTTTACAAATGACAGTAAACAACTCTGGTGTATCCTACAAACAATCCCATAATGACTTCCTGTGGCTTTTGGGTAACTGCTGCATCTGATAACCGACACAAGTGCTAATTCTTTTCTGCAGATACACAATAGGTTATATTTCTTAACACAGTCATTTTCAACACTTGAGTGTTGAAAATACAGATACACATGCTTTCCTGGACTGTATGTATTTCATTCGATGACGCAGGCTGACAGTTACATAAAATTTACAACAATCCAACTCTATACCAGAATTGCTGTAAGATAAAGAGACAGTTGCCATGTGGATACAATCTATTCTCAGTTCTATGTACATACTTCAAACCAGCGTGCAGTTTTGACCCTGTTGATTTAGTCTTTTATCTAAACGGGGAAAATCAAGTCTTGGAAATGCCAAACCACTGCAAACCAGAACAGGTCAAGGTAAACACAGAGGCCTATAGAATTAGCTTGCCAAACATGGCACTTCCTATTAAACAAACTTTGTTTGGAGGAGAATTTTTAGAGATGGAAAGAAAGTTTCATTTGTTGTGTGAAAGTTCTATCAATAATTCAGATGTGTCTACCATTAAATGCATTGAGAGACATTCTATTCAGAAACTTATTCCCTTACTCGGCTCCGTCCTTTTTCTTCTGCTGCCCCTTACGCCTGGAACGCTCTTCCAGAACACTTGAGAACTACAAACTCAATCACTGCTTTTAAAACTCAGCTAAAAACTGTTCTTTTCCCTATAGCCTTCAAATATTGAGTTTGTTCTGACTCTATACTGTTAGCTTCACCCTACCCGGTGCCTGTTTACACTTCCCTGTGCCTGTTTGCATTCTCCTTCCCTCTTTATTGTTTACTACAACTTATTAGATTGTAAGCCTATGCGGCAGGGTCTTGCTATTTACTGTGTTATCTGTACAGCACCATGTACATTGATGGTGCTATATAAATAAATAAATAAATAAATAAATAATAATAATAATAACTGAAACCTCTCTATAGATTATCAAAAAGCCTGAAATCTAGGCTGCTACTTGACTACATACAATAACAGATAGGTTGCAGTGGGGTATGGCTCAAGGAATGAAGGCATTTTATTCAAACAAAGGAGGCTATAGTATAACATACTTCATAAGAAAGCGGGGGAGGGGGTAATGAAAGCGATGGTAGCCAAGGATGAATTAAGGCACTGGTAATGGAAGATGACTCTGCATAGGTGACAAAAGAGCATGGATGGAGGATGATACTAAGATTGTCTCCCTCTCATCCTGATTGAAGTAGTCCTATATGCCACCTATTTTTCCTTACCCCAATTACATAAGCAAAGCCAGCACAAAGCAACTCAAGTGTGGCCCTGGCATTTCAAGAAGCATTATGTAGAACTTTGATGCCCACATCACTATCAACATCCCCTGCATTTTACTGGGTATACAGGAGGTTCTGCATATCACCACACTGCAAGACTCAGCCCTAAACCACTTCTCAGTTGGGTCAATATAGGTTTGTTTGTGATGGTTCTTTTTGTTGGAAATAACTTTTTTATTTTTCCCTCTTCTGGATTTGACAGAGTGGCCTGTTAAGGGAAAGTGAGGATCAAAGGCAAATCGCTAAGGAAGCAGGAGACTTTATGAACTAAGAATTGCACTAAACATAAATCTGTATTCATTGAGAGTCTCCAGATTCCCAATCCCAATATTTTAAATGGATTGTTCTAATTCAGGGATGGTCTATGGATTAGCTCTGTGATATGGGGGAAAATAAAGTTATTCTGTGCCAGTACTATAACACTTACTATTTATTTCAAACATTTATAAAAGCTTCATATGATGTTCAGGGGGTGCAAAGCAGGGGGCTCCAGCGACTGTTCCTCCCAGTGCTGGCCAAGTCTCTGTGTTGGGAAGAGGCATGCTGGCCTTGTTCCAGCATGGCTTGGTGTGGGGCAATCTGGCTCCCCATCATAAAACAGTTATGCACCCATGATTTAACTCTTACCCTTCAATAATGTAAACCGCTCAGAGAGCTTTGGCTATTGGGCGGTATAGAAATGAAATAAATAATACGGTGTTTGAAAGAGTTAAGAAGCAAAAATCCATTTAAAATAGAAAATACAGATCCATAAAATGAAACCGTCTCAATTCCATAGCAGAGATCAAAGAAATTAAATTCAAAGGATTGAGAAAATAAAAAGGTCCTCACTCACCCCCAAAATAGAGGGTGCCAGGCAATCCATCATGGGGAAGGCATTCCAAAGTTGGGCCAACACCACCGAAAAATCCCTTTTTCCTGTAGCCAATCATCTCACCTCAATTGGCAGGTGCACATGGAGAAGGGCCTCTGATGAAGATCAACAGGGCCAGTTAGGTATATGTGAAGAAATATAATTCTTATGGTAACCCGCTCTCAAGCTGTGAAGGCTTTAAAAGACAAAACTATTAATTTGGGAGACCAGGAGCCAGTGCAGTTGGCAGCACACTGGTCTGTTGTGTTCACACATCGCCAGTCCCAGTCCTGTCACTGTATTCTGAATTACGTTTCTAGACCATTTTCAAATGTTGCCCTGTATAAATGCATTGCAATGTCTAACCTGGAGGTTACCAGAGCATGGACAACAGAAGCCAGGTAATCGTGGTTGTTATCATGTGATTCCCCCTCAGCCCCGGGCTTGGTATCAAAAGGCTCTGTGGCTGCAATGTTGGCATGAAAACTTAAGAACATAAGAAGCACCATGCTGGATCAGACCAAGGGTCCATCTAGTTCAGCACACTGTTCACACAGTGGCCCATCAGCCAGGGACCAACAAGGCAGGACGTGGTGCAACAGCACCCTCCCACCCATGTTCCCCATCAACTGGTGCACACAGGCTTACTGCCTCGAATATTGGAGATACCACACAACCATCAGGGCTAGTAGACATTGATAGCCTTTGCCTCCAGGAATTTATCAAACTCCCTTTTAAAGCCATCCAAATTGGTGGTCTTTGACACTGCTTCTTAACCATGCTGGTGACCTCTTGCACTTGGTGCTACCTTTTCTAACCTGTGGAATACATTTTCGTTGAGCTTCTATTATTGTTTATACTAAGTGGAATAGTCATGTACTGACTTTATGTTATAATGGTAAAATGGAAAAGCCATTAGGTGGAAGCTGTTTCCAGTTTCATCTGCTCGATCAAGGCAAAGTGTAGTAGACCAACCGTTCCAACCAGGGATAGATTTTGTCTTATTCAAAGACTCAGAATAGTGTACTCCCCAGCATATAGCTACTTCCAGAGACAGCACCACAAATTTAGCCTAAAAACTCTGTATATCCAAAGGCACGGTAAAGCATGAAGTACTCATTTAAAACAGCATATCTTCTCAGCAATTAAAACTACGATTAATGTTTTTGTTTTTAAATGATCAAGCATTACATTTTGTATTACAAGCATGTATATGGATTGTTCATAGCATACTGTCATGTAATGCTTTATAAATGATACTTGATAAACAACAGCTGTGTAGTATTACAGAAGTATTCATCAAGGCGCACATTCATCAGTGGTAAATCACTTTTGACTGCTAAGATGCGAGTGGCTGGCATGTAATCTTTTAATGGCCCATACTCTGTGTAATGCAGGTCAATTCTTTTGTCATGAAGTAATACAGAAGGAGTAATGTAGCAGTGTTTTTATTAGGCCCAAATAGTTCATAAAGCCTACTTGGCCATATCTGGACTATGAGGAAATGGGTTTTGGAAAGGGACAAATTATCTATGCAGACCTGGCGTGTGTTAAATTTGTGGAGCATCATCATAATTCCAATTTGTTTTAGAATTACAATTTCACAACATTCACTTTCACTGTTTATGTTCATTTTAAATGTATCAGTTGCATTCCAGATTCTACCCAATCAGCAGAAAATAATATCAGGACAACAGATCTTTAAAGGTACTACAAATGTACTCTTGATCTGCTTCAGTTCTAACATAACTTAGTTGACATTTGTAGGGATACTTCAGACTTATATCCTAATTCTGCATCTGCAAAAAGTATCTAAAGAGACAGGATTTTATTTCTTCCACAGTTAAATCGGTAATGTGGTCATTTTAAGACAGTCCATTATTCCAGCTGCTTTCCTCCTTTATGGCTACTTTAAATTTATGGTTTCCATGATGTACTTCCCAATGGACTTACCACTGAGAATCAGCAGCTCTACAAATCTTCTGCCAGCAGACTCATCTTCCCTGCTAATTTGTGTACTTGTGAAGGAATGTAGCCATAAATCATGAAGAACACCTTAGTAAAAGCAAATGTCATCCTACTCTCAGGCCCACAGGCACCCACCAGTGGCAAGCGGGGGCTAAGAGTCGTACACAGTGGTGCACTTAATATTTTATTTGTCATATTGTGTCAGATCATTCCCTTCATGCTCTTCCCACTTAGCCTATACACAGGACTATTTGTCAATATAATCTCCAAGACTTCTAAGAATATATTTAATTAGCTGGAAGCAAGGCCAAGTGATAAACTCCAAAGAAAGAGAATTAGAAGAAGAGGCAACGTTATTGCTTTGCCTTATAGCATGCCTATGTCATTGCACTGCAGTCACATTTAAACAAAATGTGAACCGCCCAGAGAGCTTCGGCTATTGGGCAGTATAAAAATGTAATAAATAAATAAATAAAATCTTGTGATCTTTCGCACAAGTGCACATGAAGTTTTTTACTTGTCAGATTTACAAGGCAAGTAGTCCATCCAAATAATACATTGAAACAGGACATGCACCGAAGCTCAGAATTGATGTTTGAATCTTGTATAGTTAAGTATTACTTTTTCTAAATCTCAGGCAAGATCTTTGAATACCAGATTCAACAAAAGGAACAAAACCAATGCAGTTGTAAAGGCTGCCTAGATGGCTCTTTGCTGTGGGGTGGTGGCACAGAGAAAGTGTGGGGTTTCTGGCAGCCATTCAGCCTTCTGGGCCCACCCTCTGCCCAGGCGGATGGCGACCAATCAGGGCAGGGGGTTGCTGGTGCACCATATTTGCCTCGCTCTGGTGAAAAAAATTGGGGTAAGTCCCCAACTTTTTTAGCTCACAGCTTCGCAGGAAAGCCCCACAATGCTTGCGAGGTGGTTGCTGCGTCGTATAACTGATGCAGCACCGCTGTGCACTCACTGCAGGGCTTTCAGAGCATCTAGGTAGACCCATGGTGTGGGAGAACCCATTACCAGATTTTGATATTTGATATAATGGAAACATAGATGCAAATACAGACAAAGATACATACTAAATACCGCTGCAAGTCATGCAGCATGCATTGTGTGTGTGTAGGCATATACACACAAATCTTAAACTGCTGGATGAGTTAAATAAGATTGTTTCCCAGAGAATATCACTTGGTGCAGTATACGTTGAATAAGGCTTAATTTGAACCAGAGGCCATTTCTGGAACCTAATGTGAATGCTAAGGTTCAGCCCTAGATCACATGATCCAGTTAGAAAAGTAGAGTGTCTCTGAACATTTGTGAAGAGACTTTTCCTCATTGACTGGTCAAATGAATCAGGTTTTAAGTTTTGATTTCCTGGTAGGCTTGAACAACCCTTTGTTTTGTGCTGTGTTGAACTATCTGTTTTATAGTGTTGATTTCTATTTTATCGTAAGTGTAAAACACTGGAGAAATTCATTTTATGATGCATTTAATAAATATATAAGAACATAAGAAGTCTCTGCAGAGGCCACCAGTGAGGGAGGAAGCAGCAGCCAGACACCTCTCCACCATGCCTGGGTCCAGCTCCAGCTGAGAGCCCCCTCCCTCCTACCAACTGTCTCTGTAGAGGCCACCAGTGAGGGAGGAAGCAGCAGCCAGGCACCTCTCCACCGTGCCTGGGTCCAGCTCCAGCTGAGAGCCCCCTCCCTCCTGCTGTCACCTGTAACTGCTGAACTTTCCAACTAAGATTGTAGTGCCTGAGTTTGCTTTCCTTTCCCCCCTCCTCCTCCTCCCTCCCAATCCCCTTTCCTTTTGTGTCATGTCACATTGTAAGCCTGTGGGCAGGGACTATCAAGAAATACTTTTGTAAGCCGCCGTGAGAGCCTTTTTTGGCTGAATGGTGGCATAAAAATCCTTAAATAAATAAATAAATAAATAAATAAATAAGAAGTGCCATGCTGGATCAGACCAAGGGTCCATCTAGTCCAGCACTGATCACACAGTGGCCAACCAGCCATCGGCCAAGGATGAACAAGTAGGACATCGTGCAACAGCACCCTCCCATCCATGTTCCCCAGCAACTGGTACACACAGGCTTACTGCCTCGAATACTAGAGATAGCATACAATCATCAGGGCTAGTAGCCACTGATAGCCTGGAGGCAAAGGCTATCAATGGCTACTAGCCCTGATGGTATAAAACAAAGATTAACCATTCACACACTGTTTAAGCAACATCTGGTAAGGTACAGAAAACATGCTGAATCATTGGTTTTACTGTGATGTGGCCCATGTGCCATCTCTTCTACAGAAAACAAGATTAATTTTTTTTTAAAAAAAAAATGCACAGGTATAAGCATTGGTGTAGCAGAAGAAGAATCCAGGGATCTTCCAAGTATTTAAATGGTAACACTTATTTGCAGCATTAAAATCTGGCTGAAAATCTTTTGTTAAAGTTCAATGTGTTTTACAAGTTGAACCTATGCAGTCAGAGGTAGCCACCACTAAATTCAATGGAGTTTGCTCCCAGGTAACACTATAAGTTAAAAGTCTTGTCCTGTAAACATAATTGTGATATTTTATTAGTGGTTTGTTTTGGATGTCTCTGTTTTATGATGGAGGTTTTAACTAGCGTCTTAGCTCCTTTGAGTAGAAATAACAAAGCAGATGATATCTATCTACTGGCAGTGTGACTATGGATTCTCCTTGGGAGTTTGACAACGGAAGCTGTTATGATGAACTCCTGCACTTCAAAAATTACCACTACACCACTAGTAGGGTGACCATATGAAAAGGAGGACAGGGATCTTATTTCTTCAATAGAAAAGGGAGTTTCAGCAGGTGACATTTGTATGCATGAAGCACCTGGTGAAATTCCTTCTTCATCACAGATGGCCAGATACAATAGAGGGCAGGGCTCCTGCAGCTTTAACTGTTGTGATGAAGAGGGAATTTCATCAGGTGCTGCATGCATACAAATGACACCTGATGAAATTCCCTTTTGTATGCAGCTGATAAAGATACAAATGGCCTGTCCTCTTCATTTGTGTGAAAGCAGCTCCAAACCAAGGATCTAATTCTAGGCATACTTTCACTGAAATTAAGATCCACGGAAATTAAAGAGGACAGACGTCAGTAAAGATAACCTGTTTTAAGAAGGCATTCCATTTTTAGTCTGCTGCTTTCAGCTGTTTTCAGTCTCTGCTGCTATCTTAGGACAGCATCTGATGGGGCTGCTCCAACCTCTGCTAGTTCCATTGTGCTCGGGGGATCCACCACTTCTGCAACGAGACTGTTGTCTTTCTAAGAGTAACAGAGGCCACAGCTAGACCTAAGGTTTATCCTGGGATCATCCAGGGTTTGCCTCTGCCTGAGCACTGGATCCCCTGTGTGTCACCTAGATGAACAGGTTTGACCCCTGGACGATCCAGGGATGAACATTAGGTCTAGCTATGGCCCCAGAAACAAGCAGAAACACTTGTTTCTGGATCAGGACAGGTCAGCGGAGCTTCCTTCTGCAAGATCCACTAACATGACCATTCGAGAAACAACCATTTCCACCCATTTCAGGTTGTTTTTATAACTACAAAGGCCCATTGCACAAGTAATGAGTTCTATGAGTGCATGGGCACAATATGATACTACACACAGTGTCTTAAATTACAAAGGATACTTTTATTTTTAATTGTTAATTTATGGATTATTCTCATTCAATATTTTAGGATGAAAGGCAGATTATAAATAAATATAAATATTTCAGCAATCCCAAATAGGTTGTGGGGAGCAACGTAGATCCACCACTACTTCCAAAGCACTGGCCAGCTCATACCAGCCAGGGCAGGAGGTGTAGGAGCATGGCTTGTTGGGCTTTTCAGCCCAGCAAAACTTTGATCTTTTAAACCCTGCGCCAGTTGAAAGCAATGAAGAGGAATTAGCTCCCGGCTGGCATATTCACCCCATTCCTGGTGTCATGATCAGGCCTGTTCCCCTTAGTGTTGGGGAAGGAATTTCAGGCTATCAATCGGAATCAGATTTTGAACCAGAAGAAACAGGACTAGAAATGTACCAGTCTACACAGGAAGCTGGGATGCAGATTTTCCCAGGCTCTTCTGCAGCCAGGAATGAATCTTCACCAGACTTTATTTATTTATTTATTTATTACATTTTTATACCGCCCAATAGCCGAAGCTCTCTGCATTGACTTTGTCAATGAAAATGCTGTGGGAACTCAGCAATCCTCAAAGGGGAAGGGATTTCAGAGATGACCGATCCCAGAGTCCACTGCAGATTGAAATGGGTGGATCAGCTCAGCTTCAGAATCCTCCCTGAATTAAAGGAATCAAGGAAAACTTCCCTTTTGTTGAAAGGACTATTGTCTCGCTTAGTTAACCATGTTTTAGTCTAGAGGAAAGTTCCTAATGTTTAAATTCTCTTCAGGTGCAAAGAGATGTTTATTTGCTGAATAAAGTTTTGTAGATTACTTGGCAGGCCTCTTTATTGTCTTGCACTGCAGCAAGAGGGCTTGGAAACATGACACCTGGGTTGGAGAATTTTTGGAGGCTACAACCAGCAGGAACACTGCCAGTGGTAGATGTATACCTATGCAGCTTTCCTTGGACATTAATTCCCAACCAGCAGACAGGAGCTCTGCCCTATCATAGCTCCTCTATGATGGCCACCCAAGGGTGTTAGAATTGATCTGCCCTTTTTAAGAAAGCATGTTAAATAGATGGGTTGGTCCTGTTCTTTGCTTGTTTTTTGTTGTTTTGGCATCAGTAAAAACACGTCCTGTGTCTCTAGTCCTTTATCTCTGTAATCAACTTTTAGTTTATAGTCAAACCACTTCAGAATTTTGACAGTTCACTGTGGATTCCCTGCTTGTTCACATCTCATGTAAGGGGGGGAAGCCAGCTGCATCTCAGAGAGGAACATTGTTTTGGAAATCTAAAATTTCTTCACTATATACATTTTATTTTACCTACGTTTAAAATGGGGGAATTATATTATAAGTATAATATTTAATCAGCCAGAATCAGGGGCAGAGACTTCATGTGTGGAAGAGTGGGCTGCTTGTAAAATATATTATACTGCTGTATTATACTGCTTTCTCCTTTACCTTTACATCTTCCAGGTAAATTTACTGATATTTTAATTTCCTTGGACATTTTTTTTGGGGGGGGGGGAACTTTCTAAATGAAAGTTCTGAGAAAAATATATAACATTGTAATCGTATTTTATGGCTATTACTGTGTAAACATTAAATGTGAATTAATGCAATAAAACAGTGCATTTCCCATAAAAAAATACACTGAATTTCACTGCTCTTTTTGACATGGTTCATGTATCAATGTAATTATGGCTTACAAATCTTCAGCAAAAGAGGCTCTCTTATACTTTTGTTAAGATTCCCTCCATTGTCTAAATTAAGATGAAATAAATACATTCCAAAACTTAATGCATCTTATCTGACCAGACACTAAAAAAGGAATATTTACTTTTGATTCCTCTTTAATAGTTACCATCAAGAGAAAAAGACATATGTCCATGTTCTTGAGCATTTGAAACCTGACTGTGCACTTATTCCATGTTTAAAGTCCTCTAGAGAGCTATCATGGCAGTTTTGCTACAGGTGAGTGGAAAAAGAATTGTGCCGTTATGTGGATAATGTACCAGCAAAATTTACTGTCATAAAAAGAAACAGCATAGAGAGATACCACCAACCGTCCCAAAGGAGTCTTGCACGTATAGGTACCCGTATTTCCATATGTTGTTTCAATAAAATGTATTTTATTTATTTATTTTGATTTATCCCCCCCCTTTAAAGCAAACATTCTCAATGTGGCTTACAAGAGCCAGTAAAATATGAACAACCAAAACTGCAATAAAAACACTAGAGCTAGAATACTAAAAACAGCTGCTAAAAATTCAAGAGTGCGTATGGATTACCATTAAGTAAAGTGAGGCAACTGCCTCACGCAGCAGATGTTGGTGAATGTATGTGGGGCAGAATCAGCAGCCCCCCTCCCCCAGCTGTTCCACCAAATTTACACGCTTGTTCACACCTGTTGGAGGACAGAGCTGTGTGAGTCATGAGGTCTGTCCTGCAACCTAAGCTGATTTGTCCTTTGGTGCAGTGGAGGATGCTGTCCCATTACCAGTGTAAGAGTCAACTGACACTTGGGTTGGCTTCTCCATGAGGAGACTAGGTTTCCCCCCTGTCTGAAGCTGGTGATGATTCTCAAGAAGCAAGCCATTCGTTCATAGGTGTTAGGAATGTACTCAGGGAGGCCTCCTCGGATGAGGATGAGGAGGAAAGCACTCCTGCAGGAGAGGGAGTGTCTGCTCCCACAGTTGAGCCAGAGGTGGGCTCGCAGAGGGAGGAAGATCCCAGAACAGAGGAGGTGCCAGAGGCACAGGTTGACCAGGACGTAGCCTTACCTGAAGTTCCTAGGGAGGTGGAGATAGAGCTGCCCAGTCCTCGGGAATGCCGACGGCACAAGCGAGCGGTACAGTTGCAGTCAGTCAGAAGGAGTGTGCGCGTGCACAATTGGCAGGAGAGGAATGTGATGCTTAAATAGGCTGATGTGATAAGGCACAGCTGGGGGAGAGGGCGGAGGTCATCTGCCTGGATTAGAAAAGGAGGAAGTGGGATGCCTTACGCTTCCTGGCAGACACCTGGGATAATTTCTAGCAGCCAGCCTGTTCCATGCTCTGACTCTGCATCACCAGACCTTGCTTCTTCCAGCTCTTGACTTTGGCCTGATTTACATTGCTTCTCCGTCCTGCTCCTGCCTCCCTGTGACCTCGGACCAGCTGACCATGGTTCCTGGCTTCTGATCCAGTTGGTTATCTTGGACTCAGACTTGACAACCCTTACTAAGCTCCTGTTCCAGATGCTGCTGACCTGAGCTCTCACACACCGAGACTCTGAAGCCTGACCCTGCTACTCGCTTATCTCATTGTTGTACTGGCTAAGAGATTTATTAGCCGGTTAATGGGAATTGCCTAATAAAACAGTTAAAAGCAGATACCGCTTGTGGCTGCCTTCCTAACAATAGGATCAGCTAGTTGAAAGTCAGTGTCATGTAATTGCTAGAGTGTTGGACTGGGAGTTGGGAGATCTGGATTCTAGCCCCACTCAGCCATGGAAGGTCACTGGGTGACTTGGGCCAGTCACAGATTCTCAATCCAACCTACCTCACAGATTTGTTGTGAGAATAAATGCAAGATTATGTATGCCATCTTGGGTGCTTAAGGAAGAAAAAAAGCAGGATATAAATATAATAAGTAAATAAATGAGTCACTTTGCTTGAGTCCATCATGCCCTTAGTGTTTAATATTCCTATAAAATAAAAAATTGACACTGAAATTATTTGCTTGAAACTGCTGAAATATCTGCTTAAGTAATTTTCTCCTCACAAAACAAGTAGGGTAATTTGCCCTATTAGAAAAATTAGTTGATGCATTTTATCCATTTATGTATTTGTACATTTGCATGAATTTGCCCATGACACAATACTCTTGAAGGAAAAGGCATCCTTTTGTTGCAGAAACCAGGAATTTGGGGCAGTCCTTTCAGTGAGACAGATATGGGAGAATGCTTCATCTTGGATGTTCCTTCTATTTGAAGCTTGCATAAGTACAATAAAATAATATTCTTTTAAAAGCAAAACAAAACATGTTGCCCAATTAATTTTGGCCACCTTTCTATTTGATCAAAAGTTTTTAAAACAAACATTGCCTGAATATTGCAGCTCTAAAAATATTGTTGTAGTTAGATTTTAGAATCTTCCTTTTTATCAGGAAGTTTATACTGTATATCAATTTGCATATATGTTTGCTGTTGACATTGCCCATAGTTAATCTAAAAATAATTGATGTCAGAGGCTCAAAACTATAAAAAAGTAGATGCATAGGATAAACTTAAAAAGTAGATACATAGGATGACATCTGGCATATTTTTCTTTCATTTCTAAACTTGCTTTGTCGTCAAGCTGCCTTAGGGGTAATATGTTACCATCATAGTCAGAAGAAAACACTAAAAATTTACTGCATTCTCTAGTTAAAATCTCAATTCAAGGTTGTAATATCTATAAAGAAAATACTGCTGAAAAGATTGAAGCTACGATAGTGTTGTTCACATACCTGAGCGGACAGTAGAATAAATACTGAAAATATTATCTTTTGTACTTTACACAAGGTGCAGCAAACATTGGTGACAAATGCTTTTTATTTTCTTTTGATGGGATGCTTTTAACAATATATAATCATTATCAGTCAATACCTTAGCTGATAGTAGATGTCATGAAAGGTTTTTTATTATTATTTTTGTTGACCTTTAAATGCCACACTCCCAAGTGATCAGGAAGAAAGAATATCTTTCATTTCAGCAGCCCTTTTGAACAAATCAAAGTTGTACAAATAAGTGTTGCAAAACACTGTCCTGCGTCTCTTGGTTGGTTTTGAGACACTCTGCCATACAGGGTCATAAAAATGCTTTGCATATTGAATTCAAAATGTGTTCATAACAAATCTGTAACTGATATAGCCATGTTTGCCTTCTCTGTTCTCTGTTCTCAAGTTTTGGTTCTTTGCTTAGGGAGGCATATCAGCTGGTCTGCTGCTGCTGGGAGTTTTAATTGGTGCAGTTTATTTCTTGTATTGTTGTGTTTTAAATTACATTTTAATTCTTTTGTTTTATGTTATGTTTTAATTAAGTTTTTATCTAGTTTTATTGTTAGTCGCCTTGAGCACCATTCTTTGGCAGAAGGGTGGGATGGAAATTGAGCAAATAAATAAATAAAGTAGCATGTGAGTATGGAAGGTTTATATCATAGGAGGGGACAGATTTTGCAACCTTGATACTCCCACATTTCGCCTATAATCTGAGCAACACAAAATCCTTATGAAGTTCCTGATTTACATTTTCAGTTAATTTTAAGACTAAACAAAATAGATACTTCTGCCTGCAAGGGATCCACTCATTCCCCATCTCCCTTAGAGGTTTCAGAAACAAATTATTTAGAACATGAAATTCTGGTATTTGGGATGCATTTTGGTTCAGAAGACAGGCCTAGTGGAGTAGCTGGTGTCTGTCAAACTACACAGAATGCACATGCACAGCAGTGTGGGTATGTGGGCACATTCTTCCACATATGGTGGGAATGCCTATGGACCCCAAAATTCTGAGACCTGATGTTGACAAAATGAGAGAAGCAGCCTGTGTAAGAACATACAGATTTAATCACAAGTAGTGCCAGACCTGTTGCATAAAATAGCATTTTAAAATCACCTCATTAGATGAAACATGAGGGCATGTATATAAAAGCTACCAGTGTGTCAAAAGAACTTGAACGTAGTAGGCTCCCATTTAGCCTTTTCAAAAAAGAAGCAACAGAGTAGTGGCTAAGTCAATTCCAAAATATCTTTCTGTACTGTATATGTATGTAAATTTCATTGTACCACTGAGGAAGACCCAAATTGGGTCAAAACGTGTTTGGTTTGGTTTGGTTTTAAAGTTTTTATTTGAGGGTATATATAATATTACACAGTTAGGATTTATTTGAGGTATACAGATTGTTTTTGGTACATAGTATATTAAAGACTTCTTAAGCATTTCATTCACCTGTACCAGTTTATTGATAGTGGAACAATTAGAAGCTTTCCCACCCCTTTCTTTCCAGTTTACTATTTCACAATGGCCATCTGCTGCACTTTCATAGAAATTTATTATTCTGCTTGTTCCTGGTGGCTAAAATAGCTTGGGCAAGTAACTGAAGACTTCTGTCTCCTCACAATTATATGGGGGGGGGGAGTGGGGGCAGCAATGGTTTGTCATAAGCATACACTTCAGATTTGAGAGCCCAGGACTTAGAAGATTCAACATTTTTAAATATAATTTTTATTTATTTATTTATTTATTTATTACATTTTTATACCGCCCATTAGCTGAAGCTCTCTGGGCGGTTCACAAAAATTAAAACCATAATAAAACAACCAACTGGTTAAAAACACAAATACAAAATACAGTTTTTCCCATGTGAAGTCTCCTGAAGAAAAAGGAAATGCACAGAAACAATAAAATATGAATACATAAATCTTTATTGATCGGTGAAGTTTGTAAAAACTGGAGGCTGTAGTAGCTTGGGGTGGGGAGTAGGTTCTGAAAGAGAGGTCAATGTCTTTATTGATCTGTTGCACATTATATCTTGCTAATTTAAGAAGTTTCTCCTTTGATATCTACCTCTGATTTATTTATTTGATTTGTACCTCACTTTCTACCCAGAAAAATGGTCCTCGAAGCTGTTTTCTTGCAGCTACATGCCTATACCTTGGGTTATCCACCTGCATTGTTTGTGTGTTGATTTTGGTTTATTTGTTTCTTTGGTCCATTGTTCCTTTCTTTATTTTAACTATAATTCTTGACATGCACCTTTAACAAAATTCACTAAATAAAACGTTTGTGTGCGTGTGTTTTAATTCAGCGAAGCAGACTTTCTGAGGCTTCAGTTCATTTTTTAAACCTTCTATCTGCTGAACTCACTTTTGAGAAGCAATGAGAAGGGGAATCTCCAAAAGCATTTTTGTGCTGTACAGTTGTCTGTACAAGCTTCACAAGTACAGGCCAATGATGGTAGCATCCTGGGATATTTAGTTGTAATGCGGTACTTCTGTGAAGGTCATCACTTCCTTCCATCACAATGAGTAATTGACTCAACAAGAAGTTCATATTGCACTATGTACTTTCAAAAAATGATTCATGTTAATGGTAAGTCCCAGGGGATTGATGCCAAACAGAAGCAACATAGCTAAAGCTTAAAAAATGATTTAGCAATATGGAAGCCTACTGAGCAAGAGCTCATGTAGACATGGCTGATGGTAAACATCAAAGAATAAATACAACTTGAAGTCATAAACCTGGATAGACAATAAATCTGACAGTTCAAGACCTTTTGGGACGCGAATCATAAAAAATAAAATTACTTACACAGGCATTCCTTGATTTTTGCCATACGTCTTTTATAGGGTAGTGAACGAAAGACATTTCCAGAATTCTGACATGTTGGTGCAGCATAAAGAAGCAATTGTGTCAAAAGTATCAAAGGATGCTATTGAGGAAACATTGCTCTACCCCATCCTAACTCTGATCGCGTGTCATTATCTGATGTTCACAGGAAATTTATTTTCAACAAAGTGGTATTTGGAATGTTGGTTTTTAAAAAGATTTACAGATACCATTCTGTAAATGGTGACACAGAAAAAGCACTGACATTCTCGGGGTGCATTTCACTGACCCTTTACAGCAGTGTAGGCCCATTTGGCTTCATGGTATTAGCGGGACCCAAATCCAGTTTAAATGTGTGGAAAATGCATGAGGTGTGTTTCCTTCATGGATTGTGACACACTGAATGCCAAACTAAATGTTCTGCTAATCATGCATGCTGTAGTTATGCATGATAGTGTTCCTTACTCTTGTGTAAGCGTGCACAGCCCTGATTAAGAGTGGAACCATGGCGCTCTGGTAAGGATGGGGGTTAAACCTTTCCCCCACCTGTTTTTCCACCACCACCCCAAAGAGGAAAAGTCTCCATTGGAGTTCCCCCCCAACCCCCCTGCAGTGGGAGGGGCTTCCAGGAAAAACAGGGTGGGAGGGGGACGGTTTAAACCCCACTACTGGAGCACTGTAGTCCTGATCTGATTTGAGGTCGCATGCACTTAACATAAGAGTAAGGAATACGATCATGCATAGCTATACTATGTGTGATTAGCAGAATGCGTAGTTTGGCCCTGAGACAACAGCTGAATGATTGCAAGTTTAAATGAATCTCTATGTGAACTTTCTTCCCATAGAACATTAGCATGTCTGGGAGAAGACTACACCAGATATTCAATCCTTCACGTTGTGGGGATTTTTTTTAAAGAAAGGGTGATGGGGTCAAGGGAGTCTTCTGTTTTTCTTTGATTTGTTACTCATTGTTTTCCTGGAAATAAGGCTTTATTTTATTCATTTTTAAGTCCTGAACAGGTAAAGTAAATTATATAAAAAAAGCAATATGCATAAAGATATTTTAAAATTATCTGAAAAGCATTTCTCTTTGTTCCAAGTTGATAGCCTTAAATAGCCATACCTCTTAGTATGGCTAAGTGGTAGCTATATCTCCCTGCAGGGATCTTTCTTGTGAGGCTCTATAGAGTTCCATTCTATTATCACTTCAGTCAAAGGTGTAGGTGAAACCATTGGGCAAAACTGTGAACAGATTGGATGTATCAGGGCAGGCTCAACCATTAGGCTAAGTGAGCAGATGCTGGGGGATGGGGACTGAGATTTTCAGAAGGCAGAACTGTGTGTGTTACACACTACCCTGCATCTGTTAAACTAAACTGCTGCTCAAGTATGGTGGGGAATACTGTCCTGTCACTTGAGCCAAATCCCCAGTATGAGCCAAATCCCCAGCCAATTGGCTTTTGCATGCAGAACTGGGTGGGGGAGCTACCTTGTCTGCCTCGAGCAGAAAAATGTCTTAGGTTGGCCTTGGAAGTACTATATTAAAATTATAGAGATTGCATCTTATTTTTCCAGTGCCTTGGGAGTTGTACCCCAAGAATTTGGCTCCCCAGCTTATGATTGACCTTCTTTAGCCACTTGGTGGAGCAGCAGGCTTGACAATGTTTCAACCAACCATTTGTAACAGTGCCTTTGACAGAAACTTGATATGCAGCAATTAGGAGGTAATAAAGTTTATCTCCATGCTGTGAAGAGCTTCACCTGCTAATTCCTGTGCACCAAGCTGCTCTTGAGTGCACTGTCAGAAGCGCTGAAAAGCTTGGAAAATCGTCCATCCTAAGCAGGCAAGCTAATGGAAGCTAGATCCATACAAGACAAAGGCCCAGTGAGACTGTGTTTCTTAATCTTCAGTTTTCTGTACCCTTTGGCCTTTTTTTAATAAAAAGAGGAGAAGAAACATTAATATTTTGGCCCTGTACAAATGGCTGCATGCACAGTTTAGCATTTATTTTTGTAACCCATTTCCCACCCGTAAAGTTAAGAAAAACCATCATAGTGGTGTCAGTTAGCCTCACCAGCTAAATGCAGGGTGCAATCTTGGCCCGGTAATAAGTGTGTATGGATCACCAATAAAGAAACTAAGGATATAAAGCAAGATAACCTTTCTAGAAACTGAGAGTGACTGAGCTCAGTAGCGGTGCTTTATTGGAATTCATGAAACTTTCCAGTTCATTGGCAGCATTAGGTTTCAATTTCAGTAGCGGAAAGAGCAAAAATCACCAACCATCAGATAAATTTTAAAAATGATCCCCTCCCCTTCTGATGGGACTTTCAGTTTGGAATAGTAATTATTTTATTAATGTCAAGCTTCAGATCATAGAAATTCCATCTTAGCAATATTTGTCTTCCAAGACAAGGATCAGTGATTCTTCTTAGGTCAGGTGGTGTGTAAATTCAGCACCTCTGGGACAATCTTGCTCACTTCCTTGAGAATTTGGTAATCAGAGGGACTATCAAATCAATTAGTAGCTTGAAAGCAACTGCCAAAAGTTTGATTGACCATTAAAAGCTTGTCCTGTTTCAAATTTGGTCCTTTCAAGCTATTTGATTGGCTAAGTCCTTTAAAGGAAACTTCATAAGCATTTACAAAATATGGTGAGACAGGGCAGAGTGGGACAGTTGTCTTGCTTCTCATTACAGGGACTAGCCAATAGATACCCAGGACAAACTTACAACTAGGGCTGTGCAAGCCTCGGGCGTCGGACTCAGAAGTCTGGAGCATGGAGGCCATTTTATGGTGGATCTGCCATTTTATGATGGATCCAACATTTCCTTGCACAGACCTAGGCCTAACTCCCTGCATCCAGTACATGGGAGGGCTGAACGTACCAGGACCTCGCCACCACCATCAATCACCTCCTCGGTGTGATCACCAGCTTCCCCACAAGATCGCTGGCTTCCCCACAAGATCTTGCACAGAAGCTGGCAATTGCATGCAGAAGCCAGCAATCGTGCTGAGGAGGAGGTGATCGTGCCAGAGAAGAGGAGGCAATCGGTGGTGGTGGCGAAGAGGAGGCGATGGTGGTGGGGGCCCCCCGGTGCATTCAGCCCTCCCATGCACTGGATGCTGGGAGTTATAGGCTGCATGGGGGCCTATCAGCCTAGGTCTGTGCAAGAAAATGGCGGATCCACCATAAAATGGCCTCTGTGCTTTGGATTTCCGAGGCCCAAGGCTTGCACAGCCCTACTTGCAATTACATTCTGCACAGCACTCAAGGCCATCATGGATATGTGGATGAGTTAAGCACCTATGGGGTGGGATATAAAAGAATTATCCTTGGGACAAAACATTATGGTTTGAGTGCTGGGAAAGCTTACTGCAGTTCTCCATCAGATGTAGATGTTCATGCTGCCACAGTTGCTGCTGTTCCTATCTGAGATAGCAAACCTGCTATTGTTTACATTATCACATTAAATTCAGTGAAAGTAGAAAAACCAGGTCCAGGGGTGCATAACGCTCTTTTGATTCAGTTCAACCTCTGATTCAGCCCTTTGACGTGTAAACAAACCAGCAGTTGAAATAAGCCTTTTGGAGGAGGTTATTCCAGAATAACCAGTTTGGTAAACAGACCCTAAGACAAGAGAAAGGAAAAAAAAAAAACCTTTTGTGTGCATCCTTGTATGTGACAACCAAGTAAGAATATGTTTAAATAGGCTATGCGTTCTGTATGAGCTAAAGCCAATGCCTGCTGTGCTGTGTCTTTTCACAGTTCCACAATCTCAGCATTTCAATTTATTGTGCAATAATTAGATACCATTGTTGGTTGAAATAAAGGAATCAGCGCCCAGTAATTACTTCACTGTAAAATGTAATGAGTTTTCGAGTACCGGCTTACTGTAAAAATTGCACCCTAATAAATAGAATGCCGTTTTCCAGCAATAAACTTGCAGTGAATTCTCTTAGTGTATTTCTTCATGAAACATGTTTATGTGATAGTCTTCCAATTTTATGGCTGAAGTTTATCACTATAAGGTGCATTTCATGACAGCCGAATAACTACATTCAGTTAGAGTTGTCACCATGTGCCTTCAGTATCAAGACACATGCTGATTGTATCAAATACTGTTGACTGTCTTAGTGCCGCAAATAGAAAAGATGATTACATTGTTCTTTTTAGATGTGATGTAATATTATTCACATCACAAGGAAGTAAAGGTCAAGGTTGTCTAAGGAACACTGGATAGATTGGCTGTTGAAAGCTTCGTAATGTGTTGATAACACACTAATAGACTCAGGACTAGTTTTACATGGATGTTTCAGTGATTTCTTACACAAGAGGCAGTATTTGTGAAAAACAGGCAGGTCACTAACTGCATCTGTGAAAATAGAACAATGCCATAGTAGGCAATTAAAACATTTGCAGCACAGACAGGACAGGAGTAGAGAAATGGTTGCATAGAAAGTCTCCTTACAAAGACAAGTTGTAGAGAGATATGGGATCAGCTGACCTGCTCTCAATATTATTTTTAAATAATCATATTGACTGCAAGCAAAATGGGAAATTGTAAGCTTCCTGCCTACAGGAATGCCTTTTGAGGCATGAAATCCTGAGAACAAAATAGAAAACACTAATGTTCATGTAATCAGATTATAGAGTGCATGTAGCAATGGATCAGGGTTGGTGGCAGCACCAAGGATATATCTTTTTAATTATTGATTTTTAAAGATAATGTATCAACCAATAACAAAACTTAGTGAAAAAGCATTGAATATACATTTCACTGTTGCTAGCATTTACTACATACAGATATTGCATCACTTATGATATATCTGTTTATTCTCCCTCATTTATATTATGTTTTCCTAATCAGTCTTTCCATAAGTGATCATGAGTCTGTGGTGGTTTTAATGATTTCTTGTGCTTTATCATATCAGTTATAAAATTGATTCAATGTTTCATTGAAACCTTCCTTGTAGTTAATTTTCCTTGTTGCCCTTTGCCCTTTGATCAGTTTCTCCATATGGGCAATCGATCGACTCCTAAGTGGCATTGTTATGCATGCAGCACCTGGTGAAATTCCCTCTCTGCCACAACAGTTAAATCTGCAATAGCCCTGTCTAGAGTGACCAGATACAATAGAGAGTGGGGCTCCTGCAGCTTTAACTGTTGTGATGAAGAGGGAATTTCACCATGTGCTGCATGCATACAAATGACACCTGCTGAAATTCCCTTTTCTATACAACTGTTAAAGATACAGAAGCCCAGTCCTCCTTTCCATAGGTCACCCTACTCCTGCCTCCCAGATCTTTGGCTGCAGGCTTATGACACAAGTGGATGGGAACCCATGTATCATTTCATTTTCCCCCACAATGCCTTGCAAAACCAGATGTAGTATCATTCTGGAAAATTAAAAATAGCAGGTAGTTTCCCAGCTGCTGCTACCAGGTAAGCCGACAACCAGGGGAGCACGCAGGTGGGAGGGTGAATGAAGAGGACCCACTGGCATTGACAGGAAATCCCACCCCTGGAACTTTGCCAGAGGCCCCTTCTAACCTGGAAGCAACCCTGCAATTGATGCTTATTCTCTTTTTGCTAAACCCAGAACTACAGCAACTCTAAACCCAAAACAGAAGACCAGAAACAGTAACTTCATAGTAACTTTATTTCCCTACACAGTATCAAGATTTTTCAAAAATGCTAATTCAGAAAGGACTTGCAACCTCAGTGCTCTCAATGCTAGCTTAATAATGCAATACTATACACACTTTCCTGGAGTACATCCCATTGTACTAAATGGGGCTTAATTCTGAGAAGACATAGGTCAGATTGCACTGTCAAATAGTTGAAATCATATTCATTCTTTTGTAATCGAGATTTGCTTCTTGTCTCTGAGAGGCAGGAGGGAAGATTTCCCAGTAAGCTCTTAATTGTGGCACTTTTAAAGGACAATTTGAAGTTTTTCCAGAGGTTAATTCAGGCTTGTTATTTTCTATCATGGCAGAGAAATCTAGGGCCTAATCTACACCAAGCAGGATATTGCACTATGAAAGCAGTATGAAAGCTAGGGTGACCATATGAAAAGCAAGACAGGGCTCCTGTATCTTTAACAGTTGCATAGAAAAGGAAATTTCAGCAGATGTCATTTGTATATATGGAGAACCTGGTGAAATTCCCTCTTTATCACAACAGTTAAAGCTGCAGGAGCTATACTAGAGTGACCAGATTTAAAAGAGGGCAGGGCACCTGCACCTTTAACTGTTGTGATGAAGAGGAAATTTCACCAGGTTCCCCATATACAAATGACACCTGCTGAAATTTCCTTTTCGATACAACTGTTAAAGATACAGGAGCCCTGTCCTCCTTTTCATATGGTCACCCTAATGAAAGCGTTACATAAAAAGCAAGAGCCACACCAAGCAGGATATAGTGGTATGAAAGTGGTATATGGTATGTGTCAATGGGCCCCAACAGTTGTCAGTGCACTTCAATACTGCTATAAAGCAGTAGTGTGGCTCCTGTCTATTATATACTGCTTTCATAGTGCAATATACTGCTTGGTGTAGATTAGGCCTAGGACAATTTCACTATTCCACTTGCTTGCTATAATTTTATATATATTCACATTTCCTCACAGCAAACCTCCTCTGTACTCCCCTGGTGACAGTCACATTGCAACTTATCACAAACTGAAACGCTGTAAATCCAGAGCTTCTAACTATCTGGTGTTTCTTTTAATTGGTTTCAACTTGCTTGATGCTCTGGGTTGTATCCAACCCTGACTATCCACCACTGGGATGGAAACCACTGGCAGTAGATTTCCTCTCTCCTGCAACCTCCACTCCCTTGATATCTGATCTGGAGGGTTGGGGAACTTTCTAGAGCAGATTTAGAAGGTGTGTAGGGAGCTGCAGCAGGAAAGAGAGCAAGAGGAATTCCCTTCATGTGAGCAGATGTCCACTCAGGGTACATTGGATTTCATCTCTGATTCTACACTGTATTCCTTTCGTCGCCAGCTGAAGACCTTTTTATTCTCTCAGTATTTTAACACTTAATTTTAACTTAAATTTAAATTTTACTGTTTTAACTCTGTATTTTAATTTTATATCAATTTTGCTGCGTGGTTTTTATTCTGGTTGTGCTTTTTATATTGTATTGTGTATTTGTGCTTTTAACCTGTTGGTTGTCTTACTATGGTTTTAATTTTTGTGAACTGCCCAGAGAGCTTCGGCTATTGGGCGGTATAGAAATGTAATAAATAAATAAATAAATATATAAATAAATAAATATACAACCTCTGGCTGTTGAAAATGAAGGAATAGTTCTCAGATCATCAATAATATTAATAAGATCATGTCTTATAGTTAAATTATGGAGTTTGCTACCACAGAATGTGATGGCCACCAACTTAGACAAAAGGAATTAGACAAATTCATGGAGGTTAAGGCTATCAATGACTATTAATCATTATGGATCGGTGCTACCTCTAGGATCATAGGACTCTACATACCAGTCACTGGGGGACAACAGCAGCATAGGATTATTCCACTCATGTTTTCTGCTTGTAGTGTTCCCATTGGCCACAGTGCTGAACACTGTGGAAAGACAGGATGCTGGAGTAGATAGACCTTTGGTCTCACCCAGCAGGCTCTTCTTTTTCTACAACTTTTTCTACAACTATGGCATTATAGTTCACAAAGGAAGGTCATATGAAGTAGAGAATTCTCCTGCTCGCATTCTAACTTCTAATGTTGACTCTGGCCTCAGTAGAAATAAAATTATTCCCTAAAAACCCTAAAACGTTCTCTTCTTGGAGCATCACATCATATGTGGAGATGAGGCAACAACAATTGAACTATCTCTGGATATGACATTATATAATCCTGCTAAATGAGTAGATTTCACCAAATGTTTATTCGGGGGCTTTGTTCCAATCAGTGCGTAAGAGCCAGGTTTTAGAGTAGGGCTAATTTGATAAATATACCAAAAAAATTTGGCAGAAAATGGAGAAACTATCTCACCAGCCAGTACTGAGATTTCTCTGGACGCTGACATGTCTGCATTGTTGAAACCCTGCCCTGCTTCAACATTAGGCTGTTCTTTAGGAAACAAAAGATTGATATGATTTTAGCTTATTCCAGGTTTATTTCAAAACAGTTTAAATGTTTCAGCTTTTTCTGGAAATCTGCTAGTCAGAACTGGCTGTGCTTTGCAAGGAAATGCCCAGCAGGAAACACAGATCTAGCTCTCAAGGCTAAATTATTGTTATAGCACATTCACATTTATAGCAGCAAACATTGCATAACAAGGCAACATCCATCTGTTCTTTAGTATTCCGAACGGTGTTTCTCTATTGCCCATCTCGCCATATTCCCTGGATCATATAATGTGCAGTCCCGCTTACTGAACACACCTAATATTATTTCCTGAATTTGCTATAACTATTCAAATGTAGGGTTGAGAAGACAAATGGCCTTTCATTGTGAAGTCTTAAAACAAAACAAAAGGCACCATATTGCCACTTTAGGGACCCATTTGTTGCCTGCTGATGCTATTACACATGTCATTTCAGTCCTGCAGTTAGCCATAAACCACATCTTTTCTTTTCTTCCCCCATAGAGAAATAGATGCCTGAAGGAAAACAAGAATGGAAAGCATCCTTAAAATGACTGATTTACAATTGGTGGGGAGATACAATATGAAAATTATAGCCTTCTTATTGTGAGCGTCACATTCCAAGCTCACTCAGGGCTGCTGCACTAAAAGAACCTCACGGGCCATCTGTGTGACGTGAAAATTTTCTGTGTGGCAGAATTGGAATAAACATTCTGTGTTCGTACATGAAAGGAATAAAGATGGAAGAGAGCTGCTCAATCAAAATATATCATAAACTCTTTCTCTAAGACCTCGTATGAGATGGTCCATTGAAATACCACTGGTCCTTCAGTAGTCTACTCTGAAACTCACAGAAGACTCAGAAAACATGACCTTCCCCCCTTCTAGAACTCAAGAGGTCAAGGAAGATGCCCAAGCTTGATTTCTTTATAAAATGTATCAGCAATTTACCAAAATTTCATGAAGCTCTCTAGTAAGATATACACACTCTAATTTTAAAAAAATAAAAATAAGGAAATCATTGCGAAATTTAAACATTAAAATCAGCTATGACAAAATGTGATCGTGCAACACCAGCCTTGTAACAACAGGTTGCCTGTTCCCTTCCTTGAGGATCAGTTTAGCAGAGTAGACAATAAAGCAAATCCAGTTGGCCAGGTTTCGGTAAGTTGTAGGCATCTACAATACAGAACTGCTATCAGCACTTTAGCTTTTGGAAGGATGAGCCTATGGGTACAGACTTCAAGGGTCCAGATTTTTTCTTATGGGACTCTACCTTATCCCAAGGAAGACAGAATATGATATTACAGTGCACATTTCAGTTCAGCCATGTAATTCATTTGATATAATTGTTAATAATGATCACAAAATACTACATGAGATAGCTACATAGTGGTTAAGTCAGTCCTTTATATATTAATGTATCTTATCTACATCAAAATATTTACTTTTTAAAAAATACTACCTGTTGAAAACTTAAGGTGAAGAGGAGGTAAGAAATTAAAACAGAAACTTAAAAAGCTAGATAAACATACACCCTTTTATTGAAGACCATTTCTCTCTTGGATGGTGCTGTGCAAATACCTATTAGTTCACTGTGGCAAGCTCTGTCAACATTGCACAGTTCAGCTAAACACCAGTTCCCCACAAATCCTCTGCAATGTTCTATTACGGTGTAATTGGGATAGGCTGCAGCACTTTAAAATGTGTCACACACCCAAATTAGACACTATACAGGTGAGGCACTGGTTCTCTGCTTTTTGCACCACTAGGGAGTTCATGCTAGAACATGGTCACACAGCTCTTCGCTTCCTGGACTGGGGAACCAGATGATATCATAGAGCCAAACATTTTTGTATTTTTAACTTGTTGGTTGTTTTATGATGATTTTAATTTTTGTGAACCGCCCAGAGAGCTTCGGCTATTGGGCGGTATAAAAATGTAATAAATAAATAAATAAATAAATAAATTTTTGTGTCGGTAGAATATTTGGAATTTTCTCACAAAATAGCTGCCGTGGGGGGGGGGGGGGGTCAGCCATTCACAAAATGGCTGCCATGGTGGGCATGATCAGTCACACAAAAGAACTGTTTCCTAGAAGGCAAACTGGTGAGGTGAAAAGAAAAGTTACTTATCCAAGAACAAGACAGAGGTGGGGTCTGAACTTCAAAACACAAAACCACTCTTTTAAACCCACAGTTATCTGCACAAATGGATGAGTCAGAGACAAGTAACTTTGCCAAGAATGGCTTGTGGGGCCTAGAAGCATTTTTGGAAATAAAGATAGCTGTGAAGGCTGGTACTTCTGTTTGAAGCATGTCAGCCTCCTAGCTAGTAATAATTATTATTTTAATAATAATAGATACTAGTCACATCAGTCACCAGCATCACAACAAAAACCTATACAGAAAACCTTCAGAAATTGGGCCTAACAAAATACATCTGCACCAACATCCGGAAAACAGCCATATTCAATACATGTTCAATAGTAAGGAAGTTCCTGAGTCAGTAAAAGACAGCACAACAACAATAACAACAACAACAACAGGAGGAGGGGCAAGAAGCCAAGAGAGGTATTTGCAGGCTCAGTGGTGCCCATAAGCATCACATTAGAGACCCAGCCATAGAACCAGTCCAATGCAACTGCTGTCTGTAGCCCTTCCAGATATGCCCTTCCACTGTTTCCTGGCACTGGCCTCTGGGAGGTAGTTGTGGGTGGGGGTGGGGATGGAGAGATGTGCTCACTCCCCATTGGGGGCATATTTGGTGCTACTGTGCTGGGGGCTGGGTGACTGCACTTATATAAGGCAGCGGCGCACAGCCCTTCAGGCTCTTCGAAGCATGCCTCCCTCCCTGTATGCAGAGTGGGTTATACCTGGTCTCCCTTTTGGGGACCAAGTAGGAATTTTTGGCACATAGTCCGATGGGCCTGGGCTATGTGTCTTTTCACTTACTTCACACTGTAAGTGGGGAGAGAGTGTTTTAGGAATCTCTGATAGCCTGCGATGGAGGAGGGAAGATCTCGCGTTGTGTTTAACGTGAGATCCCCCGTGTTTACATGCAAGGCGCAATGACCTCAGAAGGAGAGGCGTCGTGCCCGCCATTTTGTATTTCTTAAAGGGGAAGCAGCACACGAATGCTCGTGCGCTAAAAGTAAGTTTTTAAATTTTAAAAAACTATTTTCCCCACTCCCCCACCCTACCCCCAATGGGCGCAGCACTCCTAAGGAGCGCTGTGCTCTGTTTGCAGTTCCCGGCTCCTTGCGAGGAATTGCGTGGAGCTGGGTCAAGCTGCGGCACCCAGCCACACGTTCCACAGTCTCAGGCTCAGCCCGGGACTGCGGAAAAACCGGGGCCAAAGGGGAGGGCGAGATCCCTGGGCAAGGGAGGGATCATCCCTCCCTGATCCTGGGATCCCCTGTGCACATTTGGTTTAGGCTGGTATGGTGGGCACGCTTAGAGGAAAGGGATGGTGATCATTCTGTGGCACTGGTGTTTGGTGACAGGTGATACCTGAGGCCTTCCACTGAGTGCCATGCGGCCTCTGTGAAGGGATAAGGCCACCTGTTAGACTGACTCTCATCACTCTATGAGTGGCATAGGACAGTCTACCCTCACCAAAAGGGGTATGGATTGGGTGTGGCGATCATCTGACACCACTCGCCAGACAGACTGCTTGGCCCGATATAATGCCTAGCTAGTGGCTGGTGTAGAGTAGGGCCTGCCCAGTTTCCCTTTGCAGATCTTTAACAAATGTGGCCTGAATTTTATACCATATACAGTTGTCTCGTCTTGTTATTTCCCCCCTTTCACCTGCAACTCTTTCTCTCCCTCAGTCTGTCCTCTCTCAGGTATTTGCCAGTGCTGGAATCAGAATGAAAATCAGAATGAAAATTTAGTGTCTGACAAAATAAATAAATAAATAAATAAAGGGTTGGAGACTCCTGGGGAGGACACTCAAAGCTGAAGAACACTGTCTATAGGTAACAACATGCTGCTATAGAATGGAATTTTCCCAAGTTATTTCCAGTGGGTTGGAAGCCATCAAAGTGTTCAAGTTTTAGCTTCTGAGTACCCTGCTGTCTACTTTGTTCATTAACTGTGGTTTGTTTGCTTTTAAAAAATAAAATAAAAAATACCCTTCTCCTTTGTTCCCCCCATATAATCTTAATGTTCTATTAGTACCTTCCTTGTTTAGAATATAAAACAATTCTGCCCCAAAAAATTACTGTGAAGAGGAATGCTAAACTAGCCCTCCTGAGGCGTATACATGAATTCCCCTGACAAACACTTGAGAAATGCTGCACTAATCCTGATGAATAGAGACCTTCATGGTTTTTATGTCCCTTTAACTTACAATTTTCCCCATTTCACTGGTTGTGACTTACAGACAACAAGTAAATTGACTATAATAGAACTTGGTTTTATGTAGCGCCTTTCACACTCATGGAATCCCAAAGCTATTTAAAAAGTAATGGGTTGTTCAGTGATTGTGTAGATGAATATAGCACCCATCATGTGCTCCCCAATGCTCAAAGTGCCTTGAGACAAACAAACCTATTAAGAATGGAGGCATTGGGATCGTCTACTCTTTTAAAAATTTGATGAGATTTGATAGGATTTGATTTACCTTTGGAGAGCTATAAAAATCTGATTAGTCCTAACCAAAGGATAGACTCAGCAGCATGTTCCTGTGGCACATAAGGAATGTGGAGTCTGAGATACAAATATTGGGTTGTTTGTCAAGCAAGTGATAGGAAATGTGAGTTTCTAAAGCTGAATTCATTTTTCTTTCTCCAAAATTGTTTGTATGATTTTACCTGTATGCCACCCTGAGATACTTGAAATATGAGGCAGGATACAAATGTTTTAATAAAATAAATAAATTAACTTTATGTGATTGTAGTTGAAAAGAACTATGCAAACTTTTGATGAAATCCCATCCACAATATTTAAGAAATAGTAACTACTGTTGAAAAGTGCTGTGAACAGAAGGAGTTAAATATGATGAGAAGCTCCTGAAGTTTGATAGAAAGGTATTAGAATTGAGTGATCCAGGCCTGTGCATCTCTCAATGACTCACCGCGGTCTGATTATCAGCTGAATGTATGAACAGCCTCTTTTAAAAAGTAGTGTGTGAAAACTCCATCTGTATTTCATGTGCAACGGCGATTTCACAAATGCAACTAACCTCTTGATACTGAAGCGATCAAGTGATAAACGTGTATGTATAAATTTACTTTTAAGGTCCAACTATATGATACATTCAAGGCATAGTTGCATTTAAGAGAGCCAGTGGTGGGTGGGTGTGTTTTAAGTAGCAGCTTTGTGGGGGTATACAATAAAGACCATGTCATATGGACAGGGAAATTAACCCTTTCCTATCTGCCAGAGAAGTCTGGTCACTATCTTGAGTGGAATAGAAGACAGAGCACTGTTTCTGTCCCATCAAAACCATGTAATAGCTAGAGCCTTGGAAGACCACAAAGACTTGGGTTTAATTCCCCACTCACTCATGAAGCTTAAAATCATAGAATCATAGAATAGTAGATTTGGAAGGGGCCTAAAAGGCCATCGAGTCCAACCCCCTGCTCAATTCAGGAATCCACCTTAAAGCATCCCTGACAGATGGCTGTCCAGTTGCCTCTTGAATGCCTCCAGTGTGGGAGAGCCCATGACCTCCCTAGGTAATTGGTTCCATCATCATACTGCTCTAACAGGAAGTTTTTCCTGATGTTCAGCTGGAATCTGGCTTCCTGTAACTTTGTGGTCCGGGGTTTGTCACTATTTCTCAACCTAAATCAAGGACAAAACAGGGCTGGAGGGGCAGATCGAAAAATGTAATAAATAAATAAATAAATGAAATGCAAAAGATGTGTGAGCTATAGTCCATGCACCAGATGATCCAATTTCTATATAAGCCTTTGCAACATAGGATTCCATAACTTCTTATTTTGCATTGTTGGAACCAAGGGAAATCTGAGGCTGTCAAGAAGGCAGTTCATGTTATGCTTGGAAATGGGCGCTGATTTTTTTTTATCATTTTTATTTTTAATCTTTTGGCCCATGACAGAGAAGTTTACTATAACATGGAGAATCTCAACCAAGGAAGAAAAAAAGGTGCAACAAAAAGTTAGGAATTATTCTAACAAAAATGTTTTGTTCCATGAAGAATAGACACAGACAATGCACCATACAGACCATGTGGATTCTTCAGGAAAGATTCCCATCTAGGACACGAGATTACTCCTGATTCCTTAGTCTACCTTCAGTAACAAAAGAACATGTTAGGATGAAAACTCTGTGTGGTTTCTACAAGATTGACTTGGGCCTTAGCTAGACCTAAGGTTTATCTCGGGATCGTCCCGGGGTCATCCCTGTTCATGCAAATGACACACAGGGGATCCTGGAAGCAGGCAGGGATGATCCTGGGATAAACCTTAGGTCTAGCTAAGGCCTTAGAAACTGGTAGGGATGCAACTCTCTTGTGTAGTATTTCAGAATTAGTTATGTTAACCCAAAATAAAAAATTATATTGGCAGTCATCATAGATTTTGCTGGTTGGGATTTCTTGCAATGATACTTAAGTGAAGCAAATAAAACATGTGGCCTTTTAGAATTGTTGTCTTGACCAATAAACACTTTGGGGGGTCCCATAATATGTCAGTATTTGGTTATCGTGCTAATAAAACTATAAGAATTTTGTCTATTAGATTTGCAAATGAGTTGTTTACTAAGCATTAACATTAATTGACAATAGTGGATTACTACTCTAAATAATACTCTTCTTCACATTTCATGCTGTGATTTTAGTTCCAGGCTTTCAATGGAGCTTGGTTCTAAAAATAATCCTTGCTGGAATATAACCCAAGAGTTTAAAAGAGTTTAAATTATGTGCCTAAAGCTTTAATTTGGATTTAATAAGCCAGTTTTTGTCATGTTTATTAAACTCACTTGACTTTTCAAAGAGCACCCACTGAGGCTTATGAATATGCAAATTGGAAGTGTGGTTAGTAAAGAATGAAACTAAACTACACCTATAATAAAGATGTAATCAGATTTTTAATTATCAATTAACATTTAAGTAACTCAATTAGCATATAACAGGAATGTAACTATCCACTAGAAAATTAGATATCATTGACAATCAGGATCTTCAGAAGCTCATTTAAGATGCGAACTCAAAATGTTGCCAAACATGACCAAACGTTACCAGTTCACAAACTATCCATGCTATATGAAAGTGCAAAGAAAGTTGGTGACAATGCAACTACGTCCAGATCCACACCAAAGCAGGATATAGCACTATGAAAGCGGTATATGGTATGTGTCATGGGCCCAACAGTTGTCAGTGTACTTCAATACTGCTATAAAACAGCAGTGGGGCTCCTGCCTCTTATACTCTGCTTTCATAGGGCTATATCCTGCTTGGTGTAGATCTGGCTTACGTCCCCCCACATCCCCAGCTATTCCTCCCACAGTCTTTTCCTCCCAACCACTAATATTCCAAACAGGATCCACTTTTGCTCATCAGCAGGCCACAGGGGAAATGAGACGGGGGAAACTGAAGCTGCATTGTTTCTCAATTGGCGATTTTAAAAGTGTATACACAGTCTCTCGGTTGTAAAACAGCAGTCCGAATGACATCCGAACGCACTTGTGGGATTTTCTGCCTCAGATTCAAAATAACTCTACCCTCTCTATATAGGTCTGCCCTTTCTTCCTTCACTTCAATTTGGCCCCCTTCCCTCTGGGAACAGTACCCCTCTGAAGCCATCAGGCAGGGTGACCATATGAAAAGGAAGACAGGGCTCCTGTATCTTTCTGTAGCACCATGAAAATTGATGGCGCTATAAAAATAAATATTAATAATTTAACAGTTGCATAGAAAAGGGAATTTCAGCAGGTGTCATTTGTATATATAGAGAACCTGGTAAAATTCCCTCTTCATCACAACAGTTAAAGCTGCAGGAGCTATACTAGAGCGACCAGATTTAAAAGAGGGCAGGGCACCTGCACCTTTAACTGTTCTGATGAAGAGGAAAATTTCACCAGGTTCCCCATATATACAAATGACACCTGCTGAAATTTCCTGTACTGTGCAACTGTTAAAAATACAGGGGCCTTGTCCTCCTTTTCATATGGTCACCCTACATCAGGGCAAGTCCTACCATTCTGCAGAGTGAAGCACTTGCTTTAGGCAGTGGATTTTGGCTGTCATGAAAGGCCAGCAAATTATGAGTTTTTGAATTTATTATTGTTGTATTTATACTGCCAGGCAGGAGAAGAGGTACTAGTGGGATTTTCTACTTCCGCTTTAAAATAATGGCTCTGGTCTTATGTACTATTAAGCTGAGTTGGGGCAGGAAGGCATTTACTGTTCTGCTTCAGGCAGCAAAATATCTTAGGCTGGCCCTGATGGGCAATCCACCTGGCCTTATCAGGGGAAGAAGCAACTGCAAGGTCCGCTCCTCAGCTTGCTTCAGACTCACCACCATTTGACTCCTCACCTTCCTCTTGGTGCTTGAAGAGACCAGAGCAGATGCAAATTCTATGCGTGTGTTTTTTTATTTTGTAGGCCATCTTCTTGTGGGCTTTCAAAGTTGAAAGGTGGGATGAAAACAGCCTAAATACATACATACATTCATGCACAGAGATTTCATCCTGTATCTGAGGCAGGCAAATATTTCTGCTTCCTCGTTGAACTGTTGAGATAGATTCCCCCCTTGTTGTGCTCTTTAGGTGGCTTCATAGAACTTCAGTGCTTTGCAGGAGACAATCGCATGTCTCTTTCCAATCTTCAGTGACTGATTGAAAACCATCTCTGCAATAGGGTCCCTTGAAGAACCAGAGAGACAAAGGAGGCTGAACGGAATGCATTTGTCTAAACAGTGCCACCTTCAAGGTAGGCTAAATAATATAGTGGAGAGGACAGATACATAGTGCTGCAGTCAGGTCATTTTAGATTCTGGACATAATGGACTTATGAGATCTCTGCTCTGTATTATTTCACTTATCTCAAAATGGAGTAAACCAGTCCTGCTGCATTTGGGGGTCCTCCTGCTCACTCTGCTGAATGGGACCTGAGATATCTGCCCAAAAGGATGGCAGTACTGCAGATGCCAAGAGCTCCTGTACCTTTAATAACTGTGTAGCAATTTTGCAGGTATAATTTATTATGCAGCAGGTTTGCCATTATTGCAATCCTTTTTTCCTTCACATTTACCAATGGTACAAGAGCCATGCTTTACTTCTGGCCATCCTAAAACACACAATGAACTTTCCCAGTATAATGTTGCTGGCAAGCAGACAGGAATAGCTGGTGGCACACTCTTTAATTTTGCTCAAGGATTTCTCAATAGATGCACTGGCAAGACCAGAGCATCATTAACAATAGCTCAGGGTATCTGACAATTCCCCCCTTTATTTTTATTTCTAAATAGGAGGTGAGATGCATGGGTCCCATTTTAAATACTTAAGTGGTTTAGGACAATTTAAGCTGTTTTTTCTGTTTCAGTAAGGGTTAGGCAGTTAATCCGGGTGCTTAAAATGTCATGCATTCTTTTCAAAGATAGGTATGAAATAAATGCTGCCTCCTTAAAGCAGCTTAGTAAAGAAAAGAAAAGAAAAAAGCTATTAATAGCTCTTCAAATTTAATGTATTTATACTGAACTGAAAGTTTGACCTGATTTATGTTCAGCATATTGTTTAAATTTAAATGTCCATTATTTTTTCCATGTTCAATTGCCTTTAGATCAATGCAATATCTGCACTGGTTTTCTTTTCTAGAGGCTTGTCATGCCCTCTCAGTTCAGTATTTTGAACCTTTTAGCCTAATGGGTTTTCAATAAATGGATTCAGGGGTGGGGTGGGGAGCATTGTGAGCATGAGCTCACAGTTTTGTCTATTTAGAAAAAGGCCGAAGGCTTTCCCCATGTCACTCAGTATATGGTGCTAAAATTGACAATGGCAACAGAATGTGAGAAAACCCAAACATTCCCAAGGGAGTATATTGCTACGTTATGTTATATTATGTTAGCAAATAGACCTGGCTTTGCATGGGTCGGAACAGCCCTTAGTTTGATACAGGTAAGTCTCCAAGCAAATGTACACAGTTGACAGAATTGGAAACATTGTGCCCACCTTATCTGAGTGAAGCCATACTCACTGGCACCCTAGTCACAGCCCGTGCCATGGTGCACTCCAATAGGCCCCAAAGGGTCTGTCAACTCCATTCCCCTGAGGCAGGGAGGTGGAGGCATATAAATCTGTTCCTCAGTCTACTAATCTCTCCTGGCTACAAATTGTATGGACTGCAAAGCTATATGCTGGTTAAGGAAGTGTGCCCCTAGTGGCTGAAGACTGTTACTGCAGGCTTCAACTGGCATGCGTTACCTGGAGGAAGATTCATCTGATGAGGAAGAGGAGCGGGAGAGCCAGCACAGTGGGCCCCAGCCGGAGCAAGTCAGGGAACTGAAGGCTTTGGCACTCCCCTGGGACCATTGAAAGGGAAGCATGGCACCTCTAGTGCCATTCCTGGTAGAGCCGGAAATAATTCATCCTTCTGAATGACGTAGGCTCAAATACAAGCATCAGAGAAGCAAGAAGAGACCACACCGTGCGCCCTTCCTTAAAAGCAACACATTGACCTAATTAGCCAGCTGTGCTGATTAACGTCCAGCTATAAATCAGTTCAGCCAGGGCTGACTCTCTGCTGCAGACAACAGATATTCAACCTTAGTGTTTTGCCTGGCTTCTCTGGACCTTGCAGATTCTTGGACCCTCAACAACTCACCTGGGCCGCCCTCTTGGACATTCCCGACTGGCTTTGATGCTCAGCACAGCTGACTTCTGTGGATTGAACTTTAGACTAATTTTGATCTCACTCCTGCCTTCTTCTATTCACACTACTCAGAATCTTGTGTATGATCTCAGACTGGACTGGCTCCTCTCTTTGTTTACACCTGGGACTACCTGAGCCTTGACCAAGGCACTTGCTGGCTTTGAAACAGGGCATCAACCACATGGATGAAATTTAATTGAAAATAATTAATGCACTTTAAAAACAAAACAGCCCCAAGTTGCACCACCTAAGGTCCCCTTAGCATGCATGCCAAGTTTCAGGTGACTAGGTTTCATGACCTTCCCTTCTCTTTTGCTACTCTCAGTCTGTGGAATGGTCTGCCAGAGGAGACTCATCAGCTTAACATTCTTTTAGCATTTAAGAAAGCTATAAAGACTGATCTATTCCAGCAGGCCTATCCAGTGGAATTTTAGGATATTTTAATAATGTATACTATGTTTTTAATTCAGTTTTATGTATTTTATACTTGTTGTTGTTCCCTGCCTCAATCCAGATGGAGAGGTGGGTAAGAATTATTATTATTATTATTTTCTTGGCACTATGGCACCAACAGATGGATAGACAGACAGACTCACATCCTCTTTTCTTATTATAGATTATTTTGGCACAAGGGAAGTTCTCCAGAAAAAAGTCCATCCTAGAGTGACCAGATACAAAAGAGGGCAAGGCTCCTGCAGCTTTAACTGTTGTGATGAAGAAGGAATTTCACCAGGTGCTGCATGCATACAAACGACACCTGCTGAAATTCTTTTCTATACAACTGTTAAAGATACAGGAGCCCAGTCCTCCTTTGCAAATGGTCCCCCTAAATTGTTACTCACTCCACATCTATAGCATAATCCCCATGTTAATGGGAAGGAGAAGAAAATAAAAAGGAAGGTGGGACTCTTAAGGAGGCATAGATCCTTAAACAGTTGCTCAGGGATTCCAGGTCATAGACATAGAAGGAACCCTGACAATTAGACATACATTCTAAGCATCAAACATTGCTGACTCTTTTCTGCTTTAGGGGTAAACATAAGCATCAAAAATTAATAGGAGCCTGGTGAACTTGTACTATAATTTGCTTCTTTGTAGTTTCCCTCTGCTTGTGGAACTCTGCTCCAGTAGTTGTCTGCCATGCCCTAAAATTAAAACTTTCAAGCAGGCCCTTCCATGGTGTATATGGTTAAAGCTGCAGGTGCCCAGCCCAAGATATTTTGCTGCCTGAAGCAGAACAGTAAGTGCCCTCCTGCCTCAACTCGGCTTAATAGTACATAGGGCCAGAGCCATTATTTTAAAGCTGAAGTAGAAAATCCCACCAGCACCTCTTCTCCCGCCTGGTAGTATAAATACAACAATAATAAATTCAAAAACTCATAATTTGCTGGCCTTTCGTGTCAGCCAAAATCCACTGCCTAAAGCAAGTGCTTCACTCTGCGGAATGGTAGAACTTGCCCTGATGTAGAGTGACCATATGAGGACAGGGCCCCTGTATCTTTAACAGTTGTATTGAACAGGAAATTTCAGCAGCTCTCATTTGTATATATGGAGAACCTGGTGAAATTCCCTCTTCCTCACAACAGTGAAAGCTGCAGGTGCCCTGCCCTCTTTTAAATCTGGTCACTCTAGTATAGCTCCTGCAGCTTTCACTGCACTGTTGTGAGGAAGAGGGGATTTCACCAGGTTCTCCATATATACAAATGATACCTGCTGAAATTCCCTTTTCTATGCAACTGTTAAAGATACAGGAGCCCTGTCCTCCTTTTCATATGGTCACCCTACCTATGCAGTGGAAAATAAGCAGGGTTGACTCAGTGGTCTAAACTTTTTAAAACATTGTTTTTTCAGCTTCTGTGTTCCTTGAATGGACATACTGTACAGATGTTTCAGGAGCACTATTGTATATATTGCAGGTGCCATCTTCTGGTGATAAAAGTGTTGCAGCACCAGATAATTCCATTAAAATTTTGCTCATCATGCAACCGAAGTCTCCTTTTACAAAAACATTTTTGGCTTTTAATGCATTAACAAGTCTTTAATGTTCTTCATTTATTTATATATTTTATTTAAAGTCCTTATAAACAGTCTTTTTCTCAGCCTCGACAATAAATAATGTATAATCATTCTAATAAAATGCTTAAATCAGTCAGCAAATATATTACTGGAGTTAAGCCAAAATGTGAAAAATGTCAGCAGTGGCAAAAATGTTCACCCTTCAGTGGTTTGGGGATGGCGGTAGCTGCCCTCAATCTCAACTGGCTTCATAACATTATCATGTAGTCAATTCTGATTCGCTATGTTATCATGATTGCCCATGTAATTATATCCATAAAGAAAAAGAATTCCTCCAAAAAATGCTGAGGCAACAACTTGGGAAAACAGCACATGGGAAAAAAGTGAATATTCACATGGTGTTGGATCCCGATTTTTGCTGGATCAGCTGTGCTGGTGTAAGTGAATTTTCCTGCCCACTCTTTCCCACAGTAGTCTCCACACCCCTGGGAATATTATACAGAGAGTTAGAAGACCCTGCTTAATGGGGTGAGCTGTGATGTGGGAGGAAGATCATCTAAATTTGGGCAGAGGGAACTTCTGCAGGTGGATCCCTTCCTCTCACTGAAGGCATATATTAGATCCAACCATGATTTGGGTGTGTCTGTTGTTGTGATGATGGACTGTCATTCCCAGGGAGAGTTCTGGAGGAGGTGTGGAAAATGGCTGCCGCCATACTTCATGCTGTAACATCATTCCCATGAGGTATTCTGTCTCAAATTAAAAGGGAATGACACCAGGCTGCTGAGATCAGCCAAGCAATTGGTTGAAGTGGTGCCAAAGGTTTATGATTTGGGGGGGGGGGGCACTACTGGTAGTAAAAAAAGAAGAAGCAACCTTTAGTCACTTTGCCATTTAGGTGATGGAAGAAAGACCACATCATTGGTCATAGAATAATGTGGGGTGGGGGTGGGGCTCACTAGACCAAGAAGGATATTCCGCTATGAAAGTGGTATGAAAGCAGTATATAAAAGGCAGGAGCCACACTACTGCTTTATAGCAGTATTGAAGTGCACTGCAGGATCTACACTACTGCTTTATAGTGATACTGAAGTGCACTGACAACTGTTGGGGCCCATGACACAGCTACACCAAGCAGGATATAACACTATGAAAGTGGTATGAAAGCGGTATATGGAATGTGTCATGGCCCCCAACCGTTGTCAGTGCACATCAATACCGCTATAAAGCAGTAGTGTAGATCCTGCCTTTTATATACTGCTTTCATACCTCTTTCATAGTGGAATATCTTGCTTGGTGTAGATGAGCCGTGTGTGTGTGTGTGTGTGTGTGTGTGTGTGTGTGTGAGTGTGTGTGTGTGTGTGTGTGTGTGTGTGTGAGAGAGAGAGAGAGAGAGAGAGAGAGAGAGAGAGAGAGAGAGAGAGAGAGAGAGAGAATCTATTTTATTTTTGTTTATTTACTTAAATTATTTTTAGGCCATCTTAAAGGCTAAAATCCCCTCAAGGTGAAACTATATGTTTGTATGGGAGTTTAAAAAATGTCATCCTTTGGCATCCAGGCCGACCACTCATTACATTTCACTGAAACTGTGATATTGTTTTCTATGGCTGAAACATTTTCCAAAGCCTTAATGTGTCAGTTGCAAGGCTGTCCTTTATTTATTTTTAACCATTGTCTTCATACTTGAGGAAGGTGGATCAAACTTGTCTGCATTTCTGTGAACAGAGCTTGCTACAATTCAAGCTGTTTGTTTGATTATGCAGAAGCCTTTGCAGTGGCCATTTTCCATTTTTGAGCAGACAGCTGAAACTCAAAGATGGTGTATATCCTATCATAATAAATAGGGTTACGCTGAAAGAAAGTGACAGGAATAAGAACACCCAATGATATTTAGGGCTCAGCAGGAATTTGGAGTGGGGTGGGGGCCTCCACAGTAGCCTAATAAACCAACACTGTAGTCCACCCTTTTCCAACATGGGGCCCTCCAGATGTGGCTGAGAGTTATGGGAGTTGTAGTACAACTCATCTAGAAGGCACCAGGTTGGGGGAAAGCTTCTCTAGCCATTACCACACAGTGGCTTCCATTTTAAAATTCCACATCTAATTTCAGGGGAGCTGTACACTTCCCCTCTTTACTGCAAACTGCAAAACCCAGAAGCATGAGTCAACTTAGCATCTATTTTTGGCCAATTCTCTGAATTTCCTCTAGGCTGATATCCACAAACTAGTTAAGCCCCAAGTGATTATATTTAAATCCTTCCATTGGACTAAGCAGGGTCAAATTCAAGTCATCAGTTCTTTTTAAAACTGAACAGATGGGACTGTTTCTTTGTCTGGGACAGGCATCCTGGCAATGCAACACACACACACACACCGTATGTCTTGCTGTAGTATTTAAAGACACATAAGCTGTATTATGGGAATATGGCCAGGGACTTGCCTAGTCTAATTTTAATTTGTTTGTACTAGAAGAAAATATAAATACATCTGAAATCCTAAAGAGGGTTTATTCTGCTTAATTTAGAACTTCAGCTGCTTGGCTAGGCTGCAAAATGTTTGCAACTCGGCTTCCATCAGGGACCACTAGGAGAAATATGCACATAATGCTTTGATATAGTGTGTTCCGAGATGCAGGCTCTGGCAATAAGCCAAAGACTGTTGTACTTGCATGCCTTTTAGGTATTGCAATATCTTGGGTCTGAGCATCTGTGACACGCCTGTTAATTTTTCAGTTGCTTCTGCATTACATGCCCAATGTACAGAGATGGGTATAAAAGCATCAATGGGGGGAATCCACACCTTTCACGCAAATGTTATTTGAGATATTGCATGGAAACACATGTTTAAAAAAATGAGGCGAAAGTCAGCTACTTCATCTCAAAGTGGATTTTACATATTGCATCTTCACCCAACCCTTCCTCTAAGGAACTCTGAGCAATGTACAAGGCAATGTATGCCTTTATCCTCCAACAACTCTAGGAGGTAGATGAGGCTGACATATTTATTTATTGATTTATTGCATTTCTATACTGCCCAATAGCCAAAGCTCTCTGGGCGGTTCACAAAAATAGTGACTATAATCTGCCAAGTCTGCCAGTGAGTTCATGACTGAGTGGGGGTTTGAACCCAGAACTCCCCGGTTGAAAATCTTAGCATTATTCCACTCTGGCTCTAGCATAATCCTATCCATTGTTATTTAAAAGTAAGTTTCATTGAGTTCAATGGAGTTTACGCTCATGAGATTGCAATATTTAGAGTGCAATCCTATACATGCAAGCTGGATACCCTGGGAATTGTAGGACTTTTCTCCTGTCTAAACATGCATCGGATTGTGCCTTCAGTAACTATTTCAACCACATGATGCAATGCATATTTTAGTTTATACAAACTGTATTCAGTTTTTTGAGGTTAGATGTATTTTCTGAGAAAATTTAGCCTGGCAGCTTCTGGTTCGTGAAAGCTGTCTGAAGGATTGCAATCTAATAAGAAAATCTGTCATGAACACACTTGCTTCCTACAAGAACGGATAACACTGAACAGCAACTGTTGTAGGAAATAGTGCACTGTGAAATAAGTTGAGTACATAATTAGACCTTTTTATTCTCCCAGCATTTTAACAGTCTATAATTTTTTTTAACTTGTTGTTTTAAATTTGTAATTTTGCATTGCTGCTGTTTTTATCTGATTGAGCTTTATATTGTATTTTATATTATGGTTTTATACTATCGTTTTATACTTTGAATGTTTTTAATTTTTGTGAACCGCCCAGAGAGCTCCGGCTATTGGGCGGTATAGAAATGTAATAAATAAATAAATAAATAAATAAATAAAATAAATAGTACAATATAAAGTTAGACCCTGCTATAACAACAACCTTAGGCAGGGGTGTTGCTTGGCCTGAACCCACAGGGTCCCACCTCCAAATTTATTTCTGAGGGCCCTGGATATAATCCATATTGCACTATGAAAGTGGTATGAAAGCAGTATATAAAACACAGGAGCCATACCAAGCAAGATATAGGGGTATGAAAGCAGTATATGGTCTGTGTCAATGGGCCCCAACAGTAGTCAGTGCACTTCAATACTGCTATAAAGCAGTAGTGTGGCTCCTGCCTTTTATATACTGCTTTCATATCACTTTCATGGTGCAATATCCTGCTTGATGTAGATTGAGTGTCTATTGTGCAGATGGAAGGGTTTTTACCCCTCTCAGCTTAACTGCCATACAAGAAGCAATTTTCAAGGGGGGTTGCAGCTAGGAACGGAAGGGTTAATGCTGCAATACTACTACCCAAATCTTTCACTGCATGGCAAATAAACTGAGGGAACAAAAACATATTCCATTGGTTTGGGATGATTTGGGTCAGGGTGCTGTCGTGTTTCTCAGAAAACTCCTGCTTTTGTTGGGAGGCAAATGACAAGGCCTGCTAAGTAATCCACAAAGCTTTTATTAAGCAACAAACATCTCTTCTACCTGAAGAGAGTCTAATCTCTTGGAAACGTCCCCCTAGGCAAAACTATGCAAACTAAGCGAGACAATTGTCTGATCAAGGAGAACAGGAAGCCTCTTCCCAAACACCCCTAACTTCAGAGAGCCTGGTGCCGAGGCAGGTTCTGGCACAATCCTAGTTGGACCAACTTTCTCACGCCTTTCCTCCGCTCCATGCGTTTTAGCTTCTGGCGGACCCTAGCATCAGCTAGCTTGTCGGGGTGCTCTCCTCTGGAAGAAAGCTCACTTCCCACTGAGTGTGTAGGATTTGGCCTTGAGGAGATAAGCTCTGGAGAGGGCGCACTCCCAGCTGGGGTATCGCCCATGAGAGCTTCCTCTCCTGCTGGTACAGGCTGGCTGGTGTCTGGTGCCGCCTCCTCTAGTTCCAAATCTGATTCTGATTGATTACCTGAAACACCTTCTCCCAAAACAGGGGCAGTAGGGTTAGACATGACAGGTGCAAATTAATTGAATTTGTTTTATTTCAGATGACTTAGATGATAAATTACTTGTCTGGCTTTGCCTTCTGTGAAATTTAAACAAATGCTAGTAATGATTTCTAAATGTGCAAATATAGATATAAATTAGCAGATGCAGCTGTTATGCGGATTTGCGTTTTGTGGGTCCGGGCCCTGAAACTGGTCTTAGGACAGTTTGAATGAGGCTGATAGTAGCCTGTAATTGGAAACTGAGCTTATGCCAGGGCTCATAGGCAGGGTTGGCCCTACCATGAAGCAGTAGGAAGCGAGCGCAGTAGGCAGCAGAGTATGGGAAGTGTGGTGCTCTTCCCTTCCAAAGGGTCTGCCACTTCTTAGTCCTGCTGGCCACCTGCATGACCAGTAGGACCAAGAAGCAGCCACTCACATGCCTATGCTCCTCCTGCCTCGCCTCCCACCCACGCCCACCCCACTCATGCACCTCCCAACCCTGCTGGCCCTGCCTGGATGCTGGCCAGCCAGCTTACTTTTCCTAGCATGGACACATGTACCCGCCTCACCAGCGCACTGCCTGTAAGGTCTTTCCGCCCTCAGGAGATGTGCAGTGCCTGTGCAAGTTCCAGGATCTCTCATGATACTTAGCGTGGCACGGCTCCAGAAGGAAGAAATAGCTTAAGCAAAGTGTGCTGGACAGGCAGGTGCAGGTGTCCATGCCAGGAAAAATAAGCACAGATCGGGGGGAGGTGTTGCTGCAGTGGGTCCCCTCTTCAGGCGGTGACCTGCCTTGGGCTTTGCCTGCAGACTGACTAGGGAATGAGTCTCATTGAACTCAGAAGTGCTACTTCTAAGTAACATGCCTAGGATTGTACTGTGATAGATATTCCTTGGGAAAACATCTCATTTCAGAATACTAAAATTACAAAGAGAAGCCTTTGTAGTCATTCAAAATCATTTTTATGGGATGTGGGCTTTTTACGCCTGTTCTTTGCTTGTGACACAATGTAGCTTTGATTATACAAGCTGACTATGATTAGAAGCAGACATTATCAAATAAACTAAAAATCCTTAGGAAATAATCAGTGATAATGTTAGGTTGTGGGGTGTGTGTGTTTCAGATTAGGTTTTATGAGGCAGAACCATTAAACTTGATTACGAATGGCAATGTGTAATAAGCTAGAAAAGTCAAGAATCAGTTAACATAATTATTATATGTCCTGTGATGGCTCAGCAATTAACATGAGCCATCACGGTAGCCAAATCTCATATTTACCCATATGTTGGACAACACTTGGGTTGCCACCTTTTCAGCCATCCACAGCCTTCAACGGCAGCTTGATTTGCAGAGGAAAGCAAATAATGATGTGTATCTTCATGCTGCAAAAAGATTCACCGAATGATTTCTATTGATGAAGCTGTTGCTAAAGCAGGTGTCTTGAACCTCTGGTCAACCCAACCCTCCAAGGTTTCCTAGACAGCTACGCCCCCTTCCCCTGGGACCAGCCAATGATTGCTGTGTATTTTGCTGGCTTTTGCACATTCCCTCCGCCCCAATCTAAAAGGTTGAGATGCCTCTTGTAAGGCTAAGGGCTTCTTTAAACGAGCAATTTATAGCATGCTTGGGACTCATGGAAGTTTGTGGGTCATTTTAACAATTTGGTGAGCTTCCTGCAAGTCTCCTGCTCCTTTCCTTGGTTATTCCACTTATTTATTTATTTATTTATTTATTTATTTATTGCATTTCTATACCGCCCAATAGCAGACGCTCTCTGGGCGATTCACAAAATTAAGACAATTCAAAACAAAACAACAGTATAAAACCATAATATAAAATACAATATAAAAGCACAGCCAAGATAAAAACAGCAGCAATGAAAAAATACAAATTTAAAATACAAATTTAAAACAGCAAGGTTAAAATTAATTTATAGTCTGTTAAAATACTGGGAGAATAAAAAGGTCTTCACCTGGCGTCTAAAAGCATATAATGTAGGCGCCAAGCGAACCTCCTTAGGGAGCTCATTCCACAGCCAGGGTGCCACTGTTGAGAAGGCCCTCCTCCTGGTAGCCACTTGCCTCACTTCCTTTGGCAGGGGCTCGCGGAGAAGGACCCCTGAGGATGACCTTAGGATCTGGGCAGGTACATACGGGAGGAGGCGTTCCTTCAGATAGCCTGGCCCCAAGCCGTTTAGGGCTTTGAATGTTAATACCAGCACTTTGAATCGGGCCCAGACCTGGACTGGCAGCCAATGAAGCTGGAAAAGGACTGGCGTAATGTGGTCTCGTCGGCCAGTCCCTGTTAGTAACCGTGCTGCCCTGTTTTGTACCAGTTGAAGTTTCCGGACCATTTTCAAAGGCAGCCCCACGTATAACACATTGCAGTAATCCAAACGAGAGGTTATCAGAGCATGGATAACTGTAGCTAGGCTATCTCTGTCCAGATAAGGGCGCAGTTGATATATCAGCCTAAGCTGATAAAAGGTGCTCTTTGCCACTGAGTTCACCTGTGCCTCAAGTGACAGCTCTGAATCCAAGAGCACCCCCAAACTACAAACCTGATCCTTTAGGGGGAGAGCAACCCCATCCAGAACAGGGTGAACATCACCTAGCCAGACAGGCGAACCACCTGCTAACAGTACCTCTGTCTTGTCTGGATTGAGTCTCAGTTTATTGGCCCTCATCCAGTCCATTACCATGCTCAGGCACTGATTCAGAACAGCCACTGCCTCACCTGGGTTTGATGAAAAGGAGAGGTAGAGCTGGGTGTCATCCACATATTGATGGCACCTCAACCCACATCTCCGGATAACCTCTCCCAGCGGTTTCATGTAAATGTTAAACAGCATAGGGGATAAAATAGAGCCCTGTGGAACCCCATGGCCTAAATGTCATGGCACAGAGCAATAGTCCTCCAGCAACACCTTTTGGACTCGGCCATCCAAGTAGGAGTGGAACCACTTCAATACAGTGCCTCCAACTCCCAACCCAGACAACCTATCCAGAAGGATACCATGGTCGATGGTATCGAAAGCTGCTGAGAGGTCCAGGAGAACCAACAGAACCGTGACGAACCAGTTAAGTGGTGTGTGCGAGGGAGGGTTTACCTGGCCCTGCTGCTGCGCCTGTACGGTGATGGCAGCAGAGCCAGGTAAGGGGGCAGGGGGAGGGGGTCTTACCTGGTCCATTGTGGCCCGTCACCAGCTTCACTAGAGCCCACAGCTCAACCCGGAAGTGTAGGCCCGGGGCCTACAGTTCCGGGTTGAGCCGCAGGCTCTAGTGAAGCTGGCGATGAGCCGCAATGGACCAGATAAGTGGTGTGTGCAAGGGAGGGTTACCTGGCCCTGCCGCCGCTGCCCTTGCGGCTACGGTGGCGGAGCCAGGTAAGGGGGCAGGGGGGGAAGCGACTTACCTGCGTCCATCCGCGGTCCAGCAGCGGCTTCAACCAAGCCTCAGGACTCAAACCTGTTTGAGTCCTCGGGCTTAGTTGAAGCAGCTGCTGGACCGCGGATGGACGCAGGTAAAGGGGGAGGGGGGCCTTACCTGCCATCACTGCGGAGCTCCAATTCGGATCCGGAGCTCTGCAGCGAAGCGAAGCGGACCACTGGTGAATCGGCGCGGAGCGGACTCGATCTGGAAGTTGCAGATCAGGATCCGAAGCGGATTGGGGGGTCCATGCACAGCCCTATTTAATACCTGTTAGGAAGGTATTAAATAGGCTAACCAAATACTTAAATAGGCTAACCATATGAAAAGGAGGACAGGGCTCCTGCATCTTTAACAGTTGTACTGAAAGAGGAATTTCAGCTGGTGTCATTTGTATGCATGGAAAACCTGGTGACATTCCTTCTTCCTCACAACAGTTAAAGCTGCAGGAGCTATACTGGAGTGACCAAATACAAAAGGGGGCAGGGCTCTTGCAGCATTAACTGTTGTGATGAAGAGGATTTTCACCAGGTGCTACATGCATATAAATGACATCTGGTGAAATTCTCATTTCTATACAACTGTTAAAGATACAGGAGCCCTGTCCTCCTTTTCATATTGACACCTAAGCTTACAAATAAACCTTGGAAAACCAAATTGTTCTGAATATCCCAATTCTCTCTGCTGTGTGCAGTCGAAGTTGCACTACAAAACACTCACTAGAGGGCACTGACCTGGGAAGTTTTAATTTACAGACCATGTGGTTTCTGCTCTTCTCCTGTGTAATTCAGTTCCTTTCAAATGCAGAAGAGAAGCAGGAAGCAAAGTGTTGGTAAGCAAACACATTTTCCCCTTAATATAGAGATGCTTAGTCTAAAGCTAAAATATGCTGTGATTGGTTGTATTTTGGCCCTGCCCACTTTTGCCTTTGGTACTGCCCACCCTAGAATGTGATCTGTGAGAGCTTCCCTGAAATTGAATTCAGCCTTTGGCCAGAAAGAGGTTCGAAACCCCTGTACAAAAGGCCCAAGAGAAGGGCCAGGCCATTTTTAAAAGACAGCTGCCAACCCTAAATACAGTTTGGTTAACACATTCATAAAACACTGGTTCTGTTCATCCAGCCTGCAGTCACCTCGTCAGAGTTTGTATAGGACTGAGTGCTCCATTGCTATCCATCTGTGTTCTCTGTACTTTGGGATGTCCTTTTACTTTTCTAAGAACTGGTGATGCTTTGCAGCTAAAACCAATTAATCCAATCACGGTTGTGAGCTTGCAGTTATATTCAAAAGATTCATCTGTTTGGGCAGGGGTGGGGGGAGAGAAAAGTATGGAGTCTGTTGATCTGAAGATAACCTTTCCATGAGCAGGGCTGTCCTCTGTAGCTTTTTCTATGAAGCTGGAGGAACATATTACACCAATAACATTCAAAATTGTAATGTTTGCTGCTTGGGAGGCAGGCTGAAGAATAAACTGCCAATTGATCATTTATGTAATGATTCCTGGAACATTTCAAAGCAGACTGAACGCTTAATTTGGGAAGTGAAAGTGTTTTTTGGGGGGCAGGGGGAACTCATATGTATTTGGTAACTAGAACAGCTAAAGTAATTGGATACCAAAAATAAACATATTACAATGTTAAGTGCAATATACCTATTAGCATTTTGGAGCATTTTGAGGCTGCCTAGATCAAGCTAATTTGAACTATAACCTGATTCATGAAATCCCAGGGGTGTTATACACATTAGCCTATAAATTTCAGTGAGAGCTATCAGCTTGAATCCATTCCTGGTCAGCGAGAAGGCAACAGAATGTATTACAGTGCACCAATCTGGAACTGATCCAAGTCAGTAGCTACCCTTCAATACTGGGGTCTCTTACCTTTGGATTGCAATGGTATGTAAATAGCTCAAAGTCATTTTGCAGGCCAGACTGCATTAAATCAGTGTGTTGTTGTTGTTGTTGTTGTGTATTTAGAGGATGTGGACAAGGTGCTTGGCCAAGTCCGGTCGACCACCTGTGTGCTTGACCCTTGCCCCTCGTGGCTCATTACATCAAATAAGGAGGGGATCGCCGGCTGGGTCCAGGAGGTTGTAAATGCCTCCTTGAGAGAGGGAGTGGTGCCGGCCTCTTTAAAAGAGGCGGCAATTAGACCACTCCTGAAGAAGCCTAATCTGGACCCGGAAGATGTTAACAACTACAGGCCGGTGGCTAATATCCCTTTCCTGGGCAAGGTGCTTGAGCGGGTGGTTGCAGGACAACTCCAGGCACTCTTGAATGAAACGGATTATCTAGATCCATTTCAATCGGGTTTCAGGCCTCGTTTTGGAACGGAAACTGCCTTGGTCGCCCTGTGGGATGACCTCTGTCGGGAGAGAGACAGGGGGAGTGCGACCCTGTTGGTTCTCCTAGACCTCTCAGCGGCCTTCGATACCATCGACCATGGTATCCTTCTGGATAGATTGTCTGAGCTGGGAGTTGGAGGTACTGCGTTGCAGTGGTTCCGCTCCTACTTGGATGGCCGATTCCAGAAGGTGGTGCTGGGGGATTATTGCTCTGTGCCGTGGCACCTAAGCCACGGGGTTCCACAGGGCTCTATCTTATCCCCCATGCTGTTTAACATATACATGAAGCCGCTGGGGGAGGTTATCCGGAGATGTGGACTGAGGTGTCATCAATATGCGGATGATACCCAGCTCTACATTTCCTTTTCATCAAACCCAGGTGAGGCAGTGGCTGTTCTGAACCAGTGCCTGGGCACGGTAATGGACTGGATGAGGGCTAATAAACTGAAACTCAATCCAGACAAGACGGAGGTACTGTTAGCGGGTGGTTCTTCTGTCCGGCGAGGTGATGTTTGCCCTGTCCTGGACGGGGTTGCACTCCCCCTAAAGGATCGGGTCCGTAGTTTGGGGGTGCTCTTGGATCCAGAACTGTCACTTGAGGCACAGGTGAACTCAGTGGCAAAGAGCACCTTTTATCAGCTCAGGCTGATATACCAGCTGCGCCCTTATCTGGACAGAGATAGCTTAGCTACAGTTATCCATGCTCTGATAACCTCTCGTTTGGATTACTGCAATGCGTTATACGTGGGGCTGCCTTTGAAAACGGTCCGGAAACTTCAACTGGTGCAAAACAGGGCAGCAAGGTTATTAACAGGGACTGGCCGGCGAGATCACATTACGCCAGTCCTTTTACAACTTCATTGGCTGCCAGTCCAGGTCCGGGCCCAATTCAAAGTGCTGGTATTGACATTTAAAGCCCTAAACGGTTTGGGGCCAGGTTATCTGAAGGAACGCCTCCTCCCATATGTACCTACCCGGACCTTAAGATCATCTACAGGGGCCCTTCTCCGTGAGCCCCTGCCAAAGGAAGTGAGGCAGGTGGCTACTAGGAGGAGGGCTTTCTCCGCTGTGGCACCCCGGTTGTGGAACGAGCTCCCCAGAGAGGTCCGCCTGGCGCCTACACTGTACTGCTTTCGTCGCCAGCTGAAGACCTTTTTATTCACTCAGTATTTTAACACTTAATTTTAACTTAAATTTAAATTTTACTGTTTTAACTCTGTATTTTAATCTTATATCAACTTTGCTGTGTGGTTTTATCCTGGTTGCGCTTTTTATATTGTATTTCATAATTGTGTTTTAACCTGTTGGTTGTTTTACTGTGGTTTTGATTTTTGTGAACCGCCCGGAGAGCTTCGGCTGTTGGGCGGTATAGAAATGTAATAAATAAATAAATAAATAAATAAATTTTTGCAATTATTTATACGCCATCTTTCAAGATACAGATCCCACCAAGGCAGCTTACAAGTAACATACAAATAATAAAATCACATTAAAGAATATTAAACAAGGAAGGAAAACCAATCATCTGGATTCTTCCCTCAGGGCAATAGGTGGGAGATGGTCCTGGGGCAGGGAGAGTCCAGCTGGGACAGGGGCAGATGGCTGATGTTTGATATCACCCTCATCTACCTCCCTCTCTCTTCTGGAATCCGTCCCACAGGGAAGTTGATTGTAGATGGACCTGTTGGTGGGAGAGTTGTAGGCAGACTCAGGTCTTCTTCACATGCCTCCATTGGTTCTTTCAGGAGTTGGCCATGACGGGGCTTGTGGGTGAAAGGCTAGCTATTGGCTCTGAGCCTAAGAGATCACTCCAAAAGATCAGGGTAGACAAAGGAAAGTTCCTCTATCACAGTCTGATAGGACACCCTCCTAGGAGGGAGTTATTTATGTTATGTTGTAGATCCCTTAAATTTAGATAAAGCTGTTGCTTTTGAAATGCCAAGGAACCTGTATCTTTTATTTTTATTATAGGACAATCCAAAGTTTTGGCCTACATCTCCCACCATCCCTCACTATTGGCTATGCTGACTATAGCTGATAGGAGCTGTAGGCCAAAACATCTCGAGGGCCACGATTGTCCATCCATGCTCTAGGGGACACAGTTGCAATGGTCACTCCTTGAATATTATCTGGAAATGAACTGGAAACCACAGCAGCTGTTTTAAAATGGGCATCATGTACTCTCTGGAGTAAATATTCACCATGATCCTTGCTGGTGCATTCTGGACCAGTTGAAGTTTCCAGAGACTTTGCAGAAGCAGCCTCATTTAGAGTCTGGCTGGACATCAGGAAAAATGTCCTGACTGTTAGAGCAGTACGACAATGGAACCAATTACCTAGGGAGGTTGTGGGCTCTCCCACACTAGAGGCATTCAAGAGGCAGCTGGACAACCATCTGTCAGGTATGCTTTAGGGTGGATTCCTGCATTGAGCAGGGGGTTGGACTCGATGGCCTTATAGGCCCCTACCAACTCTACCATTCTATGATTCTAGAGCACATGACAGCAATTCAGTCTGGAAATAACTAAGGCATGTGTCACTATGCTCAACACATGCCACCAGTGTTTAGTAATAGGCTGTGGATTAGGTCACTTTGACTCAGGCTAAACTCAGTCTTTTTATTCCAGTAGCATCACATAGTTTTACTTGGCCGTTTCCGGGAAATAAATTTGATGGCTTGTGGTTTCCACTTACATTAGTATTAGTATAGTAGATTAGACATATAGTAGATTAGACATATATCATTGCACAAATTATGCAGTGAAATTTGTTCGAGTAAAAGGTATCTGTGACTTCCAGGTGAAAGGCTGATGGGCAGATGGTTCCACAGTCAATTCTAGTGGTTTGTAATGTACAGTATATCATAGAATAACTATTAATAACAAAAATAAATTTGGTTTCCTTTTCTGCTGAATGATGTTTCCATTGTTTTAGTCAAAACCACAATATTATTGACTAGTGTGAAACCCATGTTGCCATGGGTGTTAGTAGCCATTCTCCTTCCCTGCTTTTCCCCCCTCAGTCCCCTCAACACAGAGGGGCTCTTAAATAATGCAAATGTGGCTCATGGCTTAACAAATTGTTTTTAGATCTGTGTTGTCTGCGGATGTGTTATCCATTTATATGGTTTTATGTAAATCCTTTCTTTTGTACTTTGTATATGTGTTTTAATGGTTTTAATTTTTGCGAGCGTCAGTTATGGAGCGGTATAGAAATGTAGTGAATGAAATGAAATGTATAGTGAATCCCTCCTCCGAAATTTGCATGTGGTGCAGCCTCACCCCCTCTCTTGCAAACCCTGATTGGCTACCTCCATACCCTTCCTTCATTGACCTGCCTTCATGCCACATTGACTGGCTAAGCAGGGCTGTCTGTCATTCCACTGGTGGAGGGGCTTTCTGCCTGTTTGATGTGGCGGGAATTAATTGCTATTTAAGCTCGAGCTTTGAACTTTTTAGATGTTTCCAAAAAAATTGCACATCTACACTGTTTAAATTTCAGTTTAAAACATAAATGAGCAAAATCAGTCTTGTAGATCTCAAGTAATAAGACTTAAACTACTGTATTCTGATATAGGATTATATTACCATATTTCTTCGATTCTAAGATGCCATCAATTGTAAGATGCACACTAATTTCAGTACCACCAACAGAAAAAAAGCTTTGATTCTAAGAAATAATAACCGACCCTCGATTCTAAGATGCACCCCATTTTTAGAGATGTTTATGTGGGGGGAAAAGTGCATCTTAGAAGTGAAGAAATACGGTATGTACAGATAATACAGTACAAAATAATAGGGGTGTGCACGGCCCCCCCACTCCGCTTCACTTTAAGATCCGCCATTTTCGGATCGGCCCGCTCCGCCCCGCCCCCACTCCGCCTGTGCCCACTCCGCTCCGCTCGGAGCTCCGGATCCGGATCGGAGCTCCGGTCCCCCCCATAGGGGGGGGGTTACCGGGCCTTGCCGCCATCGCCGCCCATGCGGCGACAGCGGCAGAGCCCGGTAAGGAGGAGGGGGGCCTTACCTGCCTCCGTCCGTGGTCCGTCGCCATCTTCAATTGAACCCGTGGTTCCACCAGGAAGTCTGGGCCGCGGCCCAGACTTCCTGCTGGAACCATGGGCTCAATTGGAGACGCTGATGGACCGCGGACGGAGGCAGGTAAGGGAGAGGAGGGCGGGGGGCGTTACCGGGCCCTGCTGCTGTCGCCGCATGGGCGACAGCGACAGCGGCAGGGCCCGGTAAACCCCACTTACCTTTCCGGCGGAGCTCCAGATCGAGGCGAAGGATCCGCCTTCACCTCGATCCTCTTCGCCATGCTCCGCTGGCCCCCCAATCCTCTTCGCCTCCGCCTTAAGGGCAGGCGAAGCCCCCTGCTCCGCTACTGCTTCTCCTGTCCGATTAGAAGCGGAGCACATCCCTACAAAATAATGCATGCATGTCTGCAAAGTATGGGTTGGATCCAGATTTATGCTGGAGTAAGTAGACTTCCCTGTCCCCTCCAGTAGTGCAGACAGGGCTTGGTCTCAGGGCCAAAGTCCCAGAGCTCCACAGCTCTGGGGCTTCCAAATGACCACCTAGAGAGTAGCAACTCATGGGGTCAGCTGCAAACAAGTCAGTACCTGGGCTGTCAAGCTCCATTTTATTCCTAAAGCCATAGTAATGTTATGATTTAAGTGAGTTTAAAATGCACAACTACAAATGTGCTCTCTCTGTGTGTGTATCTATATCTATAGCTGGGTTGGCAAGCACTTTGTTGTTGTTTTGCTCTAATATATTAGAAACCCAGAACCTGTTGTACAGATGGGGTATGTGGAAGAAAAATGCTAACTGTGTGCTTCACAACGAAAGTAATGCACATGACTGTCTAAAGGACTGCCCTGTAAGATCATTAAGGGCCGGGTCTAAAACTAGCCAGCTGCACTACAGGGCCCCTTCTTCCCATGGCAGCTTCCCTCCAACCCCGTGAAATGGCTATATAGAGAGTCAGGAGACCCTGCTGAATAGGATGAGCTATGGTGTGCGTGGAGGGGGATGCCCAAAATCCGGACAGTGGGATTTTCCACAAGCAGAACTCTTCCTTTCGAAGAAGGAAGATCCTGGACGGTATAAATTCTAGAGTAATATAGAGAGTTGAACTAGATAAATGTCAAGGGCGTTGCCTATGTGTTCATTTACTGATGATTTGTATGTGCTGGCTCAACAGAATAGAGACAGTTTGCAGGACATTACTGAATATCAAAAGTATTTAATGCACAGCCATTTTTAATGATGCATAAAGTGATTCCAAGGTTTTGACAATGCCATATTTTTTATGACCTGAACAATGTTAATGCTAGCTTGGGACAGCATATCCCTTGGGATTCAATTGAAGAGACTTTGTAAAGCTGCCTGTCCTTTTGCCTCATTATGATATTTGAATACACCACACCAGATGGCAGTGTAGGAGAAAAAAAGAAAAAGCTTTGACACAAGTGTGGTTACTATTCCCAGGCTTTCAGCTGCCAAATTATTCATTTCCTTCCTCTCAATGACAAAAAAATGCAACCTTTGATGGTGGATGAATCTTTCTGAAGAATTGTTTGGTTCCCTTTGTTGTGATTGTACTTTTGCGTGGCACTCTGCAACTTTCGCATAATCTAGTATTGCAGAAAACATTTCAGTGATAACCAAGGAACTTATATACGTTAAGTTTCTGTGGCAATTTTTTCTGTAATGTCATGTTGTGCAGAATGAGGGCTTATTCTCAAGTGACTGTGTCAATAACTTTACTAATTTGGGTGGTGGATCCAATTTTCTGTATTCTCTGAATGTAGTGTACATCAGAGCTTTTCCCACTGAGGAAATTTCCCGTGTGTGTGTGTGTGTGTGTGTGTGTGTGTGTGTGTGTGTTAAAAATACAAAACATTGTTTGAAGCTGCCCTCATGTGGTGAGAAAATTTATCACACTAGAGAGAACCTGGTCTTAAACTGTTTGCTTTGGTGTGGTATGTAAAACTACTTCAATCTACACAACTGTTGTTGTGAATATTGGGATTTTAAAGAGCAACAACATGGAGGATGCTATGATGAGAAGATACATAATTCCTGGAACAGATATTATGTTAACTAGAAAATATGTCTGTGGTAGGAAATAAAGAACAAGATTAGTTTGACATTCTATAAAGAGAGAGATAATATGCCAGTATTGATACGTCAATGAATAGACAGTAGTGTTTCAGCATTTATTGTGATATCTGAAAATAGGAGAAAGGTCCCTCAGAATTATAGCTAAATCTAATGACAATTCCAGAACATAGGTATGTTAATCTGTTACCACAAAAACAGAACCACCTGACACCTAATAGACAGATTTATCGCATCATAAGCTTTTGTGGACTAGAACTGTGTTGATAGAATTTAGGTAGCTTCAAGAACCATGAGTAAAGTCTAAAAAATGTAACCATTCAGGAGTCTTAAAAACATTTCTTTGTTTGTCTTTTGGACAGAATGTGTTGATTTCCATTAATCTGTTTAACTAATGCAGTACAATACTGTGCATGAACGTATAGCAGAACCTGCAAAGGTTTATGTACTACTCCAGTCTACCATTGGGTTGGATTGAAATGAATGGGACTTTTAATAATTGTTAACTTGTGCCATTGATTGAAAGTATGACCTGACTCAGATATAACAAACCATGTTTCTGATGTGATATCCTGGTTTGTTAACCAGCTGTGGTTTGTACAAACTAGTTGCCCATATTTAGATCAAATGGAAACCGTGGTTTGTTATAAACCATGACTGGTAGGTTTACAATTTCTCCCCTTGCTTGCAAAGGAGGCTGGATGAGAGAAAGGGTCCTTGAACCCAAGTCTTGCTTGTTCTCATAATGATAAGCAATGCTTTCCCACCAACCCCCCAAACAACAACACTATGATTTCTTATTACATCTGAGAGCATTGACTCACTGGAAATTAGTACTATTTGGTATAAAGAATAATAATCTATTTCTGGAGGTTTGGTTCCCTTTTATTTCTTATGTGTATTTACTTCTAGATTACTTTATACACATCATTGACTACCTTGTTATCATATGGATGTTATAGTTTTAAGAAACAAGGAAGTGTGTTATCAAGTATTTTGTGAGATGCAAAAAAAAATTAAAAAAAAAGAATGAGAAGAAAAAATCAGCCCTGTGAGTGAGACTTCTGTGCCTAAAGCCACCCAAGGAGCAAAGATCCCACATCCTAAACCAATAATCTATCTGCCACACCACAGTGACATGAGTCCCTGAATATGATTATTTTAAAGCTTTATTTAATTTTCTCCTTCCAGTGTCAACTGTGGAAGGATTAAAAGGGAGGTGGGGAAAGGTAGGAGCGTAAACTTACACAAGTACATATTTTCAGTAACCTCATACTCTTAATGGATATCAATGTAGCATTCACCATTCCAAATGAATGGAACAGTATGTTTATTCTAATCAGCTGCAGTTCCTACCAAAAGGAAAGCAGAATTTTATTTCTTTTTTGGAAAGGAGCTTACGAGAACAAGCCAAATAATTAGTGATTTATGCTCTTTAATCTTTTTGTATTTTCAGAGTAGTCATCCCTGCCTGTAATTTTTCAAATATAATAAAACATTTTGTCCAAGATACTGAACTTCTGGAATATCTTCTGAAGGGATTTGGCTTCATTGATTGAGGACAGAATACTGTATGTCAGCCTGCCAACAGCTATATAGCCACCCAAACCACTGGAATGTAGAACAAATGACCCAAAAGAAGAACTTAATGGAGATTAATAGAGAAAGTAGCAGAGGAAACATAGAAATGATTTGACTGGCAAAAATGAAAATAAAAATTGGAATGCTCTTGTGCTTAAAAATTATTTTCATCCAATATGATTCTACTTTTCTCTTGTTGGAAAAATAATAATCACAGTGTAAGATAAAAACTTGCGACATAGATAATTTAATAGAAAAAGAACTCCCAATCCATCCAATGAGTCATTGAAACAGTGTCGAAATAAAGAAGTAGTCAAGAGAAGGCTCAATGTCTACTGCAAAAATGTGATATCACTGCTGTGGCATTTCAGCTTAGTGGATGGAGAATATGCTCTGGTCCAGCAGGATATGTCAACATTACTGTTCTGGAAAAGCTACACATTGCACATAAGCTCTTGTGAGGCACAAGATAAGGAATTCCCAGCCAGTCATATTGTAGGACTTCCCCCCCTGTCTAAACATGCATAAGATTGCGCCCTTAGACATTTTTGAGCAAGCACACCCTGCCTAGGTTTCCATGTACTTCTATGTTAATGCAAGTCATATTTATTTCTTCTTACTTCTTCTTGTAAGTGATGGCTATGGTTCTTCTAGAAGGTGGGGGTTGAAAATTTAGGCGTGTCAAATGACACTTATTCGCTGCTGTTTTTATCTTGGTTTTATTCTGGGTATGGGGTCACTGTTCTTAAAAAGAAAATAAATAAATTTATAAAGGGCTGCCTGTGCGTGGAGAAAAGTAGTGATGAGGGGTTTTTTTAGGTTGACATGACATGCTACAAACACGGTTCTGCTATAGTTCTATCAGTGCAAGTAGCAGTTATGCCAGTTTGTAGGACTGGAATATTAATTGCTGACAATAGTATAGGTCTAGTTCACTGTGAACTTAAGTTTGTTTCTCACATTCCTGTGGAAACAGGTCCTTACATGTCAAAACATGTAAACATAAGAAAGGTTGTGCCCATTCCTACTATGTGGTTTAAAAACTTGCCTTACCAGGAGCAGTCCCATGTTCAAGGATATGGAAGTTCAGGTTAACAGGGGAGCTGTCCAACAAAGAGCATGACAATAGAAGTTGTTTCAGGAATGATTAGGCTACAACAGAACAGTTTTACAGGTGATGCTGTTGCTCAACCTCTTCCTGGCCTGTCATCAGGACCCTGATCCAGATGCTTCCTCCTCATGAGTAGAGTTCAGGGATATTTTATGTGCTGCCAGACATCACTGGTGTGTCCAGATGGAGACATGGGATCTCCATCACTGACCCTTCACTTGGACACACCTGGGATCTTGTGGATGATCTTGGTGGGTCTGAACTGGGGGAGGGATGAAACCTGTCATAGCCTTTGTGAGTGGGACTTTGAGGAAGTGGTGGGTCTGAAGTGGTGGGGATGAGACTTATCAGCCTTTTTGAGTGGGAGACTGAGGAAATGGTAGTCCTGTGAAATGGTCTCAGGATGGACATAGATACCTGCCAATTCCTTTTGATCCCATAAGCATAAGGGTCAGCATTAGGATCATCCTCTGAGGTCTCATCTAGTTCGGGGTCCTGCTAGGAAAGTGATGGACACAACAGGATTATATACATTTCTATATCTGAAAAAGTAGATCATAAAGATCAAAACTGTATTTTATGTAGGTTATTAGTCATCTTGGGTTCTTTGTGAGGAAGAGCAGGATATAAAACAAATAAATAAAACTAAAAGCCAAAATGAAACATATCTTCTGAATGTTGATTGAAAATAGGATTAGGACAACATTTAAACTGCCAGCCCCATATGCACTGAATTGGCCATCGCACAATAGCAATGTTTTAAAGCTGCGTAGATATCTGAAGTGAACTCAATGTTACAGTTGGTTCGTAATTTCTGAACATCACAATTTTTCTGGTGTTATATCATCAGAAACTGTTAACATGTTTTTGACCCTTAAAATATCATTAATGGTCAGTTGTAATAGCTATGTAATATAAATACAAATGAAGAAAGAAAGAAAGACATTTAGAATATTCAATAATTTTCTTCTTGGTGGCTTTTTCCAAAATAAACTTGTTCTTGAGTTTTGCTGTATCAAAAAAAAGAGGAACCCCAACTCTTGTTATGATATCTTACATTTTCAGCTTACTTAGCAAGAAATCTTTCGGCCATTCTACAGCAGTCATGTACCTGGGAACACAAAGAAAAACTTGGAAGTATTCCAAAGCCACAACACTTTCTGTAAGACCTAGATCAGTATTAATTATAAATTTAAATCCTCACATAAAAATAAAGTCCCAATATATGGCTGAACATACTTTGCTATAGTTATGATCCCTGTCAAGTTCGATTTTAGATAGTTCTAAATTTTACATGAATGTTGGCAAAGAAAAGGAAGTATGTGTCCCACATAGAAAAAGCTGTTCCTTTAAATAAAACTTTGTGCATCTAGAGATTGTGGTTCTTAATCCTGTTAATATTTAAGTCCTGAGAAATGAGACTCATTTGACACAACTAACAGTTACAAAGAGTGGAATTGTATTCTACAATGCAGTCTTGTTTGGAGGATTTGGTAGTGAATGTTCTCCGCTGCTTTTTTGGACATAAAGAAAAACATATACAGGTTGCCATCTCTACTTTGAGAGCCAACACACTTCCCACAGTACAACTCTTGTCACATTTTTAACACTGGCATCTTCTAAATTGTTCAGTGTGTAATCAGTACAGTGCCACCAGTTTCTTGTCAGGAAAATCACCTCAGAAAAGCTCAGCATGTATTCTCTTTAATTAAAATGATTAAATACATTACCTACAGAAAGCTGAACAACATTTTGTACAATGAAACCAGGAATTAAAAATAAAAACAGAGTGGCATTAATGCTTGGTGGAATAATGTTGTCTTCACTAGTCGTCTAAAAGACAATAAAGAGAAGACTAGCTTAAATTTTTGCTACACAAAAGGCCCTGACTTGAGTACCCCCAATCTCAACTCTCTAGGATGTGGTATATGTAACAGGGCCTCAGATGATGAGTGCAAATTTTGGGCAGGCACATACTGAAGGAGGCTTTATAAGTAAGAATCAATGCCTTGAATCGGGTTCAGAAGCAAACTAGAATATAGGCCATGGCTAGACCAGGCCTATATCTCGGGATCATCCCTGTGCATGCAAATGACACACACGGGATCCCAGGAGCAAGCAGGGATGACCCCTCCATTTGCCTGGGATAATCCTTAGGTCTAGCTAAGGCCAGAGTCTATCTGTTTCAAGAGTGGTGTTATATGGTCTGTAACATGCACTCCAGATAAAAGTCTGGCTGGCAGCTGTGTTTTGCAGTAGTTGAACTTTCCAGACATGGAGACAACCCAATGTAATGTGAGGCAATTAAGGTTAAATCACCATTAAATCCATATCCATCCAAACCCATCCCTATCTGAACCTTAAATGGACTGCACCTATTCTATCTTAAGTTCTAAGGAGATATGAATGTTCCAAAAGTGCTTTGTAAGAAAGAATTAGTTTTGCTGACAAAATAGCATGTGCTTATCTACATTATCTTAGGCCTCTGATGCAGATTTTGTTGTGTGTTGCCAGGGCGTTGCACATGTAATTAGTGGGCCCTAAATGGGAATGGATCTGCATCCTTATTTGTAACAACAGATTGAGCATTCAAGTTCAATGTCACACGGACATCACCTGTGTGCATGGAAGCAAACTCCATCATTTGCTAGATATCACCATATGAATTCATCCTAGGTCAGTAATAGAAAGAAGATAGTTCAACCAGCAGATATACTAGAGATATAGCAAGAAAATTGTCATGGGCACAATTTGCACAAGTTATGTTGCACCTCTTTGCAAAGAAGCAAATGGCATTTTAGTAAAAATACTTTGAAATGGACATCTCAGTTTAGCCTAATTGTATTGGCTGAGAAGGCCTGTGTTTGTTCTCTTCCCTAGTTGCTTTTGTCTATTCTGTTTCATAACTACAGCTGATTGGATACCAAGCAAGCTCATTTCTTAAGTTGTTTGCTATTCTTTTTACGGTGTGGAAGAAGCTTGTTTATACTGTTTTGTACAATTGCACAGTTCTTTTTGTAATTCTCTGTGAGTCTGTGCAATTCTGCATGAGATTAACTCTTGTTTAAATGCTTCTATGAATGTGGCAGACCAACAGAACCCTTGCCAGTGGGGCGAGAGAAGAAAACAAACACCGACAAAGACAGAGGGCAGCTTTATGGCATCTGATGGCTCAGCGCTGCATGAACAAAGAGCCTGTTTTTACTTTGGCAGCTGCAATCAAACTAGATGGTCAGATGAAAAGGTGGCACCTTTCCTGTAAATAAACATCATACAAATTTGTGCCACGAAGTGTTGGGCAATTTACCTGGTAAATAAAGACAGACATACAAAAGATGTAACTTTATAGATGTAACTTTATGGAAATGAAATTACCCAGAGGAAGAACCAGACAAAGACACTGATATAACAAAATGTAGCAAACTGGTCTTTCCGTTTAAATTGACCTTCTTAAAATGCAGCTTACAAATTCAATATTTTTTTCAAAATTGCCTGGTTTAGACATTTGGCTGTATAGCTGCCTTGTTATTAACCCGCTATCAGTGGCTACTAGCCCTGATGGTTATGTGCTACCTCCAGTATCCAAGGCAGTATGCCTGTGTGCACCAGTTGCTGGGGAACATGGGTGGGAGGGTGCTGTTGCACCATGTCCTGCTTGTTCATCCCTGGCCGATGGCTGGTTGGCCACTGTGTGAACAGAGTGCTGGACTAGATGGACCCTCAGTCTGATCCAGCATCAGGGCGCTTCTTATGTTCTTAAGTTACTAGCCTGCAATTCATTTTATCCTGTCTGTTTCTTATTCAACAGAGGACCCCCTCTGATGAATAAAACAATGTGCAGCATGCTGGCAAGGGAGAAGCAGAGTGCTTTGTTTCCACGTTGCCAGTCCATTGCATTCCATGCTGGACATGAAGAAGTGAGGCTCTTCCTCCATCAAACAACCCATTCCTCCTTCACCAACCTACTGAGAGGGCAGGTGAAGGAGGAATAGAGAGAGCCAACATGGAAGCTGAACATGCTGGCTCTCTCTGGCTCTCTCTGTTCCTTCTTTGTCAGTCCACTCAGTTATCTGAAGTGATTTCCATGCACTCAAGTTGAATGGAATCTCTGGTCACCAATGGTGACTAGGTGAGTGGTTAAATACATGTACTGCCTATAGTACTGCCACTCCCCGAAAGAACAGCAAATAAGAAAGAAAAAGAGCTGGCTTAGTGTCCAATTGTTTTCCTGACAGGATGCCAAGTGAGTGATAGTGTCCAAGTAAGTGATGAGATGAGGAAAAACTTGTGCCATTGGTGGATAACAGGTAGTCCAAATGGTGATCTTGGACAAGTGTTTTTCTGAGGCCTGGACATGATCCAAAAGATTCTGAGCATATACATATGCCAGTATTACCACATACTTCACATTTTATCGTACATCTGTATTTGATGTATGGCAAAATATTGTGTACTACTTTGTGAAATAGTGCAAGTGACTAGATTACCACAGGGACTGATGCCATAGCTAAATGGGCCGATGCCTGGGATCATCCCTGTGCACGCACAGGGGATCCCAGGATCAGGGAGGGATGATCCCTTTCTTGCCCCGGGATCTCGCCTTACCCTTTAGGCCTGGTTTTTTCACGGTCTTGGGATCAGCCTGAGGCCGCAAAATGTGTGGCCAGGCATTTCGGTTTGTCCTGGCTCCTCGCGGTTACTCGTGAGGAGCTGGGACCTGCGTACAGGGCACAGAGCTCCTTAGGAGCACTGCACCCATCGGGGGTGGGGTGGGGGAGCAGAGAAAATAAGTTTTTTTTAAAAAAAACTTACCTTTTGTGCATGAGCACTCGTGTGCATCTTCTCCTTTAATTAAAAAAAAATGGAGGTCACCTCTCTGAGGTCATTGCATGCTGTGTGCAAACAGAGGGGGATCTCACAATAAAAACATTGCGAGATCTTCACCCCTCCATCACGCAATAACAGGTAGGTCTAGCTAAGGCCTGAGAAAGCTCAGCATAGGGCTGCTAGGTCATCTGTGTGGGCTAATTGGTTCTGCCTTTATTTTATCATGAAGCCCAATCCTGTGCATGGAAGTACTTGGAAGTAATTCAAGAAAAGTGTTCACTTTAATGACCTATAAAGCCAATGGCTCCCCCCTGCCCAAAGTAACTTCCAAACACAAAACTGGACCTAAAATAATTATTGCTTTTCTAAAAAATACATCTAATGTGGATATATAGCCCTGGTTTGAACAACATAGCAGGCTCTTCAGGGCTTGTTTAACCCACGATGAGCCGTGGTGCTGCCAGGTGCATGTTGGGCAACTTTTTCAACATGCAACCCCGAGCAGGTGTTGCGTGAACCTGGCCACTGAGTGTTATTAAACAACCCTCGCACAGCCCTTGGTTTGTTGCAGGGTTGCGCAAGAGTTGTTTAACTTTCAATTAGCCCTCACTGCCTGGGTTCACATACTAAGATTGTAATCCTATACACTCTTAACATGGGAGTAAGAGTCATTGAAGTCAGTGGTGCTTCTGAATAAATATGCTTAGGAATGTGCAGTTAGTCTGGCTTCACCCTTAATGAACATCAGTATGCCTTCAAAATACATGCAGGCATTTTTAGGGTGACTAAAACTAATGCCCATTAATCTCCAGTTTCATGAATATTAAACATACATCTTGTGCATTTTAACTGAATTTTGAATTTATCTTGGGGCTTAAATAATGCAAGTCCAGTTTGGCTAAAATCCAATTATTGAGAGATTTCCAGATACAGAATTATAGATATAAAATTATACCATCTCTGAAAAAAAATTCTTTTTTTAAAAAAATCGTTGGCACAGCTTTGTTCATTCAAAGGAAAAAGAATAAAAAGCTTTATCTCCATTTTACAAAGAGCTGTGATATGTTTCCAGCAATTGATAAGGCTTAGTTCCATGAAATTTATAATTGTTTAGGTATTTTACCAAAATTACATAGCATAGTATGCATGCTACCGGATTATGTTTATTACATCTTCAAATAATCTCGTTTTTTTTCAAAATAAATACAAACATCTGGGGGAAATTATTTTAAAAGAACTTATGGAACAATCTTCAAACCATTATGCTGGATTAATAGCCTTGAGTATCATGATATCGTGCCAGAAACATATTGAAAATAATAGCTTCATAGTACTGTGACTGCTACTACTACCACAATCCAGCTGAGTTTATGCACTTCTAAGTCTCATTGATTTCAGATACTCAAATCTCTTTATTAAAATCAACTTAAAATGGCTAACTTTTGACTGGTTTGTGTGCTAAGTATTTATTTACTTTAAAAAAATTATAATGACATACATAAGTATAAACAAAATCACAGATTTTTAGCAAGGGATATTGTCTTCCTCCTCTGGTACATATTAGGTTAGACAGTTTGAGTGTTCCAGTCCTAACTAACTAATCCAATTCTAGATGTCAGATTTATTTACTTCCCATCCATGTGGGATGGGTTCTAAACAAGGTGGTTCTAATGGGATCCTATATCCAGCCATTTCTTCAATGTGGTTTAATACTAAATTCAGTATCATAACATTTCAGTATCATTTCAGTATCATAACATAACATGAATCAGATTGGCATCACAATTATGTTGGCCAAAATAAAATTAAAAATAAAATTACAAAAATATGTTGTCCAAGTATGTGTATACATACAATATTTTCATGGGGCAAGATACCAGAAGAACTGAATGTCTAAGTTTAAAGCGTATTGTATGTTGCTTGGTCAGGTACAAATCTCTTTTGACATGGTGCTATATAAAACTATTCCCGATTTCTCTGATAAGAATTAGAGTGAGTATCAAGTCCCATAATTATTCCAAAGAGTTGTTTCAATAGTACTTTAGAGTTATTGCTCATAATCAGAATTTCAAATCTCTTTCCCCCACATGGCTTATCTGAAAATACTGTACTCTGTGTTCTGCCATAGATACAATAATTCCATCATATGCTTGTATAGTATTGCCTTGTAATACAGTGACATTGTATTTCCAAAGTCTGGATATTAGCCAGTACTTTTGAACCTGAAGTACTTTCTTCATTATTAAAAACAACAACAGGGAAGATGTGCTGGATTTTGATTTGAACATGCCCTGTACCATGTGAATTGCTTCAATTCACGGGTGGGATTTCATAACTCCTAGATCCTTCTTCTCACAATACCAGATGCTATATGTGTTATGTTATGGATACCAATCCAATGCATGTTTACTCAGAAGTAAGCCCTACTGAGTTCAGTGAGGTTTACTCCCAGCTAATGTCTGCAATAAGACTGCAGCCTTAAACTAAGCATTATTGCTGCAGGGCAGGCAGTGGTGATAACAAAGTCCATGGGAGAAAATAATCAGCAAGCACTGGCAAACAACCAACATGGCAAAAGAATACCTGGATGAGCATAAGAGCCCTGGGAAATGAAGAGGCATCCTGGCTCATGACTGATATTAGATAGTTGCTAGAATGAGGTTCATGCAAACATCCTCTGACCAGCTACATCACTGCTCTATCTCAGGCATGTGTATAGATCTCAGTTTTCCCAGTTCTTTCTTATGGCACCATAACCAGAGAGCCCTTGCGCATTGTGCCTGTGATCCCCTGGGAAATAACCTGACCAATGATGCCCCTTTAGTTTTGATCTCTGGTGACTTTTAGTTTCTGTCCCTTGATGCTGTGCAGGAAGGTGAAAGAAGCAATATGCTACGAGCTGTGGGGAAAGGTCTGGGAGGATGCAGTGGTGGTCCCAGCATTAGCCCACATCCTGTCTGTTGCTGTAATAAGGCTGCTTGAAGATTTTGTTTGGTCCACATTTGGAAAGAATCTGCTTCATCCACACTTCCTGAGTTAATGTGTGGATTGGAACACAGTTACCGTTTGGATTTTGAACATCTCCAAATTTTTGTAATGCAGTTCTTGGGATTTTTTTAAGTATCTAAAAATGTATATAAAAAGTTTATTTTAGGATAGAATAGATTGTGAAATGTGTTCTTGGAGACAACTCCTGCCCCCCCCCCCCCACATTTCATCTAACATTATTGTTAGATCAATAGAGATTTGCACAAATTATTACCGCAAAATGTGAAAATTTACTCAATGTGACCATAATTTACACAAATTATGCAGTTTACAGCTGTAATTTGTACAAATGTCATTTTTTGTTTGCAAAAAAAAATTAATTTACAGAAATTCCATCAGCTGGCCTGACTTGTTGCAGCTGGCAGAAGACAGTATGGAATCCAGGGAGTGAGCCGATGAAAGCTTGTTGAGCCCGACCCCCCCAAACGGATTCCTCTGACATTCCTAACTCAAACCGGTCTCGTGTAGATTGCACCGATCCCTGCGCTTGTATCCTACTGCTGGGTGTTGCCTCTATTGAAATAGAGTCCCTTCTTTCCTTGTGTGTTCCTAGAAGATTGCCTGGCAAAAAGAGTGGTTATTTACAGGCTGCCTGTGTTCCTGTTATTAGGGATGCAGAGTCCTGGAGTTTGTGGCTATAGATGTCATTTGCTTGGTACACTGGAAGACTCTGAAATCAAACAGTTAATTTGGGCTGCAGTCTTTTACACATTTACTTAGAAGTAAATTTCACTGTAATCAAGCATGCATTCTGTAGCATTTTGTGTAGCAAAATGAGGGTCTTTGTGATTGTGGGTATGTATGATCAGGAAGCAATATATATATGATATATATTGCATATATTCACTTTTGGGTCCACATACCTAAAGCCAAAAGCTCATGTGTATTGCCAATCTTGTGTTGTAAAATACTTGTTGTTGTTTTTCTATTATGTGTATGGGAGAAAGGCAGAACAAAAAGGGAGCCTTCATTAAAAAAAAGTGCATGGATGGACAATGTAACTTTCTCAAGCTTAGGGCCGAACAAAACATGACAGCATCAGATCATATCTGCCACAGTGTAGTGAGGTAATTTTGGTTTCTGGACTTATTCAGACAATATGTGTGTTTAAAGCCATAGCTCCGCCCTGGAAGATATAACATAGTTAGAAAGATGGGTGCTGCTGAATATATTTGGAGTGCATTTTTTGTCCCATGGAATACCCACATGCCACCCCATATATCTGGAATGAGAAGACAGAGATGCCCAGTCAATTGTGAGTGTCTTAGTTTCTTTCTTTGTTTTACAAATTAAACACTCTCCACAAGGAAAGGGAAAGTGAGCTGGGAAGTGAAAGAAAGTGGGGTAGTTTTTATTATTGGAGCAGCTCCTGGGAGAGAAATAATAGAGTCATGGCTCACCCAGGAGAAAAACATAGTGGGAGCCTCTGAGAGGAAGAAAGGTAGGCAGCAGCTGTGAGGGACAGGGCATGGTCAGTTAACATTAATGGAATTCTGTCAGTACTTTGACCTCTGGAGATTAGATAAGCGGCCAAATTCCACACTGCCTCTCTCTGGGAAGCGCTTGGGTTAGATATTGGTCATAAATATTGCTCTCAACGATCTTTAAAATGTTCAATACAGTCTAAACAGCTGAGTATCTTTGCACAGTGTATGTGTCTGGTTCTAATTGCTATGTTTTATATTCTATACTGTTGGATATAACTCTTCATAGCAAGATCCTAAACTCTAGGTTATTTATGAACAAGTTAAAAAACAAACCCCAGAGTTCCAATGCAGAACCTTGGGAGATCGCACTTCTAACATTCATCCAATGTGAGAACTGTACATTTCTTACTACTATTACTACTCTCTACCTCCTGTTCTTTAAGCATATATTAATCCTTATGAAAACCTGTCCTGTTTTAGGACCTTTCAGAGTACCTAGCACTTTCATTCCTGTAGTTCTATTAATTGTTGTTCTTGTAGGACTGAGAAATGCATTGGCCTTCAGCATTTTATTAATTCCTGCACTTTATTGATTCTGCATCTTATTAATTCTGAATGATGGGACCAATCTGGTATGTCCCACTGAGAACTAGCTGGATGAACTGGGTGTTATTGACCTATCCCTGATTTGTCTACCTGGATATATAGTGCAGTACTAACATAGGCTGGAGGTTTGAGGAAAGGCAGTTTCTGTCATTTATAAGAAATCAATCTTCTTTTCTGGGCAACAAGGTTAGTCGGGGACCTGATTCGAATGTTGCACCTTGTCCTGGGCCAGAAAGACAGATCAGGGATTCAGCCGGTGTTATCTTGATCACCACACTGCCTACCAGTCTCCCTGTCTGAGTTACCTGAGGTGGTCTCAGGTGTGATGTTCAAAATCTCACAAGAATATTGACCTGGGGACTTAAATATTCATACTGGAGCCACCTTTGGAAGGTCCAGTTTGGGACTTCATGGCCTCCATAACAACCATCGGGCCATCTCAACATATCATCAGCCCAACATATGGCATAAGACATAGCAGGAGAATGAAGGATTTTCCACAGAGAGGCTCTTTACATAGTCCCTTAACCCTAGTCAAGGTGCATGTAGGGAGGGAGAAGAAAGGCATGTCTTTTTGCCAAAATGGCTCTTAACTCTCATTCAGAACATTCCTAAAAAGATATTGTATGCAGAAGTGACAACCTATTTAATTCCCATGATAACACATCACTAGGCTATTAACAAGTCCCAGCTATTGACCAGATATGCCTCATCCAACCCAACCAACACTGACAGACCTATTCACAAAAATTGATAGGAAAACCCATACCAATGTTTTGTTATAAAAGTTTTGTTTATGAAATCTCAGGAAAATCTTGGACCTGTGATTTATTAATTTTTAATGGCCCAACAACCTTTCCTAGCTGGTTTCCTGCTTCTGGTGTATTTAAATAATTTGTTATTGTTGGTCTGTGCTCTCTCTCTTTCAGCAATATGCTCGTCAAATTCTTGTTAATCATCTGCTTACATTTTGTGTAAATTTGTGTTTCTTTTTCTTCTCATTTGGCCATTTCTATGATCTAATCGTTCTCTGGTGTTGTTTCCCACTCCTCCTCCTCCTCTTTTTACTATACCTTGTACTCTTGTTGTTTAATTTTGAATAAAGAAAAGTTAAAAATACATACACATGCAAAACCAGAAGACTGTTTCCATACATCTGTAAAACTGGGGGATATCACACAGGTAGATTTTATGAAGGCAAAAAATGGTTGTAAAGCTGTGGTTCTTAATATGCCTAAAAGCTCCATCACACCGGGGGTTAACACGCTCCCTACCTTCATTTCTAAGCTGGTGTTTTCATTCTTCAGTTACTTCCTCTTTTCAAAAGAGGAAATACAGAATGAGCACGAGGCCCATTGAGTCCACTGTTCATATGGCGCTGCACATAGCAGGAGAGAGCAGCAATTCTGAGTTTTAAAAAAATCATCGGACTTAACGAGGTTTTTTTTTGTTGCACAAGAAAGGCCAGAAGGGGCGCGGGAGGCAGATGATGTCATGTGAGGTTCCCAGTAATGAGCGTGCAATAAAACACTCGTCGGATGGAGCTTTAAGAGTTGGGACAGGTAACTTGAGTGAAATGCGTACACTGTTGCTCAGAAAATTGCTTTTCATAGAATTGTTGAAGATTCTAATAAAAACCTATCCAATTAGTTTTTAACTTTCTCAAGGCTCCCCAGCAGTTCCTGCTTTGCTGCAGTTCCCTTTCTTCCATCCCTTTATTTCTTTTCTCTTGCTTTCTTCTTCTTGTTGTACTTTCTGTCCTGTCCAGTTTAACCTCTCTCAGAGGTTTAATTTTTCTTGGGTGCAGCCCCTAGAATTCAGTTGGTACATGACTGGACACGGTGAAAGATGTTTGTATGTTTACACTTGACAATTGTATCCTTCCTGACTAGCATTTGTGTCTCAACACTCATACAGGAGATTGCACTCTGGTCCTCAGCACCATTAGCCCCTGGTACAGTTATCGATGTGTCCAAAATATATACCTTTGCACTTAAGAAAACTGCCAGGTTGGGAATGTGGCATGTTACATTTTCCTGGCTGAGTCCCTGCCCTTGTCTATACGAGTTTGTTAATGCTGTGACTGATGGCGCACGCAGTGGCAAGGCCACATTGATGCTCCTTCCCAGCGTCTACATGGGAAGGAGCGCAGTGGAAGGTTTCCCACCACCGCACCCGCCCACCCAAGCACTCATGAGGCTGGTCCGGGGGCGCCTGGGAGCATCTGCGCCCCCTCTGCTCTGGTAAGTGGGGTTTTTAATAGGAAAATGGGGCTGACTTTTTTGTTGTTGTTGTTTAGCTGTAAATGTGAAGGATTGCATTTACAGCTTAAGGGGGGAGGAACGGGATGCTCCCTCCCTGGAGTGATTTCCACCACCATCCTTTTAATTTTATTTATTTTTCCTTAACAAGGCTTCGCACAGCCACGGACTTCTTTAGTGCGGAGCTTCGGGGCTTTGCCCCTGGATTGATTTGGAGTGGCAGCTGCGTCATGTAGATCACCTGCTGTCACTCTGAAGCAATCCAGGGGCAAAGCACCCATGTGGACAAGCACCCTGTGCCTTCAATAGCTATTCAGCAGAAAGAAATTCAGCAGGTGAAGTTCTCCCATCACAGTATTTCTCTGCTAGGAAAGAATTTCCAGGGAGGTAACCATATTAGTTAGTAGCAGAAAAAGCAACAAAGAGGTTTGTGGCACTCTCATACATGTATTTATTATGGCATCAGTGGTGCAGTTATGGAATTCTAGACACTGGATTTAACGGCCTTAGATAGCCAATATGTATTGCTTCAGTTGTGTAGCACATACCTAACAGTTCTCTTTCCCCCCACCACATTCCATTTTTACAATTGCTTCTGTGTCCCTGGCAAGTTAAAACAACAAAACTATGTCAAACTTGATGTAAAAAACAAAACAGAAACTGAGCATGGGCAGTTTTGATTTTTGAACTTACTTAAATCATAGCACCATCATGAGGACATAAATAAAATGGAATTTGCTTCAGCTGCCATGATGGCCTGTTCACCTGCTGCTCTCTAGGTGTTCATTTGGGACTCCCCTGGACAGTGGGCCCCTGGGCTTTGGTCCCCTAGTCCAGTCCTAGCTGCAGCCTGCACCACTGTATGGCATGAGAGTTCTGATGAAGTGGATTCTTAGTCCATGTAACAAAAATGTGTACCCTAGTACACCTATTAATCTTTAAATTGTCACAAGCCTCTTTGTTGGTTTTGCTGCTAGGAAAGCTGGGGCTGCTCAATTAATCACGTGGCCATTAACACCGCCCAAAAAGTTGGCCATTCAAAAATGTCACCCACTTTCCAACTTCGCCTTGTGAATCCACACAAGAAACTGCGTATTTGGACCGTTTTAAGATGCAACCATGGGCTCATCTACACCAAGCAGAACATTCCACTATGAAAGTGATATGAAAGTGGTAAATAAAAGGCAGGAGCCACACTAGTACTTTATAGCAGTATTGGAGTGCACTGCAGGATTTACACTACTGCTTAATTTATTTTTATTTATTTATTACATTTTTATACCGCCCAATAGCCGAAGCTCTCTGGGCGGTTCACAAAAATGAAGTGGTACTGAAGTGCACTGACAACTGTTGGGGCCCATGACCCATCAACACCAAGCAGGATATAATACTATGAAAGCGGTAATGAGTCAATGGGCCCCAACAGTTATCAGTGCACTTCAATAATGCTATAAAGCAGTAGTGTGGCTCCTGCCTTTTATATACCGCTTTCATAGTGGAATATCCTGCTTGGTGTAGATGAGTCCCACGTGTGGTGTGCATTCTTCTTCTCCTTCTCCTTCGTGGACCGTTAGCTTTGTTTTTCAGAATTCAGCCCGTCCCCGCGAGGCTCGTCGTGTGAAGGCAGGCGCGGAATAGTTGCGTGACGGGAAAGAGAGCGAGGGTGGGTGGAAGGAGGGAGACCACGCGAGCGAGCGAGCGCCGCTGCTGCTGCTCCGCTGCCCAGAGAACCCGGCGTCCTGCTCCATTTGTGTCACTCATGCGCTCTTTTCCCGGCCTCCCGCGCTTCCCTCCCTCCCTCCCTCCTTCCCACCCAGCCGGGTCATTTCAGGACACAGGCCGCCTGTCGCCGTGGGAAGCGCTGGAGCCTCCTCGGCGTCTGCCTTTGGTCTCCGACGAGCCCGCGCTTGGCAGGTGAGCCCCTCCTCCTTTCGCATTCCCTCGCTGGGAGCCGCCGCCGCTGCCTGTCCGCCCTCGGTCCGTCCGCCCGTCCTTCAGGGAGGGGAGAGTTCGCTCTTACTTTAGAAAGCAAACAAACCCCAGCGCGAGCGAAGGAGGCAACGCGAGCTCGCGATTGGACGAGGGAGGGAAGGGAAGGGAAGGGAAGGAGCGCGGCGGCGGCGGCGGCGGCGGCGGCGGGGGGGGGGGGGAGACAGACACGCAGAGGCTTCGTAACGCGGCAACCGAGTTGGTAGAGCGGGGCGGGGGGATATAAATGGAGTTTCTAATTAAAAATATATGGCACAGGAGCCTCTCGGCGGGCGTAAAACGTTATAGCGAGCACGCGCGAGCGCTCCTGAGGGGAAGGGCGGGGGAGAGAAGGGAAGCGCTTCTCATCTCTTGCACGTGGGTCATTAAGAGCTGATTGTTGCAGTGGCAACGAAAAGGGCGGGGGAGGAAGTTGGGGTGGTTGTCCGTCCCCCCGTCCCCCCCCCCGGCTGCTTATGTCAGGATATAAAAGCAACTTGGCGCATTTCAAGACGATTACAGCGGATTAGACAGCCCTTAGCTGACAGCTCACGAAGGGCACCGATCCCTAGTGCGTGTCCTCCTCGGGGACACTCCAGGGCTTGACTCCCTAGCAGAAGGGAGTTTAAGGATTGCCAAAGAAAGTGACCCGAATCCGTATTGCTGTAAATGCCTTTTATTAGGCCAATTGTGCAAGCCTTTTGGTTCTCCAGTGTTCTTCCTCGGGGAAGATGGTAAATAAAGCAAAAGGGGGGGGGGAAGTGGGGGCAGGGAAGGAAAACAAAAACAAAAACCCGGAGCTGATGTTCAAGCTGTGGAGGCTGCATTTGGTTACAGTTTTACCAAAGAATGGCGAATTTGTTTCTTTCTCTCTTAAGAAGATCCTTTTAGTGTAGGCCTAAAAGCTCACATTGAGAAGTAAATCCCACTCAATTCAATAGGATTTAGTCTCTGATTCGTTTGTAATAGATTGCAACTCCATGTTTGGGAAAAGCTGTAGCTCAGAGCCATACTTTGCACGCAAAAGGCCCCAATACCTGCCATCCCCATGTAGGGCTGAAGCCCTGGAAAGGCACTCCCAGACAGTGTAGATAGTACTGGGCTGAGTGGACCAATGGTCTGAATCAGTATAAAGCTGTTTCTTGTGTTCCTAAGGTCAGTGTGGAATCAGAGAAATGGCATTATTTTGGTTTAAATGAGATTTGGTGTATGGACCCTGGAGGACACCTTTCAGAAGATTAAAAGATTAGAGCTGTCAGATCATCAAGCCCCTTCAAAATAAGACTGGGTTGCTAGAAAACCCACAAAAAAGGGGTGGTCAAAAAGCCCGTTGCAATATATTTACTTAAATGCTATCAATGGAGAATGAAACCTAGTAATGTATGGCCATTTATCCCCATTTCTGTCTGCAGCCTTTTCAAGACAGCTACATTCTGGCAGTGTAGCATCTTATTTGGTATACAGTGTTGAGCTTCCGTCTTAAGTTTTTTTTTTAATTGAAACAAATAAAGGAATTAATATATGGTTGAATATGGGGCACAAACCATTGCCTGTTTTTTGGGCTCAGAAGTCTTGGAAATGTTGAGACAGCACAGCTGATGGGAAGGGAGTATTCCTTTTCAGAGTTTATTTAGCAGCCAGGGATCTACATTTGTATGTCCTGTTCACTGCTAAGACGTGTCCCTTGCTAGCTGACATGCCTGGAGGTATCCTATCTTCCCCATCCAAACGTGAGCATAGAAGTCAGACAGAGACGTGTGCCAGGTCTTTGCTCTATGAGACATTGGTTTATATGCCACTTAACAGCCAGGGATCATGGCTGCTTGATTTGTCTTTCATATTCAGTATTCTCACTTGCTGGCTATGGTTCATAATGATAAAGAGTGACATTGGAGTTGATATGACCTATATGCTCACTAATTAAAGGGAAGCCACAAAGATCTGCTCTCTTTTCCTGGAAGATTTGAGTTTCGTTTCCTAAGCATGGGACATGATTTACCTCCTGCTGCTTCCAGATAGTTATATGGCCCCTCCCCACCACAGGAATGTCCTAAATAAACCACTGGCGTTGGTTGTGATTTTGCTAATGGTAGTATTGGGATGTCAAGAACATTCACTTTTTCCATCTATTTACTCCAGCAATTTTTTAATATAATCACTGCCTGTTAAAATCTGGGTTACCATCTTGAGTTTATATATTTTTGTGCACAAAACAATGTGTAAGGCAGGGCTACAGTTTCAATATGAAAAAGCCCTTTGCTGTGGGAGATGGAAATCCCTGAAAAGAGGATAGTAACTGTACTTTCCATAAGACAGCTTGCTCCAACAAGGTGGCCTCCAGGAGCATTGGACTGCAGCTTCCATAATTCTTAGCCAGCATGGTCAATGCCCAAGTTGGCTGGGAATTATGGGACTTGCAATCTAATGCACCTGGAGGGAACCTGAAGGGCATCAGGTTGGGGAAGGCTGCCATTAGAAAACACCAGTGTGGCTCTTCCACTGTTTATCTTGATGCTTGGCATTGACAAAGCTTTGCTTTTTTGAATGGCCTTCTTTCTATGGCTCTCCTCCAGTACAATACTTGGTTTATTAAAACATACATCCTCAGACAGCACTTAGCGAATCAGCTGCCCCGAATTTCTTTTATGAAGGGTGGTTAAAAATGTCCATAATAAATAAAACTGTCCTGTTTGCAGTGATGTAGGGACAGAGCTCCAGGAAAATTCTCAGGATCAGTAGCAAAAGCAAGGTCAATAGGAATTCCAAACACAGGGAGTACCAGAGAAAAACTCAGTTATCAGGGAAATACAAGACAGGCATCCAGAAGCAGGTGCACAGACAGTATTCCAGCGCTCTGTGCCTAGAACTGAGGGCTTTTAAACTTGATCCTTCAGAGCCCCATCCAGAGCACAGCTACGGGAAGTCAATGCCACCTGAGGAATGGTCCACTCATGAGCATTGCATTGCTCACAAATATACCTTTACTCACAAAGAGTGGACATTTCTGCATCTGGCCAAACTTAAATCTTTAGATGCCTATACTCCCTGGGGCTACCTCTTTGGGACGGGAAGGGTTGTCTCTTTGAGGGCCCAGAATAGCTTTGATCTGCCTCAAGAACCCTCAACACAGACAGCTCCTCCATGAAGTTTGGCTTGGAGGGCTCTAGGTAATAGTCCAGAGAGGAGTCCTCCAGAGGACTCATGCCAATTTGTTGTGGGTTTTCTCTGCAACAAGATGTGGTGATGGCCAGTAACCTAGAAGTTTTAAAAAGGAGATATAGACCAATTAATGGAGTTACAGATAACTACTAATCAACTCCAGCTATACTGCTGCAGCAACAAGACTAGAAGCATTCATGTCCTGCTAGTGGGCTTTCCAGAGGCGTTTGGTTGGCCACTTTGGGAAAGAGGACTATGGACAAGTTAGATCATTAGCCTGATCCAGCATGGCTCTACTTATGTCCTTTCTGCAGTCTTTTCTGCAGTACATCTTTATGGTTATGGTGATAGCTTTGAAATATGGATGTAGTGTCTACAAAAGGGTTGTGTTCCAGGAAGCAGAATATCTGTGTCATGTATTGCTGCCTGTCTTACTCTTTCCACATGTCTTCCCCAGAAATCAGCAGGGGGCTGTTTCATATTTCTCTTCCTGCCAAAGCAGTAGACATTTTGCAACTGCTGAATAGCATGCTCAACTATAATGCACATATTCAGGAATTTTATGCAGAATAAGTATGTCAGCATAAATATTGTTCATTTTAATTTTTTTTTAAAAAAGAATGCAGAATTGAGATATCCCAGGTGCAGAATATAGAGCTTTTGTTAAGAATAAAGTAGAAGCAGCCCTGACTATAATAAAGTATAATTGTGACATCTTTCTAGATCTTTGACAGTGGTAGAGTTTCAGAGAGATCCTTTGTAATTTCCTCACTTCTCCCCCATTACTAACTGTGCAACCATTATAATGGAGCCTATCACTAACACCTCTGTGTTTGAAGGATAAATTGCTACTTATATTGTTTTACATAATATACATTTTTATGCAGGGTATTGATGTAAGGCATTATGAATGAAGAAAGTTTTATTTTTGTTTGAAAGTACAGGCAGATCAAGGCTTTGCTCAAGTTTTCACAGCAAGACATCAGGAAATCCGGAAAGAGGGTTGAGTTTCCGTAGTCAAACATTTTTGATTCTACTAAATAAATTTTCCTATTCTAGAGACTGATTGCATTACTTTTATAGCTAATGAAATTGTCAACTATCTGCAACAAAAGCACCATTGGCTCTTTGGCATATTAAGTTGAGAAAAAGTATTGCTTTGAAGCAGGTCTATACAACACATAACTCACAGGCCATATGTGATGCGGCAACCTTATATGGCACCCTGCCAGATTGTTTATATGCCCTTGGTTTTGCAGCATGCCTGAGGCTGCAAAAACAAGAGGGTTTATCACAAACGCAGCAAACCACAGGTCACAGCTGATATATGCCATATAGGACTGAAGGGCTGCGCATGTACAGGCCTGCTATAGAGAGTCTAGAAGAAAATCAAATACAATGCATTGGTTTTTACTGCCACGTGACTGGGAGCCCAGCATTGCTAAAATTTTAGCAGTGTTTCAATACCAATGAGTAATCTTTCACAACTGGGCATATGTTCTACAAAACTAATCCGTGCTGTGTAACTATAAAGTTAAAAGTGTATACAAGCTTTCCCCAACTTCATGCCCTCCAGAGGTGTTGGAATACAACTATTGTTGTTATTTTAGCAAGAAAATGAAAGGTGGGCAACTGGCTAAGTGAAAGCGTGGAACAGATGAGCAGGATGTTTGAACTTGGTGCTCAGTGATATAATGTGAGAAAAAATATATTTCTAAATTAAACATCAACTAAGTTAAAATTACTGCGGTGGACTGGGAGACCAGAACTACATGCAGAAAATAGACTCACGCTTGAGGTTCTGCTTTCTTTTGGTTTACAGTGTTTCAGAGAGGACCCTTTGTAGAAGTCCTCCCCAATCTGATGCCCTCCAGCTGTTTTGGACTTCAACTCCCAGCATTCCTGACCATTAACTGCCTGGGATTGATGGAGTTGAAGTCCAAAACATCTGGAGAGCATGAGGTTGAATAACTCTGCTTTGTACCATCTACAATGTTGAAATTAACAAAATAAACAAAAGGAATAATTGGTTATGTAGTTAAGAAATACAGAAGAGGTGTATATATTAACAATTAAAATTTAAAATGGTCTTTTACTGTATCTTATTTGCGGGTGAAATGAACATGTCCACTTTTAGTATACATTGTTATGGGCAAACTGGAACCAGTGTTGTAACAGGATAATGAATGCATGAGAGACATGGCATAATGATGGATGTGAGGAGCAGGTTTGGATGGAGTTGAACTTTGTCACTTGTCTGCTCTCCAGGGGGGCATTGTGCCTTACCATGGGCAAGCAGGCGAGTGGAAAATTCTTCAGCTGTATTAAGTGCAGTACTCTAATAGGAGCGTTAAACAGTATCAGTCATGATTCTGCACAATTCTGTACAGCAGTGTAGCTCTAACCCCACCCATAACTTCGTATGGCTTTGCCTATTTTACTTTTCTTCCCTGCTTCAAAAGTGAATTAAGCTTAAAGACCCTGCCCTAATTTCTTTCTAGAGCTTTCCTGATTGGACACTTTGAACTAATTGGACATTTACAAAGGTTGCCAAAGCATGCACAAATAGGTTGTTGCCAGTTTTACATCAATTATTAATAAAGCTCATTTAGAGGATCAATTAGCATGTTGAAAAGGGGATTTGGAAGCAGAAATGTTATAAAAGCATCGTAGGGCACAGTTTTGTTAATGCTTAATTCTGTGTGAGGAAGTAGGTAGTGTAATGAACAGGAAACAAGCAGTTTTGTTTGGGGGAAACATTTTATGCTTTAAGTTCAGATGATAAATACAACTTCTGGCAATTGTTTCGTCAAATTTAGACAAGCTCTTCCCATTTTGCCTTGACCGTTTTGGTGGTGAAAGTAGCTGTTGTCCCTGAACAAGCACCACAGTAACTAATTGCACGTGGCCCTACCTCCACTGGCAGCTCCTGCCCAAAGATCATCTTCCTGGCCCGCCGCTCTGACCATGTCACTCCGCTTCTGAAATCTCTTCATTGGCTCCCAATTCATTCCAGAATCCAATATAAACTTCTCCTGTTGACCTTCAAAGCTTTTCACGGTCTAGCTCCTGCCTATCTCTCCTCTCTCATCTCACACTATTGCCCCGCTCGTGCTCTTCGCTCCTCTGATGCCATGCTTCTTGCCTGCCCAAGGGTCTCTACTTCCCTTGCTCGGCTTCGTCCATTTTCCTCTGCTGCCCCTCATGCCTGGAATGCTCTTCCAGAACACCTGAGAACTACCAACTCAATCACAGCTTTTAAAACACAGCTAAAAACTTTTCTTTTCCCTATAGCTTTTAAACTTTGAGTTTGTTCTGACTCTATACTGTTAGCTTCACCCTTCCCGGTGCCTGTTTACACTTCCCTGTGCCTGTTTGCATTCTCCTTCCCTTCTTATTGTTTACTACAACTTTATTAGATTGTAAGCCTATGCGGCAGGGTCTTGCTATTTACTGTGTTATCTGTACAGCACCATGTACATCGATGGTGCTATATAAATAAATAATAATAATAATAATAATAACACCTGGGGCAACAGAGAGGTCACATATGTCCATAGTACTGCTGGAAACAGTAATGCAGGCTGTCCCTGCAGCCAGTTCCAGCTTTAAAAGGAAGTAGCAGCAATAGAAGTAGCAGTGATAGAGGAAAAGTTGAAGCAGTAGCTAAATTGAGTGGAACTGGGGAGTGAGAATGCTTCCTTACTACTCATTAGCCAGCTATATTAAACTGCATAATATTCTATGGAAATTATTACAGTAAATATGTTGGCTGTACTTTTTCTTAGTTTGCATGTATGCATATATGTCTGTCGAAACGGAAAAATATATTATTTGATTACAATGGCATTTTTAAAACTGGTGGTTTTATGGTGAATATTCTTTCTAATACTGATTTTTAGCTTTTACCCTGTGAATCTAAACATATGCATGCAGAAATAAATCAAATAAAATACATAAAAAGGAAAGCAAGTGAGCAAGAAAGGAGCAAGAATACAGGCTTGCGAGAATATATCAGTAGCGGTAATAGAAGAGGATACCAGTGATAAGTATTACAACATTAGATGTATTTATCTTCCAAAGAGCAACATTGTCCAAGTGTTGTATGGCATTTCCGGAAGGCAGTACTGAGGAATTGCTGCTTTGCTCCACTGCAATTACATCATAAGTTTTTATAGTTATTGAGATTTTACCTCCAATGTTAATTAACATTTACATGAGATCAATGGGTGAGGTTATCTGGGGATCCAGGGTGAGGTGTCATCAATATGCAGATGATGCCCAGCTTTTCCTCACGTTTATATCTAAACATGTGAGACAGTGGCCCTTTCTACACCTAAGCGTTATCCCAGGAAAATGGAGGGATTGTCCCTGCCTGCTCCTGGGATCCCCTGTGTGTCATTTGGATGCAGAGGGATGATCCCAAGACGATCCCAGGGATAAAGGCAGGTGTAGAAACGGCCAGTGGTTGTCCTGAATCGGTGCTTGAACAGGGTAATGGGCTGGTTGAGGGCCGATCAACTGAAGTGCAATCCAGTTGAGTGGTGTTCAACCTGTTCTGGAAGAGGATGCACACCCTGTGAAGGAGCAGGTGGGCAGATTGGGGATGCTGTGAAGCCATCATTGTCACTTTATCACCATAGTTTGATAAAGCAGCTGCAGCCCTATCTGAACAGAGATAACCTAGTGAAAGTTACCCATGATCTGATAACCTCCTGGTTGGGTTACTGTAATGCATTGTATGGAGGGGCTGCCATTGCAAACAGTTGGAAACTTCAGTTGGTCCAAAGTGAAGCTGCTAGGCTACTAAATAGGACTTGTTGATATGATCATATGATGCCAGTGCTTTGTCAGCAGCATTGGTTTCCAGACCATTTCTGGTCTCAATTCATATTGGGGTGGGCCTTTAAAGCCCTAAATGGATTGTGGTGAGAGTACCTAAAAGAGCATTTCCTTCCAAATTTAGGTAATCTTTGGAGGCCATCCTATGTGTGCCCCTCCCAAATTAAGTTAGAGGGCCTTCTTGGTTGTGGTGCACACTAATGGAATGCCCTCCTCAAGGAGGCTTGCCTGGTACCCACACTGTTATCGTTTCAATACCAGGCAAAAACTTTGTTTTTCTCCCAGGCATTTCAGATTTTAGATTCTAAACTTTTTAGTTTAGATTTGGCTGTAGTGTGCTGGAATGCTGTTTTTTATGTAGTTATATTGTATTTTTGTGCTGATTGTTGTTGTTGTTATTTTTACTTTTGTCCTGCTTTTTTCTTATATTCATTGATCATGTAATCCACCCTGAGAACTTTTGTTATTGGGTAGACTAAAATAATAATGAAACTATAGCTGAGCTATGTGTTGAAGCATTATTAGTTAGAAAATCCATCATCTTAAGTTTTTGAAAGCATACATGAGCTTATAGATTAACGTTCTGCACGATGATCTACTACTGAATGTAACATGAGCTCAGGGATGACTGGAAGCTACTGCTTTTGCCACCCAAGTTGGCATGACCCAGTTATTCAGATATCGGTGCAGGTGTTACATTAACTCAGGTAGTAATCTCTTGTGCCATCAGTTGTATCCCAGCCAAGTTCTTAAAAGGTGGGGCAGGAAGGTGGAGAGGAGCAAGGCTTTAATATGGTCCCTTGTTCTGTGGAAGAAATTTGGTATACCAGCCTAAAAATAATTGTGCTAGTGTTTGTGACATTCTTCCTCTTGAGGGGTCTTGTTGTTCTCCTTCAACACTCTTTATACGTTAGATCCTACTTCAAGCTAGTGTTTCTGAGTGGCAGGCAACAAAGTGGGTCCCTTCCCTGTGGTCTGGTCAGCCACCTCAAATTATACAACCAATTAGAACAAAACAAGCTTTATTAAACAATCAACAAAACACAGAAGGCAAGAGAGAAAAGCAAAGGATTCCCAGAAATAAGAAAGTAAACGTGTCTACTTCTTTCTGACCTGCTTCTCTGTCATTTGTAGATCAACTCTCCTAGAGAGGAACCTTGCTTTCTATATTCTGTCTTTGGGGTTGTTTTCTGGTCTGGTGGTATGGGCTTGGTTCTTGAAAAACTCACCCCTCTCTGGTCTTCTGATATGGGCTTTCAACGCCTCTGTTTAAAAGGTAGATGGCAAGGCTGTTGTTGTACACCCACACTTGTGTCTGATTGCCAAGGCCAGGAGAGGAGTTAGTAAGGAGGGAATATTTTGGCCCCTATTCCACAGGACAGGCATCTTTAAAGGGGTAGTAGCCAATTTCAAGCAAGGAGGACAGCTTCTTGCTAGAGTATTAATTTTCCAAGAAGACTCAGGACTGAATGTAAGCATTGCATCTGATCCTTCTGATAACTCCTGAGGGTGATCATGTGTAGACACATATGCACACCAAATTTGCGTCTTTGTTTAAAGAGAAACACAAATATCACTAATGTCAACAAATAATGACTATAGGAATAGTTGGTTTCTGGGACCTGGCACTTTGAGGAATAAAACAGCATATGGGAATATACTGTAGGCCACTATTCAAAGCTGGTAAGATTGGGCTGCCTGTGTAACATGCATTACTTGCACATTTGTCCCACTGATCTTAGTGGATTAGATGCATCAGTGGGGGTTAATTGGATTGGGCTGGGACTCTACCAGGCACTGTTTCAATTGCAGAACTTAGTGGAACAAGGCTACAGGTAGGTGGCCAACACTGCCTGAAACAGAGGGAGAGAATACAAAAAGGCGAGGAAGATGATCTTGCAAAGTTTTGCTAATCATGTGCTTGGTTGTTGTTGTTGGTAAAACAGGAATCATATGCTTGAAAATAGTGTCATACTCTGAAACCGACAGAATTTCTGAAATTGAAGAGTATAATTTATTACTGCTGATAGTGCCATTAAGATATCAGGAATGAACTGACATAACTGTGGATGACTACTGCTGGAGAGCAAGTTAACATAAAGAAAGTATGGATCTGACAGACTAATATTCTTTGTCTTATTTTGTTGTCCTAAGGCAGCCTTCCCAAACCTGGTGCCCTCCAGATGTGTTTCACTGCAACACCTATTTTTCCCAATCAGTATGGCCTTTGTGGCTGGGAATGATAGGAGTTGCAGTCCAACGCAGCACGCCAGGCTGGGGGAAGCTGATCTAAGGTATGACTTCTCTGTTTGTGACACTTTCCCAATTGTCTAGCTTTTCATCATTTCTAGACAGTTTGTATTCATCAATTTACTGTGTTGTAGTCACCATTCAGAAACTCCAAAAATGACAGGATGATTTAAGGACAATGGTAACCGGTTGTCCTTAGCTAATCCTATGTGAAAGGATTAACTCACTGTTGCCTTCCCATTGCAAGTTCAAGTCACTTAATGTTTAAAATTTTTGGATGTCATTTTCTGGATGTAGTCATATAGAAATAAAGGCCTTTAAAATTAATGTATACATTGATTTTATTTTTGTCCAAGGATTTGCTCTGCCATTCACAATAAAGGTACAAAACAAATATGCTTTGCCAAGAATCCTGTACTATGAGTCCTGTGCTACCTGGTATCTTGCTTCATATTGATCTTATTAATCAGTGTAGAGGACGTTAAGATATATGGGTGGAATCCAATTAAGGAAAGAAGGATGGCTTCCATCAAGGAAATTGGGAGGGAGCAATTCTCTCCTCCCCTTGCATCCCACCCATACAACCTCAAAATCTGCTGGGCTGGGGGACCCTCCTAAACAGATTTGGGGCCAGGTGCTGGCAGATTGAGGGGGAAGGAGAGGAAGGGAAAGTCCTGTTGTGTGAGTGGCAATTTTGGATTTTTCCAAACATGAATTAATTTTGAAAAAATGCTCGCCCACGTACACATTGTATGAGAGTTCTTTCCATTCCTGGTTTCATTCTGTTTATAGGTGACTCATTCTTGGCAGAAGGAGAGATACTCAATTTATATTTTAATTCAATCATCTACATTAAATGATGTGAAATTGCAAGTACAGTTTAATATTCTTGTAGTTCTTTTAGATTAGTCATTGGTTTTTTTATAACTAAAAGGTATCCAAACTTTTCCTTTTCCTAGCTAACATTTCATCATTATGAAGAATATATTGGATTTTTAATGCTTCTCCAACTTCTCTTGAGTACATAAAGAATCAGCATCTAATAAAAGCTTCTATTGGATTTATACTAGGCCTGGGTTCAAATCTAAGCTTGGTCTCTTTATTAGTTCTTCTTCGATTAAATGAGAATAATAGGGACTACTTCACAATGCTGATGCCAGAATTAATGTGATGGGAATAAAATAGCACTTTGGTTTTTATATAGCAAATATTTGCAAAATAACAGCATTGATTATTTTTCTTAGTAGTTGCCTTTAATATTGTAAATCATAGAACAAATAGAATTATAATAATTACTTTAAAATATTGTGAATAATTAAGATGGATTGCATAATTGGCATATTGAGAACTTTATTTGGTATTTTAATTATCGGAGAATGAATGAATGAGATAACTGTTGTTTTGAAGTTTACTAGCTTTTAATTATTCCTTTGGTTGAGAGTTAATGTTCTTAGTTCCCATTGAAATCAATGGGATTTTAGTTAACTCATAATTAATCTGTCCCATCAAGTGCAATGAAACGTAAGATGAATTATCTTGGTGTGAAACCAACCCCTCATTAAATTAAGATACTATATTTTCTGTACTTTGTTAGAAGAATTGCAAAATAACACATCATTTTCTGTAATTGTTGCTATAATATCATAGTCTCTTTCATCCTTTGTATAACTACTGTCTTAAGTCCAAAACAACCAAGTTTGTTGTCACAAACAAAACATAATAACCCATTATCTTCTTTCCAGTGGTCAAAGAATCTTGATGTGAATGAACTTTCAGTTAGAGATGATTTCCCACATTTTAAAAGGGAAGGAAAATGCCCTGTTGCATTTCATGTCTTGTTGATAGTCTTCCAAATTCACTAAGTTTAATAAAATTCATTTAAATTTAGTGAATATTTGTGGGTGGTCTAAAAATTACATTTTCCAGCATACATGATCATCTCCCTATTTGAAAAGTGTGTACTTCATACACATAAAAGTGCTGCCAATCCCCCCACCCCCCGGATTCATGCCTTGGGAAACTACCATGCATGTATCTGGAGTGGAAAAACATACTTGTATTGACCCTTCATATGTTACTGGGTTTATGATTTTCCAAACTTAGAGATTATTTTTTGTGTCAGAAAAAAATAATAATATGCGAACTGGTTGGCAAGGTGAAGGTACTAGTCACTCATTCCTGAGCAAGGTGTTTTTGCTTCTAGGAACAGAGGTTGCATTGTGGCTGCCCTTTAGGGTGAAACTTGTGTTTCTCAACATGTTTAAAAGTCATTATGTTAAAGTAAAATAAGTTTAACCACTTTCCCCTGGTATAGTGAGGGTCAGCTTGTCCCCATTCTCAAATGTGTCCCATAGTGCAGCTCGTTTATTTTGTTCCATGAAATTCAGTGGTAGACATTTGTTTGAATTGCCCTGTTCTTCATTTGCATGTTCCTGCTTGACTTTCCATTTCTTTGTGTGATGTTAGTGTCCTACCAGAGTGGGACCTTCTTTCTGTATAGAAATGTCTGTGGGAATAATTTGTTATGCCCAGTGCTTTTGCCTAGATGGGGCAGTGGCTTGCTTTGTATGCCAGAATCAGTGTCTCCCAGTAGGACTGCAAGGCAGTGTCTACACCATGCATATATCCTGGGGTCATCTCTAGGTCATCCCTGTGTGTTCAAATGATGCACAGGGGATCCCAGGGTCAAACAGGGATAACCAGAGACTTTCCCCAGGATAACTGGGACCACGGATTTCCCAGTTTTTCCGCAGTCCCAGGACTGCAGCCGGTGTGGCACGCAATCACGAGTCGTCCCTTTTACCCTGTGAGTAGTGCAGCTCTGGAAACGGGCACGGAGCTGCGTGGGGGCATGGAAATGGGCACGGAGTCTGTGCACATCTAGGGTGGGGTGGGGAGTAGTTTCAAGGATTTTTTTTTTTAAAAAAATTGTACCTGCAGTGGAGCGCAATTGCGCTCCATTTCCGAAGGGAAAAAAATTGCCAGCAATGTCCCTCTTGATTTCCAGGATGTTGCATGGGTGTGTGCATGCAGAGGGATGATCACGGAAGCTGTAAAGCCCAGGATCCTCACCCCTCCCTCCCGGAAGGCTTATAGGTGTAGATGAGCCCCAAGACTGCAATCTGGCCACACACTTCAATGGAACTAAGCTTCTTCTCTAGCAGTAAAGATGTATGAGAATTTCATCTCTGTTAGCAAATGAAATTCTGTACATAAGCAGGAATCCTTTTTTTTTTTGAGAAATATTAACAAATGCCCGAATTTGCAATCACTTTCGAAAAATACATAATTTTAAAATTGTCCACTCTGAAATGTACATTTTACAAATAAAAGAAATGCATTTCCACACTTCAGTGGATGGGGGGAAAGTGAACACTTTTGAATAATGTGCTCAGAAACACACACTTTCCCCATTCAAATGAGCTGAAAAAGAGGTCAAAATGGAAACAGGAGTAAGCTGAAACAAGCTTTGAAGTGATTTTTCGGAGAATCTAGGTGAGCTTGAAAATGAGTTGTTCTCCCATCCCTGTCTTGCAGCACCTCCATATCATCAACCACATATTTATATAAGATGGCAAGGAGAGGTGAAATAGTATTTCTTTGGAGCAAGCAAGAAAATAATCCTGTAGGAATGCATGAGTAGCATAAAGTTGAAGCTACTCTGTGCTTGCAGGGTATTAGTGGTAGATTTTCTCAGTACTTACAGAGAAAGCAAAATGGAGACTGCTAATGTGCTAACTTTATTAAGGGGACCAACCTGTCATGGCTATCACTACATACTAGCACAATACAAGTAATTTCCATGTCAGAAAATGAAACATGGAAGAGAGGAATGGATGTGCTAAGCAAGAAAAAGGCATTGGTTCTGTAGAGCTGTTCTAGGAATTCTGTGTTACCTGATTTTGTGTTTGTACAGCATGGCTGATAGAATATTTAGACTTAAGACATATTCTGTCATTGAGCAGGGGGTTGGACTCGATGGCCTTGTAGCCCCCTTCCAACTCTGCTATTCTATGATTCTATGATCTTTGGTCATGGCTAGTTTAATGACCATCCTACAACCCTCATTTATCTGGTGCAGAAAATGGGACTGGGCAATTTATGTGTATATATTCAGTTCATGAGAACCATTCCAAGAAGACTTTAACTTGAAAATATTTTTGTAGTGTTTTATTTTCAGACATGGCATGAATTGCACCAGCATTCCCACTTTGTTCATTCACAACGTGGCAGGTAGGGTTTGTGGCCTGGGAATGTAGGTGGGGAATTAAGCAAAGCAAGCTTCAAGCTTGTGTACTTTCTGCCACCATGTGCATGACCTTTGCAGAAGGGCTGCAGACAGGGCCGGATTTACGTACAAGCTAAACAAGCTACAGGTTAGGGCCTCACATTACGAGAGGCCTCGTGTTAGAAAGAAAGAAAAGGGAAAAAAACCCCATCTGTTTACAATATTGCCACCGGGAAACCATAAACATCATACAAAATGAAGATCTCTTCAGAAGGGGGAATACTGTTATGTGGTTGGGGTCAGTCTAAATGATTTCCAGGGATCCCTTACTCAGTGCCTCTGATAGCAAAGAGATTGAGGATTTCCCCAACTCTGTAACTCTTGAAGTTACATGACTATCAAATTCCATTTAATTGTACAGCCCGTATTTTGCATTTAAATTTTTTATTAGTTGTTGAAGAGAAAGGGCCTCACTCATGTTATAGCTTAGGGCCACAAGAAGTTTAAATCCGTCCCTGGTTGCAGAACCTCTTTTAGCCTGAGGGCTGGATTCCATTTCAGAGTAGCTTTTGAGGTCCACATTCCAGTGGTAGGTGGAGCTGAAGACAAAAAGGGGAGGGGCCAAAGACAAACATCCAATAAGCAAAAAATAAAACAACCCATCCCCCACACATGAAAGACCAGCATGTTTTAGCTTAAAGCAGTTACTGCCAGGAGAGGCATTTTGACCTTCTAGAATGGGGGGAAAAACTGCACAAAAGCCAGGAAACCATCAAATGATTAGTGGTCAGGGGAAAGTGGGTGGGGTCAGGGGAACATCGGAGGGCCAGATTGGGGCCCCAGGAGGGCCAGGGGTTCTGCATTTTACAGCCCAGTTCTCTGCATAATTTGAAAGTTGGTCCCACTGAATTCAGTGGAGCTTACTCCCAAGTAAATGCATGTACAGTTAGAGCCTTGGTGTAAAATGGGTCCTAATTTCCACAGTTCATGTACCTATAATGTGGGAGAATGTGCCATTTCGCAACTTGTTCTTGCACTGTTGACATATTTATAACATAAACGCCCAGTCTGTCTGTGAACCAGCCCTTACGTAGTGAAGTTCTCAGTGCAGAAAGAAGAAATGTTAGAGCAAAACTGGTTTATTTATGAAATACAAAAACGTAATTCAGCTGCAAAACTGGGGCCTTTTGCATTATGACATTCTGGGCAGCTGACAGTATTACTCTAATAGCTTACCTGTCCTGTTTAATAGGCATTACGTTTCTTAGCACCAAAACAGAAACTGGACGTGTACTCTGTCATTTGTGTTTGACACTGCCCTTCGTTTTTGAAATATCTGGCAATAAAACCAACTGTAAAGCTACCTGTAACCTCTGAAGAAATACGTTGAAAATCAGTGCCAGAGTTTCTGGTAAAACTTTGTCAGAGGCTTTAACTGTGATTTCAGCCAGCAGGGTTTCCTTTCTTAAAAAACATGTAACTCCAAAGAGATGTTCAGTACCAGTCTTAAATTGGAAAGCATTTTAAAGGCTCCTTTCTAGAAATGAAATGTTTTCTGACAATAGGTTCTTGTGTTTAAGCATCTGCCTTTAAAAACAAATTATTTTTGGATTTCTGTCAAAAGTAAAGACCACCAGAATAACTGGGTAAAGGAATTGTGCAGCATGTACTCCTGTGATCTTAAATTTCTCACCTTTAAAAAATGGTTTGCCATAAAAAGATTATGGTAGCTTTACAGAAGATTTTTATGACAGTGGTATGATCAGTGGTAAATTTCCCCTTTTCTATATGTGGATGAGCTATGCCTCCATTACTGGTAAACTACTGTTATTGTTTTTAAGTAGTTTGCTAAAAATCAGAGAGAAAAAAGAACAGAGTTGGGATTTAGGCTACCCCTGGAGGTTGGAAGATTCGCTCTCATTTCAGGAATAATAATAATAATAATAATAATAATAATAATAATAATAATAATAATAATAATAATAATAATAATTTCAAAAAGAGAAAAAAGAAAGAAGCACCTTTCCCCTGAAAATAGGAGGTTTCCTAGTTTTGGAAGTGCTGAGTTAGCACCTCCAGAAATGAAGCTCTGCCTTGGCTGGATTTGGCGTGGGACGGGTGGATGTGTCAATTCCAGGAATGGGCTGGGAGAACGATCGCCTTGGGGCAGTGCGTTAGACGCGCTCCTGGGTTGTTTCCCTTCCGTGTGATCGGATATCCCCCAATCGATCCCCCCTTGTTGGGAATTGCCAAAGCCATCCAAGGGGAAGTGGAGGAGTGGGGCGAGAAGAAAACCTGAGCAATTCCCAGAGAGGGAGGGGGCACGTTGCAGGCTTTGAATGTCACTCCTGGCTCCTCTTTGCTCAGCTTGGCTGCCAGGCGGGGCGAAAGATGGGCAGCCGCGCCAACTTGGAGGCGCACGTCGGTTAGCAAGGCAGAGGGGTTTTCCGCCGGCCTTGAAGGGCTCGATCCACCCGGCTGGCAGCTCTGTCCTGTCCCCTGCGGGCTCAGCCGGACTTGTTCTCTCTCCCGCGTGTGTGTGTGTGTGTGTGTGCGCGTGTGTGTCTCCCGCCTTGCGTGCTCGCGTTGGCTGTCTTTCCCCCAGCCCTCGCGGGGCGGGTGTTGAGTTCTCCTCGCCTCTGCGCCTCGGGCTCCCGGTGGGGCGCGGAGAGGCGGGGGTGGTGGTGAGGTGTGTGGGGTGGGGGAAACCAGGTCACAAGCGCCGAGACAGACAAACCGGCTTGGGAAGTGTGGCACTGGCTGACTGACTCAGGTACTGGCCGTCAGGCGGGGACGGGGGAAGGCGGGCTTCCTGCCTCCCCAGCACTCTCGCACCTTTGACAAGAATAAGCACCAAGCGGCGGCGGCGGCGGCAGCAAGAAACCCGAGTCCCAGCTGCGCGCTGGTTTGCGGTAAGTGTCGGGGCTTTTGCGCCGCGGCCTCTCTCGCGCGCGCGGGAGGGGGAAGGGGAGGGGGAGCGGGGGTTTGGGCGCCGGGCGGTGTCCCCGAACTAGTGACCCGGTCTCTCTCCGGCAGGACTTCCCAGCTGGACTTGGCCGAGGAAGCCGCCGTGGCAGATGTTTGCCGAGGCGGTGTATTTTTAGAACCCGGTTGGCTTCGATAGTCCGAAATGCATAAAATAAGCCCTCAGTGGAGTCGGGTGCGTGCGACTGTGATGCGTGTGTGTGTGTGTGTGTGTGAGAGAGAGAGAGAGAGAGAGAGAGTTGTCGTCAGGAGGGTGGCCAGCGTTTTACGCGATCGTCTTTGCCATGCAGTGTGGTGGTGTTTGAACCGGGGAGGGGGAAAGGATAGCTTTGATTTCTCCCTATCTTAGTCTCTCGATTACGGGGGGAGATGGCTGCAGGTTTCTCTCTGCCGTGCGTATGTGCTTGTGTGTATTTATTTTTATCCCCCCCCCCCCGCAGCCTAAGCTTTTGACGGAGCAGAGTATTTCATCACAGGGCTTTCGACTGTATTTTTTTTTTTTTTAAAAAAAATACTTCTACATAAAAAATACATGGCTCCGCACAGCGTGCGCTCAGTTGTTGACAAAAATGTCCCTCTCTCTCTCTCTGTCTCTGTGTGTGTTTTTGATGTCTCTCTGGCATAGTTTGTGCGGGCGCGATGCACGGAGCTCGGGTGGAAGTTTCCATGATGAGTAAGTTATGTGACAAGCGATCCTGTGGAGGAAGATGTTCGCCACAACTCGCGGGAAACGGATTAGCGGGCTGGAGAAGTGCGGAGATAATTGGGAGTGAGGGAAAACTGCGAAGTCTGGCATGTTTGTGTGGGTGTGTAGGAGACGCCTCAGAAAGATGGATGGCTTTTTAAAAGGGAAAGGGGGAAAAAGAAGTCTCTTGACTCGTGTGTTTGTCAGTTGCGGCCCTAAATGATTGCTTTCTTGGAAAATGGATCCCCTGAAGACTTCTTTCTCCAACAATTCCAAATAAATAAGTAGAAGTACTAGACTCAGGGAAAGCAAGAAAAAACAAAGTTTGAATCAAATAAATAGCTAGGTTAAGAAAGTGAGGAGGAGGAGACAGGGAAACCCAAATATTTTATTCATAATATTAATTATGCAATGTTATAACTCGCCGTGGCTTGTGAATATCAATAAAATGCTATCCCTTTAAAATAATACAATGTAATAGATTTATTACATTTATATCTCACCCTTCCTCAAAGTAGCTTACGGCAACCTACATGTAATAGTGTGGTGTAGTGGTTAGAATGTTGGATTAGGGAGAGACTGGGTTTTAAGTTCCTGTTCACCTATGAAGTGCATTGGGTGAATCTTAGGCCAGTCGTTGTCTTTCAACCTAGCTAGCCTACCTCACAGGGCTGTTGTGAGCATATAATGGGCTGGGTGGAGGAGGTAGAAAACAACGTATGCTGCCCTGAACTGCTGAGAGGAAAGATGAGATAAAAATACTTTCCCTCCATTTTATTCTCAGAATAACCAATGAGATAGGTTAGGCTGAGACCAATGACTGGTCCAAATTTGTTACCCACTAAGTTTACTAGCTGAGTGGGAATTGGTACCTGTGTCTCTGCAGATCAAGTCTAACACTGTAACTGCTCTGTCACACTGGCATTTGATTTAAAAGCAGCATAGTAGTAATGGTGACAAGTAGTTTTTGAAATAACAATCATATTTCCCCACCTTCTTTTTGGTTACTGCAGAAGTCAAAACATGTGATTTTCATTAATCATTCTCCAGATAACATCTGTCTAGCTACTGCTTTCTTTCTAAGAAGAGCCTTGATTTTCTTGAAATCTGTCCCCTCTTCTCAGACGCTTTGTCCTGGGTCCACCCTTCTCAGATATGTAGCACAGGTCATGGGTAACTCAGGGGGAGCGAAAGTATTTGAAGCCTGCACAAGGACACGCTCTTTCTTAGGCCTCCATAGAGCATAGATTCTTGGTCTTAGTGTCCACACTGCAAACTTAAAATACAGTGCCATCGTATACATTTCTACTGAGAAGTAAGCCCCATTGAGTTCAATAGGACTTACTTCCAGCTAAGTATCTTAATAATCCTTCCCTCTTCCCAAGGTAGTCTGGCAATTGTGATTATAGGAGACACTATACCTAGCAGGGCTGATCCAAATCATTTTGCTCCCTCATGAAAAGACAAGATGGCATTCCTTCTATTCTATCAACTGGACTGGGAGTAAAACCTTCGACTCTGGCATGGGTTAGCATCGTCCACCTCACCTGAGGGCAGCAGGGTAACTTTGGGGGCACAAGAGTGCTTGGAACATACAGCTGTGTCTTCCAACAAAAGGGAATGGACAGAGGGATGCCCCCACCCAGCATCTGGTGTCTGAGGCAACTGCCTATCTCTGCCTAATGGTAGGGCCGGCCCTGATAGCTAGGCATTTGAAACAGTATCCTTAGCACTCCCACAAACTTACCACTTCCAGGATTCTTTGGGGAATCCATGGCAGTTAAAGTGGTATATATAATGTTTGTAATGTTGATAGGCCCTAATGAGTTTAAGCTCTGGCTGTATCTCTTGAGATCTATTTATCCAATAACTTTATGTTACTAAAGTTATAATTTATAACCATTATAGCTTCTTCCAAGTGATCCTGGGGATTCTGTTTGCTGAGGGTGCTGTAACTTATTCTGTTCATAAATGCCTAGAACTGCATTTGCTTGGGGAAAGAGAATGAGTGTTAAACTAATTGAAATCCAAAGTGCAGATGTGCCTTTTGCAATGAAGCAGCGAACCTCCATAACATTAATTTCATATTGAAATCAAAGGGGCATAGATTTGATTTATGACCTGAAATCTAAAAAATACAAACACTTTTCTAGCCGCCCTGAGATCCTAATGATATAGGGCAAGATACAAATGTTTTAAATAAATAAATAAATAAATAGCTTAGAATCCCTTGACTGACTGTGATGTAAATGTGAACTAGGCCTATGGGTCGCAACAAAAAAGCCAATGTTTACAGCCATCTGTTATCAAATAGTAGCTTGATTAGTGCTGAAGCCTACTTCATATATTAACAATAATGAATAGTTCCATCATACGATCATAGAACCAGAAGGGACCTTGGAGGTGCAAGAATCTTGTGACTACAGTGTTGTTGACAGATGGCCACCCAGTTCCTGCCTGTGAAGGAGAGTCCATTATCTTCTGAAATGATGTGCATCCTCCCATACCATTCCTGATTATGCTTTGCCCATAGGATTGTTTGCATAGTCATATAACGTGCTAAGATACCTTGTCACATCATATAGTATTTCTTTCTTTCCTACATTTCTATGACACCCAATAACGAAAGCTCTTTTCCCCAACCTGGTGATCTCCAGATGTTTTGGACCACAACTCCCAGCATTCCTGACCATTGATTATGCTGATTGAGACGGATGGGGTTGAAATCCAAAACATCTGGAGGCTACCAGGATTGGGAAGGTTGGCGTATCAGAACAGGAATGGCATGGAAACATTCTGTAATGCAGTGACAATCATATTACAGCCAGTAACATTTGCATAGGCTGATCATGAGTTCATTAAGATGTGCCAAGAGAGTTTTAGGGCCATTTGTTTATCTTTTCTTTTTAACTGAAGCTATTAATGCTCAAACTCCACTGATTTTTTGTTCTGCCATAGCATATTTTTTTAATTCACCAAGGTAACTTCAAACATTATCCAGTTTCACCCTTCTGTATATAAAATTAGAATAAAAGGGACTGGTAGTAGTAGTTGGTATGTACAATCTATGAAAAAAAGCAGTGGAATGGTTTCACAGTTCAAGGCATGGTCCTGCAGCCAGATGGATTGGGTTCAGAACTGATCCCAGGAAGGGAAGTGGCTATGATAATATATAGTCCTGTGTGTTACACAAACTTTTAAAAAGTCTACTCAGGGCTCAAAGATGTCCGACTGACAACAAGGGACACTGTGCCTTTTATTGAGTCGTAAAGACAGTATTTAATGGACCATAGCAAAACAAGATTCTTCAGGGTAGGTCTGATCCTGTGGTTAGAAGATTTTGGAGATCAGGTCATCAACTTCCTGGCAACACGCCTTCTCAAATATAGTCTGAGAAAGATGATGGGGAAATATAGTTGAGTCTCCCTAGCTCATGCAGCTTTTGGACTCTACTTACTTATAGTCATTAAAGGTCAATTTCAGCCACATTTTTGTGTTGTGGTGGCCTCTTAATTAACATCTGGCTGGAGACCATCAGCTCCCACTTTGTTTTGCCCTTTTAGGCTACAGTCCATTTACTCTATAGCTATTCCCTTAATTTGTATGGTCATATTCTAGAGTAAATAGCTGGATTTGATGCATATTGATTTGAACTTCATGCGTAATAGTTGACATTAAATACTTCTTGCTAATCTTTCCTCCTCACATGCACACCTTCCCCACTTTACATTATGCACTGGCTGAATTCATACTGAGCATCATGACAATGTATTTCATTCATTCCACTGGAGGAAGGTGAAGGGATTGCAAAACTTTGGGTCAGAATTTGGGTTTATAGTGAGGAGTGAAATTATAGACACATTGGCCAGTTGGCAAGTGAGGTAGGAGTAGAGGCCAAAAGGCAATGGACAAGTAACTATTTCCCCCTCTTTTATTCTGTTGTGGTTGTGTTTTTAATTATGTTTTAATGTATTTGTTTTAGAATGGCTTAATCAAGGTTTTATTTAACTTTTTTAATAGTTAAATACTTGAGGGAGCACCTCTCCTTATATATGCCTGCCCAAGCCTTGAGATCTGTTGGAGTAGCCCTCCGCATCCCACCAACGCAACACATATGCTATGGTGGGAAATGGGAGAGGGCCTTCTCTGTTGTGGCACCCCAACTGCGGAATGCCCTCTTCTTGGAGGTCCGACTGGTGCCAATGCTGACTTTATTCCGGCACCAAGTAAAAACATGGCTTTTAAACAAAGCCTTTAATGGCTAAATTCACCAAGCTCGCACACTGTTTTAACTGTTCTAATTGATTTTACTGCTTTTAAATTATATACTGGTTTTTTAGCTGTGTATATTTATTGTTTTATATTGTATAATTTTATCTGTATACCGCCCTGAGATCTTAGTGATATAGGGCGGGATACAAATGTTTTAAATAATAAATAAATAAATAGTTTATTTATTTATTTATTTATTACATTTCTATACTGTCTAATAGTCAAAGCTTTCTGGGCAGTTCTCAGAAATTTAAATCACAAAATACAGTATAAAATACAATATAAAATATAATAGTTTAAACTACAGTATAAAAGTGCAACCAGAGTAAAACCTAGCAGCAGTGCAGAGATTTAAAATGCAATAACAGATTTAAAAAGCAGAGCTAAAAAACTTAAATGCTAAAAATTCCTGGGAAAATAAAGGTCTTCACTCGCTGCCGGAAAGAGCATAACATAGGCACCAGGCAAACCTCTCTAGGAAGCTCATTCCACAACTAGGGTGCCACAGCAAAAAGGCCCTTTTCCTGGTAGCCATCCACCTCACTTCCTTTGGCAGGGGCTCATGGAGAATGACCACTGAAGATAAGCTTAGAGTCTGGGCAGGTACATAGGGGAGGAGATAATTCTTCAGAAAACCTGGCCATAAACCATTTAGGGCTTTCAATGTTAATACCAGCACTTAGAATTGATCCCAGAAAGGGACTGGCAGCCAGTGCAGCTGGGAAAGTACTGGCATAATATGATCACGTTGGCCAGTCCCCATTAACAATCTCGCTGCCACTGTTTTGGACCAGCTGAAGTTTCCAGACCATTTTCAAAGGCAGCCCCATGTATAATGCATTGTAGTGATCCAGACAAGAGGCTATCAGAGCATGGATAACTGGTGGGAGTGCCTAGCCTCTCTTCGACTGACCTATTAATGCCCCAGGGCCATACTTCCCCCTACCTGTGACCACAGTTATGGGGGCACCCTCTCACCCCCTGGGTTACCCAACGCATTTCCAAGGCACATATTAAAGATATAAAAGAAACTATATCAGAAGTGATGCTTCACGGGGCTCTGGATTTTGTTTCCATTTGTCTGCATGTAACCCATAAGAGACATTTTAAATATGTGAACTTGGGCTTGCATAAACTGCTTCCCTCAAACATTGAAAATGTATGACACTGATTGTCTCTGATGACCAAAAGTTCAGAGATGTATTTTTTTTTTTTAACAATTTCTCTGCATTCATTCCTCGGTCATTCTCTCACATAGGCATACATACTGTATCCCCTTCCACACTATTCACACATTCAACTTGCACACATGGACAATCACCAATAAAGCAATCCTGTACTGCAACCTCCCTATATCTGGTACTCTCCAGATGTTTTGGACTACAGCTCCCAGCATTACTGACCATTGGCCATGCTGGCTTGTGCTAATAGGAGATGCAGTCCAAAACATCTGGAAGCACCAGGCTGGAGAAAGGTGCTATACTCTATGTTGGGAGCTGGTATGCTGCTATTATGGCTTAGAATCACAGAATCATAGAATTGTAGAGTTGGAAGGGGCCTATAAGGCCATTGAGTCCAACTCCCTGCTCAATGCAGGAGTCCACCTTAAAGCATCCCTGTCCAGCTGCCTCTTGAAGTCCTCTAGTGTGGCCCACAGCTGCTGAATCCTATATGTGCTCAGCACAGGAAGGGAAGGGAAAGCACACCACTTGGAAAATCCCCAAATGGCACCCCTCCCCAGCAGACCCACCACCCCCATGTCCATGGAAACGCCACTGAAATCCACCAATTTGGGCTGTGCTAGTAATAATGCCACATGTAGGGAGCCAATGAGTTCAAGAACTTTGGGTCATGCCTGCAGCACAACACACACAACATGCAAAATAACGTCACAAAACTCTCACTCCGGGAGCCCCAGTTACAACAGCCATCAGCAACCCTACTACTGCCAGTCCTCAGGCATCTCCTCAGGCAAAGGTTTGGATCTCTTGCTGCTGCTGCTGCTCACAATTAGAGATGTAGTGCTATTTATCAGTTTAGACTGAGTCATCAACTGCAATCCTAACTGGAGAAAAAAGTCTTTGTCTCAGTCACATTTAGCCAATGCTACTGTAATGTTCTCTACATGTGCTGCCTTTAAATATACTCTGAAGACATCAGTTGGTGCAAAATTCAGCCACAAGAATCCTTGTAGGGGTCTATGTAAGCTTGAATCCTATCATACCAATTTTGTATTGGCTACCCATTTGTTTCTGGCTTTAATTTAAAGTATGGGACCAGGTTATTTGAAGGACTGCCTAAACCAATTTGAGACTGCCCAGGCCCTAAGGTTGGTTTCAGAACTGGCCACTAAAGATTACCAGGTTGTCAGGTAACACTGATAGAGCCTTTTCAGTGGTGGCTCCTCACTTCTTAAATTTTCTCCCCAGATAACTCTTCTTTGCACTGTCTTGGGGCCTTTAAGTAGTCCCAGAAGACTTTTTTTTAAAAAAAATCTGCCAAGCTTTTCATTGATTTTATTGCTGACTTTCCTCATATGCTCTTATTTGATGTTTTTATTAAGTTTGCTCAATTATTTTGCTTTAACATTTTGTTGTGGGTGGCCCACAATAATTATGGTTGGGAACACCATTTTCCATGTTTTTCCTACAGGGGCAAAAACTCAGGTTTGGGGGCATAACTAAGCTCACCCGTGTCTGATCTGCTCCAAATATTGTATGTAGAGAGCTTCAGCTATGGGGCAGTATATAAATATAACAAATAAAAAAATAAAATATTGTAATTTGTTAGCAGATTAGCTAGGTTTGGTGCACAACGAAGCTTATGGGATGTTATGGCAGAAAGGATTAGCCTCCCATTTAGTACCTCATGGACAAAAGTTAGTGTTGCCTTTTGAGATTTATGTCCGTGGGGAGTTTTTTAGTGCATAGGCTATGGTAGATTTATTTATTTATTTTAGTGTGAAAATCTGAGAAAAAAGAGTGAAAAGTTGTGACTAGCACTCAGGCTGTTGACTGTTAGGTCCCAGCGCCCTGTAGTTCAATAGTTACGTGTGCATCCCAATCGGCTCCTGCCTTTTGTCACTTGCCACACAAGTGCTGTTCACTTTGCCCAAGGAGCATTATGGTTTCATAGAATCATAGAATCATAGAATAGTAGAGTTGGAAGGGGCCTAAAAGGCCATCAAGTCCAACCCCCTGCTCAATGCAGGAATCCACCCTGCATAGCATAGTTTGAAATGCTATGGTTGAAAAAATGATTTCCCAACTTTTATATGTTCAGTTCAACCATAACTCATGAATCAGTGTAGGTTTTGCCTCTGATTTTAATTGTAGTCTGCCTTATTAGGGCTTGCCATAAAAGGCATGGTTGAAATATATTAAATAAATAAGATAGGTAGAACAATTCTAACTCCCAGGTCTGCTGACTGGGGTGGATGTGTCCCTGTGCTGTCTGAAAGCAATTCTTCTAGCAAGGGAAGCATGTTTGCTTTAGAGTCGCCAGTTACACCCTCAGAAAGTTCCATGGGTGTAAATCTATTGCCAGCAGTGTTCCTGCTGACAGCAGTGATGAGGAATCCCAGATTGGACCCCTTATGTAGCTTATTTTCCCCCATTGATTCCAAAGATGGGTGTCCCCAAAATAAGATCTGCTGGGCTATAAAGACTGGAGAAGCTGCCCATCCCAAACTTCTCAACCTGACTAACATGAGCAGCTAGGCTTGCCCCTTTACTCCCCACCTCGTAAAGCTTGCTCTCTAAATGAACTTAGAAGTATAGAGTGGGATCCAGAGCAAATTAGTCATGCTTAGCACACATTTGCTTTTAGTGCAATAAATGCACGGCTGGTAACCAGTATTTTGTTTGTTTTACATACAGTCCACTTGTCTTCCTTCAGGGTAAACCTTGAATATATCCAAAAGCAAGCCTTTAAGAATCTTGTTACATCACATGCTTATGATTGCACTAGCAATCAATCAGGGTATTTTATTCAATTAGTTGTTTTAATATTTTACGCCACCAACAAGGCTTTCGTGGTGACTTCCAAGTGGTAATGAATGGATGCCTTGATTGTCATAGTAGTGAAGAGTGAGTGCGCAAAAAGGCTTGATTTGCCTCCTCAAAGGAACTTGGAATGAGATCTGTCCAAGCCTAGGCAGTTCTGTCTTCAGATCTGCATTGTTCGCTGTCATATTGCAATTAAAAAGACCACCAGGCTAGTTGGGATACCAGCTTCCAACAATTTATACTTCATAGTTTGGATATTACAAAACTAATTGTTACAAGGTAGATTATTTATTAAAATATTTCTACATATGGAATCTCCACATTTTGAATAATTGGATTTGGATCTGATAGCTCTTCAAATAGAGCAGAGGTGTTGAACCTCTTTCACTCTGAGGGCTGGGTTGCATTTTGTAGAAGTTCTCCGGGGCCATATTCCGGTGGTGGGTGGGGCCAAAGTACCAGCATATTTTCACTTAAAGCTCTTATTGCCAGTAATGAAGGAAGGCGATGTGGTTAGAGGAAGGCGATGTGGTCATTTGGGCATCCCCAGAGGTCCAGATTGGGAACCCAGGTGGGCCAGATTTTGTCCCCAGGCCTGAGATTTTGCACACCCAAAATAGAGGTTGCATTCAAATAGAGAACTGTCTTCTATAAATAGAGAACTGTCCACTGCTGCTGAACATTATCCAAAATAAGGGGAGTCCCATATCTTTACCTGAATGAGTTGTTTCTGCCTCAAAAGGTTTATTTCCCTTCAACATCATCATCATCATGTGGTCAGTGTGGTGTAGTGGCTAAGGTGTTGGACTGGGAGTCGGGAGATCCGGGTTCTGTTCCCCACTCAGCCATGGAAACCCACTGGGTGACTTTGGGTCAGTCACAGACTCTGAGCCCAACCTAGACTCACAGGGTTGTTGTTGTGAGGATAAAATGGAGAGGAGGAGGAGGAGGAGGAGGAGGATTATGTATGCCGTCTTGGGTCCCTTGGAGGAAAAAGGATGGGATATAAATGCAAAAATAAATAAATAAATCATATTTTTTTCTCGCTTGTGGGTTTTTTTCTAGGGGACATGAGGGGCTTTGCCAAGTCGTGCTGTGTTTTACTGAATCAGAAATTTCCTGACTATTTATTTATTGCATTTATATACCGCCCCATAGCCGAAGCTCTCTGGGCGGTTTACAGAAGTTAAAAACAGTAAACTTAAAACAAATATACAAAGTTTAAAAACATAAAAAGTATAAAAACAGAGTATCCTTATAAAAACAGCTATTCTGGGGTCCGTTAAAAACAAACAAACTCAGCATATGTTGTTAAATGCTCTAAATGCCTGGGAGAAGAGAAAGGTCTTAACCTGGTGCCGAAAAGATAACAATGTTGGCACCAGGTGAGCCTTGTCAGGAAGATCATTCCATAATTGGGGGGCCACCACTGAAAAGGCCCTCTCCCTTGTTGCCATCCCCCAAGCTTCCCTCAGAGTAGGCCCTTGGAGGAGGACCTTAGATGTAGAACGCAATGAGTGAGTAGGTTCATGTCAGGAGAGGCATTCCATCAGGCATTGTAGTCCCAAGCTGTGTAAGGCTTTATACGTCAAAACCAGCACCTTGAATTGGGCTCGGAAATGTGTAGGCAGCCAATGCAGGTGGGCCAGAATTGGTCTTCTATGTTCAAACTTTCTGTTTCCAGTTATCAATCTGGCTGCTGCATTTTGCACAAGCTGCAGCTTCCGAACCGTCTTCAAAGGCAGCCCTACATACAGCGCATTGCAGTAATCTAATTTGGAGGTTACTAAAGCATGGACAACTAAAGCTAGGCTATCCCTGTCCAGATAGGGGCGTAGCTGGGCCACCAGCCGAAGTTGGTAGAAGGCACTCCGTGCTACCGAGGCCACCTGAGCCTCAAGGGACAGAGATGGTTCTAGGAGAACCCACAAGCTATGGACCTGCTCCTTCAGAGGGAGTGCAACCCCATCCAGAACAGGTTGAACACCCACTAACTGGTCAGAGGAACCACCCGCTAACAGCATCTCAGTCTTGTCTGGATTGAGTTTCAGTTTATTGAACATGTTTTAAGTATTATTACTTTCTGGATGTTGGTGTGGATGTATTTTGGTAGGCCCAGTTTCTGAAGGTTTTCTTTATATAATTTTGATGTGATGCTGGTGACTGATGTGACTAACGGAATAATTGTGACCTTTTCTTCTTGCCATAGTTCTTCAACTTTCCTAGCCAGTGGTGTATATTTTCCTCTCTTTTCCTCTTCTTTTTCTACAACATTTTTGCCGTTAGCTATTGCTATGTTGATTATTATTATTAATAATAATAATAATAATAAAACAATATATCACCTTGTCTGTCAAAAGGTGATGTGCAACAATAAAATCTTGCGACAATAAAAGCAAGGACATTGACAACACTTAGAGGCAGTGGTTGAATACTGCTTCATATCCCCACTCTTCACAGGCTGCATCAACAGCTTCAGAAGGAAGTCTGCTGGTTGCTATCTTGGCAAATTTACTACTGTGCCCACTCATCTTTTTTATGATCTTGAGGTCAGAAGTAATCAAAAGTCTGAAAACAAGCTGGGAGAACAGAGAATATAGTATGGCTCAAAAATTATTTCTGTCAATATTGTGATGTTATTAGAAGTTGCCTGCCTTGGAAAGGAACATAGGAGTCTTGATTGATTTTTGGATACGTTTTGAACATGTTTTTAAATAGTGGTAACACTTGTTAGCACATCGTAGAAAACATGATGCGTCAGCAAGTATTTTTAGTGCAAGTTCACAGCATTAGAATAACTTTCTCAAGTTCTAAAAAAGACTATGCCATCGACTCGTGATTCCACGAGTCGATGGCATAGAACAAAAAAGAGCATGTGAATGAAGAACACAACTATGTAATGGCTGAAAATATTCAGTTCAATTTATTTCTTGATAGTTAACCAGGCTTTTGCATATAAACACAAAGCAAGAAAGATGCAACATACAAGAAAAGCAGGCTAAATATAATAGGAAAACAGCAACAACTGATTTCTATACTAAAAAAAATCATTAATGAATTCAAATAGCTCAAAAGCCTATATTGTCACCTGCACTGAAAGTATTCAAATTATTTAGGTACTTGTTTAGGTACACTGTTAATGAAGGCACTCTGGAAACAATATATCATTGTGTTTGATGTCATTCCAGTTGTTACTCCTGGTCCTCATCCATTTCCCTCTGTTGGAGGACAGAGTTGTATGTGTCATGTGGCCTGCTGTACACCTACTCAGCTAGCCTGCTGCCCTTCAGAACAGTGGGGGACACTGTCGCTCCACAAATGTTTAAGTAATGCCAGAAACACAAAGGAGTACATGCACGGAGCTAGCATCTCTATCGAAGTGAATGGGGATGTCCATTTGTGCCCAGTGTATAAGAGGCTCCAGATCTGTTTTAAAACATTTATCCAGAAATTCTAGGTAGTGATCAATCACATATCTAATACTAACCTTTAGGTTTTGAAAAGTGATGAACCATTTACGATAATGATACTAGTAGCACAATAATACATAAATTCTTCATCATGGGCAGCAGCATGAATTTCTTTTCCTTACTTCAATGTTTGATTTTGGGCCAGTCAAACTATATTAAGGATCACAGTCCATTTAACTTTGCTCTAGAAATAAGTATTATTTTTTAATGAATGGTGCCAACTCAGTTTTTTATTATTATACAAAATAATTTCCTCTTGAACAAATTAGGATTGTTCTGTGTTCTTTGAAACTCCGACGGTGCTGTGCTGAAGAATTAAATCTCGAAGTACTTATGGAAGCGGAATAGAAATCAATGTTAATTACTTTTCTTATCTGAGCCAAATGGTTTACTTAGAACACAATTATTTCATGTTCAAAAGCTAATTTATTATTGACAATCTCTCTCTCTCTCTCTCTTAATATAAGCCAAAACTGTACAAGAACACTGTTAGTAGTCTGGACCTCCAATGCATGCATACAGATCTCTTGTATAATCCGGGAGCATAGGTGTGTTGAGTTGGGTTCTGGTTCTGCTAGGACCAAGTCATCAAGCAGGTTCTTTTAGAACCTGTTTGATGACTTGGGCCTTAGTTAGACCTAAGGTTTATCCCGGGATTGTCCCAGGGTCATTCCTGCCTGCTTCCGGGATATCCTGTATGTCATTTAGATGAACAGGAATGACCCCGGGACGATCCCGGGATAAACCTTAGGTCTAGCTAAGGCCTTGGACTTGTCAGAACCAGAACCCAACTCAACACAATAGGAAACAGCCTTATACCCATCAGGCTATTCTGCTCTGAACAGGAGTGATTCTCCAGGGGTCTCAGGGAGGGGTCTTCCTATGTCATGCTAGCAGCTCCTTTTAAATGGAGATGCTTGGGATTGAACCTAGGACCTTCTGCATACAAAGGATGTGCTCTATCACTGACCTACTGCCCCTCCTTTCTATGGCCTAATCTACACCAAGCAGGATATTGCACTATGAAAGCAGTATGAAAGTGGTATATAAAAGGCAGGAGCCACACCAAGCAGGATATAGTGCTATGTAAACAGTATATGGTTTGTGTTAATGGGCCCCAACAGTTGTCAGTGCACTTCAATACCACTATAAAGCAGTAGTGTGGCTGCTGCCTTTTATATACTGCGTTCATACCGCTTTCATAGTGGAATATTCTGCTTGGTGTACATTAGGCCTATGTAAAGTTGTTCCCTAATGCTGGTATATTTGTTTATTTATTTATTACGTTCCCATACCACCCAATAGCTGAAGCTCTCTGGGTGGATCACAACAATTAAAACCACAAAATACAAGGCAATAAAATGCCATTTAAACATTTAAAAATACAGTATAAAACAATAAAAAATAATAACCAAATAGAACCTGGCTGGCACTGCAAAGATTTAAAATACTGTAAAAGATTTAATACAACTGAACTAAAAGATTAAAATGCCTGGGAAATAAAAAGGTCGTCACCTGTTGATGGAAAGAGCACAATGTAGGCACCAGGCGAGCCTCTCTGGGAAGCTCATTCCACAAATGGGGTGCCACAGCAGAAAAGACCCTCTTCTTAGTAGCCACCCACTTCACTTCCTTTGATGGGGGCCCTGGAGAAGGACTGCTGAAGACGATCTTAGGGTCCAGGCAAATGCATTTGCGAAGACACATTCCTTCAGGTAATATATGATAAAGGTCTTATTTCCATGGGAGTTCCCTGAATGTGTTGACACTCCTGTAGGTTTCAGGATTTAAGCAGCCACTTTTATGGGCTTACTTATTTAGACTTAAACTGGCAAACTCATTATATGCCACTGTATACCTAATCATATACTTAATCATACCACTGATGTGATTGGGGAGTGTAAAATATTATCTTAACTACTAAGGCAAAAAAAAAAAAGGTTGAGGGGATTATGATATTGCTGTCCAAATATGAAAAAGCAAGGACTGAGTTACTGGCTAGAGTCACTCTTTAGTCACTCACATCAAGAAATAGAGTTCAGGGTACGAGTATTTGACATGTTGTGTAATTTGTATTTAACATATTGTGTCATTTGACAACTATTGCAGTCTGTGGGACACAGGCTGCAATCTGGAACACAGCTGAGATGTGGTAAAGCTTGACCCACATACCGAGGGCAGCCAGGTAGAGGGTCAAGTTTACTTTTTACTTCCATGGCAGCTCTGAGTTTTGTGTTTTTCCATTTGTTCTTATAAGGGAGAAATAAAGTGCCAGAGAACAGTGTTACTAGAATTCAAAACCTGTCTATCAACCCCCCTCTCTTTCCCAGGAGTTTCTGAGAAACGAAGTGCCTACATACCATACATATGAACATTCACACACATATCACAGGCATTTCAGAATAACATTCACTTCACTAGGGTATTATATAACAGCTATGAACACAATAGTCAAAACGGCTTTTTGATATGGCACTCTACACAATGGCAATATTAGGTGACATATTTTAAATGTAATTGATTTACATGTACCAAAACTGTATATTTACCATGTATTACTCTTTAAAACATCTTATAAACAGAACGTCTACTGATCACGCCTTTAAATGTTCATAGAGCAATTAGTATGATGATCACTGGCCTTTAATTAGGTCTCTTGGTGCTAAAATCCTGCAAATATTAAATAATAACAATAACTCTTAGTTAAAAAAGGGCATGTGGTGACCCACTTGCATAATCCTGCGAAATTATTCCCTCATGGAATATATCTGTAACAGGAAATCGATTTGTAACATTTTTATGCAGAATAATATTCAGTGCCTTTAATAAATTCAAGAAGATGCATCCTTTTGTGGTGTTTATTGTGCAAAGTTAGAATATAGATTTTTTTACTTAACTGGCTTCAGTTAAGTTTGCAATTTATTCTGATTTAAAATTCTAGTGCCATGTCTGGAATTACAGTGAGTTACAATATATGGGGAAAATCATGTTGACACAATTGTTATAAATAGAGAATTATGTGCTTAATTTTTTAAAAAAAATCTTCTCCAGTTAAACCTTTGGAGTCAGGCCTGATCCAGGTGGATTGGCACTCCCTAGGTGTAGTATTTTGAGTTTAAAAAATGCCTTTTGGGCACAATCCTTTGCAAGTTTAGGCAGAAAACGTCCTACAATTCCCAGCATCCCCCCTGGCTGGAGCATGCTTGGAGTTGTAGGACTTCTTTCTGTCTAAACTGTCTGAAAACACCTAATCAAAAATTAAAGGGCAAGGAGCTCTTAAAGAGGCAAACATCACTTTGGACTGTCTAAACATGCATGCATTGCATCCTTAATGGGTAAGGATGAACACTACACATTGGCCTGATTTGCACATAATGCTAATCCATGGTTTATTTAACCCCATGGTTTGTTGACCTCTACAGGGCTTGTTTGGCAGATGACCAAACAAACTATGGTTTGTTTACTCAATCCCTGAGTTGATTGTTTCCTTCCTTCGCTCGCTTCCTCTCTGTATCCCAAACGTCTTTGTAGAGCTGCAGTACTGGTATGTAGAACGGCTGTTTTTTGTTTTCATTTGCTGTTCTTGCCTGCTGCCTCTGTTAGCAACCCCCCCCCCATGAACAATGGTTCTGAGTTCACATTTAACAACAATCCAAAGGACTTGTGCTGACCCCCTTGCATGTGGGATTCTATGTATTAGTCACAATGACTGTATTTTAGTGTGCAATGTGTTTGATTTTAGTACAACAATCCCTTTAAAGGGTTCAAAGTTTTGGGTGAATATCCAATGGTCTTAAAAAAAAAACACTTATAAGATTTTTTGAAAAGGGTTGCTATTAGGTTTTAGTGACCTTTTGGTTTGTTTGCAGTAATTACCATCATGTTCAGATCTTCAGTGCTGGCAATGACTTCTGTAAATTAATGTTACGTCATAGTGTACAGTCAATATTTACTTATTTATTTATTAAAACATTTGTATCCCACCCTATATTACTGGGATCTCAGTAATAAAGAGATCGTACAGATAAAATCATACAAACAGTATAAAACAATAAATATACACTGCTAAAAATGAACCATTAATCAAGTTGAAACCAGAATAGAATTTAAAAGCAGTAAAAACAATTAAAACTATGTGCAGGCTTGGTGGATTTAGCCATCAAAGGCTTTGTAAAAAGGCCATGTCTTAATTTGGCGCTGAAATGAGGGCAGCGCTGGCACCAATTGGGCCTCCAAGGGGAGAGCATTCCTTAGCTGGGGTGCCACCACAGAGAAAGCCCACTCCCATATCCCATCATAGTGTATGTCTCACTTTGGTGGGACATGGAGGAGGGCTTCTGGAACAGATCTCAAGTATTGGGCAGGCTTTTAGAGGCGCTTCCTCAAGTATCAAGGTCCCAAGCTGTTTAGGGCTTTAAATATGCTTTATACTGGAAACTTTGCGCCATTATATGCTAACTAATGCACAGTCACCTGGTTCGCATGACACAGTGCGGCTTGTGATGAGTTATTTAATCCATCATGAGCTGCGGTGGTCATGGGCCCCACTATACATATTTAACGCCCTCTTGGGAGTTGTCATGTTATGGTCTGTTCTACAGTTATGCAATATTTGTAACCTTTGCATAACATGCTCACTGGGTTCACATGATCTGACAATCCCCAAGCAAGGGTTGGATATACAAAACTATGGCTGCACGTGCCCCACTCATGCTGCAGCCTCACCATGAGTTAAATAATCCACTGTGGGCTGTCGTGTCATGCAAACTGGTCCATTGTCCTTCATCAATGGGTCATAGGTGCCAATTTCAAACTGACATGATGAAAATGTTGGGAGAGGAAAAGACAAAAGAAGAAGACAAAACCAGATGATTTTCTGAATGGGCAAAAATGAAATTGGGCAAGTTGTTTTTGCTCAGCCCAGCTAATAATGCAAATACTAGCAATACAATTACTTATTAAAATATGCAGCACATTATGGTTTAAATCCCTTCAGACTTGAACACAATTTTATATGAATACTTTACTCATTCAGGTATTTTGAATAAATTGTACCATGAACATACTTCAGCAGTTACAAAGTAAACACACTTGCCTTAGACCAGCCTTCCCAGAATCTGGTGCTCTCCAGATGCTTTTGGTTACAACTCCCATCAGCACCATACCATGGCTACTGGTCAGGGATGTTAGGAGTTGCAGTCCAAAACATGTGGAGGGCAGCAGGTTGGGGAAGGCTGCCCTATATATATATATATATATATATATATATATATATATATATATGACATGACTATGATGCTTAGACGACACACTAAGCCATGGTGGTTAAGCATTTTGAGGTAAACATTATGGCTTAGCATGTTTTGTGAACTATAACTTAGTGTGTTGAGTGAACCATTCCTAACCATGTTGGTTACGTAGCCACAGTTTCAACACGCTCACTAACCATTTGCTGCAAAACGGTTAGTGGCCTAACCATGGTTTAGTGTGTTGTCTGAACAAGCCCATTGATAGCCTTCTCCTCCAGGAATTTTCCTAACCCCCTTTTAAAGTCATCCAAATTGGTGGCCATCACTACATGTTGTGGTAGTGAATTTTGAAGTAATATTGTTTTTCCTTTGGAAAGTATTTGTGTATGGTGTGGGTGCACTGAACTGAAAAGCCTCCTTAGCAATATTTGGGAAACTGAGTTTCATCATGCAGATTCATATTCAGAGGGACTGACCACCCTACTTTTTAATGTGAAAATCGTGTTGTTGTTTTTTAAAAAGAGCAATCTGTCCCTAAGGTGTGTGTGTATGTACGCTAAGAGTTTCTGTATTTACAGTTTTTGAAAAAAATCCCAAATCTTTCCAAATTAATATTAACTAATTTTGGAGGAATGGGAGAAAACCCCTCAACACCATCTGAAGTTTGGTCAAAATTAATTGAAACCTAGGTATGTGTTTGCCTGAATATGCAAGGCCTAAATGTGAGGCGTGGGGTGTGTATGCAAGCCCTGCCTCCCAGTATCCCTGGGTGTGCCAGCTCCTCTGCAGACATTCACACATTCAGCATGAAGGTCTGAAAATAAGTTCTAAACTCACTTGGCTGAATTCACTGAGAAGCCTCCCCAATTGTGGGAAGGCTTCCAAGTGCTTTCAGCTGAACACACAAAGAAACCTCATCTAGATGCTTGGAAAGCCCCGGGGCGGGTGCTCAGTGCATGCACACCCAACCCTAGGGCTTTCTGCCAAAGCTGCGGAGGAAAAAAGCCAGAGACTTATTCCCACTTCTTTTCTCCGGAGGGAGGCGAGGACACTCAAGATGGTGTCAAGACAGCCCCAAAGCCTCGCTCCGGAGTCGCAGTGGAGGCGTGGCTGGGCAGAGCATGGTGGAAGGTGACCTGCGATTGGTCACCTTCCATCAGGGAGAGGGTGGGGTGGCTCCGGTCCCCGGATGGCTCCTTGAAGACACCCCCCTGATGTACAGGAGAATGCTTGAATTTTGTGTGTGTGTGTGTGTGTGTCCCCGGGACAGGAGCGATCCTCTAAGTGGATTTCTTGCTTTACCATACTGTTACTTGTAGACAGACTGTACATCTGCAAAAATTCATCTTCCAAGTTTATGTGAATGAGGGTTAGAATTGGCCAGTGTGAAAAAATACATTTGAGGAGGAGATATTGGAAATTTTATACGCCTTCTGTTTAAAGGACCTCTCCTTCTACTGTGATAGTTGCAAATCTATTGACTCTACAATCTAAGGACACCCCTTACCTTTTGAGGACCACTTTCATAACCACTTTAAGCCATGTTAGATTACACTGAAAAAGCAGGTCACCAGTTCAGAATTTATTTCCTGGCCCCAGAGAGACTTGATGTGCTTCATGTCTCTTGTATAGTAGCAAAAAATTTACAAGAGGTGTCATTTCTTCTAAGCAACGGTTTAAGTGAAGCAGCTTAAATTTGAGCAAGGCCAAATAAAACAACAACAATGTATTTTAAGTCACTTCAACTGTATGTAGACATTTTCTCGATGGGCTTACTGAAAGTGCTATAAAACTGAAACCTTTGATTGCTATATAGCAAATAATATATTATTAAAAATAGAACATGAAGCCAGAGGTTGTGTGTTTGTGTGTGTGGGAGAAAACAATGCAGCATGTATTCTAATAATGAGTACTGTTGTTTGTTGACAGAAGTGGAATAAAGTTAGAGGGATCTTGCAGAATGCATGTTTACAGGGTGCTGCCCTCTGCCTCACCCTGTCTTTCCTCAGCTCTAATTTTGCAACAATGAAGTGGAAGGATGGAGGGTTACATAACAGAAAAACAGCCATGCTGGATGAGAATAAGGGTCCATCTAGATGATCCCCAGGATAAGGCATGGTGTAGACATACCCAATATTGCTGCTGACCATGGGTATTAGGGGATTAAAGAATCCTGAGAAGCTGAGGTGTATAATAAAGGGAGGTTGTTCACTATGGATGGGGGAGCATGTTAGGATTCAGATGGAAAGCCACTTGGGGAGGATTGGGCCTCTGAGCAGGACCGGCCCTATCATTGGATTAAATTCAATGTCCCATGAACGGATGTCTGCTTGTGCTATGGAACTTCCTCTTGCCCTCTTCTGCTTGCCCATCCCCCAAAACTGCTCAAGAGGGTCCACCAATCCTCTGGAACAGATTTGGGAGTGCATGGGGGATGATGGGAAAGAAGGTATTCATTCTACAAGTGGTTTCCATTCTGCAAATGGCCAGTGTTGGGCAGTGAGGCAGCCACCTCATTACTTTTTAATGTTCACTGTTTTTAACTTTTGTAAACTGCCCAGAGAGCTTCGGCTATGGGGCTGTATATAAATGTAATAAATAAATAAGACAGAAATTACATTAAATCTGTATTACTTTAAATTACATCTGGTGGGATCACCATATGGCTCGTGGGCCACATACGAACCCTGCTGCCCCCCAGTGTGGCCTCTGCATTGGCCCTATTAGTTCCCCAGAAAAAAGGAGAAAAGTCATGCTTTACTGCTGAAATTTTCTACGAAGACTTAGAATGCGTCGTTTTCTTGCCTTCCTTCCTTCTTTTTAGAGCAGGAGGACCCTGAGCCGCATATTTAATTTTTTTTATTCTAGACTAAAGTAGATTCCAGTTTGGATCAGAACCCTAGCAGGGTAGGAGTACTAGATCAGACTCCCTGTGTCCAGTCTAGATTTAAAATTGAAAAAACCCAAACCAAAAAACACCATAGCTGCTAGATACAAAATTAAAGTAATGTCTGTTTTGACATGCAGGCAGCTGATTGTGGGTGTCCTAAAATCACACCAAATTGTTAGGAATTCAATTTATTATGATTGCGCTTTTACTCCAGGGAGTGTGGGGAGGTGCTTGTGGCATTTACTGCCTCAGGTACCAAAATAAGTTGAAAAGACACTCTTACAGCAGAAGGTACTTAAGGAAAGTTGCATGCTTGTTTATATTTGGTCATTTCGTCATTAAAAAGTAAATGGACAGGGAAAATGGCTGGTGTTTACTACGGAGTGTTTTTCCGCCTTTTACAAACAAGTGAATCATGCACAAAAATGCCATTCAGGTAGCAATTTCAGAGCAACTATGCAATCACCTACAAGGGCCAAATAAAAGCAAACAGCTTGCTCCAAGTAGCCTCCAGCATAAGTAGCTCATTTTCCTGCAGGTACCACACAACTGATGTTATATGGCAAATTATATACTATTAACATAATGGCATGAAGACAGATTTCAGAATAGATCTGACAAAATATGCCTATGAACTTTTCTTGAGAAATCAAATCAGGCTATTCCCTAATGATGATATGGTTCTCTGCCTTGACAAAGGGAGTGGTGGTACCGGAAGACAAGGTAATTTCTAAAGGCCCCACATAACACAAAGACTTCACAATACAGACAGCTTCACCCAAGCTACCCCTTTGAAAGAAAGCATTGTGAACCGCCAAGAGAGCTTTGGCTATTGGGCGGTATAAAAATGTAATAAATAACTAACTAAATAAAAATAAAACATTTGCACACTTCCATTATTTCTTAACATCTGGTTCCCAGTCCCATTGATTATAAAGGGTCTACTCTAAATACATCTGGATCCAACCCAGAGTCTGCAAGAACACCCAGTCAGCCTATGGATGAACTGCAGTTGAACCTGGGGGGAATCCGCACGTCGTTCTGAAATCGCTTCTAAGCGACCCCAGTGCGGCGTGAAAGCGAGCGTGTAACTTGCCTTATGAAGAGCCGACGAAGAGACGTCCTTCCCGCCGCCGCCGCCGCCACCCGCAGAACCTCCTCGCCGACTGGCGAGGAGAGCTCGGCTGAAGAAGGCGGGGTGGAGAGCGGAAGAAGCTCTCCACCCCGCCTTCTTCCCCCGAGCTTTCCATCCCAGCCGGCGAGGAGGGAGTTGGGGGGCAGGGGCGGGGGCAGGGGCAGGAAGGACGTCTCTTCGTCGGCTCTTGAAAAGGCAAGTTACACACTCGCTTTCACGCCGCACTGGGGTCGCTTAGAAGCGATTTCAGAACGACGTGCGGATTCCCCCCTGGTTTCCCCAAGACAATATACAACAGCACCCCTTTGGACCTCTTAGGTCCGTCTCTCTCAATTGCCTCTGCCTTGTGATATAGACACTCTAGCAAGTAGCTTGGTGGTATTGTATCTAAGCGTTCACCTCAACAAGTTTCTCTCAGATAGTGACTCCATTTGTGAACAATATTACTGTTGCTAGTAAGTATGACAGGTAAGAAAGGGATTCAAACAATGGCAACATCCTTCTTAAGTTAGGGGAAGGCGTTTCCTTTGTTTTTTCTTTTTAAAATTTAAAGGTATCATAGTTGACAGAAGGAATGTCAGATAGGATTCCTCTTCCGAGCATTTAAAGCAAAGGTACAGAACTTCAGGCTTGGGGGCCAAATCTGGCCCTCCAGAGGTGCTCAAAAGGCCATGCCCCCTCCTTTTCCCCAACCACCAATTGTTCAGTGGTTTCCCGGCTTTTGTATCCTCCCCATTCTATAAAAGGTTGAAATGCTGCTCCTGTAAGATACGGGAAGTAAGAGCTTTAAGCTAGAATATGCTGGAAGTATGGTCCCACTCCCTTTTGTTTTGGCCCCGCCCACTGGAATGATATCCCCAAGAAATTCTGAGAAATTGAATTCAGCCCTTGAGGTTCTGAGCTTCTGATTTAAAGGATCAGATGACCAGATGAATAAACCAAATGTAGACTATTTCTGTGTTTCTGTGTCTTTGAATTAGAAACTCCTTGACACAGATATATAGGTATAATTATATGATTGTTGTCCCACAGAATGATCTGTTTATCTGTTTGAATGAGCAATATTTTGTGCTCTAAATGTAGTATGAATAATGACAAAGGTGGTCTTATTTTTTTTTTTTTTTACATCATTACTTTTTATAAAGGGAAAATATGGTATAAATTGAGTAAGACAGATTGGAAAGGACATCTTCGGACAGTTAATGGCTGGAGACCTAAGCTTGTTGTCTCAGATCTCTACCTGAGATCACCACTCATTAACTGCGTCCAACTTGGGTGTCAGTACTGCATTTACAATGCAGTAAATGTCTGATTTTAAGTTACCCCAAAAGGGGGAAAGAAACTTTGAACTGATTGCTTCCATGGAAACTGTCTTTTTAAAAATAATACTGCTTGGTGTGACCAATAGATTTCAGCACTCACTCAGTTTTGGTTTATAATCATAATTTAATTAGCCATGGAGAGAATGATGACTAAGTACTATTATGTATTTGTGTTAGGCTATTATAGCCAATCACATAGTTACCCATGTAAGTAGAACAATCTTTTTTTTTAAAAAAAAAATTGTACATACCCATGAACTGGGGCATGTGCGTGAGTGTGTGTGTTTGCTCTGGAATATCATTAGAGGCGACTATAGTATAACTCCTAATGCCTCATTGTCAGTAAAATTCTTAGGTATTTTTGTCTCCTAATGAAAGGGTGTATAAAGTAGCTCTCTCTGTTCATATTGCTTTGAAGGGGGTTTCTAGTAATAGATGCAGATGCTCTAATTGAAGGAGCTGAGATGGGTGGAACGTAAGCTACAAATGAAGGCCATTTTTCAGTTGATTTGAATAGGCTCTTAGATAAAAAGATTGTAGTCCATTAAATGGAATAGAGAGCATAATACTGCGGACTTAAAAGCTGATAAGTGGATTGTAAAATTAGACACTATTCCATCTTTCATTTAATGGCAAAACCTGATTACAGAGGGGTGTTTTTATGCAAGGACTTGAATTGTCCAGTCTAGACCTTAGTTTAATTGGAAGTTATCCCCCCGCTTCCCACTGAATTTATAGGAAGCAGAGGTGAAATCACTAAATAAACTCATCACTTCTGAGGATGGCGTGTCATGGCACTAAAGGAAAGATTTTGACACATGTCAGCAGACTTGATTTAGAAATTCATTTTTTTGATTTTTTTTTTTTAAGTGGGTTTAAGATTAAGCTGGGTTTAAGATTTTTTAAGTGGGTTTAAGATTAAGTTGATGACTATGGGCAGTATCCAATACTGCCATTGCACTTCCTCTAGTTCCATTGCCTCAGCTGGACCTACTGCTAGTGCAGAAGGAATTAATGCTTCTTTAAGCAACCATGGAAATGAATAGAAACAGTGGCTTCTGGAACCAGGCAGTTTTTTTGTTTTTATTGAAAATGAGTGCACGAGCGCTCCGTCAAAAAGGTTAGTTTTTTTTTTTAAAAAAAAAATCCTTCTCCCCCCCCTCCCACCCCCGATGAGCACTGAAGATCTCCATGCCCCCTGCCCAGTCCCTGGCTCCTCGCATTTACTCGCGAGGAGCCAGGAAGAAACCAGGATGGCTGCCCACATGTCCTGTGGTCTCGGACCAGGATTAAAGTTGGGATTAAAGCTGTCCCGGCTATCCTGGGGAAAGGGAGGGATCATCCCTCCCTGCCCCCGGTATCCCCTGTGCAACATGTAGTAATATGCAATTTTAACTACTGTACTGATTTCCTTTAGAATTACTTTCTCTTAATTAGAGGTTGTTGGTCTTCATGATTAAAGGATTCTTTACTCATCATTTGCTAATGGATAATGATTTTTTAAACATTCCAAAGAAGTCTCAAGTTCCTTTCTTGTCGTAGAATTGTAATTTAGACATAAAGTCAACATTGTTTCATTAAAACAAAATTATGTGTGGTAAGCGCAAGCTTCATACATATTTTGGATTAAAGAAACCTTTTAATTTTCAAGTAGATACAAACACGCCTATCCAGAGTTCCGTTCCATGCACGTCTGCTCCCTGATTTGAACAGAGAGCTCCTGGATGCTTAGGAAGTAGCCAATTGTGTGTGGGTTGGTTCCTTTCACTGAAATAAATAGGAAAGCTATTCTGATTCAGAGTAGATCTGAGTGGAACTTTTTTCACACATGGAAAATATCGTTGGTAAGGGTAATAAGAACCAAAATGCTTTTAAAAGCTTCAAAACGGCAAACTTAGATATTCCTGTATAAATCTAAGTTACATATTTATTTATTTTAAGCAGCATAGTGTGCTAAAAGCACTTAGCTAATCGGTTCTGAAATTGAGCTATAATTAAGAATAGTCACACAAAGGAATGGTATTCTAAAAATATCTTGACTAACTCATTTGTAAAAGATAGGAAGTACCTGAAAATCACTAATTTTAGTTCAGTGTTGATACCACACCTTGATGGTAGTAGCTTGTTGACTTACAGTAGACGGGGTTTACATATAATGCTAATTCACGTTATGTGTTGTTCAATTCTGAGTTGTTGTGTTATTCACACCCAGCCGTGCAAACAAGAAGTGGGCAAGAGTGGTAAAAATAACAGTTGCTTTCTGCATGAGGCTTTTAATCCACCAGTTTATCAAGGCTTCTTGCTTCTGGATTCTTTGTAGGGTTGAGATAGGCTCTTTTACACTTGTTTTCCCCCAGGGTTTCCCCCCAGGGTTTCCCCCCCCCCCTCTGCTTTTCTGTATGTTCCATTTCACATGTGGTATAGTGGAATTGTGCAAATACACCAGGATTTCATGCTACTATTCATGGAAATACCAGCATTTCCTTGTTAGACACCCCCTTGCTATAATGGTCACAAAGCTTTTAAAACTTGATGTTGTGCAGACTTCTACTGTTACTTTCTACTGTTAGTTTTACCCTACCCTGTGCCTGCTTACCCTACCCTGTACCTGTTTGCATTCTCTTCCCCTCATTGTTTTACTATGATTTTATTAGATTGTAAGCCTATGCGGCAGGGTCTTGCTATTTACTGTTTTACTCTGTACAGCACCATGTACACTGATGGTGCTATATAAATAAATAATAATAATAATAATAATAATAATAATAATAATAATAATAAAGCATGAAAGAGGACCTGGAGGATGTTGACACCGTCTAAAGAACTCGCAAACTACCATGAGTGAGGAATCATGACCGGACAATAAATGCTTTGTGTAGAAATGCTCTATGTGCCAGTGCTACAGCACCACAAAGGCATTTGGGATATAAGGAAGGAGCAGGTAAAGGACTAAGGAAACAACCCAGGACTGAGAAAGCAAACTGATTTGTTCAGTTGTCTACCAGACAAATTCTGGGTAGGGAAACAAGCCATGGGTTAACTAAACCATGGGTTAGCATTATGAGGGAACTAGGTCATTGTGTTCAAATGGATTGAATAACTCTTTGTCTTTGATTCATCCCTCTCTTTGATTTTGACTTCTACTTGGCAAGCACTTAAAGCATTACAAGACAAGGAATCTATTTGGAGGAAATACTTCTTAATATTGACATCTACTGGACCTTTTCTTTTACATTTCAAGACAGAAGTACATTTTTACATAATTGTTCAAATACTCCCCTCACGGGGAGAGAGGCAAAATGCACGGAGAGCAAGTTGATTTTGCCAGTCTAATACGTTTCCAATATTCTTGCAACAGTCTGCCTTTGGCCCAGAAATCAATTAATATGCAATCTGCTCAGCCAATTTTAAACAACAAAGCCTACATTTATTAGTCAGCATCTTTAAAAACCATAGTATTTAGGTGTATATCTTTCTTTTCTTCTAGGAAGGGACCATACATTCAATTGCAATACAAAGTGCTGGTATTAACATTTAAAGCATTAAATGGCTTGGGGCCAGGCTATCTGAAGGAACGCCTCCTCCCATATGTACCTGCCCGGACCCTAAGGTTATCCTCAGGGGTCCTTCTCCCTGAGCCCCTGCCAAAGGAAGTGAGGCAGGTGGCTACCAGGAGGAGTGCCTTCTCTGCTGTGGCACCCCGGCTGTGGAATGAGCTCCCTAAGGAGGTTCGCTTGGCACCTACATTATATGCTTTTAAACGCCAGGTGAAGACATTTTTATTCTCCCAGCATTTAACGGTATATAAATAAATTTTAACTTGGTGTTTTAAATTTGTAATTTTGCATTGCTGCTGTTTATATCTGGTTGAGCTTTTATATTGTATTTTATATTATGGTTTTATACTGTTGTTTTATACTTTGAATGTTTTTAATTTTTGTGAACCATGCAGAGAGCTCCGGCTATTGGGCAGTACAGAAATGTAATAAATAAATAAATAAATAAATAAATAAATATTAATAAATAAATCTGTAGTACAAAGAGCAACTTCAAAGTCCAAGGACTTGTGTGTGGGTCAAGTGTCAGTTTGATTTTTTCCTCTTTGAATACTGGATCTCCATGCTATCCTAGACGCTACTATAAAAACACTCTAGTGTGCCAAAGGAAGTACTTTGCTATATGGCATGAGGTGGAATTGTTTTTTTTTAAAGATGCAACTGTAGTGTTTGCAGAACTGGCTATATAGTTCTTTGTTGGTATCCATATCTGGAACTGTAATGTGGAATAATTTCTTTGTCTTTGATCATGTGAAATACTCTGGAGAATAGTTGCTCCCCAGAACTTCAAAAATATGGACCTGAATAAGTCACAGAAATTGTGGTACATGCAAGGTAGCAGACAGAGCACCATGGTTGACAGGAGAAGGCTATGCCCCCTGGCCTCTACAATGGAAACAGGCATTTATTTATGAATTAAAACATTTGTATCCTGCCCTATTATCACTGGGATCTCAGGGTGTCATGACTAGACCCCATCTCTTATTATCTGAACAACAACAACAACAATAATTTATTACATTTCTACTCTGCTCAATAGCTGAAGCTTGTCTGAGAGAAGCCATAAATGTATTTAGCATTCATATAGCTGGCATTCCCCCCCCCCCCGCCCATGTGTACTTTTCCTTTTTTTTTTTTAACTTAGAATTGCTGAACCATAAGGATGCAACCCTGCTCTGTGTTACAAGAACCATTGCCCTAGTGCAACATCACAGATCATGGTGTTGAACTGGTGCAGAAGTATATCCTGGACATTCCATAAATGCAGCAACCCAGAATGGTGCAATTTGCCACCCTGTAAAGCTTAGAATGAGTCAAATGGGTAAAAGAACAGGGAGGATGGAGCAAGTGGTAGGAACACTAAACACAATCTTAACAACCTTGGTAGAATCAACGGGGACCTTCATGCACTATTGCATTATACCAACCCCAAAATACAACCATTAATCCACACATGAGTGCTAATCATCATAACCTGCAGTTCAAACTGCCCTACAACATAGGTGAATACCTAAGTACAATCCTATGCAATATGCTGATACTATCTGGCATTGCTATTTATTTATCTATTTATTTATTGCATTTTTATACCGCTCAATAGCCGAAGCTCTCTGAGCATTTTACACAAATTAAAACCACAAAAAACATTCAAAACATAAAACAACCAGTCTAAAAGCATAATATAAAATACAATATAAAAACGCAACCACGATAAAATCAAGCAGCAATGCATAAATTAACACAGATTTAAAATACAAATTTAAAACAGCTAAGTTAAAGTTAAGTTACTAGACTGTTAAAATGCTGAGAGAATAAAAAGGTCTTCACCTGACGTCTGAAAGAATATAGTGTAGGTGCCAGGCGAACCTCCTTAGGGAGCTCATTCCACCACCGGGGTGCCACAGCAGAGAAGGCCCTCCTCCTGGTAGCCACCTGCCTCACTTCCTTTGGCAGGGGCTCATGGAGAAGGACCCCTGAGGATGACAGGTACATATGGGAGGAAGCGTTCCTTCAGATAGCCTGGCCTCAAACCATTTAGGGCTTTGAATGGCAGTTACAAATGCTTCTGTATTATATTGTGTTTGTTGTTGTTCTCCACCTTGATCCAGAGAGAGAGGTGGGTAATATTTTATTGATGATGATGATGTCCATGTCCATCTAATACAGGGCTACACAACACTTTCAGCCCCAATGATCATATTGGGTATCTGCTGTGGTGCCCGGGGCTGCACATGTGTGACACCACTCGCACACATTCTCTCACACCACTCACATACATTCTCAAACCATGCACACACATTGTCGTAGGAAGCTGCCATACACTGCATCAGACCATTGGTCCATTTAATCCAGCATTGGCAACGGCTCGCCAAGGTTTCAGGCAGGAATTTTTTTCCATCCTTACCTGGAGATGTCATGGATTGAACCTGGAACCTTCTGCGTACATATATGGCTGAGCAACAGGCCTTCCCCAATTCTCAAACTATTCACACTCATCCTAACAGCAATAGAGTTTGGTATTGCAGCAGTAACATCTGTTCCATGTCACACCATCAAGGTGTTCTCTCCCCAGCCACTCCAAAGTGATCACCAAACACACACCTAAGGGGAAAACACAAGTCCTTCTAGGGTTCATTGTATTTCACAAAGACACCTGTTTTAAAACTGCATATTCGATTACATCTTCAAGATCAATTCAGATGTCTTTTTTTCCTATTTCATTCAGATCTCAAGTCTCTTTCCCCATCAGGAGTGAATATGACCTACGTCTTGGGCATTTGGGCAGACAGACAGACAGACAAACAGACAGAACAACTGCAATTTGATTCAGTTTTGAATTTCAATCCCACATACATGGTCTCCAGAGCTATAAGATATCCCTCTTGTTCATGTATACATGCTTTTTCTGTATTTTTGTAGAGTATATAGAGTTTAGTTAATAGTTCAGTTTGGAAGAATCGAATGCACAAGTCTTGCATACATTTACCATTGTTGCTGTTTTATGACAAATGAAGGCTTTTAAAGAGAGGTTGCCAGATTCAAGCTGTGAGAAGTAGACAGTGCAGTGGAGGAAAAATGATCTTACGATTGCAGCTTACATAATAGGAATAGGAAAATGTCACTGTGGATTATACTAGTTTCACTAAATGCTTCTGTACTGAAAACAACTTCGGGTTTTCTTCCTGCTGTGCAGGAATGTGGGGCTATTGTCTTCTCCACAGCAGTGCTAAACCAAGGTAATTCCAGTGCAGTTCAATTCCCACCCCCTCCATGCCTCCACCGGTGAATAACCTATATTTGTCAGTCTTATGGGGTTTGCAAGAAAATACTGATGCAAAAACCCTACAATACTAATTGGCTCTTGTCCAGTTGGCCCTTTTGTGTAGCTACTTATGTTTCCATCATGAAGACTTCTGCTACCAGTCACTATTAAACAGAAATTTAGAAGCGAAGGAATAGACAGTTGCTTTAAAATAAGTTTTCAGCCATATTGCTCTGCTCCTCTTGCATTCTGCGATTTTCTTAGATCAAAATCTTCAGAAAAAATATATTGGATCTGACAATTATTCCCACTGTGTTTGTTTTGCAAGGTGAGTAGGTTTGCCAACTCTTGAAAGACAGTGTACTGGAACCTGGGGTGAGGTCAAGGGGGCTGAAACTTCTGAGGTCAGCTGTGGAGCCCAGCAATACAGGGACAGAATCCTTGCATCCCAGGCAGATCCCAGCAGTAAGGAAGATAGAATCATAGAATAATACAGTTAGAGGGGCCTATAAGGCCATCGAGTCCAACCCCCTGCTTAATTCAGGAATCCACCTTAAAGCAACCCTGACAGATGGCTGTCCAGCTGCCTCTTGAAGGCCTCTAGTGTGGGAGAGCCCACAACCTCCCTAGGTAATTGGTTCCATTGTCGTACTGCTCTAACACGTGTTTTATTCTTACACATTCCCTGCCACTAAGCAATAGATAACACAACCAAATTGCAGCTGTGCTGCAAAGAATAAAGCAAGAACTAAACGTGCATAATTCAAGAAGTTTATCCCAGCAGTAGGATAATAAGTGAAGTGAATGCAATTGAGAGAATCCAAAACCCAGGCAGAGCAGTCAGTGGGCTGACTGAGCCACAAATGACAGGTCAAATTTCATTCGGTATTATATGATCCAGAAATTAAGAATCTAGCCAAGTTACCCTTTTGTGCTCTGCTCTCCCCCTCCCACCCCATGTAATGCACATCCCTTCATACACATACATAACTTTTCTGTATTTTTTCTATCCAAACCTCTCCAGTTTGTGCAACATAAATATTCCACAGCTGACAAACCCTCTTGGTGATTGTTCAAAGAGAATAAAGTAGACTAACAGGGATATTAGCCTAATTTGCATGTTTCCAGTGCTCCAGCATCACACCGTGAGCTTGTTATTCACTAGAAATCCTAAATCCTTTCTGAAAATGCTATTAATTAGCTAGTAATCCTCCCCACCCCCTTATCCTTTTTGGTTTGTTTTTCTTTCCCATGTATTTCCATTTGCCTTTGTTGGATTTCATTTCATAGCTTATGTAGCTTATGTTGAATATTTCACTTGTGCCTCTAGTTCATTTAAGTTTTATATTTTCAGATTGGTCAATTTGTGCATTTTAAAATTCATTTTTATTGTGAAATTTCAACTCCATTTTTCTTTGAAAAAAGAAACAACCCCAATTTTTTTTAAAAAAAGAAAAGAAAAAACAGGTAGAAATGAAATACCCACACAGAGAATACAAATAAGGAATACCAATAAGGAACGCCTCTCCTGACATGAACCTACCCATACACTACACTCAACATCTAAGGTCTTCTTCCAGGTGCCTACTCCGAGGGAAGATTGGAGGATGGCAACAAAGGAGAGCGCCTTTTCAGTGGTGGCCCCCCAATTATGAAACAATCTCCCCAATGATTCTCGCCTGGCACCAACATCGTTGTCTTTTCGGCGCTGGGTCAAGACTTTTCTCTTCTCCCAGGCATTTAACAGCATATGCTGAGGGTGCTTTTTAACTGACCCTAGAATAGTTGTTTTTAAATGGATGTTGTCTGTTTTTATGTTTTTTATGGTTTAAAATTTTATATATTTGTTTTTAATGTTCACTGTTTTTAATCTTTGTAAACTGCCCAGAGAGCTTCGGCTATGGGGCGGTATAGAAATGTAATAAATAATGATAATAATTTTGCCTTCTGTGAAATAGGTTTCTGTAAGGACTGAAAATTGTAGGTTCCAAGTAGTTGTTTAGTAGTTTGGGGCTCAGACCTGACTTCTGCCTTTTACGCAGTCTTTTGGGCAGGTTGTGTCTTTTATATCTACCCATGTCTCCTGTGCCACAACAGAATTAATTTTGACCACAACAGACTTAACAGTCCTGAGATGGAACTCCAATGAATAGTTTAGCCCTAAGACATATGTATCTCACATCCTTTGAAAGGGCAGACTGAGGTAAGGAAAGCCCAGTGAAGAAAGAATATTACTTGGCCTAAGATTCTTGAATATGAGGCCTAGAATTCTGCACTGGCAAAATTAATTCTTCTGGATCGGGTGTACAGGTGCAAAATAAAAGTCAACATAATTTGCAGACAGTATGCTATTACCACAAGTTAAGGATTATTTTATCAGGCCGTGGATTCGTCCCTCGCAAGAACAAGGACAGTGGAGAGAGAAACTGTTTATGTTTTCAGATTTTCTGTGCAGCATTGATGATTAATAAAAACCTGTGACCACATGCTTTTTGCAGCATGATTGAAGCCCAATAATCCCACATATTTGAATTCTCCTAGCTCATATGCTGATGAGTTTTGCTTTGATTTTGTGCCTAGCTTTTACTAGTTTTTTGTCCAGTATATGTATATATGTGTGTGTTGGGTGTGGGGTAGGGGAGGTAATTCTATTGTATATGGCAGACAGGGAAAAGAAATGATCACTCTTATGACCTCTTGAGTTCCTCCCCAAAAGGGAGGGAGTCATTACCTTGAAAAATGTTTGATTTTGCTTTAAAAATATACAGAATTCAGTTGGGGAATAAAATAATTTAGGGTGCGATCCTGTACATATAGTTGTCAGCATCTGAAATTGGAGACTGTTGACTATTCTATTCAGAGCAGCTGGAGCACGGACTCCATCCACTCTGCATTTTTGCATAGACAGGCAATTTCACCTGTCTAGGCACAGATTTATTTATTTATTTATTTATTAAATTTCTATACCGCCCAATAGCCGGAGCTCTCTCACAAAAATTAAAAACATTCAAAGTATAAAACAACAGTATAAAACCATAATATAAAATACAATATAAAAGCTCAACAAGATAAAAACAGCAGCAATGCAAAATTACAGATTTAAAACACCAAGTTAAAATTTATTTATGGACAGTTAAAATACTGGGAGAATAAAAAGGTCTTCCCCTGGCATCTAAAAGCATATAATGTAGGTGCCAAGCGAACCTCCTTAGGGAGCTCATTCCACAGCCGGGGTGCCACAGCAGAGAAGGCCCTCCTTCTGGTAGCCACCTGCCTCACTTCCTTTGGCAGGGGCTCACGGAGAAGGACCCCTGAGGATGACCTTAGGGTCCGGGCAGGTACATATGGGAGGAGGCGTCCCTTCAGATAACCTGGCCCCAAGCTGTTTAGGGCTTTAAATGTTAATACCAGCACTTTGAATCGGGCCCCAAGCTGTTTAGGGCTTTAAATGTTAATACCAGCACTTTGAATCGGGCCCGGACCTGGACTGGCAGCCAATGAAGCTGGAAAAGGACTGGCGTAATGTGGTCTCGTCGGCCAGTCCCTGTTAGTAAACGTGCTGCCCTGTTTTGTACCAGTTGAAGTTTCCGGACTGTTTTCAAAGGCAGCCCCACGTATAACGCATTGCAGTAATCCAAATGAGAGGTTATCAGAGCATGGATAACTGTAGCTAGGCTATTTCTGTCCAGATAAGGGTGCAGCTGGTATATCAGCCTAAGCTGATAAAAGGTGCTCTTTGCCACTGAGTTCACCTGTGCCTCAAGTGACAGTTCTGGAACCAAGAGCACCCCCAAACTACGGACCCGATCCTTCAGGGGGAGTGCAACCCCGTCCAGGACAGGGCAAACATCACCTCGCCAGACAGATGAACCACCCGCTAACAGTACCTCCGTCTTGTCTGGATGGAGTCTCAGTTTATTAGCCCTCATCCAGTCCATTACAGTGCCTAGGCACTGGTTCAGAACAGCCACTGCCTCACCTGGGTTTGATGAAAAGGAAAGGTAGAGCTGGGTATCATCCGCATATTGATGACACCTCAGTCCACATCTCCGGATAACCTCCCCCAGCTGCTTCATGTAGAAGAGCCATTCTCCATTTCTCAGCACAGAGATGTAGCTGGTATGGCAAAAACTGCAGAGAGGTAGCTGGCATGGTAAGAACTGTGCTGCTATGATGAAGAGAGCAGTTTCTGGGCTCTGGGGTCAGAGCCCTAGTTCCGATCTTGGTTCCAAGAAACCAAAGAATCAAAGTGTCTAGTAACTACTTCATTGCTCCCTTAATTGCATGCTTGGAGTAGGCCATTGACTTGAAGCACCAAATTTATGTCATTTACTAGTACATCTCTTCCGGCAGGCCTATCCAGTAGAATTTTAGGATATTTTAGTATGTTTTTAGGATGCTTTTAGGATGTTTTTAAACACTGTATACCATGTTTTTATTCAGTATTTTATGTATTTTATTCTTATTGTTGTTCCTCACCTTGTTCCCCACCAATCAGACAGGCGGGTAAGAAAATTATTATTAGTAGTATCGAGCAGCAGGTTGTGGATTTAATAGTGAGGACTGAGCTGAGGACATGCATGGAGAATATGGCTCTGCTACTACATGGCTGAACTGGGTCATAATTCCATTGCTCAGGATTATTCCAATTCTCATGATCATTATTCTCAGGATTATTCATATGTCCTACTTTATAGAAGACATTCATCTATTAGAAGGGCTGTCCAGATACAAAAGAGGACAGGGCTCCTGCAGCTTTAACTGCTGTGATGAAGAGGGAATATCACCAGGTTCTGCCTATATAGAGCCAGTGTGGTGTAGTGGCTAGAGTGTTGGACTAGGAGTCAGGAAATCCGGGTTCTGGTTCCAGCTCAGCCATGAAAGCTCACTGGGTGACTTTGGGGCAGTCACAGAGTCTAAGCCCAGCCTACTTCAAAGGGTTGTTATTGTGAGGATAGAAATGGAGAGGAGGAGGATTATGTATGTCGCCTTAGATTCCTTGGAGGAAAAAAAGTGGGATATAAATGGAATGAATGAATGAATATATACAAATAACACCTGCTGAAGTTCCTTTTTATGGTTATTGCATGTAGGGATGCCAATTTGGGTTTCACTTTTGACTACTTACTTTGCCTGCTTCAGCTATAACAAGAAGATGCCTGTTAATGTTAAATAAAGGATATGCTTAAAGCTTGAAGTTGTTTCTGTCTCAAGTGTGGTCAGACCGCACTTTATCTACAGCAAAATCACATACATTATTTTAATGCTGTTCTCACCCCAACCCATACTATACTCCACGTTTAGCTTTCCGGCTCCCTTCTTAGCGACACTATAGCCCATAGCTCCATGTCTGAGTTTGTGACCTTATTCACACATTACATGGTTTATTTAACCCTTGGTTAGCCTATGGTTTTGTTGCCCTACTCTGGGTTTGTCTGGCAGATAATGGCACAAACTGTCATTTGCATAGGCATGCACAGGGTTGTACAGCATAAAATTCAATATAAAATTTAAAAGTTTTAAATGACAGAGTAAAAGCAAAACCCAAATAAAACCCAGCAGCAATGCAGGGATTTAAAATACAATAACAGGTTTAAAACGATAGAACTAAAAGACTAAGGGCTCATTTACACCAAGCAGGATATTGCACTATGAAAGCGGTATATAAAAGGCAGGATCCACACTACTGCTTTATAGTGGTATTGAAGTGCCCTGACAATTGTTGGGGCCCATGGACACATCTATACCAAACAGGATATAACACTATGAAAGTGGTATATGGTATGTGTCAATGGGCCTCAACAGTTCTCAGTGCACTTCAATACCGCCATAAAGCAGTAGTGTGGCTCCTGCCTTTTATATACCGCTTTCATACTGCTTTCATAGTGGAATATCCTGCTTGGTGTAGATGAGCCCTAAAATGCCTGGGAAAGGCCTTCACCAGATGCCAGAAAGAACACAATGTAGGCACTAGGTGTGCCTTTCTGGGAAGCCCATTCTACTACTGGGGTGCCACACTAGAAAAGGCCCTCTTCTTGGTAGCCACCCACTTCACTTCACTTTGGTATGGGCTCCTTGAGAAGGACCAGTGAACATGATCTTAGCATCCAGGCAGGTACATATGGGAGGAAATGATTCTTTAGATAACTTGGCCCTAACCTGTTTAGGGCTTTGAAAGTTAATGACAGCACTTTGAATTGGGCCTGGACATGGACTGGCAGCCAGTGCAGATAAAAAAAAATACTGGCATAACATGATCACATTGGGGAGTCCCTGTTAACAGTCTTGATGCCCTATTTTGGGAATTTCCAGATGATTTTCAAAGGCAGCCCCACATATAATGCATTGCAATAATCCAGACAAGAGGTTATCAGAGCGTGGATAACTGTAGCTAAGTTATCTCTGTCCAGATAAGTGTGGTGTAGTGGCTAAAGTGTTGGACTGGGAGTCGGGAGATCCAGGTTCTAGTCCCCACTCAGCCATGGAAACCCACTGGGTGACTTTGGGCCAGTCACAGACTCTCAGCCCAACTCACCTCACAAGGTTGTTGTTGTGAGGTTAAAATGGAGAGAATTATGTATGCTGCCCTGGGTTCTTTGGAGGAAAAAAGGCGGGATATAAATGCAATAAATAAATTAAATAAGTGCGTAGTTCATATATCAACCTAAGCTGATGAAAGGTGTTCTTTGCTACTGAGTCCACCTGTGTCTTGAGTGACAATTCTCACTATGTACTGTATTTCTATGTACACATTTCTAAATGTGTACGCAAATTGATGTCCTCTTTCGTCCCCCTTTTTTTTAGCAATTCATGAACAGCCACCCTAATGTAACAAATCCTCAGAATAAAGATATATGTCCTTGATCACAACTAAGAATTATTTTTGTGCTTTATACAGCCAATGAATCACTTTGTCATAGCTATGCGGATTCATCTAAGCCTCTTACATTGAGAATAACCCAGCAAGTGTTGGGTTTTCGATTCAACGGTTGGACCTTTTATACACCCAATAGAATTGACACTTCAGGCCTGGGGTTCAGTAAAGAAAAAAAAAACCCCACCCACTTCTTATTCTGTAAAAATCTAAACTGATCAGCCTTTATTACCCCAGAGCTCTCTGACTTTTCAAATCAACAGCTGCTCCTTCTCTCGACAGGAGAATGTAAGCACTGGGTTAAATGAATCATTCCCTAAATTCTATCATCATGTACTTCTGACGTTTTGTCAGATAAAAGCTGCCTTTCCTGACATCTAATAGCAATCACTGGTGCAGATTCTTCTCTACAGAAGAATTGAGGCTGGAAGAAATAGTAGGAAATATGTTCTCTTACAAAGAATAGGTAATTTATCCTTGGTTTCACTGTATTTCTGGTTAAACAAATGATTCACATGGGGCTGGAGACCGGATCAGTAAGCCACCAGAAGAAAGGTGTTCACTTGTTGCCTTCCTGTGTCCTATGTGACAGCACAAAGTTATCCCACCCCACCCCTGGTAAGTGGGGGCCCAGGCCATGGTCAATAAACAATTACCTAAATTCACTGTCATCTATGGTAAGACCATCCAGTCTTCCAAATTTGAAATGTTGCATTCACAGTGGAATCAGGACATTAGGCTTGTTGTCTATGAGCGTCATCAGATGAGGGAAATTGCGGTTCATTGCCGTTGCTTCTCCGCCCCCACTACTGTACCAAAATACTTCCTCTTTCTACCTGGAGAAGAAAGAGTAAGTAAACAAAGACCATGTGGCCCATTCAGGGGGCATTTTTATCACAAAGCTTTTCCTGCACACAGCAGGAAGTGGTAGCACATTCCATTTCTCAAAAAAAAAGTTGGTTGAAAGGAGTCTATTTTGTGATGGGGAAAAAAGGCAAGAAGGAGCGGGAGGTAGACCGCATTGTCTAAAGGATGCACACAAAAAAGTGAGTGGGCAGTAGCACGCGTGTGATAAAACACTTGTCTTATGTACCCCTATGAGACAGATAACCTCTGTAAATAGCTTGCTTCATTTTCAGGGTAGCTATTATGTGTATGCCCCTCTGTATGTGTTCTAATAATTGTAAGCAAAAGGGTGGATTTGTCAGTGAGGTGGTACACATTCTCTCCCCCACCCCCACCCATGTTTATGGTCATACTCCCAAAATAGAAATTTGTTCCTCATAGGTATTCAGTATAAATACCCTAGATCAGGAGCTAGTGACTTGTGGCTCTCCAGAGGTTTTGGCTTGCAACTTCCATCATCCCTCACCATTAGCTATGCTGGCTCAGGCTGATAGGTAATGTAGGCCAAAACATCTGAAGGGCCAAAAGTTGCCCACCCAACAGATAGTCTTTTTTTTTCTTTTTAAGATAGCAACTTGCTTTGCATGGTAGACAACCTATTGATGCACTGTCTAATTTCTAGGCTTCAACCAATACACTTGCCAGCTGTCTGGTGTGAATGATAAGTGTCCAACCTTCCTCCCAACTTTGAAGTTGCAGAGGTGAGTGGAATTGTCCTGCCGCTTTACCAGCATCAAAGTTGGGGGGAAGGATGGCGATTGTCTTGACAGCTGCATGGCCAGAGCGCCCAAAGAGCCTTCGCCACGCAGGCCCAAATCAGCAACTCTCCCGCTTTTGATGGAGTGAAGGATTGGATACTGCTACCTAAAGATACTCTGCATACCTTTGGGCAGCAGTGCTCAATATCACACACTGCCATTCCATCTGGCATTCCCCCTGGTGGTGATAGTGGGGAGAAGTAATGGATACTGCTGCCCAAAGTGTCCATTGCTTCTTCAGGGTGCCATTGGGAAGCAGTGCCAATAGTGCATATAGCCCACCCATCTTTTCCCTCAGTAAACACCAGGTGGGGGGGTCATTAGGGGCTGCTTACTGTCAGGGCTGAAACCAGGCCCCTTAAGATTTCTGATGACTGATTCTGAGTCAGGGTTGGAACAGCTAGCTAGATCAGAGAATGGAGGAAGAACCTCTCCCAGAACCCACAAGTGTTGGGAGAGATTCTTCCGAAGGCCTTGACAAACAGAATGGCCCTGGCTGAGACATACACACACACACACACACACACACGGAAAATGCCAATTGAGGGATGAGTGGTGGGGAACGGGCATCTACAGTTTTGGGCTTGGCCAACAAGGGCAGCCAAAAATTGTAGGGTGCTGCTATGTGTGTGGTTTTTTTAACCTATGCCCTGGTACTCAAAATGGGAGGCTGCATGTGTACATATTTGCCCACACCAATGGTACACAATATAATGGTACTCCAAAACCTGGAAATTACAGTTGTGGTTTTCTGCTACTTAACACAGTTGTGTGAAGAACATTGTTTCTGGTGCTGGAAGAACCCAAAATATAAACAAAATGTACTTATCTAAATTGAATTGTGTCAGACTGTGGGCCACTTACAATAACAAAATCTATTGAGAGTACTGTCTGGACTAAAGTGGTCAGACTATTACATTTCTATGTAGAAATTGGAAACTTTTGTTGTTAAGAGTTTATTAGATTTATTTTTGTTTTTAAATTCATCAATAGGTAACTGCAGTTGAGGTAGATTTCATATTTTGGTGTGTACTTTTCATTGCTCAGAATTTGGTGACAATAATAATAATAATAATAATAATAATAATAATAATAATAATATTTCTTACCCTCGTCTCCCTCTGGATCGAGGTGGGCAACAACTCTGAATACAAAAATACTATAAAATACATAAAACTGATTAAAAACATATAAAACTAATACATTATTAAAATAATAGTCAGACATTTTAAAATTTGACTGGGTAGGTCTGCTGAACAGATCAGTCTTTACAGCTTTCTTAAATTCAGAAAGACTGTTCAGTTGGCGAATCTCTCCTGGCAGGCCATTCCAAAGTCTGGGAGCGGCAGAAGAGAAGGTCCTCTGGGTAATGGTTGTCAGCCTAGTTTTGGCTGACTGGAGTAAATTCTTCCCAGAGGACCTGAGTGTGTGGAGTGGGTAACCTGGACCCAAACCATGTAGGAATTTAAAGGTAATAACTAACACTTTATACTTCACCCGGAAACTAATTGGCAGCCAGTGAAGTGATTTTAATGTTGGTGTAATATGCTCACCCCTAGGTGTGCCAGTGACTAACCTGGCTGCCATATTTTGAACCAGTTAAAGTTTCTGAACTAGGTACAAAGGTAGCTCTATGTGCAGCGCATTGCAGAAGTTGAGCCTCAAAGTTACCAGCTTGTGTCTTTAGGTCCTCCAACTCTAGGAAGGGGCGCAGCTGGCGTATCAGCCAAAGCTGATAGGCTTTTCATCTGAAGCAATAGGGATCTAATGGCAGCTGAAAGTTGGACAATGTTATTGTGGTATGCGCTATTATGATTAAGGATATACATAAGGTATACTAAGCTCCATAGGTCAGGAGTAGAGAACATGTTCTGTATGCAGAAGGACCTACATTCCTGGCATGCGTAATTAAAAAGAATTGGATAGCAATTTATGTGAAAGACCCCTGCCTGAGACCTGTTTAGTGTGGTGGCTAGAGTGTTGGCTTGGGACTCAAGAGATCCAGGCTCTAGTCCCTACTCAGCCATGAAGCCCACTGGGTGACTTTGGGCCAGTCACAGACTCTCAGCCCAGCCTACCTCACAGGGTTGTTGTTGTGAGGATAAAATAGAGAAGAGGAGGATTATGTCTGCTGCCTGGGGTTCCCTGGAGGGAAAAAAGGCGGGGTATAAATTAAATAAATAATAAATAAGGGTAGGCATGATTGGGCAGCTGCTGAGGACCCTTACCCCAGCAGGGGCCACTGACAAGAGCCCCCTGGATTTGCTGCTAAGCTTCACCATTCCAGCATGGTTGTTCACCTAAGAGCAACAGTGAATGGCATTGCCTACTTGCTCGCTCGCTCTCTGTATACTGAGCAAGCGGCAGCAATGCTTAGAAAAAGGATGGGAAGCAATAGCAGCTGGTGACAATGGCAGTGAGAAGGTAGATTTCCTGAAGGAGGGGGCCCATTGAGGGGGTCTTCCAAAACGTGGAGCCAGCATTGCCCAAGGCCCTGGGGAGCTACTGTCAGTCAGATGAGAGAATATTAGGTTAGATGTACAAATAGTGTGATCTGGAAAATGGCAGGTGCCTCTGTTCCGCAGGACTTACTTCTGAGTAGACATGCATAGGATTATTGTACTGTGATGGGGCGGGGGGAAGAGTCAATCTTTGCAATTCCATCGGCACTGTTACTGTTTTTCCTCCAATAGACGTTCAGTCCCTCTGGATTTCAATTAAAAATAATTGCTTTTGAAAGTTCAGTCTAAAAGCGCCAAGCAAAATGTAGAATGTCAAACTTAGTTTTGATTTTGAATTCATGTGAACGTCCATTTCAGTTCTTATACTGTACAACCAGAAGTACAAAAATAAATATAAAAATAAGGATAAAGGTCAGGGGTGAGTTACAGTACAATTCAGACTCAGCCTGCTAGATCTTCATTGCATGTCTCTAATCAGTAATACTGCATCGTGAGCGACTTGTACAGTCATGCCTTTGGTTTGTTCTGAGTTCATACTTAAATGTGTCTACTTGTCTAGGCCTTTTCAGGATGTGTCTAGCACATAACTATCTAAGAGAGATATAAATTTGCTGATTCATGCTATTTTTTTATCATCAGATGCTAAGAACAGAAGACCCGTGATCCCTGTATCTGCACTTATATTTGAAACAGATATGGTTTCTGTCATCCTCCTGCTGATTTTTGTCTCTAGTTTACGGGCTCATTCTAAGGTCAGTTTTTACAGTGTTTAAATTCTGCTAAATGTTTTAGAAGAAAGTCAAAGCAGATTCCATGAATACAGGGCAATGTTTTCCTCCAGAGAAAACAGATGCCCTCTTTTGAAATAAACTTTTCAAAATGTTGTGCAAGGCTGACTAAGGCAACATTGCCGCATTTTTTCCCTAGGATCATATAAATAAAGCAGTTCATGAGGTCTTGCCTGGAGAGGCTAGAATAACAGAATTAAGGGAACAAAGTGTACATAAAAATATACAAGTAGAGCCAATCAAGGGAAATATCTCAAAAGACACCTACAGCAGGTTTTTGACAAAGATTAGGATGTAGCTCTTCCCTAACTAGTTAGCTTTTTTTCAGGGTGCAATATTATGAACATTTTCCTGGGTGTAAAACGCACTGAACACAGTGGGTCTTGCTTAGGTGTAGGCATGCATATGAGTGTGCAGTTAATGTAGTCATGGTATTAGATCAAGGCTTAGTCATACTGACCCGTAGAGCTGACCCACTGAGATCTATGTGTTTTGTTAGTTATGGTTGTGCTATATCACAGCGTTATTTACTTTCTCTCCATATAAAAGAAGTGATAAAAAAAATGGGAAGGCTTTGAGCAACTTGAGGAACAGGGTACCAAAAATCCTTAAGAGTTGCTTCCTATGTCACAGTAAAGCTTTTGTTAAACATTTCTGCAGCCAGAACTTTCATGTGACTACTTAAAAAAGAAGAAAGCTTAAGGTGGGATTCCTTAGAATTCTCAGCAATTTCTAACATAGGAAATTGTCTTAAACTAAGCATGCATATATAAAACCTTCCTATGGCAAACATATAGGGGTTGTCTATACGAGGGGAAAGCCTCGGGGTGGCTCCGCAGTGGTCATTTATATGATGCAGCAGCCACTGAAGAGCCATCCCAGGGCTTTCCCCTGAAGCTCGGAATTAAAGAAGTCAGGGACTTACCCCAACTTTTTTTTCTGGAGCAAGGTGACAACACTGCATCTCCATCTGTTGCCTTCCTCCAGACTTGCAGCAGAGGCATGTCCTGGCCAATGGCAACCCCTGATAGGTCACCATCGACCAGATAGGAAGGAGGTGGTGAGCCAGCAAGCTGAATGGCCTCTGGATGGCCAGCAAGCTCAATGGCCTCCACGCTTCTCTGGTGTGGGCAGAAGGACACCCATGGCGGAGAAGTGCATAAAGGGTAAAAAAGAAAAGAAAAGGGTTTTTTTAAAAAAAAAATGTGGGGGATGCACGGATGTGCCACGGCATCCGTACAGTGACGTGCAGTTGCATGGCGGTGCATGGGCATGGCGGTGCATGGGCGCCGGCATGGTGGCACACAGGCACGGTGGCAGCTCCTTCAGAGGCAAACCCCACGCTTGCTCCTTAGCATGGTGACAACCCACAGGAGTGCAAGCGCAGTGTTTTGAGGGCTCGCAGCACCAATGCGCCATTGTCAAGATGGCCCCATAAACACAGGTGCATCATGTGGGAGCTGTCTGGCAACTTGGGAAATATATTAGTATTTATTACATTTTATTCTGAAGTTCCTGCTCTGTCCTTCCTTCAAGGATTTCGGGACTCATTTTATTTTTGTAACACCAACTCTTTACGTGTGAGGTATGTGTGAGTGAAAGACGTACAAAGCAAGAGGAACAAAATGTCAAAACACGTTGCACCAAGTGCAGAATACTTGAAACCAGTTTAACTACCTCAATGGTGTTTGTTTAAACAGGCAGTTGATAAGCTGCTGAATAGCATCTGCCTGGGTTTACATAAAATACATAAAATACATTAATCAAGAAATGACATTGTACTATTTTAAAAGTACTTATTGGCTAATATAGTAAGCTACGTAGAATGCTACTATGAGGTAAGGGGTAGGTAGTATTGTTGGGTAGGTTTTAAAGTGAAAATTTTCAATGTATGTAAATTAGTCAAGGTAAGCCTAATCTTTTACACCAGAGGTGTTGAACCTCATCAGCCTGAGGCACAAATTCAATTTCATAGAACTTCGTGGGTGCTACATTTTGGTGGTGGGTGGGGCTAAAGGTAAAACAGGACTGCGCCAAAATACCAAAAATGCTATCGTATTTTAGCTAAAAGCTCTTACTGGCAGCAAGTAAGTGTAAGCAGAGGCATTTCAGCCTTTTGGAATGAAGGGGGAAAACTGTGCAAAAGCTGGGAAACCACCACTGGTCAGGGGAAATTGTTTGGGCCCAGAGGGAGGTGGCTATCTGGGAACAGAGGACCAGATTTGGGACATGGGCATGTCCAACCTTGGACAACTGTAACAACAAGCGATAACACTCAACTTGTTCACACAATTTTACATTGAGCGAATGCATGGATGAGGGAGCAGGATCATGTTGGTCCCACTCAATATGTTCAACTGGGCCTGTATCTGCAAACCAGCAAGTCGCAAAAGCAGGACCTCTGATTGCACAGAGAACTGAAGTGTATATAGGTTCTTTGAACTCAGTGGTATCTACAGGTTCTGCTGATGTAAAGATATTGGCGGAGGCAGGACCCTGTTCCTCACCATGAAATCACTGAATGTGGAATTGTGTGAATGAGATGTTGGCAGGTGCGAAAGAGCCATCATGGATCAAAGACCACAGGCAGAACTTGCATCTCACTTGAGGTCATTTCAAACACAATGTGTTTCTGTGGAGGCAGTTGACACATTAGTTGCAAGTCATCGAGGCTTCAGAATGAGGTGGGAATGAGGAGTCAGAATAGACTACCCCTTGACAGTGCAGACATGGAATCATAGTTTTGAACATTGTCTGTGTAAAAAACAACCTACAAATAGAAAACTAGGTTGTTTTATTTACTTGCATGGAGGTTTTTTTTTTAACCATCCATCAGAGCAAGAGAAATAATAATAATAATAATAATAATAATAATAATAATAATAATAATAATAATAATAATAATAATAATAATATAAATGGTTTCTTACCCGCCTCTCCATTTGGATCGAGGCAGGGAACAACAATAAGTATAAATACATGAAATTGATTAAAAACATAGTACACATGATTAAAACATCCTAAAAACATCCTAAAATTCCACTGGGTAGGCCTGCCGGAAGAGATGGGGCGGTAGCTGCTGCTCCTCCTCCTCTGAGAAGCCCTGCTTGTATGCCACTCTACTGCTGTTGCATTTGCTGCAGCTGAGGACCAGGACCAGTGCGGTACTGCTGGCAGTACCTGCAGAGACCATCCTAGCAGTGGGGCGGTGGGGCCTGATCTGCCATCTGAGAGGAGAATCATCCTGCCTCATAGCAGGGCTGGCCTGTATGGTGGTGGTGATGTATTAGGAGACTAGCAGCTCTGGCTAAAATCAAGCTTCAGTCTCTAGAGAACTAAACACGTGTTCTGTTTCAAAACAGGAGTCGTTACACATTCCTCCCAAACAGTGATGCAAACCTAGCCGATGGTCAATGAATCTAAAAGAGCTTCTCTTTTTGAGTTGAGAAAATGTAAACAACAAAGGGAAAGACAATACAGCGTGGAGGAGAAATGTGTTACATCTAAGTAAAAGTATTCTTAGAGTCTGACTCAGCTTCCCTCCCTACTGTCCCAATCCAGGAAAAGTTAGCTTTTTAAAAATAATTATCTATTGATGTTGTTAAGAGTAGCAGAATGTATACCATGTGCTGTTCCTGGTTTTGGCAGATACATCTGAGCACATGTTTCTGTGGGTGGAATTGCCATATCAGGTTCTCTGGCAATCGTGGTTAATTTTTAATCCATATTTATGTCCTTTTTTTGGGTCTCCCTTTTAGGAGTTGTTAATACATAGCAGCTAACTAAAATCCCCTGCTTTTGATTAACCAATAGCTTAATTATCTGGTAGGTTTTGCTGCCCCTTGAACTTAGTAGTTGAGTGTTGTACAATGTATTGTGGACCACAAGGGAAGCGTTCCTCTTGTATTCTTGTTCATCTTGGCCTGTATTGCTGTGTCAGTCTTGATCAATCTGTTGCTGAGAATCAAGGCTATATAATGCCCTCATTTTCACTCTATGCAGGTTTATCAGACCTTTTTTGCAAGAGAAAGACCAACAGGATTTGGCTTACCTTTTTGATAAATCCAACAGAATCCCACTAACACCTTAGGTAACCTCCAGTGATACAATGACCTGCACCACTTCTTGCATTGAGTATAATATATGCAAATCTGTTCTTATGTTGTCAAAAGGTCATGTTGTAATTGTTAATCAGTTTAATGTATCTGCTACTTTTATCAGGTAGAGTATCTTCTTGGATTTTAGGAAGGGCTGACTCATTACTGGTCAGAATTAGATTTCGGGGGTTTTCTGGATGTTAAAGCTTCAGTCATGGTTTTCAGTATGGTGTCGTTCTTTTGTAAGCAAAATAATAATTTAGAATCAGAAACATTTACAGCAAAAGATTATACTTGGTCACCAGTGGAGGCTGGGGGCTCCGATTTCAGGGATGAAAGATCTGCTATGGACCTCATCCAGTTCAAACAAGGCCTTTGCTTGAGTTGCTGGACTTGTGTAATGTTCAACTCCTAACACCTGAAAATTGGAATTCCAGGCTACAATAACATATAGAAAATCACTAGAAAAAATGTGCAGCAAAGGCTATTAGCCTTAGCCAGTTTTATATCACAATACAAATCGGTCCTTGGTCAAAATGTTGGTGGGCCAGTCCAATGTGCGGTTTAGATTGAGTGGTTTGACCTCTGCCTTAAATGCATAATTTCCTGCAGATCACTGGTGTTGTTAGTCTTGCTAAACTAGTTATTTAGCTGTTGAACAGAATGGGAGAGTGCAAGGCATTACACTAAACCAAGTATTTTGAATTTCAGGTCTGTGGGCCAAATCCCAATAGAGGCTGATGGCTCTGCTGTCACTGGGTCAGTGAATCTGCTCTGGGTTTCAGTCAGAACCAGTCAAAACTCTAAAGGAGCTTTCGCTCCTTTAGAGTTTTGACTGGTTTTGACTGAAACCCAGAGCAGATTTACTGACCCACTGACATTCGGAGCCACCACCCTCTACTGCCAAAGCTGGTCTGCCTGGAATCCAAGTCTGGGCCTCAGGGTTCCCCAGAGGGTAATTCCTCTGGCCCCACCTCTTTTCTCTAACCATCAATCATTTCTGGATTTCCTGGCTTTTGTGCAATTTCCCCCCATTCTAAAAGGTAGAAATGCTTCTCCTAAGGCCTAGTTCTTGGCAGTAAGGGATTTAAGCTAAAATAAGCTGGTATTTTTGGCTCTGCTCAGCACTGGAAGGTGGCCCAAGAGCTTCTCCAAAATTGAATTTGGCCCTTGGACTAAAAGAGCTTTAATACCCCTGCACTAAACAATTGATTAGTGTGATGGGAATGAGCCACATTGAGCCTGAAGCCTATGGGCTAACTCTGCTTGCCTCCTCTTGGCACAGCTGTGAGTGCTGTTTGAAAGCATTTGCGTCCATTTTAGATTAACCATAGATTGTCATATCGTCAAGACCAACTAATTGTGGTTAAAATTATCTATGGTTTGTTTGAAACAGCCAACTTCATGCCATGGGTTTTGAAGATTGCTTGTTTAAACAAACCACAGTGAACATTAATCACAGTTTAGGATCTAGATTGGAAGTGAATTTGCAGCCTCCTCTATGGCTACATCAGAAAAGGAGAAGGAGAGCAACAAACCAAGCCACATTGCCTGTCATTTTCATCACACTAAACTATGGTTTAGCATGGTGTCCACAAGTGGTTAATAACTTTCAATGATCTCAAGCTTTGAGGCCACACTTTAAAAGGGGGCTGAATGGGTGAAAACTGCCTCTCTCTTCCTTCCTGTTTTTCGGTGTACTTGTTCAATTACAAAGAAGGTGATGGATTGTTAATGCCATGTAAGTGCTAGAGGCTGAGATGCTTTTGCTCACAACTCATACCCATTTTCATACTGCTTTTATTTCCTCTCACCAGATGCTGGCAATTTGTGCCAAATGTTATCTGATTTGGCTTTTACATTTCTGTTTTGAAATGTATATTATGCTAATGGAGCAGATGAGCTCAGATAAGAACTTCTGCTCCTGCTGTCACATGTTAGAAATCACATTCATTTTACCTCTGCAAGCTTAGAGTAGGATCTGAATTAATTTTACCAATGCCCGTGTGAGTGTCTCGGCATACTTTTTCTTGAGTCAACAACAAACTAAGCTAGCCAAAGTTCACAGAAAATGCAAAGGTCAGTGGATACGTATTTTTGTGAAGTGGGGTGACGGTGGTAATTCATTCTGATTCATACTAGCTTTTTTCAACACAGGGATATACATAATTATATTTTTAAAATGTCCTTCTTGGCATGCAATAGCTAATAATGTGAGATACTTCTAAAATAGCCCTTTTCCATTCATTGTGGCTGTGCAGCTGCTAGCCATTGATGTATTCAGGGAACTACTGATTTTAACTATTCAATGCAGGCATATTTGCATGTAGATTTCTGTTCAAAACTGTGAGTCAATTTGGAAAAGGTGAATCTAGATAAAGAATGGAGAATTTGATCTTGAAGGCTATGTGTTTGTTATATGTCCATAAAGCCACTTGCCTCCAAATTACATTTGTTGGAGATGTGATGCAAATGCAGCAGCCCACATGTTAATGTGGATGGGCTGATATTCCTGTGCTTCACTTACCCACACTCGCTCCCAGTTCAAAATGACGGGGTGCTCCTAGATCAGGGGTAGAGAATGATATTGGCTCCAGGGGCCAAATTGTCCCCAGTATCCCTCTGAAGATTTTTGTATCTGGTCACAGGGGCAGGGTGCCTGCAGCATTAACTGTTGTGATGAAGAGGGAATTTCATCAGGTGCTTCATGCATACAAATGACACCGGCTGAAATTCCCTTTCCTATACAACTGTTAAAGATATGGAAGTCCTGTCTGCCTTTTCATGTAGTCACCCTACAACTGAAGGAGGGCTAATGTCACTATCTTCAAAAGGGGCAAAAAGGAGAAACCTTGGAACTATAGGCCAGTTTGTCTGACATCAATCCCTGGGAAATTTTTGGAGCAGATTATAAAGCACCTTGAAAACAATGCAGCGATTACTAGAAGCCAGCTTGGATTTGTCAAGAACTAATCTGATCTCATTCTTTGATTGGGTAACCTCCCTTGTGGACTGTGGGAATGCTGTGGACATAATAAATCTTGACTTCAGCAAAGCTTTTGACAAAGTACCCTATGACATTCTGATCAGCAAACTAGCTAAAAGTGGGCTAGATGGAACAAGTACTAGGTGGATCCACAGTTAGCTACAGAGTCAGGCCCTTGCTAGACCCAGCTGGATAAGCCGGCAGGGAGGCAGGGCGACGGCGCGCTAACTTTAGCACGTGCCGCCCCGCCTCCTAGACGGCCGACGCGCAGGGACTACGGAATCCCTGTAGCGTCGGCCATTTTTGTTTTTATTTTAAAGGGGCCATGTGCGCTTTTCTGTTGGTCTGAGATGATCTGAGTCAGCGTGTGAATAAATTGAATATTTTATTTCAGATGTTTTGGATGGGAAGTTAATTGGCTGGCTTTGCTCCCTGTGAAATTTAAAGCCTAGTAATTAATTCCAAATTTGCATATATAGATATACACTAGCATGCAGATTTGTCATATGGGCTTTGGTACTGAATCTTTGGTTCCAAATCCTATCTAGCAGTGCTCCTGAATCCTGCCTAGCAATGCTCCAATGAGATTGGATTACTGTGAGATGCTCTATTGTGGTTGCTTTTGAGGTTGGCTCAGAAGCTGTAGCTAGAGAAAAACACTGTGCCTAGGCTGCTAAACAGCAAAGCTTACCAGGATTTCACCAATTCTGAAGGGATCACACTGGCTGCCAATAAGCTACTTAGTCAAGTTCAGGGTGCTTGCGTTGACATATAAAACCCTACATGACTTAGGTCCAGGGTGCCTTCTTCCTTATACACCTACCTGGATAGTAAAATCTAATGGGGATGCCCTACTAATGGCGTCATGCCTGCCACGGTTTCTATACATGGCGACTGAAGAGACAGCATTCTCTATATGGGCACCCTAATTGTAGAACTTCTTCGGTGTTGAGTTTTGTACGCCTTTGGCACCAAGTGAAGTCCTATTGTTCAATCACCCTTTTTGACTGAATCGGTTGTCATTAGATTTGGTAATTCATTATTTATCTGTGTAATGTCCTCTCTGGTTTTAGTGATATATTGCTTGTATGATTTTATTGTGTTTTTTGTATCGTGCCCCACTTTGGGATTATTTGATAATGAAAAGACACTTCCCTATGCCTGTTTGCATTCTCCTTCCCTCTTTATTGTTTACTACAACTTATTAGATTGTAAGCCTATGCGGCAGGGTCTTGCTATTTACTGTGTTATCTGTACAGCACCATGTACATTGATGGTGCTATATAAATAAATAATAATAATAATAATAATAATAATAATTTAAAATATTGTTAATTAATAATTTTATAACTCAGCGTTGCTTGAGTCCTGATTATCTCAGAGAATGTCTCCGCCACTCATGGCATTTGTGATCCTCTGATGAGCCGCTGCTTCTAATTCCATCTTATGTAGAGGCTAAACTACAGCAGAGCCCTGACACTCTGGAATTCACTTCCTGAGAGAGCCAGACCATCTCCTAAATTCTGTCTTTCCATAGTTATTAAGGGCGCAACCTTATCAAGATTGTGAACCGCCCAGAGAGCTTAGGCTATTGGGCGGTATAGAAATGTACTAAATAAACAAATAAATAAATCAAGATGCTCGTCAGCCTCCAAACTCAGAAGCAGGGCAGGAGGAGCACAAAGGTGATCGTTGCCTCCTGCTCCACTCGTTTCGCATTTTTGCTAGATGCACTTTTTCGCCCATCTTCCTGGGGCTCTGCAGAGTGGAGGGAGGCCGGAGGATTGTTCATGAGCCAGCCTCCCCATTCCCCTTCCCTTCCACAGAACCGCCCCCTTTCCCTCCTTTCCGAGGTCAACTTTGCAACCTTGGAGAGGCAGATAATGTGGTGCTCTCTGCACCGGCTCTGACAGTGTTCAGACTCCTGGGTTGGAGGCTGCTGTCTCCAACCTTGGATCTGGGAATCTGAACTATCCTATGCTCCCACCCCACCTCAGATGCTGACTGCAAACTATAGGATTGCTTTCTGCAAACCTTTGTATTTCATATAGTCTATTGGACATTCTGGTTGAGTTCTGCTGGCTGTTTATTGCTATCTCCTGTTGAGGTGTTGCCTCTTGGTTTTGCTGCTGCTTTTTGTTTAATTGTGTTTTTTTAATGGAGTAGTTTACATGGTCTCATAGATTGCCCTTAATTTTTGAACTCCTATGGAATTCTCTGATAAGTAGCAGCATACTGTATACATATTTTTCAATAAACCAAATAAATCTACAATGTTATTCTGAAGTAGTTGCTGTCAAATATGAAAAACCAGAATTTGCCCTTGAAACATTTTTATACTTTGTCTATGATGATGATGATGATGATGATGATGCCTTTTTCCCAGTACTGGGACTCAAGGTGGTTTACAAGATTAAAACATGTACAATTAATGGACAGTGTACAATTAATTCCACATTTATTTTATTTTATTTATTTATTACATTTTTATACCGCCCAATAGCTGAAGCTCTCTGGGCGGTTCACAAAAATTAAAACCATAATGAAACATCCAATATGTTAAAAACACAAATACAAAATACAGTATAAAAAGCACAACCAAGATAAAACCATGCAGCAAAATTGATGTAAGATTAAAATACAGAGTTAAAACAGTAAAATTTAAATTTAACTTAAAATTAAGTGTTAAAATACTGAGAGAATAAAAAGGTCTTCAGCTGGCGATGAAAAGAGTACAGTGTAGGCGCCAGACGGACCTCTCTGGGGAGCTCATTCCACAACCGGGGTGCCCCAGCGGAGAAAGCCCTCCTCCTAGTAGCCACCTGCCTCACTTCCTTTGGCAGGGGCTCACGGAGAAGGGCCCCTGTAGATGATCTTAAGGTCCAGGCAGGTACATATGGAAGGAGGCGTTCCTTCAAATAACCTGGCCCCAAACCGTTTGTTGTGGTTGTTTATTATGTTATAAAAAATAAAGAAATGGTTTTATATAAGTGTAAGTTCCTTTTTTAGTATTTAGTATATTATTATAGTAGTTGTGTGCCTTTGCTACTCATTGGTTGCTATCATTTACTTTTTGTGAACCGCCCAGAGAGCTTCGGCTGTTGGGCAGTATAAAAATGTAATAAATAAATAAATGTGACCGAGGCCACGCCCCCTTGGGAGCTGGACATGTTGAGTTGGCACCGCCTTGGGGGTGGGCATGTTGGGGTGGCCACGCCTCCTGAGGGCGGCCATTTTGTCCTCCTTTTTGGTTTCCAAAATATGGTCACCCTACGTTTAGGGCTTTGAATGTCAATACCAGCACTTTGAATCGGGCCCAGACCTGGACTGGCAGCCAATGAAGTTGTAAAAGGACTGGCGTAATGGGATCTCGCCAGCCAGTCCCTGTTAGTAGGTGGGCTGCCCTGTTTTATACCACATGTATGGAAAGTATGCTGCTTCTGTCTTCCTGATCTATGGATTTCAGTTCTTAAGGTCATTTAGTTATTTAAATGACCTTAAGGTCATTTAGCAATTGATCTCAGTGGCTTTTACTTAGGATCATATTTTCAAACCTCTCTTTGAACCTACGAAGATAATAGTTTTTCATTGTTTTAACTAGATTCACAAAAAGTGTTTGGAGGACATGATCTCTGAACACTGTTCAGAAAATGTTACTAAAGAAAAATGTGAAAGATAATGGAAAGTGGAATGTGGGCAGATACTCAATAGGTTGAAGCTTCAGTATAATCATGTGTGTAATTCCTGCATCTTTCTTGAAGAAGAACAAAACGGATGCTGAACATTCCGTAGAAGTCTAGTGCATTTTGCATAAACATTAAGTCTATGTTTAATGTCTAGTGCATAAATATTAGGTCCATGGGAAGGTTGAAGAAATAAAATTTCTACCAATTACTTCTGTGTAATCAGAACTGCATGCTTTGTTCCCAGGGGGACTTCAAGGGCTTTCACCAGAGTAGAAACTTTCCGTCGTTGTTATGGTGTGGCTTTCCAGGTTAAACAGCTGTCTGAGCCTTCATAAATATAACTCAAACCAAAAAGAGAAATACTTGGCCAGCAACCATCATTCTTGTCTGTTGCTCAGTTTTTAAAAAAGTCAGAGTAGATTTTTTTAAAAAACATTTTTATAGAAAAGTACTATGAAGTAAGAGGTTCCAGCATGGCAAAGTGCTACAAAATGATGTTGATACAATGCTTCATGGGCAAAAATATCTGCAATCAATTGAGATATTTCCTACAATGCCCAGTTGGGGGTGAATGAATCAAAGGTTTGGACACAACCGTATTCTCTGAGACTAACATAGCAGCTATACTGCTCTCTATACCAGTTGCTTACTATATTGACCCAAGACTTCAAAAATAGTCTTGGGGCCTTGCTAGACGAGGCCTTAGCGCGCTTTGAGGACCAGTTTCCCTGCTGTGCGTCCACATGACGCACAGGGGAATCCAGCCCTAGGCCACACCGAAGCCTCCCTTAACGCGCCATAAGCGAAGTCGCTTATGGCACGCCTTTTCCGCAGCTCAGGCCTGAGGCCGGGGCTGCAGAACGTCTAGCTACTTCCGTGGCTTTTTGCGGCTACTCGCTTTGCGAGTAGCCGCAAAAAGCCACGGACTGGGCACAGTGCTGAGCGCTGTGCCCATCGGGCCAGGGGGGGAATCCCGGGGGGGGCGACACAGGAGAGGGAGAGGGAGGGCTGGCACAGGGTGACGAGGGGGAGGGAGGGCTGGCACAAGGCGACGAAGGGGAGGGAGGGCTGGCACAAGGCGACGAGGGGAAGGGAGGGCTGGCACAGGGCGACGAGGGGGAGGGAGGGCTGGCACAAGGCGACACGGGAGAGGGGGAGGGAGGGCTGGCACAGGGCGACACGGGAGAGGGGGAGGGAGGGTGGGGAAAGAGGGGGCAGGGGGCTTAATTTTTAAAAAAAACCTTACCTTGTCCGCAGTCTTCGGGGCGCACGTGGCCCCTTTAACAAAACAAAAAAAATGGCCGACGCTGCAGGGCTTCCGTCGTCCCTGCGCGTCGGCCGTCTAGGAGGCGGGGCGGTGCACGCTAAAGTTAACGTGCCATCGCCCCGCCTCCCTGCCGGCTTATTCAGCAGGGTCTAGCAAGGCCCTTGGTCAATTTAGATTACCAGAGGACACACATTCACATAATAATGATGAGCTTACATTGGATAGAATTTTCTCCCATTAATTGTGGTTGTCTTCACTACCAAAAGACTTCAGTCAGTAATATATGTTACAATACATGCACACATGTGTATTGAAACCCAGAGGTATATGCAAAACCTGGGCCAATTAAACAGATGTATAAAGACAGATGTATTACTTCCACACTTGCCATGTTTGCTACAGAAAATATGATGAAATTAATACAAGTGTTCGTGCCATGGATGGAACATGTAGTACTGCTCACCCTAGAGTCAATGAGTGAATTTAATTTATTTATGTGAAGACAGATATAATATGAAAACAGAGATTGCAGCAAATTCTTAAGCTGTGGTGTGACTCTGGCTTCCCCTCCAAACTGGATTCAGTACATAAATCAACAGAAATTATAGATGTGCATACCAGTGTATCGAATGCTTACTCAGTCTGTGCTGTGGGGCAAGGGGGCACCCTTTGTCTGCTTAACAACAACAACAACAACAACAGTTCAAAGTGCAGCATGAATGTTCATGTGTTGTCCATTCGAGCAAAAAAGGTGAGATTGAATTGCAAACAGCGACAAGTGAGTGCCCAAATGAGACCCATAACCCGTGGATTCTTTGATGATAATGAATTCACAACATGGACCGTAGCCAAGTTGTCACACCAAAAGTGTACTGCAGAATTCTCCAGAAGTTCAGCCCATAACCAGATCACAACCACTATGGGGAAAAGTTCCAAAAATGTCATGTCTTTACAAATATCTGAAGTCTTCCAATGGGACGGCCAAGGCTGGGCGCACCAATGGTCTTGGAAAATTACACCAAAGCCATGGGCCCCTGAAGCGACAGAGTGCACCTGAAGCTGGGCCTCAAGCAACAATTCCCGTCTCCAGAATGACACCCCATTGTATTGAATCAAGAATCTCTTCCAAACCTCCAGGTCTGCCCTCTTATCAGCTGACATGCATATGCGATGGAGGGGGCGCTTAGACCCCTTCATGGCATCATATAATCGTCAGGTGAATGCCCTTCCAGGAGCTACCACCCGACAGGCAAAATTTAGATGGCCGACCAATTCCTGGAGCTGAAGGAGAGTGACCTTATAAGTCATAGGATATGGCAGATCCTTCCCCCCTAAGGCCATAAACAGAACTACAACCTGGGGAGTGGGGAATATCCCCAAGTTTATTATTATTATTATTATTTATTATGTTTATATCCCGCCTTTTTCCTCCTTAAGGAACTCAAAGTGGCATGCGTAATCCTCCTCCTCTCTATTTTATCCTCACAACAATGAGCCTGTGAGGTACGCGTCTATCCTAGTGGGCAGCAATCCATTAGCCTGCTTTTCGGAGTCAAACTCCCAACATGGACTACAACAATTAAAAATACAAAATACATAGGAAAGGAAAGGAACCTCTCATGCAAGCACTGAGTCATTACTGACTCTTGGAGGGACGCCAGCTTTTGCTGACGTTTTCTTGGCAGGCCTTATAGCGGGGTGGTTTGCTGTTGCCTTCCCTGGCCGTTATTACCTTTCTCCCAGCTAACTGGGTACTCATTTTACCGACCTCGGGAGGATGGAAGGCTGAGTTGACCCGAGCCGGCTGCCTGAAACCAGCTTCCGCTGGGATCAAACTCAGGCTGTGAAGAGAGTTTCAGTTGCAGAAACTGCTGCTTTACTGCTCTGCGCCACACGAGGCTCATACAAAATACATAATCCAGCCCTATACATAGATCATTAAACAAATAAGATATGTCAAATAAAATAGCAGCAAATAAAGCCTGTTAAAAGCTCAGTATTCTAATATGATTCAAACTTAATTTCTTTAATTTCCCTTCAATTTATTTGTTGACTTAATAATTAAAAAGGACACTTTTAACAAAGTGAAAACATTCCTTCGTTTCATTCTACTTGGCTACTGATGGCAAAATCTAGGCTTCTAAATTCTCCAAAGCTGAGATTTGAAAACTACGGTTGGTCCTGAGCCATTTTACCAGATTTATTTTTCCACACTTTGGTGCAATTTTGACTGTTAGCTTGTTTGTCTGAAAGGAGTGCTTTGGGGTGTTCAGAAAGAAAGTACCACTAGGGGGGTTTGTGTGTATGTTTTTGCTAAAAGAAAATACGGGGGAAAGGGTGGGGTTTTTTTTGTCCTTTGGGATGTTTGTGTGTGCTTTCCTTGTTGCGTAGATACAAGTGCGCGTGTTTGCAACACCCTTCAATGCTAATGAAATCAACATGTATAAATAAATGCTGTAGTTTCTTTAAAGAAGAAAACAGTGCTTTAAAGCACATGTTTGTGCTCGTTCTGTACATAAAGTATGTAAGTGCGTTTACTGTAAATTGGAAAAAAGTAAAGAAATTAATTAATTAGCCCACATATAAATCATATGGTGCAAGGCTTATGATTTCTTAATGGTGGTTTCAAAGATCCTTTTTTGGCTGCATGTCTGTTTATGTGAAATCCAACTTTTTCATATGTCCACAACAAAGTTAGGGCTTTTAGAACAACAGTAGAAGTGACAATAGCTGCAACAAATATCTGCACACACACAACACCCCGTGTAAAGTACACTTTGGATTCTTGCAGGAACTGTGTGTTCTAGACTAAGAACATCTTACCAAAATTGTTTAAAATAGGGAATACTTCAAGCCTACCCTTACAGTAGTGCAATCAGGATTGCCAATAAACCATTTAAGAAACAAACAAAAATGGAGATACTCAACTTATGTTTTTGGCAGGCTTCTAATACAGTATCTGTGGGGGGTAGGGGGAGTTCATATTTTTTTTCTCCACACTTCAAAAATGTATATTTTGTATGTGTCATACACATACACATCTCTGTGGGGACAGACTGTACTAATATCATACCAACTTGAGTGCTATTTTGCTATCCTCCAAGACTAGGTTCATGCTTGATTGTGCTTATAATGCCAAACCATACTTAAACATTATGTCAGAACTACAGATTAGCAAAGTGTTGGCTCTCTGACTCAGCTTTCACATTTTTTGCCTGCTTATACTTGAGGAAGGAAAGGTGACAGTCCAGCTCGTGCCATAAACAAAGAAAATGGAGGGAGATAGGAGCTTGGGTGGTGGATGATGAAGGCAGACAGCCATACAGAATAACAATGGAGCAGCAGGAACCTCTTGCATCCGAACTAGAATGAGTAGGTGAAGCAGGTTTGCATGGAAGCTGGGCTGTGAATTTGTGAGTGATATAATGCTGGAATAACAGACTTAAGTAGCTGTGGTGTTTTGTGTGTGTGTGTGTGTGTGATATGCATGTTGTGGTGATGCTAAAAGTGATAATGGTGTTAGTGCTTAAAATGATTTGCCATTGATTCAAGTGAATATTGCCTAAGCTACAGAAAAGTCAACACTGACATGGGAATCAACCAGCTAGTTTTTTTGCATCTAGATGTTACCAAATCACATCAGGGGTCTGCTGTCAAGACACTGTAGTGTCATGTGAGTTCTACAGTAGTGAATGTTTACAGCTGCTCCATCTTTTCCAGCATGAGCAGTATCAAAGATCATTACAGGTTCCCATGTAGTCATCACCACCATTTGCTATTAGCAGCATGCTATGTTTTTTGCTACATCAATCAACAGAGCCTACTCTCTTAAAATAATAGGAAGTAATAAATAGCATATCAATATCCCTATAAATAGTATACCATTATCACTAGCAAAGGGCTTGCCAGGCCTGTCTTGTGATGGCATTGAGGAACTGATAAGAAGTGGGGAGTGATTCATTCATTTCACATTTTAATTTGCACCGACATAATTCACACTTCCCAAACTAATATGTGAATTGGAATGCAGTTATCCTTCAGTTTTCGGTCTCCTTCAAATTTTGCAATGCAGTTCTCTGATTTTTAAAAATGCATACATTAAGAGGCATACAAAAATGCATGCAAAAGTGCATACAAAAATACATCTGGATATGTGAGTAGATTCTTTACCAAACAATTTGCAAACTGATGTGGAAATGGGACAGGATGAACACGTGCTTCAGTAAGTTCAAAAGTTGTAGAAATTGAAACAAACATATTTGTCCACCTCTAGGGACTGGTAGGGAGTCATCAGGGGTGGAAGGATTTAAGGTTGTAGCAGACACAGCACAGCTGGACTGTCCTTGGCTGACCATTTTAAAAATTGTTTTTAGATATATGTTGTCTATGTGTGTGCTAACTGTTTCTATGTTTTTGACATTTTTCTACTTCATATAATGTATTTTTAATGGTTTTTAATTTTTGAGAACCACCCAGAGAGCTTTGACTATGGGGTGGTATAGATGTATAATAAATGAAATTAAATGAAACAATAGGGACAAAGGCAATTTCTTGCTGGCGATGTGTCAGGCTCCATAACTGCCTTTGCTTTCTCCACCATGTTTTAAGCTTGTGGGGGCAGGAATTCATTTGCATTGTTAGCTGTTTAACTCCATAAAGTCAAATTAAACAAGTCAGGTGGGAGAGACCTGACAACACTACACAAGGCCAGTTAAATACTTTTTATACAAAATTTATAATACCTGATGGTACAATAATGCCAATTAGATTTTCAAAACACCCATATCAATTATAGACAGTCAGTCCACTTTCCAAAAACAACAACATTGGTTATATCTGGTGGTCAATTTTGCAAAACAGCTATATCAGTTATATCAAGCAGTCTACGGACTCCCAGTGTAATTCTGTTTTGATGATGAAAAGTCTTCCTCAGGTACTCCTATAGACATAACACATTCTAATAACAATGTACAGAAATGGTAGTGTTGAAAAATAGTTTCACTTGCTTGAGTGTATGGTCTACTGGTCTGTAAAGGCAAAATAGCCCACTAATGTTTTTGGGTTAAGAATGAGATAAAACCCTCTGATATTTCCAGCTCATCCTTTCCAGTTGTTATTCAATCAGATCTACACCAAGCAGGATTTAACACTTTGAAAATGGTTTGAAAACTCTATATGGAGTGTGTTATGGGCTCCAACAGTTATCAATACTGTTATAAATCATTTTAAAGCAGTAGTTGTAGATCCTGCCCTGGCATGTGTATTTTGGTTTTGATATTGGGTATCTTGTCTTTTTTGTTCTGGATATCTCTATAAAGAGACATGTATAATATAGTTAAATGAAGCTGTAAACCATGTAAACAGACTCTTCATTTTAATGTAGATATTAATTCTTTTAAATTCTGGAATAGCAAGAATTCTAATTGCACGATTGAATATCATATTCTTCATGTTTTGTTTAAATGTATAAAATCTTTTTTAAAACATAGAAATCCTGTGTTATGTAACTGTTTTTACAACTGAACCCATTGAATTGGATCCTGACTTAGCATAGACTTGTTGAAAGAAACTGGACTTCAGTTACTCACAACTTACATCTCATTAATTTTGGTGGGTCTACTCTAAGTATGGCTAAGTCTAGATTTAACCCATTGTCATTTTTAGAACATGTGAATCCACTGACCTTCTGAGTGGTGCTATTTTAGGCAAGTTCAAAATGAAAAACTAAGTAGATTACTGTGTACTGATGTACACATTTTTGAGCAACAGTCACCTTCCCTTAACACCCCTCAGAATATCTTAAAATTCCTGTGAGGTAAGGCCATGACCCAGCCCTTGCACGAAAAGCTATGGAATTCTTTAGGCACTGCAGATGTGCTGTGTTTAAGTCTTGGTAGAATGTATTATTTTGGATTTATTATTTTTAGAACATTATGACATTACATCCATTGGATTTGCTTTTGTTCTATGTATGGCCTTTCTCTATGGCATTTCTCCTTTAGCATTTGGCATGCAACTACCTTGTACATTTGCATTAGTGGTGGGGAACACTGAGTTGCATCCAAATGTGGCTGTCCATTAGCAGAATGGAAACTGCTAGCAGAACAGAATTCCCTTCCCCACTGAAGCCTTCTGTGCACCCTCTCCCAAATCTGCTCTGGAGGGTTGGGGCCCCTCTGGAGCAGATGTGGCATGTGCATGGGAGGGGGCTGCAGGGGGAGGGAGAGAGGAGTGAATGGGAAAATACATTGCACAAGCAGATATGCATCCATGCAAGAGTTGGATCCAACCCACTGTGATTCTAGAGTGCTTCTGCATGAGTGATGGCTTTTTAAAAAAAAATCAAAGTTGGCATGCGTTTTATTTTCAGGAATAGTTAACTGCCAAGTTGGAAGCAGTAATAAAGTATCTTCAAACCACCTCCAATTGCTAAGTGCTCTTCTGTTGCTTACTTTTTGATATTCAAAAGCATGACTCAGCTCATCAAAGTCACGGGATAAGATTGGAAACCTTTGGGTTTGGTATGGTCACCTCCCAGGATATGAGTCTTTCATCAGGCTTCCAAATGGTTCTTTGCCAATGTTAGAGCTTCATTTTCTCAATTTGTAGCAAGACTAGATTCTTCCCATCTCACACTGCTTCAATGTGGACAGTAAGCAGGATATCCTTCATGCTTTAGATTTTTAATGAGATCCATTAATGAGCATCCAAAGCAAAATCTAAATCAAAAGCTTAGTAAGAAGCTGTCCTGGCAGAAGCAGATCGTTATGACTGATCTTTTGCCAAAATTCTGTTGTTGTTGACTGATCTTTGGTTTTTAGAAGCATTCATTTTTAAAGGCAAAACCATAGCTATATTTCTTAAATGTGGTGTATTAAAACTGTGTTGTACCACTTGGCTAAAAATGTGGTGCAGCGGTAGACTAAAAATGTGGTGCAGCAGTAGGCTTCAAGTATGTCAACACGTCCAAATATTTAAGCGATACTAACTTTTTGTTTTCTCTCCACAGCATGAGAGAGGTTCCAGTACTTCGGCTTTCTGATCAAAGTAAGTGATCATGAACAAAAAGATTTAGTGGAAGAAAATGTGCAGTCTGAGACCCCCTGAGACTGGGAGGGCATCAGCTAATAGTGAAATGAAAATAATCTTTCATTTCTTAATGATAATACACCTTCTAAAGAATACCTCTCAGTAGTGCATGATTAGTGAGGTGATAGGACCATATACACTGGAAATAATGCAGCCCTGGCATTAAATCATGTGCTATATTGGCAGTAGTTAAAACAATGTTACGGTACGTTGTTTTTTCCTTTCAAGGTGGAATAATTAAGCATGTTTTCAAGATGGTACATGTAAAGCTGGATTTCAGCTTGCTCATGGGGCTTAAAGAATGAAGAATGAATGAAGCATAGTTTTGATGGAGGAGGAGAAGGCTATCAATAGCTATGAGTTCTGATGACTATATGCTACCTCCAGTATCAGAGGCATTATACGTATATAAACCAGTTACTGGGGAACCTGTGCGGGAGTATGCTGTTGTACTCATGTCCTGCTTGTGTGTTTCCCACGGGCAGCTAGTTGACCACTGTGTGAACAGAGTGCTTGACTATATAGAGCCTTGCTCTCTACTATTTTTTGATTCTAGTATTCTATGATCTAGCACAGCTCTTCTTATGTTAGAAGTAGAGCTGTGCATTCTAATAGGTTCTGTGCCTAAAGACTAATGAAGTAAAGAACAGGCTACTGTTGTATACTGATGGGGGTGGGAAAGGGGGCAACATTGGAGACATTCGACATTGAAAGCAGCATTCGTTTGTATGTGTGAGAGAAGGGTTGTACCTAATGTCAGTCCTACTTAGAGTAGAACCATTGAAATTAATGGGACTTAAGTTAGACTAGCATTGAAATTGACATTTCAGCAGAAGTACCCTTTCAGGTTTACAGTCAGTTTTAACTTGCTGGATTCCCCATTTCCAGGATAGGGAATCTGTGAAGCCTGCCCCAGATTTAAACAAATAAACAAAACCAACATGCCTAGTTACAGCATTAGCTCAGGGCTTCTCTGCTACTGAAAGAAAGGTGTACGGTTGTGACTCCCTGACTGCTGAGCTCCTAGTTAACTCAGACTGGAGGTGATATGGTAAACAGGAAGGGATTTATAGGGGTTGAAGGAAGACAAGTGAGGGCTCTAGGATCTATTCTAGACAGAGGGGTAGAATCAAGAGGTGGGGAAGAAGCAGAGAGCTCCAGCTATTGGGCGGTATAGGAATGAAATAAATAAATAAATAAATAAATAAATAAATAAGCTGAACCATTGCAAGAGGTGGTCAGGTATCCCCAATGATACCTGGTATTGGTGAATGCAGAAAATCCATATGTTTACCGAAGGAGGAGTTTTGGGGGAAGGGACAAAGCTGAGTGATGGTTGAATCTCTGACTTCTCCAGGTAGAGCTGGGAAAGAACTAAACTATGGAATTTGCTACCACAAGATTTAGTGATGGCCACCACTTTGGATGGCTTTAAAGGGGGGTTGGATAAATTCCTGGAGGAGAAGGCTATCCGTGGCTACTAGACTTGATGGCTATGTGCTACCTCCAGTATCAGACAAAAGGCTATATATACCAGGTGCTGGAGAACAAGGCTAGGAGAGTGCTGTTGCATCTGTGGCAGGATCTACACTACTGCTTTAAAATAGTTTATAACAGCAGTGACAACTGTTGAGGCCCAGGACACACTCCCTATACTGTCTTCAAAATGTTTTCAAAGTGTTATATCCTGCTTAGTGTAGATCTGGCCTGTGTTTTGCTGGCGGGTTCGACAGCTGATTGGCCACTGTGTAAACAGAGTGCTGGACTAGATGGACCCTTGGTCTGATTCAGCATGGCTCTTCTTATGTTCTTATCCCTGACTGAAATCCTGGAGACCCAAGGTCATTCAATGAAGACAATTGCAATTCTGAGTGAGGTGTAAGAAAGAATGGGTTTTGAGGCTGAGAGATGATGACTCATGATGCTGTAAATCAGGGTTGGGCTACAACAGGAGATATGTGAGCATTTTTACCCACCTACCCCTTACATGGGTACCACTGGGAGGGAGGTTTTTTTTTTTAAACATCACCACCAGTTTGCTGCTCAAATTCTGCAGCAAACTGTTGCATAGCAGTTAGTAGCTCTAAAAGGGCTAAATGTAGTTTGCTATCACGGTAAATTTGATCTTTTTAGTATTCCATACTGGCCACTGAGAGCATACTTAGCTTTATAGCAGGCTAAATTTGTTATTTTTAAGGTTCCATAGGTGCTATAGAGCACCATTTTGTTTCTAAAAATAATAATTAGGTATCTCAGGGGTGGGGGTACATGGACCCCATGGGCCATGTGTTTCCCACCCCTGCTCTCAATGTTCATTGCCCCAGTGTATGCAGAATCCCTAAGATTTCAGTTGACAGGGGAGAGAGCAGTTACAATAGGAATTAATTTAATTAAGAACACCTAAGAAGGGTTGATTAATGACAAGTAGACTGAACTCGTGACAAGAAAAGACTCTTGAAGGATTCACTCACACAAGCCAATCAGCACTACTTGTCATGACTAGGGCCTTAGCTAGACCTACTGGTAAATCCGTGATGGACGAGGGGAGACCCCATGATGCAAGAATCGCGGGATGTCACCCTCATTTACACGTAAGGCGAGGCGACCTCACAAAGAGAGCCATGGCGCTCGCCATGTTTTTTACTTTTAAAGGGGACTACATGCATGAACGATCGTGCACAGTGTTTTTTTTTTAAATGGGTTTCGCCGCTCCACCCACCCTGCCCCCAATGGGCACAGTGCTCCTGGGGAGTGCTGCGCTCCGTGTGCGGCTCCTGGCTCTGTGCGAATAATCGTGCAGAGCCGGGAAAAGCTGGGAAAAGGGGCCACAAGTTAGCTGTCTCGGGCTCAGCTTGAGACCGTGGGGAAAAGGGAGGGTTGATCCCTGCCTGAGCCTGGGATCCCTGTACATCATCTGGATGCACAGGGATGAACTCAGGTATCACCCCAGGATATAGCCTGGTCTAGCAAAGGCCTAGGTCTGTTCCCCTTAGGCTGAGGGAAGGAGTTTTAGGTGATCAATCAGAATCAGAAGAGACAGTATCAGAAACATACCAGCCTATATGGGGAGCAGGGGAGGTGATTCTAACACGCTCTTCACCAGCTGGGAACGAACCTTCACCAGATCTTATCTCTGAAAACGTTAACAACACACAGTCAGTGGGAAATCAGTATTCTTCCAAGGGGGAGGGCACTTCAAGGCTAGCTGATCATAGAGTATGCGGCAGATTAAAATGGGCGGAGCTAAAGGAAGGTGAGAGAAGGTCAGCCCGGCTAGCTTCTCGCCAAAGGCTTCTTCAGAACTAGTCTCCTTGAAGTTAAAGCATTCTGGGAAAGGGCTTTCCGTTCTTCTTGAAAGGGCAATTGTCTCGCTTAGTTTGTATAGTGTTGCCTAGAGGAAAGTTCCTAGAAGTTGGACTTTCTTCAGGTGGGAGGAGATGTTTATTGCCTGAATAAAGATTTGTGGATTACGTGGCAGACCTCTTTATTGTCTCCCAATAAGGCAGGAGGTTTTGGGAAACAAGACACTATATCTGCTAGAATGGGAAACTGGTATGTTGTATTTGATGGAATCCAGCTCTTATGTATTTATTTACTTGTTTGTTTATTTATTTATTTTTATCGTGTTGGTCTCTCCCCCACCTACCCCAAACTCTCCATCCAAATAATTGTCAGGGAAATTAGTTTATGACTTCAAGAAATCACTCGTCATTGTTCAAAGAAGTAATTCTATATAGCTGTACCAGCCAAGAGTGTGGGCCACACATACTTTATGCATTAACTTACAGGTGGTGGGTGGATAGGCTGGGCTTAATGAAGCCAGAGAGACGCTTTAAGACAGCCAATTAATCAAAACTGGCTATTAGAGAATTGATTCTGTACTTCAAATAGGGGCTTCTCTCTACAGACTCTAGCCTTAGCTAGACCTAAGGTTTATTCCGGGATCATCCCAGGGTCATCCCCCTGGAAGCAGGCAGGGACGATCCTGGGATAAACCTTAGGTCTAGCTAAGGCCTCTGTTGACTGTGACAAGAATACTGGCTTTTTCTGCAACAGTCAGCCTGTAAGACGGAATAAGCACTAAATATCTGTGTAGTACTAGTAGGAATAACAGTCGAATATTTGCTTAGTAATTGCAGAAAAATAAAGTATGTTTGCTGTATAAAAAGAGGAAGCATGCGTCTATGTTCTCTGTTCCCCCGCCCCGCCCCATTTCCCCCATCCTTATCAAAATAGCCTCTGGAAAAAACATTAATAAAATTTACTTGTTCTGATCTTCAGTGATTTCCATCAATTAAGCCCTGTGCATTTTGTGGACTTTATCTAATAGTAGGATCAAGAAGCAGTCTTAACAGGCAGAAAGAACCATAGAAGCCTTGTAAGAAGTTAGTGGAAAATGAGGCTCTAGAGAAATGACTCATCATCACTGCGACACTATAATTACATTGAAAGCAAAGATGATACGACTGCTAAGCACGCCCCATTTCCGTCAGTCGTAACTCAGGGGCAGTGCTACTGGATTCAGTTTCCTTTGGATGAGAGAACACTGGAGAAGTATGGTGCCTTTGTAATACTTGCTTTATTTTCAAGCATACATGCTTTGACTGCTACAAACCCAGCAGCAAAACTTTTTATCCTGCGCTGGTTTTCCAGAGAGCAACTAAACCTCAAGTCACTTAAGCCTCATCCAATTACAGCTCTCTTGCTCCCATTCTGCCTCTCAATCATACTGTAAGGGCACCATTTCTTTGAACCTTCCATTAGCCAAAGGATGTCACCTTCTAAAGGCAAGGCAAGGAGATTTCAAGCCATTCAGGGCATATTCATGTTCTTTTGTTATAGTCCCTGGCTACCGATTTGTTGCCAAGTCAGAGGTCCATTCACAGTAGAGCAGGAAGCCAAACTCAGAACAGTACAATAACAATAACAAATAAAGGGCAGCACTCTGCTTTGCAGCATGGCAACCCCCAGTTAAAATTATTTTAAAATAATCTTAAGAAATAAAATGGAAATTGGGAGATTCAGGGAACCTTGTGGGCACCAGATCTACACTGCTATAAAATGCTTTAAAGCATTTTATAACAGTTTTGAAAATGATATATGGAGTGTGTCCTGGGCCGCAACAGTTGTCAAAACTGTTATAAAGCTCATTAAAGTGCTTTAGCCTGCCCAGGAGAGGTGTCTGTGAACACATTGGCACCATGTTAGAAAAACCAGACTTAAGAGCAAATTAGAGCAGCAAATTCTTCCCGAGATTGGGAGGCTGTGCAATTATATCCCCAGAGCCAGTATCAGTACTTAATTTGAGGAGAGCTGAATTATGGAACTCCCTGCTACAAGGAAGTAGCTGTGGCAAAGAATTTAGCCATTTTCAAAGAGGGATTAGGTATCAACATAAAATATAAGCAATGGCTGCTGATTATGCCAAACCCCACCTCCATCTGTCACCATTTTGTGACTGGTGAGTCTCAGTCATTTTCAGTTCTCTCAAGCAGGCTGTGGGAGTAGAAAGATTGAGAACCCAATGATGTGGAGAAATGTGTGGAGTGTAACACTTAGAAAATTATCTAGTCCTAATCCACTGCAATGTTCACACACAGTTCTCAGAATGGCACCTTTTGATTGCAAAGGCTGAAGTAGCCTTTTCCATGTCTGCCAGATTCCCACCCCCCTACTACTCAGTGACAACAACTTTCAGTGTTGTGATGTAAAATCCTTCCTACAAAGTTGTGTTTTGGTAAAAGAAATCCAGTTTTCCTAGTATCAATGGAGTAATGACGGCTCCTTTATTTATCCAATAATAAAACAATTACCTGGACAAGTCTTTTGGTGGAGAAAAACCTCACAAAACTTTCCTAAATAAAGAGTGGGGGAAGAATGGTCACTGCGAAAAACAGACAGGTGGGTGAAGAAGTTTACCTGCTTACCCTTCATAAGCTGTTTTTGGGGACTGTTGTTTGTTATTTAAAGAGATAATGCAAAGCAGTAGAAACACGTTTAGTGAGCATGTTTTCAGAATGGCAGAATAACCTATAGCTGTTTACATTTCTAAAGTGCTATGTCGTTGCTGTTTTACCTTGGTTTTCCTCAGAATGTGGCTTTCTCCAAACCAGACCTAATTCTGTGTGGACAATAATCAATTGAGACTTCTTCAGAAATGTGCTCCTAATTCCTTTTCTTGGATCACCTAACAATAGCGGCTGTAGGCTATGCAAAGCATTCTCTTTTCTCAGTGGCTGATGGGATTGGCCTAGCAATGAACTCAACTTTGTTAGCAAGCTTAGGCTCCAGAGCTGTGAATCAGCCGTGCATGAGGCAGTTGTTCCTGGGGTTTATTTGCTGTTTGGCATCTTTCTTTTCTTGTCTTGTACCATTGACTGAATATTTCAGAGGTTGAAGAAATGTGTCATATAACCAATAGAAGTAATGTCAAATATAAAGAAGTGAGTTGGACTGAAATGGTTTTAGAAAGCAATTGTGGAGACACTAGAGGCAAAACTGCAGATTTGTTGTACCATTTATTTAATCTGTTTTTAAAAACACTTATAGACCACCTTTCCATTAACAAGAATAATCAAGGTGGATAACAACAGAGGAACAAAAATTATAATAAAAATATATATCAAGAACTAACAATGAAAAAGAAGCATATTAAAAAACAACAAGAGCAGGTCAGATGTGTAGCATTTTATTACACCTTTTTCATACCTCCAATACTTTGAAATTCTTTGGCTGAGAGAGAATTTTTTTCTAAGGCCTTAGCTAGACCTAAGCTTTATCCTGGGATCGTCCCGGGGTCATCCCTGTGCATCTAAATGACACACAGGAGATCCCAGGAGCAGGCAGGGACGATCCCGGGATAAACCTTAGGTCTAGCTAAGGCCTAAGAAGCTGCAAAGCATGTAACTCAAAATGCAACACTAGCTGACTTCTGTATGTCCTCCTATATATATATATATATATATATATATATATATATATATATATATATATATTACTGTTCACTAATATTCAGATAAAAGACAGAATCAGTATATAAAGAACAGGTTAAAGTCATAAAACCAAACATGTATTCTGAGTAGGAGTGCTTATTAACCTTTCTTTGCTGGTATTCTTGGGAAGCTTTAATCTGGGGGGGGAGACCTAGACGCAGCTATTTCTATGGATTTGACAGATCAGACCACCTTTTTTTGAGTGGTGCTCTTCCAGCTAACAGGCATTATACTACCCTTATTACCTGCTATAATAGGTGGTAGCTTAATTACTTTGGGCATGTCTACACAAAGAGTTTGCCCTGAGGTGGCTTCGCAGCAGCGGCACGTCACCTACATGACACAGCCGCTATTGCGAAGTCATCCAGAGGCAAACCCTGAAAACTCCGCTCCAAAAAAGTTGGGCACTTAACCCAACTTTTTTGGCAGTGAAGGCTTGTCATAGCCCATGGCACCCCCTGATTGGTCATCATGAGCTGGACAGGGAAGGGGGCAGCCCCGTGCCTCTGTAAAAGTTTTTTTTAAAAAAGAACGGGAGGAGAGGAACGAAGCCATTCCTCCCCCCTTTTATTTTTTTTATTTGAATCTGCACAGCTGCACAGATACAGATAAAAATAAAATAAAAAAGAATGTGTGTGGGGGGGGAGGAATGGGCAGCCAGAGGGAGGAGAGGTGGTTCACCCAGAGTCCCTCTCCTCGCATCCTTCTCTACCTGCCTCGTTCTCCCCTGTTTGTTTTTTTTAATATTATCTGTATCTGCATTTTCATACCACTTTCATAGTGTTATATCCTGCTTGGTGTAGATGTGTCATGGGCCCCAACGGTTGTCAATGCACTTACAAAGCAGTAGCGTGGCTCCTGCCTTTTATATTTCGCTTTCATACTGCTTTCATAGTGGAATATCCTGCTTGGTGTAGAAGAGCCCCCCCCCCCCACTCTCTCTCTCTCACACACACCTACCTCAGTTGGTACCAAGAAAGCTATCTCATGGTGCACTGGTACCTGCAGCCATCATGTTGCCTACCCCTGTTTTGCATACCTTTTCCCTTCCATGTATTCTCTTCTGACTCTTAACACAACCATTTGAATTACCATCAGTCATAATAGCAAGGTCTCTGTTGGTAAACAGTTCATTGCTTTTCCTGATTAATGAAGTTCCAGCAGATGGAGGTTGCTGAAATTCCCTATTCAACACACCTATTAAAGCTTTCCTCTTTTGCATCTGGCCACCCTAGTTATGAGCTCAATTATTAGCACTCTTTTATATTTACTATATTATTATTAGGGAAATCAGGTGGTGTATTTTTTAATTCAGTTAAAGAACTTTGTGAGCTTTTTGACTGCACGTTGGATCTTTTCTTGGGTGGTGCTTTGAAGCTGATAAGCTCTGAGCTTGATCCTGAAACATTTATCTACAATGAGACCAGAGCACTTCTGGTTTATGTGCAAAATGCTTTCACATGCTAAAAGTTCCTTGAGATGAGTCTTTGGACACTAGGTAGATAATGGATCCTAGAATCCTTGCAATGCAAGGGGGCAAGTGTGAAATATTTCCCAACTGAAATAAATGTCCTTCTTGTGAAGGGCTTATTTATCATCATGAAAGTTGGGATGTATGGTTGTATATTGCTTTCTGATCACTGGTATCAGTCCCTATTTCTATCAGCCACTTCCTGTACTTCTGTAGGCCCTGCATTACTAAAACTCTATTCAGCAATTGAAGCTTATCCAATAGAGCACGAGTGGGCAGAAGGTTGATATCCAGACGTTTTGGACTTCCAATTCACAGAAGACCCTGCCAGCATGGCCCATGGTCAGGAATGCTGCAAGTTGAAGTCCAAAACATCTGGAGATAAACTTTCTGCCCCACCCCTGCAATAGAGAAATAAAAATTGTGTCTAAGCCTAGGAAGACATCCTGAAGATAAAGGAGGTGGAGAATAGCAATAAATTTTCATTTTCCTGATTCTTGGCAAGGCATGAAAGACTCTCCCTTGCCTCTTGCCAGCCACTTATTGTCCTTTTTACCTTTCACTGATGTCTTGCCAAGATATATAAACTCATGAATGGCATGGCCCCTGGGCTCAGTGTTAGACGCACACTTTGGCTATAATACAATTATACTTTGTCAATTACATTTTGCTATTTATTTATTTTATTTAGAAAGCTTCACTGATAAGCAGACACAAGAGCTTCACCACACAACAGCATTATATTGGGTCCAGAGCTGTGCAGGATCTACACTACTGCTTTATAACAGTATTGAAGTGCATTGACAACTGTTGAGGCCCATGACACGATCCCTATACTGTTTTCAAACCACTTTCAAAGTGTAATATCCTGCTTGGTGTAGATCTTGTCTTAGTTATACTGAGAGTATATGCATCGAAATCAGACACATTGAAGTTAGTTACAACTGAAGTTTCATGAGATGAGTCTTAGGAAACTAGGTAGATATAGATCCTAGAATCCATGCAATGCAAGGGGCAAATGTCAAATATTTTCTGGCTCGTATACTGATTTCCCCCCTTCTTCTGAAGGTCTTATTCCATCACTGTGATAGTTAGGAGTTAAGTTATAATCAACCTATATCCCAGTCATTTCAATAGATCTACTCCCAGAATGACTCAGGCAGGATCTGCACTACTGTTTTATAATGTTTTATAACAGTTTTGACAACTGTTCGGGCCGAGGACACATTCCATATACCATTTTCAAACAGTTTTCAAAGTGTTATATCCTGCTTGGTGTAAATCTGGCCTAAGTTTGGATCCATCCCATTCCAACTACCAGCTGCATTGGTATCAAAATGTAAATTTCCAGAGGGTAGAACCCAATGAACAGTCTAGTCTAGGTCAAAGAATGGAGCCATATTTGAGCAGCACCACACTTGAAACACAAAGTGAATTTGTTGCTTTGATACCAATATTTTGTGCAGCAAGCTCGTAAACTGTAGACAAGATACACACTTGTGTCTTCAAGCACACATGTATATATGTATATTGCCCCAGTTCTGTTTGATTTCTCAGCTGTGTGTTGTGGCCAAGATTGTGGACACTTTTTAAAATTTTCATATTTTGCAACTTTGCATGCTTATAGAAAATGTTCTGTTTCACAAAATTCAAATGTTTATATATCAATTGAAAGAGAATATAATGCTGAATTCAATACAAAAAACAGAATGTAAATATCTGCAGTACAAAAAAGTTATGCTTACTTCAGTCTAAAAACATACACAGGTGTGACTGAGTGAAGAACCGGATTGGAATTGCAAACCCTACTGTCCAATCACAGTCCTTGTTCTGGGGACCAATCACATGGCAGTAGCTGCGATACATCATGATTCAAATTGGGAAAAGTCAGTTTTGCTGTTTGTTCTGAAGCGCAAGTGGTGATTGTGTGAATATTTGAAGTATTTCTCAAATTAAAAGTGTACATACGTACATCATAAATAGAGCAATGGCACCCAGGAAAAGATTGGACACCCAGGAAAAGAAGCAGAATTGTTGTATTATGTGAATCAGGTCTTTCAATTGATATATAAACATTCGAATTTTGTGAAACGGAACATTTTCTATAAGCATGCAAAGTTGCAAAACATGAAAATTTCAAAAAGTGTCCACAATTTTGGCCACCACTGTATGTATTTTTGTTTAAAAAGTGCATGTATATGCATACATGTTATCCACATTTTTTCATTTGTTAAAGGAAACACTTGTATAACACTGGAGTATGTGATCAATGTCTAATGTGATACTACTGTGCATGTAAATTGTGTTGTACTTGTGTAAATTACGTCTAACGTAATGCCAATAGCACTTGCTGGCACAGTGGGTTTTCTGGCGTTGGATACTGTCCTATGCTTGCTGAGTAAAGTATGGACCTACTCTTTGGAAAAGAATGCAGTTAAAAGGATTTTCAAGAACATATCACTACTGTTTCTCATGCTTGTTTCAACCTTTGATATCCTTAGTTTGTTTCTATGGATTATCTTCAGCAGCAATACTTCTAACTTTTATTTTACGGAGGATTTGTATGTGTGTGTGTGTGTGTGTATTTACAAAAAGGCCACTGAGGTGACTCATCTGAAGTGCAAAGGAGCAATTATTTCTGTGTACATTAACATGCCTGATTTGCTTTCTATTTTTAAATGACAAATTTTTGCAACAAATACTTCTTAAAAAATCCAAACAAACCATTTGGTACAGCTGGAAGAGATAGAGGAAACAACACCAGCTAAGAACAACATTTGCATGGTCCATTGCTTGAGTATAGTACTCTTGCAACCTAGCAATACAGGAAAGATTTTGGGGATTATGCTCAGATTAAATGTCAACAAGAGCTGTGTTCTGGCAAGATGCCACTGAGGTCATATGAGGGAAATCAGAAACTTTAACAGTTTAAACTAAAATGTCTTTAATGTGTTCACCCCCATGCTAATGATTTGGGTTAAGATTACTACTATATGCATTGTTATTCATTTCTCAAAAAATGTCTTCATGCAGTTGTGTTAATGTAGAGTAGCTCTGTTTATGCTAGTATTTCTCCTAAAACCTTACTTACGAGGGAATTACAGATATGTGCTTCTCCTGGAAGAATGCAGCACATAAGATGTAAACCTTAAAAAGCATGTAGAGAATGTAATGGAAAAACTCTGTTGCACATTTAAAGCGTTTTCGAAATGGAATCATATGGTTGGTATTTTATGAGGTTTGCATGGTCCATTGCTTGAGTACTGAAGATAAAGCCAGTTTAAACTGAAGCAGGATGTATACTAACATATTTCATCCACTAGACCACTGGTCCATCAGACCCAGTACTGCATACTCCAAACAGGTAGTGGTCCTTCAAGATCTTAGGTATAGTTTGTCTCCGGTCTTGACTTCCTTTTAACTGGTCCTGGCTGGGATAGAAGCTGGAACTTTATGTATGGAAAGCAATGTGCTGCTTATACTATACTGTAGATAGCTCGTTTCCACTCAACTGAGATCGAAACATGCTTTTTAATTGAGGAAGGTATGATGAAATTTTCAGTATATACATGTGGATTTTTAATTGCTCCCTCTCGTTGAACAGTTTTGAAGGTTTTTGGAGCACTCTACACATCTGCACAATTTGTAAATTGAGATGGTGGGGAGATCAGTGTGCTATCATACCAGCTTCAGTGCTCTGGAATAATGATTATCTGTCTCCAGCCTAATTTGTTTTCCAAAGAGTTTGGGAGTTATTTCTGCATGTATTGTATAAGGTCAGACTTTCACTTAAGATTTTCTTGTCTGGGTTAATTAGTGCCCCTGCAGCTTCCATTGTAACATACAGAAAAAACAATTGCTGGTAAATGTTACGGTTTGCATGCCACTGCAAGATATTTGCTACTTTTCGTGTAGGAAGTACTTGAATAACATTTTTAGAAACATAACTTGTTAAATCCTCCACTTACATGTGAGTTTTGGGACTGTCATATTTCTGAAAGCATAATACTAAAAGTGTATTAACGTGGCACAGGATGTTAAACCGTGTTCCCTTTTGAAGGTACACTAAAAAATGTGGATAGAGGGTATGATATGGCCAAAGTTGAGCATTTTAAAATCCTTTTTATTTCAGTGGAAGTGCATGTTTGAACTTGGCTGGTCCATGGATGCTAGACCCATATAATTTGCTGTGGAGAGTGAATTAGTACATGCTGATAAAATGGTCTTTCATTTGTTTTCCTAAACTGAACTTAAATGACTGTCTTTGGGCAAATGCCAACATTTCTGTGTCCCTTCATTCACTCAGCTGAAATCTGTCTAGAATTCTGGAACTCTATTGTCAGAGATTTCTCTGAAAAAGTGAAATTGTCCTGACTCATTTTCCTACATGTGATTAAATGGTTTTACACTTATTGAGTAGGTAGGAAGGAGAACAAATAAATGCCCATAATAATTATAATTATTATTTTTCTGCATGCAGGCTAAGGATTCCTGTGGATTTTTAAAAGATCTCTAGTCTGCTAGAATCTAGTATTGCAGATATGTTTGCTAGTAGTTTCAAATGTCTTTAGATTTGGGGACCCCTGTGGCAGTATCATTACACCATCCCTGTGCTTTCAGTCGCCATATCCCTCCAAAGTATCTGATTGGTTCAGATTACTTCTAGTCAAAAGTTAGGAAAGTAAAAGTTAATTTCAAATGGTGCACTGTGGTGCTGCAGCTTTGCTCAGTCAGCTGGCCTGGTGCTTCCTTTTGCCAGGAGGAACTTCTGCCCCTTAACCAGGCCGTGAGCGGTTGGAGAAAATAATTGTCCTGCCTCCCTCAAATCTAGTGATGCCTCTGACTGTAAAAAAAAATCCCCACCACTTTTATGTTGCCTCTCACCATAGACTCACAGCTCACTGAGATGATCTATCTTTAACTGGCCAGCTTGCTTCAGCATCACTGGAAAGAAGTTTTTCTGGTCTGGGGACTTGCGGACTCAGGCATAGGAAAGTAGTAGTCCCAGTTGTCTCCTCCTGAAGTCTTGCTGCTAGCTGAGGACAACTGCCTCCCATGGACAATCCAGCAGAAGTCCCTCTTTAGAACTGCTCCTAGAGTCTTCCTCTCCCAGTAGATCTTTACAGCTTCTGCCTTCTGTGATTTTGAGTGTCATCAGTCAGGTGGATTTTTGCATTTCCCTACCGTTGCTATGGCTACCTGCTGCTGCCCCACAATACTGACAATCTCTTTACATGGAGAAAGAGGAAGCAACAATGACCACATGACCCATTCTGGAGGCATTTTTATCATGCTGCTTTTCCTGCACGCTGCAGGAAATGGTGGCACATTCCATTTTAAAAAAAAGACGGATTAAAAGGGGTCTATTTTGCGATGGAAAAATGAGCAGAAGAAGCAGGAGGCATGTGGTAGGCAGATATCATCATCATGCAAACATCTGTAAGTGGGCAGTAGCGATAAAAAATGCTCGTCTGATGATGCCTGCTAGCTCACTCCTTCAGCCTTTTTCCATAGGGTGACCATATGGAAAGGAGGACAGGGCTCCTGTATCTTTAACAGTTGCATAGAAAAGGGAATTTCAGCAGGTGTCATTTGCATGCATGTCGCACCTGGTGAAATTTCCTCTTCATCACAACAGTTAAAGCTGCAGGAGCTATACTGCAGCTATATTGTGACCAGATTTAAAAGAGGGCAGGGCACCTGCAGCTTTAATTGTTGTGATGAAGAGGAAATTTCACCAGGTTCTCCATATATACAAATGACATCTTCTGAAATTCCTTTTTCAATACAACTGTTAAAGATACAGGAGCCCTGTCCTCCTTTTCATAGGGTCACCCTACCATAGGCTATGTTGCTTCCCTTCCCTTTCTCAGGCTGTTCTCTGCTTGGCTAACTGACCCAGGACAGTGTTGGAACTGTCTGCTTATCTCTCTAGTCTGAATCCTCTGATCAATTTACCTTTTAACACTTCCTTAGTTGCTAGTTCATTGGCCTATATTTATGAGACAATGTAAGAAAGTCAATAGAATGTTAACTGGCCTGTCACAGCCTGAACGTTTTGATTATTTTGTCCACTACATAGACACCTGGACCAACTGTAAACCTGCTATGGTCATAACTGCTTCCTTGATCACCAGTTTAGTGAGGGTTGGCAGGCTGTCAGCAGAATGCCTCATATTAGTATTGTTATTTCACTTATAAAGCATCTAAATTTCTTTTAGCACTCTTTAGTTAGATTAGACACAATAGAAAGGGAATGGGGAGGAGAGTAAAACAAGCACTGGATCAGGAGCTCCTTCTCTTACTGATGGATGTGGCCAGGGTGGTCTTCCACTTGCCATGATGTTTTTCCTAGGAGGCAGGGGGTGCTGCCTCCCAGTGGCTGATGATAGGTGAGGCAGGAATGTGCTGCCATTCAGCTCTATAGTTCTGGGGCCTCAGTTAGGGATAACTTTTTCACCCCTCACTGATAACCACTTATAATCACAGCAATACTAAATTACATAGTACACACACACACACACACACTACATAAACTTTTACCTCAGGGTTTATAGATTTTCCACATGCTTTAATACTAGTTTTTTTGGGGGGACTGAGGAGGATTCCCATTGTGTCTTGTGGAGCTGTGATACTCTGGATGTCATGCCTTCAGAAGAAAAGGCAAAACCTTAAAATAAATCAATTGAGGCAGCACAACACAGTTGTACTCTTATCGAAGACTAGATATTGTTATACTCATATTGTATTTTTCCGTTGGTTTACGAACACTGCTTACAGTGGTGCTTGCATTGCTTGCAATTGAAGATCAATGATACATAGCGTTGTTTCTGAGAAGTAAAACTCTTTTTCTTACATTGTTTGTAAATGAGGAATACAGTGGCATTTTAATCCAGTTAACTGAGAGGAAGGGCCTTGCTAGACAAGGCCTTAGCGCGCTGTGAGGCCCGGTTTCCCTGCTGTGCGTCCAGATGACGCACAGGGGAATCCGGGGTCAGGCCGCGCTGAAGCCTCCCCTAACGCGCCATAAGCGAAGTCGCTTATGGCGCACCTTTTCCGCAGCCCTGGCCTGAGGCCGGGGCTGCGGAATGTCTAGCAAGGTCCGTGGCTTTTTGCGGCTACTGGCTTACTCGTGAGTAGATGGGAAAAGCCACGGACTGGGCACAGCGCTGAGCGCTGTGCCCATCGGGCTGGGGGGGAGATTGGGGGGAAGGCCGTACCGGCAGGAGGGAGGGGAAAGCCGGACATCGGGGATGGGATGGGGGCGAGGGACAGACAACCGGGGATGGGATGGGGCCGAGGGACAGACAACCGGGGATGGGATGGGGGGAGGGATGGACAACCGGGGATGGGATGGGGGCGAGGGACAGACAACCGGGGAGGGGATGGGGGTGAGGGACGGACAACCGGGGATGGGATGGGGCCGAGGGACAGACAACCAGGGATGGAGCCGAGGGACAGACAACCGGGGATGGGATGGGGGCGAGGGACGGATAATTTTTTTTAAAAAACCCACTTACCTTCTCCGAAGTCTTCGGGGCGCATGTGGCCCCTTTAACAACAACAACAACAACAACAAAAATGGCAGACACTGCAGGGCTTCCGTAGTCCCTGCACGTCGGCCGTCTAGGAGGCAGGGCGGCGCACGCTAAAGTTAGCGCGCCGTCGCCCCGCCTCCCTGCTGGCTTATCCGGCTGGGTCTAGCAAGGCCCGAAGAGTACTGTTATGAGGTAGTGGAGCAGCCATGGGTGCTACAGGGTTTTGTTTCCTTCGGTTGAGTGATGTCATTCTAATATGTTTACTTACAAATATACAAGCAGAGTTTAGCTGAAGTTACAAAATTGCTAATCCTGCACCAACTCCCCAAGCAACAATATGGACCCCCAACAGCCTTCTTCTAAGGTGGAAGACAATGTTAATTCCATGGCTATCCCCCTTAGGCCAACAAGTTACTGAAAATCTTTATAATCCTTTTCAATATCACAATATATTTAATTTTCACATTTTTTCCATTTTACAAAGCCATTAGTTTTTCTATATTGTTGCTCGGATGTTAAATTACCATACTGTGCTAACTGGAAACGAAGACAATGGAGTTTGGTTAGGAGATGTCTTCCTGAGCAGGCAATCTACATGTACGGCTAAGACTATGCATATTTACTTGGAAGCAGTGGAAGCTGGTGGCTCCCATTTCAATGGGGCTGTGAATCCATTCTGGGTTTCAGTCAGAACCAGCCAGAACTCTAAAGGAACCATTCAAAATCCCTATAGGGACCCACCAAAATCTGAGCCAGCAGCCTCCACTGCTTTGGAGAAAGGCTCCTTGTCTTCAGTGAAGTTTACTTCTAGTTAGTCTAATGGTTCTGCAGATGGTGGTGGTGAGAAGAAAAGAACAGAAAAAGAAAAGAAAAGAGATAGCTGCTGAAATTTGAAATCAAGTAGAGGGAGAAGCTATCCTAAAGGTTTCCAAAGAAATGCTGTTTGCTTTGGGGAATTGATGCTGATTTAAATATTAACATAGAGCATGTCTAGACCAGGGGAGGGAGGATCTCGTGATATTCTGCTTGTAAAATCACCCCCTTTGTCCAGACACACGTGCGACATCCTGGGAGGAAGGAGGGATGTCACGCCCGCCATTTAATTTATTTATTTTTACAGAAGATGAATGCACGTGCGCTCCAACGAAAAAGTAAGTTTTTTAAAACAACACCCTCCCCCCCCGAATGGGCCACCTATAGTTCCTGTGGTCCACCTATAGTAAGACCTAGCATGATTTGCATTGAAAGCAAGATCTTAGCACAGCATTACGAGAGGGATCTGTTATCTCTGCAGGAGAAGGCTAGCATCTGGAAGAAGCAAGGATTATGTGAACTGGCTCAGCTACTGCAATACTTTAGCTAAGGCAATCACTAAAAGTAAGGAAAATCTGGAACTGCTCCAATCTTATGTATGAATGACCAAAGCATTCTTTTCAGACAGGGTAGGACACCTGGTCCTTCCACTGTAAACTGTAAGAAGAGGATTGCTCATCCTTTTCCAGCCAGATGTCTTGGACTACAACCACTGTATTTCCCATCAACCCAAGAGACTTGATAAGTTTGCTTTCCTGTTGATATAATTTATTTTGTATTTATTTATTATTACATTTATGTCCTGCCTTTTTTCCTCCTTAAGGAACCCAAAGTGGCATACATAATCCTCCTCCTCTCCATTTTATCCTCACAACAAGCTTGTGAGGTAGGTTGGGCTGAGAGTCTGTGACTGACCCAAAGTCACACAGTGGGTTTCCATGGCCGAGTGGGGAGCAGAACCCGGCTCTCCCGACTCCCAGTCCAACACCTTAGCCACTACACCACACTGGCCACATGATGATGATGTTGAAGGGAAATAAACCTTTTGATGCAGAAACAACTCACTCAGGTAAAGATATGGGACTCCCCTTATTTTGGATACTGTTCAGCAGCACTGGACAGCAAGAAGACCAACCTCCCGTCTCCCAGTCCAGCACTTTAGCCGCTAAACCACACTGGTGTAAGGAAAAGGAATATTTATAGGCCTAGAGATATAGGCCTAATTTTACATACCAGCCATCTGAGGTCCCTATTGGTTAGGCTTATTTAAAAAATACACTTCAATAAATATCTGTTAACTTGTGACAACTTCAATTTGTTCCTACAAGCCATATTTATTTGTGAATTTTGCTTACATGCAGGAAAATTTCACTTTATACATTCTGAAGGGCAATCACATGCATAATAAAGCATGAAAATTTGCTCTTAAATTCAGAACAGAAACAAGTCAGAGCAGTAAACATTAAGTACAGCTGTTTAGTTTATAAATTAGAATAATATGTCAAGTGTTAGGCAGCTGCAGACAAGCACAGCACATGGAGTCAATTTTAAATATGAAATTCAAACTAGTGAACTCGTTTGTTTTTTCTTTAATGTTAGAAAAAAACTGCAAGCACTTGCATATTACCTCCCACCCATAGTTTTCCTGCTTCACACAGGGCTTCTAGATTGCAAAAATCTAAAGGAATTTTGTTTAGATGGGTGGGTCTTCATTTCCAGAACTAACATTTTCCTGAGTCTCTGCCAGAGGTTGAGCACATAATACTTGTTTATAGCTAGAAAGGCAAGAGGAAACCTGAGCTGAGATACCTGTATGTGTTGAAACAAAGATTCTGCAAAGAAAAAAAAAGGAATCATTAAACATGTTAGCATGTACTAGGCAGCCTTCAGGAGTCTTTCAGTTTCTGGTCCTCATGTAGACAAGTCTCCTGCAACCATTAGCTTTGAATTTTTACCTGGAAGGTTTGTGTGGTTTAGCATTATGAGGATGACCTGTAGCAAACCTCAGGCTTGTACACTTTCCCCTTCTCTCTTCTCCCATGGTGTGGCTCCTGGAGATTGCTTTAGATTACCCACAGTTTAGTGTTACGTCTGAGCCTTAAACATAGCTAATCTTAACTACAGTTTATTGAAACAAGCCAGTCCCTCAAACTTTGTTTGAAGTTGGCTTGCTTCAAGAAGCCACAGTTAAGATAACCACTGGCTGTTGAGTTTGGCCGACAAAGCAAGCGGTGGCTAATCAAATATGGAAGTGAAAGCTTCCAAAGTTAATTAAATAGTTCAGAGCATAGGGATTTATTTCAAGCTAAAGTAACCATAGTGGGTATTGAAAAAGATGTGCTAATGCATTGGCCTTCAGAGCCAATTTCCCCAAATGACCACTGATAGAGTTAGGCTTGGTAACTATTGTACCCTTAATTATCTAAAGTGTAGAAAGGGGGATTCTAGGTGGCGGTGCAAAAGTAGAGAGAATTCAAGCAAGAAGAGAGAATCCAGGCAGAGGGACAAGAAGAGAATCCAGGTTGGCAGTGCGTGGGTGGGTTAAGAAGAGGGACAATTCAAGCAAGGGGGAAAGGGAGAAACACCACCACCCCATGACAAATGTGCCTGTGAGGCTGAAAAGGATTACAAATGTGCCCTCATGACTGAAAGAGTGGTCTATCCTTGATCTAAACTAATAAGGATCTGTTAAATAACCCACAATGGCCTGACCATTTTGTGTGAACCAGCCCTATAAATGTTTTACTCATTTCATTCCTATTAAAATGAATTAAATAAAATGAAGCATTCAAGGGAATGTGTGAATTAACGGGGTCCCATTGCAACTTAGCAAATGAATGCATGTTCAGTAGGGGCAGGGGAGGTGCATTGATTGTATATGGGTTTGATTGTTTGAAGAAGACTCCAGACAGTAACGTGGGCATTAAGAATACCTGGAAGCAGGTTTCTCTGGTGGCACTGACCTTGTGGAATACCCTCCTCCCTGGTAATTGTAAGCCTATGCGGCAGGGTCTTGCTATTTACTGTTTTACTCTGTACAGCACCATGTACATTGATGGTGCTATATAAATAAATAATAATAATAATAATAATAATTCAGGAGACACCAACTGTAGCACATTTTCAGTATCAGTTAAAACCAATTTCTTCACTCCGCCTTCTCTGGCTGATTCTGATGCCTACTTTCTTAATAATTACTTTTACAATGGTAGATGTTTTAACTGTTTTGTATTTTAATCTTGTATTGTAAACTTGGAGTAATATTTTTGACATGGTGAGCAATCTATAAATAATAATAATAATAATAATAATAATAATAATAATAATAATAATAATAATAATAAATGTGAAGATTATTCAGTTGAAACATTTAGGGTTTCTGATGAAGGTATAGTTGTGTTCCTGACTCTGATTACAAACTAGGATGTAAACCTCTGTTTAAACATACATATTTTCACGCTGGTGACTTTCCTCCCTTTAGCTGTTTTAAATACATGTGGGGTAACACATGCAATAACTATAAATTGTCACAGGGTGGAGTCATAGTGTTGTTTGGATAGCAGCAGCATTGACTTGTAGAATAGACTAGAAAATGGGATATCCCTTATTCCTTTTCTATGGTACCTAGACAGAAACTTCTCTAGTTCTATGGGCAACTGTGCTTTTATTTATACATATAAACATTCCTGGAGGAAAGTCTAAAGAGTACAACTTTAGGGCTAGTGTCCCATTCCAAGTGTGGATGCAATTTTAGCCATCTGGGTTTGAATTCAAATTATGAGCGAAGATGTGGTGTACATGTATTTTATATATTTTATATATTTATATATTTTATAATATGCGGTATGGCATGCGAATATTTTTAATCAATAAATTATAGGAAAACAAATGATTTTTTTTTTTTACCATCGTATTGTGGTCCAACCTGGTGCCTTCCAGATGTTTTGGGCTATAACTCCTATCAAAAACAGCCAACATGGCCAGTGGTTCAGGATGATTGGAGATGTATTCTGCTTCAAAGTTCTTTCTGCATATCCCACCACCAAGAAAGAATAGGTTGGTGGGAAAACAGGGCAGGGCCTTCTTGGTAATAGCACCCTGATTGTGGAACTCTCTCCATACTGAGATTAGACTGGTCCTTTCTTTGTTTAGTTTTACAGGGGCTTAATTTTGCTGTATTCTGATGTTTTAAGGTTGTTAAGATGTTTTAAATTGTGAGTCAGAAATAATTTTACAAATAAATAAAATATAGGTCTGCTAAAATAATGATAATAGGCCCTCCAACAACAACCTGAGCTCCCTCTGTAAAACCTTCAGTATCTTGTTATCCTGACATTGACCTCATTATGTAGAAGTCATGACTAGCTTTCATCTGACACTTTCTGCAAACACAATGGAATGTGGAAGGAGACATATTAAATACTGCAGATGATTCTAAGACTTAATTTAATAACCCTACAGATGACTGCCATTGGGACATAATTAATTTGGTTTATATACGTGCACATGGCAAATACTCCCCCCAACCCCAGGAGTTAACTCCCTCAATTAGTCTACAGTCAGTCTTTGCAACAGCAGAGTGTAATTATCCAGCCTGAATTTTGGCCAAGATGCTCCTCCTCACAGCAATGACAGTTCTTCAGTTCTTTCCTTTCCTTTAGCATTTTTTAAAGAAAATGTTTTTGACAGTGATCTGGTTTTCCATGTAAAACCTCTGGCCTATGTTTTCCCCAGATAACTACGACAGGTTGAGATCTCTAAACTTTCTGTGACTCTTCCTACAGAAAATTCAGGAGGATAATAATACATCCCTGGAGCAGAAATGATTTACAGTAAAAGGAAGATTAGTTAATAATACATAGAGCAACGTCACAGAAAATAACCAGAGCGTGAAGCAGCTACAGTGCTTGCCCTCTACCTTCTGCAGGCCATTTCTGGCTCAGTTGGTGCATTGTGTTGAACTTCGACAGCATATTATTTTCCTCTCCCAGTGCAAGCACTGACACAATTTTTTGTTATAATAATTTTGAGTTACACACACAGCAAGTTTTCTTGGAATTTACCTGCAGCTGTTCGAATAAGAATGGAAGACATAGGATAAAGAATGTTAGCTTCTCCACCCTTTTATTCCTGTTGCAAAAAGCTAAACCACAGACAGACATATAATACTTGAAGAGCACTACAACTGTTCTTTTCAAAGCCAAAGAAACTCAGCACCAGCTTAACAGTGTTAGGTAAAGGCTACTGTGTTCTGTCAAATAGTACAGCTGGATTGCTTGCTCACTAGCCTTTGAATGGCCACTAGATACTGAAGTGTAACCCATCTGCATGGGTTGAGCCTGTAGGAAATAGTGTTGAAATTTTGAATGTTGCCAGCACAGAGAAGAAAGTCTGAGTTCTTACAGTTAAAAACAGCCTTGGAGTGTGTGTGTGTGTGGGTGGGTGGGTGGTGGTGGTGGTGGTGGAGGAGGAGGAGGAGGAGGCTGCATGCTGTTGTTTTTTGGAGAACTGGTGCTCTAATGTGTGTTTTGCTTAAATTTTTAATGATGTTTCATAATCTAATGCTGCCTTCGTCAACCTGGCGTCCCTCCAGATGTTTGGACTGGAGCTTCCAGCACTCTCAACCTTTGGCTATGCAGGGTGGGGCTGATGGGAGTTGGAGTCCAAAGCAGCTGGAGAGCACCAGGTTGGGAAGGCTGGATAATGATGTGAGTGACTTGGAGGGCTCTGCTGGATTTAAAAGCAGGACATAAATTGGATGTAAAAAACAACAACTGCCTATCCCACTTCTTAACAATTATATCTGTAAATAGGGTGACCATATGAAAAGGAGGACAAGGCATCAGGAATTTGGGGGGATCAGGGGCAGGGGGAGCGGGGGGGCTTTATTTATTTTTTTAAAAACCACTTACCTTCTCCGGTGGCTCTCCAGTGCACATGGCCCCTTTAACTAAAAAAAAATGGCCGACGCCACGGGGCTTCCCATTGCCCCCTTGTGTCTTACGTGTAGAAGCCGGTGACGGCTCGCACTAACTCTAGCGTGCCGTTGCCCCTCTTCCCTGCTGGCTTTTCCGGCAGGTTTAGCAAGGCCCTAAAGCAGGGCTGATTTAGTCTACAGGGGAAATTTGCACAAATTGGAAAGGGAAAGTTGTGGAAATTGAACATGAGCACATGTAGGTGGACATGTAGTAGCATGCTTACGTGTTTTGTGAACAAAAATGAAATTGTTACATACCACTATGTGGAGTGCCCTTCTCTTCACCAGAAACTGCTGAGCACTAAAACAGCACTTGAAACAAATCATGTATTGGAAGGATTACAGCTAACTCATACTTCCTTATTAAAGTTTTGGAAATTGTGACAAGGCTGGTGTCTAGAATCAACTGTGGACATAAGTTATGTACCCTTAATAGTAGTAGTGGTAGTAGAAGATGGAATTTTTACAGGTGCAGCCAGTGGGGAACAATTCGGCCTACCATCCAGAACTGGTTCCCTACTCCTGCTCTAAGCTCTGTAGACTCCTGAGAGAAATTATGTTCATAGCTTGTAGTCATAGGCTTCTTACTTCTGCTGCACCTTCATATTCATGGCTTATATTTTGTCATTGCCTAAGAGCATTTCATTAGTACACTAAACTGTAGGAACCTGGAAATTAAATGAGGCTGTTTTGAATACTACCAATTGATACTTTAAACACACCTTCATATAAAAGCTGTTTAATATTCTAGTCCATTGCAAAATTCATGCTTTTATCCAGTGTGGAGTATCACACTATGTTGTGTTAATTCATGTAAACAAACAAAAAATGAATTGTTAAAGTGAATAATTCTCCTGATCAAGTGGTAGTAAGCACAAAGGCTGGTTGTTTTTCATGATCAGGCTAAATATCTCTCAAAGACTCACTCCGCTGTGCACTAGAAAGGGAGGAAACTGTTCAATATTGGTACAGTAGCTGTTTGAGATTATTTGAATGCGTTGCCAAAGCTCGGTTTCCTTCATGCACAGAAGGGGGGATTTTATAACTTGGCAGAACATGGCTCACTATGCTTGTTAGGATAAGTCGCTGTTACATATTAGGGATGGAGCAAATCTTAGGCTGTAGCTAGACCTAAGGCTTATCCCAGGATCATCCCGGGTTCGTCCCTGCCTGAACGCTGGATGCCCTGTGTGGCACTTAGATGAATAGGTTTGACCCCAGGACAATCCTGGGATAAACCTTAGGTCTAGCTACGGCCTTAGTTGCTGTTGGGAGGTAACTGAAGCTGGCCTTCTCCCTGCCTGGCCTGTAACTTTCGTAAGGACTCATCGTGTGTGTTGTGAATTTCTCTGTCCTTGCTGCACATTGTCATTGGCTGGTGAGAAGCACAGAAATGAGCATTCAGTCAATGTGGTGAGGCCAGACAGAGAGCACTTCCTGTTTGGCATCTTCCCTGTTGTGACTGTAATGTGCTTTAGCTATAAGGGATATCCTCTCCCCATATCATAGTCTTAAAATAGGGACACACTTGTGTATTTCTAATGCCTGTTATCACATCCATGCTCAGTGCCTACGTGCCTGTTACATATTGCCAGCTGCCTACTGTATTGCTTACATTCATTTTATCTGAAACATCCTTACCTTCGCTAGCTTCTGATCCAGGACTGTTAATAAGTTTTTTTTAAAAAATCAAGAACACTTAGGGTGCAATGCTATGCATATTTAAACAGAAAAAAGTCCTATAACTCTCAGCTGGCTGGGAAATGCTAGAATTGTAGGACTTATTTCTGTCTAAAATGCATAAGATTTTTCCATAACAGAGTTCTAATATGGTTGTACTCAATAGAATAGCTCCTAAAACTTGAGATCAGCAAAACTGACGCTCACCGAAGTTTTCCAAATTCCACCCCAAAGCTCATTCTGACTCGAGTCTGTGTCAAATTGCAAGGCTTGTTTGTTTTTCCTTTTGCCATGAAAATCTATGCATATTTTCATGCATATTTTACCAATTGTATGCATCAGTTGTATGCAATTTTGAAACGTATGCATTATTCTCCCACTCATTAAAGCGTATTTGTGCAAATTTTTCAAAAGTGTGCATTTTTTTCATGCACATTTTGGGGGTACAAGACTCTCATTGCAAGCTCAGGAATGTATAGAATTTGACTGCAGATTGCAGCCAAGTCTGTGTTTGGTCCAGAAGGTGCAAACTGGGTAATCCTGATTTAAAAAAAACTGAAATGAATTTCTCATACATCCCTAACTACAACTTATGCACATTTGGCAAGATTTAGTGTTTGGATTAGCAATTATTAGGGTGGGAATGTTAGTGGAAGGGAATTGAATACACTTTATATTACATGTGCATTTATACTAGCAACATTTTTAGAACCCCACTTGTAATTTTTTTCTTTAGAAAGACCCTCTTTCCTCCTCCTCCTCTTCTTCTTCTTCTTCTTCTTCTTCTTCTTCTTCTTCTTCTTCTTCTTCTTTTCTTCTTCTTCGAGAAATACCCTTGAGTCTTTTTTTTGAGAAAGTCATCTAATAAATGGAGATGATGATGACATAATGTAATTCCCCACAAAAAGCAGAAATGAGGGTGAAATGATTTACAGAGAAAGCCAGCAGAAAAAATGTAATTATTCCTAGAAAAGTGATTGTTCATTTGTTTAAAATATTTATATCCTGGCTTTTTCAGCCTAATAACACACCATTAATAAGCAAAAGCAAATTACATAATAAACTTGCAACTTTGGTGGGGAAAATTATGATTTTTTGGTTAATGGCTGAGGTGACTCATGAAAGCTCTGAGAGAACAATGATATAACATGTCAACTCCCCTAGATGTTGGGTGTTGCTTCTGACAAATTTAAATAGAGGCATTCGCAGCCAATGAAAGAGGCTGCAATTATTATTCCCCTTTGTAACTTGTATGACTAGATACAATAGATCACAGGTCTGATTTTTTTCAGAACATCTTAGAAAGCACACTTGATTGGGACACAAATGATTTTTTTGAAATGGACTAAGGCCATAACTAAACGGGGCAAACCCTGGGATTGTCCCTGTAGGATCCTGGGATCAGGGAGGGATGATCCCTCCCTTGCCCCAGGATTTAGCCCTCCCCTTTGGCCCCGTTTTTTCCGCGGTCCCGGGCAGAGCCCAAGACCGCGGAATGTGTGGCTGGGTGCCGCAGGTTGACCTGGCTCCGCGCGATTCCTTGCCGGGAGCCACGCATGGGGCGCAGCGCTCCTCAGGAGCACTGCACCCATCGAGGTAGGGTGGGGGGAGCTGGGAAAGTAATTTAAATTTTAAAAACTTACCTTTTGTGCACGAGCGTTCGTGCACTGCTGGTCCTTTAAGAAAATTTTAAAATGGCGGGTGCGACACCTCTCCTTCTGAGGTCATCGTGTGTCGTGTGTAAACAGAGGAGAGATCTTCCCTCCTCTGTTGCCAGATAACAGGTAGGTCTAGCTAAGGCCTAAGTTACTAAAGGTGCATAGTTGGTTCTGGGAGTTCTAGGAGATTTTTTCTGTCTAAACATGCATAGGATTGCACCCTATGCTCATGGGAAAGCTTGGCTCTAGAGTGGAAATTGCATGTGATCGTAGATGGATAGGGTTTACATACATTACATTTTAAACTAATATTTTCTTCTGTTTGGAAGATGCATGTGATACCAGATAAAGTATCTGATGCATTTAAAAGCACAGGGGTGTCAATATCAACATTTAAAAAACCAACTAATTTAAAATTATATGTTTTAATGTATGTGTGGTTGGATGTGTGTGTGGGTGAGAGAGAGAGAGAGAGAGAGAGAGAATTGAATTTCTAAAATAAACAATTTGAAGATTTTTCTCTACAGCCATTGAGCCTGGAAAATTTCTTTAAAAACATAAGGGCACAGATTTCATAATGAAACTATAAGTTCACAATCCATAAAGCTACAAGAAAAAGCAAAATGTATACCTTATGAATGTGAGGTACGATATGTGATGGACCCTTCCCCTTCTCCCCCTCTAAAGAAATGTTTTCAGGATTTGAATCAGCAGTGGTAGAGAACAGAATCTGGAAGATCATCTTGGATTGCTTTACAAGAGAGGAGCCAAGGTCAAGCAGTCAGAAGATTCTATTATTTAATACTTTTCTTTTTAAATGATATACTTAAACGTCACAATTACTGTAAAACTGGAAGCCATCAGCTTAATAAGCAAGGGTGATTTTCTTCACTGCTCGAGAATTGGTGTTAATGAGCTTATCATCAATGGCAGCTAAATTTGTCTTAGACTTACTGTACTTTGTATCTAATCATCCATTTCCCTAAATCAGCTTACTGCATTTTTGAGAAGAATCCCGCTCTCCCAAAAGAAAGATAACCAAGTGTAAGTGCACAGATTTGGAAAATCAACCCACGAGCCTTCCTGCATTGTATCAGAATACTGAGCTTATACCAGAGGTGGGCAGGGGCTGTATTGGCCTATCCAGAAACCTCTGGGATCTATCCAGAAACCTCTGGGATCTGCACCCTGGCAGTGCTGCCAGAAGTGGTTACGCTGCTGGAACTCTAGCAGAAGTGCTGCAGCACAGCGGAGGTGATTTTCGCCTTATTTCTGGAAAAAAATGTTTCCCTTAAGCTTTAAAATTAGTATGATACTTTTGACATAATTCTCCACGATGAGGCTAGTGGTGGAGTCGCCCGGATGGAGAATCTTTTGTCAAAATTTACAAAGAGGCCATGATACTCTTGTGGGTATATTTACAGAACAGGTTGATACTCTTATAGGTATATTTACACTACAAATGTATACTGACTTTATACAACCATCTAGAACAGCGGTTCTCAACCTGTGGGTCGGGACCCCTTTGGGGGTCGAATGACCCTTTCACAGGGGTTGCCTAAGACCATCGGAAAACACATATTTCCGATGGTCATTTATTTGTAATTAGAAATAAATATTTCACAATATATAATTACATATTGTTTTTGTGATTAATCACTATGCTTTAATTATGTTCAATTTGTAACAATGAAAATACATCCTGCATATCAGATATTTACATTACGATTCATAACAGTAGCAAAATTACAGTTATGAAGTAGCAACGAAAATAATTTTATGGTTGGGGGTCACCACAACATGAGGAACTGTATTAAAGGGTCGCGGCATTAGGAAGGTTGAGAACCACTGATCTAGAAGGTCCTATGTTATAGTTGGTGCCTATGTATTAGCCTGGGTTGGAAGGAAACAGGGTGTTTTTATTTATTTATTTATTTATTTATTACATTTTTATACCACCCAATATCCGAAGCTCTCTGGGCGGTTCACAAAAATTAAAACCATCATAAAACAACCAACAGGTTAAAAACACAAATACAAAATACAGTATAAAAAGCACAACCAGGATAAAACCACGCAGCAAAATTGATATAAGGTTAAACTACAGAGTTAAAACAGTAAAATTTAAATTTAAGTTAAAATTAAGTGTTAAAATACTGAGTGAATAAAAAGGGTCTTCAGCTTTTATGAAAATAAAAAGGTTTTCATATCCTGGAAGTCTCGTTTTGTCTTTTCTCTCCCAGTGGACATTCATGCCCTCTAGTACCTGAACAAGGAAAGAGGAACACCCCACTATAACCCTTGCAAACTGGCCACCATAATTTTGGAAGCAATTTGGAGCCAGTGGCCTTGGACATTTTGTTACCTAAGGCAAAGGACCAGATACCCTTCTCCCTTCCACCTACAGAAACTGAACACAGCTGCAATTGAATCTCACTTCAACACTGGTGATGGGACAGCATCCTTCACCTCACCTGGGAGACGTGACCTATCTTACTGGGCTCAGGGAAGGCTGAATTTTTCTAATTTGCACACATGTCTTAATCAACCCCGCATTAGTCTATGGGACAAATCTGCACAAATTAGGAAATTTGCACAAATTTGGGGATTGTTGTGCAATGCTCCCATTCTATCTCTGTTTGTTTTGTGCAGTTTTCTGGTTTATGCCAAATGAGCAGTGAATGCAAACACGAACATAAGTCGGCGAAAAGATGTTCAGAGAATCTTGGTGAGTTTAAACGCTGCTCATTCACTCATCCCTACTAATGACTATATATGCCTGTCATTCCATTGTCATTTCCCACTGCAACAGTTCTACCCAACTTTCACCAACTTTTGGATAGATATAGCTGTGGTTTGAGTATAAGCCCTATGCCTTTATGGGCAGGACTTAAAGAGACAGCTGTTGGTCACTCATAGACTTCACTTGCATATCATGTGGATTATTCATGAAACTCTTATACTACAGATATGCCTGTGGTTCTTTGGTTTGAACAAAGGTATCAGATCTTCCTTATAAAGCAGCTTATTTTTAAAACCTACCTGTAAATAATTTGTAACTAATCACACTGGCTAATTCTACTACTTCAAGAGGTAGTTCGGTTGTATTCTTTATTGTGAAAGGAGAGTCCAAGATGTTTTTAACCTTTGTACAAATACATGCCTAGATACTTTAATTTTATACATAAACATCAGTAACTTGCTCAAAGATGTAAGGTACCTACTTTAATAGCAAGCATTAGGAGAACGCCTTCTCCCCTACCAACCTGCCCAGTCACTGAGGTAATCTGAGAGCATGCTCCTGGTGGTTCCACGTAGACCCATCCTCCGATTGGAATCCACCAGGGGAAGAGCCTTCAGGATGGTGGCCCCCCTCCTATGGAATTCCCTGCCTCTGGAGGTCAGACAGGCTCCAACCTTGTATTCCTTTCGGCACTTCCTGAAAACGTCATTATTCCAGGATTCCTTTCCTTAATGACCAACCTTAATGACCTTAATTTCCTCTTCCTTTTCAACAACATTTTTGTCATTTGTGTATTTTTCTTTTTTGTCTATGACTATTATGTCTGATTGGTTGCAAGGTATTGTTTTGTCAGTATGAATTGTTCTGTCCCAGTATATTTTATGATCTGCATTTTCCAAGATTGTTTTGGGTGAGTATGTATAGTATGGTGTAGGTTGTTTGATAAGGTTAAATTTGATGGCCAGTTGTTGGTGAATTATTTTTGCAGCTGTATTGTGTCTGTCCATATACTCCATTCCTGCCATCCCTTCCTCCATTCTTACATCCTCCTGTTACATGGTTTCTTGTTTCTTGGAATTGATGGCAATTCCTGCATAGGTCTGTTGTTATATTGTTATCTTTTATGGTGTATTTTTGATAGTTCTTGGTTGCTATAACTTGATCCTGTATAGCTATTAGGAATTCTTCCATTTCTGGAAATAGCTCACCCTTCCTGAGCCATTTGTACAATTGTTCTTTGTTTATTTGTGGGTTCTGTATTATGTTTTAGTGCTTCCCATGGAGTGCTTTTTCTGCCCATTTTTCTTTTTTCTTCCTCCTCCTCCTCCTCCTCCTCCTCCTCCTCCTCCTCCTCCTCCTCCTTATTTTGGAAGGCCTACCCAGTTGAATTTTAAGGTGCCTTTTTAATAATGTGCTGCTTTTAATAATGTATTAGTTTTAAATGTTTTAATTAGTTATATGTATTTTATGGTATTTGTGTTGTACCCCGCCTCTATCCAGAGGGAGAGACAGGTAACAAATAACTATATTATTATTATTATTTACATTTCTATACTGCCCCATACCTAAAGCTCTATGGGTGGTTTACAAAATATTAGAACATTAAAACTGATATACAAAATTTTAAACCGTAACAACATAAAAGAGACAGCACACATGAAGACAACGTACATCTAAAAACAACATTGAGCTGTCAGCCAAACCTAAAAACAAATCTTGGATCAATTAAAACTCATTACATGCTGCCAAATGCCTGGGAAAAGAGAAAAGTCTTGACCTGGCACCAAAAAGATAGCAATGTTGGTGCCAGGTGGGCCTTGTCGGAGAGTTTATTCCATAATTGGTGGGGGGCGCACCACTGAGAAGGCCCTCTCTGTTGTTGCCATCTTTCAAGCCTCCCTCAGAGTAGGCACCCAGAGGAGGACCTAGATGTTGAGCGTAATGTATATACATATAGATAGATCAGGCTGTTTCTCTTTTGAACAGGATCTGGAGTGCAAAATGCATGTGTGTGTGAGAGAGAGTCTGTGTGTGCATGTATGTTCACATAGAAATTTAGGAAACCACATAGAGAAAGGGATAGACATAAGTTCCTGCTTTTCTCCTCTGACTGCTTATTGTTTGTTGGTTTTCCAGCTTTTGCACAATTTCTCCCCCTTCTCCCAAGGCTTAGTTACTGACAGTAAGAACTTTAATCTACAATATGCTGGCATTTTGGCTCTGCCCCATTTGGCCCTGACCCCGCCCACCCCAAGTAAGAGTTTCGGAGAGCTTCTCTGAAATGGACCTTGGGCTGAAAGAGCTTCAGCATCCCTGGTGTAGACTGATCCTCAGCAGGAACCAGCCACGCATTGTCTCAACTGGACCAGAAGAAATAGAAATTCTCCTTGACCATTTAACACAGCCTTGTTGCTGAACCCAATCTGAAAGGTGCTGCTGTTGGCTAGATGCTTAGATTTTTGACCGTTCAATATATTTTCTTAAAATCTAGTAACACATGTAATGGGAAATGCTGCTGAGACACAGGAGGTTCTTGCAGGAAGATGTTCATCATAGCAGAAAAAGCAATTGCTCAGCAGGAAGTGTTCAGTCGTTTTCTCCCATATATACATGATGCCGAGTAACTGCATACTTCACTCAGGCACTTCTCTATGTCTTTTAATAGGTGATTCGAGGGCAATGCAGACAAATACAGCACTCTTGATCTCCCAATAAACATTTTGGGCCAATTTGTACCACCAAACTGAAATATCCCATTAGCTGCTTCCTTGCTGACATCAAACCCCACTTCTAACATCTGAAAAACTAATTTACAGCCTATGAAAAATTCTGGTCTCTTCAATCTCAGTCTCAAATATTGCTAGTTGCACCATCTCCTGCTTTGTTGGTCCCTGGCCGATGGCTGGTTGGCCACTGCGTGAACAGAGTGCTGGACTAGATGGACTCTCGGTCTGATCCAGCATGGCACGTCTTATGTTTTTAAATAATTGTAAGCTAACTTAATGCATTTTCTTCCTTGGTAATTTCCTTAATACCCCCTTAGAGCTCTGTTCAGCTAGTCTGACTCATGGCAGAATAAGGTGGAAGTCTGAAGACCTCTTCTGATGTTACATTGGTGGCATGAAGGGTAATATCAGAAGCACCAGGACACGTGGGAAGGAGCTTCTTCATTAACAGAACTCCCCATTTGTCTCAGGGCTTCTGGCATTAGCCTCATGGGGTAGAAGGAAGCCACACTGCAGCATCTCCTGCGCTATGAAGTTAATGTTAGAAAGGGCCCAGTGCCGTAATCCTGTGCACACTTACATGGGAACGGGTCCCACTGAACAGCTTGGCATACTTTATTGATTTATTTATTTACAGCATTTATAGGCTGCCTTGTAACAAAAAGATCCTAGGGTGGCTTATAACAGAAAATGAAACAAGTTGATGTTTTAAACATGCATCTCTTCTGCATGAAATGTGCATAAGATGTGCATAAAATATACCTAAGAATCCAAAACCCTAGTTTTTCATGAAGTAGCTTGTAGGCTGCACCAGACCTGCCAAGCCTCTACAACCTTCCCTCACTCCAAACTTGTGCCTCTTTATGCAAACTCCTTGGCAGAGCCACTGATACTGCCCATTTCCTCCTCGTTCCTTTTCACCCCCGCTGCTGGTTATGAGTGCCAGCATTTCAGCCTTGTCACCAGGTTTCCTAAACCTACATGTAGTATTCTAAGGGTCTGTTGCAGAGGTGCAACATTTCTTTCAGCCTGAGAGCGGTATTCAATTTAGGAGACGCTTTGGGGGGCTGAATTCCAGTGGTGGGTGTGGCCAAAAGAAAAAAAGGGAAGGGCCAAAACTGCACAGAAGCTTGGAAATCAGCAATTGGTGGTTAGGGGAAAGGGGGCGGGCCCGCATGGCCACTTGAGAAACCCTGGAGATTGGGGCTAGTGTTGAACTCTGGTAGAACCTGAGTTGATCCTGAACAGGCACGCTGTACGCCGCCCTGAAAGAGCTTCTATCATGACGCAGCTGTTCAAACACTGTATGTCAGTTTGCACCCTCAGTGACCTTTAAAAACAAAAGTCAATTTCAGTTTTAAGAGCAATATTTAAGGCAAGTCAATTGAACTGCAAAAACAAAACATAGTTGGCAATGGAAATGAACTTATAATATTGGAAATGTTACCCAGGTATAAAATGAACAGAAGGAGAGCTTGGGATCTATATAAATGGGATCGGGGCTGTAGAAGGCTAGAAGATCCACCCTGCTGCTTTTCAGCCTCAACCATTTGACAAATCAGTTGTCAAGTTTGCTTAGCATCACTTTGCAATCACGAAGATACACTGCTTGCTGAAGAAAAACAACAACCACTTTATACATACTTCCTGCTGGTTTTAGAATCTATAGTACAGCAATTTGGGTGAAAGCAGTTATCTACGTTTTCTTTATGAAATGTTCTTGCATATAAGTCTGAGTGTGTCTCATTTCTTTCTTCCTCTCCCCCTTTTTTTCTTTTGCTCTTACATTTGCTTGGAAGGAGTTTTGTCAAAGCAGTGTCCTCTATGCATTTGTGTTCCCTTTGCCCTATTTAAAAATGACCTTGTGCCTAATGGAAAATTACACTATAAGACATGCCTCCACATTTGATTAATAGCCTCCTATGGCACCAAATTGCTTTTCAGTTTTAGTCTTGTTTCACAGAGGTCTGCTATTCTGAGAAGGACTTCAGTTGTCTAACTTTGTCCATCGCCCCAGAAAGATATTCCACCAATGGTAGCATGTGGTTTTGTCTCAAGCAATAATTGTTTCCTGGACAGCATCCAAGGGACGCTTGTGATTTATAGGAAGGGGGTCTGTTCTGTTATTTTCTGCCAATCAAGTTGCATCTTTTGATGAGCTTTACTGGTGAGTTTTTCAAAACGTCTCCCTTATGCTTTGGCATGGATAAGCAGCAGCACTGGGTATTTGCTCTTTGTTCAGAATAGAAGCCAAAGCTTTAAACAAAAAACAAAAACGAAAAACCAAGAAGATTAATCCAAAGGCTGTTCTGGAAAGACGCAACTCTTTTGGTGTTCTTCTGCCAAAAGAGTACAATTCCCTAATGACTAATTTGTACTGAGGATTAGGACATAAAACTGGCTTGTTTACATAATCTGCAATCCCTTTTAACTAGAATATTTAAATAGACCCAGATGACTACATCAAAATCTTGCCCTGCTTTCCTCATTCAGAGGCCATGTTAAGTCGCTTGAATACGTAGATCTGAAAAAAGGTAACCCCAGACTGACAAAACCTTTCATTAAAGAGCCTTCCAAGTACATTCCTTAGACCAGGAGTCCCCAAACTTTTTGAGTCGGTGGCACATTTTGTATTTTGAGACTATTGTTGTGGGTGTTCTCACAAAACAGCTGCTATGGGATTGGCTTGCTCATTCATAACATGGCTGCCATGGTAGGCATGGCTGGTCACAAAACATTCATTTCCCGAAAGGTGAGATTAAAAGAAAAGTAACTTTCCCAAGAACCTATGTACAAGGCAGAGGTGGAGTCTGAACTTTATTTTGCACGTTGTTTCTTTTAAAAATGTACTTTTAATGTGTTTTATTCTATTTTATTCTGTTTTATTTTGTCCAACGCTCTGAAATTCTGAATGGGGAGCAGTATATAAATATTGTAAATAAATAAAATAAACTCCAAAACACAAGACCACTCTGTTGAACCTACAGTAAATAAAAATGGTGGTCGAGGGCAGCACTTTGCTTTGAAGTATGGCAACCTCCTAATTAAATTAAAAGAAAAAAAACACTCTTAAGGAATAAAATTAAAATTGAGAGGGGCAAAGAGCCCAGTGGACCCCAGATTGAGGCTCAACAGGAATGAGCATGCTAGCTCTGGTTCTTCTCCCTCACCATTCTCATAATCTGCTACACGTGGAAGCTGACTGTCTTTGGAGGATACCTTCTTCTATCTATGGGAGTTCTTCCCCAACATGTTAGAATCCTAATTTTCCAGGGTTTTAAAATCTTGGGCAGAACCTTCATGGACAGAGGATGTTCTCTGCAAACAGTGTAACAGTCACCTTCCCAAGTATGTATTTAAGCCAAGGCGGTGAACAAATTGAAAATACTAAGACAAACAGGTGTTAGCAAACACAGTGTTCTCTCAGGCCTATTGAAGGTATACTCAGGAGCTGATGCCGTGAAATTCCTCGCCTAGGCTTTTTATAGAGGGTGGGATTGAGGATGGTGAGGGAGGGGGCAGAGTTAGCTTGCTCATCCCTGTTCCCCCTCCACATGTGCAGAGTTGACATGCAAAGAGTATGCCCAAACAGGACTAGATTGCTCTGTTTGAGTCTGGTAATTTGCACAAAATCTGGACACATCATAGATACAGGGAAATAAATCCCAGGTAACTATGCATAAGATAGCAGCCTTAGAGACTGATTTAGAATTAGATATGTACATAACTAAAGTTCAGCGAGTCTATCATCTATTATGATTTTCTGTTAAAAGAGGATTAAATCATACACTTGTCACTATTGGAAATCTCATATTCTCATGGCAGCCACAGCAACAGCATTCTATGAAATTTTAAAGGGAACAGTTTGACAAACTGAGATAATGATATTGCAGATTTATAAATGAAACATGGGATGAATAAAATATGGGAGTCACATTAAGATGAGGTTTCTGGGAGAAGAAGTGAATGTTTGAGAAGAGGAAGCCTTATTGTGCCAGATCCTCCTTGTCTTTTTCTCTCGTAGTAAAATTCCATAGTAAAACTTTCACAGATTTTGTCGTAAATGCAAAACATTTGGGATATGAATGGTGGGGTGTCAACCAAATAATGCGTTCACAAAGACATCCTTCATTGGTTGACAATTTCTCTTTGTTTTTTGTTTAAATTTTTTCATAAATGAAAGAAAACCTGTTTTAAATCATATTTACAAACCTGTATTGATGAAGAAAGTTATCTACAGTTCTGATCATACATCCTCACAACCAAGAATAAACATAGTGGCCAATATATTCCAGTTCCTAGTGCTAGGATTAGCAGCAACTGTACTGTTACTGACTAATATTATCATTGTGACTGTCTCCATCAGCACTTTCTACATGTAATTCTGACCTAACAGTTTACCATTTTCTCTCCCCAGCTCCCCCACCCCCAATATATGCACAGCGTATATATTCCTGAAACTTGATCACACGCCATGCATCTGAAAAAGTGGGCTATAGCCACAAAAGGTTATGGCAGAATAATTTTGCAAATAATTTTGCACTGGTGTACTGATGTAAGATGAATTACCAGTGCATCTTTCTTGTAGCCCATCTCTTTTTCAGATTCCCAGCACATCACCATAGCTCTCTTCATATGTGATGAGTGTGAAGGGAATCCATGTGTAGAAGGGGCAGCAGAACAGTGCCTTTGGTCCCATCCCCAATACCACACAGCTCCCCTTTGGGCCTGTTTAGATGACACACTAAGCTATGGTTAGGCCACTAACCCTTTTGCAGCAAATGGTTAGTGAGCATGGTTAAACCGTGGTTATGTAGCCACTATGGTTAGAAATGGTTCACACAACCCGCTAAGCCATGTTTAGCTCAAAATGCTTAATCACCGTGGCTTAGCGTGTCGTCTGAACAGGGTCTATGTCTGCATTGGCGAAATACATATGTATAAGTTTCCACTCAATCTGGAGCTCCAAATGTGTGGAAAGCTATACGTGTAGAGCTCTATGCAAGCCTTCCTTTGTGCAGGTGTAAAGCAGTTCATTCACTGAGATAATATGTGAAGTGGGCTCATAAAGAGAGGCTGGTTGCTACATATTGAAAACCAACTGATCCACATGATAGCCATTGTACACAAATAGGTCATCACTCATAAACAGTTGCTAAATAATGTGAGTTAAATAGACATTTGTGTGGTGGCCCAAATATGCAAAGCTTGCTCCAGGATGCTTCTTGGCTATTTTTTTTCCTTTTAAAAAGAACTAATTCAATTATCCTAGCCCATATTTTACTTTCATACATTTATGAAAGGTAGGTGGGCTTTTCAAATAAATAAAATTTCCTCTTTACATCCCATCATTCATTTTTGATGATTTCTGTGATCGACAATTTGAAAAGACACAGAAGATGGGTAGGTAGGTTAAGGCTTGAGTGATGATGTATGATCAGATGTGCACTGATCTACTTTTGTATGCACCAAGCAGTCCTATTTTGTTAAAAGCTTTCAGCAGTTTCTACAAAATAACTTGCTTTGGTGCTTGACTTTTATATATATAAAAAATCTAATTTTAAATTCCTTAAAATGCAGCATTTAAACACAAACAGTTGTTCTGTTTGCCTTCCTTCCTAGCTGGTCCCAATCTATCCTGTCTTAAAACCCCAAGTTTCAAGGGGCATGTCTAGACCTTCCAGCTTTCCTGGAAGGAGGTTTAGCTAATCGCGAGATCCTCCCCCTCAGTATACACATGGCGCATGACGTCCCAGGGTGGGTGGGAGAGGACATCCATCATTTTGGGGATTTTTATTATTGAAAATGAGTGCAGGAGCACTCCACTGAAAAGGTCAGTTTGTTTGTTTTTTTTTAAAATAATCCCGCTCCCTCCTCTCCCCAATGGGCATGGACCTCCTGAAGAACTCTGTGCCCTGTGCTTGGTTCCCAGCTCCTCGCATTTACTCGTGAGGAGCCGGGACAAACTGGGATGGCCACCCACACGTCCCTTGCTCTCGAGATCATCCCGGGACCGTGGGAAAAACTGGGGGGAAAGTGTAGGGCAATATCCTGAGGAAATGCAGGGCTCTTCCCTCCCTGCTCCCGGAATCCCCTGTCTTTCTTGAATCTACTTAGTTTCTTCTCTTTTTCTCCCGAGAGCTTTGAACAATCATTTAAAAGTTTTAAACGTTTAGTTCAACTCTGTTCTCTGAACTGTTTTGGCATTCGACAGTGGTGTCCAAACCCTAGATTTTAAATTGGTCAACCAGCATCAGACTTGCTAGCACTCTCAGGATGGGACAGGAATCATCTGAAATGGTTATATAAAAGGTCCTCCATATTTACATTAACAAAAAAGAAAGTTAACTCGTAAACATTCATTCCTGTACTGATTTGAGCTTTGGGACTGAAAATTGCATGCCAATATTCTCACTTGCAAAGAATGAAATAATTGTGGTGTCTTAAAACTGTACTGCCAGATACCCTTGCTTTAACTGCAGTTAGAAAGCTAGGTACAATATATTCCACTTGTTCTTCTTCGTGGTATCTGTGCATCACACATATGGGCTCTGCGCCTGCGCAGGGCCAGCTTCGGAAACTTCTCTAGCTGAAAGTCTTTTAGGCGGGAACCCCTCCCCCACCGTCCACTGAGCATGCTCAGGGGTTCCCACCTAATCCCCTCAGTTCTCTTCAACCGCCTGTGGGTCAACAGCTTGTGGAGACTTCTCGTGTGTGGTATACTTTACCTCAGCTGAAAATATTCTATTTTCCTTGTCTTTTCTCTCCAGTTTTCTAACCTTTTCTATTTAGTTATTAAAAAAAAAAAGGATTCGTTTGTTGTTACTTAGCCTTGTGGCTTATGGCACATCAAGGCCTCTTCAAGAAGTGCCCCGTTTGTGGGCTGAAGATCACGCAAACCGACGGACACTCACTTTGTTTGCTCTGCTTGGGGGAAACACACATTGTGGAATCTTGTGTGTTTGTTTAAGTTCTCGAGGCAAACGAGAAAGAACCGCTCAGACCTCCTTCGGGCGATACTCTGGGATAAGGCGTTGGAGGCAGTGGAGAAACCGAGACCATCTCGACGCTCCAAATCTCCTATCGTAATGGAGTCTATGCCCCAACTTCTTCCAGCACGGAGTGAGCCTTACCGGTTCCCCCCCTCCTCTCAGTCTGCATCCGCAAGGGCGGCAAAAGATTTCTAAGAGAGAGAGTATTCTGAGGCACACAACCCTCAGAGGAATAAGAGCAAAATTCAAGAATATAAATGCGAGGAAAAAGTCGTCGATACCGATTCGTCGATACCGAGGAGCCCGGTACCGAACACATCAGTACCGAGGCATGCGGCAGGGCATAGGAGCCTTATGTCGAGCCTTTCACTGCAAAGGTCTCCACCGCTACCGATAAGCCCGATACCGAGGCTATCGCTTTCACTACCAATAAGCCGATACCGAGGCTATCGCTTTCCCTACCTATAAGCCTGGTACCGAGGCTATTGCTTCCGAGACCATACTCGATACCGAGACGGGCGACTCCATCCTCGCCACCGGTACTGAACCCTCTGCAGCAAACAGAGCGTATTGCTGACTCGCCGGCACCGTCTCCATTACGGATCATCACTGTACCGGCTGACGACCCTACCATAAGGGCATCGGTCTCGGAAGGCGAAATTAGAGGTTCGTCCATGGATAATACCTCGGCTGATCGGGGCCCTTTTTCCCCTCGATACCAAGAAGAGCCACAACCCATCGATACCGACGGATGTCGGTACCGATAAATGCCACAGCAACCGTCAGTCGATACCGAAGGTTATCGATACCGACACGCATCGCCTTATGGTTAAGCCCGGGACCATTCACCGGCTTTAACTCATTCAGGTTGCCGGTATGCCACCCATGGTGAACGACCTATGTCCCCTCCAAGAATGCGGGACTATTACGCTGATTGGCAACCTCCCCAGTGTCCTCCGTATTATTACGAGGATTGGAGACACAGAAGGCACCTAGATTACTATTATCAGTACCCACAACCACCCTCCGACGATCTCCCGTCCACCTCTCCCAGAGGATGTCATGGCCATGCCACCGCCGCCTCTACCATCGGTACCGAGGCACGCTCCGCAACCGACGCAAACCGCAGTACCAACCGCTCGGTACCGTCGCAAGCATTGCAGACGTTGCCTACATCAGACATGGGACTGGATGTTCCATCGGAGGAGGATTACCAATTGGATTCCTCACAAGGTACATCACCACCAGATGACCTCGTGGTCATTGCAGACGTGGTGTCCCCTTCAGAGGACTTAGCAAACTTTACTGATCAGGTACAAAACCTAACTCAATAATACTCAAATAATGCACCAGTGGACAAAGAAGGCCGTAGGTTGCACGGCCTGGGGAGAAGAGTATACTCTTCTACAGCTTTATCCCTTCGTGTGCATAATTACCAAGCCACAATGGCAAAACATAAGCTCTTTTTATGGGAGGAGATTACATCTCTCTCCGGATTCTTGCCAGATGACCAAAGGGAACTGGCAGATGTTTTTGTACTGAGGCTATGAGACTTTCTCGACAATACAGCACTCCAAGCTACGGACTGCACCTCAAAGCCATGGTAGTTTCCATTGCGCTATGAAGGCATGCGTAGCTAAGGTCCGCAGGGCTGTCCCAGCAGGCACGCACCCGCATAGAGGACCTGCCGTTCGATGGAAGCCAGATCTAACCACTACTGTTAGAGTCCCCATGGCTGGCCTCCTCGATAGCAATAATAACTAGGTTCTTCAGTACACTGAAACTCTCAATACCGAGACTTGCAACAACATAACTAGCTTCTTCAGTACCGAGCCTGAAACCTCTCAGTACCGAGACTGCTCTCAATACCGAGACTGGTAACAATATAACTAGCTTCTTCGGTACCAAGAATGAATCTCTCAATGCCGAGACTAGCAACAATATAGCTTCTTCGGTACAGACTGGAACCCTCGATACCAAGAGTGGCAATTACATAACTAGCATCTTCAATACAGACGCTGGAATTCTTAATGCTGAGACTGGCAATAACATAACTGGCTTTTTTGGTACCAAGACTGGAATTTTTGGTACTGAGACTGACAATAACATAACTGGCTTCTTCGGTACCAAGACTGGAATTTTTGGTACTGAAAATGACAATAACATAACTGGTTTCTTCGGTACCAAGGCTGGAACCCTTGATACCGAGATTGGCTGAGACTCTTGATACCAAGAGGGCATCTCGCATGCAGCTTCAATGTCAGAGGGTGAGATGTAATATCTCTCCCCTCCAAAGCCAATGGACATCTGTCCACCACATCAGGCAGTGTATACCTTGCAGGCTAACCACCAATTTCAAGGTCCCCATTCCAGAGTCTCTACGCTCTGAGTGCTTTGCTTTCAATGGAGAGCGTTTTATTACCATGATGTCTGATGTCATCATTTTTTGGGGAGCCCTCCCTTGGAAGAGGAGGGGACACAATGTTAAATGGGCCATGTCTCCTGAGAATACCATACAAGCATGGATACTGGCTTCAATACTGTGATGGGGATACGTACAACCGAGATCACTGTCATTGCGACTGATACACAGGGCTCAGCTGTTACAGCCACAATGCGTCAGTACAATTACTTAGCTCTTCCCCATTCCACCCCCATTCCATGGGACATCGGGAGATCAACTTGGGGAAGATGAGTTAGAGCATAAGAATAGACCTGATTCCCTTCAATCCTTTGAGGACTATCAGTCGGTCTCAACATTGCTCTCTTCTGCATCACCTACACAGGGCAGAACCTCCTTTGGAGGACTTATACCACTTCCCGGTCATTGAGGATGACCAGGCTTGGTATTGAGACACATAACTAGGTAAATAAAGTGCAGGATTTTGTATCTCATGCTGTATGTACTGAGAAGCCAACTCCAGTGTCGATATTTTTTCTCCCAACACTGCTTCTGACAGTTAAAAATTCCTGGAAGGGCCCTTCTTTGACGGCTCTGACATTGGAAAGTGCAGAATCTTTACATAAGGTCCAGTAATGGACATGGTTTTTTTTCTTTATGCACCCATGTTCCAATTCTCTATTAGTTCAGTTAGCCCCAAGGGGAGTTTTCAGAACATATTCATCTGCTTTGGGTCCCAGAGTCATACACTATCTAGTTATGATGTCCAGATACAACTTTTCCTCTTGTCAGCAACTTAACATGACCCGTCACTTCACTGTGAGTTGAGAGCGATGGTGCGCGCTCTGGTGCTTCGCATGCATACCTATGATTAGCAGGTCTCACTCTGTGAACTAGATTGAGGACCTTCCATTCGATGGTGAAGGATTTTCAATCTCATTGCTCATCTCGTTTCCTGCATCAGAACCAGCAAATTACAGACGACACACTGTCCTTCTTAATGCTGCTTCTCAGAAGGGAGTATGTTTTGCCCCATACACATAAAGTATGCATACTTCCATATAACCATTCAGAACACTCACCAGAGGTACCTTGGGTTTATCATAGGTACCGATATGTCCCAGTTTGGGTGTGTCTATTGGACCTAAGTACAGCCCACCGAATGTTTGCAAAATATATGGCAGTTCATTTGCCTACACAGGGTGAAAGTCTACCTATATTTAGACAACTGGCTTCTAGTAGCATCTTAGAAGAGGATGCTATCAAAGGCAGTGGGAGTAATCCTCAATTTACTGAGCTCTCTGGACCTCATAGTAGAAACCACAATGTTAGACTGTCAATCCTTACCCCCTGATATATGGGACATAATTCTAGCAGCTAAGAAACAAGCGACTAGAAAGTCAAATGCTACCAAATGGGAAGCTCACTCCTCCTTTGCACTAAGCAGGAATGAGAAACCCCTTTCAGAGCCTATTTCCACCATCCTCACTTTCCTTTTTTCCTTGTTAAAAGAGGCCTTAAGTTTCCTCACTTAGAGTTTATCTGGCAGCGATTTCTGCCTCACATTTATGGATTCAGGGCTGTTCGGTCTTCACTCATCCACTGGTTAAGCGCTTTATGAAAGGGACGAAAGATACAGTTCCACCCCTTCGTTCCTTTGTTCTGCAATGGATCCTTTCCGTGGTGCTCAAAGCACTGTCTGCCAAGCCTTTCGAACCGTTGGCAAAGACAGATTTGCGTTTACCGACTTTTAAGGTGGTATTCCTTGTTGCCATAACGTCTGCTAGACGTGCATCAGAGTTAGCGGCACTCCGTATGGACTCACCTTATATGGTTTTTTTCATGCCGACAAAGTGGTCCTTAGACCGGACCCAGCTTTCTTCCAAAGGTTGTTTCTCCTTTCACCTTGGGCAGGATTTTACTCTGCCAAGCTTTTTCCTTGCACCGACAACTCTTCTTGAGTCAATACTACATACGCTGGGCAGAACAGTGACTCTCCAGAGCTCCCTAAGATTTTTTGTTTGTTATGGGTCAAACAAAAGGGACTCCAAGCATCTCCGCAGACAATATCTGCTTGGGTTTTTCAGACTATTAAATTAGCCTATGAACTTGCTGGCCCCCCGCTGAAGGGGAAAGTGCGCTCTCACTCCACCAGAGGAGGGGCCACTGCTACAGCTTTTGAAAGAGGTATTGCCATACCGGACCTCTGCAAAGCGGATACCTGGTCGACACCTCTGACTTTTGCCAGTCACTACCGTCTGGACATCAGAGCGTGTAGAGACTCTGCCTTTGGGCGTGCCGTCTTATCAGGAATCCGTTGAATTTTCATCCATCACCTGACACCACCCACCTCCGGGTAGTCAGCTTGTTATTCGCCCATATGTGTGATGCACAGAGACCACGAAGAAAAAAGACAGGTTGCTTACCTGTAACTGTGGTTCTTCGAGTGGTCATCTGTGCAGTCACACAACCCTCCCACCGTCCCCACTATGGTGTCATTATTTTTTGATCACCTGGTGGTTCTCTTCAGTGAGACTGTTTAGGCGGTTTCAGGAACTGAGGGGATTAGGCGGGAACTCCTGAGCATGCTCAGTGGACGGTGGGGGAGGGGTTCCCGCCTAAAAGACTTTCAGCTAGAGAAGTTTCCGAAGCTGGCCCTGCGCAGGCGCAGAGCCCATATGTGTGACTGCACAGATGACCACTCGAAGAACTACAGTTACAGGTAAGCAACCTGTCTCTCTGGGGGCTTTTTCCTGTTGGCCAATGTCTGGTAACAGCTTGCTGCAAATTATATGGCAACATGTATGGGCCAGTGGTAGTTTTGTGTCACTTCTGGAACATGAAGTGGCAAACCGATTCCAAGCATGTTGACTTGTCAGCAACATCAATTACCTGCAACCAACAAACAGACCTAAATTTGTTAAGCAGGACTGTGTATATTTCTTACATGTATAGATTTGGTGCACTTGTATCAGTGCAGAACATGGGATCCAAAGAATTCTCACTTTGATTTTTCATTTTTTAAAAATTATTATTAAATGCTCCTATCTTCCTAGCTGTGCAGGAAAGCTTAGACACATTTGGGCATGTTAGGGAGAAAGCTCAGAATTTAGGTATTGGCAAGGAAGGCTTTCTGTCAATCTAGGGATGGGAGAATAACCTGCACAATTCTCTGATCCTATTTCCATAGTTACTACTATTATATATGGTCTATCACTTTTATCTCTTTGCTGTTTGTCCTGCTTTGCCAAACAAATTCCAATTCCTTAAAAAAAACTTAGAGGCATAGTATGCAGCACATGCGGATCAAAATTTATTTATTTATTTATTTATTTATTACATTTTTATACCGCCCAATAGCCGAAGCTCTCTGGGCGGTTCACAAAAATTAAAACCACAGTAAAACACCCAACAGTTTAAAACACAATTACGAAATACAGTATAAAAAGCGCAACCAGGATAAAACCACACAGCAAAGTTGATATAGGATTAAAATACAGAGTTAAAACAGTAAAATTTAAATTTAAGTTAAAATTAAGTGTTAAAATACTGAGTGAATAAAAAGGTCTTCAGCTGGCGACGAAAGCAGTACAGTGTAGGCGCCAAGCGGACCTCTCTGGGGAGCTCGTTCCACAACCGGGGTGCCACAGCGGAGAAAGCCCTCCTCCTAGTAGCCACCTGCCTCACTTCCTTTGGCAGGGGCTCACAGAGAAGGCCCCCTGTAGATGATCTTAAGGTCCGGGTAGGTACATATGGGAGGAGGCGTTCCTTCAGATAACCTGGCCCCAAACCGTTTAGGGCTTTAAATGTTAATACCAGCACTTTGAATTGGGCCCGGACCTGGACTGGCAGCCAATGAAGTTGTAAAAGGACTGGCGTAATGTGATCTCGCCGGCCAGTCCCTGTTAATAACCTTGCTGCCCTGTTTTGCACCAGTTGAAGTTTCTGGACCGTTTTCAAAGGCAGCCCCACGTATAACGCATTGCAGTAATCCAAACGAGAGGTTATCAGAGCATGGATAACTGTAGCTAAGCTATCTCTGTCCAGATAAGGGCGCAGCTGGTATATCAGCCTGAGCTGATAAAAGGTGCTCTTGTTTCCTTGTTGACCTTGTTTCTGTTCTGATGGCAGAAATTGAGTATATATGGCACAGAAACTTAACTTTTTGGGAATGCTATTTGAAAACCCCCACCATGTCCAGCAGTAACAAACCATCATTCTTAAAACGAAGTAAGATAACATCATGGTCAAAAGAGAAGTTTGGAGTTACTCATACAGAGCTGCACAAGTTTAGGATTATGACCAAGTTTTTCCTCTTCCAATTTTAAGAGTTACAGGCCGCCTGTGTCATATGATAGAGAGCCTGGCTCTTACTTTAGAAAGAAGCTGCTGCTTGCTTCTCCCAGTGCTAGATTATTAAATTTATGTGAAAACTTGACTGAGTGAGTCAGAAAATATGTGAGTGTGGTTGAATATGCAAGCCCTTAGGTAAACAGAAGGATAAATATAGTTGATAGCTTGTGTTCACTAGCATGGAAAACTGAAGCTTCTACTGACTGAAGGCAGGCTTTCATCATGCTGTCCTTCTTGCCTCTTCTGCTGAGACTGTGTTGTATGGCAGTGTGTGTGTGTGAGAGAGGGGGGGCTGTGGGAGATCTGTATGGTATCTTGTAACTAGTAGGAATGCAGTCACCAATACAGCAGCTATGACTGGACCTTGAAGTCAAAGTCGAGGCCCCACAGTTCACCCCCTCAGTGGCCACCCAGAGAGTGGCAAGTAACGGGAACAATGGCAAACTGGCCCAGGGTCAGCACCTGGGCTAGCATGGGTGTGCTGAGTCCCACCGGGGCTGACACCGCGTACCACAGCATCCTTTCTTTGTTCTTATTTTTTTTTTTAAAAAAAATTATAGTTATTGGGTGGTTCACTGGGTACGTACATGGGCACATGTACTCATTTTATTATATTTTACTTTAAAATATATTATCCTTTTCTACAACAAAAGGCTGCTTATTCCCAAATAAATGCATTTAGCATGATGAGGGCAGCAGAAGTGACCTCCCTCTTATTCTGGGAGTCAGGATGGCCAGTGGTATGATTTAAGTGAGTTTAAAATGTGAAACTCCACATGCTAGGAGTATGTCTTTCTTTTTCTTCTAGATAGTTTGCTGTTATTGTCACTATAACATATCGAGAATATAGAAGCAATTGTAAAACATGGAATGGTGGTAGGAATGGGAGAGTAACGTTAACTGTGTGCTTCACAACAGACATGATACACTTTGTTGTCTAAATAAATGGGTTGGGGGTGCCATTAAGTCCAGTTTCTAAAACTAGCTAGCTTGTCGCAAGTCCTGAAAACAGGACTTGCACTGGAAACTCTGTGGTTCAATCAGGCATTGGCATTCTAAACCACTGGACCGGCTGCTTGAAGTAGAGAACTGTACGCTATTCCAGCTAGGTATCCGCTTCTGCCAGTCCCAAGCAAGGCAGAGGTCAGCAGGAGTTAAGCGGGGTCTATGATGGCAGCTAAAGCCAGCAAGGGAGCTATCTAGTGAAAGTTTCTATTGCACTAGCAGTAATGACAGGCAGAGACTGAAGCCTTCTCCAAGGCCAGATCTACACTAGTCTTATACCGTTGCTAGTGTCCCTTTCTAATGTGGTTCTCTGTATCAGTTCTCTGTATCACGGGACACACTAGTGTTACTTACGTTTAGCTGCAACGGTACTTCAGGGCACACTGTTCAATCCTTTCTGTTCTTCCTCTTTTCTGAGAGTAAGCAGAGCTGCTCGGTTTGCTCCGCCCACAGGGCAATAGTCACAAGTACACACAAACTCCCTCCCAAAACATCTTAACACAAGTCCCAGGGAATAGCCTGAATGCATAGGAGCCAGCCACTTTGCTGAAGCTAAGAAGGTCTGGGTCTGGTCAGGGTTGGGATGGGTGACCAAATTGAAAAGTTTTAGCAGCGCAGAAGGGGAGGCCTGTTTTTGGCAGCCCCAGCTGTTGGGATTATTTCAAACACACCATTTAAGCCCTGCTGGTTAGAGTTTTGGACTGGTAGCAGAGACCCATGTTAATTTTCCTGCATGGAGTGATCATAAAAAATCAATGGATGACCCAAATCAATTCAAAATTGGTATGCTTAAAGCTCTCCCTAATATCTATTATTATGCCAATTTTGGTGTCTTTATCTTTAAAGCTTACGCAGATGTAAGCATTTGTTTAAAATCCTGCTCCTGTGCCCACAGCAGCAGCTCGGGCAAATCTTTTGCAAAAGGAGCACAATTAAGGCAGGATGCATGGGAGTACTTCACAATCAAAGCAGATTTTAAGGTGGAAAACTTCGGAGTCCTTTGCATGCAATTGTCAGTGATTGCACAGTATAACGCTGGTGTGATTTATCTGCTGTAGCAGATAAGATAGCAAACGGGGTGAAGGAAGGAGAACAGGAAGTGGGCGGAGTAAACCCAGCAGCTCTGCTACTCTCAGAGAAGAGGAAGAGGAAAATTGCTGGTAGAACAAGGCACATGGATCAGTAGCCGCACTGCAACTAAGCAACAAGAAAGAGGACAACGAAATAGGACCAGTAAGTACAACTCATTTACAACGTTAGAGACCCAGGGTCATGTGACGCTGTGCATCACAGTAACCCATTCAAAACGTTAGAATAACATCAGTGTAGATTCCCACCAAATGGCCCTTCTATCCTGCTATCAAGATTGTTTACTCATGGAAGTTAACAGGTTTTTTTTACATAATACCATCAAGCTCCAGGGCCTCTCTTGTGCTTTCTGATCTTTATCCTGTTTTTTTTAAAAGATCACAGTTAATTAGCTATTTAAGTACTGTGATTAGATTTTCTCTGTGAAAACAGGAAGTGGTACTATAACACAGTGCCATCTAGTGGCTGTATAGAGCTTACTTATAAAATAAGAGCTTGTAGATAAAGGAACTTCCCCAGGGGTAGGGGTAGGGGTAGGGGTAGGGGTAGGGGTGCGGGTGCGGGTGCGGGTGGGGAGCAGAAGTGTGTAAAAATGGGCAATCGTAATCCTGCAAAGAATATGGAAGCAGAAGCCCCAGTAAAGTTGTGAGATAAAAAGCCTGTGTGGAGAAGCCCTGAGAGCTTTTATAGCAGATCTGGGAGCTCCACCAGTTACTGGGGAAGATGAGTTGGAGGGTGCTGTTGCTTGTGGGTTCCTTGTTTTCTGCTTGTGGGTTCCTCGTCAACAGCAGGTTGGCCATTGTATGGACAGAATCTTTGGGAAATTTAGGAGATGGAATAGGGATTGGTGAGCACCTTTATGGTGATTGGCAAATCCAGGGGCCTGCTCCTTAAGGGTTTTGTGGCCCTCGTGCCAGGATATGTTTGCCTTTGAGGACCTTCTTGTCTCATCTACTCGGGGTTCCGTGGCCCTGGGTGTGGATGATGCAGTTAGGTCTCACCACACTTGCAATGGAGTGAGGCCTAAGAGAGGGGCCGGATTTGACCCGGCTTTTGGCTTAGCAGAATAGCTCGCCCTTAATGGCAAGCTAGATGCCTGAGGAAAGGACCTAATACATCATGCGCAGATCCAGGGGACGGGTGAATTTCCCTTATTAATAAAGAGGCCCAAGTTTATCCAAAAGCTCTGGTGTGTGTGTCTTTATTTCATGGGTGCCTTCTCCACTTGCAAATATGTGATATGCCTGTAAGTGGAAGAAAAATGGTTAACATTGGTATTACTCTATCCCTCTGTTCTTCAGGAGTTTTATTAGGTGTTTTTTTCTTTAGAGGCAGTGTTTTTAAGTCTTACCAGTTATGAGAAACTGTCTAGCTTATATCCTCCTTTCCCCTACCTCATATAAGGGAAGGGAATAGAACTGAGTTAAAAGAGATGGAGAAAGAAATATGGGTTTCTGCATGATAGGGATTTGAGGGGCGCTTCAAGACTGTAAAAAAGAACACATTATTACGGTGAGTCATTACTCTAAATTTCACTCTATTCTCAGTTTGCAAGTATTACTGGATTCTGTTCTTACTTTCTTTTTGAATTTTTAATGAGGTGTGTGGGGGGGAAATGAATGAAAAAAGCCAAGTCACCCTTCTTCGGGTCTTCTAAACTTATGTCCTTATAATTTTTAGACTTGTGTTCAAAGAGACCATGAGTGTAAGAATGAATGACTATTAATTAGCTATAGCACATTTAAACGAGAAATCAAAAGATGTTTTTAATCTATTAATGTATAATATCATGACATAGTTTTCTTTGAAATCATTCTGGTAGCAAACAAAGCCTGTGTTCTGACTAAATGTATGATTTCAGCCATCTGATTTTTCTTATTTTTCTTGTCCATTGGGGCAAAATCTGTGTGAATGCTATTTGTTTGGTTTTGTAAATAGCAGCCCTATGACTGTGCCACCTCTTTTGGGGCAGTTATAATTGAGTCAGGCCTAACCATCCTTTTCTCTCCCACTTCACTCATTGAGTGTATATTATCAGCTTGAGTCAAATGAAGCTATTTTGTGGGGAAACCTTTCTGTGGTGCACCTGCTCTCTGCTTTTTGGTATACTGGTGTCTGACTGGGAATGGAATGTGATGTGTGTGATGTGTAACAGATCCTTATTTGCATTGTGAGTCTGTGGGGAAAGTATCTACGGTATGTTTGACACACTACATTAGCTGAGAGTTATGGCACCTTGTTAAAAATCTTTAAAAAGAGTCAGGGTACCACAATAAAAGTCATCATAAAACGCTTAAAACTGTTGTGGACAGCAACAAGAAATAGTTATGGAGGTTTTATCAACATAATGTCAGCTTAAACTGGGGGATGTTGTTAAGCATCTTTCTGAGCAACAGAATCTGCTTGGGAGGACAGAGGCATCCGGAATATAACGTAAATAATACAGAACCAAGGAAGAGGAAGATGGTGTCTAACACTTAAGTGCAGCAACGTGTCCAAGCTCTTATTCATCATTTTTCCTCTGATAATACTAAACTCTTAAAGAAAAACAATGTTGAATGTTCCCATAAGTATTTTATGCTTCCTCAAGTAAATATTGCAAGAGCTGCGCTCTGAGCTATTATAGGAAGATTAACTGGAATGATTATTACGATCACCACTGCTTTGTTCTGGATCATGCCCTGTATTTCATAGAATAGTAGAGCTGGAAGGGGCCTATAAGGCCATCGAGTCCAACCCCCTGCTCAATTCAGGAATCCACCCTAAAGCATCCCTGACAGATGGTTGTCCAGCTGCCTCTTGAAGGCCTCTAGTGTGGGAGAGCCCACAACCTCCCTAGGTAACTGATTCCATTGTCGTATTACTCTAACAGTCAGGAAGTTTTTCCTGATGTCCAGGCGGAATCTGACTTCCTGTAACTTGAGCCCGTTATTCTGTGTCCTGCACTCTGGAATGATTGTGAAGAGATCCTGGCCCTCCTCTGTGTGACAACCTTTTAAGTATTTGAAGAGTGCTATCATGTCTCCCCTCAATCTCCTCTTCTCCAGGAGAGAGAGAGAGAGAGAGAAGCAGCAGCTTATCTCTCAAACATATGAAAATTCTGACCAGAATTTTGTTTTCTTATGCAGTGTAGGTAGACTTCCATCTCAAGAAGAAGCTTTAATGATTGGGGTTTTGATTTCTATTTCATTACTGGTGTCTTTTGTTCTGTCTCTTTGCCTATGAAATAGCACTGTACAAAGGTCTTTATCTATGACCAATAGGTCTTTGGTTATACTACAGAGTTTTTATTTTAACCATGTAGAACTATTATTAGAACAGTGTTTTTTTCAAAGGAAAGAGGGGGAAATGGCACATTTAGAAATGTAGACATTTGATTGCTTTGTTAATTCAACTTTCACCTCCCCCACCTCAATATTTACATATTTACATGTGTGTTTGGTTTAATTAAGTTCGTTTTAGATAACAGGATATAGTAAACTTTGTAAAACCTTTTAAACAGGCAAAAATAGTCTAAATTGAAATATGGTTTAGTGCACTTTTTTGACTGTAGAAGAATGCTTGATGCTCTTAGTATTATCTAAATAAATAATCAGTGCTGCAGAGAAAAACTGCCTTGTTCTTAACTGACATTGGTTCCCCCCGTATGTTGTTACATACTATTTAATTCTATTTAGTTGGTATAATGCTGTGTTTTATGCATCTCATGTCTGAACCTGTGGAAACTTACATTGTAAAAGAGGGCGTGAATAGTTATAATGCGTACTGTATTTTGCCATCTTATTTCTACTGTGCCAAAATCCTTGATGAATCGCAAATAAAATTTAGTCATTACAGAGAGAACTGCAATGTATATATATGCACATGCTGCAATGCAAATAATTAAGAAGCTACTTTAAGCATGCTTTCTTTCTAAATTAGATTTTAATGCATACTGCAAAACAAGTCTATGTTCAGGAATTAAAAAAAACATCTTTCCATTCCAGGCTTTAAGGGTCAATGAACATTTGCAGACCAGCCAGGGATTCTCAGAAAACGTTTCTGATTTCGACATTACATCACAACCTTTGGCAGCCTTAAAGCCAAAGTATTAGGAGCAAGGATTTTCATTGATTTCAAGGGTTGTGTCAAAAACAGCTCCCAAAGACTGGAATAATATTTAGGGGGGTGGGCTTACCATTATAGTCAGAGGGATTCCACTCTTTTCTTTCACAAACATAGTAAAGATGTAGTATTATTCACTTGGGGCCGTTTTGTTGCCAATCACAAAGGAACACTGGCCCTTTCTACACCTAAGGGTTATTCCAGGAAAATGGAAGGATTGTCCCTGCCTGCTCCTGGGATCCCTTGTGTGACATTTGGATGCACAGGAACAATCTCGGGATATAGGGCTGGTGTAGACATGCCCACTACCAGGCTACTGATGGCACATCTGTCCCACTTGAGGTGGCAGCAAAAACTTTTTGTGAAAGAAAAGAACTGAAACTTCCTGCCATCCTGTCAGTAACTCCAAGACACCCGCCAGTGAAAGTCACTAAAAATGACTCCCTTTCACAGTGCACAAATCACTCTGTGGAAATAGTATTTGGATCAGCCTCTCAGTTTCAAAAGTGGTTTGCCAAATGGAATGGGTACAGCTACTGATGAGAACAAATCTAACGCGTTTGAAGTTCAAGACCCTTTTGGCTCAAGATTTTTTGTATCCTGGTGACTTTTTGAGAAACTCAAGTACAGTGAAACAACCACAACAACCAAGATATCTGGTTTCAAAGTACAAAGAAACTCAGCCCTAAATATATACACAAGGAAATGTATTTGTTGATTAATCTGTACTTGGGAAAAATCAAGTCCATCTGTTGTATACATTCAAAGTATTTCAGCATTGAGGCTACAATCATATGCACATCTATCAGGGAATGCACCCAGGACCGGTGCTACCATATAGGCCAGCAAGGCAGCGGCCTAGGGCGCTGACTTCAGAGGGGCGCCGAGTAAGGCCTGCAACCACCACACTGCTCTTGAGCCCCTAGAACCCGGGCCTAGCATTTCCCCCCATCCGGCGGGGCCCAAATTAACCAGAGGAAATGGAGAGGGTGAGAGGGAGAGGCACACGGACACATTTGAGAGGACCGGGGCGTAGGAGACAGAGTTGTACCGCCATAGAGCCAATCCTCATCCCTGGCCCCTCTCAGGTCCGCCGCCAGTCACTTCACCTTGCCGCCTGCCGACATGGCTGTTTCCCCGCCCCTAGACCAACAAGCTGCAGAAGACCCTGGCTACGCTTCACAAAAGCGGATTCCTTAGTGCTCGTCCCTCCCCCACACCAAGCAAAGAGTGGTGGTGGTGGCGGCGGCGGCAGCAATAACACCGCCCTTGGAGAAGCCAAGAGACTGCCACAAGCAGCAGCAGCAGTCCAGCGCTTTGGTCTGTGCTTCCCCTCCCCTGTGACTGACACACGCAGGAAGGGGCAGACTCAGCTTCCCACGAGGAGTGGGGAAGTGTTCTCTCCTTCTTCCTGAGAGTTAGGCTGTGGATGATACAGAAAGGAAGGCTCTTTTGGCACTATGGCGAGTGCTCTCCTAAGCGTGCTTACTTGAAAGTAAGTCCTCGGTGGGATCAATGGGACTTCTTGGGGAAGGGCATAATCTAAACATGTTTAGACCGAAAAAAAGTCCTACAATTCCCAGCATGCGTCAGCCAGCCTTGCTGGCTGGAGGACTTTTTTTTGTTCTAAACATGCGCAGGGTTGCGGCCTCAAACTGCATTCTTGGGACTGGTCATACGTTCCAGAGAATTTAGGAGGAGCTCCCCCAGAAAGCATCTAGGCTTCCCCCAAACCAAATCCCTGTTTTTTAAAATATAAAATTCATTCACCTCCACTATGAATGCCCATGATATGCTTCACGGTTTAAATTTTCAGAGCACTACAGTAATTAGACCCAAGTCAATACACAGATGAGTACAAGCCAGGTGAATCATAGAATCATAGAATAGCAGAGTTGGAAGGGGCCCACAAGGCCATCGAGTCCAAACCCCTGCTCAATGCAGGAATCCACCCTAAAGCATCCTTGACAGATGCATGTCCAGCTGCCTCTTGAAGGCCTCTAGTGTGGCCCACAACCACCTCTAGCCCACAACCTCCCTAGGTAACTGATTCCATTGTCGCAATGCTCTAATAGTCAGGAAGTTTTTCCTGACGTCCAGCTGGAATCTGGCTTCCTTTAACTTGAGTCCATTATTCTGTGTCCTGCACTCTGGGAGGCTCGAGAAGAGATCCTGGCCCTCCTCTGTGTAACAACCTTTCAAGTAATTGAAGAGTGCTATCATGTCTCCCCTCAATCTTCTCTTCTCCAGGCTAAACATGCCCAATTCTTTCAGTCTCTCTTCATAGGGCTTTGTTTCCAGACCCCTGATCATCCTGGTTGCCCTCCTCTGAACATGCTCCAGCTTGTCTGCATCCTTCTTGAATTGTGGAGCCCAGAACTGGACGCAATAGATTTTATTCATTTGTTTCAACACACACACAATTTCCTGTTCCATCAAAGCCAATAGCCTAGTTTCCCAATAGCATTTATTGACTCGCACCCATGGAAGGGGCATAATTTCATCCTAAATCAGTACTGACCTTTAAGAAAAAATCTACTGAAGATGTACTTAAGGACTGCAAGAATTTGGAAAAATCATTAATGCATAATGGAAACAAAGATATTGATGCTGAAGATCTGTGTTGTGAACTTATAGCAATAGCTCAAAGATTTCCAAAGTCTATGCTGCCACAAGAAGTACTTCTCTTCATACTACAACAAAAACTCCTGGATAATGTGCCTAATGTTTCCATTGCTCTAAGGATCCTACTCCCACTTCCAGTATCAGTGGCAAGTGATGAACGTAGTTCCTCAAAGCTCAAACTTATAAAAACTTACATACGCTCTACAATATTGGAAAAGAGACTAGTTGGCTCGGCAACTATATTAATTGTTCTTAAAAATCAAAGTTGGCAAAAAAATTAAATTGGGGTGTGGTGCAAGTAGCTCACCTTGCCTAGGGTGCAAAATAGTCTGGCACCGGCCCTGAATTCACTCCAATGAATAAAGTGGGACTTCCTTTTGTGTAAATAGACATAGGATTGCACTTATAATGAAGAGAAACACCTTTCATTTTTTGGTCTTGAAAATACTTAACTGGTCCAAACTGCTGCATTAAAATATAATATTGTTATGAGTTTTCCGTTAAATTATTGTGAATATGACTGTTACTGAAGTTTTGCCTTATGCGATAGCCTTTAGATGTGTTGGACTACAGCTGCCATAATCCAGCTGAAGGGATCATGGAAGTTGTCAGACATACTGGAGGACACCATGTTGGGGAAGACTGCCTTAAGGCAGTAGTGGTTAAAGTTTTGGACTTGACAGAGGAAATGCCTTACACCCACGCCCGGCCACGCCTGGGCAGGGGGAGGCTAATTGAGGGTGGGGTGGGGTGACAAGGCGTGGAGGTTCGCAATTGGCGACCTCCGTGTGGTGCCACTGAAGGTGGGAGGGGACAGAGGAAATATAAAAATGTACTCACCCCTCCCAGCTTCCTTTTTTTGCTGCGTGGCACCCTCCCTCCCTTCCCTGTGGACAGTGTGGGTTCACTGGTAGTCTTTTCGGAGGCCAAGTAGGATTTTTTTGTTCATAATATAACTTGGTTATGAGTTTTTTGCCTACTTCACACTGTAAGACAGGCAAGGTGTTATAATTAGGTTGATTTGGTTCATCAATTTGATCATATTTGTTGGACAGGCAGGTAGGAGCAAGGTTGAAATTGGTGAGCATTCACAGGCACAATTTTGGTGATAGGTAATGCCTGAGGCCCACCACTGGGAGCCTTGTGGCACCAGCTGGCGGGATAAGGGTTACCTTTGAAGTCAACCCTCCTCAACCACTCAGAGCCTTGCAGCCTGGGGGGCGGGGGTTGACGCCAGAAGGCCTCCCTACCCCAGGAGGGGGAAGCCTGTGAAGGGATGAATGACCAGGTGCCACTTGGTGGGCAGTGAATGTCTTGCCCAATCCCAATAATGGCCTGAGAAGTAGCCAATAGATGACGACCGCTTAGCCCTTCCCCCCTTTTGCAGGTCTTTAAATAAATGTGGCCCATATTTAATCCCATTCTTGTGACTCATCCCATTATTTTTCACCCTTCACGTCCGCAATGTCTATAGCCCTGAATATTGAGCTGTTGTGCCTTAGTAGGAACGAATTGCAGGAAAGTTGTTTCTTGATACAGAACCATTCTGGAATTTTCTGAATAGGAGGGAAATCAATCAGAGAAGGGGTAGGGAAGCATAACACTCCCCTAGTTGGTGTAATCTAGGGGCCTTGCTAGATGGAGGTTTAGCCCGGTGCTCACCCCGGGCTCACCACTGTGCACCCAGATGATGCACAGGGGATCCCGGGGTCAGGCAGGGGTGAAACTTCCCTGGGCGCAGGGTAAATGAAACCCCATTTAGCCCGGTTTTTCCTGCAGTCCCGGCCTCAGGTCAGGCTGAGGCCAGGACCGCAGGCGTGTGGACCGTTCCGCCGCTTTTCCTGCCTACCGCACTTACGCGTGAGTAGCTGGGGAAAGCGGCAGATGGGCCACAGCGCTCCCGTCCCCATCCCCCTATTCCCCCCATGACCTCCCCTGGCCTGCGATCCCCCCCTGTCCCCACCTCCTGTGTCCTGCTGCTGCTGCTGCGCCGCCGATGTCCCCAGCCGCTCTGTCCCACTGCCGCCGCCACTGTCCCCAGCTGGCATTTCCTGTTGTCGCCATGTCCGGCCTGCAGGACATGGTGACAGCAGGCATCACAGGCCGGACATGACGACAACAGGAAATGCCGGCTGGGGACAGTGGCGGCGGCAGCGGGACAGAGCGGCTGGGGACATCGGCGGCGCAGCAGCAGCAGCAGGACACAGGAGGTGGGGACAGGGGGGATTGCAGGCCAGGGTAGGTCATGGTGGGGGAAACGGGGGATGGGGGGACCCTACTTTTTTTTTTAAAAAAAAATCCTTACCTTTCCGGTGGTGCACTCCTGCGCACACCGGCCCCTTTAACAACAACAACAACAAAAATGGCGGACGCGACAGGGCTTCATCACATCTGACGTGTAGATAGGCGCGACAGCCCGTGCTAATTGTAGCGCAGCCTCGCCGCGCCTGAAGCACCGATTTTCAGGTAGGTCTAGCAAGGCCCTAAGTTTGTAAGTATGTGTTTATGAAAAGGTATAAAAAAGTTAGAGGCAGATACAGCTTTTAATTCAGGAAAGGAACTTTTGGGATCTACCCCTCAAGGTGAGCTGCTCTGGAACAGTGGCGCTGTTGCTGGAGTGTTTAAACTGTCTACCTTCATCTATGCACAACCTGTGTATTTGTAAATAAATGTAAATATAATGCAATAAGCTATAAATCTCCAGTTAGTCCTACTCCTAAAGGAAACCAAGCCCAGGTAAACACTCTCTTTCTGGAACCTTTCACCATTCAGAGAAGTAGGGCATAAGTAACAATAGATTGTGATTTTTCTCTTGCCAGAAATGCATAGAGAATTACATGAGTAGGAACCTGTACAATTACATTAAATGTTACTTCCTCCCATTTACTGCATTTTGCTTTTCATTTGACATTTAGAGCAAAGTTTCAGATCATGTGAAAATTGAAATGTAGAATGGAACAGATGTTTGTCATCCAGTTTCATTCAAAGGAATTGCTATTACCATAAAAGAGACCATATTTAGTGTGGCAAAGTTAAATTGTGACCTTTTATACACCACAAAGATAATACAGTGCTATGGTATGTGTGATGTGTCAAATAACATTTCCCCCTTTATGAATACAGTAATATATAATTGCTAACCATAAGAAAATGAAAAATAATTTTAGTTGCAGGCGTAAATGATCAAACAGGCTGACCATTGCATTTGAAGATAACTTAATTGTGCTCATTTTTGTTTTTATGATTCAGTCAATTCGTCTTGCTAGTCATCTTTAAACTTTGGTTAGATGCACCCAATGTAAGGATGATTAAAAATGGAGAGATTAAGGTTTTGTTTTAGTTTTTTTGTTTTAAAAACTATAACTGAATTCTCTCTCTCTCTCTCTCTCTCTCTCTCTCTCTCTCTCTCTCTCTCTCTCTCTCTCTCTCTCAGGACTCATCTACACCAAGCAGGATATCCTACTATGAAAGTGGTATATAAAAGCCAGGATCCACACTACTGCTTTATAGCAGTACTGAAGTGCACTGACAACTGTTGAGGCCCATTGACACATACCATATACCGCATTCATATCGCTTTCATAGTGTTATATCCTGTTTGGTGTAGATGTGTCAGTGGGCCCCAACAGTTGTCAGTGCACTTCAGTACCACTATAAAGCAGTAGTGTAGATCCTGCAGTGCACTTCAGTACTGCTATAAAACAGTAGTGTGGCTCCTGCCTTTTATATACTGCTTTCATACCACTTTCATAGTGGAATATCCTGCTTGGTGTAGATGAACCCTCTCTCTCTCTGAATGAGATCATATATCTCCACAAATCCAGTGCATGAAGGGAGCAAGTGCATGTAGCTCCCCCGCTCATGCCTGCCCTAAGTTTGGGCCCCATGCCCATGTAATAAGTGGCGCACTGGGGAGAAACATCATAATGCTGCCTATACATGTATGCTTTTTTTTTTTTACGTTAATGTAGTAAATCAATAGTTCTTTTGCTACTTTAATGTAGTAAATGTAGTTTTTGCTTATGTGAAAATTGCCTGACCTCTCTTTCTTTTTCATTATAAGTTTAATAGTTGGGGTTCTTTTGATTTGGTTTAGTTCTTGTATATTCATACATATCTGAAAAAGGGATAGTTCTTAAAAAACGGAATATGTTTTTGTGTGTGTAAGTATGCTTCCAAACACATTATTCCCATATTTTATGTGATTTGGTTCGCAGATGAGGACTCAACTAAATAAATATGAAGAGCGTCTAGTTTTAGATGTTATTGAACCCAAGTTGGTAAAAATGGCATATTTCAAAAGAAGATGAAGAAGCAGCAAGTGCAAAGGAGGGACTTGCGGATTGTTCCCAATAGGCACTTTTTTAAAGTAGGCCAGATGTATCTTAGATCTTCTTCCGACTCCAGAGAGTATAAATGACACCAGTTTACAGTACTTTGTGTTCATTCATCTGTAAAGTAGAGTTGAAGGATTTCAGCCTATTTGTGTGCAACTTTTAAGCACTGAGAACTTCATACTCTAGCGGTTTAGAAGTAGAAACTTGACTGAAATCGTGTTTTCAAAATTATTAATGGCTTGAGAAATGCTTTGTTTATCTAAATATTTTTTGGTATGTGTGTGTGTGTATAATATCTTTGGGTGTATGTTGTAATTTTGTGTGTTTTGACATACAACATGAATGCCAGATGGAAATAAATATAAATAGTATCACATGTCATTGTAGAGGAGGATGCATAAGGCACAGAACTCTATAGATGGCTGACAGCCATTAAAAATGCTTTAAATAAAAATCAGGAAATAAGTCTGTTCAGTGTTTTATAAACTTTCCTTTCACTACCCTTCTGCTTCCTTTTTCCTTTAACTGTTCTCTCCTTCATCTTTCTTCTGCTTTTGCTTTCTCCTTTGTATAGTAGTTGAATATCTTGCCTTCGCCATCTTCATAAATTTTCTTTCAATATATGCACACCTAGTATTGAATGTATTTGTTAAGGGTTGGCTACTATAGAAAATTCAGTTTAAAGAATACTTTCCAGTAATCATTGTCATTTAATCAGTCACGATAGTACTACTGGTGAATTGTAGTAGAATTCTGGCAGCATCAACATGCAACACTATCAAAATGCACCAATGGCTTTGAATCCACACTTGTTTTCAGAACTCTTATGAGAAATTATCATTTAGGAAATATGTGCACTAAATATGTGAATTATGAAGAGCATATCTATTCCTTCAAGCTTCTGTCCTGCTATGTGTAATTTAGCACTGGCCGTTGCCACGCTGGGAGGGGGGCACTCACCAAGAAAACCCAGTGCTGCTCTGCTCCAATAACTGCAGGGCCCGCTAGGCTGCACCATTAAGGAAGCGCCCACTGGGCGAAAACACAGGCCACACCTGCTCAACTGCCTGAGAGTTGGGCGTTAAGACCTGGCGGGCCTCAGAGCCGGCCATGGGCACACATGCCTGCACAGGTGGGTAAGGACCAGCTGGCCCTTCAAACCTGCGGCCATAAGGCCAATGCTGCTTTATGCCGTCCTCGTCATGTCATTGCTGCAGATCCCGCTGTGCTGCTGCAGACGGAGCTAGGATCCAGCAGCCACTCAGACAAAGAGGAGGCTGGGAAGGGTGAGTTCTCTTTTATACACATTTAGACCCCTCCCAGCCTGGTGGCACCATACTGTGCTCAGCCAATGGCTGGCAGACACCTCTCTTCTCTCTCCCCCACTCTCAAAGGCTTCCCCACGCCCAGGCTGTGCCGGGAATGTCAGAATTGAACTTGCTCATCCAGAAAATAAAACAGAAAGAGAGGTATTTGTAATATAAATGTCCAATCTGACCAGCTTGTGTTTGACATTCACATTAAAGCCTGGACCTCTTTGAGCCTTATGTGTGGAAAATACAGGGAAATAAGAGCACCTATTTCCTGCCTTGCCTGATTTGCGCAGCAGAACATTTGCAGTTTGTTCTGGGTGGATCAAGAATGAGGGAATGCTGACATTGTGCTCTTGTAGGTGCTAAGAATTATTGATTGTGATGCCAGCCCTTTACAGTAGATCTGCCATAGATTGCATTTGCTGGATTGCAGCAAACATGCTCAAAAGCCCACAGGTTGTTTATCTTAATGGGTGGATTCACAGAACACACTAACCTACCCAGTGTAGATTCTTGTTGAACTGTGGGTTATCATGTTGTCTGAACGCAGCGTTTCCCCCCTCCCCATAGGATGGATTATCGCATTGTCTGTACACAGCGTGTTTTCCACAGGGTGGGTTTTCATGTTATCTGGTGTGTTTTCTGCAGGGTTGTTCGTTGGGTTGTTAAGTGTGGCATCTTAACCCAAGTACAAGCCATAGGTTCTCAAGGTGGCTCATTTGAGAAAAATGAACCGTACTGCATGGTTAACAAGCTACCCTGCAGAAAACACACTGTGTTCAGACAACACGATAACCCATGGTGGGTTAGCATGTTGTGTGAACCATGCCAATGTGATAAAATAGCTGTCGCTCTGCTGCAGTATCTGGCTAGCTGTATAAATTATAGATATGCCTGGGAACCCATGTAAGTGGTGCACAGCACCGCCCTTTTGAGTGAGGGTGCTTCCAAACAAATCATTCCCTCATTTTATGTGGCTTGATCCCCAGATGAGGACCGAACAAAATAATACACCTATGAAGAGCTAGTTATGCTTTTGAATTTGAATTTTCAACAATAAATGCAATCAGAATATGCCCCACTTTGCAGACACATTTTGAAACAGTTACCACCATTCCTGCAAGAGTAAACATCAAAAATATTTAATCTTTATAGAAAAGCAGGATGTACATTCATAAATAATATGAGAACAATAATTCTCACTGTAAATACATACTGTAAGTTTCAATAGAAAAGCAATGAACTGTGGTATCACTAGTGTGCATAAGAGCTCAGTGCAAAATAGCCTTTCCTTAATTTCTAGAGCAGCAGTTGTTAACCTTTTCAGATTTGGGGCCGACCTTTAGAATTATGGGACCCATTTCTTAATATTTGTGTGTGCAAAATATATGATCCATTTTTGGTTAAGCTAAGACCAAGCTAAGAGTCCCAAACAGATGTGGGTTCCAAAGACCCACAACTTCTAAATGCCTGCATTGGCAGGTCTTCTTGTTTCTTACTTGTATGCTGCATCTGGCGCATAGATACAAGGTAAGCCCCCCTACAGCAGACTTGATAGTCTGTCCCTGTTCAAACTGTGGAAGCTCAAGCTATTAGTCTGTATTTTTGGAGGCTAGGAAAAGTATATTTCACCTAAATAATTTTAAAAGTTTTCTACATGTTTTTTCAGTCGAACAAATATTTAACCATTCCAAAGAAAGAAAAGAAAGAAAAGAAACACACACACACACACACACTTCTGAATTTATGGGTTTTTGTTTTTGTTTTGTTTTGTTTTTTGAGTAGTTAAACATTTGTTAGACTGAAAAACCATGTAGGAAAGCTTTTAAAATTATTTAGGTGTGAACTCTTGTCAAAACCTGGCTAACATTGCATTTTTAATGAAACTATTCACTTTAACTTGCTTCTATGGGTTCATCTACACCAAGTAGTATATTGCACTGAAAGTGGTATGAAAGCAGTATATAAAAGGCAGGAGCCACACTACTGCTTTATAGAGGTATTGAAGTGCACTGACAACTGTTGGGGGCCATTGACACATACCATATACCACTTTCATACCACTTTCATAGTGTTATATCCTGCTTGGTGTAGATGTGTCAATGGGCCCCAACAGTTGTCAATGCACTTCAGTACTACTATAAAGCAGTAGTGTGGCTCCTGCCTTTTATATACCGCTCTCCCCTGCAACCCCAGTGCTGTTTCCCAAACAGATTGCAGCATGGAAGGGGCAACAGGTGCTGCAGAGGGAAGAGGAAATCTGCAAAAACTGTTATCTTCCACTGTTCCATCAGCAGAGATGCTTTGCTGGATCAGAAGTATTCCATGGATGGAAGAAGCCCTTCCATTTGTGAAAGGCAAATTCTGGATCTAGCCCGGTGTGTAGTCTGGGAAAGGGTGCCTGTCACCTAGAGACATAAAACCACATTAACATCAGCCCAAAGTGGAAGAATTATGGGCTGTTCTCTCTTCCTCTGTACCTATCCAACTCTTTCAGACTTTTTTTTTTATTTGCTTGTGGATTTTTTCAAGAAGACAGACTGACTTTTCAGTTATTATGATTTCATTTCCTAATGGGAATTGTTACTTGTTTAATGAGTTGGGTACTAAAAGTCATCTTCCTCAAAGTGTACAAATCATGCCCGTCAAACCTGAACCTGTGAGACATCAATAAAGGTTGTTATAGAAATATAAAATTCCATTCTATTGAATATTGTTTACTTGTCATAGGTTATTTTTCTGCGTCACTAGAGTGATGATCAATGCACTGTAATAAAAGTTGCCTTTGTTAATAAAATTCATGTATGCAATTCCTATCTTTGGTTTAGAGTAGGTGTACTTTAAAAAAAAGCAGTTAAATTATGATGATGAATGTATCTTCTAATAAAGTTGTCTGAAATTGTTATCTTACCAGTTGACTTTTTATTAGTCTTTTCCCAAAGCTCATGGGTAATTCAAAATGACCTCAAAATGATGAGCACAAATCACTTATCACTTATTGACTGCACAAAGAACAGTAATGAAAATTTACAAGAAGATAAACTGTCCTTATTGAAATTTAAATGAGAGCTAATGTGTTCTGACCTTATATGACATAAACAAGGGAAGTTAATGTCAAAAATGTATTTTGTTCTGAAAGAACACTGAAGGAAATTTCACGTGGTAACATTAACATTTTAAACAGAATTACCACTTTCATGTGGAATGGTGAAAACCATGCCTCCTCGGTAAGAGAAATTATTTGGGACACTGCTATTAGTCCTTGCAAAAAAGGTAGAAAGGAAAAGCTGGACCAGTAGAAAATAGCTAAGTAGGGTCTGTATGTTTCAGTCTGATTGTAATCTGCAAATATCTCATATTTCTAAAATTAACTTTCACTGCTCTTTATATTAACTATAGTACTTACATAAAATAGGGTTACACAAAATATCCTTATGGGGAACAAAATATAGAATTTCTTTTCAGGACAATACATAATAGATAATAATTAGCAATTGTAACATAGTTAGCATGTAACAAAGCTTCAGCTATGGGGAGGTATATAAATGTAATAAATAATAATAATGTCAGCTTATTCTTCATGTATTTATAAGGGCAGCCCTTAGTGGGAGAGCAATCTATGGATAGGCAGCCCAGAAAGCCAGAGGGAGTTCTGGAAGTAAGAAGACCTGTGTGTGTAGAAAGAGGTCTAGAAGTACAATTAAAATATCTGTTGTGTTCCTGAACTGGATCGCTGTCTTCTCTAAAAAGTACCTGCCTGGCTGAGCTGCAGGACTAGGCCAAAAGGCTACAAAAAACTTTCTACTTAGAAGTAAGCCCCATTGAGTTTAATGGGCCTTAGGCCTACATAAGTGTGTATAAGCTCGCAACCTGCAGGTATTACGTTTACTGGAAAACCAGCCACATCAATTTCAGTGGAAGCATGACATTGGCCTGAGAATTCAGAGATGTAATTCCTGTTTGCAAGTATGAGTAATGGTTTATTTACCAATTCCACAAAATGGTCTGGTTTCTCTGTTCAGAGTCTATTCTAGGAAGCTACATGCCCTGATAAGTAATTCTCTCTTCCATATTTAAAAAAGTAATTTTAATATTCCAAGTGAATTAATAGTTTATCACCAATATGACTAATCTACCTCTACCATGTATTGAGAACATGAGATGAATAACTCTGTATCAGTGACATTGAGCAAGAGTGGGCAGCCTATGGTCCTCCAGATGTTGTTGAACTGTAACTCCTGTCACATCACCCCTGTTAGCATAGCCAATGGTGAGGAATAATGGAAGTTGCAGTCCACAACATCTGGAGGACCACCAATTAGGGTTTGAGTATTTACTTCCTGTTTTATAAAGAACCATAAACAGTACCAGCCCTGGCTTCTAGAAAGCTCTAGATGCTTGCTGCTTATGCATATGTACAAAGAAGTAAGCCATACTTTTTTCAGTAGTACTTTCTTCCAAATAAGTGTGTATAGGTTTGCACAGTTAGCCTTAAAGCAAGTGATCTTGCTTAGTATTCTTACATGTGCATCGACACAGCCAAACAGAAATTTATCTTTTGTCTCTAAGCAGGTATAATTTTGTGGTGCAAATGATACATGTGCAGCATGATAAAACATTTTGGATTATTCCCCAAGGTCATAAAAAGATTCTATTTAGTTGCAAACCAATGTTTTTTAAATTATTAATGGCAACTAGTTATATATGTTCAGGAAATATATGGATTTCAATATATGGAACTAGATTTCAATAAATAATTTAGATTGGCTGTTTTTTTGCTTACCGATTTAAAATCATGGTTTAGATAACTTTAATTTAAATCATGTGACCCTAATGTAAAATGTTTATCTGTAGTTTGGAAAATGGGTTATTTATGCAATAATTCCCCCTCACACATACCAGTTCTCTGAGCTGAAAGAAACAGCAAGAGAAATGTCCAGTTTAATGTCTCTGTGCATTGTTTTCAATACTTCTATTAACAAGGGGCCCATTTTGAATAGCATTCTAATTTCTTTAGATATTCTTTACACATTATACAAACCTCTTATGAACAGGACGTCCTCCACAAGAATAATATTAGATGTCCACAGGGGGGAGTTAGAGGGTAATATCCCTTGCAAATGTCACTGAGGGATTCTTCATACGAGAGAGGAGGGCCCTACTTCATTTCTTGGATTTTTCCAGGAAATTTATTATTTATTATTTTAGGGCAGTTCTGTGCTTTAAAGGAAGCCCAAAAGGTGTGCATTCAAATATACAAAATAATTTAAAATATAGAATATTACAATACAATAACATTTATCATCATAGAAAACTGCCCCCAAAATGCAACCACTCTGAGCTCTTTAGATGACAAACAGTGTATGAGAAATTAGTAATAATAAAACTGTGAACTAAAGTAAAAACAGCAGCATTTCAGATTTCTAAATGGTATGGAAAGCCTTCTGATACAGGATGGTCTGTACTTAAAGCTATAAGGGAAGTAGCCAGACCTTCTTCCCTTGGATACAAATTTCATAATAATTGCTGTAACAAGCCTGCCGGGTTGATTTTATAAAAGGAGAGCCAAAAATAGATCCTCAAAATTTGATTTACCAGGTTGCCTCTCCTGGCAAAAAGCTGCAAAACACATTATTTTCTCCTTACTTCCAAATTGTATTAACACATGATTATTCTGTAATGTTAACTTTGTCATTTGTGGGCACCACAGAGGTAGCCCAAGTTAAAATACTCTGTAGTGTTTTGCATGATTATTATTATTATTTATTTATATAGCACCATTAATGTACATGGTGCTGTACAGAGTAAGTATAAGTACAATACAACTGAGTAAGTATAAGTACAATACAACTGGTTATATTCTTACTAAGGCCATAGCTAGACCTAAGGTTTATCCCTGGATTGTCCAGGGGTCATACCTGTTCATCTAGGTGACACACAGGGGATCCAGTGCTCAGGCAGGGGCGAACCCTGGATGATCCCAGGATAAACCTTAGGTCTAGCTGTGACCTAAGTATAACAGCAACTAACTTCACATTTATCCCGAGGTACGTCCTATTAAATTCAGTGGTACTTCAAGTTGCTCTTCCCCTTCCTCAAATCACTTTACTAAAGACGGATATGCTGTGGTGTAGTTTCACAAAGTCCGAACGTACTCACTGATAAACAATGAAAACAATGGAAATTCTGGAGAGTAATTTGGAGAAAAATCTAGAGTTAGGATGGACATGTGTCCTCCTTTTCATAGGACAGTCCTTTACTTGAAATACTGGGCCCATTCAGAAGACACCTTAAACTATGGCTTTAATCATGGTGGTTAAGCCAGAAAGCCAGGCTGTGTTCAGAAGACACCTAGGCTTCATCTACACCAAGCAGGATATTCCACTATGAAAGCAGTATATAAAAGGCAGGAGCCATGCTACTGCTTTATAGTGGTATTGAAGTGCACTGACAACTGTTGGGGCCCATTGACACAAACCATATATTGCTTTCATACCACTATATCCTGCATGGTGTGGCGCCTGCCTTTTATATACCACTTTCATAGTGCAATATCCTGCTTGATGTAGATCAGGCCCTAAAACCACAGCTTTAAACATGGTGAATAAGGCTTGGATAATTTGACGATGGCTTAAAATGAAACTGTGGAATTAGAAGCCAAAAAGCCTAGTTTCATCTAGAGATGTGGAGGCCCAGAAAAAAACTGGAAAAATTTGGGAAAAACTGTTTTCCTCCATTTTTTTCCAAAGCCTTTTTTGTTTTGTTTTTTCAAAAAATTGAAAAAATGAAGAAAATGGATTATGGAATGTTTTATTTTAGCATGATGAATAAAATGTTTAAGACAAGGTGTTCAAATATTTACTTCTCCAAATGATTTCTAAGAATTATGTACAGTATCAGATTATTACAATTTCTGTGCACCAAGGACAAACAAGTCCTAGGTTGCAAACTGAGACTACAACTCTCAAATGCAAGAGCAAGATGCATTTCTGTCTCTAGGGGGCACTGCCATTGAAGCAGAGACTGAAACTGATGATAGCTATAGCTCAGAAAATGAGTCTGATTAAATTTCTTGCAAATTCGTTGAATCTTGGTCCCTGCCTTTTTCTCGATTTCTTTTTATGGGAATAGGTGCTTTATGTCTGCATGGCACTGGAGGACTATCAGAGACATAAATAATTTTCTTTGTTACTAATGTTTATGGTTTCTTCTTTTTTAAAAAATTGTTTTTTGCCTGCCCCTCATAAACTGACAAAACCAAAGAGGTTCATTACAGTTCAAGTGTTCCTTACAGTTCAGAAGCTTCTAACTCCATTTGTTACCAAAAAAATTAAAAAAGTAAAAAAGTAAATTCAATCTGTAATAATTGTTTGAATACACTGTACTTTTAATATACCAAATGTAATAATTTTATGCCAAATGATTAGATTTTATGTTCCTAAAATAACAAAGTTACTTTCATTCTGTAAAAAGTGCTAATATTACTTTCCCCCCAATTTTTCCAAAAAATTCTGTTTTTCCCATGGATTCAAAATTTTCAGAAATTTTACATCTCTAGTTTCATCCTCTGCCACACAGTTGTCATTGCATCCATTTTAACTGATCTACCCTCATTATTCAGTTAGTGGCTACAATTCCCCACCCCACAATTCAACAATTTAGAATTTAATATATTTTAGACTAATTAATTTTTTGATATTCAAATTCAGGAGATACTTTTGAAAAGTTTAAATCTTCAGGCCAGATCTACACCTTGTGTGAAATCATGACATTCCCATCACGGTAACATATCCCTCTTGAACATTAATACCTTGCAGGACACACAATGACATTTGTTGCAGTATTTTGGATAACATGGAATAAAAATCAGGAAATAACACTATGAAAGCAGTATACAGTACTTGTGTAATATACCTCAACAGTTATCAGTGCACTTCAATGCCGCTATAAAGCAATAGTGTAGATCTAGCCACGGTGAATTGTTATGTGATAATGGCTAGGTGAGGAAAATTGGTCTGAATGGTTATGGAGCTTTAGAATAGGGAAAGTGTTTAGCTTGGGGAGGCTCCTGAAACAGATGGAAAACAGTTGGTTCTGAGGGAAGAGTGTATCATCCTGGGGCATGTCTACACCAGCCCTTTTCCATGGGGTTGTCCCTAGATCATCCCTATGCATCCAAATGATGCACAGGGGATCCCGGGGGCAAGCAGGGATGACTTATCCATTTCCCCGGGATAACTAAGACCTTAGTTATCCTGATTTTGCCCACGGTCCCGGGAATATACCGAGGATTACGGGTGGTATAGGCGCCCTCCCAGCTTCTCTCTTCCTCCCAGTGAGTAGCAGGGCCAGGCACAGAGCTGTTCAGGGGGGCTCCATGCCCTTCAGGGGTGGCGGGTTGGGTGGGTTGGGCATGGGTTTGTGTGTTTTTTTAAAAAATAATCTTTTCCACCGCGCACGCATGCATGGCTGCTCTTCTGAAAAAAGAATGGCGGCCACAACGTCCCTCTTCCCTTCTGGGATGTTGTGCAGCCATCTAGATGCTAGGGGAGGATCACAGAAGCAGGCAAGTTCATGATCCTCTCCCCTCCCTCCCTCTACACCCTTAGGTCCCTGGATTAGAAAAGAGGGTTTCTAATCTCATCACCATTTCTAAAAACTTGTAGGTTGATGATTCCCCTATAGGCCATACAGACATACCTCTCATCTTGGCTATAGTAGTTAGAACTAAATTTTGAAAGTCATTCTCTGTGTGATATCCCAATCTCGCACAATGAAAAAACAAAAATAACCAAGTTGTCTTATATTATGCCACATTTCTATAGCACTTTTATTCTACCCCAGAGAAACCACATATTTGTGTCTCTGGATTAGTGTCGGAAAAAGAATACCAGACTGCAGCCCAATTTGAACTATATAAGAGGCATACTGACTCAGACCAAAGGCCTATCTTGTTAAGCATTCTCTTCCCACAATGGCAAACCCAGATGTCTAGAGGAAGACAAAAAGCACCTTCATCTAAAACACAATTTTAACAGTGAAGAATTAAAAAATGCAGAGGATCAATACTTAACTGTAGAAGAAGGATAAATGGAAATGGAAGCAATTGAAATTAAAGAAATGGTATGGGTGAGGTGAAAAGACAATGCAAGGCCATTGTTATGTTGACCAAACCTGGGCAGCAGGCATTGTTTGAGGGGAAAACTACTATCATGGGTTACTTGAGGCTACGATAATCATGAGAACCAAGTCACTGTTTGGTAGGGAAGTGTAAACTAGAGGCATTCAATCCAGCTCCCATTCCTGTTTCCAGTACAAAAGAGCCAATCAGGAGGATTTGCCATTTTCAAAAAGTTTTATATGCACCAAACTCCAGCTGATAGATTGGGATGGATAATCATTTATCCCAGCACCGATTTACTTGCACAATTCCCCATCCAATTAGGAATACGTGAATGGAAGCCTGCTTCTGCTCACATGAAGGCGAGTCAAGAATTTACTCCAACCCCCTCCATCACTAGTCCTTTATGAACATATCCAATACCATCCCCTCAGGCCACCCTACCCTCAGGATGGGCTTTTTGGAGGAGCTGGGGGCTCCAGTGGGAAGGAAGGGGATAGGGAAAGATCTGCTCGATGAAGCAAACACCACTCTCTGAACTTCAGATCCAAGGCTATATGTATATATCTATAATATATATTATCTAATTCATATATGTGTGAGAGACATATCGCTAGATATCGCTAGACAGTGTGATAGCCTGCGGATCGTCCCAGCAACAATCCCTCCCTTGCCCCAGGATATCGCCCTACCCTTTAATTCTGATTTTTTCCATGGTCTCAGGATGATCCCGAGACCACGGGATGTGTGGCCCACCACCGCAATTTTGTCCAGGCTCCTCACAAGTAAACGCCAGGACCCAGGACCCAGGGATGAGGCATGGAGCTCCTCAGGATCGAGGATGCGAGGGTGGGAAGGGGGACTTTTTTAAAAATAAAAACCTTACTTTTTCATAGGAGTGCTCCTGTGCTCTTTTCCGATAAAAATAATACTCTTAAAATAGCAGCTACGACGTCTTCTTCCTCCTGGGACATTGCACACCGCTTGTAGACAAGGGGGGATGACCTCACGATCATAAAATCGCTAGATCATACCCCTCCACCCCCTCATCTAGCCATGCCCAGAGTGTCTTTTAGGATTGAAGTCTCTTTCTGCATAATAATTTTAGTGTGTGTGTGTGTGTGTGTGTGTGTGTGTGTGTGTGTTACGTTTGTTACACATTGATAATTGATTTTGCCTTTTTTTTAAATCCTTGACAGGTTACACTGGTGAAAAAGAGGAATGAGAATGACTTCTTTTTGTTGATGTCCAGCAGCATGTCAGGTACACAAATCTACTCATAAGTGCTCTCTCTCTCTCTCTCTTTTGAATGTGGAGGTGCTTCTATACATGCAGAGGCTTTGAGGTCACATAGAGCTTTATGTGGCCTACATCTGGCTCATCATCTCCAATATTCCTCAAATTCTATGAAATTCTATGCACAGGATTCTTCCTTCATATTAAAAATAATGGAGTAGTTCCTGGTTGTCCGAAGGTCTATATATGCATCACAAAGCTTCAGTGCTTTGTACTGTGTACATTGCCACTGATTCAGAGTGCCAGTCAGGGACAAGCTAGGCATAGTTTAAAATGTAGCCTGCAGCTATGTTTCCACTTTTTCTTCAATCAATTAAAAGTGCACCGGGAGGAGGCATAATTATTAAGATCACAGCATTTAGGGACTGTTCCTAATCACAGTTACCCTGCCAAGACTCTAACCCTGCCACAAAATGGCTAGGGACATTAGAAAAATATCTTCTTGTGGTGCTAATTAGATCCCCCCCTAACGTTCCTAGCCATGCAGGGGATGGGGAGGTTGGGGAGGTTTTGGCTGAAGAAGAGAAGGATAAATCTCCCCAAGCACAACAATTCTGATAAGAATACTCCCCTACCGCTTTACCCCACACCCGTGAAGAAATTGATATTGGCCACATATTAAACATCAAATGTAGTTTGTCCCTCAGTTAGTTTTCCTTCTCATTTTAAAAGAGATGATGTCCATATGATCTTGATCCTCCACTGAATGAGTGGGGAAGTCCTTGCATATATCGTAGTTCTTTGTATGGATCAGAGCAACCACACAAGAAATTATGGGGTTAATGTGTATATCTTTAAAATCATCATGAAGGAGGAGCAAGGAGAGAGAATGTCAGATTGCATGTCATCAGGCAAGAGAGCAGGGGATTTTCTACTGTAGGATTTTATCCCCCAGCTCTACCAGGGTTTCTGCTTCCAGATCCTTTGGGGGATTAAGATTGGGTCCATTACACTTGATGACATGCGCTGTTTTCCAGGGATTTTGTTTCCCTGCACCTTCTATATGTTTCATTATAGAGCCAGTAGATGGCACTGTGATATAGTGGGATTCCGGAAATTCACCAGCCATTGGAGTGTGATTTAAATTTATCACCTCATTTTCCTTCAACTTAAAAATGCTAGGATAAAGGTTATAAACCACAGGAGAGGCCCAGGAGGTTAATAGCATAATGTAAAGGACCTGCAAACTTCCATAAATTGTCAACCATGAGTACATGATAAAAGTCTCACGTAGAGAAACCCCAAGTCTCTCTGCATGAAATACCTCAGAAAGGAGGAAATGGTGGAATCCTTGAGAAAAAGGTTCACTTATAACGATGTTCCTGTCTGCCAGCTGAGGGGAATGAAGGAAGTGGTTAGTTGGGTTGCCAACTGGCCATTTTTTTGACTGGTCAAGCCAATTTCAGGGCTTTGGTATTAATTGCCAGTCCACATGTAAAGTGGGGTGAGGAGAGTCTATTCTGTACTTGGTGGGAAAATTGGTCAGTATCATCTTTCCTTGCTCCAGTCATTGTTTTAAACAGTTTCCCTCAAGCCTACTCTTCTTCCATTGTGCGTTTTTATTTTCCTCTCTTTCTTGTAAGGTACTGGTTTTGGCCCATGGACATTTAGCTTACTTGACTGACCTAAATGTACCGATAGCCATAAGCCTGATTACATTTGCCTTGGTTGATCTCTGTCTCTCTGAGGCCATCCCACTTTCCTGCCCTCAGATGCTTGCATATTTTAGTGCTTTATAAAACAACAAGGAAACACCTTATCGCTTTCTGCTAGTTCATAACCAAGCTGGTGTGTCAGAGGACCAAATCTGTGTAAAATAGTCATTTACCTCATTTTCTAAGAAGGTAATTGCTATGGAGAAGACATCTGTTTTGTGTATCTACAGAATTCGAATCCATCAGATGCAAGCAAGAACTTTGTAGCTCTTATTTAGCTGTCAAAAGAAGATTTTAAAAAAAACTGCAGAGAGAACTCTTGACGTGTGATTATATGAGTTTCCTTTGAAAAAGAGGCAAACAACCTGCATGTTTTGGACCGTCCCTTCATTTTTAAGCTATGTTTTAATTCTGTGACACATTGAAACAGTGACATGTTATAGGATTATCATGCTTGGTCAATGGAATGATGTCAAGGAAAAAAGGAAGTGCCTATAAAGCCAAAAACTGCATTGCTCTTTTTTTTTTTCTGTTACTAGTTCCTCTTATTTACTGTTCAGATGCTATGAGCGTGTGTGCATGCTGCCATTCCTGATCTCTGTGTCAGTGATCTAGTTTTGGTTCCGTCCATTTTACAGCTGTAAAGACTTTTCTGTTAAGCTGCTATTATATTTTGGTGATCTTAATGTTCAATACATATATTTATGAAGCAGCAGCATATTTTGATGTTAGCTTTTATAAAGGGCTTGTATATTGTCTATTCACTGTTAAAGAACTTACTGGCTTAAGGTATTTCAGTATGAATGTTTTGTTGATCAGAACAGTATCATGAATATGTCATTTGTCAATTATGCACAATTTATTGGGTGATTGCCTGGAACTGGCTGAATATTGGGTATGAGCCGAATAGTAATCACTAACATTAGCATGACAAGTATAATTACTTATAGCTAAATATTGTATATTGCAAGGGCAATAATGTCTTGTATGCTATATTCTTATAGTTCCCTACCTATGCTTGTTGCAAGAGGCTAGTGTAAGAAACATGGTTAGACAACCTTGAATCAAATAATTTTTAAGGTATTGGTCTGAGTTTAAAAGAAAAGTGTAACAAGCGGGCTTCCAAATGAGGCTTTTATTGTGCAATTTCCCTGTCTCATTTATTGAATTTGACAAGGGGACCAGCCATCATCACCATCTTCTGTTTGTAACCCTCCATCATCTTCCCACCATTTTCCTGACATTTTCCTGTCCACAGAAAATCCATTCAGAAGGTAAAGAGGGAACAGCTGCACAATGCCTTTTGACTGGTAGTGCTAGGATCCCTCCATCTGGAAGCACCTTTTAGTGCGGCGGTTTGTCCTGATATAAAAGAATGACGTTGTTACCACTGGACCTTCTAGATTGCTGTGTGCATTGTGTGCATTAGTTTCTACTTCCCTCCCAGATTCAACTTTATTAATTGCAAATGGCTGCATTTGCTTCAGACTTCTTCTGTTCAACTAAAAGATGAAAAATACCTGACAGTGCTTCCAGAGAGGGCTCCTGTAACCAATAACCAAAAGGCTTTGTAACTGTTCCACCTTTTCCTCCTTAACAGACTTCTTTTCCTCACAAGAAAAAAAGACAGAAATAGTCATGGGAAAACACAGGAGGGTTACAAATAGAAGGTTACAATGGACTAAGGATGTATGAGAATTTCATTCCTGTTTGCAAATCATGTGGACACATCCTGCTCACAACTTCAAACCCGAACATGAGCAGGAGTGCAATTCTCAGGAAATTTTTGTTTGCGTTCAAAAGTGCCCATATGTGCAAGCGTGCACTTTCCTCATAAACCAGCATTTTCATGCTTTAGCCTATGAAGGAAAGTGAGCATTCTGGGTGCACACTTTTAAAAATGTGCATTTTCCTCAATTGGGGTGGGTGGGAAAATGCTCATGTTTGGGAATGCAAATGAGGTGAACCAAGTTTCAGAGATGAATTCAGAGAACCTCACCACTTTCCAACACTGCATGTTTGCCCCCCGCTGTACAATTCCATGTTTGAGTCAGGGTGATTGCAGGATGAAAGCCTCATCTGGAAGCCTCATGAGGCTAATATGCAACCAGCAGCAGAAACGTATTCCTATTGGTACTTTTGTTCTGTCTTCCCAAACAGCTGAAAGCCTAGGAATGGAGAGATGCATTTGATCCTATCAACAATGGTTAAATTAGTACTTCCTGACGTCTTGGGGTGAGAATGGAAAGTTAGGACCTCTCTAATATGCTGTTTTTTCTCAAATAGTTTGTGCTGGGGGCAGAAAGTACTTGTTGCCTAGCAATCAGTAAGTGTTTCCTTTCATGGAACTGGCAAAACAAGCAGAGAGGGCTGAAATTCAGTGGTAGTAATAACTCACCCAGGAGGCATTTCAGCTAACTGAGGCATCTACTGCCTTGTTAACCCTGCAACTCCTTGCTTCATCTTTGCAGAAGGGGCTTCAGTTGCATCTGACAACTTCCCACATGGCATCCTCCTCCTGAAGCTACTCATAGGCACAAATGACCTATTAACCTCAACGAAATTAGAGAGCTCTTAAGTGTTAGGGTTGAGGCCCTGTCGTCCTGAAAATGGGACTAATTTCCTTTTGTGTGTGTATGTGGTTAACCTATCATAACTTCTTTCTCCAAACATCATTTCCTTTCCGTTGTTGTAATGAAGACCTTTTTCAAAATAGCTGTCTTCATTCTTTGCTACACACAGATACTAAATTAATCTCAGATCTCTGATATGACAAATGGAACACACTAAAGATATTGGGATTGTATATTGCCAAATCTAAGGAAACCAGCCAACCAGTGCCTCCATTTCTCTCTCTCTCTCTCTCTCTCTCTCTCTCTCTCTCTCTCTCTCTCTCTCTCTCTCTCTCTCTGTGTGTGTGTGTGTGTGTGTGTGTGTAAGTACTTATACTCTCAATAATGCTGTCTTAATTTGAATTTGTACCCCATCCTCTTCTAAAGAATCAGTGCCAGCGATAGCATTAAATAAGTTAACAGTATTACATAAAAAGTGTTGCTGTTCAGTATTCCCATGTGAGCACAGGCTCAGATGCACACTGCACCTGTTTACTGACCTGTGCACAGACATTCTTGGCACTGTACCTGTACACAGAGGAATCCACATAGGCTCAACCAATCCCACGTTCTCCCCTTTTCCACTCAATGGGCACGAGTATTATGCGTTATTAAGGAAAATATGAAATCTGTGAACCATTAATTGAGTGGTGTGTGTGAAAGGGCTGCCTGAATGTGTTTATGTGTTCAAACTGAGGAGGAGAGCAGAGGGCAGGGTGGTGGGGAAAGAGGGCTATTATGAGCCCTGTTGAGATCCATCCATCTGTGCGCAAGGTTTATACCCACTGGGTTCCACTGCCTGCAAGGGTTTCTCCATTTATTTGAGTATATGTGGGTGTGGTCGACTAGTTCTAAACATGCAAATAAGTATATTCATGCAGGAAATCCATGTATTCGTTCTTGTGGATGGGGGTGTGCTGGTGCAAAGATTCATTATCTGCTGGTTTCTGGGGCGGGCGGGTGGGTGTTGTTTGTAGACCCAGACCCGTTAATACGTGTTATTTCTAATAAAAAAATACAATTTTATTTAATTTGGAATGTGTTCATTAACTGCTTAACTACTGAACTGTGAATATATCTATACAGATATCAACAAACATACTGTGTATATATAAACTGTGGTTGCTGTGGAAATTAAACGTTTTGTCACATTGTAACATGAATAACTTTTGCTTAGTGCAAATAAACCACCCAATAAAACTGTTCATATATTTTAAAAACAAATCCAGAGTATATTTGTATTAGCAAAGGATGACATTTTGTAAATTTCAAAGCATGTCTTGGTTATTCCTTATAGAGTCCCTGTTCTAAGAATTACAATACAACAATATAGCAGGAGTCAAGACTAAAAGCTCTTGAAACCTTTGAAGACTAAGGCAGAAATAAATCTTTTGAAAATAAAGCTTTCTATCTTCTATTCAAAGGTTGGAAATATATTGAGAGACGTTGAAAACACATTGTATATGAATCTTAGGTTAAATACTTATCTTTAAGTGTAGTGAATAAGCATGTTTTGCTCTTTTTCCATTTGTAAATGTACCACAGCCTGACAGCATGCCTATGTTTGGTTTGCTAAAGGCATATATTTTCAGATTTATCTATTTTATTTACAATATTTATATACCGCTCCACATCCAAAGATTTCCGAGTGGTGAACAACAGATAGGATTAAAGAATACAGATAGAATAAGAGAATGTAGGATAAAAGCTGCAGGTGAGTAGATCCCAAACATAGGTGTTGTTTTAAAGGTGCGCTCACACGACATGACAGTCCACCATGGCTTAATTTGGCTGTGGGCTCTGTCATGTTTATTTTATTTTTAAAATTTATTTATTACATTTCTATAATGCCCAATAGCCAAAGCTCTCTGGGTTCACAACCATTAAAACCATAAAGTACAGCATAAGATACATTGGGGGGAGGGGAATTAAAGTTTAAAACTATGGTATAAAATAAAAGTAAAAACCAGAATAAAACCTAACAGCAACACAGAGATTTAAAATACAGTAACAGGTTTAAAACAAGAGAGCTAAAAGACTAAAATACCTGGGGGGGAAACAACACCCTACACCTCGTGCCGGAAAGAGCACAATGTAGGTGCCTGAGAAGCTGATTCCATAACCAGGGTGCTACAGCAGAAAAGGCCCTCTTAATGGTAGCCACCCACCTCAATTCCTTTGTCAGGGGCTCCCAGAGAACAACTGTCTTAGAATCCAGGCAGGTACATATGGGAGGAGACGATCCTTCAGGTAACCTGGCCCCAAGCTGTTTAAGGCTTTGAATATTAATACCAGGACTTTGAATTGGGCATTCTAGTAAGACTGGAACCACTGCAGTGCAGTGCCTCCAACTCCCAGCCCAGACAATCTGTCCAGAAGGATACTGTGCCAACGGTATTGAAAGCTGCTAAAAGGCCCAAGAGAATAAACATGGTTGCATTCCCTGCCCCCCCGTCTCCCTCTCCTGACAAAGGTCTTCCCGTAGAGGGACCAAGGTAGTTCCCGTTCCAAAACAGTGCCTGAAGCCTGATTAGGCATCCTTTCTGCATGGTGTTTGTATGCGCCCCTGCTTGTTGTGGTTTGCCATGTCAAGCAAACTTGGCATCGTGGCTGGTTTGAGGGGCTAGACAATCCTCCAATAACCCAAAACAAGATAGGGATAATATCCGAGAATGACACAATCAGATCTGGAACACCTGTGTTTTAGAGTTAAAACATTACCATAACAGATTGCATATATAGGATGGAAAACATTCAAATTTCACTAAAGTGTGATCAGTCTGCCATTTGTTCAAACGGTGTGCATAGTTGATTCATTTTAGTTCCATGCAAATCATCGTGGTATTTCAATGGCATTATACAAGAACATTAATCATGACTAATAAAACCAATTGCATCAGATTTTCATGACTGCCAGTTGCCTGAGATGTTCCTTAAGGAAACTATTACTCATATCTACACTGAAGGTTAGATACATATAATTACCTACAGAATATATTTTATGTAAACTTGAAATAGCTTCATAAATGCTGTTGAATTGTTCCAATACTTCCATCCCCCTCCCCATTTATAGGTAAGTGAATGCACTTTGACATATAAAAACTCTGTGATAAGCATTACATCGCCACTGCCTGCTGCTACGTGCTTAAGGCCAGCAGGGTTAAAACTCCCAAGGTAGGAGTGGCACGAGATTCTATCCTGTGGCCACAAAGCTGAGCAGAGAGAGCAATAGTAGCAGGACCGGAACTGCTAAGCGTGCCCACATAAGAATGTTAGCCTTAGGTAACAGAGTGTCCCTCAGGTCAGCCTACAATAAGAGCAAAGTCAAACAAGGCTGAATCCTTGATGTTTTGTGTTTTAAGTATCTGAAAATTGTTCATGACCAGCTTCGACCCACAAGACCTCAAATGATCATATGAGCAAGGCAATAAATTGATGGCAACTTGCACAGGGCCCCATGTTCTTGATGCGGCGCTGGTGAAAGTTGCATCTAGTGGCTCTACTTGTGCTCGTTGATCCTAACTGCCTTTGCTGGATTTAATAGAAAGGAAACTGATGTATCCAACCGCACTGCATAGAAGCTGACCATGGTGGCTGAAAGTGCATGGCTGAAAACCTCTACCTCATACCGGTGCACTCAGGTGGCGATGCATGTGAATTCTGCCCGATCGAGAGAAATGGGGAAACACTTACTTTCCAGAACTCCACAGCTAAGCAAGATCTTGGCAATGCCAACAGCTTGTCAACCAGTGTTTGTCAAGTCTCCAGAACATGGCCTTCCATCCTGGGATGGGCTGATGCACTTTCCTGGCAGAAAATATTCATGGAATATCATAGATATAAAAGAGAAACATTTGTTTAAGAAAAGGTACTGTGAAAATAACAATATGCTGAGTATTGGACATCAGAACCCACCATTTCTGCATGCTTCAGCAGCATGGACTAGTTCAGTGCTCCTGCCAGGCCACACAGATATGACCATTCAAGGCATTTCAGATGCCAAGGAATACCAAATGCAAGGGACAAAATGTAAAGGTAATTAGAATGATTAAGCAAAGTGCAGCAGACTTGTATAATTCAGTATTTATGTCATTTACTCAGGCCATAAATAGAAAATTGTATGATATTAATAGTAACTTTAGCCATTGTCCACATTCTTTTAGCAGTCATTTGTTTTGTTTTATGTTGCCATTTGTTTTATTGTTTAGAGTAGCTACATGTTCAGCTGTATGTATCTCAGGATGTTTCTTTCATTAAGAAACAAAACGCTATGCTGACAAACACTTTAAAGCACCTAAGTATAAATACTAAATGCATCATCTCATTTGGCAGCAGCATCAGTATCCAATTTAATCCATTATTTTTCCTCTCAGATTTACTGTCAAATTGATTCATTTATTTTCTGGACTTTAATGTACTGAATATTAATAATAATTGAACTGGCAAGATTAAGTGTCCTGTTCTGTTTGCCCAGCTGAAATCCGTCTTGAAAGGTGTAATTATTTTATCTGTTTGGCAACAGAAATTGTGTTGTATTTATATTCCTGTTTTAATTTTATTAGAATCTATAATCTGTTAGTGTTCATGCCTAAAAAAAAAAAAGGTCTGAGTATCCTCCTGTGAAAGGAGGGGCCAGAAGTTGTTTTCTTCTACTTAAATCCTTGCGTCACATCAGGAAGAAAGATTATAATGTCACGAAGGCTATCACCTCATGAAAAAGTTAAACTGGTCTAAGTACCTGATTTCTTCAGATTTGGTAGCCCTTTACCTCAGAATGCCTCCTTGCTAACAGATGTCAGGTGTTGATCGCTTTAACATCTTACTAAGAACTGTCTGAAGATTCCAGACTGTTCTACTGAGGCGTCTGTTATGTAGGTTACAACTATCTATTCTGTTTCATTACTAAATGTAAGGAAAAAAATACCTCAAAGGGGCTGAATAAAAGAGTTGACAAGTGATAAGCAGTCTAATTAGCTAATATCTGTTTAACATGTGGGCTGACATACGTGGGCCTAATGAATTTGGTGGCCTTAGGCATGGGGTTGTCATTCCATTTATTAACAAACTGATTGGAGCCAGCTTTTGAAAATTGCATTAAAACAAACTAACTCACAGGTGAGATTTTCAGCAGACAGTGTACTTTGGTAAAAACGTGCATTCATGTCTGTTTCATGACAGTCAACTAGCTTGTACTTGATGTAGGTTGTTAACAAAAAAAAGTGAGTGTCACTCTGAGAAATGTAGGATTTGTGAAAAATAACATAACCTGTTATTTATTTGGCAAATCAAATATCTTAAAAATACAATTTCCATATGTGGCGTGTATTACTGTCATTTATCTTTGTTGGTCTAAAGTGATTGGTGGTTTTTGCCTTAGGATCACATTGAGCTTTATTTATTTATTTATTATTAATTACATTTCTATACTGCCCAATAGCCGGAGCTCTCTGGCGGTTCACAAAAATTAAAACATTCAAAGTATAAAACAACAGTATAAAACCATAATATAAAATACAATATAAAAGCTATTAGAGGTCCCCTCTATCTTTTTTTTATTTGTCAAAGACTCTAAAAGCCAAGGAGAAAACTGTAGTTGAAGCAGCTAATTCCATGACATCGGTGGGAGAAGCTACATTTCCTGAAGCCACGCTAAGAGACTGGCAATCCTAAGCATAAATAAGCTTTGATAGAGACTTTTAGTAAAAGGGCAGCCTTATATATGCTCTGGATTTCATGGGAATACATAGGTTTTGTTTTTTTAACCACAAATTATAATCGAATACTAAGATATTGGCATTTATTTGCTTGGAAGTAAATGAATGGGATTATTGACAGTCTTACTCATGGATTGTTGACAGGGTTCAAATACTCTGAAGTCACTCACCTACTCTTCCCAGTTCTTATTTTTCTTGTACTCTATTAATTATTAGTATGTATCTGAATAAACTGAACTAATTAATATACTGTGGCAAACTACAAAATCAGATGAATATTGCATCTTATATGGGACTATTTAAATTATGTCTCTGGTGTTTGCTTCTCTTTAGAGGTGTGCTTACTACTAATAAGTGTAGGTTTAAGATGTGTAACATTCAAGGCTGATTCAAATGCTATATGTTATGACATTCAACATAATAAAGTCAGGAAATGCAAGTTTAATGCAAAGTTTAAACAGCCATGGAGGTAACCTTCCTATACCCCTCACGGTATTAGGAAGCTGATAGAAGTGGATGGATGTGTATGGTCCAAAAATTACTTGTGTAACCCTCTATATATTAACTTCTGCATGCTTTAAAAACACTATGGAATAAATCAAGAGTATATGAAGTGGCTTTCAGCTGATGCAATCTGTTACTAAGAAACAGGAAAGGTAGATCACAAATATGCAAGAAATACTCCCTTTGAGTACTGGTACAGCTAAAGTGCTGGTTATACTTAGCAGAAATGAAGAGATGGAAAATAGCTGATCGACAGTTGCACTTAAACTGGGTATGTGCAGCCGGTTCTCATGTCTGTAGGCTCATATGCAGTCTATATGCAGTTCCTGAAAATGTTCATGGTGAGTATACAAAGCAAGTAGCCTGCCCCCTAAAAGATTTAAGCTATAGAGGTTCAATTAAGTTCAATTAGGAACTATTCTTGCAGCTGAAACTCAGGGCTGATCTACACCAAGCAGGATATAACACTTTTAAAATGGTATGAAAACTGTATATGTAATGTGTCCTGGGCCTAACCATCATAAACCGTTATAGGCAGTAGTGTAGATCCTGCCTCAGTTGTGAGCCCAAGAAGCAGACAAAACTCTTCACTTGCCCAATTATGGCTGGCTTTTATGATATCTGGGCACTAAGAATGTAATAAACTAACTCAACTCAACTCAACTAAAAAAAACCACACATGCCAGTCAAAGGTGGCTTCCTCCCAATCTCTCCCTTCCTCTGCTCCTTAACAGTGTAGGAGAGAGTACGATCACTGGAGTTTGTTTCTGGCACAAGTACAAAACTATTTGTTATACCATTTCACCAGCACTAGGAGCTTCACACTAGAATGTATAGGCCATTTATTTATTTATTATATAGAATATTTATATACCGCTCCCCATTGAAAAATTTCAGAGCGGTGTACAATGTAAAATGAAAATAAAAACAGTTAAAACAAAATTTAAAAGAAGCAATAACAGTAATCCAAGGCTGCATGTTAGAGAAAGGCTTCTTGGAATAAAGATGTTTTCAGGAGGCGCCGAAAGGAGTACAAGGTTGGCGCCTGCCTGACCTCCAGAGGCAGGGAATTCCACAGGAGGGGCGGCACCATGCTGAAGGCTCTTCCCCTGGTGGATTCCAATCGGAGGATGGATCTATGTGGAACCACCAGGAGCAGGCCCTCGGATGACCTCAGTGACCGGGCAGGTTGGTTCATTTGCCTCACTGAATCACATTTTTATCTTGCAATGGGCAAAAAGCTTGCACACGTTCATTTTTGTGGTTGTTATTATTATTATTATTTATTTATATAGCACCATCAATGTACATGGTGCTGTTGTTGCACTGTTAAAGGATAATGCAGAATAAAGCAAGATTTGGTCAGCATGAACACATGGTGTTGTGATGCTGCTGATATTTAAAGAGAACATAAAAGTAAATCTGAACGATTTAAATTAAAGATGCACTTTAATTTTTCAAATGAAATTATTGACATTGTTGAATTATTATTCTGGCTGAGCTTTAAATATGGTGCAGAGCAAGGAGCATAATCATCGAAATAACATAAACAAAACAATGTTCAATGTACAATATGACTAGGAGGGCCCTACCATTAGGCAGAGTGAGGCGGTCACCTCCGACAGCAGATGCTGGGAGGTGGCAGCAAAGTGTTGGAGGAGAGTGCTGAGTGCCAAGCAGCCTAACCCGTGGCTCCTGAGGTAACCTGCTGCTTCCAGGTGCAGTGGAGGGTGCTGTTCCAATGTCATTGTGGAAGAAACAATCCATCTGGCTTTTCTACATGGAATGGGAGAGTCCACCATCTTGTTCTTTGTCTCGGGAAGCAAAATGACTTGGGCCAGCCCTGGAGCTGGTACCATTATATTGCACATAAATATTAATTTCAGTGAATTTGGTGTAATTCTTCAAGTTGAAGTATTCTAATATGTAATCAGTACTCATGGATACATTTAGGTTCCATAAGTTTGCCTAGTTTCTTGACATATGCATTGATGCTGCCTACTGGTTCAGTTCCAACGTAGACCAAAACATGGTCTATTGTTATGAGAAAGAGCCTACACAACCCTCGATTCATGTGCTCATGGCTCTCTTCTCTTTCTCCTTGGCGTGCTGGAAGTAGCAATTGAAAACTTCCACTTCCAATTTTTGAATAAATCACAGTTCCCAGTTATGTCCAAACACTGGATGCTACTGTATATTCTAATTGTGTGTAATTAAAACAAACTAGGATCAAACCATGGTTTCAGGTCCTGGTTTATTTGAATGAATCAGTTAGAATGAATCACAGTTTCCAGAGTTTGGATGTAATGGGAAACTGCTGTTTTCTGAGTGGAAGCTTCCAATTGCCTTCTCCTACATGCAAAAGAGAAGGGTGGGGGAGCAAGTGAGCTTGAGGTTCATGCAGAGGTCATAGCAGGCATCCTTGGTTTAATGTTACAGCAGAGCTATTGTCTGGAATAACTTGAATATTGCAGTTTCATGTCCTTCTGAGAAACATAATCGTGAGTTTTCTGGGAGCATATTGGGGGAATGAGAGAGCTTTGAAAGTGACAGATCCAAGGCCCTCTCCAATTTGCCCTGACACACTCCTTTTAGCCCCCTACTGCTGCGAAAACTCTGCTGATGGTACATCTATGCCAGTGGAGTATTCCACAAGTGCAGCAGAGTTTCCTACCCAACCCACCAGTGGAGGCCCTTTCAGGCAGCTCTTCTGAAAATTCCTATGGTCCACTGGAGGTCATCTGATGGGCTATAGGATCACAGCCTCAAATGCTTTTAAAATCTTTACTTGCAGGGTCACATTTCGGAGTATTTGCTCAGGGAATTGGTCCTTTGAAAGTGATGTTAATTTTAACAGAGTGATAGCACAGTCTGGTATGTTTCTAAGGCAACTGCCCAGAGTACTGAATTTCATATTCACTGCTAAAATATTCACGTATTTCAAGTGGAAAAATGTCTTCAGCTCTTCTTTTAAATAAATATTTTAAATAAGTTTGTTTCCCTTTCAAATATCTCCATCTCCCCTCCCCATTCTGAACAAAGCTTTTCTCATTTCTGAAGTAAACCTTTAAAATAAAACATAAAAAGTTGTCCTAACAAAAGTACTACTAATATAATAGTTTAAAAGATTTTTTGAAGCATCTCTATAAAAATTAGAGCACCAGAGAACATAAATCGATTTAGAGATATACATCAACAGATTCTACTCCATATTGTGACTATTGATTTCCCTTCAAGAAGCTGTGTATTTACACCAATTGTTGTAGCATAACTAAGAACTAAATCAATTGTTCTTTTTAGAACCAATATAAAATTAACACAGTATGCAGTCTATGAGAACAGTACATTTAAGAAATATTATTTAATTACTACAAATATCTCACTTGAACAATTTGGAGAAAAATTGTTTTGTTGAAACATGTTTTGTTGATACACACACACACAGAGGGAATTGTTATGTGTTCTGCATTTTATATATTTCACCATTTATTATATTTGAATTATGCAAACTAGCCTGAGAGCTTGTTGAATTGTAGGGTATAAATGCTTAAATAAAATGAATAAAAACAAAAAATCATTTCAGCTCCCTGTTCTGATTATTTTATATCTTATTTCTCAGCAAATTTTATTTTATTTCAACACAAAGGTATTTTATTTCAAAACAAAACTGGTAGGTGACTTTCAGGCACTCCCAAGCACTACTGAAATTCACAGATGTTCATTGTTTTTAACTTTCCTAAACCGCCCAGAAAACTTCGGCTATGGGGTGGTATATAAATGTAATAAAATAAATTAAAAATAAAGAAATAAGGTTCATTTTTTTGTGTACAGTTCAAAGCAAATGTGGCCATTTGCTCTGGCTCTTTCCCATGAACATAAACTTATATTAATTCCAATGAAGTAGATGTAAAATAATAAAATTTGTTCTCAGGAAAGGGTACACCTTGGCACTTGATGCTATCTCTTTTATTTATTTATTTATTTATTTATTTTATTTATCTCTGCATTTGATATGTACCATGTTAGATCATGTGATATACCTAGCAAGGCAATATAGATAGGGTGCACCATTTTGGGGGTCTTCTCTAGATACTAAAAGATTAATTACATTCACTACTCCTTATTTGGCACTAAGGTACCCAAGGGAAGCAAATCACAGTTTTCTGTGAAAATGTTTAAAAGTACTAGATTTCTTGCTGTAACACCATTTCCCCTATCTTCCAGTAAGTACTATAGAGTCATAATTTTCTGGCCACTAATGATTAGAAAATTCTGGGGGCAGTTCCACTGAAGTTAAGCATGGTTGGGTCCCTATGATTTAAGTTATACAGTTATGTGTGCACCTTCCAGATGCATGCTTAACTTTCCTATTGAAAACAATCACACCCTGGTGATAAAAGTGAGATTTCAAAGAGCACAAACCCTAGCCCTACATACACAGGGAGGACTATTCTTTGATGTGCAATAAAATGTGTTGCAGTGATGGAGAAGTGTGTGTGTGTGTGTGTGTTCTTCCCCTTATGTGCTTCCAGTGATGTAATAGGGAATTGTGGCCTCCCACTTCATCTATCACATCATCTCTTGCCAGCCCCACATCTTTCCAAATGTCTGTGCATCCTGGAAGATCTGAGTTCTAAATTTCATGGGGAGTCTACATGAGAATGCACTATGAGGGAACACCTGAAATAGGACTACTGTGTATCTAGTGTTCTCTTTTCGTAACAGAAAATAGAAAAATGTGGTTTGTGGACATTTTCCAGTTTTCAGACCTTAAAATTTCATGGCATTAATTATGGGTAACATACATACAGTCCAGTTCCCTTTGAAATAAATGGAAAAACTCCAAGTGATATTGATGGAGGCATACATCTAAACGAATGTACTTTACCTGTGGGAGGCAAAGGATGACTTGTTTCATTCTTTTGTGCAGAACAGCAATATTTTGAAATAAGTGCTCTCAAGAAAACCCTTGGCTTAATTGTGAACTTGACAGCCTGGCTACATTGTTCAAATGTTAGGTGAAAGTTAGTACAAACGTTAAGACAAAACAGACCTTGCTTATGCCTAATTGGGGGGAGGGGGGAAACTTAGCAAGGGACCAAACGTAGGAAATAGAAAGAGAAGCATCCTGATTAATTATGTGTCAAGGTTTTTTAAAAAAAGAAAAAAAAATTAAAACAGAAGAAAGCCATGAGACAAGCAGAAAAAATAATTGGTTATAAAATAATTTCTGTTTTTTCAATTGGCCGGTGAAGATTGAGCAGGTCATATTTATGTGGGCAGAGCTCAATGCCAAAGTTAGTCAAACCTTATCATAATTGTACTAGAGATTTCATAAACAGCTGTTGGGTTGCTTCTAGAAGGATGCCTCTTAAAGGTACCAGTCAAAAAACATGGTGCAGTTATTGTACCTTTCTTTGATATAAAAGGGTTTTTTTTGTAGAAAGTAAAAAGGTAGAAGAACTGGTGGGAAAACATTAGAGGGTTAGAAGTGGAAGATAACATAATCTGGACATCTTGTAAAATTCCTTGAATAAACAGCACAATTGCATGATAAAAATGTTGTCTGGAAACATCATGGTCAGAAATTGGAGATTGCCACCATTGAATATTGAATAAATTCTTTTCTTGGGACAATCCAAAAAGCCACAAGCTTTGTTGGATAGTATGTTTGATAGAAGGTCACTGATTTAGTATTAAGAAATATGTGTAAAATTTAACATTCCCATATTAAATTCAGATTTCATTGTAAGCCAGGTTTTTTAAAAACAACAACAGCACTTTTTAAAAAATGAAAATTAAAAACTCTAATCTAAAAATTTAAAAAATCTAATTTACATTAAAAAACGTAAAAACACAACATTGGATCCAGACTTAGTCTTACTTAGAATCAACCCACTGAAATCAATTGGACTCAATTTAGTCATTAAATTCCATTTTTTATTCAACCTACCTCTGATTTAGAACTGCAGTCAGAAATGAAAATCCGAAAAGCCTTAATATCAACAGAAAGTAGCTGCATTCTGGTCATTGGTGACAAATGGCAGGGAAACCCCCTATAAAAATTAAGTTAACCATCTCCTGTTTCTGACATTCACCATAACATTCACCATAACATGTTCATTACTCCGTATGAAGTCTATTGGCAGTTTTCAATAAAATGCTACTGAAGAATTGCCCTTGTTTGGTTTGGGTATTCATACAAAAACAAAAAAATAAAAATCAGCTGTAATCATAGAGTGAAAACAATGCCTGGTTTTCATTTGACTGCTTATGGTTATGTCCTTCTCATGAGCTAGCAATGTAGTCTTTAACAAATTATGCCAGTTGTCAGGAAAAACAAGGAGGAGGTATGAAAAATTATTTTCTAAAGGCTGCAGAGCGTTTGGAAAGTTGTAGTGCAGTCCTACATATACACATCCATTGAACTCAATGGGACTTTCTTCTGAGTAGACATGCAGAAGATTGCACTGATAGTTGCTGATTAATATGCAGTCCTGCTTTTGTGTTTCAAAAATACTCCTTTTGAGACGTTAATCCCTTTTTATGGAGTAAATTTCAAAATGACTAAGAATTGTTTAACGCCAATGAAACAACAACAACAGCAACAAAGAAATTTGGCATTGTTCCAGTTGGCCAGTAGTGGTATTATCTAAAATTACAGTGAAATCCTATTCACTTCTACTCAGAAGTAAGTCCCTTTGCATTCAGTGGGCTTACTCCCTGATAAATGTGTATAGGATTGCAAGCTTTAGACATATATTTTAAATAGTGGGTATAAGAAGATGTGTGTGACTTGAAACTAATATGAAACATGCTTATTTTTAAACTTGAGGAGGCTTCTTCTAATTATTGACTTCCTTGCAAAATGATTTTGAAATGTTCATTGCATACATGTGCGAATGAAACAGATGTAAAAACAGCCAGTACTTCATTATTGAACACTCAGAAGAAAGCAATTTAATGAAATGTTACTGGCAAACCAATTAAGCGTTAACGTTTAAGCAGTATTCTGTTTGCTGATTAAGATGGCGTGTTTTGAAATTTCCCACCTGTTGGATTCAATAAAAATTGTCTACCAAAGTCAATGAAGTTTGAAAAAGCTGCTTTCTCGCAAATGTGTTAAATTAGTGAGCAGCGGGGAGTTCGGCCTATGTGTGTGTAAGGCACGAAAGGTTCATGTAGATCATTCTGTCAATCAAAATCAATAAAGCGGATGACAGATTTAGACGCTAAATTTTTGTAAAACTAGACTTACTGCTCGAGTCATCAAGGCAGCACTATTGGATTTTCTAGGAGTTAATGCTGAAAAAGCAGGATTATTGATTTTTGGATTTTGAGCATATCGTCTCTAGGATTTCCTAAGCGTTCTTTGTGATGCTTCACACTTAACTTGACAATGCCAGTGGCATAGCTGTATCCTTGCTTTTGTAATCATTTTCTAATCATACTGAAAGGGGATGGAAATGGCTTTATAAAATAATTATCTCCCCCTGCCCCCCCCCCCCCCAAACAGTGCAACTGTAGGGTTGTCTGGGCGTTTCTTCTTTGTCTGATGGCCAATACTACCCGCCATCTTCCCTAAGAATTAACATACAGTCACAGATTAAGACCTTTGACTGTCATAAATCTGCTTTCCAATATGTTTGGCTGGCAGGAGAGCTCTCAGTCCATCCCGAATATAAATAGGGCATTAGCACATCAGGTGCCACTCTAAAGTTAAACATACAATTTTGCGGTTGAGTTTCTTGGTGTTGTATATTCATTCTCTTCTTCCCTTTTCCATGCGTATGCAGACTGGCGTGTATATGCATGTGAGTGAGTTGTGTATGTGCATATGTAAAATATAGGCTGAGCTAGGATAACAAAATGAACTATTGTATGCAAGAAATATATGAAGCTCACCCGGCTGCCAGCAGCAACTGCTACTTGCAGTCCGGTGATTATTGCACTTATATTGAAGATAGTCAGAGTTACAGCAGTTGCGATGCTCAGGTCCTGCACAATAATAACATATATATGGAACAGGCCTGGGCGGTGAATCAGCCTTATACCTGTAGTTACCCTGGAAACGTTTTTAAAAGCGAGTACTCTGATATGGACATGGCCCTGCATCAGTACAGCCAACCTGAATATTTCACCGAAGAAAAACCTACTTTTTCTCAAGTGCAGTCACCGTCGTACTCTCAGAAGAAAGGTAGGGGCAATTTTGTTGTTTCTTGTTAGCAAAAAAAATTAAAATGCACCTGCATCTTGCTCTGCCGCTTGCTTTACACTTCCAGTTTTCTCAGTTGGCTCAGTTACATCTTTGACTGCCTGTTCAGAATTGAAAGCAGCAGCAACAGATGTTGCTAGGTGATTGGGAAATGATTTTTTGGGGGTGGGGGGATAAAAGATAAAGAATTGCCATTTCTTTTAGCTTAGACTCAGAAAGCTATTTCCTTTATATGTGTATATGACTACATCGCTACATTGCTAGCCCACAGTCTGTGTGTCATGTTCCTTTGCTGTTACGTTGTCCGATTGAATGAAAAAGTTTCACCTCAGCAAGCAGTTCTTTAGTCATTCATGTCAAAGTGTCGTATTTTCTCAATCTGTGGTTTAAGCAGGTACTGTCTAATTAGCAGAGTTAAGTCTGAGGTTGTTAAATTAAGATTAAAAGGCAAGAACAAGTTCTAAGATGTCATATATTAAAGTTCCAAAATGACTAGATTTTGTCAGCAGTATAAATAATAAGAAAAACAATAACTAAGGCAAAAATAGACTTCACTTTGCCCCATGACAAGTCAGTCTAATGTTTGAGTCGTGTGGGAAGGTGGGCTAGATGAGGGTGTAATATCCATTCCTCTAAATTTTAAAATATACCTGTATTGTAAAGAACGTAAGTATAAAATGATTTCCCCAACAAGCAAAGCATGCAGCATTTCTGAGAAAGATTTAGCTACAAGCATGTGCAAATATTGTTTAGGTTGTTCATATTCATTATTGGCTGCCAGACCAACATTTTTGTAATAGAAATATACAGATGTTCCCTGTCATGAAATACCTTGCTTACCTGTGCAATCCTATGCATGTTTATTTGAAAGTAAATCATAACTCAGTGGGGCTGACTCACTAATATGTGTGTGTGTAGGATTGAAGCCTATAACATCTAATTAAACAATATAATTGGACTATTATTTTGATCAATACGATACCCTTCACTTGTTAAGGCTGTGCAGTTAAAGTCTGACTGAGCTAATGTAACTGGTCAAAGAGCAGTAATTTGTTATTTTAAAGTAATTCTGTAGCCAAAAGTAGTCTATTTAAGATAATATTACTAATGTTAAAAATGTTCTTTTCTACAACATGGTAAATAACCAGTAGTACCTACTCCATTACATCTATCCTTTCTTATTTTAAGTACCACAGTGTTACGTAATGGCAAAAAACAAATTCTATATCTGAATAAAGACAAATATTACCCGAAGGGGTTAGTATATGGGTGTTACACATTTTTTAATTTTTTAATGGTTCTTTTTAAACACTTTGACTTTTTTAATGTTCACATTTCAAATGTGAAAATATACTTGATTTTCCCCACATTATTTTCATTTCTTTCATAATATAATATTTGTGTGTTTGATTATAAAATGTATAAATCACCATTCCATAAACAAACATTTCATTAGCATAATCATTTGGGGGAAAACATGTGATTTCACATTCACTTATCTGAACATATGACTTTGAAAGTTTTCTACGTTCAGTTCATAAACATTATTAGTAACCTTCCTGTTAAAAAAAAACCCCAATAAATTAAAATAGTTCAAAATACATGGTTATGAGTTTTTAATATTATAAAATGTAGGTCCACCATTGTAATTGGCACTTATTATGTTTATTTCCATCTTAAAAGATATTAACTAATCATTGAGATTTTGTGTGTGACTTGAAACAATATAGCTATGTGATGGTTCTTGAAACTAATTCTACTGTTTTCTTTAGTAACTGAATTTAATGCTGGAAACATGATCATTGGTTTTTGAAAACTATTTTCTGTTCTATATTGTAATAATCTCAATAAGTCCCAGAGAGTTTTTATTGTGAGCTGTCTCTCAATTAACATTTTCTTGTCTGTTATAAGTTGAACATAAAAAGAAAGTTTGCAAAGTCCTATGTTTTTATAAGTGAATGAAGAATCATATTGCTTTTGCAAACTATCCTAATACTATATTTGTTGTACAAATTGTATTTGAAACTATGTTCATATTTCTTGGTGTTGTTTGGTTGGAAGCTCTCAACCAAATACTGATAAAAGTAACAAGTCAGCTAATCCTGTTCTGAGGACAGACGGCTTTAATAAAAGACATTTGTGACAGTATTGATCCAAAATTGATTTTTTTTGTATTCTTATTCTTCTACTTTTCTTGTTTGTTTGTTTTTGTTAGCAAGGTTTTAGTACCTCATTAAACTAAAATTAAGATTCGAAGCAAGTGTTCACGATCAGCTCTATGCACTCGTTCCCATGCAACTCTTAATAATATGATTTGTATTCATTATGTTTGCTACCATATTTGTGTCATGCCACTACCTAAGAAAAATTCAAGCACTTCCAAAATGTTTACCATTTACTTTATTCCCAAGGAGAAGATAGATCTCTTCAGTTCTGTTATTAATGAAAGCCTGTGCTTACAAAAGTTGCATAGCATATTGTCTTCTCTAGCATACAGTCCTAAAAAGAAATTAAGTTTCTAATAAAACTCAAGAAAAGAAGTTTCACAAGATGTGCAGAACGCCATCTATGAAAGAATTATAAATACCTAGAATGTCATGAAACATAGATGATTACAGTGTATTTATATGTTCCCAACTGCTGCTTTAGGATATTTTCATTTGGTATTTTTAAATCTTTTCTGTCTTTTTATGGTAAAAAAATATCTGGAGGCTGAAAATCAGCATTTGCAACCATTATGTATTGATTACATTTACAATATAGAGACACATATTAACCAAGAGAACTTGAATTGTTTCTTTAGAAAGTAAATATAACTGTGATTTGTGTCAGTCAGAAATCAATTTCTAAATGGAATTGGTTCAGCACAGAGGTAATAGGAAAGCATGATTTCCCACTATGGTAATAGAATGTCATGTTAGGCCTTGGATTCACATGCTCCCTTTCCATTCTCCTTCTCTATTGCACCAATGAGAAGGAGCCATTATTTTTTATTTTTTTTAAAAAAAACTACAGTTGCCCATCTGAAGCCACAGTTTGATCATGGATTGTTTTAACTAATCACAGTTCCTTGAGTTTGGATGTCACAGGGAACTGTGGTACAGTCTAGAGGGGAGAGCCAGCTCATTCTCTTAGCCAAAAATAATGGTTTCCTGTTGCATCTGAACTGTGTCAAAGAGAACCTGAACATTCATTGTTCTGCACTTACTAGCAGTTCTGCTGATTTCAGTTAAATTCCTTATTTGAACAAAAATTGTTACACCGGGCACTGGCACTCACCAAGGAGGCAGGATATAAGTAAACACCCTCCATTTAGTGTGTGTGTGTGTGTGTGTGTGTGTGTGTGTGTGCTACTTTTGATTTGAGATATTGTAATTTGAGTGGCATATCTTCATCAAACAAGACAATCTGCACCGTTAAAATAACAGTGTATAAACTTTGCAAAAGAGATTGAGGAGACAAACTGTTTTGTCATCCCTAACCTCTGCATAAAAACTATTAATAACCTAAACATTTGAGAGGTTAATATAAGAATGGCATGGTTTCACTTAACATATGTGCTTCTTGCAGATTCAGTCATGTTGTTTTCTTTAGTGATACAAAAAGAAATCTTCATTACCTTAGGCTATTGTTAGTCAGGTAGAATCTGAAGGATTCTGCACTGTACTTTGACTGACCTGAGGTCCTTTACAGACATTCAGCAAAGATATGAGTGGGTATTCACGTCCACTTTTTCTACATAGGTTCTATTCAGGATTTCAGAAGAATGTGTGGTCGTGGGTACAGCAACTGCAATTCAGTTTCAAATACCATCCCATATGTGCTTATTCCCTAATGTGCAAAATGTTTAACATATATTGTTAGAACAAATATAGAAGCTTCAAAGATCAGGGCATAATTTTCAAACATGGTCTGTATACTATACTGTATGTACAATCCTTTATTTCTGTCTATATCTTGCCTTTCTTCAATTTAGTGGACTAAAGGCAGGGGAAGTAATAGTTTGTAGTCCTTTGTACTCAGGATGCTTAAATCACAGGATCTTAAAAAAAGAAAAGAAAAGTGATATTAGTTTTGTAAGACCAAGAAAGCTTTATATTTTGTTAACCATATTTCAAAATAAAATAAATTTTATGACAAAAAAAGAGAGGGGCATTTCAAAGCAGCTTGAGATATATCATGGAAGGATGTGCTCAATCGTTCAAAGAAAAACATCAGGCATTCTGCATGTCTAATGCAAACCCCTTCCATGGTCTGAAACGTAGCTTTGGATCATAGCCATTAACTGCAATGGGATTTAAGTAGGCTAGCCATAAACCAAAAGGGTCAAATGTGTGGTGTAGTGTTCGATTTTTTACTCAATGGCAAACACTCAGCAAATAATGGGGAGGGGGGAAGAGGCAGCAAATCGCCAAGCATTAAATTTCCCCATCATCAAGGGAGACTGTCACAATAAACAGTAATATTGGTACTTAGCTCAGATAGAATTATTTTTCTTGTTTTTTTCAGAACAGATAAATGATTCAAGAAGAAACTAAGCGGCTTGCCTAAGGAAATATACCAAACTGGAAATGGGAGTGGGAATATAATCAGATTCTCTCTCTCTGCCTTGTCCAGTGATTCATACTACCTTAAACTTCCTGGATAGATATTTCTAAATTAATTTGTGCCAGTATTAAGTTTGGTCGACAATAGTCACTTTTATTGTTTATAATGAAGGAACACTGTATTAGAGTTATATTGACTCACATCTCAATATTAGCATAAAATGCATCTTTTTTTCAAGTACAGTACATTGTACTTTAATATATTTAAGAACAAGGAACATGTATTTAAGAGCAAAACCTGCAATTGGCACCTTTGTGAGTAGCCAGAACACCCACTACTTATCACAGAAGCATGGAATAGGTCTCTTAGGATGGGGGCCTTTGACCATTTGCTCATGCAGTACCCCACAGCTTGAATAGAACTGAACTAATACCCTACAATTTACTTAAAAGTGTTCTCATTTCGTACACAAAGGGACACATGGATATTTTTGCTTCTAAGAAAGAAATGGAATATGGCTCCACTGGGATGTCAGTAACAAGAAAAATGAAAGTGAGAAGTCAACTATGTAGGAGCTCCTTATCAAACCTGTACATATTTCCACTTTTCTGTTGATATATTTAAAATGGCTTTGGCCATGGGATACTTCTGAGCTACATCTTGCTGACAAGGCACACATCAGAGAGCTCTCAGTACACTGCAATTACTAGACTGAAGAATTGGTGTCTTCCCAAAGTGAGATGTTCACCTTGTTTTTAATTACAGCTAAAGTCCGTTGGCTTCTATGAAATGGATTTATCTCAGATATATTTCATATCTTTATCATAAATAATATTACTCCAAGGAAGAGGGAATGAATATTACCCAGAGTACTATCTGTTACCTTCACAATAACTTTAAGTTAATGTAAAGCATCATAAAACACCTTATTAAAAAGGCAATGATGAGTGTATTCCTCATGATTGTCAGTGGAATTTTAGGGTTGATTCAAACCACTATGTATCACTACAACATAGGTTATTGCAGAGATCTCCAGGGGGAGAGTAAATCATTGAAAATATGTATAAGATAAGACATAGACCTGGGGTCAGGAGCCACACTGCTGCTTTATAGCAGTATTGAAGTGCACTGACAACTGTTGGGGCCTGTGACACATGCCATCTACCGCTTTCATACTGCTTTCATAGTGTTATATCCTGCTTGGTGTAGATGTGTCACTTAGGGTGACCATATGAAAAGGAGGACAGGGCTCCTGTATCTTTAATAGTTGTATAGAAAAGGGAATTTCAGCGGTTGTCATTTTTATGCATGCAGCACTGGTGAAATTCCCTCTTTGTCACAACAGTTAAATCTGCAGAAGCTATACTTGAGTGACCAGATACAAAAGAGGACAGGGTTCCTGCAGCTTTAACTGTTATCATGAAGAGGGAATTCCACCAGGTGCTGCATGCATACAAATGACACCTGCTGAAATTCGCTTTTCTATATGACTGTTAAAGTTATAGGAGCCCTGTCCTCCTTTCTATATGGTCACCCTTGTGTCACTGGAGTGGGCAGACTTCAGGCTTCCAGGATCTACTTTGCTCAAGGTCTGCTAATTGGAGCCAGGTGCAAAATAGTACGTCATGGAGGCAGATGTACTCCTAGAATCAAGGAACAAGGTTTCCCTTCAAGTTGAGATTTGGCTGAAAACGTCTCCTTCAAAATTAGATCAACCAAAGTAGGGTGACCATATGAAAAGGAGGGCAGGGCTCTGGTATCTTTAACAGTCACATAGAAAAGGGAATTTCAGCAGGTGTCATTTGTATATATGGAGAACCTGGTGAAATTTCCTCTTCATCACAACAGTTAAAGCTGCAGGAACTATACTAGAGTAACCAGATTTAAAAGAGGGCAGGCCACCTGCAGCTTTAACTGGCGTGATGAAGAGGGAATTTCACCAGGTTCTCCACATCTTAATCACCCACATGTTTAGTTTTTTAATGGTTTTTAATGCTTTTTGTGTGTATGTTCTGTGTTTTAGAATTTTAAATTTTGTATACTTGTTTTTATCTCAATTTTAGAATTTCTGTAAACCGCCCAGAGAGCCCTGGCTATGGGAGCGGTATATAAGTGCAATAAATAAATAAAATAAATAATATATACAAATGACACCTGCTGAACTTCCCTTTTCAATACAACTGTTAAAGATACAGGAGCCCTGTCCTCCTTTTAATATGGTCACCCTAGCTAAAGCAAGGCAACTTATCAATAAAATCTTGATTTTTTAAATTATTATTTTTGCTAGTCAAATGTGTTTCAAAGAAATATCTATTAAGAAAAAAAGATGCAGATATGCCATCCTACTATATTCCATAAAACTTGCATAGGTATGTTCTGTGCAAAGTTCATTTGAGTCAAAAGAACATTTCCTAAGATCTGTATGGAACCGTTCCTTTGAAGTCTTGTTTATTTATGGGCCAGTAGTAAGAGTTGTGAACAATGCAGTACAAGAAGCTAAGGATTTTTTACTTCTGGATTGGAAATACAACACTGGAGAATCATTGAGTAAAGAAGATAGACTTGAACTGTCCTCCAGGAACAAAGGATTGTAAACGCAAGTTACGAAGTAACCATCTCAATCAGGTTTAATAGATTTCAAGAGGAGCTGTTCACATTGGATTATGGAACACACATTCTTCTAAGGTAGGGGCATCTGCTCCTGCTGAGCAGTTTGTCTTTGTCAAGAGTTCAGATTAAACAGCTTTGTGGGTTGGGAGTCTGACAGACTGCAGCTTTATCTTCAACTGTCATAAAAATACCAGACAGATGAAGGTCGAGGTCATCAACAGTTATTTGAAGTCTTCCATTCAATTCTTGATCTGCATTTGCGTTGTCAAAATACAGCACATCCATGTGACACTTTGTGGCAGTATATTGCCCGCTTAAAGACCACTAAATTATAATACAATCTCTTTTGGTTAAGAATGATATGTGTGGAAGAAGGCGGTGCGGTGGAGGGGACTTAGAATGTTTCTTCACTCCAAATTTCTTCTTTATCAAGTCCTGTTTTTATGATGGCTTCAAAGATTTCTGCCACCATATGAGCATGCTGTTGCCTGTTTACCTGGTGCTCACATGTTTTCAAGGTGCATTTATTGTTGCGTGTTTCCCCCCAGTCTGCTTTCTCACAGCAAAGTCTATGTGACCATTTTCTGCAGTCTGTAGAGAATATGCTGTGTTGGTTCGCTCTCGTTTGGCATTGGGAATGCTGTCTCGTTTGGCATTGGAAATGCAATGACTTGTTTCGCAGGATCGAGGAAGGAAGATAAGGCATCATAGGGAGGGTGCATGTGGTGTGTGTTTACAAACCACCCCAGAACCCATGTCTTGGTCTAGGGTTGTGGGGTGGTTTGTAACCCACCCCCACCATGCATTGTGACTGGGTTTGGGCAACACAACAAACTGGAAAGGTAATTATGGTAATAATGTGGCACATGACTGGCACATGCTACAATAGCTTATTTTCCTTTTTGGCCTATGCGAACTCAGCCAAAGTAGACAAAGCTTTTCAAATAATAATAATAAAATGTTTTGCTATTGTGTTGTTTCTACTTGGCTTCAATTTATTGAGATTTATTCAAGGACTACAATGATTTTATGCTTCTAATGATACCTTTTGGGTTCTATTTAGCAAATCCATAAATGCTGAAATCATCTACCGTTTCTCATTAGCAATTCAGAGTCTCCCTTGCATGGTTACTGTTGTAATCCCATCCCCACCAGCAATGGGATGGAGAACAGGAGATATGTGAAGCAACATTTTGGGTTCCCAGTTATTATTATTATTATTATTATTATTTATTTATATAGCACCATCAATGTACATGGTGCTGCATCTTGGAGATACTATGATTCTGATATTAGAATATTTGTCCCTTAAATGAATTCACACATTTTCAAGAGAAGCTTTCAATAAAATAATCTCTTGACTCATTATTAAATAATTGCCAGTTTTATAAGAGGCTAATAGCAGTTAATGTTAGAACCACAGAATAGTAGAACTGGTCATCTAATCAAGCCTTGTGCTGACATAGGAAATCCACAGCTACGGCATCCCTGCAAGGTGGCCATCCAGCCTATGTGATGCAGATTCATGTGAAAAAATGTAACATATATGCTAACCCAGAGGCAGCATAATTCCAGGGTTTTTGTGCCAATAAAGTTAAAAAGGCCCTTCTTTCAACACTAGAAAACACAAAAGACCCACAAAAGACTACTGAATGGTGGTTATTAATATATCCAAAGCTTTACATCTCTTGATTTCCCTATTATTAATAATATTGTGACACTTAGGCCTTAGCTAGACCTAAGGATTATCCCAGGCAAATGGAGGGGTCATCCCTGCCTGCAACTGGTATCCCCTGTGTGTCATTTGGGTGTACAGGGATGGTCCTGGGATGATCCTGGGATATAGGCCTGGTCTAGCCATGGCCTCAGTGTTCTCAGTGTTAAACACTTTGTGAATTACCACCATGGCAATAAACTCCTTTTTCTAAACATCTTGCATCCTAACGTGTTGATGCAGCAAACATATAGAGGAACCTATTTCAGAGCAGGTTGTATTGGAAGGGGTCTATTTTCTTGTATTTGTTGTTTTTAGATAGGGTGACCATACGAAAAGGAGGACAGGGCTCCTGTATCTTTAACCGTTGCATAGAAAAGGGAATTTCAGCAGGTGTCATTTGTATATATGGAGAACCTGGTGAAATCCCCTCTTCATCACAACAGTTAAAGCTGTAGGAGCTATACTAGAGTGACCAGATTTAAGAGAACGCAGGGCACTTGCAGCTTTAACTGTTGTGATGAAGAGGAAAGGCTCCCCATATATACAAATGACACCTGTGAAATTCCCTTTTCAATACAACTGTTAAAGATACAGGAGCCCTCTCCTCCATTTCATATGGTCACCCTAGGTTCAGAAACTAAAGCATTCTCACTGCAGATAGTTTTTAGGTTAAAAGAATACATTCTTCCCATTACTGGGCAGAAATAAAAACAACACCTGAGAAGATTGTTTGTTTGTTTAAATGGTGCAACTTGCAGCAGCATCTTAATTTGAAAATATTACTTTGGATTTTATCCTTACTTTTGAAAGCTCTGAGCCTACTTTGAGACAAGTTTTAATATAACCATTTAAGAACATAAGAAGAGCCCTGCTCGATCAGACCAAGGATCCATCTAGTCCAACATTCTGTTCACACATTGGTCAACCAACTGCCTATGGGAAATGCACAAGCAGGACATTGAGTGCAATAGCACCCTCCCACCCATGTTCCCCAGCAATTGAAATACATAGGCATACCACCTCTGATACTGAAAGTAGAGTATAGCCATCAGGATTAGTACTATCAGGATTAGTAATATCTGTAGAATAACATTTTATAACATCTGTTTTGGCCCTGAGTCTATTGAATCCATTGATTTTAATGTTTCCAATTTCTTTAGGTGATCTATTAGCATGATTCTCTCCTGTTCTGACTTAGATGATTCTTTGCTTTTTATATATACCTTAAGCAATTATCATATTGGTATCTTCTCTGCAAAAACTGAGGCCAGATCTACACCTTATATCAAATCATTGTGAATGTGGAATAAAAAGCAGGATATAACACTATGAAAGCGGTATATGGAATGTGGATTGTGCCCCAACCGTTATCGATGCACTTCAATACCACTATAAAGCAGTAGTGTAGATCTAGCCCTAGACAAAAAGTCATTCTGTATTTTTATATTATCTATATTTGTTGTTGCAAGTTTGCCTTACAGCCTAGTATGGCTTGGGGTTCCTTGTTGTTGTTGTTGTTGTTGTATCATCTTATTTTAATGAGTTGGATCCAGATGTATAGCTTCATCACACCAGCATTATACTGTCCAATCACTGCGAACTGCGTGCAAAGGACTCTGAAGTTTTCCATCTTATAATCTGCTTTGACTGTGAAGCACTCCCATGCATCCTGCTTTAATTGTGCTTCTTAGCCAAAAGAGCCAACATATTTTACTACCCCTTTAGGAGCAAATCTTTTGTTGTTCTCTGAGCTGGAGAATGATTTGATACGTTTAAAGTACAAATTAAACAAATGCTTACATCTGCGTAAGTTTTAAAGATAAAGGCATCAAAATTGGCACAGTAATAGATATTAAGGAGGGCTTTAAGAATACCTATTTTGAATTGGATTGGGTCATCTGTTGCTTTTTTATTATTTTTTACATTTTCCCCCTTAAACGTTTTTCCTAGTATGCAAAGGATCTTAGGAGAATTGCCGCCCGGGGTGTGATTTAGCCAGCAACAACAACAATGACAGCTTTATGCTATGGGGATAATTCGAGGGAAACGGGTACGTGGGAAGAAGCTCGTAGTCATACTTAGAGTAGGCCCATTGAAATTAACAGGATTTAAGTTAGTAGTGGCATACTTATTCCATTGATTTCTCTAGGGATAACTAAGTAGAGTAGACCCAAGGCCCATTTCAATGTGATTTCAGTGGGTCTACTCTAGTTGAGTAAATCTGTTTGTGCCTTACTTTCCTGAATTTGAGCATGATTCAGCAAAGTTAGGCACTTTTAAGTCTCACTGATTTCAAATGGGGAATTAAGCATATGTACTGAAATCAGTGTGGCTTAAAAGTGCTTAACATTGAATGGATTGAACCATTCATGCATTCATGTTCATTCTAGCAGTGACTGCTCTTCTTTGCCCACTTCTGTTTCTTGTAGCTTTTCTTTTGGATTTTTCATTATCGAGCATCGCTTGATTGAGCCAATTTGGTCTCTATGTGCTTCCTGCTTTTAGTTTGCTTGTCTCACAGTAAGGGCTTTTCTGCATGAAGCATTTATTGTGAGCTCTTCATTTCCTGCTTATGGTAGTTTACGGTTCTTTAGATGATGCCCTGACCTTCTCATTTTGCTTCTGTGTCTAACAAGCACTTCCGGAGAGTTCTCTTTACAACCAGGGAAATGCAACATTTAATTGAGAAAGCAAAGGAAACTGTTTCACTTGTGTATCTGTGTTATTCTGTAGTTCCACCTACAGGTTATGTAGCAGAAAAGCAGGAAAGGAAACACTTTGTGTAGAAAAGTTCTATGTGATAATCTTGAAAACATTATGTGTGTCCTTTGTCTAATTAAACCTCTTCGTTTAAACTCTTGCTTTCTGTCTCACTTTTTGTCTGCAGGGTACATACCCAGTTACTTAGACAAGGATGAGCTATGTGTTGTGTGTGGTGACAAAGCCACTGGGTATCATTATCGCTGCATCACTTGTGAAGGTTGCAAGGTAAATAATAGCCACTGCTAAAGGTTGGGAAATGGAAATTACAAGCTAGTTTCGTTCTCCAGCTGCTAGGTCTGCTTATGCATATTGCATAAGTAGACATAGTAGTTAGGAAACAACATCTGTTACACATATTACTAATACAAGAATGCTAGTAATTTTTTGTCTTTAAGAGGAGTTAATTTTTTCAGTTTGAAATAAAACGCCTTCCCTCTGCATGGGCACTGCCACCCCACTGCAGAGAAAGTGCAGGGTTTTGCTTAAGGCAGTGGCAACCCAGCCCCATTTAGGCAGCCCCATGGATATGCATACGACTTAATATCCATCTCTACTTGAGTCAAATTCCAACCAGAGCAGGCTGAGCAAGGAACCTGCCATTCTAGAATCATACTGCATATTCTTCATTGCCTGTAAAATAAGCAAGCAATTATAATGTCCTGCATGTTCAGATATGTGGGAAATCCTGCTGCTATTTTGCATTCTCTTTTTCACATAGGGTTTTTTCCGAAGAACTATTCAGAAAAACCTTCACCCGACTTACTCCTGTAAATATGAAGGGAAATGTGTGATAGACAAAGTCACAAGAAACCAGTGCCAGGAATGTCGCTTCAAGAAATGCATCTATGTTGGCATGGCAACAGATTGTAAGCTGTTTCTTTATTTTACTGAGTTGTTTGTTTTTATTGGGTATGTTTATTTCACTACAATGTCATCACTGGTAACCCCCCCCCCAATTTTTATTTTTATTTTTAAAAATACTCTGTATTGTATGCTGGGCAAGAATATATTGGGGTGGTGTTATTTTTTTATTTATTTTTTTGTCTCCAGCTAATTTTTCCACTGAGCTGAAAAATTCTATTTACTCTTAAAAAGACTGGGCTTTCTTCTGACCCAGCCGTTTCGTTAAGGAGATGAACAATTTCTGTTGTGGGAGTGGGAGCGTCTTTGCAGTGGCTTCTTGCAATGGTGGTGGTGGGCTGCGAGGGGGGGGATTATGATGCCTAAAGATTTGGAAGAATGGGACTTTGGATGCTGTTGTTGCATGAGTCATCTTGCAGTTGTTTGTTTTATTTTTAGCCAGAAAGAAAAGGAGCACTACTCTGCTTTGAACAAACCGGAGCATATGGTTGCAAGATTAACCCTTAGTGCCCTTGTGTTCCTAACATTTCTCAGGAGTTTTACAAGAGTATTTTTGATTAGTATAAATGAGATTAATTCATACAAATTTGCCCTTATATTTGTTACTAGAGTAGAGTGTAAAGAGCGGGGGGGGGGGACCCTAATGAGCAATTCTGGTTGTTGTTGTTGTTGTTTTAAAAAAAACACACAGAGAAAAGTAAAGGCCAAGATCCAAGGAGCTACTTCGTCTGGGGCCACAGGCTTGGCCATGTCCAGTGGGATTTTTGACTCGGAACACAGAAAGTTGCCTTTTACCAAAACAATGTAGTCCATGGAGGATAAGGCTATCAATGATGACTATATATCATCTCCAATATCAGGGGCAGCATACTTGTTTATGCATAACTCTTGCTGGGTGCTGTTGCACTCATGCCCTGCTTTTAGGTTTCCCATAGGCAGCTGGTTGGCCACTGTAGAACCAGAATGCTCGACTAGATAGGCCTTTGGTTTGATCCAGCATGGCTAGGGTGACCATGTGGAAAGGAGGACAGGGCTCCTGTATCTTTAACAGTTGTATTGAAAAGGGAATTTCAGCAGGTGTCATTATGCATGCAGCACCTGGTGAAATTCCCTCTTCATCACAGTTAAAGCTACAGAAGCCCTGCCCTCCTTTGTAATTGGTTAAGAAGGCAAGGCTCCTGTAGTTAGTGTAAATGCAATGGAGAGTTTCTTTTTCTGGTAAGAAGGGAATTCTGTGTTCTAGGTTTTCCACCCTTATCTTTTGACCTTGGAGAAGCCTGATTTATTTCCCTCCATGCTTACTTGTGCTGACAATAAGTTTACTGTTAATGCTTACTGAAACCACAGTTTTTTTAATACTCCCATCCATTTCAGTGATTTGGAATTCATTAGATTTTGCTTGGCTGTACATGGGAAAGTGACCTATAGATGTAACACTGGTTAGTCAAACTGCTTCTTGCCGGCTCCCAAAATAGATAACCCTAATCCCAAAAACAGATTACACAGTTCCAAGAAGTGTTTGCAATCCGTTTTTCTGTAACGTGTTCTTACCTTGTTAGTGGTGTTGGATGACAGCAAGCGGTTAGCAAAAAGGAAATTGATAGAGGAAAATCGAGAGAAGAGACGTCGGGAAGAACTGCAGAAAACAATTGGGATGAAACCTGAGCCAACAGATGAAGAGTGGGAGCTTATAAAAATTGTTACTGAAGCACATGTGGCCACCAATGCACAAGGAAGCCACTGGAAACAGAAAAGGAAATTTCTGGTAGGTACTACAACAGTGTGGAGCCACCTGATCAAAGCTGATGATGTGTAGATGTGCTGGACTACAACTCTCATGAGCCCCAGCACAGTGGTTGTAGCTGATGGGCATTGTAGTCCAGCTCGTCCGAAGGGTTCCAGCTAGGGGAAAGCTGGTGTAGATGCTCCCAGGGCCATTCTTCACAAACACACACACCTTTTTTTTTTTTTTTGAGGACATGTTTGTAGCAGTTTTTATAACATCGTTTACTCTTAAATTGAATGTTGAATTCAGTGAAAAGCAGTAGCCATCAACGTTTTTAGCTTTAAGTTTTTTGTATAAATCAGGAGTTGGAAACTTGTAGTCTTCCAGATGTTGTTGGACTGCAACTCCCATAGCCACCATTGACTATTCTTGCGAGGGTAACGGAGTTGCATTCCCTCAACAACTGGAGGGACAGATGTTTCCCACCCTTGGTGTAAATTGTGCAACTGAAAAACTGAGCAGAACGTAAGAAGAGCCTTCCTGGATCAAGCCAAGGTCCATCTATTCAGTCTTGTTCTTCTACAATGGCCAACCAGATGCTTCTGAGAAGCTCACAAGCAGAACCTGAGGGCAACGGCCCTCTCTGCTGTTAATACCCCAGCAACTGGGAGTCGGTGGCACACAAGCTCTGAATCTGGGGGTTCCATGCACCTGTCTTATCTTCCATGAATTTGTCTAATTCCATTTTACTGCCATCTAAGTTAGTGGACATCACCACATCTTGTGGCACTGAGTTCCAAATAAGAAATTGCAGTGCACAACTTCATATGGATAAAAGGTTGTGTTTCATAGGATGTGCTTATAAGAAGTGTGTGTGTGTGGTGGGGAAGGAATAAGGATACAATAGCATATGGATGCAAAATTGTGTTTCAAGAAAAGGGGTGGATCTTGATTTACACTAGATCAATTACACTGACTGAAATGGACTACCCTGCAGCTCCTCTAGTTCCCTGAAAATGCTACAAAGAAAGCCTCTCTACATGAGGCTTTTTATCCTGCACTCCTGATTGGTTACTCACAGAAGTGTGCGGGTCCTTTACATGCCGCCTCTCCCATGCTTTCTGACCTTTATCCAGTGTTTTTTTTTAAAAAAAAATGGGTATGATGAGCTATTTAAATATCACGAGTTGAATTTCTCCATGTAAAGAGGAAGTTGCACTGAAACAGCAGCTATACAACGGCACCATCCAGTGGCTGTACAATGAAACCTATAGAACTTGCAAATAAAGGAACTCCCCGGAGTGTGTGTGTGTGGGGGGGAGCAGAAGTTGCTTGTAAAGGGCTGGTTTTAATCCCACAAAGAATCCACAACCAAAATCCCAGGTAAAGTTGTGGGATAAAAATCTTCTGTGTAGAGAAGCCCAGAGATGCTGAATGGGGTGAGCTGTGGTATGCAGGGAGGTCCCCCAAAAATCAGGTGGAGGGACTTTCCTCAATCTGAGCCTTTTCTCCCACAGAAGGCAGATCCTGAAATAAATCTGATTGCTGCAATAAGTAAACATTTTTTTTAAAAAAATAGTGATCTGCTGGTTCAATGGAAACTACTTGCAATAATGGGACTATCCCAGAATATAGCCTGTTATTTGCTATATAGTTAGTGCAAGTTTTGATATTCTATCCATTTAGATCAATGAAAGCTAGAAATAGAAAATATAACTTTGATGTGCTTTACATTTCTCTTCCTTAACTATAGAGATTTTCAATTTACAAAGGCTTTTGTCTGGATGAGAAAAGTTTACTTTGGGATAATGGCGAAACAGTATAAGAATCTGCATTGCATGTTTTAAGGACAAAAAACAACAACCCTGAGGTTATATGGCTAGAGTCCTCAAGTATCCACTAGAAGCCCCACATTCAACACAGCATCTTCTGTGTTTTTTTTCAAATTCAGGGTAGGGGGCAGGATTTAAAACAGCCTTGCCCAACCTGGCGCCTTCCAGATGTGTTGGACTATAACTCCCATATTCCCTAGCCAGCATGTTTGGGATAACGTTGGAATCTGAACTGTAATGGTATAAATCAAACCTTCAATGAGCAACGGTTTTGTTTAAAGATCAGGAACAGGAACGACAGAGCAGCCCTAGGTGGTGGCGTGGTGGTGAATTGTAGGACCCCCATCGCACCCCAAACTCTCGTTTTGGGGGATAACACTGTGTATTGCTTGTGGGAATACCTGTGGTGCTGGATGGATAGGCCACAGACATTTTCATGGGCCTAACTGGAGCTTCTTGGGCAGGTGGGCACTTCTTCACCCCTTTTGGACTGTTATCTGAGGGGCTAGGATTCCTCTGTCATTCACCAACAGGCTCTAATAGTGAATTAGAGCATCGTTCTCTAATTCCTGTTCTGATTTTAACTTAGTCATGGCCATAGAAATGGAATACAGCTTTGTTTTTCAGGTGAAAGCTTCCATGATTTAAATGCCCCTGTATGTACTGGACAAAGCATGCAAGTATCACTTTAAAGATAGGAAATACAAAACTTATACGGCATTGATCTGGATTACTGAATTTAAATCCAAATGATCAGATGTTGCAAGGGTATGATCTGTGTTGATTCCTACACTATCTCTTTTTCTTACGTCTCAGGTTAGCCTTGCTGTAGAAAAAGCCTTTGGCGATTCTGAACAGGCAACCTGTGGACTACAATTCCCATCAAGCCTAGCCAACATAGCTAGGCATGAGGAATGATGGGAGTTGTATGCCCCACAACTTATGGAGGGCTACAAGTTGGCCATTCCAGACAACAACAGCAACAACAATACACACACACACACACACACACACACACACACACACACACACACGGTAATAATATTTTTTATAGTAAAGATCAGAAAGTCTAATTGCATAACAAAGTTAATACTGAAGGTCTTCCCTTCCTTTTGGTTTTGGGGGACAATAAGTGTTCCTAGGTGGGCCAGGAAGAGAGCACTAGCTTTAAGCTTTCAAGTACAAGCACCTAAATTGCTTCCACAAGATTATATAAAGGGTTGAGAAGAAGTAGCTACATGTACAAAATAATCAGCTGCCTCCACAAATGAGTACTGGCATGACAGAAACGAATGTGCATAAACGTTTGTCTTATACAACTGCTTCTATTGGATACACTCTTGAAAGGGTAATTTCATTAAATATTACAAAATGTAAATTATGTCGTGATGGGTTAAGCCAGCCTTCCCCAACCCTGTGCCATCTGGATGTGTTGGACTACAACTCCTGCCATCCCCAGCACTGCAGGCCAACACATCTGGAGGGCACAGGGTTGGGGAAGTCTGACTTAAACAAAATTAAACTGCCAGCACTCTGCAAAAGTTTAAGAAGATTCCATGTCCACTGTAAATAAATTGTCTCCTTACGATGTTTTTCTTTTCTGTTATTAGCCAGAGGATATTGGACAAGCACCAATAGTAAATGCCCCAGAAGGCGGGAAAGTAGATTTAGAAGCCTTCAGCCAGTTTACAAAAATTATCACACCAGCAATCACGAGAGTGGTGGATTTTGCCAAAAAGTTGCCTATGTTCTGTGAGGTACGGATTTCTTTCCTATTGAACTTTTCTTTCTTTCTACGAGCTTTTTTTCATAGAAATGTGACATTTGTTGTAGAACAGTTTAACATGAATTAATGCAAAAGGTTATGAAATACTTTGTCTTAGATCCAGATTAAATCACACTGAGAGTAGACCCACTGAAATCAATGGGATCTAAGTTAGTTTCTGGTTTTCAATCCAGATTTAGGTGCATGCAATTTAGCTAGTAAAATGGATTAACCCTCCTCCATACATGGCAGCTCCTCTAGCCAGTGACAAATGGTACCTAGGGGGTCAGGGGACACTGCTGAATTATTATTATTATTATTATTATTATTATTATTATTATTATTATTATTATTAATTTATTTATATAGCACCATCAATGTACATGGTGCTGTACAGAGTAAAACAATAAAATAGCAAATGCTGAATGAAGTAGGTTGTGGCACAGGGGTGGGGCAGGCAAAAGATGTATCCCAGAGAATGAGGCAGAGTCAGCACCACCCAATTTTCAGGGATCCCCCTTCATCCCTAGCCCCACAACACAGCCTACCTGATTCACCTGGGCCCCCAACCCTGGAGCTGGGTTTGGATGATCATGGGGGAAAGAAGCCAATGTAGCTTCTTTTCCCCAACCTTCGCAGCTGCCATTTCCCTAATTATCCACGATACGGCACAGCTTATTGTGTCGTCCAAACCCGGCAAGGTGCACAGTGGGGATGGCTCCTAAACTACCCCCACAACCCATGGCTTCTTGTAGGGGTTGTGGGGTGGTTGAGAAGCCACCTCTGCTACACACCTTGCCGAGTTCGGACAACACGATCACCCACGCCACGGCATGAGAAATTAGAGAAATGGTGGTCACATGAGCAGCATGCACAGGGTGGGGAAAGGAAGCTATGGCGGCTCATCCAAGCCTAGCCTCTTCGTAGCATTTTCAGGGACTGAAGGGGCTGCTATCAGGAGAAAGTGATGTAAAAGTCTGCTTCTGCCAGTGCTCTTGCACTGGCTTAAACCTCCAACCCATTATGTTATATGTTAGGCGTTTACAATCCTTCACTTGCTATCTACCTGAGTGGGATCCTAAATACTAGCACCAGTAAGTCTCCTTAAAACCCAAAGTTCTTACATTGAATTTGTGTGCCATCCCTGTGCTGGCACTCCCGTCAGAGCACCAAATCTTGCAGACCGTAAAAGGGCATGGGACAACTCACATGCAACTTCTTATCTGCTTGATGACTTTGCAAATAAAGCTTACAGGACTAGAACTAGGGCTGTGCAAATCCGGGTCCTGTATTAGAAAAATCGAATCCTGATGGCCATTTTATGATGGATCCGCCATTTTATTTCACAGAGCCCTAGGCCTCCCTAAAGTAGAAGCAGCCTACAACTCCCAGCATGCACTGGCTGGGACAGCTGAACCTACCAGAGCCCAGTGACAGTAGGCACCGGTGACCTCCCCGCTGCCAGCTCGATCAGCTGCCTGCTGCTGGGATCACCTGCTCCCTGATGCGGTCCAGGATACTCCAGTCCGCGGAGAGGTCCTTGTGTGTTCCACAGGCACCCCACAGTTGCGGGGCGCCTGTGGAACACACGAGGACCCCTCCGCAGACTGGAGTATCCTGGACCATGTCAGGGAGTGGCCTATCCTGTCAGCGGTCAGTAGTGAGGGATCCCTCATGAAATGGCAGTTCCGTCAGGAGACGGCTGTCAGAGTTTGATTTTTTGAATCCCGGACCTGGATTTGCACAGCCCTAACTCTAATTAATCTAGAGTTAGACTGGAATAATCTATCATTCATATATTCTTCCCACGTTATTTAATGAGAGTATTTGTGATAGGGGGAGGCATATAATAATCATTTATATAATAAGCTAGAAAGTATATTTAGGGAAGAACCTGAGCAAATGCAATTTACAGCTGGTACAATTTTACAGCTGGTACTGCTGGCCATTGGTCTCCCTACTTTCTCTGGCAATGCTGTGGGGTGGGTAGAGCTTCCACAAAGCTAGGCTCATTCCAGTTTCCATTCCCTCCAGCTTTCCAGGGCCCATCAGGAAGCTACAAAGGGAATGGAATGGGTTGGATCCAGACTAAGCCCGTCATTGCTTTAGTCCTAGTGGAAGACGTTAGTCCTAAGAAGTAACTTGTCACATAGAATCCCATGGGACGAAAGCAGGACTAATTTAGTCTCGATCTAACTCATAGACCTGGACACACAAGGGAGTAGAGTTTGCTGCCTTGGACATTCCAGCAACTGTGCTCCTCCTCTTCCAAGCCCCGTTCTGCTTCAAATAGGTGGAGAGTCCTCCCTCTCCTCCCCCTCCCCCTTTCATGCCCACACCGCTGCTTGGTAAGGGAGGAACACCTGAGCCTGGCCCCCTACTATTCATTCTCCCCACAGAAGACACCTCTTCCCAGGCTTTCCCTTGCCTCCTTTACTTGCTTTGCCCATCCTTCCTGGGCGGGTGGCAGAAGTGAATACATTTGCAAGGGATCAGCAGCTGCAAGGAATGTCTGAGGGGCCGGGCCAGAGAATGAGTGAACTTCTGGGTGGCCATCCGGGGACCGGAGCCACCCCGCCCTCTTCCTGGTGAAAGGTGACCCATTGCAGGCCGCCTTCCACCAGTCACCGCTTGGCCACATCTCTGCTGCGACTCTGGAGTGAGGCGAGGGGCTGCCTTGAAGCCGTCTTGGGCATCCTCACCTCGCTCCAGAGAAAAAGTCAGGGTATGTCCGTGACTTTTTTCTCCACAGCTTCGACGGAAAGCCCCGGGGTGGGTGCGCAATTGCAGTGGCATCATATAACCGATGCTGTGCCACCACACACACACACCGGGGCTTTCTGAGCATTTAGACACACCCTGAATCATGTTAAGCTTTGATAGATTCAATGGCTGGCCTACTATAACAAGCCATGAGAGTGGCTTTGGCCAGAGAGAAAACAAGAAATAGGGCCAGCGTTGATGGTTGAAACATCCACTTTCCAGAGAAAACTGTGCAACATTCTTGTATTATCATTGCATTGCTAGAAATGTGAACTCCTTAACTGGGGGTGTCTTCGTTTATGGAAAAATGGGTGGCAGTGTGCTTTGGGCCCACTTCATTTTTTTCTTTTAAAGAGAAAGATCCGGCTCTTCGCAATAAACAAATATGCGACCCTTCCTAGTGCGGAATGATGATAATGACAATACATTGGGAACTGCGGTTTGAGAGGAACGAAATACTTTTAAAATATTGTTCTTGTACTCACCAACATCTGCTGTTAGAAGTGAATGCAAAGGAACAGCACAGCTGTTCCCTGCATTGTTTGCTGAGTCTTTCTTGTAGGGCAAAGATTGTTGTTACATGCTCCCCATGTTCGCAAGCAGGGAGAAGTTTGAGGGGCACTGCCCACATATGCTGTGATGTAATATTTGATTTATATACAAATGCGCAAGTAAAACATAGATGGAGCTAAACAACCTCAATACTCCTACAAGCAGCAAATCCGTTGCTCCACGTAAGATCCTCGGAGAAGCACTTCAAAGTGTTTCCAGAGCTTGAAGCTAACTCTGGCTCACACCATCATTGGCACCATCGTTGGCACCTACTGTGCTTAAATAAGACACAGTGGGTTGCATTGTGTGTCATCCACCATTATGAATATTCATGCCGGTCGTGACATGTGAACCCAGGGAGAGAGGCTTGTTGCCATGGTTAACAAGACACCCCAGAACCCTACTGCGGCCCATGGGTTCTGAGTGGTTTGTTACCCATGGCGACAAGCCACCCTGCCTGGGTCTCATGTCACGATAAACTGCAGCAACCACAGCTTGAATATTCACCTGGCATGTTTGTAATTTTGCATTGCTGCTGTTTTTATCTGGTTGAGCTTTTATATTGTATTTTATATTATGGTTTTATACTGTTGTTTTATACTTTGAATGTTTTTAATTTTTGTGAACTGCCCAGAGAGCTCCGGCTATTGGGCGGTATAGAAATGTAATAAATAAATAAATAAATAAATAAATAAATAAATAAGTTAAGCCACACTGGGCGCTGGCAATCATGTGAACCAGATCTTGGTCTCTCCCTCCTTGTTTGGTTCATTATGTCCTGTGCTCCCTAACTCTCTCCCTTTTTCTGTCCCAAAGCAGCAAGATGCGTGGGTGGGGGTTAGGAACGACCAGTCACCTCTTCCTAATTTCACAATCACACAATACCTTTATTAGGGCTAAGCAATAGATTGCAAAATAGTGATCAGGTTTTCGACTTTTCCGGAACACTTCATTGAGCTGGATATTATAAAGCAAAGGAGGGAATAGTAGAAGAGAGGAAATAAAGTTGGCTTGATGTCACAAACTGTGCGTTTAGTCATAGTCTTAAGATGGAGTGTGGAAGGAGGCTGCAACTTACAAAAGATTAGGCTATGCTAGCTATTATGCAGGTTTCAGATTGCATCTAGAAATGCTGGGATAAAGAATCACCCAGTGATTGATGTAGTGCAGTGGTCCAGCTCAACTGTTCACAACAATTAGACTTTTTTTTCATGAAGGCACCAAATTCAAACTATTTGTGGACTAATCCAATATGTCGGATCCAGATTTAGGCATGTGTAACTGGGTTGGTGGAAGCAAACTTTTCCATCCATTCTTTCCCACGTAGCCCCCCCTCCCTTCGCAATGCTACACTGAGGGTCAGGGGTTCCTGCAGAATTCGGAAGTCTGTCGAGAACATATATCAATCCAAATCCAACCCATAATTATTATTTTCAGATATTGGGGCATGTGTAAGTATGATGTTTTAATGAAAAATGGTCAATTGTGAAAAGTTAAAGTATGTATGCAGCTAACATAGACAGCTTTGGATCCAGATTTACTCCAGTTCAACTGTGCCGGTGGAAGTGGACTTTCTTGCCCCCTCCTTCCCACAGTGCCCCCTTCAGCCCCCTGAAAATGTGTTGCAGAGAGTCAGGAAACCCTGCTGAATGGGGTGTGCTGTAGTGTTGGTAGGAGGAGGATCCCCCAAAATCGGGCAGAGGGATCATCTGCGAGTAAAACCCTTTCTTTCATGGAAGGTCCTTTGCTCTTGCAGAACACAGCCTATTACATCAAATGTTTCTACATGTGTATTATGTTCAAAATTTCTAAAAATATTTTTCACAGCTATCCTGGTGTTTGTGTCATATATTTAACAGGCTGCACATATAAACACATCTGAAGCATGCCTTAGTATATGAAGGTGGTATAAATTTGGTGACTATGAAAAAGTGCACCATTATTATATGAGTCACTATGTATTATATCATGCTTAATCAGCTGTGCATGTGCACACATGTGCAATACTATATCCCCAATATCTGAACATGATCTTTAGGTCCATAAATGATGTAACTTTGGTGCTTTTATGAAAAAGTTGACACTTGGCTGGCTATGCTGCTATCCTTCATACCACAGTTTTGAAAATACAAAATCCTGCAGTTTGCCATATCTGTCTCCAGTCTTAAACAAAACACACAGATTTCTTGTTAGGTAGAGAACAGAAGTAAACATATGTGGCAGTTTTTATAATTAGCAAAGCTGGAGATTAATTTTAAGTTAATTTTTCCTCCAAATGGCTCTTACATTTCAGGAGTGTCTCCATTTATTTCCTAGCCTTTCTGGCCACTTACCTGTAATTTCCAAAACAACACGCTATGGCTGGCACAACTTGGCCACTGACTGGTTAACCACTCATTCTATCCCCTTCACCTTCTTTTGTCCAAGCCCCAGACTCCTTTGCAGCAATCAGTCAGAAAACTTGCAAATGCCATGCAAGTGGCAAATGTGCTTTAAAGAGAGTTTCTTCATTTCAAAATTATTAAATAAAGCAATATTATTTTTGGTCACTAGGTTAGATTTAGTCATCTCCTCACTTCTTTCTTATTCTCCCCTGTCTGTTTTTCTTTTCTTTTCTGGTTATGAGATAGCACCTTTCTTTGAAAATGAAAAATGACCACCATCTCTTGTGACTCCTATCTTGTGTAAGCTATTCAGCCTGATGTAGGGGAATCTGTCTGAGTAGGATCAGTAGAGCTTTTCTACATGAGGCTTTTATTGTGTGTTCGTGATTCCTGGCTCACAGTAGTTTGCGGGTCCATCCCCCACCGCCTCTCCCATGCTTTGCAACCATTATCACATTTTTTTTTCCCTAACAAGAAACTGATATTTTTCTCAATGGAATCCTTATGTAATTGGGAAATTCTGATATGCCACAACACCTCCTAGTGGTTCTGTAAAGGAACATATAGAAAGACAGAGAAAGAAAATTCCTGTAAAAACATGTCGAAAAGAGCAGATCTTAATCCTGCAAAAAATCCAGAAGCAGAAGCCTCGGTAAAGGTGTGGGTTAAAAACCTCATGTAGAAAAGCCCTCAGTCTCCCTAAGAATCAAATGTTCTACAGTTAAAGCTGGCATATTGAGGCGGGGAAGGAGGGAATGACAGTACAATTAGTGTCAAATTTCCTTTGCAGCTAATGACATTTTTAAAACCCTTTCTGCCTTGAACCATTGCTTTCATTTCTTCTAAGCTAAGATCGCATCGCCCTCTCAGAATGATTTTTGTCAAGATTAAATGAAATCACTATGTCAGTACTACTACACAAATAAGATTACAGAGAGAGAGAGAGAGAGAGAGAGAGACAGAGAACACTAAAAATAAAATAACTTGTAGTGAACCCAAAACAAGACAGATTTTTTTTTGTTTCAATGGGTACCTTATACTATGGGCTCAGAGCAATTACTACTGTAACAGACAGAACAACAAGATGGCCTCCACTTTGAACAGTGTCCATGGACATTGGGCAATGAGCTTTGAGATGTGGCTGAGAGATGGATTTAATAATATAAATTATTACCAGTGCAGACCTATACCTTACTACTCAGAGGTAAGGTCCACTGAGTTCAGAGGGGTTTATTCCCAGGAAAGTGAGTCTATGGCAGGATCTACACTACTGCTTAAAAACGGTTTATAACAGTTTTGGCAACTGTTGGGCCCAGGACACTCCGTATGCAGTTTTCAAAGTGCTTTATCCTGCTTGGTGTAGATCTGACCTATGATTGCAGCCTAAAAATACTAAATGAGAGCCAGTGTGGTGTAGTGGCTAGAGTGTCAGACTGGGAGTCGGGAGATCCGGATTCTGGTCCTCACTCGGCCATGGAAACCCACCGGGTGACTTTGGGCCAGTCACAGACTCTCAGCCCAACCTACCTCACAGGGTTGTTGTTGTGAGGATAAAGTGGAGAGGAGGAGGATAAAATAGGCTCCTTGGGTTCCTTGCAGGAAAAAAAGGCGGGATATAAATGCAATAATAAATAAATAAATAAACAAACAAACAAATAAATGGGCTGGATTCAGAACTTGGGATCTGAATCCAGATTTACACTGGATCAACTGCGCTGGTGGAAGTGGACTTCCCTATCTCCTCCTTCCAACAGCAGCCCCTTCTTTCCACAGTAGCCCCTCCACCTCCCTGAAAATTCTTCACAGAGAATCAGGGGACCCTGGTGAATGGGGTGAGCTGCAGTGACCTTGGAGGAGCAGAGTCTTTCCTCTGTAGGGAGACAGATTCTGGATCCAACCCTGAATGTATGGCTCCCCCATCTTCACTCCCCACCCCATGGACCCCGTGAATCTCAGCAAATAACAACAGCAACAACAACAACAGTGTGATGGAGGCAGATCAATATTGGGGGGGAAATGCCAAACCTGTGAGGCCAGCATTAAGAGCAGCTCTGTACACAGCCTTCCTGTTTGAAGGTGGCTTACAGATGGCATTGTTTATTTTATTTTATTTATTACATTTTTTATACCGCCCAATAGCCGAAGCTCTTCATTGTTAAGAAGATGTTCTCCGCAGATCCTAGTGGTCACGACAATATAAAGGGAAGGAATGAACTAAAATTATACACAGGGAGGGTCATTTTGTATATTCCTTTTTAGTGCATGGGTACAGCCTTTTTCTAATTGCAGGAAAATGTATTCTCACTTGCCATTCTTTGCAGCTGCCATGTGAAGACCAGATAATCCTTCTGAAAGGCTGTTGCATGGAGATCATGTCCCTCAGAGCAGCAGTACGCTATGACCCCGAGAGTGAGACTTTGACACTAAATGGGGAGATGGCAGTGACAAGGGGACAACTGAAAAATGGGGGTCTTGGAGTCGTATCAGATGCCATTTTTGACCTGGGGATGTCACTGTCATCATTCAATCTCGATGACACAGAAGTCGCCCTCCTTCAGGCTGTGCTGCTAATGTCTTCAGGTGAGCATGAAAATATTTTAGGCACTAAAACCTTAGTTATTAGTCAACATGCCATCAGTCTATTAGGTATTCTGTACTCTGTGAAAAGCTCACTGTAACCCACTTAGGATATGTTCAATAAAAGTCAGAATATCTTGAACAGTTCAAAGAAAATGTGAAAAAGGCAAATTCCATGTTAGGCATAATTACGAAAACAATCAAAAATAAAACTGCCAATATTATACTGCCTTTATACAAATCTATCGTGTGACCACACTTGGAATACTGTGTACTGTTCTGGTCACTGCACCTAAAAAAAGAGGTATTGTAGAGTTGGAAGAAGTACGGAAAAGGAGCTGGAGCAATTCCACTAGGTTACAACTTCTGGAACTATTGTATTTAGAGAAAAGATGAATAGGAGACACATGAAAGAGATGTACAAAATTGCGTATGGTGTGGACAAAGTGGATAGGGAGACATACTAGATCCCGGGATCATCTCATGGAGTTGATTGGCGGAAGATTCAGGACAGATAAAAGGAAGTACTTCTTCACACAGCATATAGTTAAATTATGGGATTAACCACCGTAAGATATAGTAATGGCCACGAATTTGGATGGCTTTAAAAGGGAATTAGACAAATTCATGGAGGATCAGGCTATTAATGGTCATTAGCCCTGATGGCGATACGTTATCTCCAGTATCAGAGGCAGTATGCCTAAGTACACCAGTTGTTGGGAAACATGAGTTAGAGGGTATTATTGCACTCATGTCCTACTTGTGGGTTTCCCACTGGCAGCTGGTGGTGTGAACACAATGCTGGACTAGATGGACCTTTGGTCTGATCCAGCATGGCTCTTCTTACGTTCTTATTAAGACATTCTTTTCAACATGGGGGAGGGGGCAATTTGCGGTACTCCAGATGTTTTGGCCTACTGCTCCCATCATCTCTCACCCTTGGTTATGCTGGTTAGAGCTGATGAAAATTATATGCCAAAACATCTGGAGGGCCACAAGTTTCCCACCCCTGCTTTACAACATAAGGCTGCAATCCTATGGTCCCTGGGAAGGCATCCTAGGGGGTCATTGGAAAGAGAATATCTCCCTCTCTGAGGTCAAAGAAGAAGGTCCGCCCTTGGAAAAGGAGGTCCATCCCCCTCTGCTTCCCAGTTGTGAATGCAGAAACCCCCACTGCAAATTGCAAGTTTTATTTTATTTATTTATTTATTTGTTGCATTTTTATACTGCCCAATAGCCGAAGCTCCCTGTTATTGATTACAAGTTGTTACATGTAATCAATAATGAAACCACTCAACTGACAGTAGTCAACTCAGGCTGATGCAGAAGTAATGAGGTACACATATGTAATTTTACAAACACATAGGAAAAATTGCCAATGTACAATGTAAAACTCTTATCACCAATACAGTTGGACTATTTTCAGAAAGGCAGGTGGGTTTTTTTAAGTAAATAAACCGGTTCACACCATCTCCCTCCCAAAAGACTTGACTGCCGAATGCATTTCAATATGGCCATCTTCTTCAGTGACATAAAACCAGAGGTGAATGTGAGATTGGTTCAAGTGGAGCACGTCATCCATCATCTATTCCCTATTTCTGTAACTTTTTCATGGATCGCTCCATAACAGGGTCTATATTCCTCTCTGCTCCTGCTTATCATTTGTTTCTGAAGGTGTCCCTAGGATAACCAATGATGGTAGCATTGCTTTCCATGGGTGATATTATTCCATGAGAAAAATCCCAGGAGTACAGTGGGGCAGCTAGGATTGGACCTCAGGACCTAAGCGCAGGGTAATCACGCATGGTGGAGCTATGCATGATAACTTTCTTTACCTTTGTGTAAGCATGTGGGTCCCCAGTTTGGATCAGGGCCATGGTGCTTCAGGAAGTGGGGATTAAACTTTCCCCCCATCTGTTTTTTTTTTTAATCCTCCCCTGTGGGGGTTAAAAGGAGGAAAGATAGCCTCCATTAACTCCGAATCTGAATCTGAATCCATCCAGCCCATGCATACTTACACAAAGGTAAAGGAAAGTATCACGCAGCTCTACTATGCATTGTTACCTGAACATTTAGTTTGAGAACAAGCAGTGAAGTGGTCCTTACAAAGAATTCTAAAGGCTTTTCACCCTGCCTGTATTTTTTGGCACAAACTGCTGAGCCGATGAGAGCATACCATACAGTGCTGGAGAGACCAAGGGACACAAATGATGCTCTTTCCATTGTGGCAGAGAAAACCAATTTTTATGTCACCACAGATATGGGAGCTGTTTTGGATTAGCTTGCAAATCACACTTCATTGGCCGCCATATTGGAACGTTAACCATTCACTTAATTTTGCAGGGAATTCATCCTATCTGCCTGGCTCTGCATTGCCCACTGTAAGCCTATATTCTCCAATTTAATTGCTATCCAGAGATCATTGGGGCACAAGGAATAAATAGACTGGCTATTCCCATGTTGTGATCCTCTGTTTTCACAAGAGACTGGCCACTACTTCAGGGTGGATTTATACCAGGAAATATACTGGGGGCCGAATCCCGATTAAGTCATACTTATTAGAGCAGTCCCATTGAAATCCAGGAAACTTAAGTTACTCTGGGGGGTCTACCATTCTGTTAACTCAATTTCTCAGATTTCTTGGAGCTTTCTGAGATGTACTTTGTAAAGGAGAATTGAATGAATGCAAGTGAATAATGCCAGTCTTTGTCTAAATTTTACAGATCGCCCAGGTCTCGTCAGTGTTGAGCGAATAGAAAAGTGTCAAGAGGGCTTCCTCCTGGCGTTTGAACACTACATTAATTACAGAAAGCACCACATTGCACACTTTTGGCCAAAACTGCTGATGAAAGTGACGGACCTACGTATGATTGGAGCCTGCCATGCTAGCCGCTTCCTGCACATGAAGGTGGAATGCCCAACAGAACTCTTTCCTCCTTTGTTCTTGGAAGTTTTTGAGGATTAAAAAGACTGGAAAGGTTCTCAAAATTCCTATAGCACTACTGGGTGTCATTTCATTCCATTGCCTAGTGTTCTTTTTTTATTATTATTTTTATGTTTTTTGGTCCATTCCCATTTTGTTCCACCTTGTTTTGTTTGGAGGATTATGTTTAATAGGCACGAATGAATATGTCCCTTCAATGCGGGTACTTGTGACAATTGCATTATTTTTGTGTGTCTTTCAGTCCTTTCGATGTGAATCCTTTGAGAGTTTGACATTGAGAATAGAAGTGAATCAGTTTCATTCACCAGCACTCAGGCGATCACAAGCTCATACTCATCGCTGTTTGGAGAGAGACCGGGAAATAAGCTGAAGTGTCTGGAAAATAGATTTTCTGATCTTTATAATTTTTAAATTCTGCCATATTTTATACAGTATTAACTCACTTTTCAGAACATGATACCTCTTTGCTGAGGTATTTGGCACATCTAACAAGTGTTAGTTGTACCTAAGTCTAGCTGAAATCAGTAGGACTTGCAGTGCAATCCTATACATGCCAGCCATATTGAATTCACTGGGACATATTTCCAGATAACTGTGTTTAGGATTGCAAACTTAGCCCTGCCTAACTTTCACCTGATCATACCAAGAGTTTCTAGTGCTCATTGGCTGCGCTTAAGAAAACGTATTTCCATCTTCCACTATTACCATAATTGCATCAGTTCCCTGATTAAACTATGAGTATCATATAAATCAAAAGCTTTTGTACCTATTACATCCTATAAAAAACCTAGTAAGTCAAAGTATTAACAATGCTCCAAAATGTGGATAAAGCCCCATGTTTGCTTTCATGCGCATGTGCAAGGCAGGCCTACTGGAATAAGAACGGACATTCTGATTCTATACTGCGCCAAGTCTTCTAAAACCAATTTGACTTCATGTAGCAAAATGAGGAAAGATGCCACATTCATCATACCTGGCTTCATTCTGCAACCTGATGGCTTTGGCCTTGATCCCTTTATTTCTTTTGGGTGCAGGAGCTCTGAGAGACACACTGAAAGCTCTGTCCTATAAGGACTGCCACATTCATTTTCATAGAGGGAGCAGGGTCACAGGCACTCTGCAACTGCATAAGTGCATTGTGCATATCAGAAGGCTTCCAGGTCTCTGGATTTGAGTGATTTGGAAAGAGCAAGGTTTTCCCCCCTGAAAACTCAAACACATAAATAAATGGTCCTGGAAAAATGCACACAAGAAAGTAGAAATATGCTATTGTTTTTGTTCTTATGACTATACAGCCAGGTTGGGTAACACATGGCCTGTGTGCCACATGTGCCCCTCACACACTGGCCTTTTTTGTGGCCTGTAATGTCCCCCAAGTTGCTGCTGCCAAATTGCTGTCAAATTCTGGCAGTACAGCAGTGGCAAAAAAGCCAAATTTTCACTTTAAATCTAGGCGTGTGGAGACAGTGCACCTTGTATTAATAAAATTCACACTCTCCCAGGGCTGCCGGGAGCATGATTATGCATTAAAACAATGCACACACTTCTCCTTGTGCCTTGTTTTTAAATTAAAACGTGTCTTTTTTGCCACCACCAAATTGCTGCTGACTTTCAGTGCTGATTTCAAAAGTAGGGGCTGTGGCCCATGGTGGGTTCCCACAGGTGAGAAATTTCCCGCTGGACTCTCTAAAGTTACCCACCTCTGTTCTACTGCTTGAACAATTTAAGGTCCATTTCCACAACCACTACAGGGGCTTATTCCATAGTGATTTTTGTATTATTATTTTTTGGTCATCATGGATAAAACATTGAGATGAAGAAAAAGTCATCTAGATGTTTTCCTTAGACCCAGCTCTGAAGATCATTTGTAATACTGGGCTAAATTAAGAGCTGGGTCCATGGAGGAGGAGGAGGAGGAGGACCACCACCACTCTCTCCCCTTTCCATCTATAATGATCCAAAAATGAAATTAACCATCAATTGAAAATAAGCTTAAAATGTTGTGCAAATCCAGGCCTAACCTGTTTTCCCCATTCATGGTTATTTTGATCCAATTGGGGCTTAGTTGTCTATATTTCACCCACTTTCCCAAAATCAACTTTTTTTTTCTGTTGATGTGCTCACAGCAAGATATCCTGCACTGTATTCTGTAAAGCAGGAGTCATGGCACCAGTATGCTTGGATCTGTTTTGATGGTGAACTCTTTAGGAAACTTTATGTTTCTATCCATTCTAGTGCATGAGGTTCCTGAAATATATAACCTCTTTGCTATGAATTGCTCCCAGTTTAGTGTGATGCATGAGAAGGGGCAATCAAGAGGAATTCCAAAAGCAGGGTATGCTGTGGTACGGAAGTCCATTTGTTTCAAGAAAAAAAAGGTCCACTTAGTGCAAACCCATGGCTGCACCCAAGTGAGGTCTTTGATCCTACTCCAGATCAGTAGCTAAAATTCCAGCTACAGAGTCACTTAGTCCTCTCCAGAAAATTCTGCACTCAGGTAGACTGTCACTGTGGGTAAAATGACAACTGCAAAGTTCATTTCAGCCATACGTCACTCCATCAACAAAGGAAGTGTTTTGAATTGTCATGCTCCAAACCGTCATCCAGCCTGCCTCACTGTCTATGGCCATAGACTATTACGGAGTTAGATGTACTCAAACTCACCTATCTCAATGGCTGAAATATGCCTGAGTAGTAGCCCATTGATTGTGACCCATTTTCATAAATACCAAAATATGCCAATGCATGTTTTCACGTTCTAGAGCAATGGGGGCGGTGGTACTGCAAAACCAGGGGCGAGCAACATCTGACTCATGGGCTTTTTAGAGCAGCCCTCTGCTGTGCCACCAAAATTCACAGCAGCAGCAAAATAAAAAAACCCCTGCAGTTTGCTGCTGAATTTCAGTGGCAAACCACTACAGAAGGCTAGAAAGGACAAATTCACCTTGAAAACAAGCTAAATTTGTCCTTTTTAATCCTACGGTGCTGCTGAATTCTTATCCTTGCCACTGCCATCAAATTCAGTAGCATGGCATTGACAGGAGTGCAGTCCACAGGGGAGCTGGCGGCACGCCCCCCCTCAAAAGTAGTCTCCAGTGCCCCTGAAGTTGCCCACCTCATTCTAAACAATCACTGAAGAAACTGATAACATTTGACTTCAATTTTTTAAACTTTTACAAAACAAGAGCCCAAAGTTTTTTCTCCTTCTCTCACAATACTAGAACCCGGGGTCATCCCATGAAGCTGATTGATGGGAGATTCAGGACAGATAAAAAGAAGTGCTTCTTCATACAGTGTATGCTAAAACTATGGAATTCTCTTCCACAAGACATAGGGATGGCCACCAATTTGGATGACTTTAAAAGGGGGAGAAGGCTATCAATGGCTACTAGTCCCGACGGCTATATGCTGCTTCCATATCAGAGGCAGTAAGCCTATGTACACCAGTTGTGGGTGAACATGGGCGAGAGGATGCTGTTTTATTCATTTCCTGCTTGTGGATTTCCCGTGGGCAGGTGGATGGCCATTTTGTTGACAGAATGCTGGACTGGATAGACCGTTGATCTGATCTAGCATGGCTCTTCTTACGTTCTTAAACTTCAGATTGCTTTAACTATAAAACCCATATCCTTTTGATATGTTCTTGGTTGTGCTGTGGAGGCAAATCCACAAACCTCTTAAACAACACAAGAGCTTGCTCAGTAATGTCAAGGAGAAGACATCTTTGGTAGTTTGGTACAGATCAGAAGGCAATGTAATGCTCATGGGATATATTTAGCTTATCAGGGTTTTCTGCCAGAAAGGCCAATTCATGATTGAGTTGCTCCATTGGACTTTGCTAGTCCAGATAGGGCTACAGAACTGAATTTTGTCTGTCCTCAAACAGAAAGTAATTGCCATGAGGGAGACAATTTTAGGCTTTTGTGATGCCTTTTGTTTCACAAAGCTTCTGATGGCATAAGCATATGCAAATTTCAAAGTAAACTTCACATAATCTTTCACCAGCTTTAGTCACTTAAAGCGGTTATCCAAAAATACAATTGGATCAAACTCAGGGAAAGTTCAACAAAATGTACAAATTTAAAGTGTACAATTGATCAACAACCCACCCAGTCAAAGAGAACTAGCAAACATCTGCTTTTCTCCCCCCTACTTTTTAATAGCACTGACAAATGTATGGGAAGTTGTAATGACCCTCACCAGCTTATTTGATAAGGAAAGAAAATGCTCCTGTATAACCTTCACAAACTTCCCTTGCAAGTCTTGTTGAAATAGTTGTAGCTAGCAAGAGAGTAGTACTCAAGATGTGTTGACCATCTGCTACTAATATTTCTTCAAGGTCATTACAGTCCACACAGCTTCCTGTGGTCTGTTACTCTTTAGTGCTTCATCAGCAATCTGGCACCATTCTTCTTTTTGGCCGTCATCCTATCTCCATTACCAAAATATATTTTAAAACATATATTTATTTCTGCCATCATGCTCATGCTCTCTTTGGCCATAATTACCCCACTAATTTCATTTAGTAAAACTTAAACCTGGCCAGTTGGATCTTGTCTTGAAGTTGCTCTATTGACCCATTTTGGGGCCCATACCATCAGATGTATAGGGTGATATGTGGTGGAACTGTCTGAATTCAGCATTATTTAATCCATATTTGAAGACTCAAGCCCAACTTCAAGGAAGACAAAGTAGGTATGTACAGGAAGCATGTACATTTAAGCACTGGGCTAATAAGGGACAAAACTGATGTGAAATTAAATCTGACAAGAGTGTTGTTCTGGATTCACCCTAGGGTAGGTTTTAAGTCTCGTTTTAGGAATTGTTTTTGTTGAAAGTCTTCAGTGCCAGCCCTAGATACCCTACTTGAAAGCAGACAAGATGTTGAAGATTTGTGATTGGATCTTCTGTCTTTTGGGGTGTCTTTTAACACCCCAAAAGACAGTTGATTGTTGATTGTATGGCACCTGTTGATTGTATGGCAGGGAAATTTGGATTAGAGCTGTGGTCCTGGGGAGGGGAACTCCCCCACCACCACCATTTTTGTGATGTAAATCTCATTCTCATGCTCCTGTTTGGCTCATTAGGGAAAATATATGGGTAAACACATTTTCCCTAACAAGGCAAGTAACAGCTTGGGATAGCAGAAATGGTTAAAAGAAAAAACCCACCTCCCAGTGTTATGATGCTGATCAAATCTCCCCCAATCCACTCCCTGTCCTATGGCTACAATCCTATACAATGTATACATGTTTGCTGTTATGTAAGTGTGTATAGGATTGCAGCCTATACACACTTATATGTGTGTATAGGGAATGAATCCCTAATCTTTCACCTCCTTTAACCCTAAGTCCCATTGAAATTGATGAGAATTCCTTCAAAGTAAAGTAACAACCACAACCCAGAAGGTTGTATACAATGCCTCCGTTTTGTCTTCTATTAGAAGGGGAACACTTGCCCCTCCTCAAGTGCGCCATAAGGAATGTCCATGAGCTTATGGACTATTCCCCGTAACAGAAGAGAACAGGAAGCCATTTCACACAGATATCTTCAGATGGTACTTAATTATTTAGGACTACCACCCAAAACTATAGGTCATTAAGCACTTAATTTGGGTTAGCACTTTGTTATTCAGTGATCTAAAAACTAAGCCACCATTTCAACAAAAGTATCAGGAGTGATGTTTGATTAGCAACGCACACTATGCTACACAGACACTTATTCACTGACATCTGTTTCCATGAGTCATCGATCACAACTTAATAGCCACCTTTCACTTCAGAGAGTCTGGATCTAGCAAAATGTAAGGATGTTCCAATTTCAGTCACTCCAGTTTTACTTCTGTAACTCCACTGACTTCTGATTTTCCTTTTCATGCACATGAGAGAGAGCAAGAGAGCAGAATTGGGACCTATGTTAGGATACAATCCCTCAGATTATTATTTTTTTAATGAACATAGTCCCCAATCCTGCAAAGGTTGGCACATTATCTGAAAGATGTTGTGAAATCATTGGCAGCATCTTGAGTAGTAAATTTCAGAATGACTACTCACTGTAATAAGATGTACACCCAGTATCTATTCTATAAGGGGTGCATCTTTTGACTTAATACAGCGGAACTGAATTTTTCACTCCTCAGCACTACTTCTGCTTGTTCATGGTGCCACCTGGCTCTCAATTTTGCTTTCTGCTCTAGGTTTAGTAGCATGTGGAGTGTTTGACATAAGTTTTTGTTTTTCTTTATTAAAAAAGAAAGTCATCTTAATGTTTCTTGCTCTAAACAACAAGTGTTTAAGCTGCACTGGGTTTATGTCGCAACTGAGTTTTGTAATTTTTTGATGATGTATTTTACAGTGAGATAACCATTTCTAAAAGCAACAACACTGTGCCAAAATGTAGATGTTGGAAGTAGACATTTGTGATTATCATCATGTTAAATAACTGCTCCATTGCACAGACCGGAGCACAGAAAGAAAAAAAAGAAAGAAGCAAACAAAACAGAATTGGAAGGAAAATTGCTGGTTTTCAATTCTACCTAGACGATGCTATTGGCTGCAAGAAGGGCATGCCGTTGTTAGTGACAGATTTTATGCTATGGAACTCTATCATGTAGGTGTCATATTGACTCACTGCATAAATCATAAGCAAAACCAGCCAGTTCTATGGTTTTCAGATATAGCGAGTGCTTGTAAGGCTAACCTTTTTTTCTCCCCATAAGCAATTTGAATCAAAACCAGGGAAGACTAATTAATTCTTGCTTTGCTTGAAAGCCAGTGTGGTCCATATGATAAGAATCTTAGACTGATGGGGTCAGCAATGACTAAGTTTATTTCCCATCTCTGCTAAGGACCTGCTGGGTGGCCTTGGGCAAGTCACTGTCTCAATGCCTTATGTTCCAGTTTAGTCCCTTGCCTCACATAATTTTTGAGAGATTAATGAGACAAACATTGTAAACACTGTGCACTTGTACATGGCATATTAATGAGTCAGTGTTCTTTGCCTGCCTTTTTGCAACGTTGGAGACACCAAGACATACGGGAGAAGCTCTGATTTGTCCTGTTATTGTGGTTTTATGATGACTACATTTCTCAGATATTTCCTTTTGATACTACTGTGATATGACCCTTATATAAATTTTTATAGAGACACAATCTTCTAGAATGATAGAGGTTTATTTTCCACGTAAAAGATTCCAAAAAAGCTAGCACATTTACTTTTAGAACAAAATAATGTTGCTTTTTTAAAAGACACGCACACACACACACACACACACACACACACACACCAATCACAATGACAAAGGTTCGGCCTTTCTCACAAAGTTTTTATCGTGTTGTATAAATGTTAGCAAATGCAAATAGTCTGCATTGCTTATGTGTATCAATCCACTTTCAACAATGTCGCCTTCAAAAGCAATATTGTGCAGGTAATAAGCTGTTTGTGACTGTCTTTTTGCACAGTTTATCTAACTTTATAAAGCTAACCCTTATTTATGCACAAGACAATCAAATGTAAATCTACATCCCAGTGTAGATGGAATTGATGTAAATTACTGAGCACAATGTCAAACATTAATAAGACACTTTATTTAGTTTCACAACAGAACTGATGTTAGATAAAATATCAGGGCATGAACAAGTGACACTTTTTCTTTTAAAACTTTTTCTTGTTTGTTTCCTTATGTCTTTATTTTTAAATTGCTCAAAATGAGTTCATTTTTTCCTTCCATAATATTAAGTTCTTTCTAAATTAAAAAAATTGGAATTTACATTTGGCCCATTTGTTATTTGGATTCATGCCCTGAGGCTATGTTTGAATTACACAGATTTATTTGAAAGTCTAAGGATTCTGGGAGAGAAGTTCTGAATTTTTGTTTGTTTTGTTTTGTTCTGTTTTGTTATTTCTTTCAAACAGTGTTAAGTGATATGCTAGATGGTTAATATTTTTTCAGCCTAAACTATATTAAACTATGTGATCACAAATGTTTTAAACTATCTGAAGAGAAAATTTGTATATTTGGGGGAAGAATATAATTTTTACATAGCTTTTGTATGCAGATATTAATATGTAATTATGACTATAGTGGGCATAGATTACTGTGTAAGCTTGAATTCTAAAAAGAAACATCTTATAACTGAGCTATGGTTTCTGTTTCTTCATTCAGGATTTTTAACTCAGGTTGTTGCACTTTAGAATTATGAGTGAGGTTAGGGATGGGACGAATATGTCCATTTCAATTTCTCTCAGTTTCTTACATTGCCAGTCTTCAGTTCATTCTGACCCTTTTCTGAATCAAATTGTGATTCATTTCATGTTTAGCCTTTCTGCTAAAATACACTGTTTTGGACACCTTTGTGCCTAACGTGCACTTTTGCAAGAAATTTTCCTTTGGTACAGCGCACTTTGTTCATTATTGTCACTAATAGAGGCCTTTTTGTGTGCACTTTCCCTTAATGTCTGCATTTTTGTCCTTTTTTAAAAAAACAACAACAACGGATAATTGTACCTCGAAATTTGGAAAATATTTATTTCACAACCTTTCTGCCAAAAATGGCACTCAGGGCTGTGTGCGAATATGGAAGAGTAACTTCATTTTGGTTCACATATTGGTTCAGGAAGTGTGAATTAGGTCTGTTCAAATTAAAATACAAATCAAACTATGGTAATATCCACCTCATTCCTAGCTGGCATCCAAATCAGCAGATGAAAGTATTTATAATTTATTATTGCATTTATATCCTGCCTTTTTTCCTTCAAGGAACCCAAGGCAGTGTACCTAATCCTCCTCCTCTCCATTTTATCTTATCCTCACAACAACAACCCTGTGAGGTAGGCTGGGCTGAGAGTTTGTGATTGGCCCAAAGTCACCCAGTGGGTTTCCATGGCTGAGTGGGGACTAGAACCTGGATCTCCCAACTTCCAGTCCAACACTAAAGTCACTACACCACACTGGCTCTCTGTTTGAGCATTTTAACGGGGGGTTAAGCTTTCTCTGCCAGCAGTTTTCTAAAGCTGGCTCAGTACATTTTCCTGCGTGAAGCAGAGCCCAGATGCCTCATTCCCTTGGTGTACTTGTAGCACCATCAATCTGAGCAGCTATCCACACAGCCAGTCCTTAGTTTGATCCTGGTTACTTTGTTTTGACTACCAATAGAACAAACTACAGTTCCCCAGTTTTGGATTCCATGAGGAATGTGATATTGTAGGTTCCCATCACCACCCCAACTCTTTGAAATATTTAAATATACTGAAAACCCAACTTTATGTCTTTTGTGGAGAAGAGTCCCAAGGAGAAAACAAACCAGAGGGAGAGAAAACAAAAAGTGAGGCAGAAGAGTGAAAGAAATACAGCTATTATGGGTTGCATCCAGATTAATAGTGCAATGTGATGCATGTTTAGTCAAGAATAACTCCTCTTGTGTTCTCAGGTAAGTGTGCATTGGATTGCAGTCAGTTAGTTATACTTCATTCCTACTAAAATCAAGGCAAAAAGCTAATTGTGTCTTAAGTCCTGTAGATACCTTGGAGAATGTGCAAATCTCAACAAGATTTTGAACATTCTCTAGGCAATGTGCACATTATCTGGTCAATGTGCATAAACTTCAAGAAACATGGCCTCCTTGGTTTTAGGACAGAGATGAGCAACCCACTGTCTAACATGTGCAACTTGCAGTGTCCCAACCCACAGAGCAGCAAGGAAAAGGAGACGTAGCTGCAACTTCTTCCATCAACTGCCTCATACTGGAGTTGGTAAGTGCTTGGCTAGCAGCTTTCATAATGGGGTGAGGGCCAGTGCCAGACTATTTTGCGCCCTTGGCAAGGCGAGCTACTTGTACCCCCCCACCCTAAAATGCCAACTTCGATTCAGCTGTTCAAGAGGAGTTTCTGAACTATTATATTTTCCTTTTATTATGTCTTTTTCTTAAAACATCTAATTTGTATAAAACTCTGACCCTTAAAGGGCAGTACTGTGCCCCTCTGAGGTCTGTGCCCTAGGTGGCTGCCTAGTTGGCCTAATGGTAGTGCCGGCCCTGGTAAGAGTCTGAAAGTCATGCCGATAAGCCCACATTTTGCTTTCAGGCCATATGTTGTGAAGGCCTTGAGTAAACTAGTTGAAATCTAGGATGTCTCAATTTCAAGTCTTCAAGCTTAGCTGTATCTTATTTCGGTATCTCTGGTTTGTTAGTAGATTGTTTCTCTTGCTTTCCTTGATCCAGATGGCTTGATACAAAATATCCACTCCAACACCACTACCAATAGTTTGCCAGAAATAAAATTTCATCTGCCAAGATCAAAGGGTATTTGTTTCCATGAAGGGGGAAAATATAACAAATAAGTTACATAACCGAATGATTCACTTGGTGTACTTACGGCATAATCATCTTATTATACTGCAGCACTCGACAATAGTCCTAGTAGAGTATTTCTTATGTGAGATTTATATGCTGCCGCTGTATCTGTATTGAGCAGTGGAGCTCATGTGGCCCCTGCCACCCGCAGGGTGGAGCCTTCCTTGATCCCACCACCAAAATGAGTGGCTCTGTCCCTCCGCCAAATTATCATTTTACTGCTATGGTGCTTGTTCTAAGCTAAACATGACCTACTTACACTCCACAGTGGTTTGCTGCATGTGAAACACCATTTTTTTCTTGATATACCACAGAATGTACAGTGACCCACAAAATATGGCCCATGGTAGTGGTCGGGGAGGGGGGCAAAATAGCTCCCAGACACCCCGACACACAGTTATCCTTCTTTTGTATAAAGTGTGGTATAAAGGGTAAGGCTCTGGTTTATGCCTCCAATGACATATAGGCAAATCCTGGGGTGACAGCGGGTTGTATTATTATTATTATTAATAATAATAATAATATTTATTATTATCCCGCCTTTTGCCCAATACTGGGCCTCAAGGCAGTCTTAAAAACTTTAAAACATACATTGTAAAACCTAGGAAACGAAATGTTAAAAAAAAGAAGTTGTATCCAATGTTAATCCTATATAGGGAAGATCCAATGAAGTGAATGGGACTTAAGTTAGACTAATATTGATACAACCCATGCTGTACATCTGTGTTTTATCATTCCCCTACATGGGTTATATACATTACAACACAGACACAAGTGCTGTCACAACAATGCTTGCTCTTGACCCATCTGAGTTTATCCTTGTGATATCCTGTTGGTTTGTGGAGGATATTCATGTCTCCTCTGAGCACCTTGGAAAAATTAGTCTGTTCAATTCATGTCACTACTAATAAAAAGTATGGCATACAGTAGAATTTGGTATAACATAAGGATCCAGTCCTGTTCCTGCAGAAAGGCAAAGCAAATCCCTCAAAAAGTGGTGAAAGTAAACCATAAACACTGTTAAAATTGAAAGGCTAGGCCAAATTTTCTGCCTCTAAGGCACCCTGGTTTCTGAGCTACAATTTTTTTTAAAAAAAGAAGAAAATTGAGTCAGGGCTTGAGATGTACAAATCAGTCTGAATCCAGTTCATGTCAGTTTGGAATGCATTCAGTCATAAACCTGCCCGGTCCAATTTCTGCATCATTCTACAAACTCTTTTTTTAAATGCACAAAAATGTACATTTATTTTCATATGCAACTTTCCCCAACGTACACATTATGCATGCATTTTCCTAATATACACATTTTTGTGTGGAACTGCACATTCTTGTGCAGTTTGAGCCAAGAACTGCATCGCAAAATCCAGAGAAGTGCAGAGTCCAAAGGATAAACGGGTTCCAATCCACATAATTATCTGGTGAGTGAGAATTAGGTCAGTTCACTGAAAAAAAATGTGAACCAAATGTAATTCTCTGGCAGCCAGGACCACATCCAATGGTCAAGACAATGAACAAGGCCCTCCTTTCACAACTTGTGGACTAGAGCCTTTTGGAACCCATTCAGACTTGAATTCACAACCATCAAGATTTCTATGGTGTGCCATAACCACTTGGCCAGTACGGTTTTCTGATTGCTTGCAGGAAGATGTATTTTGTCATCTAAGTTTAGAGTTCTTCTGAACTATGGAAAAAAACCAAAACCAAACCGTAGCAGCTTGTACAGCCAGAAACACTAACAGTTCTAGATGTTCCCCAGTGCTGCGTTCATTTTCTGAACGCGCACTACGTCAGGGCTCTGCAGCAAGGTTCCAGTTGTGTTCAAGGACAGGTTAACCCAGTCAGCTGGAAGTGAAATTAATACACCAGGGATGTTGCGAAGTCATTAAAGCTGAATGTGCTTACCTACAGAAAAGAGCTGCATTTGATCTGAGTTTTGTTCATTCATTTCAATGAAAGAGTAAGCTCAGAATAGGATGGAATTAGAGCAGGGCTCAAATACTCCTTAACAGTAGCTTTCTTATTTATGCTGCCTTTAACTGAGGGCCAAAACAGACTTTATTTATTTATTTATTGCATTTTTATACCGCCCAATAGCTGAAGCTCCCTGGGCGGTTCACAAAAATTAAAATCATTCAAAGTATAAAACTAACGGTATAAAACATGATATAAAATACAATATAAAAGCACAACCAGGATAAAGTCAGCAGCAGTGCAGAACTACAAATTTTAAATACAGCAAAGTTAAAATTGAATTTATAGACTGTTAAAATGCTGAGAGAATAAAAAGGTCCTCACCTGGCATCTGAAAGATTATAGTGTAGATGTCAGGCGAACCTCCTTAGAGAGCTCATTCCACAGCCGGAGTGCCACAGCAGAGAAGGCCCTCCTCCTGGTAGCTACCTGCCTCACTTCCTTTGGCAGGGGCTCACAGAGTAGCTAGCAGCCACATCATTCATACACACACACACACACACACACACACACACATGAATATATATAATTTTTTACTCTAAGTAGCCACAGGGTCCTGATCTGAATCAGGTCCATAAGAGAGGGGACCCTCATGCTAGTCTTCAGCGGCCCTGCGTATACTCTAGCCTGAGGTTCTGCAGCCCTGATCTACCAAGTTCAATATTATCATCTCTGACTCAAAATTTCATACTGATGTCTTTTCCAGTATTGGGCTGCTACTCTAACATCCGATGCATGTTTAGCCAGAGAAAAGTGCTACAACTCCCATGGGGAATGCTGGGAATTGCAGGACTTTTCTTGGTTTAAACATGCATAGAATTGTGTCCTAACTGTTGTCGCTCAAGGCCGAACCTGGGATCTTATGCACCCCGAGTAGGGTGACCATATGGAAAGGAGGACAGGGCTGCTGTATCTTTAACCATTGTATACAAAAGGAAATTTCAGCAGGTGTCATTTGTACACATGCAGCACCTGGTGAAATTCCCTTATCACAACAGTTAAAGCTGTAGAAGCATCACTAGAGTAACCAGACACAAAAGAGGGCAGGGCTCTTGCAGTTTTAACTGTTGTGATGAAGAGGGAATTTTACCAGTTGCTGCATGCATACAAATGACACCTGCTGAAATTCCCTTTTCTATACAACTGTTAAAGATACAGGAGCCCAGTCCTCCTTTCCATATGGTCACCCTATGCACTCCACCACTTAGCTCTTGGCACTGATGGCTGTAGATGACAAGTGGGATATGTAAGTTCATCAAAATATGCAAGTTCATCAAAGCACAAATGATGGTGACCCATTCAAAGAGCACTGGGAGCACTGCCAAAGCCAAAAGTCTATACTAGATCTACACCAAGCAGGATATAACACTTTGAAAACAGTTTGAAAATTGTATATTCAATGTGTCCTGGGCATGAAAAGTTGTCAAAATTGTTATAACCCGTTATAAAGCAGTAGTGTCGATCCTGCCCCAAGCCTTCAATTACAGGTTTTACTAGAGGATGAGATCAATTCATATCAGGCAGGCCCGGCGCTGCCATAGAGGCAACTCAGGCAGCGGCCTAGAGCACCAAGCAAATGAGGGCACCGAACAGCGCACCCAGAAGCTGCTCTCCTACAGTGGCTTCCGGGCACGCTGTTCCAAAGCTGCCGCCCCGGCTGCCGCCTCACCCCAGCGTCCTGGCTCCTTCGAAGCCAGGATGCTGGGGTTGGAGGCGGAGGCTTCAGTACAGCGCGCCAGGAAGCCACATCCAGGCACACCACTTCAAAGCCTCCGTCCCGCCCCCCCAAGCCCAGCATCCTGGCTTCAAAGCTGGGAGCGGGAGGGAGAGGGCGGTGAGCGGGCAAGTGGTGAGTGAGCGAGCAAGCAAGCGGGTGGGTGGGCGGGCAAGCGAGGGGGGATGAGTGAGGGGGGCTGCGAGCGAGGGGGTGAGCGGGGGACGGGCGCGGGCGGGCGAGCAAGCGAGCGAGCGGGGGGGGCAGGGGGAAGGCTTCAGAATGTGCCTGCCTAGGGCGCAATATAGTCTGGCGCCGGCCCTGATATCAGGTGATGACATGACATTTCAGGAAGCAGAGCTCTAACAACAGCTATCATCTACAAGCAATGACACCAGAAAACTAGATCTTTGTTCCAGTTAAATTTGTGGGAGTATCAGTACAATTATGGCTACATTTTCAAAGTAATGGGAAGCATCCTCTTAAAGGACAACATGAACTTTTAATGTTTTTCTCTGCACTTTTTTTAAAAGCACTGCATAGTAAGATAGGCTATTCCTTGGCTATTTTAGGGCATGTCCTGAAGGAAGCTTTCATGGACCTCAGATTTAGCATATCCAGACACATAGCAGCTGCACCAATCCTCATGTTGTTCTACCATTTGTGTGTGTTTACAAGGAATCATGTGTGAAATTTAAAGGTAAATATAAAGCCTACATTGACAAGGAGACCCTGGAAGTATTTTAAAGGTGAGGGGGCTCATGGTGGTCCAATATTAAAAAATAAATAAATTCAAAAGTGATCCTAGCTGTACTGAAAAGTCATAGTTCACAAATATTATGGACTGGATGGAGAACTAGAAGCTCACTGTTCAGGGAAAGCCCTCTTTCCTCTCAACCTCAGCAGAAGTTCACAAACAGTTCAGCTTGAGAAGCCATGCCAGAGTCAGCACTTTTATAAGGCCAGAGGGGATGCTATTGGTTTCTTGGGTCACCTGGGCGTCATCTACACTATTCATTACACCGTTGTTTAAGTGCATTGTTGCGTCCTTCCTTGCTACGTTACGAAATGCAACTTGAGCCCAGTCAACCAAAATACTTTTTCTTCTATCGTTTTACCCCGGCACACTCTTCTTTAGAACGTTCTTCATTATGCTCATTATTCCATCTCTGAAGTAAACCTCCTTCTTCCTGTGACTCTGAGCTAGACCTGCTGGAATAAGCCGGCAGGGAGGCTGGGCGACGCGTAGGGACGAGGGAAGCCCTGCAGCGTTTTAAAGGGGCCACGTGCGCCCCGAAAGATAAGCGTTTTTTAAAAAAATTAAGCCTCTGTCCCCTCTTTCACTGCCCTCCCTCCCCCTCCCCCTCGTCGCGTTGTGCCAGCTCTCCCTCCCCTCGTCTAGCAAAGCCCTCACTTGTGCGCCTCTGCCTTTGGCCGTTTGCATAGCCATTTACACATATTCCCCCCCCCCTCTCTCTCTCTCACACACACAGGATCATTGGGGAGAGGCTTTAACCTCCCCACTCCAGTGATCTCAACACAGCCAAAATCACTGTTCCCAGACTGCTTGGGATCGCTGGGGGAGCAAGATTAAAGCCTCCCCAACACACAACACTCCCACTTCAGCCAAAATTGCTGTTCACAGGAAGCAAAGACCATGGTCACGAGACATGACTTTGAAACACGGTGTTGAAAACAACGAAAGGTTGGGGCACATTGTTAGTATTAAAACAATTTTAATGGAAAGTGGAACGGTTTTAAAAGTCAGAAGAAACGTAACAACAACAGCATCACGTGACTGCTGACGTCATCTCTGCCAATTTGTTACGTTTCATCTAGACAAGTGTAGATTGTCTCCTGATCTCTGCTGGTCTGAAAGCTGCAGTGCACTCTTTGGTCACTTGCTGTGGTGGTGCTACAGAGCAGCTAAAATCAGGGCAGTACTTCCCTCTGATTGCAAGCTTCCTTGCTGGTGGAGGTGCCTGAACCCTGAAGCCAGATTCCTGCGTCAAGACCTGTGTTACCTGACTTGCAAGCCTCCATAAACTAGCCTAACATTACCTTAGATTAGAATGCTACAGTGAAGTATAAGATTGGTGTGCCCATATACTCTAGAAATTAGGTTGATTGATGAGTTCTATGATTTATTGGATTAGTTTAATTTAAGTGGAGCCTCTGACCAAATTAAGATGGATGAGGTTTAACACGTGATCTTCTTTACAGGGTATTGTGTGTGTGTTCTTTTTTTCTTTTTTAAAAAATAAGAACTGTGTCAGTTTTATTATACATCATCTATTATTGTTAAGTGTGAAATAGCAAGTGTTATGCTATTCATTATTAAGCTTCTCTATCTAGAGGATTACTTTTGGCAGGTTTCATATGCAAGAGGGAATAATTCAAAGACATTCCGCACATCAACGATGAAGAGGTTTGGAGTGCAAAAGGTGGCCTTCAGTAGCACTCAAAGCTGTTTGAAGCAGCAAGCAGGACTAATATACAGGTGTCAGAGGGAAAGCACAAGAACTATGACCCCCCCCCCCTGCAAGTGGGTGACTTTGTATTGAAGCGTGGAACACAAGATTCAGAACTGCAACACTTGAATTTAATTTTTCACTTTTTTGCCAGTTGTCAGACAAAAAGAAAAAGTGAATTTAGGGCTTCACTACACAGAGCTTCTGCTTCCAGATTTTTTGCATGATTAAGTTCAGCTGCCTTTTTACATGCTTCCCCCCACCCCCGAGATTTCTTTTCCCTGAAAGTTCTATATGTTTCATTATACAGCTACTAGATGGTGCTGTGGTATAGCTGTCTTATAGCAAAATTGTGGAAATTCACCAGCGTTTGGAGTGGTTTTAAAATTAAATGCTACAGAAAGCACGGAAGAGGCCCTGGACGTTGACGATGTCATATAAAGGACCCTCAAACTATTGTGAGTCGTTTGAGTGCACAATAAACGTTTCATGTAGAGAATCCCTTAGATGGTTGAGTGCCTATCAGTTTGGGAGTGAGATGGGCAAGGTAATAGCTTCTACATATTTGGCAAATGCAGAAGAATGCAGAAATACACAGGTTTGTGAATTCAGAGTTTAAGCCTCCCCATCCCCTCATGCTGAGATATGTGGGGTGTGGCACTGGAGAATGTGTTAGTGTGTCAGAGTATGAAGAAAAGGTGTGTGTACTGGAGAGTGGGATGCTTATGTGAGGGGGGAAGGCTACGTGATAGTGTGTGTGAGAGAGTGGGGAGATATTAACCATGGCCAGGCCTGCCCCTGGTGCAGGACCTTCCTTTGCCACCTTCAGTATGCAGCCCTAATCCTCTTCCCATGTCTACATACAGCCCACACAGACAAAATGAGTGTCCACCCCTGAGTTATGCTCTTAGAAAGGCAGAATTAAACAAATATTTTTTAAAGTGAAGAAAAAAATATTTTCTATCCTTCTTGACAAAGGGGATATTTGCCCCTAGGTAGATGTGTTTCAGCACTAACTTGTTCATGATGATAATAGCTCTGCTTGACAGCCTCTTCCAAGTTCATCAGATGCGTGGATTTTTGCATTTCCCTACCTTCGCTATGGCCTCCTGCTGCTGTCCCACAATAGCGATAATCTCTTTACAGGGGGAGAGAAAGAGGAAGCAGCAACGACCACGTGGCCCATTCAGGGGCTGTTTATACTGCACGGCTTTTCCTGAACACAGCAGGAAATGGCGACACATTCCTTTTTTAAAAAAGACAGATCAAAAGGGGTCTATTTTGCAATGCAAAATGAGGCAGACGACATCATTTAAAGGACGCGCAAACATCCATAAGTGGGCAGTAGCAAGTGTGTGATAAAACGGTAGTCTGATGGTGCTTTTGGATTCTGACCTCAGAATTGCCTTTGAGGCTGTGGATGGTACTGTTTTGTTGACAATCACAGATTGGAGGACACCGTGAAGGAAGCCCTCCTTCTTCGTAAAAACAACAACAAACCAGTCAGATATTGGAACTATCAGGAGGATTCTATGTAAAATCCTTCTTTCTGTAATGCTAAGAAAATGTGTAAAGCAATCCTCATATTAACTTATGGCCACACAATTGTTGTAAGGATATAACATTCTGCAGATATAATGTGATCTATCCCAAGTCATTGCAACAGGAAGGCAAACGAAGGGCAAGTAAAAGAAAGATTTTCAATAATCCATCTGATTTCTGAGTGTTTAGATACTTTCCAGAGGAATGACTGGGGCGGAATCTACACTACTGCTTTAAAATGGTTTATAACAGTAGTGACAGCTGTTGGGGTCCAGGACACATGCCATATACAGTTTTCAAAATGTTTTGAAAGTGTCATATCCTGCTTAGTGTAGATCTGGCCTGGGTTAGTGGCATATTAAGTTTTGTGGGCTAGAATCTATTTTATCACACATCTGATGAACTCCATAAAAGTTCAGATGACAATCAGTACTACAACACTAATCTATGCCATTAAAGAATGTGCTATAATCGTGGTTTTAATATTGGCTACTCTTGTTGCTTTGCAACTATCACAAGACATTGTATTTTTAACAAATGAAAGCTTAGTCTACCATGTAATTTAGAGAGAACTACTTTATGCTCATAGATTTCAGTGGCCTTCAGGGTGCTTAACGTTGTTTTGGTTTGATTTTTTTATGTGTTTATAGCCAATATCATGACCTTCTTCTGCCAGTGTGCATTTTGCTAATTTTAAACTACAAGATCAATGCAAACAGAATCCTTCTTCAGTTTATAAAAAGCAGGAAATCAAACTGCAGAAAAAAATGAAGGAGAATGTTGATATTTGCATTTTTATTATTAATTTAAAATATATTTCATTCCTGCCACTATGTCATACTATTTGTATTTTTAAAAAGTATTCTAGTGTAATTTTGGACTTTCTAAGATGTTAGAATTAGTCATTTTTAGAATGGAAAATAAATAAATAGTGCAATTCAATACGTATCTACTCCACAGGAAGTCCACTGGTTTTAATGGAGATTACTCTCAAGTAAACAAGTATAGAATTACAGCAAAAGTATGTCTTTGTTTCTGGAAAGAAGCAACAGATTTTTACAGCACACTCAAATATATTTACTGGAAGTAAGTCCCACTGAGTTCACTTGGGATTACTCTCTAGTAAGTGGTCCGCATAGTTAAAGCAATGGTATTCCCCGTAGTAACCTATGGCTGCGAGAGCTGGACCATAAGGAAAGCTGAGCGAAGGAAGATAGATGCTTTTGAACTGGGGTGTTGGAGGAAAATGCTGAGAGCGCCTTGGACTGCAAGAAGATCAAACCAGTCCATACTCCAGGAAATAAAGCCAGACTGCTCACTTGAGGGAATGGTATTAAAGGCAAAACTGAAGTACTTTGGCCACATAATGAGAAGACAGGATACCCTGGAGAAGAGGCTGATGCTAGGGAAAGTGGAAGGCAAAAGGAAGAGGGGCCGCCCAAGGGCAAGATGGATGGAGGATATTCTGGAGGTGACAGACTTGACCTTGGGGGAGCTAGGGGTGGCGACAGCCGACAGAAAGCTCTGGCGTGGGCTGGTCCATGAAGTCACGAAGAGTCGGAAGCGACTGAACGAATAAACAACGAAAGTTCATTTAGGTGTGCATTGCAACCTTAATCACGCAATTTACTGAACTGATCCCCCGTCCCTTGTCATGCGATTGTATTGCTTTTCTTTTACTTCAGTACATCTTTTCCACCACTGTTTAATTGGCTTCCTTTCATCTTTGCTGTCCTTTCACAAGAGTGACGACTATTTAAGAATGCAAGTTTCTTACAGATAAATGAAAGCATGCTTCCCTAAAACAGGCTTTAAAAGATTTTGCTATTATCTTGACCTTTACTATAAAATGGCTACGTTCATTATCAGAATAGTTTGGTTATTGATTTTTTTTAAAGCTTTCTGCAGTGCACAGATTACAGTCATTGAATGAAAATTACAGAGTGCATCAACTGAGTTGAGAAGGAAGTGGTGGCTGCAGAGCCGTCTTGTTGCAGCCTTGACCGTGACCACCCCATAATGGAAGCTGAGTTAAGTCTAAAAGCTGCTGCACAACAGCCTAGTATTGGGGAAGATGCTGCCGTGGAGTGAAGAGGCCACTTGACGAAACCAAGCCTGAAGAACTTTAAATTATATCCCTAGAACCAAAGTGGTGCCTTCTTAACGATGTACAAAAGAACAGTAATTTTTGGGTAGGTGTGTTTGACTCACGTCATCAGTAATTTTCTAGAATGCCTCGGGTCAAAAGGATGAGATGCCGGATCCTCCAGAAATTGCTAATGGGTGTAACACTTCATCTCACTTGAACGAGCCAACCATCAGGCGTAATTCCTTGGGCTGGTGGGAAACATCGTAGCTCTTAATTCAAGTTGTTCAAGGGGAGCAGTGCCAATTTTAGGTATAGCCATGAGAGTTTATTTATACGATGGCCAACTGTTTTTGCTTCGCATTACTCTGGTGTAGCTCTCTGATGCTGGCTCAGTTATGCTAGTTCAAGGGCAGGATCTACACTCCCGCTGTATGATGGTACTGAAGTGCACTGACAACTGCTGGGGCCCATGACATATGCCATATATACCTATATCTTAATGATATAGGGTGGGATATAAATGTTTTAAATAAATAATAATAAATAAATATACCATTTTCAAACTGCTTTCAAAGTCTTATATTCTGCTTGGTGTAGATCTGGCCAAGGGCCTGTTTTGGAAAACTGTCAGCGAATGTGGGCCCTGTTATTTCAGCATAAGGGTGAAAGATTCAGTCTTACACTTCCTTAGACACTATTCACACAATGCATGGGGCTCTACAAGTGTTAGGAATGTGGGAAGTGGCCTTATATCAAGGCTGTTTCTACACCTAAGGGCCTTCAGGAAGGGAGGGGGGACGATCCCAGACTTACCTGCTTTTGGGATCGTCCCTGGGCATCTAAACGGAAGTGCAACATCCTGGAAGGGAAAAGGGACACTGTGCCTGTCACACACACCTTAAAACAAAAAGGAGCTGACCCCACTCCCTCCTGATGTCCCTGGACTCCCCCCAGCCTGGCTCCTTCCCATTGCTGACCCCCACTACTCACGGGGAGAAGGGAAGAAGTTGGGATAGGCACCCACACACCCCACAATCCTCAGGATCATCCCAGGACCGCGGGTAAAACCAGGATAACGGAGGTATGCTTATCCCAGGAAAATGGAGGAATTGTCTCTGCCTGCTCCTGGAATCCCCTTTTCCACATTTGGATGCACAGAGACAATTCAGGGGTGATCCCAGGGGGGAAAGGCAGGTGTAGAAAGGGCCCAATATCGACAGCACAGACTAGCAGCAGCTCTCCGGATTTTCAGGCAGGAGTTTTCCCAGCCCTTCTTGGAGATGCCTGGGATTGAACCTGGGACTTCATACATGCAGAGAACAATCTCCACCACAGAGATATTCCCAACCCAGTGGATGTTGGTGGCTCCAATGGCACTGGGGTGGTGATTCCACTCTGGCTTCCAGTCAGAACACTAAGGAGCTCTGCAAGATGCCCCCTGGATATCTCCTTGAGAGTTCTGACTGGTTCTGGCTGAAACTTAGGGCAGATTGACTGACACTCATCCTGCCCCACTGACATTGGAGCCATCAGCCCCCACTGCCTCCACCCACTATGGTTGGCGTAGGCGTATTCCAGATAACATAAAGGAAACCCCAAGAAGGCAGGGTGCTTATGTGTCCCAAAACAAAGGAGAAGCCTTTCTCAGGTGCCTGAAAAAAACACATTGTTTGGGAAATTTCCTTGTACCCAGTAGGGAAGGAGCAAGTCCAGACTGGTCAGATTTATTAGAACTACATGTGTAGGAGAGATGCCCACCTTCAGGAAGCTGAAGACTGAACTCTCTGCCCATCATCCACATCAGCATACTTTTATACACATCACAGTTGCTCTGATGAAGTCATACTTTCCCCTCCTCCCTCCCGTGACTGATCACAAGTCCCATATTGTAAATGTTCCATAAACGAAAAACCATTCTTACATAAACAATGCTGTATTTTGGCAGCCTATGACCGGTACAAAATGTTGCATTCTGTTCTTTGAAAAGCCCCCTCCCAAGGACCTTTCAGAAAGTCCCGAGTATACCCTGACCATTCCAAAATGCCCAGTCAGGGGACTTAGGTGATAAACAATGAAGCAATGTGCTTTCATGTCTGTCCTGGTTCCTAAACACAAAGCAGACATGTTTAAGGAAAAAGCAACATGTGATCATGGCAGATAAGGAGCCAAGAGATCAGGACAGCCTTGAGCATCCAACCAAGAGGCTTTCTGTGTCTCCAAATTCAAAAGAAAGGAGGGGAGGAGGGAAAGGGATCAGAGTATTTCTGGGTGCTTGGGCACTTTTCCACAGCAAACAAGGGGTTTTAATGGGGTATTTTCAGATTTCCCTGTCAATATTATGGCCAAAGCATTTTTGGAAAGAGCTTCCCTTCTTCAGGGGCCACATCTTCCTCTGAAAAAACCTTTCCAAATGCTGCTTCTGTCTTAAAATGCTCCAGCTGACCAAGGTATTTTTATGGTGCGAATGTCCCACCCATCACCTTAGATAAGTGCTTGGCATTGGAGGATTTGGAGGCAATGGATTAACAGCCAGTATTTTATATTTTAGCCACAGACAGGGGCATTGCTAGACCAGGGCCCATGGAGCTACAACACTGAATCTTTTCTCTCTGGGCCTTGGATCTCTTCCCCAAAGCTCTGAGTGTCCATTGGCGCCAATGGCGGGAGATTCCCCCCCTCATCTTAATTGCCATGCTGGGGGTGTGTGTTCAAGGACAGTTGCAGTTGGGGAGGGAAGGGTCGATTCTCCTCTCCCCATGTGCTGCAAAACTCCCCTTCCCCCCACCCAAAAAAACCCACCTTTCTCCCTGCATGAGCATTAAGCTTATGGGAGAAAAAAAAAAACACTTTCCATTGATTTGGGATGATCTGGAGCATGATGCATATAGCAGATTTGTGTCCTATGAGCCCAGGCCCCAATTCTTTTAAGTGTCCAACAACACCCCTGGCTAAAGACAATCAAATTGGATTAAGCCAATTGACTTCAATGGATGTACATGCTGGCTTTTGTATCCAAGAAGACAGCAGTGTGCAGAGGCCAGACTAGAGAATCTGTCCTGTCTGTGAACCCAAGTGATTCACAGCTAGTGGTGTTCCATTCCTGAGATATTTGAATCAGATCTGAGGCTTCTTGACCTATTGTAAGTATTAAATTGCCTTGACTGGGGACAGAACAAGACTCCAGTCAACATGACAAAGGTTATTAAAATCCAATCAAGTTAATGTTTCGAACATGAAAATTCTTGCGGAGAAAAAAAATCATGGAAGAAATTCTCTAGTTCTATATGTGTGCATTATTCAATTTCCTGAAGGCACAGATGACAACAGAAAGTAATATTTTCTAGCCAAGCAGAGAAACAGGAATAGTTGTGCTCATTATAGATGTAACTATAGACAGAACAGTAAGGAAACCATTTTAATCTCATGCTGGCTGCACTTGGTCTATCTACCACCATGCTCATGCTCCAGGGCAAATCCATGGAAAGTCCAACACATGGGACACAACCAGTAAACAATTCAATGATGATAGCACGATGAATGTCAATCACATTGGTCTGAAGTAAAATCAATGTTTATAACTTTATAGTTTACTATCAAATGGATGCAGTTTCACATGGGTTGGAACAGCCCTTAGTTTGATACTGCAAAGACTTCAAGCAAACTTACATAGCTGTCATTTTGCACTCACACTGTTGGAGTGAAGCCATGTCCACTGGCATGCCTCAGCATGGCTCCGGCCACTGTGCACCACTATCGTCCCCTGAGGGAGGGGTCTGTCCGCTGCATTCCCCTGAGGGGAGCTGCCCATCCCTGCCCAGCAGGTTGAAGATAGCAAGCATATCACTGCATCTCCCTGCCCTGGCTTCCAACTGCCTGGACTGCAAAGCTATATGCAGTGGACGCTGGTGGCTCCAATTTCAATGGGGCAGTGAATCTATTCTGGGTTTTAGTCAGTACCACCTAGAACTCTTAAACGGGTTATCCAAGGTACAGAACCCATTTGGGGGATAGGGTTCAGCACTTTGAATAGCTCTTTTAGAATTCTGGCTGTTCTGACCAAAACCCAGGATGGATTTACTGCCCCATTGAAATCGGAGCCACCAGCTTTCATTGACTATATGCTGGCCAGGGAAGTCTGCCCCTACTGACAGAAGATTTTACTGCAGGTTTCAACCACATGGACACATTTGAATGAATTAAAACTAATTAATGCACTTTAAAAACAAAATAGGCCCTAGCTGCACCCCCTAGGGTCCCCTGACTATGCATGTTAAGGTGTCTTTGTTTCATGGTCTTAGCATTACGGTGCTGATGGATAGATGGACACACCAACAGACACACACACACTTTTATTATTATAGACTGGAAGTGAACTTCCTGCAGAGTTACAACCAAGTAAAGTTTCCAGAGACAACATACAAAACATAAGCGCTTGTCCTTAATTTAAGATTCTGCTATTCTGGTTCACGCCATGGAGAGTACTTTATAGATCCATCGTGTCCTGATTAATGGTTTTTTAAATCATGCTGGAAGTGTAGTGCAGCACGCCTATGTAACTTGCTGTGATCCATGAAACGCAGCCCACGGGCTGTGGCCCAAGAAGGAACTCAGTCCATCTCCCGTCATCAAGGCCGGTGCCAGACTATTTTGCGCCCTAGGCAAGGTGAGCTACTTTCACTCCACCCACGCACCCACTCCCCCAAAAATGCCAACTTTGATCTTTAAGAACATATGTTTCCTGGAAAAAATAAGAAGCACAAAACTTGAAACTGCTAAATTTATTTTAAAGTGCAAGAAATACGTCATGCCAATTATAGCAAACAAATTGGAAAGGAACGTCTATGGGTCTAAAATGGATTATTTAATAGGAATGTCACCTCCAAATCATCCCCCCTAACTCACATGCGCGCGCGCACACACACACTCAGCATCACTCACTCCAAACAAACACATGCATGAACACATGCATTCACTCAAAGACCCCATGGACCTCATTCACCCATACATTCTCTCTCTCTGTCTCTCTTCCGGGCGCATTCCGGAAGCCTTAACGTGGAGCCACCCCACCCCAGCGTCCCTGGCTTCGCTTCAGCTGGGTGGGCGCAGGCCGCCATCTCACCTGCCCAGGCCCAGCTGAATCCTCGGGCTGGCCCGGCTCACAGCCAACGAGCGTGAGTGCTGTGCTCGGCGCCCCTCTTAGATTGGCGCTCTAGGCGGCCGCCTGAGTGGCCTCTATGGTAGCACCGGCCCTGCCCGTCATCCTGCCTGCCTGGGGCTTCCAAAACAGGGTGGTATTATCAAGCACCTCGCAGGCCAAGATGCATGACATCTGGGCTATGTTTGGAATGGTGGGTGAAAACTACGGGTGCAGCCCTCCACTTCTCCATACTTAACAATACTGGGGCATATGATTTATATACTATCACTGCTCCTTTTTTCCTTTCCTGAATCAAAGGACACAGCGCAGGAGCAGGCGTCAAGAGGTTTGGACTGCTGCAGACGTCCCTGTGACACACCTTTCTCTACTTAGGCCCCACAGCAATACAGCTCCGCACCCTTAACCCCCCCCCCCCCAATTTCCCCTTCCACTGCCACCATAGCTCTGTACCCCTCCCAGGCACTCCAAGGACCACACCAGTTGTAATTAAATGTAATTTATTAACAAGTATTTAGTGCAGGTACAAAAGCTTGACAGTTTCCTCAGTTCTCAAGCATAATGGTTATAAAGCACAATGCGTAATGGTTTCAGTCAGTTCTTTCTCTTAAATGTTTCAAATGTACTTTAAATGTTTTCCTGCCTACTCTACCCCTACTAGGCTACACTACTCTCTTTCCCACACACTAATCCACCCAAACAACAAAGCACAGAGACCCTTCCTATCTCTAATGCAAAACTCATCCAACAACATCACACCTTCTCTCCTGTCAGCAGCAGCATATATACTCCACAGTCCTCTGACTCCTCCCATTCTCTCACACCAATCCAGATGCTCCACACAAACATCCAATCAGCACTCTCCTTCCATCCAACACTCACTCCCCCTCTATGGCTTTATACTTACCACTCTGTTACATATACACAGTGAATACCTTCTTTAAACTTTTCAATCATTATTATTAATTAATAAACTTTTATATTAAATTTAACATCCTCGCCTCATGCATAGAATCATAGAATCATAGAATAGCAGAGTTGAAAGGGGCCTACAAGGCCATCGAGTCCAACCCCCTGCTCAGTGCAGGAATCCACCCTAAAGCATCCCTGACAGATGGTTGTCCAGCTGCCTCTTGAATGCCTCTAGTGCGGGACAGCCCACAACCTCCCTAGGTAACTGGTTCCATTGTCATACTGCTCTAACAGTCAGGAAGTTTTTCCTGATGTCCAGCTGGAATCTGGCTTCCTTTAACTTGAGCCCGTTATTCCTTTAACTTGAGCCCGTTAAAGCTTCTTCTTGAGATGGAAGTCTACCTACACAGCATAAGAAAACAAAATTCTGGTCAGAATTTTCATATGTTTGAGAGATAAGCTGCTTCTCTCTCTCTCCTGGAGAAGAGAAGATTGAGGGGAGACATGATAGCACTCTTCAAATACTTAAAAGGTTGTCACACAGAGGAGGGCCAGGATCTCTTCACAATCATTCCAGAGTGCAGGACACAGAATAACGGGCTCAAGTTACAGGAAGTCAGATTCCAGCTGGACATCAGGAAAAACTTCCTGACTGTTAGAGCAGTATGACAATGGAACCAGTTACCTAGGGAGGTTGTGGGCTGTCCCGCACTAGAGGCATTCAAGAGGCAGCTGGACAACCATCTGTCAGGGATGCTTTAGGGTGGATTCCTGCACTGAGCAGGGGGTTGGACTCGATGGCCTTGTAGGCCCCTTTCAACTCTGCTATTCTATGATTCTATGATAGAATAGAATCTATCTGGGACGATCGAGAAGAGATCCTGGCCCTCCTCTGTGTGACAACCTTTTAAGTATTTGAAGAGTGCTATCATGTCCCCCTCCTCCTCCCCCCTCCCAATCCCCTTTCCTTTTGTGTCATGTATTTTAGATTGTAAGCCTGTGGGCAGGGACTGTCAAGAAATGCTTTTGCAAGCCGCCGTGAGAGCCTTTTTTGGCTGAATGGCGGCATAAAAATCCTTAAATAAATAAATAAATAAATAAAAATTAGGTAATGTCGTGCCCATAGGTACTAATGTGCCCTCGGACATCTTTCTTGGTACCTGACAAGGTGCCTTAAACTTCCCACTTTTAATTTTTTTTAGCACATTTTGCTGTGAAACAGGTTTCTGTTGGTGCTGAAAACAGCAGGTTCAAATATGTTGTTTAGTATACTGGGCCTCAGACCCCAACTCTGCCTTATACTCTGTCTTTTGGCAGGTAGAGAACATAAGAGCCATGCTGGATCAGACCAAGGGTCCATCTAGTCCAGCATTCTGGTCACACAAGTGGCCAACCAGCTGCTGACCAGGAATCCACAAGCAGGACACAGGTGCCATAGCCTCCTCCCACCTATGCTGCCCCATCAACTGGTGCACATAATCTTCCTGCCTCTGATACTGGAGGTAGCACAGCCATCAGGTCTAGTAGCCATTGATAGCCTTCTCCTCTAGGAATTGATCCATCCTCATTTTAAAGCCATGCAAATTGGTGGCCATCATGGTGCTATTCTATGATTCTATGATTACATCTTGTGCTAGTGAATTCCATAGTTTAACTATGCGCTGTGTGAAGAAGTGCTTCCTTTTATCTGTCCTGAATGGAAGCTATTTTGGATAGAACCCAGGAGAGTTCCTCAAATTTGCAAATGTGCCCACAGTTCTCCATGGTTGCTTAACCTTGACCTATAGTGTATTACAGCATATTGATACTATACCAGAGGTCTTGTCTACTATAAGGCAGGTGGTTGGGAAATGAATACTACGGGGTTGCAAAACTTTCATGCTACCTTTCTTTTAAAGTAGGTCCTGCATTTTTAAAGTAGGTGTCTAGATTTACGCTAGTGTGTTTTTAGTGTGTTTTTATTATCAGTATTGAAGCACACTGATAACTGTTTGGGCACATTATACTTTTCATATATCATTTTTCTAGCATTATATCCTGCTTCATCTTTCATATTATCCAAAATCCTGCAACAGATGTCATTGTGTGTGCTACATGGTATAAATCCCCAAGTGGGATACAGGCAGGAGCCACACTACTGCTTTATAGCGGTATTGAAGTGCACTGACAACCGTTGGGACCCATTGACACAGACCATATACCGCTTTCATACCACTATATGCTGCTTGGTGTAGATCTGGCCATAGTGTCACCATGATGGGATCATATTGATATGACGCAAGGTGTAGAACTGGCCCTGGTTTAGACCTGAGGGAATTAATTAAATTCAGTTTGTTCTTCTTTCTTTCTTTCTTTCTTTCTTTCTTTCTTTCTTTCTTTCTTTCTTTCTTTCTTTCTTTCTTTCTTTTTTTGTTTTGTATTCCCTTTTAAAGGTACAATCCTAAGCATATACACTCTGAAGTAAGCTCCATTGGGCTTATTGGGAAAGGCTATGGTACTATCATTTATGCCAACATACTGGCTGGCATCTGAAGAGCCATTTGGGGCATGCCCTAGGCCTTGAGCATATACAGTGGGATGTTTGGCTTTTGGGTAATCAGCAGATCTCCAGGTCTTATCACAAACTGCTTTTGAAAGTCCTCTTTTTCTTGTCAAACTGGTTTGCCATGCCACGAGGCTGAGGATATTAATCAAGATATACCCAAGCTCAAAAGTCACCTTGCGTTCTCAGAATGAGTTGCATGGTCTTCTTCAGAGCTTGCCCATTGTCACCCCTATCAGAAAGAACAGTCTACATGCTGGATATACTGTTGCTTTTCCAGAACCATTATAACCTTCGTCACATGGGACAACTAGAACAGAGTAATCGCCATCAAAGTGTGGGAGAATTATGGATTAGCTCAGTGGCATTTATGAACCTTATGCCTTTCCTAATGTTTTGTAATATTATATTTACCCCGGGCAAAATTCAAAGCCAGCGATTTTGTACATTTTAGACTCTTTGCATTCCATTCACTCTCTTGGCTGGAGTTTCAATCATTCATCATTAACTTGTTTAAAAACCGTTCCCCACAATTACACTATCACTGGGGAATTGACATTGCAATTATTACTCCAGGTAATAACGATGATTAAAAATAACAACAGCACTATTTTTGTTTTTAAAAATGGTCTAACGTAATAACTATTGGACTATATTACCATCATGTCCATGCTAACTTCTTGTATTAAAGGAAAAGAAATGATCAAAGACATAATGTAATAGCAAAAAGGAATGTGTAAGACTTACAGTCCAAGTAGGACTGTAAATCCATTTAGGATTGCACCGTAAACGTGTCTACAACTGTCTTGCAGTGAAATCCTCTATAGCAGCCCTCCTCAATCTGGTGCCTTCCAGGTTTTTCCTGGACCTCAACTCCCATGAGCCCCAGACAGCATGGCCAAGGGTCAGTCCAAAACATCTGGAGGGCAGCAGATTCAGGAAGGCTGCTGTATGGCCTCATTGAATTCAATGGAACTTGCTCTCAGGTATATCCAGCAGGGGTGGACAACTTCTGGCCCTCCAATTGTTTTGGTCTCCAACTCCCATCACTCCTAGCATAACCAATGGTGAGGGATGATGTAAGTTAAAACATCTGGAGGGCCACATGTTGCCCAGCTCTTGTGTATAAGATTGCAACCTTAATGACTCTAAGAGCTTCTTCGGACGAGAATTTTAAAGCATACTCTTGACTGGCAAACATTCTTATCTATAAGTGGGAGGGATCACAATTGTGATCCAGCTGGCCACATCCTTTCAGCATACCAGCACCCATGCATTGGTCTTGAGCACCATTTTTGGATCAAAAGGTGGGTTATGAATCAGTTGAGTAATAATGATTAAATAATGAATTGGATGGCACAAGTGCATAGTGACCTATGTGCATGTATGAAAAAACAGATAGGTCCGCTATGCACACGTCATTCAACACATGGATATCTGGTGCATCAAATGGTAGCGCCAGCCTCCACGATCACAATCAGCCTTCTATGTGAAGGTAAGAACATCTGCAGATGGACTTAATGAATGACTTTCCATCTTCATACTTAGATGCTGTTCCTCTCAGGTACAAGGACCATTTACTCCTGGTTTATTTGACCTCCATTTTAGTGCTTAGATAATGTTGAACCAGGACTATGTAGCTATAAGGAACCATCTTATTGCCCCTCCCACAGATAAGTGAACATTAAAGTTGCAAGGCAACAGGCCATTAGTTGCATTGGGACTTAGGGATGCTGAGGAAATTTGATATGGACTAAATGAGCTTGGATTTCTAAGAATCTGACCTATGGAATCTGCTGAACCTGCCCAGGCCGCATGGAGTCCACAACTTCTGAGTTGTTGTTGGGGGTTTTGGTTGTTGTTTCTTAAACTTTCTCAAAATTTGCGCAAATTTTTTCGCAAGAACATATGTTTCTGCTGAGACATACGCCATGCTGGAAAATATACTCGGGGAAATCGAATGGAATGGGGGACAATACGATTAATGTTATATACTAACATATATTATATAAATTGTTGCAAACTTTCTTACAGAATTATTTGTGTATTGTTCCACCTAAAAGGGGGTAGGAATTCAAATCGGTCTGTGAACGGATGCCAGAATGAATGACACTGCACAATTCATGAAACTCATGCGGGATAGATTTCACAAAATCTAAACATCCCTAAGTGGGACTGGTTTGACTCCGCATCCTTTGTTTTCTTGCACTTGTAGACTAAGGCAGCCTTCCCCAATGACCCTGTGGCTGGAAATTATGGGGATTGCAGTCCAGCACATCTGGAGTGTGTTAGATTGGTTAAGATTGGGGTGAGGAATGATGGGGTTCTCTTCATACAAATGGCACCAGAAACATATTTGTTACTTTCAGTGTAGTTGAATACATATTTACTCAGCAATATTGGCCCCGTTGTGTTTCATGGAGCTTACTCCACATTAAGTGTGTTTAGAATTCCAGCCTTACTTATTATTTAATTCAGTCAGTTGTATTTCTTTCTTTATTACCTGATATTGGGGGTGTGTGTCTCTTTGGGGTTCCTTTTTCATTGTTTCCCATCAGCCCCTCTGTCGCTTCTCTGCACAGCTTGCCATGGGAAGACTGAGAGGAGAGCAGCTGGAAGAACTGTGCAGGAGCTGTCACAGTCGAGCGCTGCCCTGAATGCACTTGGGTGGATTGAATTAGTCATAAATTTCACTTTGATGCACCGTGTTCATTTTGAAAGATACACCCTCCCCGCTTTGATGTCAGCACCCTCCCCTCTCTCTGTGGTTCCCTCTGCTCTTTGACGTAATTTTGCTTCAGTCTTGAATGACTGCTCTTTTTAGTGGGGGTGATTTCATTATTTTAATATTGATGTGTCCCATTTTTCTTTTATGTTTCCCTCTGTTGGATTTTTGGTGAGGCTGTCCTCGTTCTTCCTGACGTTTCTACAAATTCGTTGCTTCCTTATCCTCTGCCCTAAAGCTTCAGGTTTATACTTTTCAGGGGGGAAAAAATCCTGCCATCTCAAAGCCTCAAGAGCTTTGTTCTTATAATTTCCTCTTGTTGTCGTACCTGAGGCCCATGCAGGTGGTTCTGAGACAGCCTTCCAACAACTACCATCCTCCCCAGCCACCCCAGCCAATGGGTCTGGGGTGATGGGAGTTGTAGTCTAGAACATCTGGAAGGTGTCAGGTCAGGGAAACCTGGCCTAGGCAAATAGTCCCCCTGACCATATGTACCAGCCCAGCCCCATGTGACCAAACCAAACCAATAGGACTGTGCCCTGCCAGGTACGCAACAACCCAACCCTATGCCCCCACCATTTCACCAGTCTAGGGGTAGCTGGGTTTTTGTTTTGTTTTGTGTCCTAGGCAGACAGCAAGACAGCAATTTTTTTCAGGTTCCGACGAGACCTCCATTATGGACGGTATTTGGCTTAATGTAGCATACCTCCTGGGGTAGGGCTGTAACTCGGTGGTAGAGCAGAGAAGGTCCCAGGTTCAGTCCCTAGTAGGATGTGACCACTGCCTATAGCCCCAAAAGAGGACATCTTTCACACATACTCCAAAACTACAAAAGAGGCAGATGGAAAAAAAATATGTTCATATGCTAATTTACATATATAGATGCAAATTCTGAAAGGATGATTACAATTGAAGTAGAAATACAATACAAGTGTGGGGGGAGACTGATCTGGGTGCCTTGCTCAGTCTGCCCCACCCCCACCCCCGGTGTGAAATGTTGGTGGGCAACGTGAAGCCCCCCTGCTGGTTCTTTCTCCTTAAGGCTCTGTATCATTAAGTCAGCCCTTCAAATAGAGGATAGTCCTCCTGCAGCCTTTCAAACAGAGGACTGTCCTTCATAAAAGAGGACACGTGGCTTAGGCGTGGAAAACTCTGGGAGGTCTGGGAGCCATTTTTGCCCCCACCTCCACTGAGCTGTCTTTGCCCTATTTGAACAGGAAGTTCAGTTGAAAGATAAGAAGGAAGAGCTGGGACGTAGCTCAGTGGCAGGGCTCCTGCTTTGCATGCCCCAGGTTCAATCCCTGGCCTCTCCTGGTAGGGCTGGAAAAACTCTGGCCTAAAACCCTGGAGAACTGCTGCCAGTCAGTGTCAACAGTACTGGGCTAGATGAACTGAGGGTCTGACTCAGTATAAGGCAGCTTCCTATGTTGCCCATCAACAGGTTGGTACTTGGAAAGCATATTGAATAGGCAGGTACACGGGTCACTTAGTCATCAGAACAGAGTGCTGGACTAGATGGACCCTTGGTCTAATCCAGCATGGCTCTTCTTAGGTTCTTCCACACTACAACGGGATATACTGTATTTCTATTTATAGCCGGTGTAGTGGCTAAGGTGTTGGACTGGGAGTCGGGAGATCTGGGTTCTAGTTCCCACTCGGCCATGGAAACCCACTGGGTGACTTTGGGCCAGTCACAGATTCTCAGCCCAACCTACCTCACAGGGTCGTTGTTGTGAGGATAACATGGAGAGGAGGAGGATTATGTATGCCGCCTTGGGTTCCTTGCAGGAAAAAAGGTGGGATATAAATGCAATAAATAGTAAGTATTTCTAAATTTTCATATATCCATATAGATTAGCATCAGTGTCCTCTTTTGTCCTCCCCCCTCCCCCCAGGAGCAATTTCCTTGAATAGCCTGGCTTCGAAACTACTGCAGTTACAGGACCTGCTGGATCTGCAATTGTGCTGTTGATACAGTATGCTTGTCCATGTGAGCATCCACCTGGGCGAAGCATTCAGGTGGATAAAAGATGTGCTGCTTGAACTCTCCCGCAGAGAATTCACGTGGCAGCAGGAACGGCCTCCGTCTCTACATTTGATCTGACTCTTGCTTTCCTTATACTACATCACCCCCTGCTGAGCCAAAACCAAAACGGCAGCCTGGGTTGCTGCAGCCACAATCTTGCCCACCCAGCTCTTTCTACAGTGGTTGGTCTTCAGCTTGTGAATTGGGGCCCACAAAGCTGTCACACCCTGCCCCAAGGGGGTGGAGGGGCCGCAGTGTTTAAAAATGGGTTTGAATCGCTTTTAAGAGATGACAGCGAGAAAATAACACACACACGCCCACGCACAGACAGAACAAATGGAAAAGTGAAAGGGCCTCCTTTGGAGTTCCTAGTTGTTAAGGATAATTCAGCAGGTACAGCTTCTCAGCCCTGCCTGCAAGGGGCTAGATCCACACCTTGTGTCAAATCATTACAAATGTGGAATAAAAAGGAGAAAATAACCCTATGAAAGCAGTATATGGAACATGGATTGTGTCTATCAGTTACCAGCGCACTTCAATGCCACTATAAAGCAGTCGTGTAGATCTAGCCAGGGCCACTTGCCACAAATCCCCTCTTATGGGTAGCCGTAGAAGTACAGAAGATCTTCAAAAGAGGCAAAGATGAACACAAACATTAAACCATTGAAAGTGAGTCCCATGAAGTGGGTTGTTTCCCCTTCTTAATGCTACAATTCATATCTCATAAAACAGGCACTAACTGTATTTCCTCAATATTAACATTTGGAAAATATTTCTCAACTCTTTTTATCTGGGTTCTACCTTCTTTATCAGGGCTTTTTAAATCATTTTAAAAACTGATCATGCATAAGCCTGCCTAGTCATCCAGATTCACTGATATCTCATTTTCCACTTATTTTATTTATATTAAGATGGCTGTTTTCAGCCCCCCCATCTCCCATCAAAGAATCAGTTCTAATCATCATCATCATCATCATCATCATCATCATCATCATCATCATCACACAAAATTTTAAACAATAAGGGTGTAATCCTATGCATGCTGGCAATTGTAGGTCTTTTTTCTGTCTCAACATTCATAGGATTGTACCCTATGGGTCCAATCCTTCACTGACCTGGGGCTTGTCTATACAGCTTGTTTACCCTGACTTAAATGCACACATTCGTATTTCAGGACACATGACACAGCTGAGTTTTTAAAGCAATAATGTGCATATTCGCATTCGCAATTTACCGTGACTTTTCGATCACGCCGAGTTTGCATCGCGTTATGGTTATGTGTCTTTGGGGGAGTTAAATTGCATTTTGACATGTGGGCGGAGCTTTGAGGGTAGGACAACAGAATTGGCCGATTTCTTGATTTCCCACCAATTGGCTGACTCATTTATTCGCGCCATTTTGAGTTTGAATTCTCTAATTCTGTGGAACTCCGCAGAGAGAGCTTATTCAAACAAAGAGGGGGAAAGGGCATCCTTCTCTGCTGCCTTGTTCCTTCCCCTCCCCTCTCCACTCCATTTCTCTGTTATATGAATTTGTGGAGCTCCGCATATAAAATTTATAGTTTCCATCGTCTCTACTCCGTAGCAGCGTATATGCGTATATGCGCATGTGCACATTTATAACTGCACTATAAAAAAATCAGGAAATAAATTTCTGTTGCTGCTGCAGTGTGACGCTCTTTACCTAGATTCAAATCAATGAAAATTCAGGTTTATATTTAATGAGGTGCAATCCCGTTGTCGTATAGACCGGGGCCTGTTCATCAGTTGAGCGTCTTAGGATAAGATGGGAGACACCTGATACCTCTAAAAACAGAGAACTTCCTCCTCCCACTGAAAATGCATCCTTGGAAATGCCAGCATGGGAAGGTTCTATTGGCTAAGTGGTTCCACCCTATCCACAAATGGGTTCAGCACCTTGAAGAGCTCCTTTAGAGTTCTGACTGGTTCTGACTGCAACCCAGAGCAGATTCACAGCCCCACTGAAATAGGAGACGCCTTGACAGATGCCATGGGTATCTGAGGGTGCATTGGTGCTTGTTGATGCCACATTGCTTATCCCTGCCTTATTAGTAGAGGGTCTTAGCATCAAAATCATGCTTTGTGATAAAAGTATACAATTTGATATGGTGGTATTTATTACCATGTAGATTAAAATTAGATATAGGGGCATCATGGGAAATCATTGCAAGGGCCGCCATCTTGGAAAATGGCACCGAAAATTCAGTGTTCTTACAATAACTCCATTATTTTTAATCACACAGAAAAGATGTCTCAGCATACAAAAAAACTCATCAACCTTTTCTAGGAGCAACCGTTGTCAAGATACTAAGGTCTTATTCCTACCCCATTTGTCTGAGAAGTCAATAAGATGCACTATCTCACCCGCATTTCAATCTTGCACTTTGCGTTGCAAGCCTGAAACTTCTACATTCCCTCTTCCCTTTCCCAGCTTCATAATCCTGCAGTGAGTTGCATATCCCCTAAATCGTATATTAAAACAAGCATTTCAAGGAGAAAAACTGGTTCTGTTTCAGATTTGAGCATCATTTTGATTCCATTTCTGCCCATTCAGAACCAGTATTGTCCCATAACAAAGATGAAGCAGGAGCTCTTTCATATAACCCTACTGAATTTTCTCTTCCTCCAGCTCTGTGGATGACTCAGCTGCCTTACCAGACTGGAGCCTGTTTACTGCTAGTCACAACTGATGGGAATGCATCAACTGTGTTCTCCACTGCAGCCAGCCTGTGGCCTAGTAGCAACATGACTTATCAAATGCAGAAGACATTTAAAATGCCTATTAAAAATGTTCAGAGGACACCACTTTCTCCACGAAATACCAGAGTCTGTGCTTGTCATGTGAACTGCCAACTATTTTCAATATGGATAATGCTTTGGGTAATAATATTTGGGTTCACACATATGGAGAATCATATGCGATTTCCCAACCCACCACCACTACCCCACCCAGTACAGAATCTAGTTATCTGGCCGAATTTGGATTCCTGAGTATCTCTCATGGCTGTGTACATATTGAAAAGATGCAGCATGGGAATGTGATAGGAACAATATATGCAGCGTGTGAACTTCTCCGTGAGCCCCTGCCAAAGGAAGTGAAGCAGGTGGCTACCAGGAGGAGGGCCTTCTCTGCTGTGGCATCCCAGCTTTTAGACGCAAGTGAAGACCTTATCTTGCCTGAAACCCCAGAGAGCCACTGCCAGTCAGTGTTGTCAGTACTGGGCTAGATGGACCAATAGTCTCACTCAGTACCCAGTTTGGTCTTGCATGTTGTTTTGTTCAAACTTTAAACAGTAGTTGCAGAAAGGGCCTAATCAAAATGGGGACCGCAGAATAGATTTCCTCCCACTCTACAACTCCAACAAAAATACCTTCGCCCAGAAGCTGCTTTGCATGTTGAGATTGCTGCCAGGCCAGAAAAGCAACTGACTGCTTTTTAGGTGGCCAGTGAACTATTTCTAAGCTGTGGTCTCCAATGTAGCACCCAAGGACACCACCGTGACAGCACACACCTCTCTTGGTGCCATTCAGGGACCCTGCTCCTCCTGATTAGTCTTTTTAAAAACAAAACAAAAATAATTAACTAAAATACTTTTTTAAAAAATAGTAGACTGGGAAACTGCAAAACAAAATGCTGGCTTCCAGCAACAAATTTATTTCCAAGAATACCACTGGTCCCCAGGTGGCCTCCAGAGGTGTCTCAGAAAATAAAAAGGGGGGGCGCGCTGCGGCCCAGTACTTTATTTTGAAGTGCTCCTAGCCACCTAGAAAAATAGGGGGGGGGAAATAAGTTGGTGGTGTTAGACAATGTCCTATAGGGCTAGAGGGAGTGGGGACAGGTGTGTGATTTGGCCTTAGGCCCCACCTCTCCCTTGTATTCAATTTATTGGTCAGGCTCTCTCTCAGCCTCACCATTTTGCCTTCTGTGAAATGGGTGTGTTATGGTTTGGCCACACCCACCATGGCAGCCTTTTTGTGAATGAGCAAGCCCCCACTATGGCAATCACTTTAGGAGTGTCCACAACAATTTCAAATGTACCCACCAATCTGAAAAGCGGGGAACTGCTGTTGACTAAGCTATCATCCACAACAGCCTGCCCCAACCTGGTACATTCGAGATGCTTTGGACTTCAACTCCCAGCAGTCCCAGCAGGTGTGGGCAATGGCCAAAGGTTGTGGGATGAGCTCAAAGCATCTGGAGGGAAGGACATTGAGGAAGGCTGATCCAGAGAATGTTTGCCACTCTTAAATTGTGACTCAAGGCCCATTGACGTAACGGAGCTCAAGTGTGACTTATCTTTGGATCAGAGCCCAAAATGTTTGGGTTTAAATTTACGTAAGTGCACTGGGGACTGAAATAAAAATCTGAAATTTAACCTGCAACTTCTTGCAAAGAGGGGCTTCCAGGATATGTGATGCAAGCCTCCTTACCCTCCTCATTCAATACACTGGAAGAACAAGTCTGCAGATGCAATTTGCATGCAAAGCTGACCAGACCTTAACAGGGATAGCAGGAGTCCAGACAAACACAGGAACTCTGCGCAGATGTTGGAATCTGTAAATAAAAATATTGAAAACAGGTTGTCTTGGGACTCTGGCCCGAGGCAACAAGTAGTACTGCTTACATAGAATCATAGAATAGCAGAGTTGGAAGGGGCCTACAAGGCCATCGAGTCCAACCCCCTGCTCAATGCAGGAATCCACCCTAAAGCATCCCCGACAGATGCTTGTCCAGCTGCCTCTTGAAGGCCTCTAGTGTGGGAGAGCCCACAACCTCCCTAGGTAACTGATTCCATTGTCGCACTGCTCTAACAGTCAGGAAGTTTTTCCTGATGTCCAGCTGGAATCTGGCTTCCTTTAACTTGAGCCCGTTATTCCGTGTCCTGCACTCTGGGAGGATCGAGAAGAGATCCTGGCCCTCCTCTGTGTGACAACCTTTTAAGTATTTGAAGAGTGCTCTCATGTCTCCCCTCAATCTTCTCTTCTCCAGGCTAAACATGCCTAGTTCTTTCAGTCTCTCTTCATAGGGCTTTATTTCCAGACCCCTGGAAACATGTTTCTCTGCTTCAAGTTTCACTTCCAATATTTAAGCTCCAAAGAAGAAAACGCACATGACAAGCAGTCTGTTTTGCCAACATAATGCCCATATTTAATCCTTTAAAACATGTAAAACCAGAGTAAAAAAAAAATCATAGTTTCATACAGTACATTTTTGTAATCTCTCAGCAATGCCCCATCAACAGTAAGTACTCAACAGTCTGGTATGAAATATTTCTCAGTATTTTTATCAAGTGTATAACCAGTGGCACAGTAAAGCAGAGCTCATGACAATTGGCTTCTTTAGATAAAATTCACAGAGGCCTGCTCCTTATGAGAGTTAACTCTGGCAGCATGGCACCACAGTGACACTTCCTCCTCCGCTGACTGGGACTGTGCAAAGCCACGTGGCAGTGGTTCTCCACGCTAGTGGCACCTCAGTTATCTGAAGGCTGATGCCACAGGGGAAAGAGTTGCTTTGTAGCTCTCTCCAGTACCCCATCAGTGCGGGAAGAAATGATGCAGCACAACTCTAAAGCTGCTAGTAGAAGTTCTGGGCCTTAGAGATTGCAACACAGGGGTGTTCTAAAAATTAAGCTGAGCTTAGATCTAGGATTTGGTAAATAAAATAAAGGACTTCTACAATGTAAAGGAACATGTAATTCAAAATGAAATTGCATGAATATATTTTACTGTTAACAGGAATTAAAATAAAATTAAAATTAAATTTTATTAAAATAAAAATAAAAATAAAATAAAGCCCAGTGCTTTATTTTGAAGTGCTCCTGGCCACCCAGAAAAATGGGGGGGGGGGGGAATAAGTTGGTGGTGTTAGGCAATGTCCTATAGGGGTAGAGGGAGTGGGGACAGGTGTGTGATTTGGCCTTAGGCCCCACCTCTCCCTTGTATTCAATTTATTGGTCAGGCTCTCTCTCAGCCTCACCATTTTGCCTTCTGTGAAATGGGTGTGTTATGATTTGGCCACACCCATCATGGCAGCCTTTTTGTGAATGAGCAAGCCCCCACTATGGCTGCTTATGTGTGTGTGTATGCAATTTTTTTTTAAGCAATACTTTACATAGTGCTGGTTATACTTATCAAAAGGCTGAATAATAAAAGTCAAGACATTTTATATGCGGAGAGGAAACTTCTATAAGAAGCCTAAAATGTCAACTTTCTTTTTTTGATTTTTAAGAAAAATACTGTTTCTGAAAATACATGTATCCTACCAAATGAGCAATTTATGTTTCGAAAATGTGACGGGATTACTGTAGGGGAAGGTCTTAAGGTGAGATGACTGAGTAGTTGTTCAGGTGAAACAGGAATGGAGGGATGTTTCCTATAGAATGGTGGCAGTATAGTGGTCTCCATTCTGTGCACAGAGGAGAGCTGTACACTTCCCCTTTGAATTAGACTGAATTTTGAGACAGACACTGTTAAAATTAAAAAGCAATTAATACATCTTAATTCTTCACATAAACCTAATAGGAGATGTTTGGAGTTACCAGATTGTAAAATTGTTCCGAGATTGTGAAATACCAACATTGTAAACTGTGGATTCAATCTTTTGTTTAGGTAAGGTGGAAGCTAACAGAGGATCGGATCCACTCTTAGTCATATGCAGAGGAGACCCACTGATATCAAGTTACTCATGATTAATCAGATTTCAATGGGTCAACCCCAAATATGACTAAGTCTGAATCCAATCTAGAGCATTTTTCTTTTTGTATTATGAAACAAGAAGGGGAATGGTAATACTCTAGCTGAGCTGGAGTGCCATTGTATATTTTTACTTCTTGGTATTATATGAAAATATTGTTTTGAGATAGCAACAGGATACAAAGCAGATACTTGTGTTTAGGAATTTGTCGCAGGTGTTTTAAAAATGCACATACGTATAGAAAAATAGACCTGATATAAGACGATCTAGCAGACCTTTGTTGTGTACAGCAAAAAGTTTAAGAACTCTTTACATCTCTAACACTCTGGGTGGGGGGATGGGATGCATACAACTGTTAAAAGACATTGGCTGCGTCTCAGTTTTGTTTCCCAATCTCATGTAACATTCAAACAGCATATAAATGTAGTGTAAGGTATATGATTCACACAACACACAAATATGCAACAAAAATATAATTTCCTTGAAGTTTTCCATGATTCTCCAGGGAACTACACATAAACTTTCCTTTCAGATAAATTCAAGAGTGTATCCAGCAGCTTTAAGTGCCTCGTAGCGCTTAACAATCTTAGGTGCAATGAATTAAAAAAAGAAGTCACCCCAGTCTAAGTATCTTTCCTTCGTTTAAAAGTCTGATCTGACAGGCCTACCATTTCACTTTTGATGCTGAAGTACTTAAATTAACTGATTCATCATATATTACTGTTAACAGGAATTCTCTAAACGTTACGGACTCTCAAGACATTTGGCTCGACAGTACATAACCAAATATATCAATTTGGTTGTTGCCATGGGTCGCCTCCTTTTGTTTGGTTAACTTCTCCACAGTTGAAAATATTGTGAAGATAAATGCATGTTGTTTATTTAGAACTATTTATATACATACACATAAATATGTACATACACGATGTATTTTATAAAGATGTAACACACCCAACATCTTTGTTCATATAATATATATACACACAGCATGTGTGCCAGCTACAGCAACCAAATTGGTATACGCTAAGACATCCTATGGAGTTTCCTTGATTAAGAACAGTAAAACTACAAACAGATTTTCAGAACTTCCTACCCCAACAACATGAGAGCTCAAAAGGGGGAAGAGACCAATTAAATCTCTCTTCAGTCATTGTAGTGTCATTTACTGAAATTCTGCATTCCATGTGTAGCCATTGTACATTCTTATCCATTCAATATAGAAGAGAAAATTAGTATTTTGTTGTTGTAGGGGCACAGTACTTAACAGTCAGTATCCATAACATGTAGTGTAACTTCTTCAGCTTTAGTGCAAATGGGGCTGTTTTGGATAATCATGAAGAAATCTGTGGCCATGTTGTCACGGGTAGAAAAATGTTCAACCTGAAGCATTATTGCATGACAACAGAACATCTACCCATTGCACAGTCAGCAAGTTCTTCTTCTCCACGAGAGATACGTACAAACATAAATAAATATTTTAGCACAAAATACACACCGTTAGTTAACATTAAGCAAGTCCATTATATAAATAAGAGGCGAAAACCTACGGGTGAACTTTAAAGGCTAAAAGTTCCTCAGAGTGCATGTTGTTTAAGGAACGCAGGTCAGGCAATTTCAAAAGGAGTTTTGTAAATATAGAGGCTTCATTTGGATGATTTTTTGTGATTAAGGTCCGGAGCGCACGGATTAGCATTTCCTGCAGTGCTTCCACGGAGTTGACGTTTTCTATTCCTGATCGTTCTAGGCAACAAAAGACAGACAGTGGGAGAGAGAGACAGTGAGTCGCTTTGCAACTTGACACTGTTGAATAGGTAGTATCAAATTCAACAACACACTTAGCTATTCATTAAAACATTTGTCTTGGTAGATAGGAGCTCAAACTGGACATACAACAAAAGCTTTTTGTTCCTTTACAGGTTATCTTACCAGCAGACACAAGAACCACCGCTGTAAACAAGCTCATTTCTTCATCACCAAGATTCAGGGCATTTAACTTTTCACTAAACTCAAACATGGAGTTGAGCAGATCACCAGCTCCCATTGAATGCAGTTCATCCAAACTATATTTCTTTCCACTAAGAAAGGTGACAGTACGATCCTTGGCATCAAATAAAGATGCAAACCGTACCATTAAAACCTGGTCAAAAGAAAAGATAGATTGCTTTAAAAAAGTTGATTTGTAGAAAATTAGGGAGAAAAGGAATTATTGCATAACTTTGTACACTGATCATTTAAAGTCTGAAAAGCTTGTATTATTTGACAAGTACTGAACTGGTATATTTGCTCAAGAACAAATGTTCTCTCTTTGATTCTGAAAATAATGTAGTAACTCAAGATCTACCCTGGGGATTTGCACATGGAAACCAGTCTCTCCACAAAATGCTGTGGGAAGACACCAAGCAGCATATATCAGTATGAAAGCAGCCTTACCCCCACTCCCCACCCCAGGAAAGGCTGGCAGGTGAAAGGGGGCTAGCCATTACACATTTTTGGAGAGGGTTGGACAAAATTCCCAAGTATTTATTTATTACATTTATATACAGCCCCATAGCCAAAGCTCTCTGGGCGGTTTAGAATCCCCAATTCCCAAAAGAAATGAATTTGTGCAGAGATAACTTTTGCTACGCCTCCTAGCATCTGTAACAGAAAACTGCCAAAGTCACAAAATGGTTGCATTGATTTTATCAATGTTAAGGGGTGTGGGGAAGTAGTCAAATCAAAACTAAATCTTATGAGCAGGATACAGACTTTGGATGATTCTAGATGAGGCTTTTTATCACTGTGACTTAGTCATAGAATGTTGCAAGAGATCCAGGCAGTCTCGTCTTCTCATGATTTTTCTCTCCCTTTTTTTTACTCTCCACAAAGAAGCCATTAAGGAGGAAATGGCAGAATAGTTGCACAATGGCTTTTGATTGGTAGTGCTGGGAGCCGTCCAGGTGGAAGCATGCATTGTCATATCTAAGAGCAGACCCATCGAAACCAATGAAAGTTGAATCAGTCACAACTTAAAAGTCCTATTGATTTCAATGGGTTTACTCAAAGTATGACCAAGTCAGGGCCCAACCCATCTTATGATAAATATTTATAGTGCAATAATTCAGCAAGATATATTCACCTCAAAGGTTCCAGCCTTTAGAAGGTTCACTTGGTCATGCTGGGAAAGGTCTCGGAAGCCTGGAACGCGTTTGGCAAACTCCACCACTTCCTTCACTGCAGGGGTAAAGCTCATGGAAAATTCTTCCCAGACTTCATGACCAGACTTATTTGGGTCCACAAAAGGAGTCTTGTTCATCGGGCAAACCTAGATATTTACACATACGTGGTCTCAAAATTCTATTCCAAACAAACCAGCCAAGTGGTTTCACAGTTTTAAAAAACCTCATACTGGCAATGCAACAAATTACAGCATGTGTAATTGCTCATAATTAAATTTGTTTAGAGACTATGTCCCAAAACATTAGACCCTAATTAAAGGATGCTTCTTGGTCACTAGTACAGTGAAAAATCTCTCATAAGAGGAACCGAAGTTAACATGTTATGTTATGTTCATGTTGTTTTATACTTGCAAATCCACACTCAGATGTGAGAAGCCATGGATTTTGCTATTTTGGAATGGCTGCTGTTGTTTTGTTTCATTACACTATGTCAGGTAGAAAGGCATGGCCATGTAATATTGGATCGTAATATTGGATCCGACCCCAGCTATAACTTTTGCTTAATTATTCCCAGTTCACCTCAAGATTCACAATTTTTTTTTACAATTAAGGCTCAAATCATTTTGGTCATGCTTACATTAAATTTACATGTGTCGCAATGTCCAGTTGATTTCTGCTCCACTTTCTAGTCCACGTGGCACAAATAGCACAAGAAAAGTTCTAAGGTGAATTTAAGTCCTAAATAAAAATACCATGCACCTGATCACCATCCAGTTCCACTTGAAACAATAGTTGCTCGTGATTTATTGATACTAATTTCCCTAGCTATTCACACTTCATTAAGTGCTAGTTAATTCCTATTAGCTACCTGACTAAATTCCATAATTATCGCTCTAAAAGTACTTGTGGGAAGTGGGGGGAGCTGTAGTACCTAAATGCTGCTTCACAGCAGCTGGTTTTTCTAAATGTGATAATTTCCTAAGTAGACTATACTCACACACACACATGCTCATCATCATCAATTCTGAAGTGCAGTACAAGTGGTATCTTTGCTGGAAGTATAGTAATAATCATAGTACCTTTGCAGCATAGTAATAAATATCTCATAGTGCACTTCAGAAGTGACAGCATATCTGTTCTTTCAAGCATAGAGATTAGATTGGTTTGGTTTAGCTGCAGCGCTAAACCACAGCTTAGTATTATGACAACGTGCCCAGATGGTTTGCGCACCAGCTCCCTTAGCGTGGCTGCGAGAAGCTTGGAAAATTTCACTTCCTTTTCAGATTAACCACAGCTTGCTATGTCATCTAAACCCAGAGAAACTGTGACTATTCTTAACTATAGTTGTTAGCTTATGGTTCAAAGTTGGCTTGTTTCAATTAACATAGTTAAGATTAGCCACAGGTTTGAGTAATACACTAAACTGCAGTTAATGTAAAACAGAAGTGAAAACTTCTGATCTCCTCACAGCCATACCAAAGCAGCAGAGGGGAGGGGGAATGACTACTGTGCAACATAAATTAACAGTCGTAGTACCAGATGCATTCTGCTTCCAGTGCTCCAGGAGTAGACATTCATAGATTCATTTGGAGGAAAGCTGTTTCCGGGCATCCTATTGCAACCTTTTAAGGTCAAGCCATTAGCAAAGTTCATAGAATGGCTGCTTGTGAAGCAGAGGTTATACCCATTTGGATAATGCATGCCGCTTCGCCCTTTGTACTGTCCATTGAAATGTTGCTCATTCCCACCATGGTGGGTGCTGCTTATGCCACTATTAACAGGTTCGCCACTGGAATGATATTGCTCAGTGTACTTGAGAATTCTTTCCCCATTTGGGGGCTTCACAACAGTGGGAGGATTTTCTGGTTGTTCCTGGTTGTACATGAAGGTATCTTTGTGGGCTCTGGTCACCATGCCAATCACTTCTTCCTTAGCAATGTCAGAAGGGGGAGGGGGAGGAGGAAGAGGTGGGGAAGAAGAAGAGGGGACATTGGTATTTTCTTGCTCTTGCAGTGATTTGGAGTTGACCTCTTCCTGAGGCAGTAGGAGTAAAGGTTCTTGGCTATCTTTTAATGCCTCACTGGGCAAATGGTCACTGAACTGAGTGTTCATCATGGTTTTCATGGCACTTTGCATTTCAATCAACATCCTTTGCTTCTCACGTTTAGGGATCCGGCCGAATCGAACCGCTACCAAGAAGAAAGGTAAAGACTTTAGTTATACATTGTCATGATAAAGTCTTGCGGAAATGATATTACACTCTCCATTCCCTAACCAAAAAATGCATGCAATTGATTAAACAAGAAAATGGCTCAGTTCAGACAACACATTTCTCAATGGTGGTTTTAGAACTGCATGGTTGAGAAATGTGTTTTCTGGTGGGAAAACTCCATGCAACGGTGGAGATTTTTGGAAAACACTCCACACTTAATATCCATGCTGTGCAGAGGAGAATTCCTGCACAACCGTTGCTTGGAGGGCTCCATGGAGTTTTCTGTTGCATTGAGTTGACTTTTCCCACTGGCTACAGAGTTCCCTCGCAAGAGGGGCAAAAGGAGTCAGTGCCACTTTAAGAGAGCTGCCAGGATTGTCGTTTTTTTGCAGCAAAGGCTGATGGGAAACCATTGGGAGGACCAGGGGAAAAGAGAGCGGGGAGGAACTGTCAAGCAAATGTCATAATGGATTTTACTCAACTCCATAGTAGCCCACAGTCACACAACAGTGGAGCTAGAACATGCTGCGTGGGGAGTACCTCCTAAAAACTCAACCACTGAGTGGAGTTTTCACACTGCGTTGACTAATGTGTTGTCTGAACTGAGCCAATGTGCTTTTGACAGCAGGACAAGTATCTCCCTCCAACAGGAGCTCTCACTACAAAGTCAAGTGGCAAACTGCTTTTGAAACAAAGGGGAATTGCAAAAGCAATTTGTTAAAAGGCATGGAGGGGATGGGAGGGGTCAGCTGTACATAGGGGCAGGGGATGGAATTCCACTCGGCTTGAGGAAGCTCTTTATGTGAGTCTAAGTAGCTTTTTCAATCCAATCCAGAAAGTACCAGAGATGGCACCCCATGTTTTTGTGGGGTTTTTTAAAACCCAATTTCCCCTTTTTTTGCCCCAAACAGCAATGCATTTGCCCAACTCCAAGAGTTAACTGTTGCCATGGCTTCTTTCCCCCCATAAACACAAGCAGGAAGCCCTTTTTGTGTCCAGAGTGGGAGAACACTGGAAGCAATGAGAACCATCACATGTATATAGCTGAGCTCAGAACAGGTCACAACTTTATTACACAGAAGATATGACCAAATAGTTTGACAGTTCAAGGAAGGTAGAATGGCAGACTTCCTCATCTGGTGCTCTCAAGATGTGTTGGACTGTAACTCCCATCATTTCCAACCAGAATGCAATACAACTCAACCCCAATCACCAGATTGGGAGGAAATGTATTGGGGCATAGTAGCTTGATAGAGACAAGAAAGAGAGCATGTGCTGGCCAGCCAGTCTGAGAGGAAGATGATGTCAGGAAGAGTCAAGATGCAAGTTGGAAACTAAGAGCATTACCTCTACAGCTGCATGGCTGGTCAACATGTGTTTACCTCTCAAGGCTTCATAAAAAGACCTCCACTTCCCTTGGGATTATTGCATATTAGATACTCTTTCATTCATTATATTACTCACTTAAATGATGCTTATTTTCTTCATTATATATACTCCTTATCTCACTGATAAGGGGTTCATTACTAGGCTTCACATACATTACCTCAGTATTCCTTACCACAGCCCTGTAACGTCGGCAAGTATTATCCCCATGGGGGTGGGGGAGCTGAAAAGAGTAGTGGCTTGTCACTGAGGCACTACATGGGTTCATGGCTGAGGTGAAATTTGAATTGGCTCACAGTTCACATCCTTGACTACTACTCTACATCAGCGTTTATAAGGCTTCCCTTTGAATTAGGCACAAAAAAAGTACAACAATTCACCTTTTTGAAGGTCACTGCTCAATACAGAAACATACCATCTCTTGACATCCCAACCGACAAACATTTTTTGAATCGGCACTGCTGGCACCTGTTTCTATTCATTCTCATTATAGAGCAGTTATTATTCTTCAGGCACTTCTTGTATTGGATATTTTGCTGAATGCTTCTTCTGAAAAAACCCTGAAAAGAGTAAGCAACTGTATGTTTCACATCTTCTTTTGCAAGCAGTTTTAAAGCTTATCCCATTAATGGAAATTTCTATTTGAAACACTGAAACTGATAAGTCTCATGACATTTGGTTGTGATAAAAATAAATAAACAACCCAAATAGGAGAAAAGGCCGCAAGAGTAATATGCCTGCCTACACTGGGGAGGACTGCTTCAACCCTGGCTGTCAAGTATTTTTCAAGATATTCATCTACTGATCTTATTGACTCTCCAAAGAGAAAGAAATAATGGGATGTATTTAGGAGAGTCTGGACATATTTTAAAATTTCTAAAGTTAGGGTTTCAGTGGAGAAATAAACATGTGATTTCTTTCAGGTGTATCAGCACCAATTGTTATTCAACCCTGAAATTCTACTTGCTAAGTGTTCCAGTGAACTATTTACATTAGAAAATAATATACTTTACCTTGCAGCCCTCACAGGCATGAACCCCATAGTGGAATCCTGAAGCAACATCTCCACAGACTTTACACAGCAGGACCATGCCATTAAATTCTACAAATAGAAAAAGCAGTATGAAAACTCAATAGAAACATTGGAAAAGGAAACAACACATGCATATTTGCCTTATATTGTTTTTGTTAAGGTTAATTCAAAAGGGATCACTCTCGACAAAAGGGGCAAAATATAGAATTCAATATCCTGTCCCACTAAGGTAGCTATTCTATATGTCTCAAATTCCTTCAACTAATACAAATATTTATATTTAGGGTTCAGTGGTTCATTTAGGATGATGCCATTTTTTCACCCTAGATTCTATGGCCTAATACAGCCTTCCTCAACCTTGTGCTCTCCAGATGTGCTACCATCATCTTCAGTCAGCATGCCCAAATGGGTGCACTAGGTGGGGATGTTGGGAGTTGTAGTTTAGCACACCTAGAGGACACCAGGTTGGGGAAGCCTATGCAGAATGAGCATGTTGCCATCATAGAAATGCCCAACCCCCTCCACTGTCATCATCACAATACTAAGAAAACTTCAGAGCCATTGTCAAAAATTGGCTATCCCTAAATTGCAATCCCCATTTTGCTGCCTTCAACTTGGCTCATGTTTGGATCAGCCAGCTATGTATGTAAGTTTATCATATAAATAATTAGTAATACTTGCTGCACTAACACAAAATTGCTTAGAAAAACACACTGACAGATAAATCTGCTTTGTGTCACAGATCACTAAAATAATGTTAGTATTGCAATGCCAATATGCTGGTGCCAACACAGTAAACATGGTGGCACAAATGTGTAGAGTTCAAATGAGAATTGCTCATTTGTCATATTGTTCATATGAAATTTAACTTTCAAAGCCTGAAGTTTTTTGAAGTCTACATACTAGGACAATCTTTTTACTATCAAACACTCACTGACCAACACACCCACACCCCTCCAAATGTAAAAATAAAATAAAAACTCACTACTGGAAAAAAGTTCCACATAGCAGAAGATTAAAGAACCAACATGAATGAAGATTAACATTATTTGACTGTTAAGCAAAATTAAGGAAAATAATTTCTAATCCTTTGTGTTTATCTGTGTAGGTAACAAGCATGTTGCTACTGATATATTTTTAAAAAACTAGAAATATGCAAAAGCAACTAATGAATCATCAAATCACGATTGAAATAACTTAGAAAAAAGAGATATGGATACACAGGTATGATTAGATAAGACAGGAATGCACTTTGGGAGAACTATTTAATAGCAATTATTAAAATAACTGTGCTCAGATCTGATGCTTCTCATATCCTATTACTTCTGACACCAGTGTAATAAAGTTTAATGCATGTATTTTAAATGTATATTTCACAGCTACTGAGTAAAAAAGCATATAAATCTTATTATATGTTTAACTTAGATGTTTATATACTTAAGAGGATCACTGTTGAGGTGGGTTGTGTTTTTTTTTTAAAAAATCTGATGTTGTGAACATATTATTTATGTAATGTATAGCCTTAGCCCATTGCTCAGTGACAGGGGATATGCGTTGCATGTCTGAGAGGGTCTGAGGTTCAGTCCTCAGGATCTCCAGGTACAAAGCTCAGCCAGCAGGTGATGGGGAAAGACTTCTGATCAGGGATGTCGGAGTAAGCCGGTTTGGGAGTTGAGCTTGGCCTATTTTTGGCAGTTTGGTCTCCAGGATGCCAGCTTGAGGATCCCTGAGCTGGCTCAACTTGGTACATGCTGTCAGGAAAGCTTGTGGATCCCACCCTTTTTTTCTGCAAATCACAATCTGCACAAATGTGGATTTGTTCAAAATTGTGGGTGGGAACTTTTATGGAAATCACAATTTGCACAAAAATGCAGGCATAAATGGTCTTTTACACATGCATTTTTACACAAATTGTGCTATTTACACCTGAAAATTTGTGCAAATCGCAATTTCCGTAAATATTTCCATATAGTGTAAACAAATATACAGTAATTACAGTGTAATTATAGTGTAATTATGGTGTAATTACAAATATAGTGTAATTCCACTATATTACACAAAATCGTGGCTCATGGATAAAAAAAAAGGTCTGGGTTTTTATCGGTCACAAGCAGACCGTGTGGTGGCTCGCCCCACATGCCTGCCTGGCAACCCAAGCAGCATGCAAACAGAATTCAGGGATGTTCATCCATCCCTGCTTCTGACTGAGGCCCTGAAGAGGCAAACCAGAAAGAGAAGACAATGCTGGTGCTCAATAACGGGAGAAATCTTTAATACAGCTCTATGTGTTTCGGAGTAAAACGCCTTCAGGAGGTTGAGAGAAAAAACAGTAACTTACTCTTGAGTAGTTTCTCTGAAAAATTATAGAACAGGTTGGATTCATAAAACAACTTTTTGTCTTGTTTTTATTTTGAAATGGCACCACCACTTTCACCGTTCGAACAAGGACAAGATCCTATCAAAAGCAGGTTGCTGGGGAGATTTTAAAATCTCCAATCTAAAAATGTGTGGATGTTGGGGTTTTTTAAATGTAAGTTATTGGAATTCATAGGTTCCCACTACTGATGGAGTACAGTACTATAAAACTTTACCTACTTTCAGAGCAGTATTTTGCTTGCTATTTACAATAAGGAAAAAGTTTAGTTATTTAAAAGCAACCTTTACACAGCTAGAAATATCTAAGGCTCAAATAGGGAAGACTGCTTTATGAGTTGGATAATATATCCGGGGGTTCTTTTATGATCATGTCTTGACTTCAAACTTACTTGTGGACCACAGGACAACATGGCCTGTTGGCACCACTTTGCACTGTGAGGCAGGAGCTCCAGTTTGCCAGAGGTTGAGTACCAGAGCTACAGTCTATCTAGAAGGAAGGAAGTCAGAGGTTAAGTGCTGAAGGTTAAGTGCTACAGGCTCAAGGCAAAGGATGCCGCCGGGCCTCAGATAAATATCATACTTATTTAGTGTGGACATACAAAGGGTCAATTCAGATGTTCTGTTTACCAGTCATGGTTTGGAGCCTGGGGATTTCGCATGTGGCTTCTTTCTCCCCCCACTCCCTATTATGGTTTGCTATAACCATATGTGCCATTATGTCATAATTGGGACTAAATATGGATAATGTGAACTAGGTTTGAAGAGGATTTCCAAACTCTGGTTTGGGGATCAAACCCAGGTCCGTCCCAGTTTAAACATAACAAAAAACTGCAGAAAAGGAGGAGGAATCCACATGTCAGAGCAAAGGGGAGAAAGAAGCCCTAGGGCCATTCCCAGCCTCCAAACCATAGACTGGAATACTGGGAAACATGATGTCTGAAATGAGCCTAAGTGAAGATAAGGCTACTAAAAAAAGAATACTTACTTGTAAGTCCACTATGACCCTTGGCCAATCCAGTTATGCTTGAATGCTTTGCTTCAATGTGATCATTTAACTGGTCATTCTTTGGTGCTCCATCAGAGCCCTCTCCGCTCTTGCTGTTACAGCTGCCCTCTGAAGAGGAACTGTTTGGTGATGGTGGTACAGGTGAAGAGGAGGACTGGAAACTGCTCTCTGAGCCGTCACTGTGGCATGAGGCAGGGCTAGATGCTGAACTCGAAGAGCTGATGTAAGCAATCACGCCACCTGTGGAAAGAAGAGAGGCATCTATCTTCTACCAGCCTCACAGATCCATACAAGAAGTCAGACACAATCTCCCTCTCTCTCATTTAAATCCTTGCTCCAAACGCCTTTCTTGTTCTCAGAATTGGATCACCATATGTACTGTATTGTCTTGCTTACGGCTTTCAAGTTCACCCATACTTCCTAAAACAAGATGAAGTTTATGAAATTAGCTCAAAGAAGATATGATTGGGAAGAACAAAACGTAAGTATAATTAGCTTTTGTTTCTAAAGTATCAGAAGAAATAGTGTTACTGGATGGACCTGAGAGACAGCAAGAAGTTTCCTTCGTAACGTGTCTATTAGATGGGAAGCCATTAAAATATCCCACAATTGCACTGATAGAAAGGCATTACATAAGTGTACTAAATAAATAATAAGCAACTCTTAGCAACACCAACAGCTTAAAAAGTATTTATTTCACCTATGCCCTTTTCTTCCTCTAAAGCAGCTGACATAACATTTCCAAGCAGCCTCCCATCGCAATCTTGACCAAATTATTCTCAATACATGCTTAGTTTCAGCAGCAGTATGGGCCTTTAGAAACCCACTGGGCATTAAAATGACATGGGCAAAACACATAGCAAAAGGAAGGGAAACATTTCTATTATATTAAGGAAGAAAATCTGGAAGTACTGAAAGAGATTAAGAGCACCATCCTATAGGTTGTGCTCCCAATACACAGAGGGCTTCAAGTTCAGAGCCCTCGGCCTATCCTATGCCCTGCCACCAACCGCCAAGCAGGGCAAGAGGAGGATGGAGGTGATTTCTTTTCCACTCATCTGTTTAAAATACAAAAAGGTGCTAGATGGGCCTCTGAGCCCATCTAGCCGACTTATTTTTCAGTGGGCTGAGAGAGACCTCTTCTCTCTCCTCCCACCACCATGCCCCCTTTTCTCCCTCTTTGACTTCTTTTACAAGGTTGGGACCTCATAAGAGAAGGTTTCTGTGATGGCTAGGAGGGGATGGAGGAGGAAAGTTCCACAACTAGATCTCCTTCTCCATACTCATATCTTTGTCTTTGGGCATTGAGGAGGAAATCCACAGCATCCTACGGTGCCCCAGATGCTGTCTAGGGGGCACAGGATTGCCCTCTTAGGGACAGAACGGTAGTTGTGATGAAGAGGTGCCTTATTAAGGATGGAGATGGAGAGAGAGAGAGAGAGAAACAGGCAGGAAATTCTGGACAAATTTTAATCTACAACAATTTACTGCTACAGTTTTATCTTCCACATTTAAAACAACACTGCAGTGCTTTTATACATCTCTACAATTAACCTAGGAGCACTGCCTCTTGCAATAGACTATGAGTATATTTAAACTTCAAACTTCTATCACTTTTATACTAGTTTATTTATCAAAGCTTCACCCTAAGAATCCTGGAAATTGTAGAGAAGCTCTTGTGTAAGTTCTTTAGCCCCCTTCACAGAAGTACAGTTCTCTGGGTACAGTGAATGACTAAGGCCACAATCCTATGCATGTTTAAACAGAAAAAAAACCTCCTACAACTGGCTGGGGGATGTTGGGAGCTGTAGGGCTTTTCTTTAAGCATGTATAGGATTGCACTTTAAGACTGTGACGCAGATACACCCTAAAAGGGTAAATTTTTCACAAGCACCTAAATAACTTAGGCTGCAATTCTCACAGAACTTACTATAGAGTAGTCCCATTGATGGTCATAGAACAATCTCGAAGCAAGTTGTTTGATAATTGTGGCCTTCAGTGTCTACACCCCCCACCTCAGTGGGATGCAGGTTCCCCAAGTAACTTAAGTGCTTTTGAAATTTTTACCTGATATTCTACCTTGCAAAATAGAGTGAATGCTTTAGAGCCTTGAGACAGCATCTTCTTTCATAAATGGAAAGGAGAGAGTTTGCTGAGCAAGATCCCCTTTTCCAGGTGACAACTCCTTAGAACAAATAAAAACTTTTTAAAATATGCCTGTTGAAAACTGACGCTTCTCATCTCAAAAGATGTCATATTTCAAAATCAATTTACATATTTTACAGCTTACTAAAATGTAATTTATTTTATTGGGATTTCCTCTTATGCCCCATACACTTTCACTTGTATTAGTGTATAACAGTCATTTATGTCTTTTCACTGACTGGTAAAATTTACAAAACCCGCAAATTACATTTTCTCCTTTGCTATAGGAATATGTTTCTCAATTCATAAGTCAAAGGAGACTTATTTTAATTCTAATATGAAAAAAGACAGTAGCATTCTGTCCTAGATTACCCTGTTGTGACTTAACAATAAATAGTTCCTAGAACACTTACTGATGCTATGTCAATTTGTTCACTCCAATATTTAGCACCAAAAGGTAGATACTAAGGATTGATATGCACCCACCCCACAGCCACGATCATGGAAGCTTCTCTTAAAAAAAATAAAAATAAAAAAACCCTCCTTAAAGCAACAGGCACCACATAGTGAGCAGCTAATGTACAACAGCTCATAATGCAGATTGGACCCATTCTCCAGGTAACTGCAGAGGTTTGGGGGTGCATTTGCTGTGGCACAAAGAAAAAAATCACCTCAATTCCTATAGTACTGCACATGGACAGCCACCATGTGGCATTTGTTAGGAGTAAACCAGCTGCAAGGCTGCAATTCTGAACACACTTACTTGAAATCAATGACATGGGCATGTAATTGAATTTAACTGGTTTTGTCTTAATGCCTCTGTCACAGTTTTCAAGAACCTATTCAATTCAGGTTTTTACAGCACTTAACAGAGACATTAATAGGAAGAATATAGGGGAAGGTAAAAAATATATTTTAAGGGGACAAGTTCTCTTTTGCATTCGTGAGCTGCTAGGGAAACAGTGCTCTGCGATAGGAAGAAGGCAGTTTTTCAAAGAGGCACTTGCTCGCTCCTACCTCCTGAAGTGTCACTTATGACCGAAAGAAAACAAATCCCTAGGAAAACCCATTTAGGAACTACCAGTGCTTCTATGTAAGCTGGAAGTATGCTGCACGATTTCAATGGGCCTGACTCCCAAGTAAATATGGATAGGATCACAGACTAAGGCACAATCCTCAGGCATATGTCCCATTAAGTTCAGTAGTGCTCACTCACAGGTAAGTATGTACAGGATTGCAGCCTAAATCTCCCACTGACACTAAGGGATCTTTCAAGTTTTAGTTTTTTTGTTTTTTTTTAAATCCTCTCAGTGGGAGAGTAGCTTCAAATTTCTTTAGTAAAGCCACCCTACTCCTTGTGGTTTTATTGAAGTAATCATTTACAAATCCCTGGAACACAGTCCTAACCTGTTCACTTATATGCAGTGTTTGTTCAAGACCACATGTTTACCATGGGAAATTTCTAATTCATAAGCAATCCCATCAGCTCCAGTGAAGGAAGTGGAATCAGACCACAATCAAAATGACATTCCAATAACAGACAGTAAGAATGAAAATGCAGAGGCAGAATGGAGAATGAGAATATGGGTGTTCTAGTAATGCATTACCGTACCTTTGTGCCAAATATGAAGTAGAATTTCAGACAAATAAGTGGCCATTTCCATTAACATAGGAAATGTTATTTCTTTAAAAAAAAAAGAATATAAAAAACATTTATTCTATGTTTTCTATAGATATGGTACTTTCCTCCCTACTTGTCTTTATTTTTATTTTTTTTAAAAGCTAACTGTATGCATATCCTTTTGTTAATTTCCCTGGCTATTTCACAAAAATGTATCAAGATCTCACCACCCACATTTTTCCATTCTGCATCATTCACTGGTGTGACATGGGTGCACTGGATAGACATCCAGAGGGAGAGGCGTGTAAGAAATAAATGTATTATTATTATCTGCAGTTGTGGCCGTACTTTAAAAATCCACCACCACCATCCTGAATACTATGTTTGAGATCCAAAGAATGTACACATAGTTCTGCATACCCAGGGGACATGGGTTTTGCAGTTCTTCAAAAGCAACCCACCCACCCACACAAAACAAAGGGCTTTTCGAATGCTAAGGCATAGGAAGATCTGCTGTTCAAAGAAAAAAAATCTAACACCCCACCAAGTATGCCTAAAGTCTGTGGATCTCAGTCCTTACGAATGGGAAGTGCACAAACATTTGTACCACGACACAAGGGGCTAAATTAAAATCCAGTGAAACATCATATTTTCATGCAGCCCAAACATAATACTTTGAGTTCATGTTTCATGGTTGCTTCTAGCATCATATTCCAACATAGTGCCTAATAGAACAATGCAGAAATGTATGTGCAACATGCAGAAATGTAAGCGTGTATAGATCTTTTTAACACAAGCTGACTTGGAAACTTGAGGTAACACATGAGTTAACGGTGGCTATTTATTCTTAACCTGATCTACAGAAGTAGGCACATGTGAAAATCAGATACATATTTGTTTGGATGAACATTCAATTGCGCAATCCAACTGTGGTTCTCACTGAATCACACCACATTGCTTTCAATGGGATGCACATTTGAACATGCAAATCTATATCCACATTCTAGCATAATTAGTCATGTGCAAGTACTGCATTACACATGACAAGTGTACTTTAGCCAAGTACTTTGGCAGGAAGTCATTATGTAACTTACTAACACAGACTCAATGTTAATTTTGTAGGGAATTTTAAAAACATATGAACACTTGTAAATGTATTCAGTGAGGCATGCACAGAAGTTTAACCACCTGTGCATAAAGAACAGTTTAAATAATTGGAAGCATCTGGTAGGAATAAAAGGACAATTTCACAATGGAGGAATTAAACAGTGCAATTGTCCAAGGATCTATATTGGGACTAGTGATATTTGACATTCATAAATGATCTTGCTGACACTTAATTATTCGGGGTGAAAACACAGACTATAATAACTCTAAAAGGATCTGTCCAAATTAGGAGAATGGGCAACAAAATAGTAATTGAGGTTTGCTATGATTTACACTGAGGCAAAGAGTCCCAACTTCATATGTACACTGAGAGGATCTTAACTGCCTGCAACCAGAGTTTAAGGGTCATTGTAGACAGCTCAACGGAAATGTCATCTTAATTTGCAGCATGCAAAGAAAGGCAAATAACTTATCAGGCTTTGTTAGAAACAGGTGTGGAAATAAAATGGCCAGTATCATTATGCTTTTACATTATGCATTCTCCCCACCCCTCTGTTTCCTTGTGTCTATTTTTAGATTGTAAGCCCCTTGAGATAGGAAGTGTCAAACCTGTTCTTTGTAAAATATCATATGTATAAATAATGTAGTATAAATAACAATATTAATCTATGACGTGGCTGCTTTTGGAATACTGTGTATGTTCCTAGTTGCCTAACCTCAAACGGATGTCAGAGTAGAAAATGTGCTGAAAAGGATAACCAGAATAATTATGTCACTTTCCTTAAAGGGAAATTAAAAAGGATTTAGGTCTTTTTAGTTCAGAAAAGATGGCCAAGGCAGAACATTAAACAATTATGGTTGGTGTGGAGGAAGCAGATGACCCCATTTCTCTCTCCCCCTCATATAATAAGACAGCTCAGGATCACCTAATGAAATTAATTGGCAGTAAATCCAGGCCAAACGAAAGTACATTCTTCACACAACACATAACAAATGGGACTTGCTGTCAAAAGATGTCATTATGGCTACTGGCATTGGTGGCCTTAAAAAAATTAGACGAATTCATGGATAGTCTACCAGCTAACCATAGCAGTTAAATGAAAGCCCCATATCTCAAGGCAGAATGTCTCTGAATACCACTTGTTGGGGTTGAGGACAGACAATGGGGTGAGGGGGACAGAGATTGAGGGGGGGGAGCCGTTGCCTTCCTCTCCTGTTGGAAGGGTCCCAAAAAAGATACAACTGATGACTACTGGAAACTCTTCATCTGACCCAGCAACTTGCTTCCTATGTTCTTATACCCCACCCCCACCAAGATCCAGACCTGTCTACTTTTATGTTCTCTTAAAATGTGTTTTTGAGTGAAAATATTTGTTGTTATTGGCCTTCCATATATACTAGACTCTTTAAATCCTTTTCAAGTCAAGATAACTCCCTGTAATTCAGCTTCATTCATTTTCACAAAGCTGCACACACTGTTATATAACTAGCCTCTATTATGTCCCATTAAACTTGCTGGTTCATTCAAATTTAAAGATTTGGGAAGGTTGAGTTTGGGAATGTCCATCCCCTCCCCATTTCAGTTTCCTGGAGAGGCAGAGAAAGAACCACTCCCTCCACAATGCTTCACTTGTTCATAAAGCATAACATTATTATAATCCTCTGGTAAACTACCCAACATCCGTTGTTATGTAATTCTCTCTGGAATCTGTGCATGTTGTACCATCTGACTGCCATCTATTTCATGAACTCAAGTCATCAAGGAAGATTATTCTGCAACCCTCCTCCAACCTGTTACATTTCTTTCAAGTGTCACAGTCTGCTGTACATGTGACTTGAGAGCCAGATGGTTTGATTCAAGTCACATGGGGTGTACACACACAGCACCACTGGATGTCAGAGTCACGCAAATAACAAGCAGTGATTTCCATCCTATATTCACTGAGCAGCTGCCAGGATAAATGACTGAAGTGAGGTGCTCCTAAGGCCACTGAAAATTAATTTAAGAGCTTCTATTAGATCTACACTAAGCAGGATATAACACTTTGAAAACGTTTTGAAGACTTTATTGGGAGTGCGTCCTGGACTCCAACAATTGTCACTACTGTTATAAACCGTTTTAAAGCAGTAGTGTAGATCCTGCCCAAATTATAAAGCTACAAAATCTCACACGTTTGCTTGGGAGAAAACCCCACAAACGCAGTAGGACTTATTTCCAAGTAAATATACAAAGCATCAGGCTGCCCTTTACTGGACAGTAACAGTGCAGTCCTGTGTATGTCTACTCAGAAGTAAGTCCAATTCAATTCAGTGGAGCTTATTCCAAGGTAAGTGGGACTGCAGTCTAGGCCACTTATTCAAAGGTGTGCTGCCACGTGAGTTTCTCTCTTTCTCCAGCCAATCATTTCCATCAAGTCTCCCATCCCTCCAGTACATCTGTCCTCGGAACTCCTCATATCGGCTGGGAAAGAGCGAATCACCATTTTTCAGCAGGAGGCGGGGAAGGAAAAGAAAGTGCAGGGGCTGAGAAAAGGCAACACGAGCGGGCGTAGCTCAATGCGACGTCTGCCTCGCCCGTCCCCACGTGTCCCTCGCTTGTCAGTCCCCTGGATACAGGTCACCAAAACAACAGCCTCCTGCCGGCTTCACGTGTCCGCACACGCGGTCTCCCAGCGAGGCCGCCCCGGCCCTATTATGTAAGCCAGGCGTCACAGCCACGCAGGGCCAATGCGCGCGTACGCAGAGCCGAACGTAAACAAAAGGCGCACATGGCTCAGCCGGCGAGTCCATGTGAGATGGCGGGCAGGAACCAGCCCGGGAGTGGAAGAGCGACAACGGGAGACGCCGTCGTCGTGACGGGTGGAGAAAGGAGTCCCAGAGTGCCGGCTGAGAAAGCGCCGGATCCCCCTCCGCCCCAAAGAATCCCCATCCTCTCTCGCCCCTCTCCCTCACGCTACGCGCCACTGCTGTGCCTCGGATGGGCTGACAGCTGCGTCCTGGAAGCCCCCAGACACTGGTGCCGACCCTCCGGTTCCGGACCTCACATTCTCCTACCATCGGCGTCACGCCCCAGTCTCCAAGCCGCGCCCTTGCTTTGCCCCATCGCAAACTCACTCGCTGGTTCCCTTTCTTTCTCTACCCTTCCTCGCTCGTGGGAACCACAGAGCTTGTTTTGTAAGCCACGCGGGATTACCGTGGGTTACTTCAGTGGCAAAGTTGCAGAAACTAGCGGGGTGCCTTGTGACACTAGAGTCAAGAGGCTCTGGCATAAGGGGCCGCCCTTTCAAGCGAGGGAAGGGGGTGCTGCTTCCCTCATTCCAACAATAACAACGGTATCCATTTACCTGCATTGAGCTCCATGGCGTCCCCCTTCTTTTCCAAGATACGGGCCGCGATTCTCCAAGCCGGATAGGGTGGGTCGGCGGGAGTAGGACTGAGGAGGCCAGCAAGTCTTGCGGCTGGTCCCCGCGACAGCCTCCTGAACTGCCTTAATAAACCCACCCCGGTGCCTCTCCTGACAGCCTTCAAGGGCTGCTGGGGCGCCTCCTTACGGGTCCCGTTCCTGCGCCTCCTGTCTCTGGTGTGTGTGTGTGTGTGTGCGCGCGCGCGCGTGTGTGTAAAAAGCCACTGCGGCAGCTGTCCTTGTGGGAGGTGCGGCCGCCGGCCACCCGCCTGCCCGCCTTATGCGTGGATGTGCCTCGTGTGTGGAGCGGGAGGAAGCGAAGCAGTGGCGGGTGCAGCAGCAGTAGTAGCGGCCGAGGCTTCCTGGCGAAGTTTCTTGCTGAGCTGGCTCCTGTTAGGGCTGCTGGTGCCGCTTTCTCCGCCCCCTTACAACACCAGGAGGAGGAGAGTCAGCGGGAGTGCGGCACTGACCCACGTGCCTCACCTCCACCATCTCCGCCCCCTCCTTTACCTGCGCCCCGCCGCAGCCCTGCTCGCTCCGCCTCTCTTGCTGCCTCCCGGGCTTCTTTCACCCAGTGACACACTTTCTGGAGAGCGCAGACAGAGCTGCCCTCACGTGTAACCCCGCGTGGTGAGATAGACACGCGTCTCAGGGTGAAGCAGACAGGCAGGCTGATGAGCCCTCCTCCTCCAAAATGCCTGCGCCCCAAGATCGCCAGGTTCTACACATCATCCTTCTTCAATTTCAGATTCAAGAGAAGATTCCTTATTAAACTGGCGTGATGGTGGTGACTTTTTTTCTTCATGTATTCTGGTGGTCGAAGAGGGCAGTCAATCTTCATCTGCATTAGTAGTTTGGAGTTTGCGATCCTCCTCGGGGCTCCTTTGCCTTTATCAGCTTTATTACATGCAGAGGTGAAACTTGCCTTCTTATAATCCTCCCATCTTTCCCCTTCACCCATGAGCAGGCATCCAAAGCACAGGAAAAGCCCGCCTTAAATGTGGTTGCGATTGATTAGGCACTATTCTTATTTATTATTATATTTATATCCCGCCTTTCCTCTAAGTTGCTCAAGGCAGCATACATGGTTTCTTCTCTATATCCTCACAACAACCCTGTGAGATAAGTTAGGCTAGTAACGAGTGATTGGCCCAAGATCACCCAGTGAGATTTATCGCTGAATGGGGATTTGTATCTGCGTCCTAGGGCTTTTTTAAACAAGCAATTTTTAACAGGCTCTAGTTTCTGACCCTGAAGAGAACGGAGTTTAACTTTTAACCCACTGTGTTCACAATTTGAATCACTGGTGATAGACCCAGTGTTGTTCTAATCTGAGGACAACTAATTACCTTGTAATTTCTAGTACAAGCATTTCTTGTCCATACAGTAACTGCAATTGATACTATGAGTGAAGGATGACATAATTCTTAACTAGATACCACTCTACCTGTTAATGTTGTAAAAATGATTGATAGGATATTTTGTAACCGCAGTAAGAGGTCCAATGTTTCCATATGGAACATTATTTGAAGTAAAGTGTGGGAGGATCTGGCTTTGGCAAGTCACTGCTTTAAGCAGTGGTGCAGTAAATTTTGAAGTGCTGTTCCCCATAGTCACACACAAAAAAATGCAGGCAGCTGTGTTGATGTCTCTGTGCATGTGTGTATATTACAGTTTCCCACCCCCTATGTTGGACAACTCCACCAGCATTTTGGATTATTAGTGATGCTGGCTGGAGTTGATAATCGTTCCAAAATATATTAAGGGTATCAAGGCTGCTGTATTATATGCCTTTTGTAAAGCTAGTGGGTCTTAATTACCATTCAAGCCTCTCCAAAATACTTTGCAGCAGGGAGTGGCAGATGATGTCATTGACCATGCTAATCAAAAAAGTCCCAGGGCTTTGACCCTGAGACTCTGGTTCCACTTCATCACTGACTTTAAAATTCCCATCATATGGGCACTAGATATGGATCAACTCAAGATATAACTCAATCTCAAAACTCACACATGTATCAAATACTACGTTTCTTTGACAAAGCAAAACATCCCTAAGTTCAAATGTACATGTATGTGTGCCCAAGATTCCTACATTACTGTATCCTATGTTAATCCATAAAGTGCAGAGAAAACATGTTTGATATTTGCTTTGGTTATATATTCACTTGGACCCTAACTTCTTATATCAACAATGATTTACTTCGGAAGAGGTGTGCGTTTGTTGGTGGCATTCAGCCAGTAATTTTTGCAAACAAGGACATTTCCTCTAGTGCTGTGAACAAAAAGGCTTTGACGGCTTCAAGCACATTTGCTAGATATGTAATGTCTGAGCATGAAGCAGTTTTTGGGAAATAATTATGTTTCTCTACCACAAACAAAACTGTTCCAATCTGTAGTCCATGAAGGCTAGTCCAGGGTATGCAACCTTTTTGGCCATGGGCACTTTTGGCAATTTAAGGTACCCTAACCACAAAAAAGCTACTGGAGGCATGGCAAAGAAGCAACATTCCCAAAGGCCGAATAGAAGGCAGAGGTTTAGTGTGTAGGGGTCAGACAACTCCTTTGAACTGTAATAGAGATATATTAAATCCACCCCTTTAATTTTCCCAACTGTGACAACTTAATGCCTAAAATTGCTGAGAAGCCAGTGTTGCTGGTTTGAGGTAGGAAGAGCACAGTAAGGATCTTTTAAGATGCCACCTGCAATGTAAGTATCAGGAATGGGCAAGTTTAATAAAACTAGATCCAAAACATAGGATCTGACAAGGATGACCAACTTTGTTTTGTTTTTGAGGCTTCAATCTGTATCCTCATACCTGGGAATAAGCCCCACTGAACTCAATGGGATTTACTTCTGAGAAGACATATACAGAATTGCACATTAAGTGAACTTTTTCAAGTTACACAAAAGGAGAATCAGAAAATGGCTCTAGAACATCTTTGACCCAATATTTACTTCCTCTTCAGATCAGCTAAAATCTAGCTGCTAAATAAACATCTTGACTTCCAGATGTTGTCAGAACACAACTCCATTGGCTATGTTGGCCAGTCCAACATCTGGAGGGCCACATGTTCCTCACTAGTTTAGTACAATATGCTTAGTGGAGACATTTTGCAGTGATTCTGTTTGGCCAAAGCTTGAGAATGGGTTTGAACCAAGTCCTCCCATATCTACTCACTAGGAATGATTGGAGTTGCGGTCCAATACAACTGCAAGGCACTTTTAATATTGACTGCAAGATACAGAATAGCAGGGTATGCAAACACTGACTGGTAAAACTGGTAAAAGCAAGGAGTCAAGACTTCAAGATGCTTCTGTGGACCAGAACCTTTACAGTTCTGAATCCACCTGCAGCTCATTCTCTGTCATTCATCAGGTTGGCATAGCTTAGAACTGGGACTTTCTCATCAATTACTAGGAGTCTTGAGAGCCTGCAGAGCAACAGAAGGGCCATTTTTCAGGGTTGGCATCTTTACCAGGCAGACCCAGAGTCCATCTGTACTCTATCGCCTTCTGTGATTATCCAGAAACATGGTCATTCTGGCAAGACCTAGGAGAGACTGCCATACAAATCAATGTATTCCTAATCCACCAATGTATACCTAATATCTTACACTGTATCTTTGAGATGGATTTTTATTGCTCTAAACAATCATGGCAGAAATTAAATAGAACCTACAGAAACATATAGGGGCAGCTGATGAGCTGAAAATGCTTTACCTCTCTTTACCATAGCTGTGAACAAAGAATTCTGCTACGATAAATATGACTTTCATTGTCAAGAGCGTTCCTATACTTTCTTCATATCGCTGCCCGTATAATTGGCAAAATACAATAGCACATTTTATACTGCGATCAAGTGGTCAGATGACCATACCTCTTCTATAAATTCAACAGTCTTCCAAAAACATGCATCAATGCAGGATAAACATGATCACACCATAAGGCTAGAGAACTACAAGGGACTACCCTACAGTGTAGTAAGAAAGTAATTAATAGGCCAAGGTCTAATACAAGTGTTGGATGATTCTTGTCATCCAATTTTAATTTTATCTAATTCCAAAAAAATTGCCTACAACACTTAAAATATATATTATAATTTAGTTGTCGTATATTAATGTTTTAGACTTCTTCCCAAATTTGCAATTAAGATGGGAATCATGCCAGCCACCATTATTATGCTATACATAAAATAAGCCAAAAAAACCCCAGTACATCTCTGTTGCATCTAGTTGCCACATATATCATAATGCTCAAGTGATTAAAAAAAGCAACTAGTTATGTGAAAGTAACTTTAAAATTTTCAATTACAGGGTTGCCAATCTAAGCCAATGAAAACACAATACAGTGGAAATGTAAAGCCTTTGCCTTGACTTTATTATGAGAAATTTATAACCAAAAGGATCAGCGGTAACGGTGAAGCTGCAAGGTGTTGCGTCGTCTCCAGGCAGCACGGCGTGAACCACCAATTGTATGATGGAACTTGTGGCCCTTGCCAAGACCACGGCTCTTCCTGCCAGCAGAGGTTAGGCCACGCATCTCTCTGTGTTTGTGAACTGGCTTGGTGATCCATTGGGTATCTGGGTTGCGCCTGACAGCTTTGTGGAAAGGGTCAACCAAGATGACTTCAAAGAACTTGTATGTGGAATCTTCACCCACCCAGTAAGAGTTCAATACTCTCAGGGCTCCACAGTGGCGACCAGCACGCTCCTTAATGAAAAGACAGAGCTCACGTAAGCACGCATACAAGAGAAGAACTGGAATCTGGAAGAGTGCCAGGTATCCACTAAACAAACTGAAAAGCTTCATTCAAAGGAAATGGAATACTTAATCATGACATTTTAAAACTGCCAAAGACTTTTCTGTAGAGAAACTTTCTTTACAGCGATGGGACTGAACAAGTATTTTATCTTTTAAACTTCCAGATCATGATCAGTTAGCACTACCATATTGAAACAGACCACTGCAAAAGGCTTTATTAGTTGGGATGTAGCAAAGAAATAGGGTCAGCAATATGTACGATGCATACCTGAAGAACATGGAAAACAACTAGCACATACGTCTAGTTAACAGTAATTGAACATCTGCCCACCAAGGAAAGTTCCCATGCTATTTTTGATCCATCCAGTTTTGACTGCAAATACAAAATGAGCTATTGCTATCACCTTTGTGCTATGTAGCTTCTCCTTTCACTATTTCTGCTTTTGAATTTCTATACATGCCCAATTTTATTTAGAGCAGAGACAGTTCTTTGCCTCCCTAGAGGGGAAGTTAAAATCATCGTGCATTACAATATCCTTCAAAGCAAAATATTTCACAATGCATGCTTCGTAAAACATTACCCTGTCACTGTTTTCCAATTCATCAATATTAAGCTGACTTTTGGAAATTGGGTACCCTTCTAATTTGGTATGAATTAAAGGAGACACAAAGATACACCAAAAAACCAATAAAAAAACCAGATTTGAACAACGGCAAGTTTCAGTGTGAACAAGTCCCGTGATTCTTACTCTATGAACAAGAAGGCAACTGTTTAGGTACTAGTGTACCTAAACAACATGGGACCAAGCTACCTGAGAGAGCACCTTCTCCCTTACCAACCTCCCTGGTCACTGAGATTGTCAGAGGTCATGCTCCTGGTGGTTCCACATGGAGAAGAGCCTTCACCAGGAGAAGAGCTTTCAGTGTGGTGGCCCACTTTCAGTGGAACTCCCTGCCCTGGAGGTCAGATGGGCCAACACTGACAGCCAAGATTTTTATTGGCATTCTGGGTGTGTATGTGTGTGTTTTAGTACAATAATGCTGTTTTAATTTTTGTATCTTTTACTGTTTGAATTCATATGTTCAATCTTCTGGAATCTGTTTCATATATGCAACGGTACATAAATCTTGTAAATAAATAAAGTGTGCATTATAAAAAGCTGACAAGCATGACAAGAGATACCCACCTCTGCTACAGACTGCAGGCTCCGAGCAAATTTCAGCTGGTTGACACCATGATGCACAGGTTTACCATAAGTAGCACCCTTAGGGACTGGACGTTTACGACCACCACGGCGAACACGGATGCGGTAGATGACGTAACCTATGACACAGATAAACGTTAAAATGCTAACAACATTTAGGATTTCCCAGCAGAAATTTAGTATTCATTCTTTGATATTCTAGCAGACATTCTTCCTGATATTGCATAAATAATCTATTTAGAAAAAACAAGCCTTCATCCAATTATTGGAGTACCTCATGTTTTTACATAATCTATATAACACATCTGAGGTTGAAGCATGCAAAAAAGCAGGAAATGTTTACATTGTGTGAACGCAAACAGAAATAGGAAGACTTGCTGTCACAGGACATGCTTAGACGACGTCAAACACCTTGACATTATGGAGGTGCTCTTACAGTATCCTTGCCTGCAGGATGGCTTGCAAATTTAGCTATATTGCTTTTAGGGCTAATAAATTTTACAAGCACTGCAAAGTAGTAGGGATTCTTGCACATTCAACTGTATTTGCTCAGTACCATCAGAGACATGCCCCCTAAGCCAAGAATAGACAACCTGCTGCCCTCCAGATGTTTTGGACTACAACTCCCATAAACCTCAACCAGTGTAGCCAATCACCAGGCATTATGCAAATTGTAGTCCAAAGGACCTACACCAAGCAAATAACCAAATGCACAGACCAAGTTCACTTTTGCTACAATCCTTAATTTGCAGTTACCTTGCTTAGCTTTATATCCCAGCCTGCGAGCTTTGTCTGGTCTGGTGGGGCGGGGAGCTCGATGGAGAGCAGATAACTGGCGATATTGCCAGCAACGGACACGCAAGAGGAAGCGCATTACATCGGACTGTTTCTTCCTCCATAGTTCTTGAATATACTTGTAGGCACCCATTCTGGCTTATCTGCTAAAAGAGATGCATGTTTACATCAGGTTGCATTTCTCTACATATATACTAACATGAACTCCCAGAAAAGGAACAAGCAACAACTTATAATTATAAAGTACAGCTCTTAAAATATTTGATTAATAAACCTCAGGTATCTCTATCCCCACTGTGCAATTGATAAACATTTGTTTTCGATTTTTCCAAAATATATCATAAACCCATAGGATGAGAATTATTATTCTTTAAACATCTATTTTTCTAATAATGCTCTGTTAAGGGAGCATAAACCCATATAGACCATGTTAAATGTATTTCCATAGAAAAATACAGTTGCCATTTTAAAATCAAAGTGAATGGGAATGTGAAAAAGTCTATCAAAAGTAAGGATTTGCATTGTTCCATTGACAGGAGAGCCAGCATGGAGTACTGTATATTGAAATACAACCCATAAGATATAAAAGACAAAAACACTATGACACATTCTCTGTCAACACTGTATTCTCATATATATATATATATATATATATATATATATATATATTTCCTGTGACATATGATAAATAAATACTGGAAAGAACATATTGCCATGTTCTTATGGCAACTCTACTACACAAGTTGCAAGTCTCAGTTTCCCAAACTAGTGGAAGCCCTGCCAATAAATATTGCAGTAATCAAATGTTGTTCTTGTTCTCAAGACCTGAAACCTAAAAAAGACCAGCAAATCGTTTAGGAAATGTAGCCATGTCACAACTACTCTTTTACAGTTTACTTATTCTGACCACAAATGTGCATCCTAGCTATTTCCATGAGCTCCAATTTGTTTTAACAGGCCATCAGAAGCTGCTTTATACCAGACCAGATTATTTGCCCTTTTAGATTGGTATTTACTCTGACTGGCAGGAGCTCTGCAGGGTTACAAGAAAGGCATTTCACCATCATCTGCTACTTCCAGGATAGGCAACCTAATACCCTTCAGATGCTTTGGACTACAGCTCCCATCAACCACAAACAGCATAGACTACAGCTAGAGATTATGGGAGTTACAGTTCCAAACATTTGCACGGTATCAGATTACCTACCCTGAGATAGCAGGTGATGGGGAAAGGCCTTACCTGTGACCCTGCAGAGCTACTGACAACCAGAGTAAATAGTCGCCTAGACGGGGAGAAAAAACCTGGTTCTTTTAACTGGAGTTGCCAGAGACTGAATCTGGGATCTTTTGCGTGCAAAGCATGTGCTCGGTCACAGAATTATGGTCTACTCTAAAGCAAGCAAAGCGCAGTGAGAAAGGCCTCCACGCCAAATGAAAAACGTCCCAGTAAAGCAAGCAAGCGAATCCCTCTCTGTGCATTTTTCCTTCTCCCTCCGGTCGGCTCCTTCAAATCATTTTCGTTAAGACTGTCTCGCTTGGTAATTGAAGGCCCAAGACACGCCACCCTCCCAACCGGCCACCCCAGAATTAAAGCTTCTCGCTCCTGCATAGCCGAGAAAACCCACCCGACCTCTCTCCCCGACTTCCCCCCGCGAGGCAGCGCCCCAACCAGATCCCGGGAGACCTCCCGAATTTAGGATGGCGACGGATTAAACCGCCAAGAGCAACCAACCCACGAAACTTACCTGGCGGCGCCCAGAGCCGGAAAGGAAGAGGCCTGCCACCCAAAATCCTTTGCGTCAGGGAGCTCTGACGTCCGGAGAGGAAGAGGCTGTGCCCAGATGGCTGCTGGGAAATGTAGTTTAGTATACCACGTGTCTCAGGAGGCTCCGGGATCGACAGTGGTGGAGAGAACGCTGAAAGAACCCCGCCTTCTTCCCCAGAAGGTGAACAGCGTGAGCTTAATTTCTCACGTGAGAACTGCCGGCCTTAGGTTTCCCTAAAAGTCATGTTATTTGACCTTGGTAACACTTCTCCTTAACAGCAGAGGTAGATTACTTTTCTATATCTTTTAAGAGATGTGCTCTCAGCACACGCTCAGAAGCACTCCCCCCCCTTTTTTTTTAACTATTTCGCGTATTTCAGATTTGGCAGTGAAAACAGGTGTCGTATACAAGCAGGGCCGGTGCCAGACTATTTTGCGCCCTAGGCAAGGTGAACTACTTGCACCTCCCCCCCCCCCCCCAAATAGCCAACTTCGATTCAGCTGTTCAAGAAGGGTTTCTGAACTAATATTTTCCTTTTATTGAATTTTTTCTTAAAACACAATATGTGTATAAAACTGTGACCCTAAGACTACCTCAGGCTGTGAGGAGCTAGTTTCGTGTCTTTTTGGTCAGCATTCAGCTCTTAATTAAAATTAAACTTGGACTCCATCCCAGAATCGGACGTTTATTGTGGGTTAGAAGGGAGAGGAAAAGGGGATAAGCAGCAGCCGCTTTCCTTTTTATACTTTAAAATCAAGGTGATTGGAGGATTATCTTCTATTTGAATATTCTGATCTTTCTCCAAGGAAGGGTAGGGTGACCATATGAAAAGGAGGACAGGGCTCCTGTATCTTTAACAGTTGCATAGAAAAGGGAATTTCTGCAGGAGTTATTTCTCACAACAGCCCTATGAGGTAGGCATAGTGCAACTGACATGTGGTCATTTGGTAAGTTTTGTGGACGGTGGTCCAGCACCCTGCTTCTTTCACGGAATTTACCCCAGCGTCCAGATATCATTGTCCTTGAATTGTAACCCTCCTGTCCATCCGTCCCCCACTTTCATCTTTTCTCGTAAAGCAGAAAATTTGTTTACAAAAAAATTATGCAATGCCTTCTCATTTGGAGTGCTAGGAGTACTCCGTCTGGAATAATCCAGTTTCCTTGGTCCGACTGCAACAATGTATGTGCTTTCTATGGAGTAGATAAAATACTGGATTTCTGCCACTTTCATCCATCGCTTATGAATGAAGAGGGAATTCTAATTAGCTTTTGGAGTGATTATAGGAACAACGGATGTTAGCCCCTTCAGTTTGATTAATCTGGTGTAAAAGAGTAATAAATAATACGATTCTTCATAAATGGCATTGGAATAGTCTTTGAAAAGTTTCTGCCTGTCACCTTGCAAAAGTAAATCTTAAGGTCCAAGGAATTTTGCAAATGTAGTGTATCTAGTCCTTTTGAATCAAAAGGTTGTTTGACGTGCTCAATTCTAGGTTCATGAAATCTCCTCTGGCTGACACCTCCATGAGGCTACTGGTGCACATGTATGCACGCATGCACACACATTTCTAAAACTTTAGAAATAAGCAGGACCCCCTATTGTTTTGGGGAAGGGATGTAGCTCAGTAGTAGAGCAGATACTTTGCATGCAGATGTTTCCAGGTACAATCACTGGCATCACCATATAGTACAGGGAAAGGTTCCTGACTGCAACTCTAGAGAGCTGCTGCCAATCAGTATAGCCCAGTCTTCCCCAGCCTGGTGCCCTCCAGATAGTAAATCTGTTAGTAGGCTTCACTTTGTGATAGCTTTTCCATTTTGACCTCTCATCAACATCATTTGGACAGACTCTATTTGGCCCAGTTTAACAGCGTGACAGGAGATGGGGAAAGGCTTCAAAGTGGTGGTTTGTGGAATGGCTTCCGTGGGGAAGACAGCCATTTTGGAACAAATTCTCTATGGTAATCACTGTGTCGGTAAGAGCTTTTCTTCTGTGTCTTCTAAAAAGAGTTACTATAAGACTATGTTCTGTTTTATTTAATAATGAATCTAATAAATTAAAATAAATGTTTTCAGGATGTTTTAATCATGTATGCTATGTTTTAAATCAGTTTTTAATGTGTTTTATATTACTGTTGTTCCCTACCTCGATCCAAGTGGAGAGGCGGGTAAGAAATAAATTATTATTGTTATTATTATTAAAATGATTGTGGTAGTACCTATGAAATAGTTTATTTATTTATTTATATCCTGCCTTTCTACCAAAAAAATGCAACTCAAGGCAGCTTACAGAACCAATTAAAATTGATCAAAATAATAAAACAACGGAATAAAGTACAAGAAAAATGTAACTGTTTTAAAAAGTCTTATTAAAAACAGCACCCAAGCCACCAGACCCACTTACAGGCTAAAGCCTTCTTAAATAAAGTGGTCTTTGCTTTATTTAGAGTTCTTTCATTGTTCATTTACATTGGGTAATGAACCAAGTTGGTTTTGCTTGTCAAGGCATATTTAGAAGTTTCAGTCATGGAAGAGAGTTTGGTTGTGCCAGATAGTTCCTAATCTTTGCTGTGTGCCATATATCTGTCAGGGAGTCTCTTTAGAATAGATGAGGAGGAAACTGTGAGAATTTTAGGACGCAATCCTATGTAGATTTTGACAGAAAAAAGTCTAAACTTGGAGTTGCAGTTTTTTTCTGGCTAAACAAGCATAGGATTGCACCTTTAGGCTCAATTTTGCCTCTCGTCTAAGCCTCCGAGCATTTGGGTTTCCTGCCTTCAGGAACAAGCCAGCTTGTGGGAAACAGGCATGGTAGAATGAGAAAGAATAGAGCACCCTCCCTTTGGTTCTGCCATGGTAGACTTTCTCCTTCTTTTCCGTAAATGCCTGTGCTGTACTTTCACTGACCTTGGAGTGGTCTGGAGTACGTCCCCAGCCATTTCTCTTAGCCCAAGCCTTTCCTTTTCCCATATAAATGAATAGCTTAGATTCACTCCTAGTAGGAAAAAAAGTGGGTTGTATTTGAGGACACAGTTGGAGCAGGGACAAGAGCTGTACCCCTGACTTTGAGTAGCTACATTAAGGAACCGTATAGCTGTTGGAGGGAGAGGGGAGTCTTTTTACCAGGACCACAAAGAGTCCTCACACTGGGACCACAGGGTACATAGCACAATTTATTTATTATTTAAAACATTTTTGGCTGCTTGTTAATTTTAGGGTGTGTTTTTTTCCTTTTGAAAATAAATAGGTGCCGAATGCCACTCGACAATCGAAGACATTTATGTGGCTTTGGCTGAAACGGACCGAGGAGTAAAGGAACAGTTACGTCTGTACGACACCAGGGGGTTGGACGGAGGAGAGGAGTTCCCCAAGCATTACTTCGCTGTCGCAGACGGCTTTGTGCTAATATATGCCGTGAATAGCCTGGAATCCTTCGAGAGAGTTGACTGGCTCAAAAAGGAGATAGACAAATGTAGAGACAAAAAGGAGGTAAAAGCCCCCTCCTTTTAATTCTTCAGCTGTGTTTGAAAGTTTATAATGATAACATGACAAATGAGTTTTGTTATCTAAAGTAGATTCCCCAGACTACTTAGTAAAGTGTATATGAGGGAGGGCAATTTGTGGTTCCTCAGATATTTTGGCCTACAACTCCCATGATCCCTCACCATTGGCTATCCTGGCTGGGGCTGATGGAAGTTGTAGCCCAAACCATATGGAGGGCCATAAGTTGCTCACCCATGCTGTAGATAATACAGTTTTGCATGTGTCAGAGAATTAGGAGGATGGAGATGAGAGAAAGGGCAGTGCCTCCACTGTGGATAATCTCTCTGAAAAAGCAGTAAAGAAGTTGCGTGATTTGGGTTACATGCATGCACGATTGGACTTCTGCTTGCACAGTGAGACTTGCCCTTCCTCACTTCTTGCCTGCATCCCCTACCCACCCCATCTGCTCTGGATTGTGGGTGCACGGGGGCTGCAGGGGGAGAACAACATCTTTCCACCAATGCATTCTTTCTGCTCTTCCCTTGCACTTTTTTTTAGTCTTTCTGTGTTTCTTATGCTTTTTGCAGAAGGTGTTCATGTACCTGCTTTCCAAAGGGTAACTGCAGAGCTGAGAGTGAAACTCTCATGTTAACAGGGCCCAGTGTGAACTACACTGTTTGAAAAGAGCTGCTGTAAAAGAGTCTGAAAATCCACTGAATCAACGGCAGCACGTTTCATTCTGGTGTTCATGCTCAGTTACCTGATTATTATTTTATGGATTTCGTTTAGCTTCCTTTGGAAAGAAAGGGGCAGGTAGAAATTACAATAAGAGTAATACTAAGTGCAGTAATGGACAAAGAATTTAGGGGGAAATAATTTAGGCTGCAATCCTATGCACATTTACCTGGGAGTAAGTCCCATTGAACTCAGTGGGGCTTTTTTCTGAGTAGACAGGTATAGGATCACAATGTTAATGTGTTTCACTGTGGCTACTAAATCTGTTCACAGGGGAAATGGCTTCAGTGTTTGCTAATAGAATACTGTAGCCCAGCAAGCTGGATGATATCACCTACTACAGGGCGCTGTGGATTTTCCGGCAATAAAATATATATATATATATATATATATTGAGGCCCTAATGGTCTCTTAACTAAGTGCCTCTAACAAAAAAGAAAGCACTCATATGGGGCCATTTAAAGTAAGTGTACATGCGGCTGCGATTATATGGTGTTAGCTGTTGGCTGAGCGAGTTCTTTCGTAATACATAGGGCTTGTTGGCTGTATTGATCAATGCCACGGAAGATGAGAGCCTTCCCTGTCTTTCATTGACTGCAATGTAACGATAATACATTCTTATGTAAGGATGCACTGGGGCTGGCCTTTGTGTCTCATGAGCTTGTATAAAGAGGATGTGGGTTCCTGACATTCTGTAAATGGGACCTGCTAGCAATGGGGCAGGATAGTTTATTTCATAGCATAGTTGACTTGAAAAACAGCTGGCAAGATTCCTAGAGTTGTAGGCCTGGTTTGCATGTAATGACAACCAGACCATGGGTGGAGTAGGGATTGTCTTTGAAGAGAAATCATGGTTTGTTGTTGGGTTGTGAACTCTGGGTTGTTTGTGATTAACAACCCATAGTTATACCATAGTGCAGGGTTTGCATGTAACTCCAACCCAGAGTTCAACAACAAACCATGATTCAAAGATAACCCATACTTAACCTGTTCTCTGGGTTGTTGTTATGTGCAAACCCTGTCGTAGAATTGCAGACCATTCAGTTTAATCCCGCATCTAGTCTCCCCACTTCTCCTTAGTCTATGCAATCCTAATAGAAAGAGGGGTTAGGATTTATTATGCTACATCAGACTGTAAAGAGATGGTGGTGGTGTGGGGGATCACATTTTTAAACACTTCCCCAGGGTAGAACCTACTATTAGGCAGAATGAAGCAGGTGGCTCAGGCAACAGAACCTGGGAGTTGTGAAAGGTCAGCATATGCTGTTACTCTATTTTGTTTTGCCTGGGATGGGGAGAGGTGTGTTTGAGATTTTTTTTCCAGATGCCAAAGTAACTTGGCTGTCTTTGGGTTCTATGCACCTTGTCTTGTGGTTGTTTTGGTACTGGTAGCACCATTTGCTGCTGTGTCTCAGGCAGCAAAATACCCTGGGATGGCCCTATGTTAAAAACAATGTGCTGCTTTCTATTTGCATGAAGTTTTTCCCCTAAACATGGGAGAGCATTCAAAAGTGGGATCTACAGCCTGTAATCCAAATTAGCACATTCCATTCCTTGACTTTGTACTATTATTCCTGCCTCATTCTATTAGGTGTGTAGACCTAACCTTGGTGAAAAAGTGTGATATAGATTTAACAGATAGTACATAGGAACAGAGGGGAGGATGGCTTGTGGATGGAAGGAAAGCTATGCATGGAATGGCAAGTTTTTTTAAAAAGGGAACAAATCTACAGCCGGAGCGAGGAACTGGTACCATCACTCCTGGCCATTGGGCATGCAGGCTGGGGGCTGATGGGCATTAAATTCTGAAAACTTCTTCAGTTGGATCCAATTATATTCATAGAGTAGACCCACTGAAATCAATGGGACTAACATTAGTCATGGCTAACTGAGTCCATTGATCTCAGTGGGTCTACTTTAAGTATGATTGAAACTGGAGCCAACTCTTGGAGGGACACTGGTCCTTTAATTCTGATCTACGCGGCCATGTAATTTCTCCAGAATCAGTTGCCCCTAATTTAGCTGGGGGCATATGCATGCAGAAACAGGGTGAGGAACCATACTTGCCCAAGCGTGCTAGCTATGCATGGGGTTCCTACCACCTATACATGGCCCTGGTCAGGATGACGGCACGGACCACCTGAACTGAGCCTTCCCTGCAGTTCCCTCTTTGTGGAATGGTGGCATCGCTGGCTACCTCACCACTGTTATGCATGGGCAGCCCCTGGCTTGGGGTGGGCAGTATGATCTCTGCAGGCCCCATGTGTGCCACACCGACCCCCAGTACCTTCCCCATCGTTGTGCTGCTGAAACTTCCATTCTGTAGGACAGCAGGGGTGCAGCCTGTTGGGAGGGGGAAGCTGGAAATGAACCTCAGAAGACCCACCCCCGCCCAATGTTACCTGCCCCTGCCTTAGCTGCTGCTGCTGCACATATTTGTAAACTGGATCAGGGCGAGTGCCTGTCATGAACAGAATGTGAAAAGGAAAGACAAGGGCAAGAGGCTGTTATTAAAACATTAGCAACGCCTTTGTTTACTACTAAATTTATTTCCTAATCTGATTGTATAATCAGTTGTCATAGCAATGCTGACTGTTCATGATCCAGCTCCCTAATTTACCAATGTGCATTGCATCGAGGAACCGGAACCTCACGACACCTATCCTGCAGGCATGTCATTAGCGGATCCATCTGGCTGCACAGAAAAGCGCTGTGGCACTTCTCTCCTCCTGGTTCTGTCGAGGCAGAGGGGAAATCGCTTTCTCATTGATTTAGTTTTCATGAAGGCCATTTGAAAGCAGCTGAATTCAAGTCAGGTTTCTCAGGCGGCACAATAAAGAGGGAGAAGGATCACAAGGACCCCTTAAGCAGCAACCTCGGTTTCCTATGGTTCGAAATCAAAAAGCCACACCTCAAAGTCAAATTCTGCCAGTGCGTGTTGGGCCATGGAACTAGGCAAATACTGTTAAATCAGCTGCGTTTTGATAGGCACAATCGCTGTTGCGCACCCAAAATAGAGCCATGCATCCTGGTTTGGATCTAGGTTCTCTTATACCCATGGGAGCTTTGCCTGAGTGGCGCTTTGCCCAGAATGCTCCCATGGGTGGAAAGGGGGGAGGCAATCTTTGCAGATTCCCCCCTCCCTTTATAGCCTCTACCACAGACTCTCCCTCTAGACAAGATTGGGTTTGGGGACTGCAGTGGGAGGAGGGAATCGATGAAGATCGCCTCTTGCTCCGTTCTGTCAGCCGAAATGTGCCTCTGGATCAGAAGCCTTCTCTGGGCTGGAAGGACAACTGTGGAGCCAACCACCCTGAATACTATGTATTAGATCCAGACGTAGTCATACCAATTGCAAATTCAAGGATGGGAAGGGCAATACGATAAGCAGGATGAAAGAGCAGTTCTCACAACAACCCACAAAGGATGTGAAAAGTGAACAACTCTATTACGTGGTCAGTTTGAAGCTCTTCCCAAATCCTTGGTACTTTTCTTGCCGTGAAGGAGGAGGTTGAACAAATCCGTAGCCACATCTTCTGACTGATTTTGTAAACGTGGGCAGAGGCCATATCGTAATGACGTATAAATCTCGGTGCTGAGGTGTATCATCTCTTTGGCAGAGGGCATCAAAGGGCACCATTTGTCCATCGCTCTTCAGAATGCAAGAATGACTAAGAATGCTGCAACTGCCCTCTTAGCACTGCTGAGTTCTCCCCTTGTTCCATTTTTGTAGAAAAGGGGATTTTAAAAGATACTGAAATGTTGACTTTCCTGTCTTGCGTTCTGGAGTATAGGAAGTTGCAGGTACCAGGGCTTTTGTGGGGGGGAGCAGAGGCCGGGGGGGGGGGGGAGACGGGGAGGAAGAAGACCAGTTAGAACAAAAGATGTTCCCATATGTACCTTCAGAGATCATTGAGTCTGGTACAAATGTGGGTGAGTGATTCCCGAGTGGGAGATATTTATTTATTTTATTTATTTATTTCATTTCTATACCGCCCAATAGCCGAAGCTCTCTGGGCGGTTCACAAAAATTAAAACCATGAGAAGCATAATAAAACAACCAACAAAAGCACAACCAGGATAAAACCACACAGCAAAAATTAATATAGGTTAAAATATGAGATTAAAACAGCAGAGTTTAAATTTAAGTTAAGTTAGGTGTTAAAATACTGAGAAAATAAAAAGGTCTTCAGCTGGCGATGAAAGGAAAACAATGTAGGCGTCAAGCGAACCTCTCCACATTGCCTGTTCCAGGTGGGGTTGCACCCCCTCTGAAAGATCAGGTCCGTAGTTTGGGGGTACTCTTAGACCCATCTCTGTTGCTTGAGGCTCAAGTGGCTGTGGCGGCTCAGAGTGCCTTTTATCAGCTTCCGCTGCTTTGTCAACTACGGCCTCTCCTGGACATGGATAGCTTGGCCACGGTGGTACAGGCATTGGAAACCTCAAGATTGGATTACTGCAATGCGCTGTATGTGGGGCTGCCCTTAAAGCTGCTCTGGAAGCTGGATCTAGTCCAGAATGCTGCAGCTCGGCTGTTGTCTGGAGCTTCCCCTTTCCAGCATGTAAGTCCTTTGCTGAGGGAACTGCACTGGCTGCCCATTTGCTACCGGGCCAGGTTTAAGGTTCTTGTACTTGTGTACAAAGCCCTAAACAACTTGGGACCAGGATACTGGAGAGAGTGCCTTCTCCCCTACCAACCTGCCTGGTCACTGAGGTCATCCGAGGACATGCTGCTGGTGGTTCCACATAGACCTATCCTCCGATTGGAGTCCACCAGTGGAAGAGCCTTCAGTGTGGTGGCCCCCTTCCTCTGGAATTCCCTGCCTCTGGAGGTCAGGCAGGCACCAACTTTGTATTCCTTTCAGCGCCTCCTGAAAACGTCATTGTTTCAGGAAGCCTTTCCTTAACAACCAGCCATGGTTCATTTTTCTTTTTGCTTTTTAAAAAAATCTATTTTAAGGTGTTTTATTCTGTTTTTATTTTATTTTTTCTTGTACACCGCTCTGAAATTTTGAATGGGAAGCGGTATATAAATGTTGTAAATAAATAAATAAATGGCCAACTGAGTAAACTTAACCTTACCTAACAAGTTTCAAGTCCTACATAACATGTCTAGCAGTGAAGTTGCATGTCATGTCATAAAGAACAAACAGCCCTTTTCAGGAATGCTCTGATGCAAAGGAAGCTAGTTCAAGTGCGTTTAAATGTACACCAGCCCAAGACTGAAGAAAATAATACACTTGCTTGTCAGGTAACAGAAATGTTTAGCAGCACAACCCTCTGATTCACTTGAAGCCCTATCTCTAATGGGGCTTAGTGCGTTTAAATCAGACTGCCAGTCATAAGCTTAAATGCATTTACCAGACAATGGGGCTGTTTAGACAACATGCTAACCCACAGTTCACCAAACAACCCACGATTTAAAATAACAACACTCAAAACACTGAGTGTGGGTTAGTGTGTTGTATGGACAGATGGGCTGATATCTGAGTAATCATGCGTCGGACAGTGCTGTAAGATGTAGATTAATTTCCAGTTATATTATGTCAACTGCAACGTCTAAGCCGGGGATGCAGAACCTCTTTCAGTTTGTAGGCTGCATTCAATTTCAGAGAGGCTCACGGGGGGGGGGGGGGAGGGGGGAGTTTGCATTCCTGGATGTAAACAAAGGCAAATGGAGTGGGACCAGAAACACCAGCCTATTGTAGCTTAATGCTCCTACTGTCAGCAACAGCCTTTAGGAGCATTTCAGCCTTTCAGAATGTGGGAAGAACTGCACAGAAGTTGGGGAACTACCAAATGACCAGGGGTTGGGGAAAGGTGCAGACCTGAGGTTCTGCACTCTTGATCTAAGTTGTCTTTTGTAAACGATGTAGTAGTAAACTGTGTGTTGTAGCCAATGTTTGCCTCACTTAAGTCACATTCATTTCAATGGTTCTGCCCTATGTAGGTCTATCATTGGATGCAAAACCTTATATACCGACACTAGCTTGGGTGAACTTGGTAGTCTCCATCTTCCTAAGGAAAGGAATGTGGGCTGTTTTCTGAAAGGGGCAAAGGCGAGAGCACCTTAGATAGCTCCTTTAGAGTTTTGACTGGTTCTAACTGAAAACCAGAGTGGATTCACCGCTGCACTGACATCAGAGCCACCAGCCTCCACTGCAGATATTGTACATTTAAGAGAAAAGGAACCAACTCCTACGACAGCCTTGCCCAACCTGGGGCCCTGGGGAGGTCTTGGGTTACAGCATGAAGATGATGGGAGTTGTAATCCAACACATCTGGAGGGCACTGCGTTGGTGAAGGTTGCCTTGCAACCTTAAGACAAAAGAGGAGTTTCTGCAAAGTGGAGACAGTAAAGCAAATGGGGAAGAGGAGGGGGAAAACAGGTAAGACAGAGCCGAAGAATGCTAGTAAAAGGGAGATGTGGGCAAAGGGAGCTATGAAAAACAAGCAGAAGGGAAGGTGAAACTGAGAAAGAAGCAAAGCAGAGCGAAGAGGTTCATAGTAACCTAAAAGAGAATAAACTAATGACTTTGCCATGGAAAGACAAATAGAAAGATGTGAGCTTCAAATCAGCCAGGAGCAGCCTTAATAGCAGACTGTTTCAAACCAGAACTTTTGAGCCTCCATCCAGTGCAGAGATGAACACACATAAACCATTTGGCCACCTAACTCTGTGCTGGGTTTGGCCGTCTGAATAATCCTGTAGCTTGCAGCAACATCCCTACATCATGTTTTGGAGAAGAGTAAGAATGGTATTTAAGTCATTTAATGTACTTATCTGGGGGTTACTGATTGCTGTTTACTGATGGGCTTGCGGTCGCTTGTGGTATTTTCCAAATGATGGCCGGTATGATTCAAAGAATACTTTAGCACAGTCAGCCTTAGTCTAGGGCTTAGAAAGAAAGGCTCCTTGAGACATTGGGTTAGATCCAGACTGAGTCATATTTAGAGCCAGAGCCATCAAAATAATTGGGACTTAAGTCACACTTATTTAAGTAGATTCTGCTCTAAGTCTCTAAGTCTGGATCCAACTCGTACGATTGGACAAAATGTGACATTTAAAATGCTGTCAAAGAATCAAGACACTAAGGTAGCTAGAGAGGCATTCCTTCTCCCCATTGGTTTGTTGAGCTTGACACAATCTCCTTGGAATGGTGGCAGGTCTCCAGGGTGGGGGTGGTATACCTCTCCAATCCCTGTCCGCAAAATCCCAGGATTGGAACCTGGGGATAAACCATGTGCTTTACCTGTCAGCCTCTCCCCACTTCTCTGATGGATCGTTTCTTTCCTTTCAGGGCTCAGTTGTTGTCCTAGGCAATAAAACAGACCTCTTGGAGGAGAGGCAGGTGGAGGCTGAAGTAGCACAGCAATGGGCCAAACTTGAAAAGGTGAAGCTGTGGGAAGTGACAACGACGGACCCAAAGACACTGATGGAGCCCTTCACAGTATTGGCAAGCAAACTCTCTCAGTCCCAGAACAAATCGGCATTTCCTTTGCCCGGACGGAGGACCAAAGGCAATAATGATGATAGCTAAAAAGAATACCTCTTCTGCCAGGGAGGAGAGCCTTGAATTGCCTTCTCCTTCGGCTGTTCCTTTTGCACTTCAGGGTTTGGCTTTGATGGTTGATGTTCGTAAACTCCTGCATGGAGATTCCCTTGGTTGTTTCTTAAGCCATTGAATAGCCTGGGCTATCCAAGGTGAGAATGGCTTTGAAAGTGTCTACATAAAAGCATTGAAGTGGTCACAGTGACTTGTGTTTAATGAGATATTAGTAAGGGGGTAAGTGCTACAGCGCACTGCGGGAAAGGCTGGGTATTTCAAAATGGGGACACCTAGGGCTAAAGCAGACAATTTTAAATCTACAAATCTAAATCTGTGGGCATGGCTAGACGGGGCAATATTCCGGGGATTGTCCCTGTGCATCATGACACAGAGGGGATCCCGGGAGCAGGTTGGGATGATCCCTGCATTTCCCCCAGATATGGTCTTACACATTTTTCTCTCTTTTTCCCCATGGTCCCAAGACTGTGGGACGTGTGGGCAGCCATTCTGGTATAGTCTCGGCTCCTCATGAGTAAATGCGGGGAACCGGGCACGGATCTGTGCCCATTGGGGGGCGGGGGGAGCAGGGCTTTTTAAAAAAAACACCACCACCTACCTTTGCGCTGGTGTGCTCCAACTCCTATTTCTTAAAAAAAAAAAGAAAAGGCAGGTGCGACGTTCTTTTCTTCCTGGGACGTTGTGTGCTGCGTATAGACGGATCTCGCGATCATCATATTGTGAGAGCATCCCCCTCGTCTAGCCATGCCGTGTCTCAGAGCTAAAACCCTTTTTCTCTTCATGTTTACTTTAGAGTAGATGCAGGGAACTATTCTGCATTCGACCCCTAGTGTCTTTGTGGGGGTGCATGGGGGGGGCTTTTAAGAACTGGACTGGGCCCCCTGTATTGACTGTATAATAAAAATGAAGGGGGGGGAGATGTATTGGATTCCAAATTCAGCAACTTTCATTTTAAAAAAGCAACCCTGATGACCGTAAAGGTAGGCTAGAAAGTGTGTGGCCAACACCTGGGGAAACCTTAGAAACTGAGCTGCAGTGGGGTTGAAGTGGTAAACTTTGAAGTGCAGATGCTCATCATGACAGTCTCCACAGCCAAATACCCCAAGGAGAGTGCAACAATTCAGGCAGCTGCATTGAACCAAATCCCCAAAGCACTTCTAGTTTTCATATTCTAGGAGTGGGTCTTGCGTAATGGATCTTAATTGCCCATTCAAGTCCAAGCCACCCCAATTTACAAGAAGGAACAATGGGATTTTGGCTGGGAAAATTAATTTCCCTTCCAGCTACTGTGAGGATCACAGCTAAGCTCAGAGGAAACAGTTCCGAAAGAGGCGACAGACAGCGGCCCTGTTCAGACAACACGCTAAACCATGCCGCTTAACCACAAATGGATTAACCATTTTGTGGTTAAGCGGCATGGTTTAGCGTGTTGTCTGAACAGGGCCAGTGTTAGTCTCCCTGCAGGCCCTGCCTCCACTACACCACTGGTTCAAGGAAGTCTGCACTTCCTGGGCTGGGAGGAAGACATTTAAGGAAATAGCAGTGCTTGCTATATTTTGAAAATAGCCATCTTCTTTCAGACCTCAATGCAGCCGCTCAGAATGTTTGTATAAGGCTACATAGCATTGTCTATAAATACAACATAGCTTTCCGAATCATTTACCTGAGATACTTTGTCTGTATATTGCAGTGAAGAACACCCCCTCTTCTACACTAGTGAAACCTTTCTTCTGAGTGTGGTTTCTTACGTAGCAAAACCAGAATGAACCACAAACAAGAGGGAGATATCAGCAGGCTTGGGGGATCCCCAAGGTTTCCAGAAATTGTCATTGTTTTAGGAGAAGAAGAATAAGGAGCTTAAAACACCTTAAATGAGGAGTGAACATGCTCAGTGGGCATGGAATACGGAATGATGGCCGGTGGGAAGAAGTGGAAAAACCAGGGGGAGGGGGAATGGGGTATCCTCAAAAAGGGCATGGCTGGCTGGAACCCAGGATTCTCCACCCTGCAGCATTTTGTTGCTGGACCTACTTGTTTGTTCTGAAATACACAATGTAGAATAAAGGGAACAGATTTTCACGAGGTATGGCCCAAAGCTACTAGGCGATCGACCCCACTGTAGTTTGGATTAGATACTTTAGTAAATGGCTTCTCTCACTTTGGGGAACACAAGGTAGAAAAAGAGCAACAGTAAAAAATAAATGAATCATAAATGGTCCATTTATAAGCAGCCTTTCAGTACAAGACTCCTGGAACCGCATACCATTTTAAATACTAACAAGCTCAATACAATTCCATATAAAATATTGAAATATTAAAAGCTCTAAAGCAACAGTCATGAAACCCAGCAGAGCTGTAAAAAACACTGAAGGTAACTGAAAAACATGCTGGAATGTCTAGGCAAATAGAGTCTTTGCCTGGTGCTAAAATGTTAAAGGTGGCATCACACAAACTTCTCTGGAGAGAGCATTCCATATATGGAGCACTTCGACCATGAACGTCTTTTCCTAAATCGACACCTGCCTAATTTCAGATGGCACCTCCACTGGCGAATAAAGGATTTGCACAGGCCCATGTGGAAAAAATGGTCTCTCAATTAGCCAGGTCTCAAGCCATTTAGCATTTTATAAGTAACACCCGGCACTTCAAATATCACAAATAATAAACAGACCAGCAGCCAATGCAGTTGCTTAAGAACCAGAAGTGTTTTCTATAGTATGTCCCAGCTGGTAACCTACTCAGTCTATTTTGTATTAACTGAAGTTTCCAGGAAGTCTTCAAAGGCAGCTCCACATAGAGCACAGTGCAGTAGTCCAGTCAAGATGTTAACTTGTGCCCAGATTCCTTCGGTAGAGAAGACTGCCATATTGCTTTTGTATCGTGTTTCATTCACAAACCTCAACACTGCACTGTCCCCTCTTGTCAGAATATATTTACAGCTATTTCAACAAGACGAAAGAGAGGTGTATTTTTTTGTACATATTTTTTATTAGCACAGTAACAAATGCAGGCTTAGGTAGCCCACAACATACAACCAATCCACTGAGTGACTCCTATTCCACGCCTTACAGTTAAACAGCTTAAGGTATTTCACTACAGGTTGCCCTAAGTCCCAATTCAAACCTTTATTTTCACAAAGGTAACTTGGCATAGAAAAATGAATACATGAACTACTTCCCCTATTCTAGGTGAGGCAACACATAGCCACACCACCATATTTCATATTGATGAGATGGCAGTCTTTTAAAAGGATCTGTTAAATACCAAACTCTCCCACCTCCCATGGGGGAAAAAATATTCCCGACATCTTTTTACAAAATAAAATCAAACTAAAAACAAAAACAACCCACACACATAGCGAGTCTTCTTGAAAGAACTTTTACATAAATGCCAAATATATGTACCTGTACAAAATTAAGCTGTTTTAATCTTTTACCTATCACAAGTAACCAAACACCCTTTCCCGCCCCTTCCAATTGTCAAAGTAGTTTACATTCTTCTTGGTGCTATTATCAGAGCTACTATTGCTGAACTAATGACAGCCTTAAAATATGCTATTCCCCATTCTAGCTGTCTACTGTAGCAAGATACCTTAAGTTACAACAACAAAATCTTAGGAAATAAAAGACTGAATAAAATCTGTTATAGAAATACCCTACTCTTTATCAGTTTCTCCCCTTCCCTGACCCACCCCTTCAAAATCATAAGCAGCTCTTTCCATCACAGATGATTCAATGCAAGGTTTTGACAAAAATCCAGTTTATGTAGCGTATCTCTTGGTCCACTGTCTGGCCATTCTGTCATGCTCTGCTCTGTTAGTCATGTACTGAGTAGCAATACTTCCAACAAGGGGGTCAGCTGCAAATAAACAAATTCCAGTAAATTATAGGAAATGCAAGGTAAGAGGTGACATTTAATAAGGACTCCTAAAACAGCAATTCAGTGACTGAACTAACTGTTCATTTCGGCCTAATCTACACCAAGCAGGATATTGCACTATGAAAATGGTATGAAAGCAGTATATAAAAGGCAGGAGCCACACTACTGGTTTATAGTGGTACTGAAGTGCACTGACAACTGCTGGGGCCCATTGACACAAACCATATACCATTTTCATAGTGCTATATCCTGCTTGGTGTAGATTAGGCCTTAGTCTCAATTTTAGATTAAAATTAGATCCCCCCCACCCCTCTTAGGACACTTGTCTCTTTTCTTCCATGTACATTTACTTAGGTATAAGATTTACTAAAATACAGAGCTTGCTTCTGAGTAAACAAATGTAAGGCTGGACCATTAGTGTTTCTCCAGATATGGCACACTTTGGTCAGTATTTTTTTTTTTTTAAAAAAAAAGAGCACTGCCTTCAAAACCAAGACTCTTCTGATTATATTATGCATTTATCTCAAAAGAGGGTTTTGGGGGTTCCTTTGCAGCTTGTTAGGCTGCAAATCAATGGTGCAGAACCTCAGGCCTGTGGAACAAATCTGGCCCTCCAAATCTGAAATTGTTATAATCTCTATGCCACTTTTCTTTTGGGGGGGGGGGAAATCAAAAGCATTAACTATGTAACTTTTCTGCAGCTATAACCATGTCTGATGCTTGTCAAGCACTGCTAAGAACTGCTTGAAGAAAGAAGATCTGCAATTCTGACAAAAAATCCAGATGTGTACACAGGGAGTACCCCCCAAAAAACCCACCCGAAGCTTCCATGAAAGGCAAATGTCACACTGGAAAAGGCAATGATGACTTTCATAGAAGCAACCTAAGGCTGCAACCCTCAGTCATGAAACATTATCTGTGGGTGCATTTCTATCTCATGAATTTCGTGAACTTGAATGTTTTGTGCTCTTTCACTTACCTATTTATTTAAAAAGATAAATTAAAAAGCAAACCAAAAACCTATTCACCAAGATACTCTTCATTTTTGCAACTGATGTGAATTCAATGCCTTAAGTTTGGCATTCTAACAGCTGTAAATTCTGACTTACTGGAATATAAATTTTGTGATTGTTTTGTTGTTTTCCTGGTAGTATACAGCTCTGACACACATTTGCCCAGGCTTTTCCTGTAGCGTGTTTAGAAAACAGAGCCTTGTCAAGAGGCAACGACAACAGCGACAGTGCAATATATGGAGTCCAAAGATGTTCCCAGGACCAAAAAGCTAGGCTGGAGAAGGAGGTTGGCCAGTGGCTCATGGGGCGGTGGGAGAGGCAGTAAAGCCCTATATACCACTGTTGCCGGGGAACATGGGTGGCAGGGTGCTGCTGTTGCACTCGTGTCCAGCTTGTGGGTCCCTGGCCGTCAGCTGGTTGGCCACTGTGTAAACAGAGCGCTGGACTAGATGGACCCTTGGTGTGACCCAACATCTCTCTTCTTATGAAAATCCAGAGGGTTATGAGGGAACAGCAGTGGTTGGTGATATGGCAAGACTCATGGGGAAAGGAAGTGCACTATTGAGAACCAGGTGCAGCAAAGGTTGTAGCTCTTCAGTGATACGGAATTTTTTGCACATGGTTTTGAGCATAGGAACGCTTAACACATTTTTTTTTAAAAAAGTTATTCTTTCAGAAAGAAAAGGGACTTTGCCTGTAGCCACTGAAGCCCAGGTGTCTTGCTCTTAGGACATACATCTAGACAGCAGCCGAGTTCCCAAGCTGATACTGGGAAAGCATACTGGAAAGAGGCAGCTAGTTTCCTTATATGAGCCATTCATGTATTTGTCACCAGAAGCAAGCCATGCTGCATCAAACCAGGATGAAACGTCCACAATGCTCCCATACAATTAACGTTGCAGGAGGTTGTGGGCTCTCTAACATTAGAGGCATTCAAAAGGCAGCTGGACAACCATCTGTCAGGGATGCTTTAGAGTGGATTCCTGCATTGAGCAGGGGGTTGGACTCGATGGCCTTGTAGGCCCCTTCCAACTCTGCGATTCTATGATAAGGGTTAGCAAGGGACTAGTGCAGATTGAAGCCTTGCAACCAAACCTCTCTGTGACAGATGCTGTCCCCCCATCCCCCCACCCCGGGTTTCAGAAGCCTTACCAGGGTTGCAGTCTGTGAGAAGTGAGCAGATTGAGAGAAGAACTTTAGAAATGGTTAATGCTGGACTCCAGTTGTCTTTTAAGATGTCCAGGCAGATCACTCCTTGGCTGTTAATGTTACAGTGATAGATTCTTGTTCGAAAGGTAACCTACAAGAAAAAAAAAACGAACATAAAGAAATGGTAATAGCCTCCTCAACTCCAAAATGACCCAGTCATAAGTGGCTTCTGTCTGGGATTTTTCAGACAGGCCCTCTGGCACATCTCACATTAGAAATTAAACACCAAGTTTGTCCAAGCTTGTCTACAGATTATAATTATCATGTTGCCTTCTAGTTGTTGTCAGCCATGGGGCAGCATTCATTTTGTCTGGGCTATGACAACTTTCAGTGCTTCAAAAAACAAATCCATGTTCTACAGCCAAAGCTACAACCAACTTTTTGAAAGTTTCCTTTTCTTATTTGATTTGGCATTTGAATCCTGGTATGTGTAATTAGATAACATAAAGGGACACAAAGAATTAAATAAAAATAAAAATAAAAATAAATAATTACATAAAAATATAAAATTCTACTTTATGCTGAAGGTATAATTGCATTCTACTCATGCAAAAAGGCCTAATTTATGTATACCTCATTTGCTCAATTACAAAATGTGAAGCTCTGTCTACTGGAGCAAATCAGAATTATTAGGTCTGGATACAACATGCTCATTGAAGTAATTATTCTAATTAGTCCTTTTTGATTGTCTAAAGATAAAATTAAATATCTGGGTATGCATTAAGATAAGGTTCAGACTATCTTAACTAAAATAAAAACATAGTTGAAGCATAACCAGTTCTCAGATGTTAAGTTATGTGGTTGAGTGAATAGAATTAAAATGAATGTTTTACTATATTTGATTTATATTTTAAAGGAACTGCCACTCGTTATCTCAACTAATTATTTCCACCAAATTAACTTGATATTATGCTCCTTTTGTGGTCTGAAAAAGACCTTAGAATTTCATTTTAGAATTTCTAAAATGCAGCTGCCTATATAGCAGAGGTGGATTTCATTTTCTGCCTATCTATCATTCTCTGTCCATGTCCCGAGCACTAGGATGGAGGCTCTTTGAACAGCCTCAGGCAAGATGAATCTCACTTGAGCTCTCTCATATGCACCCACTTATGAGCAAAACTACTTTTAAGTTCTAAGAGTATTTTGGGGCGGGGGAATGATGCTTCCCTTTGAATACTGTAACAGCAAGAACTAAATGGAGGACACTGGGTGATCCATTAAAATTTGCCCCTTGTTCACACTAAAAATCACCATTCTCATTTATTCCAGTGTTATAAATGGAAAGTTATCCTTAAGCATGGATTGTCAGGCAATTTCACTCTCCTACAGTTATGGAATTCATAAGACTTCTCTTTCAGTAACTTACAAAACGAAATATGTGTTGCCCAAAAATATCTCTTAAAAGATGTGTTTGGACTAGAAATGGGAGACCCAGTGATTTCTGAGCTAGCGAAGATTCTCTCCAAAATTCACTTTGAAGCTCATTTTGGCTCACTCCCATTTTTATTTTCAACCTGTTTTTGGCTTGTTTGAATGGGAGAAGTGAGCCTTTCTGTGCATATTTTTCAAAATGCACACTTCCCCCCATCAGCGAAAGTGCATTTTTTTTTAAAAAAAAGAGCATTTCAAGGTGCACATTTAATTTTTTTTTAAAAAAAACACTTCAATTGTGATAGCAAATTCAGGGATTTGCAAACATGTCTCGGGGGGGGGGAAAGCAAATTGGACATGTTCTCAGGATTGGTGGACAGAAACAATATTTTCATACATCCCTCATTTGAACCCAAAGTGTGTACAATCTCTGAAATACCTAAAGTGGTTAATATTTTGTACCATCTCTGAAATGTCTAAAATGGTTAATATTTTAATATCCATTCTCTCCAATACCTCCCCCCCACCCCCACAGTTCACTGCCACTTAATGGAGACTATGATTTGGATCCTATATGCTTAGCATGGACTGCAGAATCAAGGCATACCAAACTCCCAGTATACAGAACTGAAATTCCTCCATGCTCCATATCAGATTTGGAAACTCAGTACATTTCTGAATAGGTCAAACTAAACTAATCCTGATAGCTTTGTTGCTAGAAATATTGAAAGTTAGAGGCTACTTATATACACATATTTGGAGCTGTAAGGTAATTAGTAGCTTTTGGAAAGATGTCAAATGACCTCTTTGAAGAAACAACCGCACACTAGGCAGTCTGTGACTTCCTTGATTCATTTGGTGCTTGGATACATTCACCAAACGGCTTGAACTATTTAGTGATTAGTTACGTGACTGGTTATACAGGCATGGAAATCCCCCTCTCCCTATATTGATGATATGGCACCAATATAGGCTTTTCTTCTTCTTCTTACCGTAGCCTCTGTGCTACGGTAAAGCGAATTTAGGAGAAGAAGCTGGAGGAGAATGTGTACACCTGCCATACCCACACTTTGCACAACATATTTTAGTTTATTCCTAAACTTCTACAATTGGTGTCTCCAGAGCAAGCAACATATACAAAGGCAATCTTTACTCATATTTAATTGCCTTTCTGGGGTACTTAGACTAGAATATTGTTGGAAAAGAGCAACTGATGTGACCCTGATACTCTGACTTGTTGCTCAGCTGACACACAAAATCACCCCCCCCATGCCCCATTAATCTCTCCTGCATGGTATGTGACACTGTCCTGCTTCCCCCATCTCTGGCATTTCCTTTATCAGCTCACTTTTGCTCATTGTGGGGTGAGTGACATATGGAGCAATATCTGAAACCTGCATCATTTCAGAATTTTTTGCATCAAAAATCTTGTTTCAAAGTTGATGAGTTTCTACTACATTTGACAACAAGAAATGACTTTCCATGGTAGGAATAGCGATTTAGATTAAGGAGTGGCTCACACATGTGAATTCTGCTGATGTTTCCTGCAAGTTTGCACATAGGTATGTGATCACACAGAAAGTCTTGTGGGAGCTAGGTGATGCCCACAGACAGCCGTAGAAATTCCCACAATTGTTGTGTCTGGAAAAATGTACCTGTGATTGCAGAAGTGATTGCGGCCTGTCTCTGGGTACTGTTTGGCTCAAACAAGTGTTTATATCACATAACTCTGGGAGAGACTGCAGTTCACCGGTCAAGAGAACAGAACAGACTTCCCTCCATCCTGATGTCCTCTAGTTTGTTTTGGACTCTCATCAACCCCAGCCCTCATGGCCAATGGTCAGGAATGCTGGAAGTTGTACTCTAAAGCATCTGGAGGGTGTCAGGTTGGGGAAAGCCTTAAGAGGCACAATTAAAGACACACACAATTTCAGCAGTGAGCTTGCTGTGAAAGCACACCTAAACACATTTCTGACACAATTAGCAGGTTTTTCACCCAAATCAGGCTTAGTGGGAACTTGTTTTATGGTTGATCTGAAGTCGGTTTTCCATAGCAAGGACTGGCTGGCCTTGTGTCAGCCACAAAGCCATCTCTCCTCTTCTTCCTTCCCCTCTCTGAGCAGATTTCAAAATGTTAAAACATGAGGACACCCCCCCCCACACACACAAGTGCCATATGTTTTTTTTAAAAAAACAACAAATTGCTTATTGTAAGAGATTTAGCTATTGGACAGTATAGAAACGTAACAAATGAAATGATGAAATTGTTTGTATTTTGTATTTTCAATGTACTGTAGACCATCCAGACAACATGGGTTATTGGGCAATTTAAAAGAGATAAATTGACTAGACAACCAGGCTGGTGCTAGGGAAAGGACTGAGGGGTGGCATGTGTGTGCCCCAGACAAAATAGATGGCTATCTGAAACAAAGGGAAAAGGGAGACTTTTAACCAGGGCCAGTTATATGTGTTGGCTGAAGAGCAAATGGGGGTGGAGGGAAACAGAGCTCACTTTGTAGCAAAAATAAACCCTGCACCCGCTTGTTTCTATGTACACTTTTGCAGCCATCTTCCTTAGTGGTTTTAAAGAAGCATCCATCTCAATTTTAAATTAATCCTGCTTCAGAACACATAATACTCATCTCTAGTATGTGTGTGTGTGTGTGTGTGTATAGGGTTGCCATGTTCTGAATCCACAAAACCAGGACGATTTTTTTGGGGGGGAGGGACTTTTCTTTCTCCCCATCTTCATCCCCTCACCCCCACTCCCTCCCTCCGACTCACCCTCACAAAACTCTCTTCCTCCACAAATAACCCTAAAGCTGTGACTGACTGCAACCCGCCAAGCTCACCCAACTCCTTTGCATTGCATGGGACTCAGGCAGCCTGAGGAGAACGCATGCGCCTTTCCTTGCTGTTGTTGTTCTACGCAGCCGCAGGCGCAGTAAGGTGAGTCGTGGTGAGTGACTCAGCTGAGCCTGTGGAGGAGCAGCGGCGCTCTGGAAAAGGCGCCAGATTGATGTGTCTTTTTCGCTGCTTCTGCCACTCCACTGAGCGGGCTCAAGGCACCATTTCGGAGGTTGGAATTTCTCCGGCCGGCTGGACCAGGAATCTGGGATTCTTGACTGACCGGCCGGGACATTTTGGAAATGCTTGGAAACCATGACATTCCCAGTTTTCCGGGACGTATACCAACCCTAAGTATATACTAACTCCTTGATAAGTCCGTTGGAAGGTCGCCTTGTGGTAAACATCTCCAGTTTAACTGAACAGGTTCCTCAGGTAGTCTGCCACTGTGAACATTACTAGGCTAACAAAGTATTGCTTTGCAGGCAAGCCATGACAAAGTTCACATGGAACATGCTCATTAGGAAGAATGGATCCCACACGTAACCGCACCACTTAGGGAGGATGTGTGTGGGAGACAGTCCACGCTGGGTTTTCAGACCGCTTCTGATTATGCCTCAGAGGTACCTTCTCTCAGTCTGACCACCATCACAGGCACAGGAGAGGGCCTTCTCGGTGGCTGCTCCAGCGCTCTGGAACTCTCTTCCCAGGGAAGCTAGACTGGCTCCCTCCTTGATGTGCTTTAGGAGGCAGGCAAAGACTTTTTTGTTCTGGTAGGCCTTTGGCGAATAATTGGGACTTCTGTCTGTGCCAAGGACTTTTAAAACTGTCATTTAAAATGTTTTAATATTGGAATATATTTTATTTTTAACTTTGTATATTTTTATTTATAGGTTTTAAATGTATATGTTTTAAATTTTGTAATGCTGCCTTGAGGCCCAGTATTGGACAAAAGGCGGGATAATAATAATAATAATGATGATGATGCAAATTTATTGTTTCTACACACTGAATTGTCAGGGAATAATACTATAAACGTTAAAAATGGGCCTATGTACTAAATGTGTATATGCTAAAGAACAAACCTTATTTTTTAAAATTAAAGGGAGTGGTGGCAACTATCTGATAACATTGCCTATGGTTATTACAAGGTGCAAAAGTAAATATTTGCAATAAATGCTCCTAAAATTCTCAGCTTTGCCAGCAAAGCTTCAATATATTCAAAAATGGAACCTGTTTTTGGCCCCTGGCTGAATTTTGTCCCCTGCTTTACTGAAATATGCCCCCTGCACACTTGGATCTCTGCTAAAGTGATTATTATACTCTATACCAAATGGTGAAATTAAATTTCATGTTTTAATTTCACACTTGGTATAATTTATGGACCTATTACTATTCTAATAATTTTATTCCCAGTGTGAGAACTATTATTCTTCCTTTAAAACTAATTAGAATAATTACAAGACTAAGACTGTCTTTATTTATGGTGAACTGCTGCCCTCTTGTGACAATTGTCTATATTACATGAGATTTACCTAGGTTTAAAAGGTCCAGAATTACTGCAGCACTAGTTTACCGTTACCATCCTCGGTCTTTAAGGCCCCAAAAGAGTAATTGTATAATTTACAATGCACTTATGCAGCACATGCTTTTTTAAGACAGTTGTCGTATTAAGTAACAGGAATTAGTAACCTTTGGCCACAAATGTCACCGACTAAGAGACACTTCTCATTACTTTTTAGGTACACTTTCCATTATATTTGTCACATTTTATCCCATTCTTCCTCCAGCGGTCCAGAGCAGGAGACACAGAGTTAATCCACATTCTCCTTCTGAACCAGGGCACAATCCTATGCAGGTTTAGAGAGAACCAAATCCTGTAACTTAGCATTGCCCAGCCAGTCATGTGGTGTACAACTTACTTCTGCCTAAACATGCATAGCGTTGCATCCTCAGTCTACATGTGGATGAGAAGAGACATCAATTGGAAGGTCAGACAGGGAAGTGTTTGCCTATGATACAGATCTTCTGCCCTTGCAGAAAAAGTGTGTGTGGGGGGGACGGGTCAAACCAATCTTCTCCCAAACTGAAATTTCCCAAATCTACTGGATGCATGGGAATCTCTCATCTGCGTGCTGATATACGAAAGCTGCATTGACCTTGCCCCACTCAGCAGATTCCTGCCTTGAGGTGATCATTGCCTATTCTACTCAGTTTGGGATCCCTGCCCGGCATATCAGCTGCTGCAGAGGTGGAGAGTAGGAAAAAAGTAATAAGAGGAGCAGCAGTGGGCGGGAAGGAAGGGGAAAGAAGGTTTATTTCCTTCTGTCCCACACCAACACTGCATGTGTGCCTATTTGCAGTGAGTGGAATGGGAGGAACAGAATCCTGAAAACAATGTATCTATGCAAATACATGTTTGGAAGTCCACAGTGGAAAAGGCCTGATGATTTGGAGCGGAATTAATGCATTCATTTCCCCACCACCACCTCTCCACTCCCAAAACAGCTTTCCCTGTAAAGAACGAACAGGTGGGGTTTAATGCATAGTTTTGGCCTTCAAACCCTTAAGTGCTTGTCTGTACTGTGAAAAGCAGTGTAATGTAAAGTCTGAAATAACTGTAATTCTACTATATAACCATTTCTTTCATTCAAGGCAAAATATGTTCTCACCAATGCACTACAAAAGGAAACTGTTAAAGACGTCTAATATAAATTAAGTCGTCTTAATCCTCACTTCTTTGAAATCTTTATACAAAGGTAACACTTGGGTTATTTACAGTGTATGTAACATAAAGCTAACTTGGATTACTTTGTCTGGAAAATGTCCCCCAAATATGGCTGGGTCTGAACCTTAACTTGCATAAACTATTTTTTTAAATAAGCTACAATGGAGTTATCAGACATCCAGGAAGATTCTATCTTGTCCAGTCTCCAGACTAACTTTGATCCAGGCTGTATAATTTTAAAGAGTAAAATAGTGTAATTTGGTAGCAATTTCTGGAACCCAGCCTTCCTTCCAGGTTGTCTTTTTTCTGTCAAAAATGTAGTTATTAGCCTACAGGGGTGCAACAGAAAATCTATTATTCAGGGAGGGCAGGGACGAATATGCCCCTCTCTGCTTTCCAGCTCTGATAAAGAAGGGTTCCTTTAAGTTCTGTGAATTGCATCCAGGCTGAGTTAGTCATGACTAGCTTGTCCCATTGATTTCAATAGGACCTAAATTCAATTAATTTGCAGTATAATCCTAAAAGTGCCAATGCAGAAGTAAGCACTGTTGCGTTCAAAAGGTTCTTCACAGTCCCAGGTGAGTGAGTGTAGGTTTGTAGACTTAGTCTGGATCCAACCCAATCCAGACTAAGGTAGGGAAATCTTATCAGCGTAATCTGAGTGGGGATACCAATGGCTATTTGTACTTGTTTAGTCATATTATACTATTATATTATTCTTCCTTTCCTAGTTGTTCAGAAATTCTATGTAAGTAGCATATCTTTCAGAGCTGTTAGATGCTTTATTGTGTAGTAACTGGCTCATGTTATTTATTCAAGTTTGTTTATTTAAAAGTTGTGTTTATTGTTTTTTAAAAAGTTTACTTTTCCAAAGATAAATTCAAAGCAGTTGACAAAAGAAAAAAAGTATTTACAAGCATTACAAGTAATTGCTTACTTGCAGTAATTGTTCAGGGCCACTGTACAGCAGGGAAAAGCTCTTATCTCAGATCAGCTGCTGATTTGAGATAAGATAGGGTGACCATATGGAAAGGAAGACAGGGCTCCTGTATCTTTAACAGTTGTATAGAAAGGGGAATTTCAGTAGGTGTCATTTGTATGCAGCACCTGGTGAAATCCCCTCTTCCTCACAACCATTAAAGCTGCAGGAGCCCTGCCCTCTTTTGTATCTGGTCAAAAGGGCAGGGTTCCTGCAGCTTTAACTGTTGCGATGAAGAGGGAATTTCACCAGGTGCTGCATGTATACAAATTACACTTGCTGAAATTCCCTTTTCTATACAACTGTCAAAGATAAAAGAGCCCTATCTTTCTTTTCATATGGTCACCCTAGATAAGAGCTGTTCTCCTAGGAGAGAGCATGGGGCCTGGAGAAGAAGCTGTTGAACGATTCGGTCCTGGTTACTTCTGAATCTTGTCCTGCAGAGCCCTGTCCTGCTTGCTTGCAAGTAGTCATGAAAAGGGTTGCCCTGCTTACTTGTGAGTAGACATGCTCACTTCTGAGAAGACATGCAGAGGTTTGGTATTCAGGATGCTATCTAAAAGTGGTGATGAGTGGTTCAGTCCTTCTTACTTCTGAGTGCACATGCAGAAACCATCTTCCTTACTTCTGACTAATGCAAAAGCTTATCCTCCTTACTTCTGAGTAAGCATACTGAGATTTGGTATTTGGAATGCTATTTAAAAGTGCTGCTGAGTGCTGCTTACTTCTGAGTAGGCCTAAAATCAAGAAGAATGCAGCCCTCTAGAGAAGGTTTCCCACCTCTATGTCTGCTGTCAGCGAACATGCAGACTACAGGAGAATGGTTAACCATATTATTGTCTCAGGCTGCATGATGGATATTCTGAGTTTCTTAGACCTTGAAATCAGCATATCAATCTTGCTAGGTTGACTGCACTGAAGGAAATCCAGTGCAATGATGGCATTACAGACGAATATATACAATATGGTGGTGGCAAAAAAAAAGTGGTGGGTTGTTAATTGGCAAATTGCCCAGGTTTTTTTGCACCTGCTGCCAAATTCAGCAATGTTGCAGCATGAGTATGGCCCATGGGTGGTGGGGGAGTGGCCTCTAGGGTCCCTAAAGTTGTATGCAAGACTTTCAGGGGGAAATGTGACTGGAAAGAAGGAGGGTGTGATCAAGTAGCAAAGATGGGGTAGTTTTTATTAATTCATTCAAGTTTTAGTCATCCTATAAGAAATTGTTCTCTGGATGTCTTATATAACTGGAATGCTAGCAAATAACATGGAATGGACAGTTCTGACAATGAGCCAAGGAGGGCTTTAAAGGAAAATGTTGGTTTAAGAGGAAGAAAGAGAGAGCTGCAAAAAAAGTTGTAAACATTCTAGGACAAGGATATGCAACTTTCTTTTAGGCCTATAGGCACATTTTGCAATTTTAGGAAATGTCCTGGGAATCACCAAAAAATTGCTGCCATAGAAGATATGGCTAGTTATAGCAGACAAGTTACCTGCTCAAAGACTGGGCACAAGGTAGAGGTGGTATCGGACCCCAATACACTAAATGACTCCTTTGAACCCACAGTTTTCAGTGCTAACAGAAACCTATGTCACAAAAGGCAAATGCTTACTCTCTCTCTGCCACCCACCAACTTATTCCCTCTGTCTCTTTTTCTCTCTCACGCTCTCTCACCATCCATAGATATGTTTCCTCCCCCACTCTCTCTCTCACACAAGGACCCTATGTACCCACCATGCATACATACAAACATGCACATACTTGCACACATACATGTCCCTTCTCCCTGCAAGCACATGAAAAATCATACTCATTCTTTTTCAGTTTCCATTCCAAATCCCCCCCTAACCCCTTTTTCTCTTCCTGTCTTTTTCTCACACATATGCACCCCCCCATAAAGACATACAGGCACAAAACCATCTCCATCCCCACCACGCCCCAGGTTAATCCCAGCTGACTCTTCCAGACTCTGATGGGTTCCTTCTCCCCTTTTTAGACGCCCTGCTCTCCTTAGCCTGCTTACCAGATAGAAGTCCCCCTTTCTTCTTCTTAGTGGCTGGGGATGTTACAGAGGCATTCATGGGAAATGAAGGTAGAAGCATCCGGAGGCTCTCACTTTGCTTTGAAGTGATCCCAGCTACCAGTAAGAACACTTTTCTTTTTTAGAAAAGTGGGAGGGGTAGGGCATTTTGGCGAGGGTCAAGAAAGGTGTCCTGATGCCCCTGGGTGCCAAATTGCCTACCCCCCACTTTAGGTTAATGTCCTCCTCTTTCTCACAATCCACAGGATGCTTCTATCTGTGGTTTCTCAACTGTAGGATATATCTGTGAACTAAAATAAGCAGGGTATGAGGCAAGAGTGCTCATAGCCTTTTGCTTTCTGTACACAGATGGGTTATCAGCCAACTCCTTAGACTTGCCCATCCTCCCTCTCAGCCATTCTGTTAGCACAAATCCGTCATTCTCCTTAGAGTTCAGGACGGGGGTGTGGTGCCCATAGCTATACAACTGCAATGCCTTCTGTTTTGTGTGTACAACCTTGCCGTGTTTCCAAGGACTCCCCACAACTAGTAGATTGCTATTACCATTATTGTGCCACCGCGACCCAGTTCAGAACAGACTCATGTATACTGTCCTCTGTTCAAGGAACTTTAGATTAGTTCCTTTTTTGTCAAACCGTTTAATAACTAATAGCATTACTTTGCAAACAACAAAAAAGCTTTCCTCAGGGAGTATGGAAACTAGAACAAAGAAGCTTCTATGAAAGCTGTCTGTATGATTTTCTCCTAAGAAACATATGACAGCACTAGCATGGCTTTCTAAACTCCATTTTAAGAAAACTTTTATTTAAGTCAATGGGACTTTGGATGCACATTCATGATCACTTAACTCAGATCCTCCTTAGCAGATTTCAACTATCTTTTCATACACATAAGTAAGGTGGTTAAGCCACTCTTTCAGATTTTACTTTTTAAAGTATTGTAACCTTCCTCGAACAATGCAGAAAGGCTAAAGTAGATCCTACACAAATAATAGCTTCAATAGGAAACACGGAATACTTCAATCTGAAGACCCCTGGAACAGCATAGGAGGTGGCGTTGGGGGATACAGGAAAAAAGGGAGATTGAAGAAAATCGAGGCCCCCTACCCCCTTCCTCCAGGAAGAGATTTGATCCTGGATCCCTCTATGAACAGAAGGAACCTTCCATTTCTGGACAGGCAAGTCTGGATCAAACCCAAAGAAAAGATTCAAGATAGATAACGAAGTTGGTACTCTAATGAATATTATTTCATTTGATCCTCTTGCTATAACAAAACTAAACATTCACAGTTCAAATTACCTAATTTTTTAGAAGACCTAAATTGAATAAACTGTTTGCTGAGTGCTAGGTTTTACTGATCAGGTAACTGTATTTTCAATGTTAATTAAGAAGATACATACTTTTTAAGTGCCTCTATTTCACAGTTTGTAAAGCAGCTTGTAAATCCCCCTGGGATTCTATTAATTGAAGGGCACTCTTTAAATGTTCTTTACAACAATACTGCAAGAAACAGATTAAAAGTAAAGGAAAAATAAAAATCGGAAGTCTTATTGAAAAGAGTTTTACGCTCTTTTGAAAAAAGAATGTGGTGAAATATCAATGCACATATTTCAAAGGCACACAGTTGAATAAAAATCATACAAAGATACACAACAGCAGTGAGTTATTACTTACAGGCTTTAAGTAATTATCATACGGGTCCTGCCTGGAGCCCTATTCACATGTTCTCTGGAATGTATGAGGGCTAAAAGTGGGGATGGAAACATGCTGGTCCAGTCTGCTTTGTCCTCATGGATGCTGGCTGGGTCCATTCAGATCCACAGCCTTGCTGTGTTGAACAGCAAGGTCTGCACATGAGTAGGCCTCTCCTGTGGACCTTGCTGCTAAACATGGCAAGGCTGGGGATCCGCAGGGCCAGAGAGCACGGGGATGTTGATCTATACAATGCGTGAGGAGGGCTTGATTCTAACTATGAAACTGGACCTTTGGCCAGCAAAACTGCTGGAATTATAGCAAAGCAATCTCAAAAGAAGTGGAATAAGTTGGTGAATAAGACTGCAGAGAATAAATATTAGGCCACAGTGGGCTAAATAAAACATTGCTTGCATAAGACTGGCATGTAAGGAAAACCAAGTAATTTGTACGAGCTACATCTGTCTTTCCGGACCAAGCACAGAATATGAAAACACAAAATGAAGTGAAGCTACTCAACAGGCAATCGGATTATCTCAAACACATTCACACAGTTGTGGTCTTCAATAAGATGGCTGTGTGGAAACTCACCTTGTCTGATATAATGAGTGAATGGCATAAGCACTAATCTAATCAATATAATGGGTGAACGGTATAAGCACTAATCATGATAACCTGCTCTCTGTAGTAGCATGCAGGATACTGACTATGGTTATAGCATTAAACTAAAGGATTGCCTACAACAGGACCCTTTCAGTGGTGATGCCTAAACTGTGTAACTCCTTCCTAGCAAGACTCATCTAACTATCTCAATAATAGGATTCAGACAGCATGTTAAGACTCTGGTATTTCAGGCAACACTTAGGGGCAACCCTGTCCAGCTTTTGGTGTGCTTTAATCACTGGGTTTTTTTTTTAATGATATAGCTGTTCTATTATGTTCTCATTTGTACTATTTTATATTACTTTTAAGCTACCTTATGGATCCTAATGGGTAGAAGGCCAGGGTATATCTATTCTAAACAAAGAAAAAGAAGAACAGCAGGCTACCAGAAAAGCAAACAGACAAATATATATTCTGACCAAAAAAAATCCACTAATATGAAAAACACAAACGTAAACTTTATACTGGAAAAAATATCTATGGTAAACTACTTTGCAAACTTAACATCTAAACCATCACAATGTTGAAAACTTCCCAGACAACATAAATACAAACACTTGTATTCTAACAAACAGCCATCCAACCCACTGCATGCCTTAGCAAGCTTTATATCCATTAGAACTGGTATTCCCTGTTATTTGTCCAGTAGAACTACCACTTCCATCATTCCAGTTGTGTTCATATACAGTACTAAGTGTCAAAGATTGATTTTTAAAATAATAACTAACCAGTTGGTTACCCACAAACACAGTTTATAGAAAAAATCGAATCTAATTAAGATTTTATCTAAACTTTGTCTGGGTTACTTTTAACTGTAGATGTCTCCTAAACAGTTCATGATTTGTTTACAGGCTATATGTTACTGGCATATCATTGAACTTTGGCCTGCAACTATGTTTATAAAGGTGCAGAGACATTTTTTGTGTTCATATTTTATTTTGCTCCAATTTGCAGTTAATTATGTTTGTTTAATTACACTTGGCTTTTTGATAGTAAAAATTTAACTTTATAGTGTATTATAGAAGATAGCCCAATTCTTTTTTTTTTTAAAGCTTTATGGACATAAATAAATTCCAGACTTACATTATTCGTGGAGTCTGATTGTCAAGAGCTTTCAACGAAGTGTGTTTTATGAGACTCAGTCTCATAAAACATTCAAAAAGCGATGACAAAACTAACTCCCAACTTTGTATTATATATATTTATATCAATCTATCTATTGTATATACCCACACACTGGCAACAAACACGAGTTGTGCAATGTATTTCTTACCTTTGGAGGCTTGAAGGGATATTCTGGTGTAAATGTGATGTCAAGGAAGAAAACACCGCCTTCATATACTGAACCCGGAGGTCCTAAAATAGTTGATCTCCATTCATAGATGTTATCACCTTTGGGGCCAGCACTGTGAAATACAAGGGGATGTGACATTTACAGCGATTTGCCTCAATACTTAAGAAAAGCAGTTAAATTCCTGCAAAGCAAGCTCATTATAAAATTAAGGCTTTGGACTGAGAATTACCAGCCCACTATCAGAAGTGACTTGCAGAAGGCTGACATCCATGGTGGTGTTGAGGACAGGGGCTGGGGAATATTGCTCTTCCCATACCACTTTAAAGTAAAGCAAGGTGACAACTGCTTTAGTTTTCAGCTGCATTCATGCTGGCAGGCTTTGGAGGAGTGGAGGTGGAAATTGGAAGAAACTGTGTGTAGGTTGCTGAGGAATCCTGCAGCTGTCCCCTACTGATTCTTAAATAAACAGTAACAAAGAGAGAAGTGTGTAGAATGGTAAACGCGCACGCGCGCGCACACACACGTAGTTCCTGCTATTTCCCTGTCTTTTTATACTGATTCCCTTGTATGTTTCCAGGTACAATTCAAAGTGCTAATTTTGACCTTTCTCAAGTATGAATCTGACAGTTCATTTAGAACTTCATCACAAGCCCTGCTCTGGATGCCCCAGACTTCAGGTATACGGCAACTGGGGACTTTACTGTGGCATGTGCCCTGTTTCCTGAACACACTCCCTATACAGCTCGGTCTGCAGGAGATAAACATTGGTGTGGGTGTGAAAGAGAGAAGCAACAAGTGGCCCCTCAATTCAGCATTCAGCACTGAACTGGCCTGCTGGCAGGCAATTTTGTTGCCAACTGCTGCTATAAAGGTGGATAGCCAATACATTTGTCACACACAGTTTTGCTTTATACGCTTACCACTGTACAACTGTAAAAAAAAAGAAGACATTTTCAAGAGCCTCAAGTTGTGGGATGAGAAACTATTACATTTATCTGTGAAATGACAATATAAATAAAACATGTATCTATTTTTGATCAAGAAAAACATACCCCCCCAAAAGAAACATTAACAATCAGATCCTAAAACTCTTCAAAAAGGAATGTACTATCACATTCTAAATGTGTTAATCAGCTCACCATTGCAAGGATGTCTGTTATTAACCAACAACTCTTCTGTGAATGGCTACTGTAAAGCTAAGTATCACTTTCTGTATTTCCTGCATGTCAATTCCCGCTGACCCCACTGTTTACAATCACACACACACACGTGTATATATAATGATAGCTCAGAAAACACTTCATGCATCTGATGAAGTAGACTAGTACACAGAAGATTATGCTATAACAAAATTGCTACACTTTAAGGTGTCACACATCTCTTAGTTGTTTTTATTCCCAAAGAGGTCACTTATCTCAACAGCAAAATCAGGACTTCTGCAGTTTTTCTTGAATTGTTTACATATCATACAAGATATAGAACTCATGCTTGTTAGTTTATTAAATTAAAATAGAAGATGTCTACTTTTAGGCTTTTGAAGTTTAAAATTAGCAGGTGAAGCTTTTCCCAGCATTGGGAAGTAGTGATGGAAGTCCAGATTTTCTCCCATCATACAACTATTAATGGTGCTATTTGTGCTATTATTTGTGCTATTCCAAGAATTGTCACGGGAAGAGAGAAGCCAAACAGTAGCAGCAGATCACATTTCCATTTTGCCTTTCTACCGTGATGGTGGCATACATGGGTTTCCCCATCCAGACACTGATCACACCCTGTCCCATTGAGTTTTGACAAGGTTATTGCATCATGTGCCTTCAGGCTATATTCTAGACCAAGATTATTTGGCAGAAGAAGTACGAAGGGAGCTGCAAAGTGTGAGGAGAGTAACAGGTCTTATGTACATTTTTGGGAAACTAGCACAATAATTAAAATACTTCATGAAGTCAAGAACTTTTACTAAGAAACTTCCCTGTGGTGAAACTTCACACGGTTAAATTAAGCTTGGAACATCTACACACTAAGACTACCCTTTCCCTTACACCCCAAAGACTCATGATAGTCCCTATCTCTCTACTAATTGTATCCCATAATAGAGCCATATATTTGAATACCTAGCTCTCTGAAGCTACTGGAAATGAAATGGGCTGTAATGTTACTTTATTTGCATGATCAACCCTGACAGACACCAGATCTAACTGTGCAAACTTATTGAGAAAGAGCTCTCTTGAGTACCCTTAGCCACCAGTCCAAGGAGTTGTGGGATTACCATGCTGCTAAAATACTATCATTACCTCAAGTTGCATTAGGTAACCTTCTTACGATGGAACTACAGTGTGGAACAAGTACTTGCAATTTGTTAATACCAATTTAGTGCTGCAACATGCAATCTGGAATTGACAACTGGGACTCTTAACATACAAAACAGGAACTCAATTATCCCTAAATACAGTCAATTTTGTCTGTACCAGCTTTAGTTGGCTTTTTAATTCCCCCGCCCCAACAAAAGCAGAATATTACCAACTGAATAACGCCACTAAAAGAAATATGCTCAATCTTTTATATCCAAATCATAACTGTCAATGTATACTTACTACATTTTCAAAAACCAGATAGTCCGGTGAGGCTATTGAAAACTAGTATACTACCTCCACAATACATTAAAAAGAAGACAGACAACAAAATGAGATTGGTAAATCGGGATTCAATGTATACTCATGCATAAATTTAGCGAGTGTCTTTGGTAATGTCTCAGCTCCTCATTTGTAAATGGGATTATTGGCCATCTATGTAAAAAAGACATTAAAAGTGATCTGTATGTTAAAACTGCTCTCTTTCCCAATATTTTATCAAAAAGCAACACACAATGGTCTAACTTCTGCCCTTTCCTATTAATTGTCCACATGAAATTTGCAAAAACAATAATGGAAGATGAAATGTAAATGTACCACTAGGATTTAAATAAAAAACTATCGTAATTAAGTATTCAAGTTCTTATTGAAAAAGAAATAGTATTTTAGCAGCACAGAGACAATTTTAATGGACACATATAAAGGACATCATAGGTGAGGTATTACAGATATCCTGGTTAAATTTCTTTGCAATAATCCATTTCATGTGAGATCATGTAGACCTGTTGCTTGAATACAAAATGATACCTTTAGGAACTTCAGTCATTACACTCAAGATAAGTTGAACGTACCATAATTTCACATCTCTAGTAAGCTGTCACACAGACAACCAACTTAAAGAAAACTGTAAAAATATTAGAGCAGAAAAAAACACTATTTAAAAGAAGTTAAAATTTACTGGCCCTGTTCAGAAGACACCTTAAACCATGCCTTTAACCACGGTGCTTAAGGCTTTTTGGCTTAGGCGCCGTGGTTTAAGGTGTCTTCTGAACAGGGCCATTGTAGTTTATGGGAGTTGTCAAATGCTCTCTATACTGCTTGCAACTTTTAGGGGGATTTTTCCCCATTTATTTCAGTACTTATGTTGTGACTTTGTATGACAAAACATAGTCAAGGCACAATACAAATATATCACAACGTTGCTAAGGTTGTATTCCTGTGTTTGTATTCCTTAGATTCTGCATAGGATAATTTGCACTAGAAAAAAATTCCAGTTTCCTCCCCCACCCCCCCGGTCCCCCACCTCCAAACATATGATTCACTAGACAGGGGACAACACCTTGTGGACCTCCAAATGTTTGAGATTACATTTCTCATCAGTCCCAGTCAGCATAGCCAACGGTCAGGAATAATAGGACTTGTAGACCAAAACATCTGGAGGGCCGCTGTTGCCCATCCCTGCCCTAGAGAGTGATCTAATTTAACATGTTTATTTTACTGGTTTTATTTAGCAAACAACAAAGCTAAAAAACAAGAGCCCATGTTAAAGTTTTGTCCCAACACACCACAAGTATCTGACCTGAAATATTTGAGTGGGAAAAATAATCACATTAACCAGTTATACTATGGGGGTGGAGAGGATGTGGAGCACCTGTTTCCAACCAAAATCTTTTTAAAGTGTTTTAAAAAAACCAAAACGGTATTTAGGGTCGCCATTTTGAAGCCTTTGGCACTCCAGCCATTTTTCATTTTTAAAAATATTTTTTCAGCTTTGGGAGTGGGGGGGAGAGGTACAGTCCATAGGGCAAAAATGCCCCCTGGACTTCCCAAAACTGCTCAGCCCTGTTATACTGTGTAGAATTTTTTATTAGGATACTTGTACAATTTAAAGACAATAGCATGTACTTCCCTTAAATTGGTTAAATTTAAGGGGCAGGGGAAGGTACTGAAAATTGTTGACACACTAATAAATGTTAGCATCCCAAAGAACTGTGCATGATACACTGATAACCACTCATCTACAACGTTGAAACTGCCAAGTTTGCCTAATACTGTATTTGCAATTGGCATTCATTCAATGTTACCAATGACCTTATGAAATGGAAATTTTCCTGCTCTGTGGCAATGTACTTTCCTTGATTGGGGTGTGTGTGTGTATAAGCTTTCTTAGAGACAAAGCAAGATTCTTTGGTCCTGACAGCAAGCATTTATTTATTTACCACATTTTTATCGTACTTTTTAGCCAAGCATTGATGAAAAATAAAATCCAAACCCAGAAATCAAAATTAAAAACAGGGACAGGTTCTCAGCAGGCCGGGGTGTAAGCACGATGAAAGGCTACATAGATGTTGCCTTCCCTTCCTCTGAAGAACTCAACAAGGAGTGATACTTGTTTGGAAGGCAGGTTGTTTCTACGCACAATGCAGAGGTACCTGCAAACCCTAACTCCCCACTCCCTGACTATGATTTAATAATCATTCAAACCAATAAATTTTAGCTGGTATAAAACCTATTCCACATGGTGCTACCCCTCTGGTTCTTATTCTTATTCTTCCTCCACAACAAGTTTCATGTTGGCAATATATGAACCACAATAGCCTATCTTCTTAAAGGAGTTCAGTGTTATTTATTTTATGGAACAGTGAAACCCTCATGGAATAAAGCATAAAGCATCTGGCCAGCCAAGATTGGTCATCACAATGTCTCAGGCCTTTAAAACATAATGCTTGAAAATAGAAATTAAACACCAATAGGATTTTGTTCTTTTTTCTTCAGTTGTATTTTTGGATAAGCAATGAAAAGCAAAGCAGCTCTCTCTCTCTCCCAAAAAGCCAGGGGAAACATCACCAACACCCAAACATCTCTAAGGTTACTGTGTTCTGGCAGCCCAAGAGAAATACACCAATCAATCAAATGACAAGTAGAACATGGAACGGAGCAACGTTTTGTCCGCTTTCATTACATACAACTCCATGGTGTTCTTCACTGTCAAGATTAAACTAAATTGATGAATTGGCCTAGGGTGAAATGCCTTGAAGCAGCATGGAGGAGATGACAAAGAATGTGGTACGGGGTTGTTTTGTGTTTATGCTTCAAACGGAGTAAAAGTAGATCCTGAGATATCATAAAGTCAGCCTGAGACAATAATCCACCCATTCAGCATGGAATTTAAATTTATCCAGGCTGATTTTATGTCAGAAAGAAATTGTGGCTTGATGTAAATAGAGTAATTACTCCTGGTCTTTTCCTGCACAAGACCAATGAACTACATGGCAATCTCTCTCTCTCTCTCTGTTAACTATGGGACAAACTCTCTCCCCCCTAAAACAGCATGGAGTATTGTTTCTGATGTAAAGCAGTAGCTAATTTAATGTGGTTAAATAAGTAGCAGAAGATACAGGTAGACAGGCATATTGAAGTTTATGGCACAGTGGCACATGCTAGTTTTGTTGCAAATGCAAAAGGAGAGAGGACAAATTGAATTTAATATTATAATTATCACATCTATAAAATGGGACAAGGCACCCTATAAGTAGTTTTTGAAGCAATATTTAGAGTACAGCTGCTTTTAAAAATACTGATAAATGGAAGTCATAATAAGAGTAAATATTTCCAAACCTTCCTGTCAATACAATGGAAGAAAACAAGATTCTGCGAGCCTTTAAAGAAATCACATTAAATGGCCAATAAATTTACAAGAAATAATAAATGTTAATTAAAAGTCAATAAAATGTGCAGGCCTGAATCAAATGCATAATGAACGGGGACTGAAATAAAATCTAAACTATTATAAGTAGCTAGTGCACACATTGGACTACTTATCTCACATCCATATTTAAAGGGACACGGTACTGTCTGTTTAGTTAAGGTTGGACAGTAAAAAAGCATTCTACCATTATAAAGGGGTAATTAGGGGTGGCCATTTTAACATTCATAAAATTGAAAATGTCATCAGTTTTCCACAACCCCACAGTCACCTCTGCATATCTTATTCTCCATCCTGTACTCATGGTTTATCTGCTTTGGGAGAATGAGAATTTCACTTGCACTTTCTGCCTCTTTAGGGAGGATGTGGTGTTAAGGCTTGTGAGCCTTAACTCCCAATTTCCCTGCTTTTGGGTGCTTGGTTGGAAACTGTAGAGCCTTAATGTTGTTTTGTAAACTGTAGGTTTCTTGTTTAATGAATATTACTATATGTTTGGCCCACTATTCCAAATAGTTTCATCATTTAACATATATTATTATAATATAGCAAGCCCTCCTGTATGTTATTGCTACAGCATATTATTATTATTATTATTATTATTATTTATTTATTTATTTATTTATATAGCACCATCAGTGTACATGGTGCTGTACAGAGTAAAACAGTAAATAGCAAGACCCTGCCGCATAGGCTTACAATCTAATAAAATCATAGTAAAGCAATAAGGAGGGGAAGAGAATGCAAACAGGTACAGGGTAGGGTAAGCAGGCACAGGGTAGGGTAAAACTAACAGTAGAAAGTAACAGTAGAAGTCTGCACAACATCAAGTTTTAAAAGCTTTAGGAAAAAGAAAAGTTCAGTTTTCATAATCAGTTCTCTACTCTGTAGCAGAGAAACCACTGCTATAACCATACAAGAAGTCCCCTGGTTTATTCTTTATAGAGTGTCTACCTAGTCACTACAAGATATAGGTAGAGTGGTGGATGAAACTGGATCCAAGTTCTAGTAACAGCTGGTTTCTTCTTAACAGAAAAAGCACTTATGAGTGGATCAAGCACACACACAAATCTTCTATAAGCCTGTTTTTGTGGCTAACTATACATGAGTTGTTACTGCTCTGAAAAGACCACCCAAGTTATGTGGCATGGTATTTAAACAAACCAACCAACCTTTAATATACTGTTGAGCAATTTCTTCAAAGTAGCTTGATATTCACATAGCAGCAGCAGAGGACTAGAAAGCAAATTAGTTTGGCTGTTAAAGGTGTGAGCCAAAGTAGTCAATTCAAATGTCGTCTCAGGAATGAATGTAATGGATAGTCTTAGGCAAGCTGCAATGACCCAGAGCAGAGATTAAGCTAAAGGACAGGAAACGAACTTCAGTGTGACATTTCCTTTACCGCTTTTTCTGTCACATACAAATCCCCACCCACCAGACCAGGTTTGGATGACATATCATGGCTCATCATGGGTTATTCAACCCATGACAAGTCACGGTGTCCACAGGTGCCAGGCCGCATATACACCTTCCACCCAGGGCTTGTTGTGTTATGTGAACCCAGCGAGCATGAGTTATGTGAGGGTTAAACAACCCTAAAACAAACCATGCTTAGGTGTTACAAATCCACTAACATTAACCATAGTTAACACCAAACTAGGTGATCTAATCCTGAATTTGAAAGCATCGCTTCAGCTTTGTGATATGGCAACAATTTTATCAGCCTACCTTTTAAGGCTGTTGTAAGGATTACTGTGTTAATCTACATGAAAGCACTTTAAGAATTTAGTCAGAGTGGTATACAAACGTTGGTGTTATGATATTATATGCAGCAGAATTCACAAAAATTGACTGTAATCCAGAATCCTTTTGCTTTAGTTCTAAGCAACATGATTTTTGAGGTTCAAACAGATTAAAAGCAAAGACTTTTGTGAAAGGCCAATTCAGCGGCACAGTTGTTGCAAAAGTTCCATTTCTAAATCATACTTAAAGGCTTACAAATGCAAGCCCTTTTCCTGGGGAGGTCAGGGGGATGGCTAAGTTATTCTCAAGAGTGTACTGAAGCTCTACTTAGTCCAGCAATAATCACTTCAATTTAGAAGAAAGTCCTAGTAAAATGGTTCAGGAGAAATTAATCCATTTAGTATTGGCTTTGAAACAGAAAATAAAATCAAGCAGTTCTATTCCCCAAGGGGTTCCTAATTCCCCAGCAATAGCTTATCCTATTCAATTCTGGAAGCATGTCTTTTCATATATAGCAATAGTGCTTCACCTTCTATTTGTATAACAAAAATATTTTTTAGTTTATTTTAAAAGACAACAGTTACAACAACACCCCATCTAGCCTGCATAAACATGCAAAGACGACCTTTGAAACATCAGTGGAATAATTTCCCACAGTTTAGAATAATTTCTGAAAGTCATTTATTATGTTTTGTTCTACATATTATTTTTCTTATTTTACCCTTAGAAGTGGCCTAAAAATAATTTTACATTAAATAACCAAATTTGACTTTACATGCTTTAACAACTGATAATCCTTTGGTCTTGGGAAACTGTTCCAAGAACCATAGGACATTTCGGATTCCTAAGACTGTAGATGCTCCTACAACTTCAGGAGGGCAATCTTGAAATCTGCTCCCTGCCCCGCCTCCATGAAGGCTTCAGGAAGGGCAAAAAGTGGTATGGGGTGGTGGGAAGCGATAAGATCTGCTAGGAACCAAATTATCCTGCGACCCTTCTGTCACATGTCCACACCCAGCACTGGTAAACGAGCCAGACTGGCTCAGAGGCCCAACTAGCTGAAGTTTCCCCCCACCTTTTTTTTTTTGGAGGAAAAATGGAAGGAAAAAATGTCTTTATTCTCCTCCCACCTTGTTGGCAATAGACCAGCAGTGCACTGGATTCTTTGAAGCCTGAGCTTGGAGACCTCCTTCTAATGGGGTGCAATTCCTAAGATTGCACCCTTATGCAATAATAGGCCAATATAGCAGACATTTAGATTTTAGTGTTGAAATGAAATCATATAAATATAGAATAGAAATTCATCCAAGGAGCAAAATAAGGGCTATTATTATATGATTACTTGTATTGCAAAAGGTAGCATAAGAACCATAGTATGAAAAATACAATCAAGGATAGATACATTGATATCTATATAGAATATCACAAGATAAAAACTATTCCAAAACGGAGTCAGAACTTCAGAGAGTTTGTTGAGCATAAGGCTACGTTTTGTTAGTTGTGCACATTACACTAAGAGCATGTCTACACCTAGGGTCTGGAGGGGGAAGGTCTCGCGATATGGTGATCAGAAGAGCCTCCCTGTCAGTCTACACACCACACGACGTCCTGGGAGGAAGGGGATGTCACACCCGCAATTTTGGTTTTTAAAAAAATCTGAAATAAGCACAGGAGCGCTCCTACGAAAAAGGTTTTTTTTAAAAAAACACCTCACCTCCCACTCCCCCCCCATCCCCGATAAGCACATAGCTCCTGAGGAGCTCTGTGCTCTGTTCCCGGCTGCTTGTGGTTACTCTTGAGGAGTTGGGACAAACCAGCATGGGTGGCAACACATCTCGCAGCGAGCCCCAGACTGCGGGAAAAACTGGGATTAAAGGGCATGCCAATATCCCAGGGAAAGGGAGGGTTCATCCCTCCCTGCTCCCAGGATCCCCTGTGCATCATGTGGATGCATAGGGATGATCATAGTTTCCATAATTCCTAAATACCCATTAAGATAACCAGAAAACATCTTCCTAACTTGTGGAAACAAGAGCATGCACTCATTTGAGGAGTTTTAAACTTCCCAATAAGAAACTCGTGAGCAGTATAGTCTATTGCTATTAATTCTCGCTGTTAACAATTAACATAGGAAAAGACAGAGAGGTAATTGTGGATTACCCTATTCAAAAAACTGTTGAGTCCTCAACATTCAATCAATTTAATATCTGGCTCATAGAACAGTAAAGTTCAATATCAAAACATTATAAAACCACCTTAAACATAAACAATTTTAGAATAAGAAAGTTGTATCACACATATATTTTGGTTTTGCACGATCTTTTCAGCATAAAAGATGATTTGCTAGGGACAAGTCCTAGTGACATCTGGCAAAACCAAGCTGTTATGCTTACAATGTAGATGTAATATTTTGCAGAAAACAAGGGAAGTACTCCATGTAGATGAGGTGTTAATTTAGACATCTATCAATGACATTTTAATGGCAGAAAACATGACTTGTGATGCACCCCAACTAAGCGATTAACAAAAACATCTTCTGGATACCATCAACATACATTCTGAGTACAATGTGTTTCTTAATTTTCGAGTTGCACCCCAACTAAGCGATTAACAAAAACATCTTCTGGATACCATCAACATACATTCTGAGTACAATGTGTTTCTTAATTTTCGAGTTGCACCCCAACTAAGCGATTAACAAAAACATCTTCTGGATACCATCAACATACATTCTGAGTACAATGTGTTTCTTAATTTTCGAGTTACATGGGGAGAAGTAAACCATACATATATAAACATATAGTTAATTTCAAGTAAATAGGTTGGCAGTGAGTTCCACAAGAACAGTGCAACAGCAAGCCATTCCTGAAGGAAAGCAGCATTAAGGCTGATGGGGGTGAAAGAAACTGTTGGGGAACAAGGATCAATGGGGAGTTCCTCTCATCAGCTACTACTTCTACCCTTGGACAACCTAGAAACACCACACCCACACTGAGACCTCTTAATGATGACCTGTAGTTTTGGACTTTAACAAATCAGATTATCCAATGTGTTTAGACTAGAAGAAATGCTTCAGGTATGTGCACTCTCCATGCAATAATGATAGAGGATGACTTTTTGTCTCATCAAAGACTGAGAATGAAAGAATACAGTGTTGCTCCTTTAACTATACAGTTGGTCCAAAGAGAAGGCGAGATCCAAAATGGCTTAAATACTCTCTGGGCAGAACTGCAGGTTATGACAAATATGTGTGAATACATCTCCAACTATTTTATATTTTTCCAAGTAGCAACCATGGGGCTCCAGTTGGGGTCGGGGGTGGAGGTAACACTTTATTTTTGTAAAGGGTTATCCCCCCTCCCACTGAAAACCACCTCTCTGAAGCTGCTATTTGTCCTGACTGTAAAAACATCAGGATACATAGGCTCCCACCATCTGAATAGTTTGAGCAGTATGCCTCTGTACACCACTTCCCAGGGAAGTTGGGTGGGAGGTTGATCTTGTACTCATGTCCTGCTTGGGGGTTCCTCGTAGGCAGCTGGATGGCCACTGTGTGAAGAGAATGCTGGATCAAATGGAGCCTTGGTCTGATCCAGTTTGGCTTTTATGATCTTATTGCAATAGGAGAAAAACCCAAGAACGCATCCTTAAAAACACTGTATTTTCTATTTAGGTTTTATATGTATAAATGCGAATTTTGAAATAATTACTATAATTTAAATAAAAATAAAATTGATTTCACAGTAATGTGGATAATTGTGACCAGGTGATTGGTGTGCCCACTCAGCTTGTTGTCCAGGTGCTGCTGATGAAAACTTCACAAACCCTGGTCTCCTAGCTTCTTATGCTTTTTATCTTTAACTGGTCTTGGACTGAACACCCTTCAAATAGAGGACAATTCTCTAACGTAACACCCACCCACCCAATCCAAAACATGATTGGACCTCCCTAAATCTTTTGCTTTTGTTAGAATAACCAGGGGGCGGGATTTAGATCGTGATCATGGCACTTGGAGATGGTTTTGAAAAGCCATTCTCTCCCTAGCTTTTCTCCAACTTAATATCCCCCTGTTCCCCCCCCCAAACTATTGTTAGTCATGAAGGTGTGGAAGACAGGTATGATTCAGGTACCTCTCTTTCCCCCCACTATGCAGCTAATAACAATTTGAGTAAGATTTAGGTTGGTGATACCACATAGGATGAAAGGCTGTTGCCATTTTTAAGCAAAGAAGGTGACATAAGATTATCTGATCACAGATCTGACACATCCTGTCTAGTTTGGCCCTTATCCAAAGTCATCTGAAAAGAATCTTTACAATGTGTAGGATTCTTGGGAATTTAGCACATCATTCACAGTCATTAAGTCACAGCACATCTCTTAATGCCCCCTCCCCACCCCCCAGCATGAAAGTAGCCTATTAACAGAATGACAAAGAAGGGATTCTTTTCTGATCTTAAAGAATGGAATTGGAATCAGCTTGGAGTATGTCAAGGCCCAGCTGTTGAGGCCTAAAATCAGTGATCTGAGACCTGAACAGGATTGTTCCATTAAAGAGGATACAGGGGCTGATTTAAACACATATGATATGTGTGTGTGTCCCAAGACAAAATGTTCCTGAATTGCCATAAACCTAAGCAGTGGCACATCTCATCCACATTTTACTGAAGGTATGCTATAAAATTAGACTGAGGAGCATTTGTATAAGATTGATGGAGGATTCCAAGATATGTCAAGCATCTATGGCAATATCCGAAAACAAAAAACAAATAACAGAAATCATTTCTCTGGCCTACACTAGCTCTCTAGTTAGCCTTTTTAAAATCACAATATATTTTCATTTACTTAAGATAAGCATATGACAGCCACTTAAGTTCCTAGCAGCGACAAGATCCTTTTTGAAACGGCCTCCTGCTTTGCCAAGCTTCTATTAGTCATGAGAATGAGAAGTGTTGTGACAAACTTGCCTAACAAGTTGTGTAACTTCACGTTAATCAGCGGAGTGTTGACACCAATATAGATTATATTCACCCCCAAATAAAACTAGAAGAGTCATCTCTTTTTCTGCAGTACATAAAGTGTAATGTACACATTTTATATAAAATCATAAGCTAGGATTCTCTCTCTTTTTCTCTCACACATGCTCACCACAAGTAAGGATTAAAACACAATAATAATTTGAGAAGTCCACAAGGGGCAGATTTCTAGTAGGGTCTGGACAAATGATATATAAAAACTGTGGAAGATCTTAATTTAGGTAGAGTATTAGGAAAACTGATTTTGAACTAGTTTTAGAAGGTTTTGTCCTAAGAATGATTCCCATTCCCAATGCAACTAAAATTTCAATGAGGCATTGGAACTTAAAGTGTGTCATTGGGAGGTCCCCAACATGTCACCTTTGGGCACCCGTTTGTTTGTTTTTTTACATTTAGGTTTTCTCTTTTAACCCCTGTTCCATTTTTAATGTATGTACATTGATTTGTACAAAATGCAATTCCAGGAAATTATACATGGGCTTCAATAAAAATGGATAAATTATCCAAATAAGTATCCATTTGAAGGTGATTCTATAGGCCACCTTTTCAAATACTGAAAGCATTGTAAGGTCCTCAATCCATTGCATTATAGGAGGTGAGCTTTTATCCTTCCAGTGTTGTAATATCACTCTTTTAGCTGTCAAAAGGCTGCAGAGAATCCATTTACGCTGACCATTCATTAATTTCCATGAAGCAGGTAAATAATTTGAAAGAGCATGTACATCAGCAGTTTCTCAAATTCCTAAATGTGCCCACGGGTCTCAAAGGTTGGGGACCCTATCACAAAATTATGTATGTCAACAGATTTCATTCAAGCTGGCTTTATTTCACACAGTTTTGCTAAACTGACACTTTTTAGTCTGAATCCAATACTTTAGTATTAGGAGACTACTGTGGTGGTTGCAAGAAACAACGGTGTCCAACTGAATTAACTGGGAGCTTCTAAGGCCCTTTCTACACCTAAGGATTATCCCAGGAAAATGGAGGGGTTGTCCCTGCCTGCTCCCAGGACCCCCTGTGTGTCATTTGGATGCACAGGGATGATCCCGGGACATTCCCGGGGGGGAAAAGGCAGGTGTAGAAACGGCCTAAGTATATGCATAGGATTGGACTGCACGATGCAGGAAGTCCTATGCAGAGGGCAGGGAGGGGAAAGAAAAGCATGGCACTCTCATATAGCCGGATAAATACTTTTAAACAATTCACTTCAGGGACCAAACTGTCAGCCCTGCAGGGAAGTACAATCAAGGCCAACTATTAGCAATCCTATCTGTATTAAACATCACAATAGCAGATACATTTGCTAGTTGTGTTCCCAGCATTTAACCTTTGCAAACGAAAGAACGAGTGCTTATGTTTATATGAAGTTTGGCACACCATGAATGCTGAGCTGATGCTATAAACTGGATTATCCAATTTTATTGTGGTTTGGATTCAGTCTTACAGTTAGTCAATGAAAAACTCTCTCTCCCTCATTTCCAAACCTCAGTCAAGCCCACTGCAAATAAAGAAGCCATTTTCACCCTCAATCTCTCTTCTAAAGGAAGAAAAAGCACAAAAGTTTGGTTCACATTATTGAACATTATTGCCAACTCTTGTCCTCTTATAGGAACAAGTTGCTCTTGTCTTCAATCTCTCTTTAACACTTCTACTGGAGCTTACATGACAGAAGTGTGACCCTGATGCTATAAAGAACTAAATAGATCTAAAAAGGCAGCACACAGGTTCCTTAGTCCTTCCTTTCAAGTTACAATATATTCAGGGTAGTTTTCATAAATTTACAATGTCCACACAATGGGAACCTTATCTAAGCCTCAAAAGACAGCTAATCATTGCTCATATTAAATTTCTCTAAGCAGCTCCTAAAACTTTTCACAAATGAAGAAGAGATACAGAGATATCCTCTCTAGGAGCTGGATTTGTACGTTTTAATATTCCTTTGAGAAACTTTGACATAAATGTCAACTGCAATAGTCAAACCTTTTAAAACACATTTACTACTTCACCTCTTATATTTGTGTGCTCTGGGCAATTAATTTCATAATTTTAAGTGCCATCTAATAAAATAGCAAGATGCGGCTGTTACCCACGCTATAAAGTGCTGCTTTCCTCATTGCTTTCTTTCAGAAGAGCAGCCATTTCTCCGAAAAGAGTGTACTTAAGTTTAACTGTCATGCCCCCTGCTTCCCCCAACCCCCCTTATTAATTCTTAACAGGTTTTAGGATTCTATTCACCATTTTACAAGCCACCTCTCTAAGGCTTTTACAAGCCGCTTGCACACACATTCCTTGCAATGAACGATTCTGCTCTGAAAGGAACACTAAGGCAGGGAAGTGCCAATGGGACACATCTTTAAAAAAGGAGACAAAAAAATAGAAAAAAATCTAGGGAAAAATAATGTTTAAAGCCTCAAGACTAGCATTCATTACCCATTTAGCAATACACTGTTATATAGTCACATCCTCAACTGCAGGGCAGAAGAAGACTAACTGATTTACAAGTCAGCAACCTAGAGTTATGTTTAGAATTTTATAACACATCACATTCACATCCTATTGTGTTCTTTTATACCAAATACACTACTCAGTTCTCTCTTAATTGTCCAAGCACAGGCAGGGATCGCTGATTCTTCCCTCCCAGGCACCACCACTCATACCACATTGCTCGTGGAGGACTCTGATGGCATGAGGAACTGCAGCTAGTGGAGAGAAGAGGAAAGGGAACAAGAATTGTTTATATTTGTTCGAGTAGATCTGTGGGTTCAAGCCACAGAAATTAAACTGCTATTCCTTCCCAAATGACCCTTTGTCATTTTAAAAAGACTTGCATTAACTCTTTTGCATATCGGGCTGTACAAACTGACAATAAGACCATGGCCCAGTTGCCATTGTGGGCAGTTGCTGGCCCCTTGGCTTGCACAAACTCTGGGTGCCACCACCTCCATGGTGACTCTGGGGTAATCCATGCCAAGATCAGCAAGGACAATAGCCTCCAGTTCACATTAATGGGAAAGCAAGGGGTTGGTTAGGATAGTCAATTCATGGCATATTTGGATGTCTTGGGAAGCTGCTTGTCTCTCATCCCACATAACCTCCTCTTCAAAACACAAACTAAGGAATAATTTAGGAACTTTAGCTCCTATATTTCTGAGCATATTTTTTTTTTTAACTGCAGATACCTTACATAGCCTAGAGAGTCAGCAAACTGCTAAGCTACACAAATTTCTTCATTAGCAGAATGGAAAAGTAGCTAATTTACTAGAGAGAGCAAGCAAAGTTATTCCAACTACTTCTGAAGATAATCTTATCTGGAGACTCAAGAAGTCCATGTAGGAAGTATCCTCCTCAATATCCCTCTGTTGACAAAAGAGGAAACTTCTGCTCTTAACATGGAGCGTCTTGTCTGCCAGGATAACCATCTGTTGCAGAACTATATCAGTACCCTCACAATACACACAAACCACTAAGACAAATATCCAGAACACTGCAGCATAATGATTACACCAATGTGCTCCTGCCAACACTGTGAGTGGAAATTGCTGGACGCATCACACATCTATGCACCAAAAAGCCTGCTAAAAGATTTGTGTAGTCATTCAAAAAAGCCAACAAAAGCACTTCCTGATGTTAAATCTGCAATACATGGAGGGAAAATGTGAAATAAACCCATGCCCAAAGATTAATAATTCTTTGACAACTGCTGCCCTGGAGAGTCATAGTATTTTGTTATTACAACTAACAGAAGCAATGATTATACTTTAGGTAACCATCCTGCTGCATATATATCCCTTTAGCACTTTGAAAGAGGTAATTTCTTGATGTGTAAAAATATGATAATTCTTATGTAAATACAGAGGGACAGCTCTCCACACTAATTTATGGGAATTAAGGAGGAACAGTAGCATGTTTCTATATATATTTACTCAGAAGTAAGTCTTACTGTATTCAGTGGGTAAGTGTGGAATTCACTTATTAGGCAGTAATTCTATTGAACACATTGGCCTTACTTCTGAGCCAATATGCATAGGGTTGCACTGCAAGAGAGACACAGAGCATTAAGGCAGAGAAAAGTGTTTGAGTTTCATATTGTATTGTTTTTAGATTATCTGTTACGTTATTTATTTTATCTGTATTAGCATGCTGATTATGGTTTATATTGATTCCCTCTCACTATTATATTAATCATGGATTTCTTTATTGTGTGTGTAGGTTGCTTCGGGACTGCTTTTGGCAGTGGGAAGCAACACATGAATTAATTAATTAATTAATTAATAATAATAATAATAATGATAATAATGAAAATGCACTCAAAGCAACTAAGAACAGGCTTATAGTTTATATTACCAATAAAATATAGCAAGTTTAAGGAATTTTATTAATCAATACAAAATCTGTGTATATTTGCTATTGTTGTTTTGCATATAGATCCCACACTGGCTAACATACAATTCATGATTGAAATTTTTACTTTCTTGAGTTGTCATCACCTGTTAGCAATTGCAGAGGCTAGTGATTTTCTGGTTCTGTTATCTTAATAGTAAAAGAAACATTAGATTTGAAAACTGCTAAACATGGAGTCAAGAATCCAGGTTATAAATTCAGGAGCAGAATTATAATGTGATCTAGCCTGACTGCTCAAAAAACTTTCATGATTGCAGAGGGTTTCTGTACTGTTTCAAGGAATAATACATTGTTCAAAAGGCCATTTAATCAGCGGACCAAGAATAACAAATATATAATGCACCATATTGGGGGGGATCAAACTACACCCAAACAGTATTTGGAATATTTTCTGGCAGGTACAAACAAGTTAACAACAGAGTTAGTGGCTAAGTTCCTCCTCTCCATACAAAGGAATCGCAAATTGATCTTATCTTAATTGCAACTTCTATCCCAGGCTGCTGTTGCTTATCTTTTGTACAAGATAACCATGCCTATATATTTTAAATATGTGTATGTTTTAAATAACTCTTTTAGCCTGTTTGTATAATGAACTAATGACTGTGATTTTATGGTTTTAAATTAATTATTGTTGGTATAGTTGGTATAGTTTCTATTGGGTCTGTGACCACATAATAAAATGTATGTAACTCTGTGCTCAGGGTGAAAGAGATTTGACGCTCCTGCCCTCAGTGGTCAGAGGCCAGAATATTTCATAGGCTAGTGGTCTTCAACTGATCCAGACCCAGGATCCACCTCGGATTCCCAACCTGTAGCATGGGGCCCACTTTCCCAATTTTACTAACTATGCCTATATATTTTAAATATGTGTATGTTTTAAATAACTCTTTTAGCCTGTTGAACAAAAGACTGTGATTTTATGGTTTTAAATTAATGATTGTTGGTATTGCTTTTATTGGGTCTGTGACCGCATAATAAAAATCTGATCTGATCACATTACATTAATTATGTAGCAAGCTGCCCCCACTCTGTCTGTTTCTCACTCCAGAGCATGAGCACGCAGCCCCAATCCAATTGGGATAAGTACATGCTGGGTGGGAAGGTTTAAACCTTACCCCCTTAGACCTGGGTTCCCAAGCCTGCCCCCTGTATGTGCATGGCCACTGAAAAAAAGGGGGAGCCTGCATTGACCTCAATTGATATGAATCTGTAATAAGCACATAACTAATGATAATCTCTCAAATTGTTTTACTCTACAAATTTCCAGAAATATCAATAGATTATTTCAAGTGGACAACTAGCTTCGGTTTATTAAACATTAAAAGGGTAAAGAGCTGAACCCATCTCCCACGTTTTCCCCCTAGGCCTTCACATCTTTATCTACAAATAGTGGTAAAACTCTTTCCAGAATAACCCAAAACTATCTCCAGATGCTGGTTCAGGAGATCTATAGCCTCACTGAGAGAAGTAGATAGAAACAAGAGTTACAGCTTAGTATCATCTTCATACTGGTGACATTCAGTCCCAACATCTGGATAACTTTCCCCAGTGGTTTTATGTTGATGTTAAGAAGCAGGGTGGTGGGGACACACACAAGATAAAGCCTCGTGGCTTCCCAAAAATCAAAGATCATGGGTTGGAAATAAATCCTCCAGCACCATTTTTTTGAGACTGCTTCTCCCAGAAGGACCAGGACTACAATAACACCATGCCCTTTTAAGCCTAAAGATGCTGAGAGGACCAGAAGAATCAACAAGGTTGCACTCCCCCACATCTTCCCCACTTGTGGAATACCCTCCCCTTGGAGGCCCAACTGGCAATGACACTGGTTTCATTTTGGCACCAAGTTCAAGCATGGCTTTTTATCAAAGCCTTTGAGGGCTAAATTCTCCATGGTTACACATGGTTTTAATTGTTTTATTGCTTTTAAAATTTTCTATGGGTTTTAATTTGTTAATGATTTAATACATTTTTAGCTGTGTAAATTATTTGTTTATATTGGTCTGATTTTATCTACACTGCCCTGAGATCCCAGTGATAATAGGGTGGGATACATCTGTTCACATATATGTAGCATGTTGTTCAGTAATTAAGGATTTAGAAGATTTTCTAGAAAACACATATCCATTTTACTAATGGGGAATATTAAGATAGAGAAAAGACTTGTCCAAGGAGGCCATGGCAAAACACTCTTAAGCACAGCCAATCAAAAAGCCAGTTGAGCCACAGAGATGACAAGACTCAGGCATGGGAGGGGGGAGAGAGAGAGAGAGAGAGAATTGAATGGTAAAGCTACAGGACAACACACTCTCTCACACAAGTGCAAGGCTTCTCTGGCTTTCCGGCTGCAGAAGATGCAGCATTGGAAAGAAAGGCTTGGTCTTGGAGACAGAGAATATTATCGGATCCAGCGACGACCTCAGCGATTTTGGAGGGTGGCACCACATTCCGGGGCAGTGTGGCTTGGGCTTAGTCACAAACACACACACACACACACACACACTTACCAACCCCCCTCCATAGTTTGCAGAGCGGCCTGCCAATCAGCGGCCTAGCTTAGCCCGCTCAGATGTAGCGAGGGCAAGCAGGATTGTCTGAGAGAGCTGTTAAGGCCTTTTCAATTTTCTGACGCCATGGTAATGCCAGTAGCAGCCTCGAGTGAGGGGATATGACCTTGAGCAGTCTTACATTCTACTTCAACTTCTGGGGCAAGGAACTTGAGTTTCTGTTTTACCACAGGAAGGGGTACCAGTAGCCAGGAAGACCAAGGAGCCCCTTCAGACATCAGGCTTATTGAACCTGGGCTAAAAGTGCCATGGTAATGCTCACTTCGGTCTTGAGTGAGGATATATGTCCATTTGCAGTTTGACCCTACTTTGAGGGAAAGAACAGGCGGTGCTATTTTTTCACAAGGCCTGCTCCTTATCTGGTATCATTTTGATGGTAGCCAAGAAGCCCCTTCAGACATCAGCACTATTGACACCCATTCAGAATTGGGCCGCTGCTGCTGCAGTGGGGTTGGGAAATGCCAAGTTCTGGGCCATAGAGAGATGGCAGTCTTAGGCATGCATAAGGGTACATTCTGTAAGGAAGATGGGTGTGTTTAATGTAGATTCAGTGTTGATAATTGCATTCCTTAACAGATTGGCAGAGGAGACCACAGCCCGTGGGGATCCTAATCTGCTGACATGGCATGGCATCTGGGCCAGCCACAGAGTGACGCAAGGAAGTGTTGGCACACAGTTTGGGCTCGGTCAAACAGCCTCCATCCAGTGGGGTGGCAGGCAAGGCACGCTGTGGTGGCATCTCATCCATAAAATGGTTTCTGCCCCGCTGCAGGTATGATGCCCACCTGGGGGGGGGGCATGGGATTCCTGGAGCAGAAGTCCCCAACTTCTACAGGTTAAGGCAGACCTGGAGGTATCTGGATGGCCAGATATTTGTACTGTGTGTCAAACTTGCTCCCTCTGCACTAGAGGTGTGAGGGTGGGGAAGCCCATAGCTTAAATAGGGCAATGATGAAAAGTCAACAAGTAAATTCGTATTCCTTCCGGAGGGGAATTTTATAGGGCAGACAAAGTTCATCTCTCCGATGCAGGGAATAATACTTTCCTGCAGGATCTGCATGTGGTTTTGCGGGTTTTCATCCCAGATAGGTGGGGGTAGGGAGCCTAAGCTAAGGCTTGGCACCCTCCAGTGGCAAGACGTGGGGGAAGGTGACCACTCTGGCACCTTTTAGTGATTGGCATATCCGGAGGTCCTTCTCCTTGTGAGTTTTACAGCTCACGTGTCAGGATATGGTATGCCTTTGGAGATCCTCCTGCCTCAACTACACAGGGTTTTACGGCACTGAGTGGGGGTGATGTGGGGTGGTCTCCCCACACTTTCAAAACGTTGCATAAGAGAGGCTTCTCGTTTAGGAGAGTGGCTCGCCCATAAAGACAGGCAAGTGGCCTGCGATAAGGACACATATTCCCACACTTTCATATGCAGATCCAGGGAGGGGTTGAATCTCCTTTATTGTTTAATAAAGAGGCCCTAGTTTATCCCAAGCTCTGGTGTCTGTGTCTTTATTCCACGCTTCCTTCTCCACTCGCAAGACAACACACTCTCTCACACATAAGTGCAAGGAAATCTCATAACTGCTGGAGGGTATATGAGCATTGTGCATTGCCTCTGTGTGTTCTTGATGCTGCTAGGCCCATAATCGCCACCACATCATTCCAGCAGTGTGGTAAAGCCAATGAAGCGAAGATGGTAGAGTGACTTCCTCCTCTCCCTTGCAACCAGCGTTGCAAATTTCCTGCTGCTGAAAGCACTGGCAGTGCTCTGATCACAAGCAAGAAAACTGAGCCAAGCCAAGCTGGGAAGAAGCTAAGAAGCCAGCCTCAACAGTAGCCAAGATGGGCTGAACAACTGGGCCAGGACGAGGCAGCTTGGAGGAACAGGAACCCAACCAAGGAAGGAGTAGGCCAGAGATCATTTTAAACTGCATAGGCTTGCACCTTCACCATAATCAAACCCCTTCCCCCTCAGCCATATTATACAGATGTTTTGTAATCGTTTTGATTGTATACAGAAAGAAAAGAAAATTGATCTAGAAATAGAAACAAAAACACAAGTACAGTCCGATTAATTTTGGCAACTGTCTAGGAGACCCCAAAGCTAGCCAAAATCTAGACAGTTAGCAACCCTACCCCTGCCCTGCCAAAAGAAAAAAATGCAAGCAAAAATTATAAAAGAAAGCATGAATTCCTGTCATTGTGAGCCTCCCTAATCAAGGAAAGTTTTTTCTAACTTGCCAAACATAGTTATGAAATGGCTCTGCTGGCAACAGTCACTTTTATCCAAGCAGAAGGGCAAGCAGATCAGCAGCAAGTGAGAGTTAGAAGATAGGCTGACTCCTTTACATGCTTAAGAGGCAAATCCAAAGCTCCATGCATGCTGTTACACACACATAGTTTCCAGACAAGTTCTGTTCTTCCCCTCTTCTCATAATTGATTTTAGTGACACAGGAATCTCTATGCATGCAGCACTGGCCCCAAAACTGAAGGGGAAAGCGTTGCATGCACATCAGAGCTCCTGCATATGTGACAAACCCTTGACAAGGCTACTAAAAGTTCATAAAGAAGGCACCCTAAGGAAAGGGAGCACAAAGGCTTGCAAAGAGAAAGCAATGCAGTGCTGCCAACATGTCACGACCAAGAAGACCTAATCCAAAGAGGGGAGGAAGCATGACCTTGTGGTAGCCCCTAGCATAGATTGGGTTCCAGGAGTCTCCCTATCCCTCGAGGCACAGCCAGAGGCCACTTCCTCAGATGACATCAGACCCAAGGGAGATTGAATAACAGGGACCCTACTGCCCCTTGTCAGGACCCCCAGCCCAGCCCTGCACACAGACCCTTCATAACCCCTGGGACTGGGCTGAAGATCAGGTCCACTGATACAGTGCTCAGTTACTAGCCCAAGGCTTCCGTCCTTCCAGTCTATTCTGAAGGCACAGATAAGTCTCAATGATGCTCCAGATCCTGGGCCTTAGAAGATTCAGTAAGAGGCTCTCTAAGAACTATTAGTCCCTGGCTATTCAGTGCTGATACAACAGCTCTGAGGTAACTCCTTGCTTAGTTTCCAGGTCCACACACTTCCTTAGTGAACTGAGAGACTATTTATGTACCTAGTTGGAAAGGTGTGAACAGAATACAGACAGGGATGATGGTGGGTGAGCTGCCTTCTGGATCAGTCATGAACACAACAGGGGACCAGACGGTGCAAGGCTAAAGAGAAGCTAGTCATTCATTTAGTACAAGGGAGCCCCATCTCACCTGTTGAAATCATTCATGTTCCAGGATACTTGAGATCACACCTTTCACCAATTCATCTGAAAGCCTAGAGTTAACTTTAAAAATCTCCAAAGCCAAACAGCTTTTTATTGACATGACTAACATGATAACAACAACAACAAAAAAAATCAGAACTATGAGCCAGCACAGTGTGCTCAGTATTTCTGGCAATTTGAAATAAGGAGAATAAATCTCATCAGTAAGGAAATGAAGTGAATCTGAGCATATCGCCATTTACTACACACAGTCAATGGGACTGAGTTTCATTAAGCTCCTGTGAAGGCAAGAGTCGTAAAAATGCTAGTGTCCATAAAAGGAGCCTTAACACAGCCACGATGAAAGATTTTAAGCTCCTTGACATGATAACCATTGTCTCAGAAGCCATCAAAATTAGTTTACCTTGACTTTTTACCAGAGTGAGACGTGTTCTTCAATTGGTGCAAAAAAAGAATATCAAAGCACAGTACTACCAGCCTGCATATCAGTTCCTCTTGAATCCCATATTTACTGTGCCTCCAGAAAACTGAAATGTTACTTCAAATTACAAAACAACAATACATTTTCCACCTTGCCATTTCAGTTGGCTTTAGCACATACATTCAAGTCTCCTTATTAATCAATCTGGAAGAGCAGAAGCACACATAATTTCCCATGTCTTATTGGTAATATGCCTATGAATAATCAAAGCTCAGCGTTTCACAGACTTTATGGGCCACAGCTGAGCACACGGACTACCGAAAGGGAAGGGGGTATAAGTAAATCCCCGACTCTTGCAGATCCCATTACCTCATCCAGGAAATTGAATCAAATCAAATCAATGTATATCTTACCACTCCAAAACTATGTAAGGCCACGAATAAAATAAAACATAAAAACTTAACAAACTATTAGGTAACAGATGAGATAAACAAGGTGACTTAGAGTAGTACATAAGATAAAGTACATCAGGCTCTGCTTGTAGGCACCAGTGATATAAAATGGACCTCATGGGGAGAGGGACAGAACATGAGAAATGGGCAAACATGCTCAGACTGAGGTGGAGATTAACCAATTTGTCGTCGTCACCCACCACCCCGCCCCCAAATCAGAAACAAATCACTTAATTTTCTGAGGCAATCTAAGGGTCTCAGGAAATGCAGAAACACACCCTCTCCCAAATCCCCAAAGCACCCTTCCTATTACGTATCCAGCAAGCAGGTCAGTGGCAGTAACTAGGGTGACCATATGAAAAGGAGGACAGGGCTACTATAACAGTTATATTGAAAAGGGAATTTCTGCAGGTGTCATTTGTATACATGGAGAACCTGGTGAAATTCCCTCTTCATCACAAAAGTTAAAGCTGCAAGTGCCCTAAACTCTTTTAAAATGGTCACTCTAGTATAGCTCCTGCAGCTTTAACTGTTGTGATAAAGAGGGAATTTCACCAGGTTCTCCATATATATAAATGACACCTACTGAAATTCCCTTTTCCATGCAACTGTTAAAGATACAGGAGCCCTGTCCTTCTTTTCATATGGTCACCCTACAGTAACAGATGCAATGAAAGGACTTCCCCTGTCCCATCCCCATTCTTGTGCATTATTCTGATTCACTGAGAAGCATGTAATATCTGAAAGAGCAGCTCCCCTTAGGACTTGTAGTCTTCCTAAGGACTGAGGAAGTATCCTGCCCCCAATGGAGGACTCTACTTTGGAGAATGAACTGGAGCCCCCCTCCCCGCAGTTATGCACTGCAGAGGTTCGGCTTGACTTGGAAGTATCTTGATGCAGATCAAAGGCACCCCAGGCCCTTGAAGGAGGTAACAGTAGCCCCTCTCCCACAAGATGGAGTTAGTTCCTTCTTGGGGTTAGATGTAGATGCCAGAGGTAGATGACTATCGACCACCTAGGCAGAAGGCGCGCTCATGCTAAATCTTCTGACTTGGTGGGCTGCCAGACATGAAACCACCTGCTTAAGGACTCTTCATAAGTAAAGGGATACTTGAGAACAAGGCTCTGCTCATGAGTACACCATTCTTCAAATGCCCTGCAGCTGTGCTCTGGGTGGGGTTCTGAAGAATGAGGCTTAGAAGTCATTAGCTAGAGGTACAAAGTATTGGAACAATGTCTGTGCACCAGCTCCAAGATGCCTGTCTTGTATTTCCCTGATAACCTAGCTTTTCTCTGGAGCCCCTTGTGTTTGGACTGGTCTTTGATACTGATCCTAATAATTCCCTGGAGCACGGTCCTTGCACCATTGTGAGCTGGACAGGAAGTTGGAAAACATTTTTCAATGTAGATTTTAAACAAAGCCAAAGAAGAGCTTGAGGAAAGGAACTTCTGGGTTCTTCGCATCTCCTTTGAAGAACACAGAAGCTCAGATGAACTTCACTGGCATCACTGCATAACACCCAATTGGCGGGGGGTGGGGAACAAGGCAGCCATGTGCACTGAGGTTTCTAAGTTGGGGAAAGGCATGAAGTATAAAACAAGCTTGGAACAGACAAGATATCTCTAAGTCTGAGCAATGCTGTTCAAAATGCAGAAAATGACAACCATTCAGTTTAAAGCTTGAAAAAACAAATAACCTTGACCCTTTTGTCCAAGTAATATTCATACACAGTAAACAGTTTGGGGGCAGGTGGGGAAGATATGCAGATCCAACTATAGAAATGTAAATTTTGCATATTGTTCTGTTTCTGAAAGCTCCTGAGGCAATTCTGTGAAAGAAAAGACAACAAGAGAATGTGGAGAGATTAAAGCTTAGTGGTAGAACATATGCTTGAGTTGTATAATGTATCGGGTTCTGTCACTAACTTCAGACTCAAGTACCTTTTATTTAACAGGGTTGGAGGGGAAAATGTGCCTGAGGGTTCATTCCAACTAAATGCATAAATAGAGTGACAAGAGTAGTGGGCTAGACAGTTGGTCATTCCTCTGACACAGGAGAAAGCTAGTCCTTCTACCACCTTAGAATAATGGAAAAGTCATAACTGGCGCGCTTCTTCTCTGCCTCTGCACTTGGAAACATAGAGGGGAGACGGGGAAAGGCGGCAGTCCTGGGGTGGAGACCACAGAAGCCAAGTTATCCAGCTTCCAAGGCACCACACAGCCTCTCTGCTCCCCACACTGCTCTGAATCTCCCCAGCTATACAGGCAAAATTGCCCATCTGGCCAAAGAAACTATGCCCGAAGCATGTGGTGCTATGACTGTCCTGCATTGGATTGTCAGCCTCCAAGTTCAGGGACTGGCAACTTTCTATGCTCCAAGTCTGATGTGGATTTTGGCTAATCCATTAGGAAAGTGGTGACTCGTCTCAAGATCTTTTGGGAAAGCAGCAGTTCTTGGAATTTGAAACCCCGCCCCGCCCCCAATTCTTCAACCAACCCTGAGCCTGCCTTTTCTGCTTTCTCTCAGGTATATAATATTAGGGCCAATTGAGAGGCTCTGCTTGGCCTGAGAAAATATCAGTTCCTAGATTACATTTCTAGCATTTCTTGCAAATTCATATCGTAAATAAGGGCTAAAGATTTCTGCCTTTTCAACATACATGACCACAATATAATTTTGCATCAATGTGGTATAGTAAATATATTGTTGCACTTTGATTGGGAAGACTAGAGTTCAAAAACTTGCTCAGATATGAAGCTCATTGGATGCTAATGGGTAAATTACTCAGTTCAGGAAGAATGGAATGGATAAGCCCATATATGGTGCCATGGCTCCCTGGAAGAAGAGCAGAATACAAATGTGGAAATTCCTAGATTTCCGTGAAAAGAATTGATGGCTATTAAAACATTTTTGGTTTGTATGGCACTCTCACAGAATGCCAATGAGAGCTTTATATCAGGCAATCTGTAGCACAGATTATTTATGTGAGGCACCATTTCATTAAGAATATGTCACCACAAAATCCAGATTTTTTAAAATCACAATTAGAACTTCATGAGGTGTTGTTGTTTGTAAATTGATGAAGATATATAGGTTAAGGTGAGGCACAAGTGTGCAGATATTCAGTTCATTAAGTGAGGGGGGGAGAAAGAGCAAACTTCATTTGAAAACTTCAGAAGCATCCTGATATGTTAAACTAGGAAGCTTTCAAGGATGAAACTGGAGCATGTTCTCTACATTGATATGTTAAAGAGTAGGTAATTATAGGGTGAGGTCTATCAACTTTTTCACAACAATTCAAACCCTTAAGTCAAGATACAGTTTCTACTGTGGGAATGCCCTCATTATATGCATTAACTGCCATTTTTAAATGTATATTTATGCCTACAAACAAGGCAACTGAAATACAGTAAAGTTCTGGCATTAACAGCAAGTCTAATTAGGCAATGTTTATATTAGCCCATAACAGTTCAAAGCATACGTGTTTACTGAAAAGCACAATATAGTATTTGTAACATTTACTTTTACTTGTTCAGTCATGTTTGCAATATATCCTTTCAGTGGTTAAACAGAGAAACCATAATGTATTTCTGGAGATAAATTGCAAGGATCTCTATGAGAAAGTACAATATGCAAACAATACTTTACCAGTTCATACACAGAGAGAGAGAGAGAGAGAGCGCCCAAAATCATGGCTGTGTGAAAAAAACAGAAGAAAGTTTTCCTTCCCACCCCTCTCTCACATACACACACACATAGCAATCTTCAGACACTCATACACAATGTGTGAAGGGTAATTTCCAATTTCGAAGATGGGGAAGGAAAAAAAGGAGGCAGGACAATGTCCTGATTTAGATGAAAATCTGAAACTACCTTGGGAAGAAAGGTCACATCCGGATGTAACACAGCCTTATCTTTGTGAAAAGTTAGATAAGGGGGATCGACTCGGAGAGCTGCAAGTTCACTAGCCCTTCGGGCGGTGGTGATGGCTATTAAAAACACTGTTTTAAAGGAAAGTAGTCGTAGGTCCGTCGTGGCTAGTGGTTCAAAGGGTTTTGAAGTCAAGGATTTTAATACCACTGAAATACTCCATGTCGGCATGCGTGGGCAGATTGGAGGTGCTAGGTTATTAAGCCCCTTTAAAAAGCGTTTGGAAAGGGGGTGTGAAAACACAGTTGAACTGTCGATATTGGAACGAACCGATGATATAGCTGACAAATAAACACGTATTGAAGATGTAGATAAGCCTCTTTGAGACGTTAGCAGAAACATTAAAATTTGTTGTATAGTGGAAGAGAAAGGATCAAAGTTGTTGTCCTTGGCAAATGCCGAAAAGGAAGCCCATTTACGGTTATACGATGTTCGGGTCGATGGCTTTCTAGCTGCATCGAGAATGACTTGTAGCCGTGTGGAGGTTAGATCTGAGGGGACAGTTGTATTCTCCAAGCTGTTAACCGCAGCGTTTGTAAGTCGGGATGTCTGATTTTGCCGTGCTGTTGCGTCAGCAATGTTGGCAGTAGCGGGAGCCATCGGTATCGAGTCCTCGACAGCTGTAGAAGTGTGGCGAACCACGTTTGTCTCAGCCACCAAGGGGTGATCAAGATGCAGTTGGTAAGAATCTTGGTGATTACCCTGGCTATGATGGGAAAAGGGGGAAATGCATAAAAAAGAGTGTTTGTCCATTGAAGTGCAAAGGCATCACCCTGTGAGTGTTTGCCTAGACCTGCACGACTGCAAAAAATTGGCACCACCTTGTTTGCTTCTGTGGCAAATAAGTCTATGTCCGGGATATCCCATGCATCGAATATTGTCTTGACAACTGTTCTGTGTAGTTGCCATTCGTGCGCAAGATGGTGAGAACGGCTTAGGAAATCTGCTAATTTGTTCTCGGTGCCGGCAATATGGATGGCAGTAATCGTGACGTTTCTTGGGATGCACCAATTGAAGATGTTGAGTGTCAATTTTAGAAGCCTTTCTGATCTGGTACCCCCTTGTTTATTTAGATATGTGACCACCGTTGTATTGTCTGAGGTTATCTGGGTGAAGTGACCGGTAATTTCCGACTCGAAAGATTTGAGAGCTCGTTGAACCGCTCGAAATTCTAAAATATTTATGTGGTCTTTGGTTTCTTTCTTGCACCATCGACCCTGAACAGTTAGTGCGTCTAAATGTGCTCCCCAACCCTTCATTGACGCATCTGTGGTCAGTATCTTGGTTGGTTGTTTTTGAGTGAAAAGAATTCCTTGCATCAGGTTTTGTATTACTGTTCACCATATAAGAGAGTCTTTGATATCGATAGGTGGATAAAGTCGAAGGTTCTTTGGGTCCCTTTGGGGGTTGAAGTGCCGTTTGAACCATGACTGGAGCAGTCGCATTTTGAGGTGGGCATATTGAACTACTGCCGTAGTTGAGGCCATAAGGCCTAACAATTGTTGTGCTGCGAATGCCGATGTGTGGGGTTTATGTCGAAACTTCTGTGCAAGGTAGATTATGCGTAGGCATCAACTGGTTGGCAGGAAGGCTCGAGCAGATATGGAGTTGAGGGTTCCCCTGATAAACTGGATGACCTGTGAAGGTTGTAATTGGGATTTTTCGTAGTGGACATAGAGTCCTAATTTGTTTAGCAAGGAGCAAGTAATTTGTACCGAATTTTGAAGTTGCTGTTTTGTCAATGCTACGAGAAGCCAATCATCAAGATAGGGGTAAACTTCTACACCCATTAAACGAAGGTGAGCACATACCATGGACATGCACTTAGAAAAAACTCTCAGAGCAGTGGAAAGGCCAAAATGAAGAGTTTTGTATTGATAGATGTTATGCCCAACTATAAATCGCAGGTATCTGCGGTATGTGCTCTCCACCGCGATGTGGAAATATGCATCGCAAAGATCGATCGATGCAAACCACTGTCCCTTGGATAATAATGGGATAATAGAAGCCAATGATACCATTCTAAACTTTTTGGTTTTAATATGCGTATTTAATAATAAATCTAAAATTGGGCGAAGCCCTCCATCTTTCTTTGGTACGGTAAAGTATTTTGAGTAGAAACCTCTCAAAAGATGACTCCAGGGCACACTTTCGATAGCACCCTTATCCAACAGCATGTCGACTTCCTGGAGTAGAGGCGATGTAGGTGTTGTGATCTTTACCTTACCGAGGGAAGGGAGGGTTTCGAATTCTATGCGGTATCCTCTTCGGATTATCGAGAGGACCCATGTGTCAGTAGTGATAGCCTTCCATTGGTAGTAATAATAGGGAAGTCTATCGTTAAAGAAAACGGTGGGGTTGGTGTATGGAGCTGGCGTCAAGAAGAAATCAAAGACGCTGCCTAAGGGAGCCGTCGAATTTACGAGAAGGGGCCCTGCCTCTGAAATTTGTAAGTTGCTTACGTGGCTGGAAAGCCTGTTGTTGTTGTTGTTGTTGTTGTTGAGGTTGAGTTTGCTGGTACTGTTGTCTATTGGAATAGTACGAGGAACGTGGTCGAGACCAACGTCGTTGGAATTGTTGTTGCGGTTGGTTGAAGCCCATCCGGCGAGCTGTTGCTCTTGCTTTTTGCACGGTATCAAGGGAATTGTCTGTGTTGGCATTAAATAAACCAAGCCCATTGAAAGGTAAGTCTTCTATTCTAGAACGTGCCTCCTGGGAGAGGCCCGCAGATCGTAACCAGGCATGGCGACGGAGCGCTATAGTTCCTGTTAAGGTCTTTGCTATACAGTCGACCTGGTGCCTTGAGGTATGTATTTGCTGACGTGAAAGCTGTGACGCTTCAGAATGGAAGAGTCTAGCGAGATACTTCTTATCCTCAGGTAAGTGTTCCATTAACTTTCCCATTTTGTCCCAAAGAAGTAGCTGATAACCAGACATAGCTGCCTGGTAATTTGTAACCTTTAGTGCTAGGGAGGAGGAAGTATACAATCTACGAGCGAGAAGATCTAAACGCCATCCTTTATCTACAGGGGAAGAATGTTGATGTCTACTCCCACCCTGGGCAGCTTCGATGACTATCGAATTCGGTGGCGGATGCTGGAACAAGAACTCGACATCAGACTGCTGTATCTTATACATACCCTCCAGTCTTTTGGAAGTTGGTGGGTTTGTTGAAGGTGATTTCCATGACTGTTTTATAGTTTCAAGTAGAGCCGGTAACATAGGTATGGCTACAGGTTTTGTTGTGTCTGAAATAATCGAGTCGAAAACTGGGTCTTGTGTAGTAGATGTGGATTGTTCCACCTGTAGACCCAAGGCCTGTGCCATTCTGATGACCTGATCAGAAAAGTGTCCAAGGTCTTCCGATGGAAAAATACCCCCTTGTGGGGCGACCTCTATATCAGGAGACGCCAGCGAAGGTCGTGCCGAGGATGATGAAGATGAATCAGAACCGTATTCATCCTGGCCTGATGTTGAGGAGTCCACTGGAGCAGTTGGGACTTGTATAAGTGGAGCTGATTGCGGTTGCATTAGCGCTAGAGCATCAGAGGCTAGTGCTGTGGGTGGTTCAAGTTGTATTGGCTATATACGTGCAGACAAGTCGACCCGAAGTGGAGGATTAGAAATTGTAGTTGATGGTCTGGCCACAGATTGCATAGGTGGTTGTTCTCGAAAAGGCCGTTCTCGACTATAGTGGTCTTGAGGAAAATTTTCCCATTGACCTTCGTAAGGTTGTCGGTAATAGGGATCATGATCCCAATATTGATATCTATGGGGACTTCGTTCCCATCTATCCATACGGCGTGGTGAACGGGATCTATCCCTTGATTGAGCTGAGTGATGGTAATAGTAGTATCCTCTCCCGGAATGAGTGGAGAATATCGAGTCCGGAGAGTCATGCCTATAACGCCTGTCCTGAGGTTGCACCTGCCTAGGCGGTATAGGAGCTGGTGATAGATCTCTGATCTCGCCTTCCGATGTTGACGTTAGCCTCTGTTCACGCGCTGAAGGTAAGCGTACTGTCGGTATAGGAGACAGTAACAAAGGTGGCGGTGGAGGAGGCGGCAACGGCTGTACCGATATCGGTATCGAAGGCGCGGCTTCGGTCAACAAAATTTGCGGCAAAGGATCATTTGTCGGTACCGATTGAGGCTGTACAGTATCGACCGTCGGTATCGGTCTATTAGGCGTCGGAGGAGGAACAGACGGCCGAGTAGGGTTCGGCACACTCTTTTTAAGAGATTTTTCCTTTCTCTTTTTATTTTGCTCCTCGTGGCAGTATGTTTTGCCTTTTTAGCTTTCTTTGTCAGCTTTTTAGCAATTGAAAGCGTAATGCCTCTCCCTGGCGTGGCCGGCAATTCAGGTTGTTGAGCTTCGGCAAGCAATGGCGATCTTGGAGAGGTTTGAACAGGTTCCATGATACGAGATTTTGACGTCGATGGCTTGTCTACTGCCTGTAAGGCCTTGCTCCAAAGTAGAGCTTTAAGTCTGTCTGACCTATGTCGCCATGTTTGTTTAGAAAATGCTTGACAAAAACGGCAGGTATCAACGATGTGGGCCTCACCTAGACACAAAAGGCAGAGGGAGTGCCCGTCGGACAGGGGGAGCTTACTCCCGCAATTTTTGCATTTTCTGAACGGCGCCTTGAGGGCCATGCGCCCTTTCGGGCGGTCGCTTTTCGCGAAGAGAAAAAACAAATAATGAAAATAACGCTAATAAGAATAAAGAAGAAATATTAGATTGATAGGAAGAGAAGAGAAGAAAAAAAACGCCTCTAACAGTAGTTTTATTTTAATTTCCTACAGAGAATTTCCCAAACGATGTCACCACAATGGCGGTCAAAAGAGAACTGAGGTAATCGGCGGGAACCCCCTCTTTGCGCATACGCACTCACGGCGTGGGGGAGGGGTTCCCGCCAAAAACGCCTCAGCTATAGAAGTTTTTTCCCGAACGAGACTCCGCGCAGGCGCAGAGCCCACTGTTGTGTGATGCACAGAGACCACGAAGAAGAACTATTAATCTTAAACTGAATATAATTCATACCAAATTCATCAGAAATTATGCATATGAACACAATGTCTAATTCTAAGTTTTTAAATTTAATATAATACATACAATAGTTAAGTTTTTAACTGACTTTCTTTTAATCCATCGGACCTAGTTCAATTAGTGAAAGATGAATCAATGATACAAAATGGAAGGGGCAAAGATCAAGAAAATGGGCATTTTATTATACTGGTAAGTCATGTAGATAAAAGTCATATAGATGTCAAAACAAATTATTGTCTTACAATAGTAAGATTTGATAACTTCTATCTGCTTAAACTGCCAGAAAATAACTAAACTAAAACAACCAAACTAAATAGACACAGCAGGTGTCAAAAGACTAAGCAAGGCTAGATAAAAGATGCCTACAAATTCAAGGACTAAGCCAGTGTGGTGTAGTGGCTAAGGTGTTGGACTGGGAGCCAGGAGATCCGGGTTCTAGTCCCACTCGGCCATGGAAACCCACTGGGTGAATTTGGGCCAGTCACAGACTCTCAGCCCAACCTACCTCACAGGGTTATTGTTGTGAGGATAACATGGAGAGGAGGAGGAGGATTATGTACGTTGTCTTAGGTTCTTTGGAGGAAAAAAGGAAATAAATAAATCCTTCCTTGTCACTCCACAAACACTGTGATAAGGTAGAATGTTTTCCCCAAATTTCTACAGATACTCAAAGACTTTGGGCGCTCTAAAAGCCTGAGAAACTAGCATGAGGCAAGATGAGAATGCCCAAACTGCGCAGTAAGAACATGCACAGAGAACAGCTGCCAACTGCAGTTGTGCACACTACAGAGATTTAAAAAGCAGTGCATATCCCTGGAAGGTGCAGGTATTTTGCTCATAGGCTGCCCTGTGCTAAGGGCAGGAAGTCACACATGCAGGCTGCACAGCTCTCACCAATCCTACAACTATTCAGGTCAGTAAAAGGAAAGGGGCACTAGCTGGTTCCCCAGAACATATGAACTGCAGGAATCAGACATACTGCATGCAGGCAGAACCATGTCCCCAAAATAAGCACTGTGCAAATGTGCTCAGGGCACACATCCCTTTTAAGTTCCAATTTTAACTCCATTAAGTTCAGCATGAGCTTATTTCATAGAACTATAATAATTTTTCACTAACACCATGATTGATATTGTCTTAGGGCTTCACCACATCAAGACTTTTATCCTGCAGCTTACCGGGAATTCTGCTTCCAGATTCTTTGCAGGATTAAGATTGGCTCCTTACAGGCTGACACAGGCTGTTTATCTTCTTTGATAAATTCTCGGGTAGTTCTATATGTTTCATTGTACAGCCACTAGATGACACTGCTGTTGTAGCACCATTATGAAAATACATAGCATGTAAAGCGCTTCATCAGCTCTTCCCAAAGAAAAACTCGACTTTCCCAACACTTTACAATGGTGGGATAAAGGTAATAAATTCTGGAGGTTGACAACATTGTGTAAAGGGCCCACAAACTTCCGTGAGTAACCAATCTTGATCGCACGGTATAAACCCAGGGTGAAGAAGCCCTTAATCACTATTACAAGAAACCTTTTTGAAAAGTTGTCATACATTTTCCTAAATCAAAGGGAGTGGGAGATAAACCACTGGCCATTATTATTATTATTATTATTATTATTATTATTATTATTATTATTATTACATTTATATACCGCCCCATAGCTGAAGCTCTCTGGGCAGTTTACATCAGCTTTCAGTTGAAAACTTGGAGTTGCAAGCTGCAAAATCTCTTGCTTTCATTTCTTGTGGCTTAGAAAAAGGTACTGGGATTTAACCCTCCCAAGACAGTTCACAAAGCAACTCATGCTGCATCAGAGTGGCCACCTTTTTCTATGATATTTCGGGGCCAAGGGTGGACTAGAAACTGTCTGGGAGGAATACAAGCCTTTTCTAGCGACTGTGTGTACCTCATTAGGAAGCCCAGCTTCTCAGTCTAATAGCAATGGGATTATGAAGTCTGGGAACAATACAGAGTTCAGTTTTAAATTCAAGTATTTGCAGGAGCAGCAGTCCCAAAATTCTGTTTGCAGCTATCAGACTCTTCTCAATTCTATTGGCATGTGCTCTCTCTCCAGGCAGCTTCAGAAAGTCCTGACTCCACTTTATTCCTCTGCTTTCCTTTGTAGCTGCAGCAACTATTTTCTAAGTAGATGTGGGTTTAAATAAAAATTGTGAACAAGTAATGCAAAGCAATGAAGCAACTGGATCAAAAATGTATGATTTCATAGGGAACAGAGATTAAGGATCTGTACAAGCCCAACTTTGAATAGAGCTATTTCACTGGCGGTCTAATAATAGTAAAATGGGGGGAAACCCAAAGCCCTCTCACATGAACCACAAACTGAAAGTGCAATAGAGAGACACAAATATCTAAAGGGGAACAAGCATGCATGGTGCTTCATGGGAGTCTGAAGCAACAGAAGTGTTAGCTGGTGCAGATCAATGTTTACCCTAGAAGACCTTAAAGTGATTTGAACTGAATGAAGTAAAATAAATATTCCTACGCAGGTAAGAGGAACAATCAAGGCATTTGCAACCCAGAAACAAAGTTGCAAGAATTCTCAGGTCAGTGAGAAGGTTTGGTAAAGAAACTGAGCCATTTTCAAGCAGTTACCATCAGCTCTCACATGCCATGCCAGCTAGAAAGTAATGGCAGAAGTGTGTGATTACAGAAGCAATCCACTCCATAGATTTATTTATTTTTAAGTCAGCACACACTAGCTGGGGTTACCTGTGATACTGGGTTCAACTACACCAAGCAGGATATTTCACTATGAAAGCGGTATGAAAGTGGTATATAAAAGGTAGAAGCCACGCTGCTGCTTTATAGTGGTATTGAAGTTCACTGACAACTGTTGGGGCCCATTGACACATACCACATACTGCTTTCATAGTGCTATATCCTGCTTGGTGTGGCACCTGCCTTTTATATACAGCTTTCATACCACTTTCATAGTGGAATATCCTGCTTGGTGTAGATGAGCCCAAAGTCAGTTTTCCACAAAATACAAGAGATTGAAATGTTACTCCTGTCAGTGAAGCATGCCGCTTGGTAAGGACAACTTTTTTGCTATTACTCTGGATTGAATACTCTACCCTGTAGAAGTCTGACATGAACAGGTTTATTGATGGATGGGGAAAAAAGAATGGGTAGAACGTACAAGTTCTAAACATTTAATACATGTGTGGAATAAATTTAAATACCTGATTCACACCGTGTTCACAGGAAAACAACTGATAATAATGCACGTGTGCACACACACAATTCATTAGATGGATCTAAAACCTCAGTATGAATGACCCCTTGTAGTACACTATAAAAGTGATATAATTACTTTTATGGCCACATCCATTTTAGCATCCTTTTAAATTGATCTTCTACAGCTTAGCTCTATTATAATTAAAACATATTGCCATTTCCCCACCCCACTCCCATATTATAAAGCATTTTTCGAGGGCCACTTCAAACATGATGGATTTTCTATACAATAGCTCTCCCATTTAGGAAACGCTATGTAGCCACATACAGAAAAAAGATTTGTGCGGAATCACCACATGTAACCATCTACAGGTAGTTTGCACATGTACTCACACAACAACCAAATTCCAAAATATTCCAAATAATTCTGTCTGCATACATATTTCCAAGGGCTTCAAATACGTTTCTCTCAATTCCAGCAATAGTCCAGGACTGAGGATATGTGCAACTGGGATGAGGGTGTGATCTGTATTCAAACACTCTCATGTATAAGATGTTTTTGCACTATCACAACAATGCCTTTCATTTCATTAACATGGTGAGTTAAGCGAGTGAAGTATGTTTAAAAGCTACTATAGGTCATAGAATAAAGATTTTAATTTCCTTGCTATTAAGAATTGGTACAGTTTTCAGTGGTACCATCAGCAACGTTATTTTTCACGACATTTTTTAAAAGCAAAGGAAGCTCTACTAGACTTGTTCAGAAACTCCACAGCACTTAAAGTGTCTCTAGTAAACTATCAAAAGCAAACGAACCCACCAGAGATGTCAAAATTAGTAAATAACTATTCCTATAGTTTACCATACTCGGAGCTAGCAACACTGCATGTTTGCTATCAAAACCATCATCCTATTACTGCAGAGGCTACAAACCTCTTCTCTATCACTTCCCCACTTCCTCAATGGAAGTTCGAATTTAAATAACCTACCATCCACATGCCACCCAATACAGATCTAACCGTACCAATACCCTATAAAAACTTTGCCGAGAACTGAAGTTTTGCAGCCCTCTTTGTAGCTTGGGTGAGCACCAATGTGGAAAGCAGCATCCTAGCTTTCTCTCTCGGCTTCAGAGAGGAAAATATGATTGCCCTACTGAGCTTTCCGTAATCTGGAGAATAAGCAGCATCACTTTTCTTAATCCACTACAGAGAGCATCTGAGTTACCTTCCCCTACTTTAGGAAATGAAATTGGTATAGTCTAGTACTGCTCTTTCAAGCAGAGGAAAAGACTGGGGGGCGGCAGTAATTAGTAGGGCAAGCTGGGAACTGTGTTTAACTTGCACATGTATTATGCACAGTTTAAATGGTGAAACTGTGTAGTTTTCATTCAAACTACTAACTTTGCTTAGATTGTTACACATGGTCATAACAAAACTATTTCGCTTCTTTCGAAGGTGTCAACATGCATTTTTTCTTATTCTTCAAAGGACAAATAGCAGCTTCAAGAGGTAGGGCCCTCATCTCATTTGGAAAATGGAGCAGGGGAAAGATTAAACAACCCTCCCCTACTGCTGCTCAAAACAAATAAGCAGTCCTCACTCTCCAGCAAGAATTATCTGTTCCTTATTTATTTCTTACAATTTTAGACCACCCAATAAAATGTGAATTTTACAACAGTGGTAAGGAGATAAATTCCAGTGACAAAGACGTGCATAATCTGCTTCTGAATCAACACAAATGCTATCTGGTAATTTTTACAAGCTACTTGGCACACATAAAAGGCCTGCTCCACCATACCTATTTCCACTCATAAAGTATGTGTGTGTGAGGGAGTGGGGTAGGGTGAAGCATTTTCAACATTTCTGCCAGTTCTATACATTCTACAACAATACAATCCTATTTGTTAAAATAGCCCAGGAAACATCCAAAACTTTTAGATAATCCAAGTTAGATAAACAAAAGAACTGTTTACATAATGATTACAGTGGCATACGGCTATACAGATAATGGTTTCCACTGTATCAAATACTCTACACACATGACATCTGGTAAGGTACATACATAGTACTGCAAAACGTGATACTAATGGGTCACAAAGATAGTTAAATAATAAAATTAAGAGATATGTGGAAATTTCAGATCTCAGTTCTTTGCCAAAACAACTCCCAAGATGTCATTTCCATTTTTGGCAGGCAAGACTGCAAAGCACTCAACTCATTAGGGATTTACTGAGCAACGGTACACCAAACAAAAAATCACTACAAAAATCAAGCTAGTGATTGCCACATGATCGAAGACAACCCTGCCATTAGCATGGCTCTGATTTTAAGAAGAGACTCAACTGAACAATTTGCAGCTCTAAACAACTGTGGACTCCCAGAAATATTAGCCAGCTTCTATAGAGTTCTGCTGTGCAGCTTTTAACCTTATTATTTATGAACATATGAAGCTAGCTTATACTGAATCAGGCCATTGATCCTCCCAGCCCAGTACTATCTACTCTGTCTGCAACTCTTCATGGTCTTTGCCTATTTTCCAGCTCTGGTACCTATGATTTTTTTTTTAATGGACATGCCACCTGGTATAAAACCTGAGACCTTCTGCCTGCAAAGCATGTGTGCCACCACTGAGTTATAGACCCTGCCCAGAAAGGAAAATGCAGCATCTCAGGCATTTTGGTACTGATCATGGAAATCTGATGGATTTTATAGAATATCAGTTTCCCAGCTCTCATGGCTGCAGAAATAACTTGGATAAGTTCTCAACCTTACTGACAAAATGAAAGCAAATAAATCACCAGGCACAAATGGTATCCATCCTAGAGTTCTCAAAGAACTCAAATATGAAATTGTGGATCTCCTCACAAAAAATATGCAATATGTCCCTAAGCTCAGCCTCTGAACCAGAGGACTGGAAGATGGCCAATGTAACACCAATTTTCAAAAAGGGATCCGGGGGGGGGGGGGAATCGAGGAAATTACAGGCTGGTTAGCTTGACATCTGTTTCAGGTAAATTGGTTGAAAGCATTGTTAAAGACAAAATTAGTAAGCATATAGAAGGGCAGGTCCTACTGAAGAAGAATCAACATGGCTTCCGCAAAGGCAAGTCCTGTCTCACTAATCTACTAGAATTCTTTGAGACTGTCAACAAACATGTAGACGGCGTGATTCAGTGGACATTATTTACTTGGACTTCCAAAAGGCTTTTGATAAAGTCCCCCACCAAACACTCCTGAACAAACTTAGTAGTCACAGTCATTATAAGAAAAGGAATTGAGAATAAACTGCCAGTATCATACTGCCATTATATAAATCTATGGTGCGACCACACTTAGAATACTGTGTACAGTTCTGGTCACCACACCTAAAAAAGGATATTATAGAGCTAGAAAAAGTGCAGAAAAAGGCAACTAAAATGATTAAGGGGCTGGAGCATCTCCCCTATGAGGGAAGGTTACATCAACTGGGATTGTTTAGCTTGGAAAAAAGGAGGCTAAGGGGAGGCATGATAAAGGTGTACAAAATTATGCATCGTATGGAGAATGTGGATAGGGAGCCAGCCCTGTGGTAGGAAACTGCTCGATATCTGCCTAAAAATCTTACTGAATATTGTTCCTTAAGTATTTGTTCTTCCAGTGTTGTATGGATTTTCAATTAATGCACATTAATAAAAGTGTTGTTGATATCACGTCATCTCTGACAAAAAACTGAGAGCATACATATGCAAAATGAACTAGGGATTCACAAATGTCTCTTTCAAACCAGCAAACAAAGGGAAGAAAATCCAAAACTCTCATCTTGGTTTAACAGCTGCAGAGTATTGCTGCTTTATGCAGAGTTAGAAAGCAGTCCATTTACAGCATTTATATTCGTATATGATATCTAACAAAATAAAAACGGATATTTTAATCCTCTCTTCTTAAAACATGTATTTGCACATAGATCCATTGATATCAAAGGAAAATGTTTAAAGAATTAGGGCCTCAGGGCATGGATTAATTAAAAAGTAAAAGCAGAATTCAGTATTATTGTCAGATTTTATTTAGTCTGAGGATGGGGCGGTTTAGGGTAAGAAGGAGGAAATGCACCTAGAATTTCTTGCTGCACAACTTTTAAAACTGCATCAACATTCTCATTTCCACCTATTTACAGGTGATAATATTCCATGCATTTCCTATGTTATATTATTTATTACTTCCTAAAATGACACTAAAATGTCCTTAAGTTCATCATCATCATCATCATCATCATCATCATCATCATCATTATTATATTAGAACTTTTGTAGGAATTTCTGGAGAATTAAGGTACAAGAAACAGTATCTGAAGGGTCAGACTACCAACAGTTACAGTACAATCCTATGCATGTCTACTCAGAAGTAAACCCTATTAATTCAATGGGACTTAATCTCAAGTAACTGAATATAAGATTGCAGTTTTATTCCTTAATCCAATACATGACTGTTTAGAATTATGGAGCGCCAACATTCCTTGATCAGATTATGTGGTCATTTATGCTGTGTTTTTTTGCTCAGGCCTATTAAATTCAGAATTTTGCATTCACTCACAAATGGGTATTTTTTAAAAAACAAATAACTTCTGCTGCTTTTTTTCAAATTCACTAGGACAAATACATTCACACAACTCTCAAGTAAATTCTACATTACTATTGAACATTTTACAGAGAACCATGTATTGGAATTTTAGTACACAACACTATTTCTTCATTGCCAAATTGATCCTTTGAATATTAAAGCCATATCTTCCATTTAAACCAAAGCTAAAAAATGCATTCAACTGTCCCATTATAACTGCCAGAGCCAAGAAATGTTCATACATTTGACAATAGAAATATATCCTGCTACCCTTCCTTGAAGAATTTTTCACAAGTATTGGGTTAGCAAAGTAAAATTCACAAGACAAATAGAAAACTCCTCAATATTAACTAGCAATATGACCTTTCAAAGTACACAAATATCTCAAATTTTAAAAAAAGGTCAGATTTCTGCTGACACTGGCAGGCTAAAGGTTTTATTCAAAGCCTCTTTTTGAGATACAATTATCTCTTTCCCCCATCTCTCCCCCCCTCCCCACTTTCTATGGGTTCACGAAATCTTGGTGTATAAGCTGTCTCAAAGGGCTCACTGCTCAGAAGTCTACTTCTCCTTTTCATACATATTCGTTGTCACTCTTCAGTCTGCTGCACTGTAATCGTTGTGTACATAAGTCAGTGCAGTCAGGGCAATTTCTAGTCTTCAGTGCACATTCCCAAAGTGTGCCAGGTCAACAAAGAAAAGCACTTTCTGTCAACATCTGGAGCATTTCAAACCAAGATTCAATCCAAGACCATAAAATGAGAGAGGTGAAACCTGATCCCCTGAAAAGTACTGCCATGTGAATGCAGCGGGATGCTTCAATAACCTTCTCAAGTCAAGATCGTTATCAGGTATAGAGCAAAGGGGAAGGTCTCTGAGGCAAGGAAGGTGATCACATGCTATGAAGGAGATGCAAGAGCAGTCTGGTATGAAAAAGCAGCCAGAAGCAGCTATTTTACTATCACATTTTAAGTGCAGTTACCATTTACTTCTCTAACATTGAACATATACATAAAATCGTACAAAACAAGGACTGAAGCAGTAACCAAAACAGATTAGAGCCAATAGCCAATTTCATAAGAACTTCTTAAATTGTTTTTATACATTTCCCATGTCTGTATAGTTTCATCACCCTGCATTACCCATGTTCTGATATTACCTATAATAATTTTTGCTCTCTTACAGATATTATGTCCATGGTGGTGAGAGGCTGTGCTTGTATCTCAGAAAGATAGCCTGGTAAAGAGCAACTGATATGGTAGACTTTTAAGACTACGTTCATATGCAGGAATAGGGTGAGCCACTTCATCTGGAACATTAGCAGTATTAGCAGTTTTTGTAAAGATTATAATTCAAAATAAAAAAGACCCACATTAATCATATTCACAAGTGGGGGAGACAAAAAGACATTATTTTTGTCTCCTTCAGTAATAAAAGGTTCAATCCAAGCTTCCCCAAGCATAACCAACACAAAACACAGGAAGACAGTTCACTGGCAGTGCTCAACCTTGGCCTGGAGGCAAACAGATCAAACGGAAAGGGTAGGAGCTGGACCATATGGGCCAACAGAGTGCTTTAAAGGTATCTGCTGAGAGAGCCCTTAGAGAAGCAAAAAAAATTGTGGAAAATAAATTCACTGAACTTTATTACCCATAATATTCAGGGCACACAACCTCTTCTGTAATACTAACTGGGTCTGTGATGGCTTGAAATGGCACTTTATTCTGTCTTTAAAAAGACATTCTGTAATAGTTTCTGTCCTCTCTTGTGCTTCTCTAGCAATGCTGGCCCCACACCCTGAGAACTACTGGACAGTGGCACTGGAATCTTTGCCACCAACTACACTGAAGGCCATGGAAGTTTTACGAAATCCAAAGGGAATGTATGCCTCATGCTTGTATCTGGTGGCTAAAGTCTTCCCTAACTTTGAAAGAAAGCAGAATGAGTGGGGGGGGGGGCATGATGAGAGCAGTCTGGGGGATGGAGGGGAGGAACAGTCCTGATATACCAGGTGCAACCTACGGGGCATAGGTCACCTACCACTGTTTTAATGGGGGGGGCCTTCCCATCACATCAACTGAACAGCTTGATCCCCTGTGAATATATTACAGGATAGCAGTACAGAGGCTACTTTCCCAAGTGATGCTTAAATCAGTTATGTCATTTGCTGCATCTGCAATTTTAATACAACACCTATGCTGCCTAGAATATAAATTTGACTGAAAAATGGATCTCTACCAAGTGAACACATTCACACATGTACAAAATTGCACAAAAAAGACTTTAAAATGCTCTTAGTGTGAAAAAGAAACATATTCCATACTTCCTTGCAATGAGAAGAACATTTATGCTCTTCTGTATTCCAGAACCAATAAATATAAAAGTGCTGACAGTGAAATTACGCTAAAACTATTCCTTATCAGAAACAGCAAACCATCTAGATTCATCCCTTCTTCCCCCAATTATGAGCACAAATCAAGACTAGCATATTTCTCTCAAATTCAACAGAATTCATAGGGAGAAGAAAATAAAAAACATCTAAACTTCTGTTCACTTATACAATCTGAAGTACAAGTTTCCTCTGATCACTGGATAGTTTAATGTGCTTGGAGCGTAAAGCGATTTTGCCCCTCAAAAGGCTTAAGCAAAGCAAACATCTTCGTATGTGTCTTGAAGTTTATGATTCCCAATGGACTGCACTAGTGAAATAAGAAACCACATCTACAGTCATTATATTCTGACAAGGTAATTTGCTAGCGTGGCTCTGAAAGACACCAAGTTCATATACAGTACGCACTGTTTAAAGAGAGATAACTGTTGAGACATTACTAGGATGATTTGGACACAGACTTTGATCCAGAGGAGGAAAAACAATTAAGAACCATCCACACTGGGTACAGATCCAATTCAGCAAGTTCACAACCAGTATGAATTAAAACTGCAGAAAGTCTCAGTAACATGACAAAACCATTTGTCAGGCATATTTTTACATTCATTTTATTAAACACTATCAACTCAAACTTTTAAAACCTAATACATTCATGCCAGTAATTTCCCCTCTTTCCTCCAGGTATCAGTCACTCATAATGTTTCTGATCCTTTGCAACGGGGACATTAGCCAATAGAAGGAAATAAGTCTTTAGCTGATCCTATTAAATAAACAGGGTGGCCCTTCATTAAGCCTAGACCTCCCTTGTCCTCATATATTCTCTTCCCAGCTTCTCCACATAAAATGATTTTTAAAATGTAACTTTAGTACTGGCATCATTTGCTTCCTGGAGCAGTTAAAAAGGAAAGAGTACATGGTGTGGGTCACTGTAAATGTTTTAAGATATTTTTTTTTCATGAGTATTTCCTTTTAACAGCCACCATCAACAGCGACTGTTTCCAAAATTGATATTAGAAGAGATAGATAAGAGAGATATAAGGTGCTCTCTTGAAAAAGCAACCTAAATGGTGACAGATAATGCTGAAATTAACCTTCCTGTTTAATTAACGGGAAACCAAGAACCAATATGCTGTACTATCCCAAACGCTACAAATGCTAAGTGATAACCTAAGAAGCAGCTTAGCAGGTACTTTCAGAAAGTGTTTAAATCTTTTAACACACAGCTCAAACACTCATTTTATAAAGGCAATGACATTCCCTGGGGTGTGCTTTCACCAGATTACATGCATGCTCTTAAGGTGCATATGCTGAGCTACGAGCTCAAATCCTATTCCTACACATGCCTTACTGCTCTGCATAGAGACATTATAACTGGAAAGACACCAACAGGTATTTCCCTTTTTCTCCCAGATTTGGATAATAGTAACAGTGATGCATTCAGGAACAAGACTTATAAAAGCAGAAGAAAGCCTAGGAGTAACAGGAATATACATTTTCATATACCTTCATAACTGACCAGTGACAGAAAGAAACACACACAGAGGCAGTATGACAAGTTGTAATACAATGGAATCCTAATGCAAACATTTCTGAGGTACAATAAAACAAGCATGAGGAACAGAAAATTCACATCTGGAATATGTCTCCTCTAAACTTCAACGCAAATGAACAGGGAATTATTTTATGCCATTCAAAAAAGATACTCCATCTCATGATTCAAAACAATATATATATATATAAACAAACAACCACCAAGCAATCTCTCTAATCTGCCTGAAGACCAATCTATATGTATCGATACATGTGTGGCTACTGCAAGCCTACAACTTCTCCTTTGTATCACTATTTCATTAAGGACAATGCATGAGGTGATGTCATTGTACTTTGCATTTCCCTTCCCTCCTTCAAGCAGCACCCAACTGCATGCAGCAGGGAAACACAGAGTGCAATGACATCATGCTACACATCTTCTTACCTAAACATTGCCAGCGGGACATGAGAGGAGATACAGACTAGTGGTGACATGACGTTTATTGCAACATGCAGTTTTAACCTTAGAGTGAATGCATCAACACTTACCTGCAGTTGGGAGGTGGATCTAAGGTGATGTCAGCCAACTCCTTCTGAATCCTATGGCAAGAAATCATCAAAGAAGATAAAGTAATTTCATAAAGTACCATTGTAAGAATGCAGGATAAATTCCATATGCAACAAACACAAAAACTTTTTGAAAGGGAAATTTGTTGCATGAATCAGTGAAGACATAGCCAGGTCAACATTTCCTATTCTTAGTGATCTTCATAAAAATCCTCTGACACTGCTGTTATATCCACTTCACTGGCAGGGAACACAGGTTAAGAGACACTGTTTGGCTCAAAACCAGCAAACGTCCAAGCCTTTGAGGCCAGCTCTATCAATAACTTCCAGTGGGACATACTAGCTTCCCACAAAGGCTGCTAAACCAAAATACATTCTAACTGATCATCTTAATGCCATCACAGGAATGAAAGCAAAATAGTATGGACAGATTTCCCCACAGTAACCACAATGGAAGAAATCCAAGCATCAATTAAATCAGTAACAAAATTCCCATTGATTTTTATCACTTAATAGGTAAAAGGAAGCTATGGTCAAAGACACACAGAGTATTCCTTCTCTTTGCTTCTCTCTCCCCAAGAAAAGACACAGCGTTATTAACAGCCAATACCAGGATCTGCCCTCCCCTATGAAAATTTCTAATGAAAGGCTCCTCCTCTTTTCACTACCTCTGTGTCACAGTAACATCAATAGGAGTCAGCTGGAGAGCACTGGAACCATCAGACAATTTGCTGAAAATATTGATTCATATTCCAGTCACACCACAGATACAGAAGTATCATAAGTGTGAGGTTAGTAGAATGCAAATATTTGCAGTCTTAATTGACATTGATTCTTCTTATTGAAGCAACAGATAGGTTTTGCATGAAAATCTGAAAATAGCTGTTGCTTTCACATGAATTTAAGAAATAGAAAATATTAATTCTAAACACAAGCAACAATAGAAAGTAGCATTTTCCCCTTATGGAAGATTAGTATTTGACATATAATCAGATGATCTCAAAGCAGCTACCAAACCTTAATTAATCTTTACAGTATTCCTGTATACAGACTATTGTCATAATCCACATCTACTGATAGGTGAAGAAATTAAGTGCTTTGCTAAAGGCGATCCAGTATATACAGTAGCAAGGAGGAATTAGGTAGAGATAGTCTTGATTCCAAGTTACAAGCTCTGAACCTTTCTGGGCGTAAATTCAAAGAGAAGGTTAGAGCTATAGTTGTGAAAATGAGATGCCTAAAAGAAAAAAAAATGCATCTGGGGTGTGGGCAAAAAGTTGTGAATTGTGCAGTAAGAACAATAGCACAAAGATAACAGTGAAGAAAAGCCATCACAACCTCTTAACTGTATAGGCAGAGAACTCAGTTCATGTTTAAGGATAATCTCACCTCTTGGCACTGGTGGAAAGGAGCTTGGAGTTTTTACTCATGCTGACTTTACTTTCCTTCTTCTTAGGTGTGTTTGTGTCTTTCTCGGTCTGTTGGTTGGAGGATGAAGATGAGGAAGAGCTGGTGCTAGCCCTCGAATCGTCATCCGACATAGCTACCCCCCGCTACGTACCCCAAACCTGGAGAAGAGATATCACAAGGAGCAGGGAGGGAAACGGAAAGTTAACACTGGGACAAGGAACGGCGGGGGTCTAGGGTCTACCTTTTCAGAAACATTTTCATCTCCCCCCAAAAGCTTTGAAGGAAGAAACAGAGAATGGATTCAAAGAGGAGAAAGAAGTAGCTTCTCCCGCACCCCGGTTCAGTAACATTTAGTGCCAGCTCCATCTCTGGAAATGTGGAGAGGAGAAGAAGGAGAGGGGGACACACAGGCCACAAGAATTAATAAAAAAGGAAACAGGATTAGGGAGACTAAGTAATTACCTTTTTTAAAAAAAAACTCTTCTCCCAATCCTTTACACAAGAGTCCAATCACCTGCCCCCCCAGCCACCCAAAATCTAGTCGGAAGAACATCTAAGACACATGGAGAAAAAGGACACAGAGAGGAGATCGGCTCCTAGGCAGTTGGGGGTGGGGAGATTGGTGGAAGAGGGGCAGAATCAGTGCCAACAAGGTTATGGGGAAAGAAGAGATGCAGAACCCCGAGAGAAGAGGACACTACCAGGAAGCGTTGACCAGAAAAGCGGGTTGTGGAGGGGTGTGGGATACCTAAAGAGATTAGAGGGGACATTAAAAAACCCAGCGTGTGTGTGTGTGGACGGCAGGGGGTAATACTTTTCAGAAGGCGCATAATCAGCGACTTACTAATTCGGGGCAAGGGGAGAAAGGTTGCCCCCAAAAGGCAAGACGAAGAATGGAGGGGGGGAATCTGGGGGGGGGGGGAGAGAAACGAGTAGCATTCGGCAACCATTTGTGGACAGAGGGTGAGGAGAATTTTCAAACTAAAATTAAAGGGCGGGGGGGGAGACTCCCTCCAGAAAAAGGGCGCCCTGCCCCCATTCTTCGCTTCTCTCTTCATTACTTCTCAACCCTTTTCTTAACAACAACAACAACAACAACAACAACACACCCCGCCATTCCTACCCCCTCCACCCCATCTCTTGCGTCCTCTCTTTCAGGCAGGACGGGGGGGGGAGTTACACATCCAGGCACCCTCCTGCCACTGCCGGCCTCCCCCAGCTCAACCAGCGGGAGCGGCTTTACGTTTGGGGGGTGGGTGCGATATCTGACAGCCCCAGACAGAATCACCCCGATTCCTTTCTCCCCCCCTCGCCTCCTCCCCCCCCCCCCCGTCTCCTTTGCCAACCCAGGTCGCTCGCCCATCTCTCGCTTTCCCTGGGCAGCAACAAAGCGCCCCCTCCTCCTGCCGCCCTTTCCCGTTTCCCCTCAGCGCCCTCCCGGGCCAAAGCCATGCCGGGGGCAGAGGGAGCTGCGCCTCGCCGTGGAGATGGGGTGCCCCTTTCCCCATACCTCTCCCTTTGTGTCTGGCTGCTCCTCCTCGGTGCGGCTGGGCCTGGCCACTCGTGTCTCTCTCGCTGGGAGAGAAGCGGAAGTGCTGCAACAGCAACTATTAAACAGGCAATGGCTTCCCTGCCTGCCTGCCTGCCTGCCTCTGCTCCCCCCCCCCCCCAGCAAGGGAGGGCAACCAGCCTGTCGGTGTCACACACATTACTATATATATATATATGTGTGTGTGTGTGTGTGTGTAAGTAATGTGAATATATATATATATATATATATATATAATGTGTGTGTGTGTGTACACACACGTATACATACATATACATTCTCTTTCTCAAAGGGGGGAGGGGGTCGGTACCTAAGAAGGCACATACCGGCCCATCAAAAGGGAGCTTCCCGGAGGCATTTTTCTCAATATTATCCCCCCCCCCCCGCGCGCGCGCGTCCCGCTCCTCTCCCGCGCAAACTGCGCCCCAAGGATTTTTAGATGGGTTACGAGGGAGAACGCCGGTGGGCTATTTGTTGGTGCGCCTGAAGCAAGCTGTGCAAATACTCCACACCTTGGCAGTGCAGTGTTGAGAGGAGTATATTAAAAACATCAACACATTTTATCATAATAAATGAGAAGCATATTCTTTTTTCTGGATTGGGGCTGAAGGGAGACTTCTTTGGGAAAGTGACACCATCGGGTGGGTTGCTTTCCCCTCAGTTCCCCTCTCACCAAAAGTCTCCTAGTGACCGTCCTTTTCTTCCTCAACGTCGGATGGGGGAGGAAAGCGAGGGACTGATAACTGTCTCAGGGAGTTAAAGCCCTCCGCCGCCCCCCCCCCTTTTTTTTTCTTTTTCTGCTGGCTTTCTCAAGCAGCAGTCACCACCTATCCTGGCTCTGGAGGCTACAGTCTCAGCAGCCCTTTAACTGCTGCCAAGTGCCAAAGCGACAGGCCTGCCTTGTTAGGTGGACCTGTTTCTCTTCTCTTAGGGTAAAAAGGAATTGACTTGTCCAAACTCTACAGCAGCACAGGTAGCTGCTTCTCTATTCCTGTACCACTAAAAGCATCAACTCATCTCTTCTGCCCACTTAGTTTACACCTGTAAACTTTGCAAATACTCCGGTAAACTAAGCGGATCTGTTTCTGCTTACTACAGCAATCAGTAAGTTCCTCCTCTCCATCTCTAACCCTGCAGAGCCACCATTCAAACGTTGAAGGTAATAACCCAGCAGGTGGAAGCCAGGGACCCTTGAAAGATGGGTGTTGGCAAGCTGAGTTCTGGAACCATTGCTTTATAAGATGTAGAGGAGCTTATTTAAGGGAGGGTGTTTTTAAAAAGTTAAAACTTTTAACTTTTTAAAAACTAAGTTTACTTTAGTAAAATGTTTATTATGTTCAGCAGCATCTCTCCTGTTTTAGTATTTCATTATTATTGTCCTTAGCTTCTGGGCTCTTCCATCCCACCATGTAGGATTCCATTGTTCCATCTGGGTGACATCATTAATTTACAATAGTGAAGCCTGTGATGTCACCAATCCCATTCTGGGATCTAGCATGAAAGTTCCTGAGCTTGGCAGCAGACTGAAGGAATTGCCTCCCCCCCCCCCCTTTCCAAACGTATTAGTAACTCACAACCCAATCAGTGAGTTAGAAAGTTTCTTCTCTGTTTTTCTTCCCTTCTTTAAACTGCTGGAACTGATCTGCTGCTGTATAACAGCAAAGCCAAGTGACTTGTAATTACAACTAGCAGAAGTTCCCATCAGTTGGATAGGCTGTGCTTTGGACTCTTAACTGTGCACTCTCCTCTTACTTCTTGGTATGAGGCAAGCCCCCAAAAGCAAATTATGCCAAGGAGCAGAAAAGCTAGGTTGCTCTGAAAGTCCCTCCTTCATGGCCTGCTTGCCTTCGCTGGAGGAAAGCCAGGCAGAAAGGTTGGGCTTCATCATAGGGAAGAGAAAAAAGCACCCTCTTTCCTTGGAGCAAGTCCCACTGAAGTCAGTTGGGCTTACTTCTGAGTAGGCATGTGTACAATTGCACTGTTAATGTGGTCTAAGCCCCCGTCTATATGACAGCGGGATTGCTTCTCATTTAATTTTAACCTGAATTTTTATTGATTTGAATCTAGATAAAGAGCATCACATTGCAGCAGCAACAGCGATTTATCTCCTTTTTTGTTGTGTAGTTATTAATGTGCATATGCGCATTATCGTACATACAATGATATGGAGTATAGGCGCGGGAAACTCTAGATTTTTATCTGCGGAACTCCGCAGATCAATAGAAGAGCAAAACCGGGGGCTTAAATGAACGAGGCAGCAGATGATGCGAGAGGGGGACTGAACATGTCTCCTCTCTCTCCCTGCCCTCCTCTCTCTCACTGGTTCGGGTTGGCACATTTCCAGCCCCCAAGTCTGGGGCGCTTGGCTATGGGAAGGGGCGCTTCTGCTCCAGCTGCAGAACACAACTGGCTGGGTTCCGTGGGAAGCCGGGGAGAAGTGGCTGCCTTGCATGTCAGGGAGAGCGCTACACAGCCTGCTGTGGATTCACGGGGAAAGGAAGCTGCCTTGGTCAGGACCGTGCCATGGCTCCACAGCTGTCAGCACCACCGCTGCCCCTGTGCTGCATTTTCTTCACACCTGTGCTTGGTGGGGAAGGAGGGGGGCTTCGTCTGCCATCCGGTATCCCCCTTGCCAATGGCTCACCAGGGGTGTGGGTGTGGGGTAGTATTTCAATAGCACCTGGGCACGTTCCCTGCCAAGTGCCACGTTCCCCTGGTGCTTAGTGTCCAGCCCTCCCCTCCCTCCTTTTTGTGTCACAGGACAACTGAAAACGGCGGGTGCGAAGGGACGAGGCAGCCGATAGGTGGGAAGGCGGGAAATCTACCAATCATAGAATTGCAGAGTTGGAAGGGGCCTACAAGGCCATCGAGTCCAAACCCCTGCTCAATGCAGGAATCCACCCTAAAGCATCCCTGACAGATGGTTGTCCAGCTGCCTCTTGAAGGCCTCTAGTGTGGGAGAGGCCACAACCTCACCAGGCAACTGCTTCCATTGTCGTACTGCTATAACAGTCAGGAAGTTTTTCCTGATGTCCAGCTGGAATCTGACTTCCTTTAACTTGAGCCCGTTATTCCGTGTCCTGCACTCTGGGAGGATCGAAAAGAAATCCTTGCCCTCCTCTGTGTGACAACCTTTTAAGTATTTGAAGAGTGTTATCACTCTTCAAATGTGTCTCCCCTCAATCTTCTCTTCTCCAGGCTAAACATGCCCAGTTCTTTCAGTCTCTCTTCATAGGGCTTTGTTTCCAGACCCCTGATCATCCTGGTTGCCCTCCTCTGAACACACTCCAGCTTGTCTGCATCCTTCTTGAATTGTGGAGCCCAGAACTGGACGCAATACTCTAGATGAGGCCTAACCAGGGCCGAATAGAGAGGAACCAGTACCTCACGTGATTTGGAAGCTATACTTCTATTAATGCAGCCCAAAATAGCATTTGCCTTTCTTGCAGCCATATCGCACTGTTGGCTCATATTCAGCTTGCGATCTACAACAATTCCAAGATCTTTCTCATTTGTAGTATTGCTGAGCCAAGTATCCCCCATCTTGTAACTGTGCATTTGGTTTCTATTTCCTAAACGTAGAACTTGGCATTTATCCCTATTAAATTTCATTCTGTTGTTTTCAGCCCAGCACTCCAGCCTATCAAGATCACTTTGAAGTTTGTTTCTGTCTTCCAGGGTATTAGCTATCCCACCCAATTTTGTGTCATCTGCAAATTTGATCAGCGTTCCTTGCACCTCCTTGTCCAAATCATTAATAAAAATGTTGAAGAGCACTGGGCCCAGGACTGAGCCCTGTGGTACCCCACTCGTTGCCGCTCCCTAGTTTGAAAAGGTTCCATTGATAAGTACTCTTTGAGTCCGATTCTGTAGCCAACTGTGAATCCACCTAATAGTTGTTCCATCTAGCCCACTTTTAGCTAGTTTGTTAATCAGAATATCATGGGGCACTTTGTCAAAAGCTTTGCTGAAATCAAGATATATGACATCCACAGCGTTCCCACAGTCCACAAGGGAGGTTATCCTATCAAAAAATTAGATCAAATTAGATGTTGTGCAGACTTCTACTGTTACTTTCTACTGTTAGTTTTTCCCTACCCAGTGCCTGCTTACCCTACCCTGTACCTGTTTGCATTCTCTTCCCCTCCTTATTGTTTTACTATGATTTTATTAGATTGTAAGCCTATGCGGCATGGTCTTGCTATTTACTGTTTTACTCTGTACAGCACCATGTACATTGATGGTGCTATATAAATAAATAATAATAATAATAATAATAATAATAAATTAGTCTGACAGGATTTGTTCCTGACAAATCCATGTTGGCTTCTAGTAATCACTGCATTGATTTCAAGGTGTTTACAGATTGACTTCTTTATAGTCTACTCCAGATTGTCTACACTCAATGCTCCGCCCACATGTCAAAATGTGATTTAACTCCCCCAACAACACATAACCATAATGCGGTGCAAACTCAAACGTTGACCTAAAAGTCGCGATAAATCCCAACTGCAAATATGCGCATTATCGTGGTTAAAAGCCGACGCTGCGGCGAATGGAAGGCTGCATCATGTGTCCTAAAATGGGAATCTGCGTGTTTACTTCGTGTAGATGTGCCCCTGGATGGGGAAGATTACTGTGAAGGCAATCCAGGTGGAAGAAGAGAGACAGGGTGTTTGCAGTGGGACAGCTGCTAGCACTACCACTCTTCTTCTTCTTTATGGATTTTCTAAGGGGGGGGGCAGAAGAAGCTGTGAGAAGCTGTGGGAGGATTGCAAGTGGAAGACAACATTATCACGATCTCTCATAAAATTCTGTGAATGGGGAAGGCCAATGGTGCTATAAAAGCCTTGTCTGGAAGTACCATTGTGAAGCTATTATTTTCCTCTCTAATGGATACTTTTGTGGAAAGAAAAAAGACAGAAGAATTGGTGGGAAAACATGGCAGGGTTACAAGTGGGAGGTGATGTCACCTGAATCCTCGTGAAGTTTTGTGCTTGAGGCAAGGAGATTGCCTAATAAAAGCCTCCCATGGAAGCAGCTATAGAAGGTGCGATACAAGATGGCACTTCCCTTTCTGTGGTCTGATCTGTCCTGATCCTTTGTCAGCAACTTACCACTAAGGAAGAAAGCCAGTTAAAAAGGAGGCCAGAGATAAAACCAATTTCATCAAGGAGGAGAGAAAGTTTCTTCCCCAGTACATTTTGATTTACCCTTTTGCAGTTGGCTCACCTCCAAGGGGGCATACCAGACACAAACAGAAAATGGAGGCCTACAAGAAGGCTTGCCACCAGTTGGAGTAGTGGCAATATTTAATTATTTAGAAACATATGCCTCATCTTTCAGTGTTAGTAATCCTAGGGAGGTTCACAAATAATATTTAAAAATCAAATAATAATAAAAGTCATCAAGTTAAAGCAGCTGAACAATACAACAGGAATTGAGTCAAAACCAGTACTATCAATATTTAAAAGACCTAGTTTTTTTTTTAAAAGGTCTTTGATGCCAGAAAGAAGTATAAGTGCCAAGCAGCCCTTCTTGGAAATAGCATTTGAAAGATGGGCTGCCTACCTCAATTGAAAAGGCCTCCACCCGTTTGCCACACCACCTAATTTCAGGGGAAGCTAACCATTTATGCCTTGCCAAAAAAGAGAAAATGCATCAATAAATAAATAAATGATGCCAAGTTCCATAACGTTCGCTTTATAGCTACAGATACAATTTTAGAAATAAAACCTATAATTTAAATAGCAAGACTATATATCTCACCATAATAGAGAAAACAGGTCAGCAGTGTGTGAGTGCACAGGTGACTGCCCAAACCTGGGTATGTCTGCCAGACCTCTTGGGCTATTAAAGTCAATGGAGCTATATCGCACCATTGTATTTAATAGATATGTAGGGGAAGGGGACTTCTGCCAAAAACAACTTGAGAGGGGGGGGGGAACTCACTGCCCACCAAGGAGTCTTGGAGCAATGGTCCTTGGTGATAGGTGAGCTTCCTCTCCTCCAACCATTTTGGGGGGGCAGGGCACCCTTTCTCCCTAATTTATTAAATTGCTCCATTGACTTTAATGGGGGTGGAGTAAAAACAACCAACTGGGGGGCGCAGGCAAAAGAGAGAAAACTTGGGAACAGAATACAGAGGCAGACAAGAATAATGAGAATCCAAAGGAAGGCAGTCCCAGCTTTTTAAATCTCCGGGTGGTGCCCAGGACACTTTTTCAAAATGTCGAAGTATCCACAGGGCCAAAAAGGTTGCCTATTTGTAGACTACATGGCCAGTGTCCTTGCTCACCCTGGTGTCCAGGTGTTAACTTCAAGGCTCCTGTGCTCCCTCCTTTAGTTATTTGATTTCTACCCCACTATTTTATCAAGAAGATGGCATGCAAGGCAGCTTACACTCATGGAAACTTGGTTAAAACAATAATAAAACAATACATTAAAAACAACTGAAAAGAAAACAATAACAGAATAAAAGCAGCATCCAATCTGACTGCCTATCTTACATGCCAAAGATCTGCTTCAATAAAAATGTCTCTGCCTGTCAAAGGAAGGACAGCAAAGAAGGAGTCAGTCAAGCCTCCCTTGGCAGGGAGTTCCACAGCCTAGGAGCAGCCACCAAGTGGCACTCTCACACGTTGCCACCAAATGTGCCTTTGAAGGGGGGAGTATCAATAGAAGGACCTCTCCTAAAGATCTTAAAACCTGGGCAGGCTCACATGGGAGAAGCTGGTTTCAGGTAGCTGTTTAGGGCTTTATATGTTATAACGAGCACTCTGAATTGTGCCTAGAAACAGACCGTTAGCTAGTGAAGCTATTGTAACAAGGGAGTCACATGCTCCCTTTAACTGGTTCCAGACAACAGTCTGGCTGCAGCATTCTGGACCTGCTGAAGTTTCCAAACAGTTTTCAACCATGTTACAGTAGTCCAAATGGGATGTCACTAAGGTATGTATGACCATGGCCTGATCAGACATGCCTAAGAAAGATTGTAGTTGGCACGCTAGCTTCAGCTAGAACCTGTTAAAACCTGGGCAGCCAGGTTCAAGGCTGAGTCCAGGAGTACATTTAAGCAGTGAGCCTGAATCTTAAGGGGAAGTGTAACCCCATCCTGCACAGGTTGAATCCCCTGTTCCTTGATTTTTATTTTAAACCAGACTTGCACTGGACAGACACCCCTTCAAATACAGACACCTTCAAATAGAGGACTGCCCTCTCCCAGTTCTCCAAAGTAGAGGACTGTCTTCTGTAAAGTAGGACATCTGGCCACTCTACTTCAGAGAGTAAGGTAACATCTGGAGAATGGTTCCTGAAGATTGTGGGATCACTATCTCACTGAATTCAACTTTATCTGGTTTAACTGTTTTGACATTAGAATTATTGTTTAATATAAAATAAGCCATTAAAAATTAAATCACATTCACACTTAACTAGGAATAATTCCCATAGGGGAAAAAAACAGAATTTACTTCCAAGTAAACCTGTGTAGAATTGCATTCTTAAGTATTGGGTTCCAAATTAGCTCTTTCCACTAGGATGCTTGAGTAATTGCTGGCAAACATCAACTGAGTACACTACAATAATCAAAAAGGGAGTTCAAACAGTAAGAACTAATTGTAGATAGATAATGAGTAAGATAGAAAACATAATAATGACAGCATAAAAGTCCATCGTATGTCTACAGTAATGAATTTATATGCTGCTCTGGTTACCCCATATCTTGCACAGTATGACTAGAACACAATATCTTTATAGCAACGTTAGTATTGTTTCTGTATCTAAACTAATGGGTAAATGAATTGAGTGAACTAGTAAAAACATAAGATTGAGAGCAGCTTCACATAACATGGAGATTAAGCAGGTAGACTGAGGCATAGGAATGATATGGTGAATATCTCTCTTTTGTCTTGGATACAAACACCACATGTACTGGCTTCCCAGTATGTGTACCCACAGAAAAGAGATTCATGTTGCCATTCAAAGATTACGAGATCTTGCTGTCCTGGAGCTATTATGACAATAGTTAATGTCTCTTGGTATTATTCTACATGGAATAACCAGAATTTATTTACACTTCTCCAATGTTAGCAAAAATAACAATGAAATTCAGAGGCTCTGAGCATATACAGAATGCTTTTCTCTCCAACAGGGCTGGCCCTATCAAAAGGAAGAATGAGGCAGCTACTTCAGACAGCATATGCTGGACGGCAGAGTAGCAGCAAAACGTTGGAGGACAGAGTTGGTGTTTGCCACATGGCATGTGCTGAACCCTTAAGCTAGCCTGCTGCCCTCAGGTGTGGAAGACCTTCTGTATCAAAGGACTGGAAGATGGCCAATGTAACATTCATTTTTAAGAAGGGATCCAGGGGAGATCCAGGAAATTACAGGCCGGTTAGCTTGACATCCGTTCCAGGTAAATTGGTTGAAAGCATTATTAAAGACAAAATTAGTAAGCATATAGGAGGGCACATCCTGCTGAAGAAGAATCAACATGACTTCCGCAAAGGCAAGTCCCTCTCACTAATCTTCTAGAATTTTCTGAGAGTGTCAACAAACATGTAGACAGGCTTGATCCGATGGACATTGTTTACTTGAACTTCTAAAAGGCTTTTGATAAAGTCCCTCACCAAAGACTCCTGAACAAACTTAGCAGTCATGTAATAAGAGAAGAGGTCATTTTATGGATCAGTAACTGGTTAAAGAATAAAAAGCAAAGTGTAGGAATAAATGGTCAATTCCCTGATGGAGGGAAGTATATAGTGGGGTCCCACGGGGATCGGTACTGGGACCAATTCTTTTCAACATGTTCATAAATGATCTGGAATTAGGAGTGAGCAGTGAAGTGGCCAAGTTTGCTGAAGACACCAAATTATTTAAGGTTGTTAAATCACAAAGGGATTGTGAAGAGCTCCAACGGGATCTCTGCAAGCTGGGAGAATGGGCATCCAAATGGCAGATGCGGTTCAATGTAAACAAGTGTAAGGTGATGCACGCTGGGGCAAAAAACCCCAACTTCAAGTATAACCTGATGGGATCTGAGCTGGCGGTGACCAAACAAGCAAGAGATCTTGGGATTGTGGTGGACAGCTCGATGAAAATATTCACCCAGTGTGCAGCAGCTGTAAAGGCAAACTCCATGTTAGACATTATAAGAAAAGGCACTGAGAATAAAATTGCCAGTATCATACTGCCTTTGTACAAATCTATGGTGCAACCACACTTAGAACAATGTGTACAGTTTTGGTCAACACACCTAAAAAAAAGGGGGCGATTATAGAGCTGAAAAAAGTGCAGAAGGGGGCAACTAAAATGATGGTGGAGCATCCCCCCCTATGAAGTAAGGTTACAACAGTTGGGATTGTTTAGCTTGGGAAAAAGGAGGCTAAGGGGAGACATGACAGAGGTGTACAAAATTATGCATGGTGTGGAGAATGTGGATAGGGAGACATTTTTCTTCGTCTCTCAAAATACTAGAATCTGGGGTCATCCCATGAAGTTGATTGGTGGGAGATATAGGACAAAAAAGAGGAAGGAAGTACTGCTTCACACAGCACATAATTAAATTATGGAACTCACTACCACAATATGTAGTGAAGGCCACCAATTTACATGGCTTTAAAGGGGGGTTGAATAAATTCCTGGAGGAGAAGGCTATCAATTGCTACTAGTCTTGATCGTTATGTGCTACCTCCAGGATCTGAGGCAGTAAACCTATGTGCACCAATTGCTGGGGAACATGAGTGGGAGTGTGCTGTTGCACCATGTCCTGCTTTGTTGGTGCCTGTTCGACAGCTGGTTGCCCACTGTGTGAACAGAGTGCTGGGATAGATGGACCCTCTGTCTGATCCAGCATGGCACTTCTTATATTCTTAAGACACTGTCCCATCATCAGCGTTGAAGAAAGATTCAACTGCTGGTCTGGTTGGCCTCTGTCCATGGATAGAGATTGGGGTGCTATCTTGTCTTTCATATCATGGCGTGGAAGACTGACCTTGCTCAGTCTGCTGTCTAGGTACTCTTGATGGACAATTTCAAAGCTCAGCTCTTTCTTCTTATGGTTCTTTATCTTTAAACCAAACATGGATTGGATGGCCTTTCAAATTAAGAACACTTTCGAAATAGAGCAGTCCTCTGAAAAAGAAGACACATGGCCATTCTACCACATATAGAATTGCACTGTTAAACTATTTTCCAGTTTTATCCTACATATGTTCATGTTGCTTTACTTCCACCTACTCTCTGCTGGAAATGGATCAAGGCAGGCCTTAACCTGCCTGAGTGATCTGTATACCCAGAAAACTAGCTTTGTCTTTATAGCTCTAGGTGTGACAATAATGCATGCTCTTGAAAAGTTATTGTCATTTTTTTCCACTGTGAGTAATATTTCTTTCCTGTCAAGGATATTCTCAGGCAGAAATAATTGTCTCCTTTTAAATTTGCTGTTAACCAGAATTTTGGTAATGTTATTACCAACAGGGACTTGTATACCATTTTCTAAGCAGAGATTTGTGTTCCAAAATAGATTCTGGGATTTATTTCATTCCAGGGTGCCTGGTTTGTAACATGTAATCTTTCAGGTAGCAAATTGGTCCAAGAAGCACATATTTGAGATGTTATTTTCGTAACTAATATATATGATATATGATGTAACTTCTTTTTTAAATGTAGAATGTAGAAGAGGTCAGAGTTCCGTGAGGATGTAAGTGAGACTTGCAACAAACTGGTGTAGCGTATCCTCAGAAGGTGTAATACCTTTTCCTAAGAGCTTTGAAAATAGGGATGTGAGAAAATTGTATTAATTTGTTTTTTTATCAGAATGTACCCAGTTTGCACCTCATGCACGTGAACACAATTTGAGGTCTGAAGTCCATATATGTCCAAGCTTGCGCTACAATCTGCACAACAAAAATTTATGCACTTGAAAAATGTGCATGGGAAATACACATTCGAAGAATGCACACAAACATGCTTTGATCAATGGGAGAAAATTGCATCCATGTCAAAAATGTGCACAACGGAGGGCTACGTTTGGGGAAATGTGCACAAATATATAAACACATTGTCATGCGCGAGCCCCCCCCCCCCCCCAAAAAAAATAATAAAGCTCGCAATCTGATACTGACTCAGTCAAGTCAGAACGAGAGAGCTTCGACTGGAAATCAGAGGAGCGCACTCGAGTTTCGCTGATTTGCACCTCCCCGTTTTGGAATGCAAGCTGTGAAAAGTGGGAGGGCCACGAAATGGAGGGGGGAGAGACAGCGGGGTGCGGATTTCAAAAATAGACTGTTGGAGCTGGGTAGGTAAAGGAGCTAGAGGAGAAAGACGGCTGGAGAAAAAGCTGAGAAAGCCAAGGAGGGAAGAGCAGCTGAGGAGAAAGACAGGAGAAGGCTGTAGAGTGAAGCGGAGCTGCTGAGGAGGAAGATAAAGGGAGTCAGGGAAAGACAAAGAACAACTCTCAGCCAGTGAGGAGGAATGGGAAAACTCAACAGCCAAGGCCAGCAACAGGGAACTGTGGAAGTGACTGCCCTAATAACTGTAGCACTGTCTTTGTAATTAACAGTGGTTTAGGGTTAGAGTTGTTTGTATTTGTTATGTATGGTTATATGTATTGTTTAGTTACTATTGCTACTCGTTGAAGATTTTAAACAGGGTGACCCTATGGAAAGGAGGACAGGGCTCCTGTAGCTTTAACAGTTGTATCGAAAAGGGAATTTCAGCAGGTGTCATTTGGATGCATGCAGCACCTGGTGAAATTCTCTCTTGGTTACAACAGTTAAAGCTGCAGGAGCTATACTACAGTGATCAGATACAAAAGAGGGTAGAGCCAACTTTAAGTCCGATTGATTTCAATGGGTTACTAAATCTGGATCCGAGCCATTATCACCATTATGTGCTGCTGGAGAACATGTGTGGGAGGATGTTGTTGTGCCTGTGTCCTCCTCTTGGGCTGCCCGTAGGCATCTGGTTGGCCACTATGGGAACAGAATGTTGGATTAGGTCGGCCTTTGGGCCAATTCTGCACGGCTCCTCCTTAAGATCTTACATTAATCTCTTCTCTCCATCTGCTATCTATTTTTCTTCTCAGTCCTGACATTCATGTCTCAAGTGCTCTCAACCATAGATGCACAGAGTCTGCCTGACGTTTGTTTCCTAGACCCTTTTCTCTCTCCCAAGACTGAATTGCTATCAACATCCTGTAAACCTTGGAACCTTACAGGCACTTGTCAGGCTGCTCATTAAAAAAATATATTAAAGGTTTTTTTTTACAAACTTCTAGGGAGTCTCCTAAGTACGTGGAAAGCACTTCCTTATTTTTCCTTGGCCCAGTTTTACCTTGACACTCATAAGTACTTGACTGCTTGTGTTTATTCTTTGAGAGAATGATGACCCCTCTGCACTCCATACCAACACACTTACTGTAATAAGTACAGTAATACATTTACTGTATTTATTTAATTGGGGGGGAGAGGCAGGATATTCCATAAAAATATATCCCAAGATATAAAAGTAAGTGTTTCAGAATGTTGTGTAAAACTATGACTGGAAACTTCTATCCTATTTTCTCTGTTGCATGTTTTCATTCAAGGTAGTTTACATGAGGGCTTAAACTTGACTCAGCCAATGAAACTGTTTCAGGACTCAGTCCTATAAGAATAAAACAATGTTTCTGAGCATGTGGAGAGTGACGGTCCCTCACCATTAAGTAAACACAGCCAGCCTACTCATGTAGTTAGAATTAAGGCCCATGCTTCCAGGCCAGAGGGCTTAAGACCCAACGATTCTCTCCTGCTTAATGGTCCTTGGTATTCAGTTCTGTTCTTGACATCATGTGTGCTGAGTAGCCCATCCTCCTTGTGTCCATGCATACAGGTTGAATGTCTGCATGTAGAGCTGTATGTGGGGAGGGTCCCTCCTTGAAAATGTTTGTGCTATATGCCCAGACACCAGGGAGAGAGCATAGCCTACTTAGCACAGCCTCACTCTCTGCTTGCTACTTAAAGATGTTGTAAGTAATTTTTTGGTAAGATTGTTTAGTCAACACTGAATACCATAGACCCTTAAGCAAGAGCGAATTATAGAGTAATCGGTATTGTACCACTCTCAGCTGCCCTAGCATTATCATTTCATATCATGTGTTTGATTTTTCATGCTCTGGCTTTTATCTATGGCTCTGATGTTGCGTTCACATTATTTTCAGACACTTTAGATCCTTATTGCAAGCAACTTCTAATTTTAGTATCTTGAACCTTGATGTTTGGTGAGGTTGTATTTGTTCGTTGTCATGAAATTTCCCCCAGTTCTTAGTTTGCATATTATTGGAAGCTTTCCTGTTTTGCTTATCAGCAAAGTAAACAAATGGTATTATACTTGCAGAAGGAAAAATAGAAGGTTTTAAACTAAGAAAAAACAACAACCACATGTGGTATGGATTGTTTTCTGTTTCTTTGTTGCTGTATGAGTTAAGAAAGAGATGGGGAGAGCAATCCTTTGCCCCCTAGACAGAGTCAGGGTGCCATAAGATACTTTGGATTCCTGGATCCAAGATAGGAGACAGCACTCCAACCTCGGACTCAGGTGTCTGAGCTTCCTGCCCCCTCCCCTGTGCAACTGGCACAGAGAGATCAGCGCTGGAAGCCTCTCTGGGGTTGCAAAGGCAACATCAGAGATGATGGGTGTATGTGTGTTCCCCATGGGCGGAGAGGGGACTATGAGAGTAAAATCCCTTTCTGGGTCAAATGGCAGCATCATTGACAAGAAATTGCTGATCCCTATATATGTATTTTCCCATTATTATTATTATTATTATTATTATTATTATTATTATTATTATTATTTATATAGCACCATCAATGTACATGGTGCTGTACAGAGTAAAACAGTAAATAGCTATAGCCATTATTGCTATATTTATCTCTGGACACAACTTAGCAGTGTCCAACTATCTCCTCTCCTCCTCTGATGACTATATGGGCTTGTCTTCCAAGAAGGGGCAAAAGTTCACTAGCTTGCAGATGGGTCTGTTTCCTAAGTCAATCTTGAATTTAGGAATAAACTATTTCAAAAAACATTTTGCCTACCAAAATGTGAACTTTAAAACTGTGGTGCTATCGCAAAATGTATTCCAAGTTGGTCTGAGAATAGAGGGGGGTGGGAAAGGAGGGCGGAGGGAGAATAGAGATTAGAGCATCTTTAAATATTATCAGGAGAACTAGGATTTATTCTAAGAACTTCCCCCCTGTATCTGCTTAAAATTTTTTATTTAACTTTTGTCAGAGCGGTAGAAAACAAGCTCTGGAATTCAAGCATATCATGCTTTATTTCTTTTATCTAAAGAAACTGCAAGATAAGTAGGATGAGATTGCTGGGGCCAAAAGGTCACTTTACAATGTAAGATTATTACAAGGCGAGACTACTAACATGGAGAATCTTTTATTTCCCCCAAAGCCATGTTCACATGAAATACATTGTTTTACATTACAGAAGTAATTCTGCAACTAAACTGAGCATAAAAGTGGAAATCCCCAAGATGCATACTTTTAGGATAAGACAAGTCACCCTTGTATGAATCAATTTATTGGCTTAATTGCCCTGAGCATGACTCATTAACCCCAAATTAGCTGCAATTTACCCTTTACTCCTTCTGATAAATGTCCACTGCAGACGATTTTGCAAATTGCGGTTTGCATAGCCATATCAGAGTCTGGTTTGTCACCAGTCCTTATGGTTTAGGCATTCAGATGTAAGACTTAACCATGGTAGCTTTACATCTGCACCAAGCAATTGAGAGACAGAGTAACTAGATTCAACCAAGACAAGGCTCTTGAACCTTTAATGACTACACAGAGGAGTGAATTTAAAAAGATGCCACTTTTATGGGGGAGTGGAGACAGTGGGATGTAATCCCAGTCTGCCCTCCCCTTTCAAAATCAGTTTCCAGACATATTGACTGAATGTGTGAAAGGGCTGCCATATTGCAGGGATGAGACCAGTTGTTCCTGCCAAATTCTCACAGCACAACTATTCAGAGAAACCATGAGATGATGGGCAAAGGAATAAATTGAAATGTGCTGGCCGTCCCCCAACCCCATTCTTCGGAGGAACTGCCATATCCTAGATTAGGAATGGAGAGCCCCCAGTCTGCAGGCCTAATCTGGACAATTACTTCCAAATAAACCTGTATCCGATTCACACTTAACTGGGAGTAAGCCTCAGTGGGCAAAATGGGACTTACTTCCAAGTAAACCTGTGATTTACTACTTCCTGTGGTTTACCACTTCCTATAGTTCTCCGCTTCCTGTGGTTCGCCACTTCCTCTCATTTGTATGCATGTAGCACCTGGTGAAATTCCCTCTTCCTCACAACAGTTAAAGCTGCAGGAGCCTTACCTAGTGTGACCAGATACAAAAGAGGGCAGGGCTCGTGCAGCTTTAACTATTGTGAGGAAGAAGGAATTTCACCAGGTGCTGCATGAGTACAAATGACACCTGCTGAATTTTCCTCTTCAATACAACTGTTAAAGATACAGGAGTCCCGTCCTCCTTTTCATATGGTCACTCTAGCATAGGGGGAAGGGGTAGTTTTTAATAGGGGTGTGCACGGACACCCCGCTCCGCTTCTCTTCCAGATCTGTGATTTGCGGATCAGGCCGCTTCGCTCCACCCCCGCTCCGCCCATGTCCGCTCCGCTCCGTTGCGGAGCTCCGGATCTGGATCGGAGCTCCGTTTCCCCCCCCATAGGCTTGCATTAAGCTAAAAAAGTATACAACTTTTTTTCTGTTAAAGTTAGAAACCTCAAGTTTGGCACCATGACACCTCATGGAGGTATACACACACACGCACGCCAAGACTCAAGGCAATCCCATCATCCCCTGATTTTTTGGGAATTTATGAAAATCCAACACCCCATTCACACCCCTTTCGATAGCTCCGTCAATGTGCACGTTAAAAACCTCAAACTCGCCACCATGATAGCTTATCCAGGGATACACACGCACACCCAGACTCAAGGCAGTCCCATCATCCCCTGATTTTTGGGGAATTTATGAAAATCCAACACCCCATTCACACCCCTTTCGATAGCTCTGTCAATGTGCACGTTAGAAACCTCAAACTCGCCACCATGATAGCTTATCCAGGGATACACATGCACGCCAAGACTCAAGGCAGTCCCATCATCCCCTGATTTTTGGGGAATTTATGAAAATCCAACACCCCATTTGCAGACGTGGACTGTTCTCTGACATTTGGACAGATAAAAAAAAGGGAAGTGAGCACACTCACAGATGCCATCTAGACCCACAATCATGCCAAGGTACAAGGCAATCCCATCATCCCCTGTTTTTTGGCGGGGCTTAAACCTGCAGACATCTCAATGGAGCCATTTCAAAGGAAATCCCAACATGCCATGAATTGGGGAGTAGAGATCATCAACCTAATATTAATCTTCTTCCACACTTGAAAAATGGATTTGAAAAAAATGGATTGAGCGCAGGAAGGACTCCCCTGAGTCAAAGCCAGACACACACAACCTCCCTGCGAGGCGGGCAGGGGAGGAGGGAGAGAAGGCAGGCAGGCAGCAGACATTTCTGGGGGCATAAGGAAGTGAGCCAAGGATAAGCCAGTAATGCATATAAAATGGAATAAATAAATAAATAAATAAATAAATAAATAAACGAAGGAGGGGTGGAATTAAAAGCAGCAGTGTTGCTGAATAAACAACAAGAAGAACTTTTTTTAAAAGGCTATATCTGTCTTTTACCAGTAATAGTGTTAGATCAATGTTCATTCACCCAAGGACGAAATCCAAACAGCCCTTAAGCACGACTCCACCATTCCAGCGACAGAGGGTTCAAACCTTCCCAGGGGAGGGGGAAGCAGCTGCCAATTTGACTGGTCTAGTGACCAGTCTTTTAAGAAGCAACGCATGAAAGCCATTGCTCCACCACAAGAGCTCTAAGGAGTCAAGCTCTCACTTCAACTCATGATAGGCATTGCTTTACTCTCTTTGGAGGGCTCTGATAGCCCTCCAAGTACAGGAGAGAGTGGGGACACGTCCACATGGCATGCCCTAGGGGAGCTCATCCCCTTGCACCACATATTTTCAGTTGTTCCCCAAAGTTAGGGTGGGTAGCAGTGTTGTGTTTCTATCTCTTATTATTGGCTTAGTATATGATTTCAGGTTGTGTTTGTGCATTTGGTGGGGCTAGTGTTTTAAAAAACACTGGGAAAAGTCCGTTCAGACTAAGAAAGAGAAGTTACCCATTTTGCCTATCCCCTCCTCCAACTTTGGGATCATGTGATCATGACCTGGAGTTGACTCTGCCCCTCAGCAATCGAAACAGGTAACCTTTTTCCCGCCTTTACCCTACTTTTTAAAAATTTCTAGCACGCGAACCGCACCACGCAGAAAGCTGACAGTAGGCTCAAAATGACCCCCATCCACGACTCTCTAAGCACAAGAATTTTCAGAAAGATAGCTTCAAAACCAACACAGTTATCCCCCTTTCTTTTCTGCAATGCAATCCTATGGGCGAAATGTTTCAAGATGGCGATCGGAGCAGACCGCGGAAACCGGAGCGCTCCGAAAATGGGCGCTTCTCTTCACCTTGCTTCTAGGGGTCCACGGTCCGCTTCTACTCCGCCTCTGGGCAAGGCGGAGCAGGCCAATTCGCTCCTGCTTCTACGCTTCTAATCGGAGCGGAGCACATGCCTAGTTTTTAAGATGAGAAAAACACCTTCTTCAGAGTAAAAATAAAAAAGCATAGTTGCAGACACACATTTAAAGTAATGTCTATTTTGTCCTTAGATGCAAGGCAATAGTTTTTATTTTAAACTTCCCAGGCTTTTAACTATTGATGCTTTCTCTTTTTCTGCTGCATTTGTTTTTAGTGCTGACTTTCTGCAATTGTAAACCATTTTCTTATTTTTTTCCTTATAGTTTTGTCATGTTTTATGGACTATTGTAAGCCACCCATAAATTTTTTAATTGAAGGGCAATATAGACATGTCTTCAGTCAATCAACCCCTCATGAAGCTATGGTAAAAGTTACTGAGATAATGCATAGGAAACTCTTTGAAGACTTCTCTCCAACATTCAGAAAAGCCCTAAAACAGTGCCACCTGCTGATGCCTGTCCAGGCTGCACACACTACTGAAATTGGTGGCAGCACATGGTACAGGCTTAAGGATTTTCTCAGCAGGAAGAATGGGTCTGCTGACACACATTTCTTAAGACTTCAAGAAAAACTGCTTACTAATCCATATCCCACCCCCATTTACTTATTTACTTATAACAGTTTTTACTCTGTTCTTCAGCTGAAAAAGACTCCAAGAGTAGCTTATGAGGATTAATATTAAGATAGCCCCTGCCCTTGGGCTTAAAATCTAAAGGACAACACAAAAGGAAAAGGGTTTAGAAGGGAGGAGGAAAAAAGAGAGCAAAACTCAGGCACTAGTTCTTCGTTTCAAAATCCTTTCAAAATTCTTTCTGGCAGGGAAAGGCAAAACAAGCTCCCTGCAGTTCTCTCTCTGGCTGATATGTGGGGCCAGGTTGGCCTCCCCCTTTCCATGATGTTTATCCTAGTAGGCAGAGGGGGTACAGCCTCCCAGTGGCTGTCCCCCCCCCCGCACTACCCGAATGGATGAAGCAGGAAGTCAGTTAGCTAGTTAAGGTAATAGGGCTCATGGCGTTCATAACAGTGGAAGTTACACACGAAACCCTCGAAATGCTTACCGAGAATACCATACTCAAAGTCTGCTAGCAGTGGGCACATAACAGCCAAAGTTAAACACTCAAGTCCCATTGGAATAAATCCCACTGATTTTCAGAGAAGAGTTACGCACTCATTTATGTCTTCCCCATTAGTGCTTAACCTTGGCAAGGTTGTGCCCATTGTTCTTCACAGGGGCCTTAATGTCTAAAGTGTAAATAAAAAGAAGAAAAGTGACGATAAATTCCTGGTCAACAAAGTCATTTTTGGAATGGCATCAAGGTTGGAGGGTTTTTTTGTTTGTTTTGTTTTTTTGGGCCATTCTTTCATTTGAAGATCAAAGGACAATCCTTTTTTTCTTCATTTGTAAAGCTAATTGAAATGAAGGGCAGATATACACAGTAAATTATTAACCAGTTTCAATGAATTAAAATATATTAAGATGAAGTACATTAGCAACTTTATCCCTCTTCTCTATGTATTTGACATATAATTGTCTCAAGGAATGAAAATTAAACAGAGACAACATATCAACCAGCACACATCTTTATAGTTAGGAGAGGTTGGCAAACTTTCCCATTTTTTCTTAAAAGCTTGTTTGGTAAACTTAATAGTATGTTCTGTAGCTTAAGCTAGCGGCCACAATAATGATCCCATTTCCACCCCCAGCAGCTACAAACACTCAATGAAAAAGCAAACCAATGAATTAATCACAAAGCCAGACCTAAAGTCTCATTTCTTTGTCTACTCATTTGCATTTCTTTTGCCCAAAAGAGTTGTCAAGAATGTTTCTTTAGATTAATATGCAGGATATCTTAGTTTCATTTTAATGTAGGAGTGGGCCCTCCAGTCCCATAATGCCTCACTATTGGCTATGCTAGTCAGGGATGACGGGCATTATAGGCAAAAACATCTGGAGTGCCACAAGTTGCCCACCCCTGTATTAATGGTTGCATATGTAGGCAACAATCAGACACAAGGAATGTTTTTATTATTATTTGTTTATTTATTTAGAATATTTATATACCGCTCCCCATTGAACAATTTCAGAGCGGTGTACAAGGTAAAATGAAAATAAAAACAGAATAAAAACAGTTAAAACAAAATTTAAAAGAAGCAATAACAATAATCCAAGGCTGCATGTTAGAGAAAGGCTTCTTGGAATAAAGATGTTTTCAGGAGGCGCCGAAAGGAGTACAAGGTTGGCGCCTGCCTGACCTCCAGAGGCAGGGAATTCCACAGGAGGGGCGCCACCACGCTGAAGGCTCTTCCCCTGGTGGATTCCAATCGGAGGATGGATCTATGTGGAACCACCAGGAGCAGGCCCTCGGATGACCTCAGTGACCGGGCAGGTTGGTAAGGGAGAAGGCGCTCTTTCAGGTATCCTTTTTCCCTTACTCAAGGCACTAAAATATTGGGAATTGCTGCTTCTGTATTTTAAGATTACTGTCACAGTGGAAAAGGTTGAGCAAGTGATTGAAGGTGTCAAGAATCGATACGTAAAAATGGTCTTTTCAGGTATGCTTTTCAGTCGGGGCTAGCTGGCACAGCTTGAACCTACTGCTACAAACAAGATATATTGCGCCTTAAAGACAAAACAAATTATTCTGTGGGCTCAAGCCCATGAAAGTCCATGCCAAAATAATGCCCCAATCTAGCTTGGGTCAAAATGGCTGACTGCCATGTTTGTATTCCTAGCTGGAAGACGAACCAAGAAAAAGAAGGCCTTTTGCAATGTGGTGAAATGCCATTAAAAAGAGGGAGAGACAAAATTCCTTCAAGGGAGGAAGTTACAAGGTCCTTTTTCAAAAAGCAAAAATCTCACCAAGCAGCTGTTAGGGAGAGGGAATGGGAGTGGAGGCCTGGATTCAGTCGCGCCTGCTTCCCTGCCAAACAGCTGAAATGTGGCTTTTAAAAAAGAGGGGGCTAAAGCACACACAGTCCCTGCTATTCCATGCAGGCTGTGTTGGAGGGCAGCCCAACTCTTTAGCCTTTAAGGTGCTGTGAGAGCCTGTGCGATTTTGCTACAAACAGACTGACACACACTGCTCTTCTGGAGGTCATGTAAGTTTGCCCTTAGCTGTTCACCATGAATAGAAACTGCCAGTGCAACCTGGATGAGCTGAGATGAAAGAGTACACTTATGTGTGGCAGCGGTGTTTTCCCATGTATGACGTGCATAACAATGTGTGACAGGTGCTGAACAGAATAAAAACAAAGGAGCCTTTCCCCATAAGGCTCACATTATAAGCGTTGCATGCATGGACCGCTTCTGTTTATGGCAACAGTTGTGGCCAGATTTATGCAATGGAGAAATCTGCCCAATTTGGAAAATTAGCCCTAAAACTGGTTATGAGAAATGACAGCGGAGGCGTCAGTCTTCCCTCCTCCAAAGTCAAATTTGTGGCATGCTTGTGGTTGGTATATAAGGAAGTCCTATGCATTTCATTTATGGCCTGTTAGTATTTTAATAAGAATATTAAGGAAAGCAAAACCTTGGCTATTTAGGGAAATTCCTTATTGACTCAATTAGATATGATTACAATATGCTGCTATTGCCAACCATGATTGTTTCAAGAGACAATGTAAAATATTTACTGGCTAAAAACTCCCTAGGATACCAAAATGCTGATTTTACTTTGAAAAAACAACTGTACTCTTTAGTAAGAAGCTAGCATAATGCATTTTGAGTTGCAGATACATCTAGTGCAAATATTTCCTAACATGACATCTTTATCTTCATGCCAGAAGTTCATTTCCCGTTGGTTCACTTCTTTTCTATCATATGAAATATAGAAGGTTTGGTATAGCAGTTAACTAGAAAATAGTCTATGGCTCCCTCATTCTCTGAATGATATTTTAAGATATATGGACTATTTCATTTTAGACATAGCTTATTAAAAAGGACCTGTAGTCAAACAAATATATTGAAAGGTGCTGTGAGAAGTGGGAGTTTGCATCTCCAATCCGGCAAGGTAGGACAGACTGCAAGACACCATTTATTTCAGAGATAAAGAGCCACCTCTAACATGATTAATAATATCTCTTAGCCTGACATGTGAGAATCTAGGCTTATGGGTTACATATATAAAAGATAGGCCCCATTTCCAGAGATTTCTTTGAACTCCTGGTTCCTTAACAACCAGGAGTTGGATCCAGGATCTACCTTCAGGAAGAGGAAGGGGTCTGCTCATTGAGGGTTCCTCCAACTATATTCAGGAATCTCCCTCCCACAAGCAAGTTACAGCTGACCCCATTCAACAGGTTTTTCTGACTCTGTATAGTGTTTTCAGGGGCTGGAGGGGCCTCTGGGCGAAGAGGGGGTGGGAAAATCCACTTCTATCAGCCCCGGATCATTAGAGCTTTCTCAATTGCCATCACCACCCTTAATACAAGCCTGTTTTTTACATCTGAACTCAGTAGCCCTGCAGTTAATAGGAGATCATAGGGAGTATAACATGAATGTCATCATAATTGATCCAGCATAAATCTGGATCCAACTCTGTTTTTGCATGTATGCCAAGTGATCTAGGCTTGAGTAATACCAACTTCAGCCTAAGTCAAAGAATTAAGTCAATTTAGTTTCAAGAACCAAGTATATTCAAGAGTATATTCAAGAACCAAGTGGAGAGAAATTCCACTTGGTCACTTGCTTTTAAAGTAAAATGAAACAGTGAAATTGCCAATTAGCTAATATGCTATGGGATATAGTATCGCCAATTGGCATCAGTTCCGATTTTGACTCATTAATTGAATAGCCAGACAAGTTACCAAAAGCATTAACTGTATCAAAGGCAGAACAGTTACCTGAGGTTTCAAGATAAACAATAAAAAATCATCCGCATAATAATTTTAAATTCTAAATTATGCACAAAATCATGAACACTACTATTCTATCTTATAGCACAAGTCAGAGGTTCTAAACCAAAGTCAACTATCAAAGGAGATAGGGGACATCTCTCTCTAGTGCCTCTCTCAGGTGAAAAGAAGGCTAAAAAAGACCATTAGCCATAACTCTAGCTATTGGGGATGAATATAAAATTCTAGCCCATTTCAGAAATTTTGCAGGAAAGCCAAAATTACTCAATGTGGCAACTTATTTTTATTTCTTTCTAATGAGGTCTGGCATTTCCCTGAGTGGCATGAACCCTTGGTGTATTTGTGCAATTCTGCTATACCACACTGCCACCTAGTGGTTGTATAATTGAATATAGAAAGGCAGAGAAAGAAAACACCCAGAGAAACCCATGTGTAAGAGCCAGTTTTAATCCCACAAAGAATCCTGAAGCAGAAGATCTATGTAGAAAAACCCTTTGGCAGCTGCTCAAAGACCCAGGGCAGTATCCAATGCTGTCAATCCATCAACTCTAAACACGTTGTGCTAGCAGGAATGCTGCTAGTGAAACAGGAAACTAGACGTTGCTAATGCAACCCAGGAAACTAAGTGAAATGACCACTTCTGGCATAAGTCAGTGGGTAGTTTTGACTAGGTTCTGGTTGTGCTAGCCACTGCTACTTTCCTATTGTGCTAGCAGACATTACTGGATACTGCTCAAAAGAAGAGTTCATAAACAAAGGTATTTCTAGGGATGGCGGGCAACTCTTCAAAGGGATTGGAAATTCAAATGGACCAGTCAATGCCTGAATGTCCTTCAGATGATTCAGGCAGGGTAATCAAGCTTCAAATGTGGAATAATGCACATTTGTCTGGATGTGTCCTTTGTTCAGAGGCATTTCTAGATGGGAGCAAGGAAAAGGTTCAGTTTCTTTCAAATGGGTATTTTCTGGAATAAGTTTCAGGATAGGCTTTATCTGTGTCTATCTGTGCATCTTTATCTTTGTCCTGCTATGGCTGAATCAGTCTCAGCATCAAAGCAAATTATGGGGCTAGTTGAAAGGCAAGGCAACAAAGCAGGCAAATTGCTATGTACAAAATTTCCAGTCCAGTATGGCATCAGGCAAAGGCAGGAGTGATCCAGATGTAAGCAAAGGTCACAGCACAGAGGAAGCAGTAACTGACCATACACAGTCTAGAAGCAGAGTCAAAATGGGAATCCAAGGGTCAGTAGCACAGAAGATCAATCTCAAGGCCAGGTACAAGGCACAGGAACTGATGAACAATGTTGTTCCAGCACTGGCTAGGCTAAAACTGAACGCTTATATTAGACAGAGCTTTCTGAGCCTCTCCCAGGGCTCAACTCCAGTCCATCACAGGCCCTCTGGCAAAAGTCCTACTTGGGAGGAGGTCCATGCTCCTAAGGAGTCCTCCTTTGTAATCAAACACTCCTTCTCAAAGGATCCCTATTGGTCTGCCTCTTGAGATGGCAACACTCTTGGGGACTCGGAGGTTGCCTAGCTTCTGCTTAAGAGGTGGAATTCCCCTCCTCCTGCAGGTGACCTCCTCTGAGGGCCCAGGCTACCCCAGGTCTCCTGACATGTGTAGCTCCTTGGCATTTTCTGTCTCTGGGAGCTCCTCCTCAGAGGAAGATTCCTCCAGCAGGGGCATTCCAATCTCTCTCTGTATCTATGCCGTTTCCTCTATAACTGCTTTGTAAACGTTTACTGTTTCAAGTAAAAGCAAATGGGCGGGGGGGGGGGAATGAAACACAAAGGGTCCTTGTACATTCTTCCAGTTGAAGTGCAGTTGCCCCCCTGTCAATACTACTACAAATGTTTTTTGTTTTGTTTTGTTGCTTTTTGGTACCTCTGGAGCAGAACTGTGGGCCGATTCAAATTGCATTTCACATTTACTTATTTATTTATTGTATTTGTGTCTTCTGTACATGTATGGCACAATTTTACGCGTGCTTATTCAGAAGGACATTTGACTGTATTCGATGGGGCCATGCTGGCTGGGAATGATGGGGGTGGTAGTCCAGACTGGGGAAAGCTGCCCTAAGAAGTATGTTTAGGGCTTTCAATGAGAAAGCTTGATTAAACTCAGTGGGATATACTTCTGAATGAACAAGCACAGGGTTGCACAGCAAGAAACAGTGCGCTAAGCAGTTACAAAAAAAGGTGCCTTGATTGGAATACATTTTGCTATGTTTGGCATGAGTTTCTTCTTCAGGATGCAGTTCTTTCGAAGACAGCCATGGCTTGGCAAATTCCATCATCAAGTGGTGCCAGTCAGCGTTATCATCTCAGACCATGAAAGCTCTAGTGTACTATCTAAAGATGCTTTACTTTCCTATGGGATGGCATTCTCAGTGACAGATTACTGAACATGTCCTCTACGCTCACAAAACAGGATGTAAAAGTTAGGGAATTAATGGAACTTGTGGCATGGGGGTGAGGTGGGGGGGTGGCGGCTCAGCAGAAGCGTTATCCTCGCAATGACCGCTTGATGAGCACCCACCCCTGGTCCCTCAATCTATCTGCTTGAATGGAGACAGTCAACCTATGGCTGCTGGATTGCCCCACCAAGCTATTCTAGGATCTTCCTTGTAATCACCGGGGATGCTCCCACAGGCAGTGCACAATAGTTTAAAGACTACTTGGGGACAAAAGGATATTTGCACAGGTGCTCTACTCTAGTGAAGGGGAGCATATCCACAGCCGCTGGAGCAGCAAGGCTGTAGGTAATGACTGCTAGGATCGCAGTAAGGAGACAAAAGCAGCAGTTATAGTTGAACAGTGTAGGAGGGAAGCTGCTAGTTCTGATTTTGGTGGGGCTGTGAATCCATTCTGGGTTTCGGTCAGAACCAGCCAGAACTCTAAATGTGCTATCCAAGGGACTGAACCTGGGTTGGGTTCAGCATTTGGATGGCTCCTTTATAGTTCTGACTGGTTGTGACTGAAACCCAGAATGGATTCATAGCCCCACTGAAATCGGAGCCACCAGCATCCACAGGCTCTGGGAACTACTTGGCAGGCATCTCGTCTTGTTTGATTTGCCCAAGGTTTCCTGCTGTCTCATCTGCAAATGGTGGGGGGAGTTGTATCTCTGATTTTGGGGTATCTCCTTCTCCCCTCCACATCGCAGTTCACCCCCTCTGTCATCGTCTCCTGACTCTGTGTAGCATTTCCAGGAGGCTGCAGGGGCTGCTGTGGGAAGGAGGGGGCGGGAAAGTCCATTTCCTTCAGTGCAATGGATCAAGCGTTAATCTGGATCCAATCCCTGCTGTCCAGTTATATTTTTACTGCAGGCTGTGGGCAGTCCTGAGCTGGGAATGGTGGCAGTCCTCTGTAAACAGTAAAAGAAGACAGCCCCTGCCCGACACACAAATAAACCAGAATAGGTAGGGAAGAGGGTGGGGTGGGGTAACCAAGTCTTTCAGCAGGGCTCTCATCTCCCTCAATACATTCTGCTGGAATGGCTGTTGAGGGAGAAGGAACCTCCATGGAGGTAGTCTTCAGAGCTGTTGGTATGATACCATTGGAGAGCCAGTGGTTACAACCTTGCATTGGAACAAGGGAGATCTGGGTTCTAATTCCCACTCAGCCATGAAACTCAATGGGTTGCTGACTTTGGATCAGCTGCTGACTCTCAGCTTACAGGGTTGTTGTGAAGATAGAATGAAGAAGAAAAAGACCACTTAAACTGCTTGAGGTTTTTTGGAGGGGGGGGGGAAGCAGGATATATATATATATATATATATATATATATATATCTCAATACCTAAGTAAAAAAAAATCTGATCATTGATTAACATCAATCAAATAGTGGAGTTATTTATGACACTTCTTTTTATTTCATACACATTTGCCCTTCTTGGGTCTGTGGGCACTTTTAGAAAGTTGAGAGAATGTCAACACAATAAGCATCATGCAGCAGGTGTGTGTGTATGAATGTGTATGTGTATGGCCCATTCCCCAAAGACACCCATTTCCTAGAAGGCAAACTGGTGAGAATAAAAGGAAAATAACTTGCCGAAAAATCAAAGTACAAGACAAAAGGGGGCTCCACAAGGATTGAGGAGTGATTCACGTGAAAGCAATACCTAGGAAATTATCCAAAATCACCAAGGCCTCCTTTAGAAGTTGGCTCCCCCTGAGGTTTTAGTAGAAATTGCAGGCTCTCAGTATGTGTTAATCAAGACACTCACTCAACCACTGAGTGAGTGTCATTTTTTGAAACGTGGCTTAATAGTTGATCCATGGGTTGGCATGTTGTCTGAATCCAGTACTTTTTCCACAGGGTAGCTTGTTAACCCTGCAGAAAATGTCCTAGATTCAGACTATACACTAACCCATAGTTCAACAACAATCCACACTCAGCCAAGGAATGTGGGTTAGTAGGCCTATTCAGGCAACACGCTAAGTCATGGTTAGGCTGCTAGCCCCTTTGCAGTAAATAGTTGGTGAGCCTGTTTAAATCGTGGTTATGTAGTCACCATGGTTAGGAATGGTTCACACAACACACTAAGCTATAATGTTTAGCTCAAAATGCTTAATCACTGTGGCCTAGCGTGTTGTCTGAACAGGGTCAATGGGTTGTGTGAACAGCCTCAATACTAATAAATAGCAACCTGCAAAAAAGCTAACCTGTTATGGAAAATGATCCCTGATTTTTCAGCAACAGGACAGCTCCTCAAAGCAGGGTACTCTGGCATGCTCATAAAGTTGATTAGCCTTTTGTATCCCTATTCCACTAATGGCAACTATGCACCCAGCCAGGAACTAGCCGGTGGCCTTGGGCATGCTACTCTCTCTCAGCCACCCCAATCAGAAATATGGTAATATAAAATATGTTGAACTCTCCGAAAAGCTCTAAGTATGATTAGTATAGTAACGTTTATGAATGCCAAGTGTTTTGTATCTCATTCATTCTTCCATTTAAGACCCATTAAAATTCCCAAAATGTAATGTGTTCACTTTACTCAATGTGGAATGAATGTGCGCCCATAATAGCATGTGTGTGTGTATATGTGTGTGTGTGTGTGTATATATATATATATATATATATATATATATATATATATATGTGTGTGTGTGTGTGTGTGTGTGTGTGTGTGTGTAATTAGAATGAACAGAGAGGATCTGTGTCTTAGGGCAAAGAAAATATTGGAGCCCAATTCCTCATGATAACCAGCTAGGGATTTCTTGGACTTCACTACCGTGCAGAGTTACAGGACCCATCTCTGCTGCTGGCTGAAAATTCCCTGTGGCATTTGGCCAAGGAAAAGGTGCATGGACGTGTGAACTAGTGGTCAAGGAGCAACTGAGGTTTCCAGCCATATGAAAGATTACCAAAGACACAGGACTCCAACGAGCTCTTCCGAGCAAGCCCCGTTCATTTCAATGTGGTCTTAATATGAACAGCAGATCAATGTGCTCGTATTGACCCGTGAAGCCATAAATGGCTTGGGGCCAGAGTATCTAAAGGAGGAGTGGACAGCCTGTGGCCTGCAGGCTGCTCTCCCACAGAATTTTGAGTGCCTCCCAGTGCTCGGTGGTGGTGGTGGTAGTGGTGGTGGTGGCTGCTGTACCTTTTTGCCAGCTTTAATCCCTTTTGTTTCCTGTTGCTGCTGCTACAGTGAGAAAGCAGTGATTGCAGTCCCCAATCAGCCTGCCCTCTGTGACCCTGAAGCTGCCAGGATTGCGATGATGATGATATTTTTTATACCACCCCATAGCCGAAGCTCTCTGGGTGGTTTATAAAGATTGGGGTTGCTGGGATGAGGAGGTGTGGGGCTTTAGCCTCCCCAAGCAATCTATGTGGAACCGCTCTCTCCCCCCCCCCCCCCCGCCCACATATTTCTGCTCATGGATGCACACAATGCATCCTCAGCCAACAATGTTTGAGGCGCTCAGGGTCAAAAAGGTTAAGCACTCCTAATCTAAAGGAACATCTGCTTCCATATGTTACCTGCTGGGACTCTTAGGTCTTCTTCAGAGGCCTGTTGCATTCCTTCTTACTCCCACTGAGAATTCCTCCTCAGTAATGCCTTTACCACAGCAGGCAACACCCTCTCCCCACACAGTAATGCTGCCACCAGGACCTTTAGGCTCAGGTCCTTTTTACTTTGTCCTTGAGCTATGAGGACACACTGCCTTTATTATAACCTATATTATTCCCTTTATTCCCTTACCCCTTATGCATTCAAGAGCAGAAAGTGTAAGATTTTACAAAACAAAGAAATATTTATTAATTATGACATTAACATGCTCCAGTAAACTACTAACTTCTAAAGTATGTGTATCCTCTCATACAGATAAATAATAGTCTCTCTCTCTCTCTCTCTCTTCAGAGGCTCTTCAGTATAACTCTTCACAGACTTAACAGAAACCCCTCTCTTACAAACCCTTTCTCATCTAGTCCATATCAAAACCCTATCTCTTACCATCCTTACCTGACTCACACAAGCACAGCAGCCTTATATATCACACACACCTCACCCCCTCCCACTCAGTCAATCACCTCACATATTGAAACCCACCATTCCTCCTGTCACTCATCCCATTCTCACTGTAGATATACTCACCATAAAAGACAGAGTCATAACAGGAATACATATCTATAATTACAATTTATAATATATGCACATGTAATGTCACAAGGCCCTCCTTTAGCTGCCCTCGTTGAAGGAAGTTCTTCTCATTTGTGGCACCCCATTTTGTAATGCCCTCCCCAAGGAGGCTCACCTGGCACCTACACTGTTATCTTTTTGGTGCCAGGTGAAGACCATTCTTTTCTCCCAGGCCTTTTAGATAGTAGAATTTATGGCTGCTTTGTTATTGGCCAGTTAAAAATATAATAAATCAATGAATAATAAATAGCAAGCCTGCATCTCTATGACACTCTAAAGGATAGAGAATGTGGTGCCCACAGGCACCAATGCACCCCTGGACACCTTTCTTGGCACTCACCAAGATGCATTACCCTTCCCACTTAAAACAACAACAACACATTTTCTTTCTGGCAGCTGGGATTGCTGTGAAATAGATTTCTGTTGGGTTCAAAGGCATTATTTAGTGTGTTGAAGCTCAGATCCCGCTTCTGCCTTGTCCGTAGTCATTGGGGCAGATTACTTGCCCTTTGCCACTCCTCTCATGGCAGCCGTTTTGGGGTGGTGCCCAGGACAGTTTCTCAAATTGTCAAATGTGTCTAAAAAGTTGACTACCCGTGCTCTAGCCATTAGAAAGTCATGCTGGATCTCTCAGAAGGAGTGGAGCTCTCCTATATAAAAGGGTATTAAACTTTTTAATTTTTGTTATTTTGTGCCACTGTGAGTTTCCTAGAAAAACCACAGAAGCAGACGGGTTGCCTGGCAACACTCACCCTTGTCAGCCAATGGGAAAGTAGCAGCCTGAAAGAGAAGAGACTGTGCAGGGTTGCTCACCCAGGGACCATTTCATGGCCTTAAGGTGACTTGAGTCAGAGTCTGGCAGAAAATAAGTTGTGGTAAAAATAGGTTCCCCTACCCCTCGACCCAACCCCTTTACCCTGACCTATGACCATTTGGTGGTTTCCCAGCTTTTGTGCAGCCCCCCCATTCTAAAAAAGGTTAAAATGCCTCTTCCAAGGCTTAGTTTCTGACAGTAAGCGCTTTAAGCTAAAACAAGCTTGACCATCTGTGCGCTAGTAATTTATTGCTCAGTATCATACTTTTCTGTCTTTTCCACAGGTGCCTGTGAGACTGACCAGGAGTCCATTGGATTTGCTCCCTCCCAGCTGCTCCCTCCCAGCTGCTCCCTACCACTCCCCTGCCTGCTGACCCATGGGATTTACCTTAGGCCTGTGCATGCACTGGTGAGCCTCCCGGGCTACCCCCTCCCAGCCACTCCCCCCTCCCAGCCACTCCACCCCCTGCTCACTCCCAGCATTTCCCCCTCCAAGTTGTGTTTGTATATCCTGTTGCTAGCCGCAAAAAAATCTTCTCATAGCTCTGAACCTCCAGCATACAAAGCTCTTCTCATAGTTTGGAACCTCCAGCATGTCATAGCTCAGAACCTCCAGCATACAAAGCTCTTCTCATAGTTTGGAACCTCCAGCATGTCATAGCTCAGAACCTTGGTGCCACGCATTGCCATGCACTGTCTTAGTGTTTTATAGAGAAAGAGATGCTTGTACTTTTGGCCCCACCCTTTTCACCCCATTCACCAGTGGAATGCTGCCCCTGAGAGCTTCTTGGAAATGGAATGTGGCTTTCAGGCTGAGAAATAGTCTGCAACCCCTGCTCTGTAACCACCACAAGCCTGCATGCATTGAAACTGTTATGATGAAGAAGATGCTAAGAGCATTTCCTCTGCCATGGAAAGTAAGACACATTTGTGCATTGTCAAAGCCAAACAAGCTGGTGGGGAAAGAAAATCATATATTTTTGGGCTCTTTTATGGAATATTGCAAACCACAGGAACTATGGACAAAGGGTGTATAAAAATGACGTAGTACCTCTTAATGTGAGACCCCTTCTTTCATTTGAGTCTTTTCTTTGTTCTTTTTCTGCTGAATGCCACGCTCTAAAGATTGCCAAGCTGCTCTAGCAATACTCAGCAGAGTAATTTTGGAATGGAAGAGAGAACTGTCCAAATCATTCTAGCTTAACTTTTCTTTTCTTTTTTTAATAGAACAACTTCTAAAGAACATAGAAACCTTCCCACATGCTTAATTACCCAAGACTCGCATTATTTCTTACTTGTCATTATTAGCACGGTCCAGTTGCTCTGGACACAATCTCGTGGCCAAATTTGTATTTGATCGCTTGTGGGTCCTATTACTTGAGTTAAAGGGCAGAAGGGAAAGGCTTCAACTAGGACTGTTGATTTCCTTCTGCAGCTTTGTAATCCCAACAAGGGTGTTAGAAAGGCGCTGGGCATTCACACATACAAGAATCAACAGAGTAGCATGTATTCATGATGTTATCAATCGTGTTTTTATCCTGCCCTTCTTCCAAGGAGCTCAGGATTATCCCAAATTCATCACCTTGTGATGTAGATTAGGCTGTATGGTTCAGTGGACATTTAAACCCAGGCTGCCCAGTTCAAGCCCATTACTCTGTCTATGATATCATGCTAACTTCATTTAGTTCAATACATTTGGATTAGCTTCTTGGCAATGTATAACTAGCTCAAAATTGATCCAGCTCTGGATCCAATTTTGGCTCAAATTAGCTCAAAATAGGATCCAACCATTAGCTCCAGTTGGATCCATATTTATTCTGGGTCAACTGCACTGGCAGAAGTAGACTCCCCTGCCCCCTCCTTTCCATGGTAGCCCCTCCGCCCTCCCAAAAATGCTACACAGAGAGTCAGAAGACTCTGTTGAATGGGGTAAGCTGTGGTGTGGGGAAAGAGATTCCCCCCACAAATCAGGCAGAGAGACCTTCTACAAGCAGATCCCTTCTACTTGTGGATGGTCCCTTCTTCTCACAGAAGGCAAATCCTAGATCTAAGGCCATTTATTTATTTAGACCATTTCTATACAGCCTTCAGTGCAATATTTTCAGTGTACATATGAAAAGACTAAATCAACACATACATAAATCCAGTGTTAAAGCAGTAGTCACAGAGACACAAAATTTATGATGGATAAGATTCAGACATCCAGAATGTTGGCTTCCAAATTCTATGCAAGGAGAATTCAGGGGAATTCTCCTTGCATAGGGTTTAGAGATGGCCTCTGATTGAATTTTAACCTCCTCAAATTGCCCGGCCTGTAGACTCATAACTCTATCTCCCAGCAGGAAACTGCTAGAGAGACATGAGCATCCTCCCCTTCAGCAGCTGTTGTTTGAAGGGAAATACAGATCGATGTATCTTCATTAATTCAGGAACAACCATTGGCAAATCTCTCAAAACAAGGAGTGGTGTGTGTGAATGAGTGAGTGAGAGAGAGAGAGAGAGGGAGGGGGAGGTTTATTTCCATGCTTTTTTGTTTTGTTTTGTTTTTAAAAATGTGTATAGGAAAGTTAGGACTCAGAACAAACAAAGAAGTTACAGAATTGAGATTCCAGATCAGTGTACCCCAACATGGTGCCCATGAAGACCTGTTGTGGCACCCATGGTCTCCCAGATCTGAGCACCTCCTCCTCCTCCTCTTCTTCCTCTTCTTCTTCTTCTTGTTGGCTGGTAACACTGTGAATCTCCAACAGCTTCCATCTTCATTGCCCCAGAATGCCTCTGGACTCCATGTGGAAGCTGCCTTATACTTAGTCAGACCATTGACTGGCTGCGACTCTGCATGGCTTCAGGCAGGAGTTTTTCCAACCCTTTTTGTACCATGGTGGCTCCAAGATGCACCAGATCTACGCCTTCTACTGTGCAGTCTATAGCCAGCAATATATATAAGTTTTAGTTTGAAAGGTGGTTTGTAGGAGAGTACCGGGTTTGGGTCTCGTGTGTAATGATCATGGAAATCCATGATGATCTTTTTATTATTATTATTTCATCAGGTCTGACTTTTACTGTCTTGCAATTATGGGACTTGCTTCCCTGGCAGCCATTTTGTGGTGGTGCCATGGGCCCCAAAATGTGCCCATGGGGTCCCAAGAGGTTAGGGAATCTCTCTTGTTCAAGATTTATTTGTTTGTTTGATTACTTCATTTAATTTCTATACCGCCCAATGGCCGAAGCTTTCTGGGCAGTTAAGCTTCATGTGTCTATTACTGAATAAGGTGTCTTGAAAATATTGCTTTCTGCAGACTTTTAAATCATCCTCTGTTCCCTCCAAGGAAATATCCAAGGTGCTGAACCTGTTTTGGGGACAGGGTTCAGCACCTTGGATAGCTATTTTTAGAGTTCTGGATGGTTCTGACAGAAACCTGAAATGAATTCATAGCCCCACCAAAATCAGAGCCACCAGCCTCCACTTGCTGATGGACTAGATAGGCCTTTGTTCTGGCTCTTTATATGTTCTTTTGTTTTCTCAGTCCTACTCTGACACACTAACCACCGTAGCAGGGCTGGCCCTACCATTAAGCAGAGTGAAGCAGTTGCCTCAGGTGTTCAAGGAGAGGCATGTATGCCATGCAGTCTGCTCTGTGCCCCCTAAGTTAGTCTGCTGCCTTCAGGTGCAGTGAAGGATGCTGCTCAACTAGTCCTGTGGGCATTTGTAGACGGAAAGGGAGGGGCCACCATCCTGTTCTTTGCCTCATGCAGCAAAATATCTTGGGCAGGCCCAGCAATACACCACATTGGCTTCGTAGGCACTACCCACAGTTTGAGCTATGAAGAAAAGAGCTGGGGAAGTTTGGAGAGGGGTTCCCACAAGTCAGGAGACCAGTCCAATGCTGCAAGAACTCTGACAAAAACTGCTAGTGTTAGGCATGCCACAGTTGCTTCTAGCGTTCCACTGCTCTCCTTTGTACATTACAAAAAACTCAAAGAAAGTGGAACCTAAGGACAGAAACATTAACAAACAGCACACAGCATATGCTTTTGCATGTCTCGTGGCTGAAAATGCAGCATACCGTCTGCTCTCCTTGTCTTTGAAAGTCCGCAGCAGCAAAAATATGTCCTCAGTGAGAGAGGGAGAAATGAAGCGTAACAAATGCATCATGGCCAAACAGGTCCGTCCCTGCAGACGAGAGATGGTTGAAACTGGTACTAAAGAAACCCACCAGCAGTGCCTAACGCGGCACACTTTCTGGGCTATCCTTCTGAGCGTTTTAAATGTGAGTGAGAGGTGGGGGGTTGTAAGAACTGCCTGAGGCTTCATGTCAACAGGATCTAAAGTGCTTGACATTCTAATGCTGAAATGCCAATGCACAGATTAGCCAGGGCTCATTTTCTTCCTGGGCTCCCCAGTTCTCCAAAATGAAGCTGTGCAAACATTTTATCAGCCCACAGTGGGGGCAGGAGGGTGACTTGGCCAATCTCGTTGAATAACAAGAAAGCAATTGGCTGCTGATTCAGTGGACAATGTGATGCCATTTCTAAACATTCAATACTGGCCTTTGTCCCCCCCCCCCCCGTTTTGAGGCAGAGATGTAGAAATGTCCCATTTTTAGTAATTGGGGTGCTTTGGCCTAAAAGTATACCAAATTCCCTCAGTGGGAATCACCCTAACAAATACCTCGATAAGTGCGCGAATCAGTCAATTCGTCAACGAAAAAAGCGGGGCCTGAGTGTCTTAAATAATATAGATTGCCTCATTTACTAACCTCAAATGCTTTAAAGCAAGGAAACTAATCATAAAGGTGATGAAAAGAAAATCACATACTGATCGCATAAGCAAACATATTACTACCAGCTCTATTCCATCACCCGCTAAACTCAGACTGACGAGCTGTTGATTTAGAAAAATGGATTGTTTGTTTAAAAAACATAATCTTTTACTGTCATGAATTCTGTAACGATGGAATGTTAAATGGCACATCAGCTAATCCAGTTCCATTTATAAAGTATTAGTATTACTATGTCAGCATTGTTGATGTGTAGTTGAAACAGCAACACGACCCACTAAGGAAACTCACCCCCACTGAATGCAGAAGACAGTTGAAAGGTGCTTAAATCAACAGTGAGTGAGTTATAATTAATTAATAGTAAAAGGTTCCTAGTCTGAGCTCTTTGGATAGAGGACTATCATGATAAAGACTGATCTTTACTGCTTCTGGATATTATCCATCACTTTGTACTTTTCTTTTTTGCAAATGGTATATTTCTTCATTGGGATTTTTTTGTATAATTATTATCTATTAGAAAATGCAAGATAAGGATTATTATTATTATTATTATTATTTCTATTCTGCCTATTATTTCTATTTTATTTCTGAGGAGTCATTCAAAGCGGTTTACAAAATTAAAAGAAACACTAAAACACTCAGTAAAGTTATAATTTAAACTATTAAAAAGGTCACATACAAATAGCAGGATAAACCCCTGATAAATTCAAGACAGCTCATACAAAACCTTAAAAACTACAGGTTTGAAAGCACACACTACAAGCCCATTGGAACAAGAAGGTCTTTAAAGACACAGCTAAAAACAAGAATGTTTTATCTCTATTTTATTATTCTTAGCTGCCTTGAACACTATTTATAGTGGAAAGGCATGATATAAATTAAATAAATAAATAAAAAAATAAATCCTCTATCTGAAAGGCTGTCAGAGGGCTTTCCTCTATTTGACTGGTTGTCCAGCCCAAGTCTGATTTAAAGATACAGAAGAACCCTAAGAAGGTAGAGCAGAGGGGACCTTGGCATTACCTGGTTGCAGTATTCCCCACTACAAGCTTCATCCCACGTACCTGCTTCCCTTGGATTAACCCCATTAATGCTAAGCTTTTGCAGTTGTTGTTGTTTTTGCTACTGGGCGACAGCGATCCTTTGCATACCAGTGAGTTTAAGGCGGGAAATGTAAAAAATATAAAAAACCAACTGATGACTCAATTCAATTCAAATTTGGTATGCTTAAAGCTCTCCCTAATATCTATTACTGTGCCAATTTTGGTGCCTTTATCTTTAAAGCTTACACAGATGTAAGCATTTCTTTAAAATCCTGCTCATGTGCCCCAGCGGCGGCTCAGAAGATACTCTCAAAAAGTAGGGGCTAAATACGGCGAATCTTTTGGCTTTATAGCACAATTAAGGCAGGATGCATGGGAGTACTTCACAATCAAAGCAGATTATAAGGTGGAAAACTTCTGAGTCATTTGCATGCAATTCGCAGTGATTGCACACAGTATAATGCTGGTGTGCTATAGTTCTATGGTGTGATGAACTGCAGTTATATTTAAATCCCGGTTCTAGTTTCCACTTGGCCACGGAAACCCACTGGGTGACTTTGGGGCACTCACAGTCTCTCAACCCAATAGGGTTGTTGTTGTGAGGATAAAATGGAGAGGAAAAGGATTATGTAGGCCGCCTTGGTTCCTTAAGGAGGAGGAAAAAGTCAGGATATAAATGCAATAATAAAAATATATAAAAAATAAATCAGCATATGCAAATTTTATGCAAATAGGTGCCCTCTTTTGTAGTGATGGATTCCTTCTTTTTTGGGTGGGTCGTACGTGGCCACCGTAATTCACACCATTCTTTTGAAATGATTTGGATAGCTGGGCAGGATGCCTGGAGTACAGACACTGAACCAGCATCCGGAGGCTGCAGTAGGGTGGATGAGTTTCAACAAGATGAAACTGAATCGAGGTAAGAGGAGGAACTGCTGGTGATTTCCCTACCTGAGCAGGTTCAGGGCCTTGGGAGAATGCTCCTGGACCATAGGTTTGCAGGGCTGTTCATCATTCATTGTTTTCCAGGAAATAAGTGAAATCTGTTTATTCCAGAAGGCATTGGGCTGATCTGAGTCTTGGTTTTCGCTGCTTTTGCTGTCACTGCTTTTGATCTCATTGGATGTCATTCTTTTATGTGATTTTACATGATACGCCTTGAGCTCTGAAAAGGTGGGATATAAATTGTTGAAAGAAAAAAATCCTAATAAAATAACAAACCAGACCATTGTGTGTTCAGAAGACTGCCATACTGTTCCCCTTTGTGTGTTATTGAGTGGGTGTGGGTGTGCTTGTTCCACATATGGAGATAGGGGACTTTGACTTTTGTAGGAGGTTTCTAATTTCTGAAACTTTTGCAAGTTCACTTGAGAGACGATGAAGTGCTTCTGGTGTGTTTGTGGGGGGGGAATGGTTGGAGGGGGATTTTTTTTGTAAAAAATATATCCTAACAATCAAGGGAAGAAGGGATCTGCATCCAACTTGGCATGGCTAAAGCTCTACTTAAGAGCTACCAGGGTGCCAAGTTTCATCTCTTTATTTTTTAAAATGACAGATATGTAAACATTTTTGTTAATTCCCATTGACATTAATAGAGCAGTTCTCTGAAAATGGAGCTGCTTTCCGCTAGATAATCTGACGGTGTGGGGAGAGAGAGCCAGCCCAAAAATCAGAGTGGGGAATAGCCTCACTGGAGTGCCGCCCTGAATTTCGGGGAGGAGCAGACCCACTAGTGATAATACTGAGTAAAAATAAAAAGTCTTCAGGATCCATGTCCAGTTTGAGAAGGGGTTTTTTTTTTTTTGCTTTAGTAACCTTAATCAATGTTTTGTATGTACCATTGATCCCTAAAGCCACAATGACTTCATAGGCTCTTCACTCTTGTTTTAAAGCAGTGGTGCAGCAACCAATACTTGAAAGGACATTACGCTGGCTAAAAATCCCACACTGACTTTGAGATTATCCTTATCTGTGGCATGGACTAGTGGAGACCAGTGCAATTGTCTGTGGCTTACAGAAATAGATGAACTGAATCTGTTTATCCATGCTCTAATAATGCTACCACTTAACAGCCTACTCTAAGACCTCTAAGCTTAGAGACAGTGTGGTGTAGTGGCTAAGGTGTTGGACTGGGAGTCGGGAGATCTGGGCTCTAGTCCCCACTTGGCCATGGAAACCCACTGGGTGACTTTGGGCCACTCACATACTCTCAGCCCAACCTACCTCACAGGGTTGTTGTTGTAAGGATGACATGGAGAGGATGATGATTATGTATGCCGCCTTGGGTTCCTTGGAGGAAAGAAGGTGGAAATAAATAAGCTCCTTTTTATTACTTTTTAAATCCACCCTTCTCACAAAAAGCCCAGAGGGGCATACACCTGTCTTCACAACAACCTTGTGAGGTAGATTAGTGAGGTAGATTGGGATTTCAATCCAGGTCTCCCTAGTCTAACACCATACTGGCCTACTTACAAAACAGTATGTTGCTCTCACATCAGGAAGCAATTGCAGTTTCTGGAATATCAACACATTTAACATTAAACAGAGAAATGATTATTTCAAAAGGAAAACAAATCCCTAATTTTCTTTTGCATACACACACAAAAATGCAGACATGCTCAGAGATGCTATACTACTCACTAATGTCAAAAACAGCACAAGAAATCAGCACGTGTTTTACTTTAGTAACAGAATCCCAGATCTGCCTTTTTTTTCCCTTCAGAAGCCAAGCTGCCCACAAGACAATCACACACAAAGTCAGTCTTCCCCTGGCTATTGGACTATCGCAAGACATTTCCTGAAATAGCTCTCCTTGACTCTGAATTGTAAACAAGGTTTTCCTTTCCACTTAATCCATTTCCATTTTCTTCCTAAGAAGTCAGAAGTGAGACAATCAGGAAACAAACACACTCTTTCTCTAGAAATTAAGATTAAATGAGATTAGTGTTTCTCTTTCTTAATATCTGAACACATATTAATTAATAAAATGCAAGGTCTTGTCAGTCAGGGAACACAATTAGATCCTTAGCATCAGGGACATATCAGCAATTATGGAGCACTCGAACTTCCAGAGTGGAGATTGGCCGCTTCTAAACCCATCAATTAATTTCAGAGCGGAGATGCGCCCAGTCGGAGCTTCTAATGTCTCCAAAATTATTTGACCCTTTAGTGTGTATGTGGTGTGTCTAATTGAAAACTTCCCAATAAGGAACATGGGGTGATGGGGTGGGCAGTTTTGGTAGGGTGACCATATGAAAAGGAGGACAGGGCTCCTGTATCTTTAAAGTTGCATAGAAAAGGGAATTTTAGCATGTGTCATTTGAATACATGTAGCACCTGGTGAAATTTTGTCTTCATAACAGTTGAAGCTGCAGGAGCCCTGCCCTCTTGACCAGATACAAAAGAGAGGAGGACTCCTGCAGCTTTAACTATTGTGATGAAGAGGGCATTTCACCAGGTGCTGCATGTATACAAATGAAAAGTAATAAAAAGGAGCTGAAAATCCCTTTTCTCTACAACTGTTAAAGATAAAGGAGCCCTGTACTCCTTTTCATATGGTTACCCTAGTTTTGGTTATTAATTTTGACATATGTGGCTAACCAATTAGGAATTGCCACAGCGCTGTCCATGACCATGTTCTCCTCCAATTGCAATGTTCAGGGAAGGGAATGCCAACCAGTTTTCCACGCTCAATGGAGTTCTCGGTCTGGCAGCATTAGTTTTGGTCAAAGAGAGAGAGAGAGAGTATACAAAGATACTGTTTGTTTAGCATTTGTTACAAATTGAATTTATTTAGGGGGTATTTTTGTTTGTTTGGCTGTAGTGTTGTTCCACTCCCAGCATGTGCACATCCAAAAATCTTAAGAAATCCTTTTAAAAAGTCTTTTCTTTGAGTTGTTCCTTCAAATATTCTTTTAAGTCCATTCAAGGCAGCTGTGTGCATGTCTGTTCTGTTCTTTAACTTAAAAATCAGGAAAAAAAGTAATTTCGATTGAAATCCTTCAAGCCAGCCCACTTTCTGTGTGACTGTTGTTTGATTTACTTCTCCCATTAAAAAAAATCTTATACTTGTATGTTTGTTTGTGTACAAGCGGTACACAATTAATAAAGCACACTTTGATAACATCTCATGAGGCGTGGGAAATACTGACTGCTGTTGATGGTTCTGGCTGTGGGGGAAGAGGGGGAGTGCAAGGACTGGTTGGTTACACATTTCTGCTCAGGCTCATAGAAGTCACCGACAGTGTGAAAGTGCTGCTAGCCATCATCAGTGAGTGAGCTTCTACACCTGAGTCAAGCAGGCTCTTTATTTCAGTTAAACTGTTACTCCTATTAGCTGGCTGTTCTTCCAGTGGAGAGGGTTGGGGTCCTCCTCCTCCAAGCCATTGTTGCTTTGACTCAACTCACGCCAATGTGCTTGACTGACAGTGGGGGAGGCATACCTCCTCCTCCTCCTCCTCCTGCTGCTAGCCTCCTGTCCTCTCTCAGGCTGTGCAAGCTATGTGCTGCTGTTGTGGCATTTATTAATTTATATGTACTTGTTTATTATTGCACTAAGCGCTTATCCTGCTGCTTCATTTCCTTCTCCCTCACCATACAGATCAAGGCATGAGAGGTCCCTGAGAGGTCATTTGACTTTGGACTTTAAACAATTCCTATAAATCACTACATAAATCACTGCTCCAAGCTTGGCATGCCTAAAGCCCTCTTTAAAAGCTGTCACTGTGCTAATTTTCATGAGTTTATCTTTAAAACAGGGAACTGTAAGCAAGCATTTCTGTTAATTCCAGTTGATGATAATGGAATGGTTCTGGGTAGTTTGACAGAACGGAGAGAAGGACCCATTCCAGAAATCAGGGCAGAGAATCACCTCGACAAAGCTCTCCCCCGAATTTCGAGGCAGAGAATACCTGCTCTACACCCCCCTATTTTTTACTTAACATTTATTTTCTTCAGTTATTATATACAGAACGATACACACCTGACAAATATAGATAATGGGGAAAATAGGCCCTGGATCAATGAAAGAGATATAGTTGGAAGGCCATAGACATAGTGGCATTAGGCCAGTAGGGGGACAGGACCATAGGCCTGTGGGCCAAATATGGCCCTCTAGACTTCCCCAGAGAGCCATGGCTCCTGTCCCTGACCATAAACCATCTGGTTGTTTTCCAGATTTTGCATGTGTTTTCTCCTCCTTGCCTCCACATTCTCAAAGGCTGAAAAGCTTCTCCTACATCTTCATTATGGGCAGTAAGGTCTTCAAGCTAAAATAGGCTGGCATTCTTGATCTATTGGCCCTGCCACATTTTGTCTTTGGGTCCACCTCTTTTGCCTTTGGTTCCGCCCACCACTGGAATGTTGCCCCTGACAACTTCTTTGAAATGAAATTCGGTCACTGGGCTGAAAGAAATTCAACACCCCTGTTTTAAGCAAAAGGCTTGTGATGAAACCATGTCGATAGCTAACCTAAGTATTAGGGATGGATAGCACTTTGGGCCCCAACCCTGAATTTGAACTGGCCCTTTATGGCTGCCGTAGTTTATGACCTTAGATTTAGGAAATGAGAGAGCTACCATCTTTGTATAAAATGGTAGCTTTCATCAAGGATAGGTTGCTGCTGGAGAGGTCAGGTAAGTCCCTCAGGTGGGCAGGGCAACAGCTCTGGGTTTGGGGTGAACAGGGAGTGGGGAGTCCAATGGGCTCCTTGTCAGCCTTGCGCCTGGGAACCCACCACAGCTGACCCACTTAGGGTGTCTGAATCTTGCTTTAAGGTGGGTTGGCCCTGGCCTAAAGCAGCCTGAGTCCGATCAGCATTGATTCGAAAGCTCCAAATCAGCCTCCCAAGTGAATCAGTGTGTGTGTGTGTGTGTGTATAGCCCTACTAAGTATTACATGACTTAGCAGCTAGTCAGCTGACCTACAGGACCCAATCAACCAATCAACAGAAGCATCCCATGGGTAGGCTTTGGTGGTAGTATGGCTGGATCATGGGTATTAAAAGGGGGAAATTCCAGAAAGAAAATCATTTTGAGTTAATGAAGTATTCTTGTCCTGTTAACTAGGCAAAGACCATTAATCAGGATGGGGAGTGGAGTTGGCAGGACGTAACTGGGCTGCCATTTGAGCCCCTTTGCTACAGAGCTGCCCAGGAAGGACAAGAGTCTCATAAGCAAGAAAATTTCCAGAGCTAGCTCCATAATGCTGATGTCTATTTTTCCTCAGACTTGTGCATCAATACAGCTGGATCTTGAGGCTGACATTCCAAAGCCTTGCTGTCAGAGTCTCACAAACTTTGGTTCAACTTCCCAGATGCTATTCGGAGAGGATGCCAGAGCTGAGGCAGAAAGACTCATCATAGGAGGGTATTCTGTGAAGGAAGCACAATTAGCAAAATAGTGAGAAGAAGTCATCAGTCCTGCATAACTGGTTTGCTTAACTATGTGTGTGTGCGTGTGTGTGCGCGCGCGCATGTGTGTGGGTATGTACATATCAAGGATTTTACAGAATCCTGAACAAAATAAATTTGCACATCTAGATCATCTGAAATGTGGGAATGACAGTTTTAGTCAATCTGTGTCCAGCCAGGATACACCTGTAAATGGTTTTTATTTGTTAGTTTGTTTTGCAAGGGCCAGTACACACTGTTTATTCTCCCACAAACCCACAACTTGCAGCTTCCTGGAATCCAACTTCCAGTGCAGCTATGCCAGTTTACATAAGACAAGAAACTGGCATAGCACATATTTATTTTCAGTGTCTCTCCCCCCGCCCCCCCGTTTCCTCCCTTGGCAACAGTCATTATTCCGTTGTGGTACAAGGCTTTCTGAGTGGCCCCATTGCACAACACACTGAGTGCCTTCTGCGATTCCCTGAGCCGGATCGGGCCCTTTGCCAGCTCAGTGGCTTTGCATGGAGCAACCCTCTAATTTTGGGGGTAATGATAATGATTAGGCTTGCACAGCGAGTGTTGACACATATTTATTAATTGCAAGGTGGGGCTGGCTGAGCCGTCTGCTAAGACAAACATGCATTGAACAATGAGCACACACAGTCCGTTGGCAACCAGCCAGCCATGTATCAGCAGCAGCTGCAAGAGCAGTAAATTACTGTCCTGCCAAAGAGATGAAAATCCTACCTAGCGACCTGCTTATTTTTTCCGTCCCTGCTCTGGAAACTCTTTTCTGCATCAAGAGAAGCCCTCTGCATCCATCTCCGGTTGCTATTGAAACAAGTGCAGCTCCCTGAACAGTAGGCCTTGGGGCCGTGCCAGGATTCCCAGTGATTTAGCTGTGAAATTCCTAGATTACAAATGCCCCAGAGCTGCAGCAGGCCAAGGTTAACTGTGCCTGACAGTATATTAAAGTAGAGGATAATGCAAGCCAAAGGTTACTAGAAAGCAAAAAGTGGGGGTGAGGGGTGGGGAGAGAATATGTTTGCCGGGTTGGGAACTAATTGAATGATCAGAGATCAGCAATTGACAATTTAAGGCCCCATTTGGATGACACCTGGGGCTATGTTACCACCTCTCCTCAGAGGATTGGGGAAGGCATGCGTTAATTCATTTCAGTGTCTGCAAATTTAATATTGCTCACATGCAATAATAAAATTAAGTGGCCATGTGCAATAATGGAAAATTTAAAAAAACGCTAGTAGTATCAGAGCACAAAAACCAGGGCACACTTTCCTCACTATTACTAGTCACTTTCCTGTCTTGGTTTTATAAAACTATTTTAACCCAACAGGCTGTTCTCCTTCCTGCTGTTAAAGCCATGGGCCTCAGGACATTGCTGCAAAGAGAACCCACATGTGGAATGCACGAAAAGGGATGTGCATGAGTCAGGCTGCATTCCACATGTGGGAATTCCCTCTTGCATTCAGATAACGTTTCCTGACTCAAGAAGGAGAAGTGCCACCCTAGGATACACACAGAAGCCCCTGGAATAGATGATGGTAACTGTTTTTAATTTGGGCTGGAACAACAAACACGTTCAAAACAATCCAAGTTTGTTTCCTCACGTGAGAAAGTCCAGTTTTGGACTTCCAGGAAGCAGGGATGGAGAACAGGCAAAGGGACAAATGGAGCCACGGCCCTAAAGTACTACATCGTCTGTCAGAGTTTCAGACAGGCAATCCTAGTGTTACAGCTAGGCTGAAAATAGAGCCACAAAACCACTAACCCGGGCTTAATTTATACATACAGGCCTTTCACAAGGGAGGAGGGGTGGTTGCGAGTTTTCCCACTTCCGGGATCGGCACTCACAGGGCACACATGAGTGAGGTTTTCCGTATTTTCAGGAGTGCCGTTGCGGGAGGACATGGCCCCCGTGACAGCTCTTCCACATATGGATTGGGAGAAATGGGCAAGGATAGGCAGATTACGCGGCTACGGGGATTATTATTATACATGAACGCAAATGCACAGCTACACACGGGGTCGATAGAGCGTCCATCAAATGTGCGATGCTGCACAGAGATATGTTTGTGTTTTAAAAAATACACACACTTGCCGCCACAACACACCGATACACATCGAAAATATGTGGTGAAAATGGTGGCCGCGACCACTCCCACACACCTCCAAAATGCCTGCACACGCCCCTGACAGCTGATTGGCTATTCGCTGAGCCAGGAACTCATGTTGAACAGCAACAGCTTTGCGAAAGAGGGACACACCAGCTGCGGACTTTGGAATTGTACCGAGATAGCCGGAAAAAACCATGATAAAGCAGTCGGTGATATTCCTGAATAACTGTGGGGTAAGCCTATGCGGCAGGGTCTTGTTATTTACTGTGTTATCTGTACAGCACCATGTACATTGATGGTGCTATATAAATAAATAATAATAATAATAATAAGTCAACACGAGATCACCGTGGGAGGAGCTGTGCGTCATGTGGCCCAGTAGGAACAACTTTGATATTATTCTGGAATAAACAGCTGGTGTAGACACGGCTCCAGGCTGTTCCCAATTAAGTTGGGAATATTATCATCAAAGTGTCTCGGGACATGTACGCCACATCATTTAACGTGGGTTAACGGCCCTGATTTTGCCACTTTATGCACAAAGTCAGCGTGGTTGAAGATTGGGAAAATGTTGGAATTGTACAACTGTCAGTTGTTGATTCTAATTAGGATAGCCACCTACACATCACCAAAAAAAGAGGACCAAATGTAACGCACATCTGCATAAAATCTGCATATGTTTATATGTATAGGTGCACATTTATAAATAATTACTATAATTTAAATAGAAATACAATACATCTCACCAAAGTTGGGGAGACGGTGACCAGGTGGCCTATGTGTCTTCCGTCCAGGTGCTAACTGTTGATGGGCATCTTCAAGGCCCCTCCTTGCTTTCTCTCCATCTTTGAATTTAACTTGGATTGTATGGCCTCACACAGGATGCTCTCAAATACAGGACTATCCTCTTGCAGCCCTTCCAATGGAGGCCTGTCTTCTGTAAAGCAGGACACATCCTAATAATTCCAATTAATGTTAGCCATTGTGAGATCAGAGGTAAGATGGAGCAGATGGCAGGAATGCCAGGTGACTTAATGTAGATTAATTGTTCCAGAACAAAAGAGTGTGAACTTGTGAATGTGCCATTAAGTTAACACTAAGCCATGCACAAACTCTGCTCTAATCAGAGAGCACCATTCTCCTGAAGTACCTGTGACAACCAGTTATGCTTCATGCCTCAGCTTATGTAGCAAAAGTGAGCTTTTTTCTCTCTTTTGCAAGCTGACTTGATGCATTTGAAGATGTTTTTACAGAAAAGGAAACTGTGCTTGATTAAATGCTGGCATTAATCCATTTGATGTGTTTTAAGTATGGCTGTTTAGCAGCCACAACATCAAGTCAATACAACATTGAAAGAATGAGAAATGGCAGTGCTTGGTTTCAAAAGATTCCATATCACAAAAGGAAAAAAACCATTAAGACTTTCCACTTCATTTTATGCGTGCATGTGCGAATCGGGCACCCTTTTGCATTTACATTATTTACTCTTTACTCTAGTAGTCACTACTGAAAATCAAAGTGATTTGCAGGGGATTGTCAGCTCTTTTTATATCTCCTTGCCTGATTCAATAAACATCTGACACTCTGGGATTGTAACTAAGTACCAAACAGAGTCAGCTGCTATTGAAAACATCTTTTAAAGAAGGGGGAATTGTTGTTCTGCTTTAAACAAGGGGGGGGGAGGGAGATACTGATTTGTCTTCAAAAGCAATTGTTAAAGTGTATAAGCTTTTTGTTTTGTTTTTTACCTCTTCAAATCAGAATGTAGTAAGGAGAAATGTGAAAGAAATGTTAGATGTGAAATCTTCGATTGCAAATCTACCAATCTATTCTGTGTATGATTGTGGAGGAGGGAGGAAATGGGACTGGTTATGTGTGTGTGTGTGTTTCATCAAACATACAGGTTTTTTTTAATGCAAATAATATCAGTTAGGGCATCTGATAATTATAAGCATCGCACAGATGTGGTGGGGAAATCTAAACTTTCCCTTCCCTACCTTGGTCCTAAATAAAAGCCCTCCTCTGAAACTGCTACTTGCATTGGGAAGAAGGCCTTCATTTGGGATCAGTGGGGGAATTTCTAATCAATGCCAGTCCTAAACTGAGAGGAGCCATTTCCCCCAGGACTGAAGCAGGGCAGGAAAGAGTTAAATTCCCTGTCCATGCTTGCTGTGATCCCGATAATGATAATCTGTCTTCAGGGGAAGCTATTTGCATCTTCAGAAAACCTATTAAATGCATTGATACTGTTAAGCTGCAATTCTTTACCCATTTATATGTGAGCAGGCTCCACTGAATTCAGTGGACCTAATTCTGAGTAGATGTGTATTATTATTATTATTATTATTATTTATTTATATAGCACCATCGATGTACATGGTGCTGTACAGATAACACAGTAAATAGCAAGACCCTGCCGCATAGGCTTACAATCTAATAAAGTTGTAGTAAACAATAAGAAGGGAAGGAGAATGCAAACAGGCACAGGGAAGTGTAAACAGGCACCGGGAAGGGTGAAGCTAACAGTATAGAGTCAGAACAAACTCAAAGTTTAAAAGCTATAGGGAAAAGAAAAGTTTTTAGCTGTGTTTTAAAAGCTGTGATTGAGTTGGTAGTTCTCAGGTGTTCTGGAAGAGCATTCCAGGCATGAGGGGCAGCAGAGGAAAATGGACGAAGCCGAGCAAGGGAAGTAGAGACCCTTGGGCAGGCAAGAAGCATGGCATCAGAGGAGCGAAGAGCACGAGCGGGGCAATAGTGTGAGATGAGAGAGGAGAGATAGGCAGGAGCTAGACCGTGAAAAGCTTTGAAGGTCAACAGGAGAAGTTTATATTGGATTCTGGAATGAATTGGGAGCCAATGAAGAGATTTCAGAAGCGGAGTGACATGGTCAGAGCGGCGGGCCAGGAAGATGATCTTAGCGGCAGAGTGGTGGACAGAGACCAGCGGACTGATGTGAGATGAGGGGAGGCCAGAGAGGAGGAGGTTGCAGTAGTCCAACCGAGAGATAACCAGTGCGTGAACGAGAGTCTTGGCAGAAGAGACAGACAAAAATGGTCGAATCCTGGCAATATTATACAGGAAGAAACGACAAGATTTAGCTACTGCCTCGATATGAGGAATAAAGGAGAGCGAGGAATCAAATATAAAGCCAAGGCTACGAGTTTCCTTGACCGGAGTAAGCGTGACGTCGTTGACAGTAAGAGAGAATGAGAGGTGAGGAGAAGGTTTAGGAGGAAAAACAAGCAGTTCAGTTTTTGCCATATTGAGTTTCAAACGGCGATGAAGCAGCCAGGCTGAGATATCTGAAAGACATGCTGAGATAAGATTGCATTCCTCATGTCGGATCTGGTTTGGCCCACTGACAAAGAAAGAGTGAATGTTGTGTTAATTTCCTCAGAGTCTTCATTTCCACTTCCAAGTAGCTGGTATAGGGACGATCAAACCCATTGTAAATATGAAACTGTGGCAACCCCCTAGATTCTGATCCAGCTCAATGGTACCCCCAGAGCATCTAGTTAGCTGGCACCGTGCCAAGATGCTTGAATACGCTTATCTCATCTCTTACTTCCGCAATACACATCCACAAAAAGCTCTTTTGCACAATGGTTTCTCCATATAGAATTGGCCAACTCTTTCATAATTCAAGTGTAGCATTGTTAGGAAAGTCGGTCCAGTCATTAAGTAATTTTATTATTTGCTGGCTAGACCACCAACATCAGAAATGGAAGGTATTGCACTATTAGACAAAACAACAGTCAGTAAGGGGCTGGCTTTCCTAAACTAAGGGCTCATCTACACCAAGCAGGATATCCCACTATATAAAAGACAGGAGCCACACCAAGCAGCATATAGCAGTATGAAAGTGGTATATGGTATGTCTCAGTGGGCCCCAACAGCTGTCAGTGCACTTCAACACCACTATAAAGCAGTAGTGTGGCTCCTGCCTTTTATATTCCACTTTCATAGTGTAAAATCCTGCTTGATGTAGATCTCTAAACCATCCCTAGTCTTTGGACAAGGAAGTCCAAAGCACTTTTCTTTTTAGTCCCCCCAGCCTTGTAGCTGGGCTGAAGGGAGGGGGACCCCTTGGTAATAGGGCTCAGAAATTCTCCAAGCAGCTGGACAGACTAGGGTGCATCAGGAAGTTTATCAGAACTTGTGGCAGCCTAATAGTAATTCTCTCTCCATCTCCCCCCCACCCATGTGTGTGTGTATGGAGGGGGGGTCTTATAAAGAAGGGAAAGGAGGGAAAATCATTTCCCCTCCCAGATCTGTAAGAGAAACAGCAGAAGGTCCTTTTGCAGCAAATGGGAAGTGAATGTGTTTAAACCATAGTTATGTAGCCACCATGGTTAGGAATGGTTCACATGACACACTAAGCCAGAATGGTTAGCTCAAAATGTTTAACTACCAGGGCTTAGTGTGTCATCTGAACGGGGTAATTATTGAGGCACTCAAAGCTAAGGGATGGTAGATTAGCTTTACTATCAGTGACAGAAGGTAGTGGAGCTAGAAAGAATATCAAACGTATCAGTATGCAGGTTGTTATTCTGTTCACTCTGGCTCAGCCCATCACTTGCTCAAAGCCAATGGAGGAAGATGAGAAATGGTTAATATGTATTTGAAGTTTGTGAAGGGGTCTGCACAGCGGAATAATTTCTTCAGATCATCACAGAACTGATGATTTAGAGCTACGAAGGATCCCCTCCAGGGGATTTTGTGAACCATGCCGTGCTAATTAACTCCATTGTTGTGTTGTGTTTTGAACATTAGAGTCCCTCTGGGATTAGGCATTTCTGTCTCCAGCAGGGGATTACATTTTGCACCACTGTATAAAATCCCTTTGGCATCATCTGAGCAAAAGAGGTGAACAATAGTGGGAAGCACATGTGTAGAATTGGGTGATAAGACCCATGGGAAACATTTTCTCTCTGTCCAGCTCTTTTCTCAGGGTCACTTCATACGGAATGTTAGTTTCCTCTTTGGTGATAATGTTGGAATGCAATTGAAATGTGGGTGCAAGTTTTTGTTTTGTACAGTGCACACAGTGCAGGAAGACATCTCTTGCCTTTTCTGTCTATTTCCCCACATGCTTCTTAAGGAAGCATATCTGGAAAAGTACCATGGTGTTATGGGATTCTAATCCAATTTCTATTAGTAGGGTGAGTTGCCCTGAGACTTTACATGGTCAGTGCTCACAAAAGTGGGTTGACAGCCATAATATTCACAAGATGCATCTCCATGGGTGCTAAGATCACCCAAGTTGGCTAGCTGATGGTCAGAGGAGATGACTCATCTAGCCAGGAGAAAGGGCAAGGTGTATGGGTGTGTGACAAGAAAGAGACTAAAGTTTGAGTCTGGCAGGAACCTCAAGAATGAGAGACCAGTGTTTTGGATTCTGGAACCTGACAGAATTTGTAGGTCCTGGTTTAGATAGATGCTGTGAGAATAGTGGAGTTTTGGCAGCCTGTTGGTGTGTTTAAGGCTTAAACTTTAAGCTCTGCCTCAACTGGTGTCTTTGTAAATAAACAAAAGATTTAAAAATGCCAATGAGCCTCCAGTGACCTCGTTCTCAAAAGGAAAACAAACCCAGGTAAGAATTGCACCTCTGGAACCTCCTGCTGCTGGTGTGTATCACCTTTTTGGCTGTGAAGGCTGTATCTGATGTTGGCTGGAGGCATGCACAATGCACATGCGCTTGCACACCCATAGCATATATATTCACATAGTCCAATGCATTTCAAGAGCACCAGGTTGGGAAAAGTTGCTCTAAACCAAGATCAGTTTCTCTGTATCTTCACCTAAATGATTGATGCATCAAAGGTAAGTTGTTGTCTTTCTCAAACAACTGAAATTCTGCACTATGTTAATGATACGAGGAAACGATTGTATAAGGGATGCGAGAGGAGAACGTACTGTGCTATGAACAGTGCCTGTCCTTACAGTTAAATCACTCCTGTATGTATTTATGAACCATCCCAGACAGGAGTGGCGGAATGCCAAAGCAATCGTGGAGCTCCTTTTGCACCTCCTCAGCAGGCAGCATGCTATGGAAAGGAGTGCCTTGTACCTCCTACCTCATGCTACCTGGGAGCCCTGTAGGCCATGGCCCCCTAGAATATCTGTCTGGGGACGTCATAAACCATACCTAAGAAATCATTTGGAAGAGTGATGTCATTGTTCGCCTGTCATGCGGCGTGAACAGCACAGAGGCTGCCCGTCTTCAATCAACTGAAGCAGAAGATTAGACATACTTAACTGGTCAGCTTTGTCAGGGATCCGGTGGGGATGTTTATCAAGGTGACAGCTTCAGAGTTAGTGGTGGAAACTGGGGGGATTAAAATCTGTCATTTGAAGCTCCCATTCTGCTGCTTTTGTATATGCTCTGGTTCTCAGCCATAAAAAAAGGATGTCTTGCCATTAAAGAACACACAAAGGTGTTTATGGCCTATTCTGTTGACTGTAATACTGATTATGTTCAGGTGTGGGCAACACACACTTTTAACGCCTTTAAACATCTATGAGTAGGACGGTTTCTAATGGACTGCCACTTACCCAACCTCTTGTGATTTAAGTTTTAATGGATAATCAGTTTTATATCACCTACATCAGGGGTGGGCAACCATGGGAGATGCAGTGCTATTTCCACCCTCAGACCCTCCCCTGCAGGGCACACTCTGTGGGGTGCCACCCCCTCCCCTAGTGCTACAGAGTGCCAAAATGATCAGAATGAGCTAAATTTGACCCTTTTAGCACTCCATAGCAAGACAGCAGTCATTTTTGTTTTGTAAAAGAATTCCTTGAATTGGGGTGGGTGGAGGCAGGTTGAGTTACAACAGTGGCCATGTGTGACCTACCCCTGAACTACTGTTTACCCTAGTGACTGAGATACTACTTGATTATTATTTTAACAAATTATTTTATTGATTGACCTGGATTGATGAACATGGGTAGTATGGTTACTTTATGTGTGCCAAAGACCCCCAAACACAGCTGAGAGGGAAGATAGGGGTGCCTAGAGTTACTTGACAGATGCTTCCTCTGTGTTTCCTTTTTTGGGAGCCCTTGTTCATGCTAGTGTATTCACAGGCTGCCCTAGACTCTGGATCCAGTTACTAAACTCCTAGGATTAACAAAAAGAACAGAGCACTCCACCCCCTTCAGAGCATCGTTATTTTGTGAGCTGTCCCATGTCCATGTTTATGAGAGCCCGAACCAGCTGCATCTTTTTGGAATCCAAAATGGTGGAAAATTACTCAGGTCCCAGCTAGCTGATTGCAGAGAACATCTCTGGCAGCACCATGGGGGCAAGTAAGTCAGTGGGCAATGGAGAGTCATTCAACCCAGGTGGTTTCATTGAAGATGCTCTTCAGTGGTGGGGATGGGTGAACAGGTAAGGCTGGCCCAAGGCATGGTGCTGCCTGAGGCAAAGTACAAGCTTCCCTCCCCCGCAAACACAATCCACATACAGAAGGACCGGCAATATAACCTTTTTTCAGCACTGATAATGGGGCAGCACTCTCCACCACAACTGAAGGCTGCAGGCTAGGTTCCAGAATGCAAGGTAGGCCGCAAAGCACACAGCTCTGTCCTCACTCTGCCTAATGGTAAGGCCAGCCCTGTGAAAAGGGGTGGGTGAAGTTATGTGTTGGTCTTCAGCCCCCACCCCCAGCTGTGCAGGCCTGCTCCTTCCCTCCATCCTCCTGCAAAGAGGGCAGAGTTTTGAATCAAACCCCAAACATTGAGCTTCCTTGCTTGGGCCTACCCTGGGCTGGTTCTACACCTTGTGTCATATCAATACGATCCCATCATGGTGACGCTCTATCCCTCTTGTGCATTTATACCTTGTAGCACCTCCAAGGAACTCTGTTGTGGTATTTTGGATAATGTGGAATAAAAAGAGGAAAATAGAAAAGTGGTATATGGAATGTGGAATGTGTCCCAACTGAGAGCCAGTGTGGTGTAGTGACTAAGGTGTTGGACTGGGAGTCAGGTGATCTGGGTTCTAGTCCACACACGGCCATGGAAACCCACTGGGTGACTTTGGGCCAGTCACAGACTCTCAGCCCAACCTACCTCACAGGGTTGTTGTTGTGAAGATAAAATGGAGAGGAGGATTATGTACACTGCCTTGGGTTCCTTGGAGGAAAAAAGGTGGGATATAAAGATAATAAATAATAAAATAATCCTTATTTGTGCACTTCAGTACCAGTAAAAAACAATATTGTGAATCTATCCCTGGCTAGGCTTCCCTGGTTGCTACAAACCACAGCCTGTGAGTTATATCGTCAGGGGTGGGACAGCAACAGGAGAGAGGAGTGTCTCTTCGTTGAACCCTCCCCCCAGGCAAAAACTGGGGGTTGTTTTTGGCTCCAATGTCAGTGGTGTGGTGAATCCGCTCCGTGTTTCAGTCAGAACTCCAAAGGAGCGATCCAAGGGGATGACATCCATCCCCAAAATAGGTTCAGCACCTTGGATATCACCTTTAGAGTTTTGACGGTTCTGACTGAAACCCAGAGCAGATTCATTGCCCCATTGACATCAGAGTCACCAGCCCCAACTGAAAACCACAATAATAATAATAAAAAAAAATAGAAGAGAAGCAAGAAAGAGAATTGTAAAGAGATCTTTGCAATGCCATCCTATTCACATCTACACTCCCACTAAGTTCCTTAGGGCTTACTCCCAGGTAAGACTGCAGCCTTAAAGGATAAACATGTGAAAGGGGGACAAGGAGACTGCAGAAAGTCTAAATGAAGTCTTTGGATGAGTTTTCACTATGGAGTTGGAGAGATTGTGTTGATTGACTCCTTTTGTTTGTTTGTTTAATTTATAATTTAATTTATGCCTTCCCGCTAATAATTCAGCTAACAATTGACCAATAATTCAGCTAACAATCATGCAATAGAGACAAAATTAGTTAAAACACAACCACATCAGTTAAAACACATCAGTTAAAAACACATTAAAACACATCAGTTATAAAGTAATGTACATGTGTAAAGTGATGCACATTGGAGTTAGATAAATAGATTGACAGACAGGCACTAATTTCCTTTACACAGAGATGGGGTCTATGCTGGCTGTGACTACTCAGGAAAGATACCTTCAGGTTGTGATGGAGAGCTCCATGGAAATGTCAACCTGGTGTGCAGGAGCACTGAAACAGGAGTGCAGGAGCACTGAAACATTGAGCTCCATAGGGCTTACTTCTGAGTAGATATGCATGTCTACTCAGAAGTAAGCCCTATGGCACTCAATGAGATTTACTCCTAGGGACTGTCTATAGGATTGCTGCCTCAGTGTTGTAAAACATTAGTACAGGATTGAAAATAAAACAACCAGTATCACAGTGCTTTTATATAAATTAACGGTGTGGCCGCCTTTAGAATAGTACGTATGGCTATTCCAACTCAAAAAGGATATCATAGCATGGAAAAGGTACAAAAAAGAGCAAACAAAATGATCAAGCAGTTGGATTCCAACAGGTCTGCTGAAGACTGTCCTCAAGAAGGCTTCGCCTCCATCGACTGTCACCATCAGCAGGCTGGCTGTTCTGAAGCAGAGGAAGGGGGAAGGAGTGCCATTCTACCACGCCCTTAGGGTGACCATCTGAAAAGGAGGACAGGGGTCCTGTATCTTTAACAGTTGCATAGAACAGGGAATTTCAGCAGGTGTCATTTGTATATGGGGAGAACCTGGTGAAATTCCCTCTTCATCACAGCAATTAAAGCTGCAGGAGCTCTACTAGAGTGACCAGATTTAAAAGAGGGCAGGGCACCTGCAGCTTTAACTGTTGTGATGAAGAGGGAATTTCACCAGGTTCCCCATATATACAAATGACACCTATTGAAATTTCCTTTTCAATACAACTGTTAAAGATACAGGAGCCCTGTCCTCCTTTTCATATGGTCACCCTATACCAGGCCCACTAAAAGCTCCATCTGACAAGCGTTTTATTGCATGCTCTCATTACTGGGCACTCATGGAAATTGCTCAGTCCCTCACATGATGTCGTCTGCCTCCCACGCCCCTTCCAAACCTTCTGGCCTTCCTTTCATGGAAAAAAAAACTCTGGTTAAGTCCAATGTATTTTTAAACTTGGAATTGCTGCTCTCTCCTGCTGTGTGCAGGAGAAGCAGCGCCATTTGAACAGAGGACTCAGTGGGCCTCGTGCTCATTCTGTACTTCCCCTTTTGAAAAGAGGAAATAACTGAGGAACAAAAACACGGGTAGAAAAGCGAAGGTAGGGAGCATGTTAACCCCCAGTGTGATGGAGCTTTAAACTATGTAATTTCCCCTCCCCATTCCTTTTTTCTTATGTGTCATGTCTTACTAGATTGTAAGCCTGTGGACAAGGACTGTTATGTGTAACTGTTATAAGTAGGCTGTTCCTGGAGCCTTTTTGACTCAGGAGTGGTATAAAAAATACTTCAAGTACTTACGTACATTCCTTCACCAAGACAGTGAAGTTGTCAGCAAGATCTAATTCCAGTGAGCAGGGTTTATCTGACAAAGTGATGCTTCTAAATAAAATGGCCACAAGAGGTCATACCCGGAGCTGCAGGCCCTGGGTCTCTCGCAACAGATGTGATAAGAAAACACTCTGGCAAACACAGTGGCGTGTTTCTCCTCCTCATTGAATTGCATGTGGAAAAGTATTCATGAGAAGTGATTGCTGCCTGAAAAATTGTGTTGCCAAGGGTATCAACTTCCTGCTGAAGTCATTGCTGAATTAGAAAAGGAAATATTTCCCCAAATAGCACAGCTGTTTGCTAGAAGATTATAAAATTGTCAGTGTAGAAGATATGGCATGGACTGGACCCTTTGCTATTCCATTACTATTTTCATGTAAAATGCCTCCAGGCTACTGATGACCCTTTTGAGATAAAGACAAACAAAATTGAATTCAGGACCAATGTGGTGTAGTGGTTAGGGTGTTGGACTAGGACTGAAAGACCTGGAATCAAATCCCATCTTAGCCATGGAAATGACCCTGGGCAAGTTACTCTTCTTAGCTGAACCCACCTCACAGGATTGATGTGAGGACAAAAAGGGAAGAATAAATGAATAAATCAAACCTGGGGAGTATCCAATGTTAGTTCTACATAGAGTAGAACCCTTTGAAATGAACGAGACTTAAGTTAGTAGTCACAACTAACTTAAGTCCCATTTTTTTATTATTATTATTATTATTATTATTAATTTATTTATATAGCACCATCAATGTACATGGTGCTGTACAGAGTAAAAGTAAATAGCAAGACCCTGCCGCATAGGCTTACATTCTAATAAAACCATAATAAAACAATAAGGAGGGGAAGAGAAACCAAACAGGCACAGGGTAGGGTAAACAGGCACTGGGTAGGGTAAAACTAACAGTATAAAGTCAGAACAAAATCAAGTTTTAAAAGCTTTAGGAAAAAGAAAAGTTTTTAGCTGAGCTTTAAAAGCTGCGGTTGAACTTGTAGTTCTCAAATGTTCTGGAAGAGCGTTCCAGGCTTAAGGGGCAGCAGAAGAAAATGGACGAAGCCGAGCAAGGGAAGTAGAGACCCTTGGGCAGGCGAGAAACATGGCATCAGAGGAGCGAAGAGCACGAGCGGGGCAATAGTGTGAGATGAGAGAAGAGAGATAGGAAGGAGCTAGATAGTGAAAAGCTTTGTAGGTCAACAGGAGAAGTTTATATTGGATTCTGAAGTGAATTGGAAGCCAATGAAGAAATTTCAGAAGTGGAGTTACATGGTCAGAGCGGCGAGCCAAGAAGATGATCTTAGCAGCAGAGTGGTGAACAGAAACCAACGGACTGATGTGAGAAGAAGGAAGGCCAGTGAGAAGGGTCATTTCAATGGGTCTATTCTATGTAGGATTAACATTAGACACTACCCATTGTTTTAACCTCTTCATTCTCACGTTGCTTATAAAGATTTAACCCTAGGCCACCCTCTTTTTTTAAATGGCACCTAGATTCACAATGTTGGTGAAATACATTTGCATCCATACCTCCCCTATGGCTTTTGTCCCATCACTGAGGCTATTGTCTTTTGCTATTTCTCTAGCGAGAAACACCCAGCTCCACAATATTTGTGTTCACTGTTACCTACTTTCCCAAGTCATGGGAGATTCCAGAGGCGGCATTCATCCGGGTTTACTTTCCTTTGCAGGAAGAGATTCTTGAAGACTTGCCGCATTTCCTTTAAAAACATACACACTGAGCATAGGTGAAGACAAGCAGTGTAAGCAGCATGACTACAACTGGCCAATCCACACCAGAGATCCAGAGAGATCCAGATGCTTTTAGCTTACACCTCTCTGCCCTGCTCTCCTTACCCGTTTCTCATGCTCATACACACACACAGGCCCTCCCCATATCTGGGCCTGGAAAGGCATGTCACCTTGCCCTGGGATCTGCTTCAGAGCATTAAAGAGAGCTTCAACTATTTCCTGACCAATAGTTCCCATTGCAGGCCATTACCCAACCATAATTACTACTTTGGATATGGTTATTGCTGCCAGTAATTAAAGCCTAATCTACACCAAGCAGGATATTGCACTGTGAAAGTGGTATGAAAGCGGTTTATAAAAGGCAGAAGCAACACCAAGCAGGATATAGCACTATGAAAGTGGTATGAAAGCAATATATGGTATGTAGGGAGACCATATGAAAAGGAGGACAGGGCTCCTGTATCTTTAACAGTTGTATTGAAAAGGGAATTTTTGCAGGTGTCATTTGTATATATGAAGAACCTGGTGAAATTCCCTCTTCATCACAGCAGTTAAAGCTGCAGGAGCTATACTAGAGTGACCAGATTTAAAAGAGGGCAGGGCACCTGCAGCTTTAACAGTTGTGACAAAGAGGAAATTTCACCAGGTTCTTCATATATACAAATGACACCTGCAGAAATTCCCTTTTCAATACAACTGTTAAAGATACAGGAGCCCTGTCCTCCTTTTCATATGGTCACCCTAATGGTATGTGTCCATGGGCCCCAACAGTTGTCAGTGCAATTCAATACCACTATAAAGCAGTAGTGTGGCTCCTGCCTTTTATATTCCGCTTTCGTAGTGCAATATCCTGCTTGGTGTAAATTTGGCCTAAGACTTAGGAGAGGAATTTCAACCTTTCAGATTGGGGAAAAACTACACCAAAGCCAGGAAACCACCCAATGATTACGGGTTGGGGTGTGGTCATCTGGGGAAGCTCATAGGGCAGAATGGAACCCCAGAGGGGCCAGATCTGGCCCCTCAGCTTGAGGTTCCCTACCCCTGATGTAAACAAAGCATGGGAACTGCCATTGAGCTATGATGATTCCTTCCTATTGCCCATGCAATCATCAGTTCTAGTTCTGGTTTGAGAAATCCATCTTTACTGTGCCAGAGGTTAGTAAAACCCATTCTAAAATCATCATTTTCTCCCATGCAAGATCTTAGTTCTTACTCCATGGCTGGTGGCCATTAATTCCCTACTCAAATAACACACAGGCAAGCTCTTCTGGTATGTGTGCATGTATATAAAGCTCAGTGTTCAGTGTTTAGAACTGGTGGACCTAGCAGAAGAGCTACCCTAACTGTAAGCTTTCAATAGCCTTTCCTTAATTTGAACCAAAATTAAATCTTGCCACAGAAATATCTGGTCTCCTTTGAGAGTTCAGTGTAAATAAAAACAACATGAGATTTCTCTGGCTTCCGCATCCCCTTGGGTATTTCAACACTACCTGTGCTGTGGAAATATTAATGCAGGATGCAGCCTTCAGCTGCTGGAGCAATTGGACAGAAAAAAGAGAGGGAGCGAGAGATGAATTCTGCCTGCAGTTCACCTGTGTAAATCTGCAGTAATACGGCTGTAGCCAATGGAATTATTCCAGATGCGAAGCAGCATGACTGAGAGCCAAATTCAGGCCGGGATGCCTAACTAGTCAAGCGTATCTTAGCTGTTGCAGGTAACATGGATAAAGCTGAATCGTAGGAGTCAGCTGTGCCTGCAGCAATCCCGATCAATTTAAGGTAGATTACAGCTTCAGTTCTCAAAAAGGGAGAAAAAAGGGGGTGGGAAGAGAAAGAGAGAATTTATTGACCGAAAGATATGCCAGTAATATTTTCTTTCTTTCTTTCTTTCTTTCTTTCTTTCTTTCTTTCTTTCTTTCTTTCTTTCTTTCTTTTCCAAAAAGTGGAGAATTAAGGCACAGAAAACAAAAGGAAAAGAAATGAGAATGCAATCCAGTAAGAATAATCCCAAACGTTGCCCAGGATATAGGTTCTGGTTTTAGCGACATTGAGCTTTGTGTCGAATTATCAAACAGCTGGGTTGATAGATATACACTGGACTTGCTTTATGAGTCTCTCTTTCTCCTCTCACCCATTTTATTGGATGATTTCCATTGACAGAAGATGGTGGGGGAGAGGCAGAATGAATGATGAATGGCTGGACATTTGGGACTTGAAGCAAATTGGCCTTTTTCCTCCCTCAGTTGAAACTTGGAAAAATGTGGGTGCAAGTCGATTTGATGACAGACAGAGCTTCTGCTGTTTCTCTGATGGAGCCATTTAAGGTGCAGCATGGACAGGTGGGAAGGGAGGAGCTATATTGTTCTTCTGCCTACAAATTCCCATCTGAAACCACTTCTTAAAAGCCATTTTTCTCCTGCCAGAAGTCCTATAAAGTGCTCTACAGGATTTGGGCAGCGTACTTTGTCCTATACATGGGCCTTTCACCCTTACAGCTTGTGCAGCATGTGCATTAACTCATATTATAGGATAAAATGGTGAGGGAGAGAAAGAGAGGCTTCATCTGGTGACTAAAGTCTCAGCCAGACCTACCTGGTCTAGTGTGACAGAGGGTTGAGGATCTCGTGATATTTTTAACGTGAGATCTCCCCCTCTGTTTACACGTGACGTGCGACCACCTCGGAGGGAGAGGATATCATGCCTGCCATTTTGTTTTTGTTTTTTGTTAAAGGAAAAGAGCGCACAAATGCTCTTGCGCAAATGGTCAGTGTTTTTTAATTTTAAATAATTTTTCCTGCTCCCCCCCACCCCCAATGAGCGCAGAGCATATCGCCCTGTCTCACTATGTCCTAAAATTGCACATGTATTTTCAAAGTTGATTGAATGGTTGGCTTAAACTGGGAAAGCATCTGAAGATTATCCAATGCAATTTGTTGCCCTGAGCTATTCAAGCACATGTTGGAACATTATGTGAACAGAAATGTTGCAACCAAATTTCTCAGAATTGCCATGGACTGGAAATGCAGGTAGGAAGACTATTTCACAACAAGGTTTAAAATGTGATATGCAGTTTATACAGAAGCATTTTGAACCTCAGGGCACAACTAGACAAATAACACAGGAAATCTGTCATCAGGATCTCCTATGTTTCTCTCTCTCTCTAAGCACTCAGGATTATGGATAGGAACCACAGAACCAGAGGTGGTGGGCAGGCTCAGCACTTTCCTCCTGCACAGTTTTTACTCCCCAGCTACTATTTGCTCTTTAGGAACATTTTGAGCATTTCTACATGAGGATGTTAATATGCGTATCTACTTTCAGTTTGAATTCAGAATTGCTTTTCTGCTACATCACTTCTAGGTGGCGCTGTGGTATAGCAGAATAGCAAGTGGAAAAAGTGTTTTCTTTCGCTTTCACAAATAATAGTGTGTTTTCCCTGCTTTAAAAACACACAACGAAAGTGCTATTTAAAAACATAAGTGAAACATTTTTGTCTGAAGAACCCATAAACAACTGAGTAGGGAATGACACGTGCACAATAAATGCCTCATGTAGAAAAGCTCTTTATCATATAGATAATCTACCCTAGTAATTAATTTAGCCTTGTTAGAGCAACAGCAGTAATTGTACTTAGTAAAATGACACAAAGGATAAGGATTAAGCTATACTTCCTCAGTACCATGGTTCTGATCTGATTTGGGCCCACTGAGTTCAATTAGTCTTATCTAGGCATGACTACATCTGGATCCAACCAATCAGGTATATTTTACATAGCTCATACTGGATGGACAGATTTGCACAACACACTATTATTTTCGGAAATCTTCATGGCACTGAGTTGGTGCCACCTCCCTCCAAAACCCCATAGTTTTACTCATTTGTGGTGGTGGAGGGAGCGTGGGGTTTCTGGTGGCCATCTGGGTACTGGACCACCCCCTGCCCTCTTCCTGGTGGAAGGCAACCAATTGCCAGTTGCCTTCCACCAGGACCACTCCTGCATTGGCCCCAGATTGCCCCAGAGCAACATCAGACAGCAGAAGAGCTGCACTGACCTCACTCACAATGAAAAAGCCAGGGTAATTCCCCAATTTTTTCAATGCACAGCTTCACAGGGAAGCCCTGCAGTGGCTGCGAAGCTGCATCTGCATCATATAACTGACACAGCGCAGATCCTCAGCGACCACGGGGCTTCAGAATAGTGATATCTCACTTTAAGAGGGCATTTGTTGTGTTCAACGTGTCTGCTTGGGACAGATCCTGCAGAGTTCTCTGACTGATATACAATGTGATGGGACGGGTTACAGTTGCACACAGGTTGAAAAAGCTATCTTTTAATAATCTACTTGATTTTTTAAATTAATATTGCTCAACATTTAGCTTCACATTGTACCAGTTAGAGATAAAACTGATCAATAAACTTAGGTCACATATGATTAATAAACATTCATGCTATTATATTATGGGCTAAACAGAACATTGCAGTAGTGAAGCAGAGCCCTCCAACCTGATACCTCGCTTTAAGGGGTCCTCAGGTTAAGGCTGGGCAGCACTTTGGTGAGCCAGACTAGTTGCTCTTCTGCTCAAGAGTGAGATGTCGGCCTAGTAATCTGGAGAGCCAATAGGCTGTTCCCTTGTGGTGGCCTTTGCTGCAGCAGGGGAGTGCAGTTCTTCAGAGTGACCGTCTGCCTATGCCTTTCTCAGAATGAGGAATAGGGCAGGCAGCAGCAGGTCACCTGGAGACCCACAGCAGCAGCTTTCCTGCTGTTGCAGCATGAGTCGCAGCAGGGCTCTCTGGGTCAGCTGCTCACCCTATGCCACTTTTTGACAGGCCCTGGGAGTGGTGGGGCCACGGCCTTCGCATTGGCAGGATTCCAATGGAATTCCCTGCCTCTGGGGGTCAGGCAGGACCCAATGTTAGGGTGACCATATGGAAAGGAGGACAGGGCTCCTGTATCTTTAACAGTTGTATAGAAAAGGGAATTTCAGTAGATGTCATTTGTATAAATGGAGAACCTGGTGAAATTCCCTCTTCATCACAACAGTTAAAAGTACAGGAGCTATACTAGAGTGACCAGATTTAAAAGAGGGCAGGGCTCCTGCAGCTTTAACTGTGGTGATGAAGAGGGAATTTCACCAGGTTCCCCATATATACAAATGACACCTGCTGAAATTCCCTTTTCTATGCAACTTTTAAAAATACAGGAGCCCTGTCCTCCTTTTCATATGGTCACCCTACCCAATGTTGTATTGCTTCTGGCGCCTCCTGAAAACGTTGGTGGTTCAGGAAGCTCACCAAAAATGACCAGCCATCATTTTACCAGTACTGACATATTATAAAAAACGTCATTCTTTTAAAAATATTTTTATTCTATTTGTTGTTCACCATTCCAAAATATTTTGGATGGGGAGTGGTATATAAATATTATAAATGAATTAATGAAAGAATAAATAAATAAAATAAAATAAAATTTATGGGGTCCACTGTCATTCCAGACCCACTGCTTCAGGGTTCACCAAGTGAAGTTCTCCCAGGTGGAATAGCAGCTGTGGGTGGTGGTGGTGTATTTTTATCAGGACTGTGCTGTAGAGAAAAGGTTAACATCCCCCTTCCCCCTGCCTTTCATGGTCCAAATCAGCCCTCCCCTACAGCCATCCCTTGTGGCTGCTGTTTAAGTGTTGGAGGAGGATTCATACCTTACACATATTGTCTAACTTGGCCCTCGTGGTATAGCCTAGACCATCTTTCCCTAACCTGGTATCCTCCAGGTGTGTTGGACTACAACTGGCTGGGAATGATGGGGGTTGCAGTCTAACACATCTGGAGGACACCAGGGCCCTGTCTTGATGGCAGTGCCTTGGCGCCGGGAGGCCTCGGGCTCCCGCACTCACGCTCTTTCCTGGTGTCTGCACCAGAAGGAGCATGAGGGCGGAGTTGCTGCCAAGCACCGGGGAGGGGAGAGGAATGGGGCAGCAAGAGGGGGAGAAAGACGGGATGCAAACCAGCTCTCTTCTTTCTGACCTCCCTCTGGCTGCCCTGTTCCTTCCCCCCTCACCAGTTTTTTTTAATATATATTGATGCAAAGGATTGCATCTATAGATATATTTTTTTAAAAAAAAGGGAAGGGAAGGAACAGGGCAACCAGAGGGGGGGGGTAGGAGAGGGATGTGTGGTGCCTGAACAGACCCTCCTCCAGTCGATGGTGACCAGTCAGTGGTCACCATCGGCTATGGCATGCCTCCATGTCCAAAAAAGTGGGAGAAAGTGCCCGACTTTTTTGGAGCAGAGTTTAGGTGGTTTGCCCCTGGATGGCTTTGGAATGGCGACTACGTCATACAGATGATGTGCCGCCACTCTGAATCCCCCCCAGGGCAAACCCCTCATCAAGACAGGCCCTAGGTTGGGGAACCTGGTCTAGAAGGTCTTCTTGGTTGATCTTAATATCACAACAGGAAGGGTCCAAATGCTGTGTCCTGAGTAAGTAGAACCTAAGAGACAACTGTGGCCAATGTGTGACATCTTGAGTGCAATAGACTGTATACATTTTTAACTTTATTTTATTGCTAACCCATCTTTTAGGACAAGACCTCACAAGATTGCTGACGACAGAGATCTTAAATATGAATAAGTCCAGCTGGCCCAATTCAGAAAGAATATACTTTTTGTTTACATGCAATAACAAGACTGTCGTTTTAGCATTGGCCAACTTTGCTCTTACAGCCCAAATGAATAGAGCAAAATTTCTGACCTGGCAGAATGTATGATTTGTTTTAGCATTGTTTTATTATGCTTGTTGTCACCATTGGATGAAACAATAAAGCTTTACTACTACTACTAAAAAAAATACAACTCAATTTTATTTTATTTATTTAAAGCATCTCAGCCAAAATAACTCCTGGAGTGGCTTGCGTACAATTAATAAAAGCAAGATAGTTCTGCCCATAGGCTCATGATCTAAAAATACATGACACAAAAAGAAGAATGAAGGAAAGGGAAGAGGGGAAAAACCAAACGGGTTTTCACCAAGGCTGGTGGAATGGCTGCTTCCCACTTTATCTCTCTGTGTTTCGGCCTGCTGGAATAATAAGCTTTTTCCTAAGTCCATCAAATGTCCTGTTTCTTTTCATGGTGTTAACTTACACTTTCGACTGATGCTCATTTACCCAACAAGGAAGATTAAGAATGACAGCAGAAGCTTCCGTCATTACACTGTAGTTTCTTGCTCAACAGAGATGTAAAATGACTGAGATCAACCGTACAAGAAATCTGACACAAATCATAACTTCAGTTATTGGCAAGGGCTAATGGTGCCCAAATGAATTTCCCCTTTTCTGCAAATACAAAATCCCCATTACTGTAATTCTATTATTCCAGTCCCATGGTGTTAAGTTTAAATTACACTACTGCCTCATTATACAGATGCTCTGGGGAAGAGCCAAAACATTCTGATAGAAGTTCAGGAAATATGAATGACATTTACATAGGGTTGCATGAGGCCACACCATGGAAGCACAGCCTTCAATCCTGAGTGCCACTTTACTGCTTAAATCTCGTTAAAGGCAGCGCCATGTAAGTAAGCCATAACTAAGTTGTAAGATAACTAAAGGAAGCCAAGTAAGACATAACTAAGATGTAAGATAACTAAAATGAAATAGCTTTGGCTTAAATGTGTTGAAAAGTCTAGTGTAACTTACAACAGAGTTGCTTTATATAGAGAAAGCATAGCAACACAGCATTACGTATTGGAGGCAATATGCACAAACTAGAGCCAGATTAAAAGAAGTTCAAATCAACTTACTTTATTAGTGCTTTCAAACACATTTTCCAGAGAAGGCTATCTTACTACAAGCACCCCATTCATTTCCCTTCCTATTATAATGTAATACACTTTCTCTCTTTATTTTTGTGATATGCAGCTTATGAATCTTGATATAGCTTAGGGCCTCAGCATTTTTAATCTGGTCCTGGTACTTAAAAACAAAACAAAGAACTGTGTGCAGAATTGCAGCAGCCATTAATTTGGATAATCAGTAGATGTTAATAACTGAGGAGGGGACAAGAAATCTCCTGCCTGCCCTCTCCCTCTCCGAGTTGAGGCAAGCTCGTGACCAAAATGATCGACTTGTATGTTTTTGCCTGTTTTTGATCAAGAGGCCCCGCTTTCGTAGACTCTAGGATTAAAGGTTTCCAATAGAAGAGTGTGCACCGCTGAGACACACTCACCTCTGGCAAGACAAAAAAATAAAAATAAAATCTCCAGCTTATTATCGGGAGATCTCCTGCTGGAAATATTTTGTCGGAAGACAGAACTGACTGCGACTGACCTTTCACAGTGGGCACAATATGATGGCGAAAGGGGCTGAGCTGTCAGGACCTCTGTAACAAGACCAAATCCCTTCTGATAGGAAGACTCAATAGCAGTGAGCTTCCCATGACCTACTAATAATACCCTCTTGACCCTGCTGGTGGGTTACAAATCTAATACAGAGTTTGAAAACCACTATTTGTGCCCACATGCTGCTCCATTGGCTTCCTGGCAATACCTTTTTTGTCTTCTTTGGGTGAAAGTTGCTTTGATACTGGTGCTAAAAGTTCCACAGGGTTTGTCTTCTTTCTTTTCATGGCAGCAAGAAGATGTAACTGGAAATGGAAGTTAACATGAGCTGTCCAAAGGGCCTCGTCATCATTATATTGGCAAATCACTTCTGACAGATGCATAAATGATGCGGCGCTTTTTAGCTTTCCAGCCTGCTGTTAAATGCACAGCAATATCGAGAGTCAAGCTGAATTTAAATACCCAATGTTACACTTTGGCCCGGTTTCTCGTTTCTCGTTTGGCTTGTCATTTCTGTGGGCTTTTTTGAGAATGTGCAGGGGAATAAATGGTAGCGTATCTAATGGTAAAATACTATTACCAAGTTACACTGGTAGGTCCAAATAAAAATCTCGAGGTTTGCCAACCCAATGCAGCAGCCAGGAGGTGAGGCTACTGTGCCCAGTGTTGCAATGGTAAATTTTTGAACTGCAGGCGCTCACCACGACAATCCCCATGGCCACACCCCTATGGAGAGGCCAAAAATGTAGGCAGCTGTGTCGATCTATATCAACAAACCAATTCAAACAGTTTTCATGTCCATTGGGACCAGGCAAAGTTCATAAGCCTTAATTACCCATTCAAGCCATCCCCAAATACTCTGTATTACAATAGGGATAGCTCACAAATATATATTGTTGCTGAGAAAAAATATCTGCAACCCACCCCCACAGCTGCTCTGAGGATTGCAGCTAAACTCAGAAGGAACAGGCAATTCTGAGGGGGATGGCAGGTGACGTCAGCGTCCCTGCTAATCTAAGAGCATCATCTTACTGTCACTTCTCTGCCTGCGTTTGTCCCTCTTTACTTCCTGTTTTGAAAGAGGAAGTAAACAACCTGCTCATGGCCCATTCAGTGGGCCATTTTGATCGCGCTGCTTCTTCTGTGCACAGCTGGAGATAGAAGCAACGTCCGTCTCAAAAAATAAGTCAGATTTAACTGGGGTGAGTTTTGCCGTGCGAAAAAGGCTAGAAGGGGTAAGAGGGACCCGCGAAAATCCACGAGTGCTCAGTAACGCGCGTGCAATGCAATGCTCATCTGATGGAGCTCAAGTGTCAGTGCTGTGTCCATGTGAGACCTGGCTTCACTACACCATTGAAGGTGGCTGAGCATTAGGACTGCACTGGCAGAGATGGCACAGTCCCACTGCGCTGGTACTGCCCCATTAGCGCAACTGCAAAACAGGTGAAAAAATAGCATGGTGTGAGCAATTAAGGCAAATAATGGCATGCTGGGAGTTGTATGGCTTTTTTCTGCCTAAACATGCATAGGATTGTGCCCTAAGTTTACTCTGTACAGCACCATGTACATTGATGGTGCTATATAAATAAATAAATAATAATAATAATAATTTAGCCCACAGTTACTCTGTTTTCCATTTCAGCAGAGCGGAAGGACAGGGCTGGCTCTACCGTTAAGGAGAGGGAAGCAGCCACCTCAAGGTGCTGATCTGGGGTGTCATAAAAGGGCAGGAAATTCATATTTATTTTATTTATTGTATTTTTATTCCCAAGGGGCAGGGTTGGATGGGGGGCAAGGCACTTGTGGGATTTTCCACCTCAAGTTCTAAAATAAGCTGTGGCTTAAGCAGGCAGAATACTTTGCTAAGTTGCTTTAAGTGGGTGAGCCGGTAACTGCCCCCTCCCCACGACTGTGCTCTTGTTTGTATGAAGCAATGAAAAGAGCCTTAAAACCCCACTTAGAATAAATAAAGACCTTCTTATTCTCCCAGTATTTTAGCAGTTTATCATCTTAGTCTTTTAACCTTGCTGTTTTAAATCGGTATTTTAAAATTGAATAAATCTCTGTATTGCTGCTCCGTTTTACCCCAGTTGTGCTTTTATGTAGTATTTTTTATTGTGCTTTTATACTGTTGTTTGTTTTATACTTTGATTCATGTCGGATAGTTTCAACTTTAGTGAACCTCCTAGAGAGCTCCAGCTATTGGGTGGTATAGAAATGCAATAAATAAATAAATAAATAAATAAATGCGCCTTCATTGGATTGGATGCAGATTTAGCTGTACTTAGAAAAGACTCATTGAAATCAACAAGACTTACGTTATTAACTTGTCCCATTGACATAGTCTAAGTAGGACTAAATCTGGATCCAACCTGTGATATATATATATATATATATATATATATATATATATATATATATATATGAATGACTGTGTGGTTAAGGAGGGGAAAACGAACACAGGAAGTGGTGTTTCTGTGCAAGAAAATAATCCTAGCAATGCAAATTTTAATCCACAAAGAAAAGTATGGTGTTGTTGACAGACAGGAAATTCAGAGATCACTGAAGTCAGTGTAAAATAGTAACTAGTTCAGATTGGAGTCCATCTTGGTCCAATATCCAGAATGAAGTCATGGTCCTTATGGAATGGTATAAGAGATGACAAAAATGATTTATGTATCGTCCCATTTTCCATTGTTTGTTTTTCTATGCAGCTGAAAATCTGACAGTTGGAAGATATATCTTCCAGTGTTCTTAACCAAAAGCATTTGATATTCCTCGCTTCCACTATTTATAAAAGACGTGATCTTAAACATGCTTTCTAGAAATAAGAGCCATTGAATTAGTGAAACTTACTTTTAAGTAGATGGCTGGGATTTAGACTTAATCATATTTAGAATAGATCTATTGAAATAAATGGGGCTTAAGTTAGTCATGAGCAACTTGGATGTCATTGATTTCAATAGGTCTACTCTGACAAGTCTGGATTCAACCTGACATATTGGAGTTCTTTAAAAAAACACCCCACCTTACTTCACATTCTTTTTTAAAAAAAAAATCCAGTGACTTTATTGAAGCTATTGGACATTTGCTCTGGCCTGTGACCTACATCTCAACTTCTTAGCTCCCGCCCCACCAAGTATGGCTTTACCACTGTGGCCCCTCCCCACATACTACATAGCATGTGCAATTTGCAAGGGTTATTACCAGCTATATCTTATTTCCTTAGGAAGAGAGAACCCCTGCACACTGTGTGGGAATACACCTGTAGGTGTTCTTAATTTAGGGTCACAATATGAAAAGGAGGACAGGGCTCCTGTATCTTTAACAGTTGCATAGAAAAGGGAATTTCAGCAGGTGTCATTTGTATATATGGAGAACCTGGTGAAATTCTCTCTTCATCACAACAGTTAAAACTGCAGGAGCTATACTAGAGTGACCAGATTTAAAAGAGGGCAGGGCACCTGCAGTTGTGATGAAGATTCTCCATATATTTTTGTATATATGAAGGTTCTCCATATATACAAATCACCTGCTGAAATTTCCTTTTGTATGCAACTGTTAAAGATACAGGAGCCCTGTCCTCCTTTTCTTATGGTCATCCTACTTAATTTCACTGATTGTCCTAGGTTAGGGGATGGACAGGAAGTAGATCTCTAGCTGTTTTGGACTTCCAACTACCAGCACTCCTGACCAGTGGCCGTGCTTCTGGGAACTGAAGTCCAAAATATCTGGAGATCTACATTCTGCCCAACCCTGCTCTAGTCCTGCACTGAATGAAATGGTAAACAGCTGTTTCTTATTGGCTATTTCCAAACCATGCATATTTTAATATACTTTTATACCACCTGTCCTAAGCCATAACCTTTCTAGGATGGGAAAGATACTCATCTTGTTAGGGTCTCATATGCAAACATTTCCATGGATATGTTTCTCACTCTTCTCTGTTCCATTACATCCTTACTAATACAAAAAATAGGTGTGTGTGGAATGTGTGTGTGTTCTGTTAACCTTTTTCTGTTTGGGAATCTGCTTGCTTTTAACAAGTTGTTGATCTAAGAAAGGACATGTCATTTTATCACTATGAAATATGGGGGGGGATATTAAATTCAGTGACAGAGACTTTAGTGAGTAATGTCTTTAAGGCAAGGCTCCGCCCAATATGGGTAATACGAAATAATTTAAATCAGGGGGAGGGTAAAGTAGCACATAAATCTTGTAGCTATCTACTTGTGCCCAGAGTGGAGAGGAAATAAAAATGAAAATTCTGCCACATTGAAATATAAATCATATCATGGGCCCCATGAGCACAAAGAAAAAACAGAGAGTTAAAGATGAAAGCCAACCAGATTTGAGAATTAATGGCTATCTGGCCTCCCCCTTGGTGCATTTAATGTGTTTGTACAGCCTTCTGCCTTAAATGCACTGTGGTGATTTTACACAATCTTCCTGTCCTGCAACAAATCAACAGCTAGGAGAAAAAGGCTACCACCCATAACCCTTGTATTCTGGAGCAAGTCCATTGGCTTTTGTGAGATCAGTCTGAAGTGAGGTGATAGGCTCCAGTCTAGATGATGCAGCTTCTTCCAGTGGTGTTAATGGTCCTTATGAGAGCTTGCTTCTACATTGTCAAGAAATAACTAAATACCAGTTTAGGACATATTATTGCTCTATGGATTTAGGCAACATGGATTCTTCCGGACCCTTTGAGGCTCCTTTCTTTTGAACCCCAGTAATGATGACACTGGAGGGCAGCTCTTTGCTTTGTAGTAGGGCAGCCCCCCAGTTTAAAAAATAATTAATTTAAAGACAACTTTTAAAATAAAAAATAAAAATCAGAAGGGGCAGGGAGTCTGGCCATACCAAGACAGGCGTCCATGGACACCATGTTGGGAGACCCCAGAGATAACTGTTTACTTGATGTAGGAGCGCAGAAAATACATTATTTTATTTAATAAATATTTTAAAATCTGTATAGTGCTTGCCTTTTTATTTCCTATCATATAATAATGTGTTATGGTGGTTTTTGTTTTTCAGATTGCTCAATGCAGTTTTTTTGCTGAAATAGTTCTGTCTTCATTAGATAGAAATTCCAGACAACCCAACTAGGTGAAATAACTGTGATGTTTTGAAAGGATGGCATAAAAGGTACATTGTAATGAAATAAGATCTGTACACGTTCTGCTGAAAATGTCCACCCTCTGAACATAGCATATGGCTCGCATAGGTATACTCATTAAGTTCCATCTCCTACCAATAAATGTTTCCAGTTTCATTGATATAAACAGTTGTCTGCTACATGTTTACAGCAATATCCGGTAAAAATAAGTGAGACCTATAGTATATATGAGATTGTGCAATAACTTTAAAATACATTAGATTCTATTCGGCAAGCATTTACCTGGTTTTCTCATGTATAGTCTTCTAATTCCAAATGGGAAAAGGAATTCTCTGATTAGCATTATATTTTCCATTTCATTCAAAATTCAGTTTCAAAGCAGTATGTTAACCATGGAAAGAAAACCATGCCTGGTAAATCTCTCTATATTGCAGTGACTAATAACTGGTATTTGTGTAACACTACCAATGCATCTCGGCACATGAGAAGACTGATTTAACCAGAATGTGGCTGAAAGCAGGCAACCTAAAAAGCAGAGGCCGGTGCAATAACCATTTCTATGGATCAGGGTTAAAGTCCTGTTTAAAAAAAAAAAAAAAGACAAAGATTTCTAACAACTAAACTTCAATGACTAGACTGGATAGCATTCAGTCAGTCAAACAGTACTCTCTCGCATCTGCAGGCTGAAACATTTTATGGCTTAATACCCTTCCTTTAATTGTCCTTCATTAACAACCCAGCTGGAATTAGCCAATTTCCCCTCTTTAGCTCACAAACCAAGGCCTGAATTAGAAGCCAACTGATGGTTGGGGGCTAATTTCTTGCTGTTTTTGACATCTACGGGCTTGCCAGAATCTAATTGTCCAAAGAACCAGAATTGGTTCCAGCAAAGAACAGTTATCACCACACTCAATTCTTATCTATAATTACTGGAGAGATGGGGAGATCTGGCCAAATCTAATAATTGACAGATTAAAAAATAAAAATAAAAATGGTTTCCTCCCAGTCCCCCATCCTGTCCCCCATTGCAGGTTCATACTTTTCATTCTTTAATTATTCTTAAATTCCAGTCAGAAATCATACTATCTATCAACCAATTAAAGCTTTCTAAGCAGCTATTTAAACCTGTTAAATGTTTAAGCTTTCACACTGACACAATAATTATACACTTTACAGCCATCTTAAACTCACTGTCTGCATCAAGAAATGTTTGTGGATTCTTTATAACAATACTCAACAGTCTTTGACTGGCAACAGGTCCAACGAAAATTCAATACCAACCAATTTTAAACTGGAATTATCTCTCTCTCTATATATAAACTATTAATTGTAGTAATCAACTTGCAGTTTTTGCCTTGTTCAATTATTGTTTGGACCTTAGCTAAAAACAAACAAACCAGGAAAAGTAACATATTTTTAATTACCACCCTCCTACTCCAAGTACTGCTAACTTCAAAAATAATAATACAATATCGATTAAAAGGAAAAACATTAATTTTGCACCCATATCTAAATGTGTTGTTAGATAATAAAACTCCATTAATTGAATAAAAAAGCCTATTGAATGATATTGCGTGTCCGGGGGGGGGGGGGAGGGAATCGTCCTGTCTGACATTACTTCCTCTTTCTTCCCAGAGAAGAAAGAGGAAGTAAACAAAGACCATGTTGCCCATTCAGGGGCCGTTTTTATTGTGCTGCTTTTCCTGCACACAGCTGGAGATCGCGGCACATTCCATTTCTTAAAAAAAAGTTGGATTAAAGGGTGTCCCTTTTGTGACGGAAAAAAGGCAAGAAGGAGCAGGAGGCAGATGTTGTCGTCTAAAGGATGCACAAAAAACCGTGAGTGGGCAGTAGTGAGCATGCGATAAAATGCTTGTCTGATGAGTCAGTTTATATCAAAGCCAAATCAAAATACCTCATTAGCCAAAGACTGCATTCCTAGCTATAGCAATTTGAAATGACTGATTTTTCTCTCTCTCTATATAATTTGGGGCATAAAAGCAGAGTGAGAAGAGAGGCATCACTGCCTAATTTTAAATTTTCTACTGGTCTTAGCTTGTTAATGGTTTAATATGTTTTTAGCTGTGTTTATTATTATTTTATACTGTTTCATTTTACCTGTACACTGCCCTGAGATCACAATGGTATAGGATGGGATAAAATGTTTTAAGAAATAAATTAATTAAATATGCATGCAAACATGTTATATTAGCAAACTGTCACTCTGTGAATTCCAGCAAATAATGTTACAATATTTCCACAGCCAAGGAATTACACTTAGAAGAGTAACTTGAAAATGCAAGTTGAATTGTTCTTAAGCAACAATTTTATTCTTTGTTTAAATTTATTATAAATAATAATACAATTACATTGAAAAAACTGAAAGCTTTCTCTTAGTAACCTTTATATGGATCACTCATTACTTTCAAGTTATTATCAGTTTGTAGAGACCAGCAAAAATTGAATTAAGGCAGCAATCCTATACATGGCTTTATTCTGGCTATATGTTTGTATTGTGGTCTTATATTGTAGTTTTAAGTTTTTATATTTTATGATGTACTTATGGTTTTGATTTTTTGTGAACTGCCCAGATTGCTTCAGCTGTTGGGTGGTGTAGAAATGAAATAACTAAATAGATAGTAAGACAAAAAAGTCCTACAACTCATAGTTTTCCTCAGCCAGCTATGTTAGTATAGCTAGAATGACCAGATACAAAAGAAGGCAGGGCTCTTGCAGCTTTAGCTGTCATGATGAAGAGGGCATTTCACCAGGTGCTGCATGCATAGAAATGACACCTGCTGAAATTCCTTTTTCAATACAACTGTTAAAGATGCAGGAGCCCTGTCCTCCTTTCCATATGGCCACCCTATGCAACACCTATATTTGTGCAATGTATGTTTGATTTAAAAACGTCTTTCTTCTGCCTTTTATCCTAAATGAACAATATTCATATACGTGTACAAAAAGTGCAAGTCTCAAAGGTGCTTTTACTGTCGTGCTGAAAAGTATGGCATTCGTAGGATTGAGTTCTCACCCTTACCAAATTCTTTCAGCACAGCACGCCATGCTACTTGCACCGCGCACAGGAGATCATAGTAATTACTCTGGAAGAACCAACCTCTCTCTGGTTCTCTTATTCTGTGATTAGTCACCAATTCTTTCTTCTATGTAAGTGAGGGGGGGGGGAGAAGGGAACAATTGCAAATAAGTTTTTAGAAATGGGTCCAGTGCTACATAGAGGGAGAAAAGAAGTGATTCCTCAAATAGGTGACGAACCAAAGACCATGGATAGAATGCTCTCTGAAAATGCTGGTCTCTATTTTAGCTATAGAATGAGTTTGGGAATGGCTAGAAAAACCGTACAAGAGACACACTTGTTTACAGGCTATATTTCCTCCCAGTCACCTTAGAGAGATCACAAGTGGTTGGCAGCAATATCAAAGGATAGGAATTTGGCAATGAAATGTTCAGTACAGGACGTTCTTTAGCTGCCTTTTAACAAAAATTACTAGACTCTTTCAGGAGAGTTTAACTATGGAGTGTTACCTTAAAGTAGGTCTTATTTACCTAATTCAACATTTACTCATGTACACGGTTAACAAGTAAACATACCAGCTGTTGTTCAATATGAACCTACAATTACAGATTTTAAAAGCACCCATTAATTACTCAGGAGATGTATATATATATTTTCCTTTCCATTGATTTATCACTTCAAGATGTTTCCTGCTTTCTATTGTACAGCTTAGATAGGGTTCACCAGATTAAAATGGAATTTATATGAGAAACATAAGAATGGTCATATTGGATCAGTTGGAAATTTTATCTAGCGTCAGGCCATGTATGTGATCACTTTGGGATTACTTGAGACTCCTGTTGTGCTCATAGGAAGGTAGTTTTGTATGCACCAGTACCTCCAGATGGTACTATATTTGTTCTAGGCACAAAGGCTGTGCAGGGAACCCCGATCTGCTTTGGATCCTGATCCGGACCTTCCGGATTGGGTCTGAACTGATCTGGATTGATCCGGACCTCTTCCGAACCGATCCGGATCCAAATCTGGAGTGAGATTCGGAGGTCCAGATTTCCCCCCATAGACTTACATTGGAAAAGAAAAATGCCTATAACTTTTTATTTTTCAAGATACACACATGTATCTTTAAAAATTCCCTAAAAATCAGGGGATGACCTAAATTGCTTCAAAGTTGGCACAACTAAGGATCTATTTAGAAGCTATCATGGTGCCTAGTTACATGTGTGTATCTTGAAAAATGACGGAGATAAAGGCAGTTTTGTAAATGGGGGTGGAAGCTTTAAAAATTCCCTAAAAATCGGGATGATTTGATTTGCTTCAAAACTGGCATGAATAAGGGTCTATTTAGAACCTATCATGGTGCCCAGTTAGATGTGTGTATCTTGAAAAATAAAAAAGTTATAGGCATTTTTCTTTTCCAATGCTAAGCAATGGAAATAAACCACGGTTTGACCCAAAATGGCATCCAAAGCTCCAGATTGATCTGAACCTCCCCCAATCCGATACAGATCTGAATTTACGGTGTCTGGATCAGCCTGATACGCTCTGGATCCAGGGATCCGGAATGGAGCGGAGCACAGCACTACTAGGCACTACTATCATGAAAATCAAGGCAAATGAAAATTACCTACACCACGGGAGCAGTTAATAAAAACAGTGCCTCCATGCAACCCTGTCCTTGCTTCTAGAAGTAATATGGGAGGACTGCCACATTCCAACTGCCTGGGGACACTCACAAATAGAAGATGGTAGATGTAGCCATCTGAAGAAGCGATTTTTGGCCTTTGGTTGGGATTATGTCAATTTCGAACAATGATAAAGCACACTAGGGCTTTCAAGATGTCAGCTTGATGGAATAATTAAATAATTTTTCCAAAGACTAGTAACGGAGCTTGCAAAATGTGTGACTAGAGGTATTGCAAGTAGACAGCTATGGGACAACACATTGTTTCCTTCAGCCTTCTGCCTCTTGGTGCTTGCCTAAACGTATTGCTTTGACACCATTTTAAATGTTGACTTGATGAGATTGTGATTTACCTTCACCTGAAATATGAAACAGCAGGGATGGGGGCAGGGAATGTAAACTTCTGGCTTGTAAATGTGCTGTTTGTGTTCATTATTATGAGAAACGGCAGCTAAAGCATAGTTTTGGGAAAAGCTAGTATGAATAATGAGAACTAATCCAGCTGAATTGTTTAAAATTAGACCCATTTTCTCTAATGTTATTCCAGACTTCATACATTTATTTTAAGCTAAATGGCAGTGAAATGACAATGTTTCAAGGTCTCTAATGTAAATTAGAAAGTAGAATAGACTGTCGTTAGTCCTTAAATCTTTCAGATTACCATACATGTACAAATATTCCCGTGGACCTGGATCAAACATCTTGCTTGAATTTTGTAGAACGATCGTAGTGGATGAAAAACTGCAAACAGATTTAAGATCCCCCCCCCTTCACAATCAGATTTACAAAAGGGATATAAACAGACGATAAATATTAGAGCAGGATTAGAAACATGCTTATGCATTTTAAGAAAATAACAGGATATTACTGCACATATACTTGATACAATTTTTGTGGTAATCTTATCTGATAACAATACTAGATACAAAATACGCTGGAAGATTTTGAGAGTGTGCATATAATTGCAGCCTTCTTCTTGTAAAGCAGGAGTGCACAACCTGATCTCCCCACCCCCACAGGCCGAAACTGCAGTCCCCCGGAGGGGGGTCCCATCTCTTATATTCCTGTAGTCATGGTGGCTGTCATTGTTGCCACCATTGATTGCTAGCCTTTCCCACCCTCCCCCAGCAATCCTGACACAGGCCTCATCTACACCAAGCAGGATATTGCACTATGAAAGCAGTATATAAAAGGCAGGAGCCCTACCAAACAGGACACAGTGGTATGAAAGCAGTATATGGTATGTGTCAATGGGCCCCAACAGTTGTCAGTGCACTTCAATACCGCTATTAAGCAGTAGTGTGGCTCCTGCCTTTTATATACCACTTTCATACTGCAATATCCTGCTTGGTGTAGATGTGGCCACAGACTGCTCTTTCTGTACTGGTAGCAGCAATGAAAAAGCAATCTGCATTAGAATCGCTGGATTGTGTGCATACATGCACATGTGGGTATCTATGTGTGTGTTTGTGCGGCCCCCAATCCTTGAGCCGGTGTCACATGTAGCCCCCAAGATCAAAATGCTGTGCACCGCTGTTGTAAATGTAATATTAGGTTTAATAATGCTAACAGTACACTCCTGTATATGCCTACTTAGAAGTAGGTCAACACATGTATTGTGAAAGTATAAGGGACTGTGATCTTTGAGCCTGAATTTGTGCAACAAAAGCAATTTAAATATCAGCACTAGAGCATATACTTTCCAAATCACAACACCCACACACTTCCTTAGCTGAGCAAAAGATTTTCTTCTAGATTGGCATGTCTAAAATTAATCTGAAGGTCGGTTCTGAGTGGAAATACCCTTGCCACATTAATGCTAGAAATGTTTGGTGCACTGGGCTCATTCGGTTTTCGTTTGTTTTTGCACCAGCACAACATAGATTTACTAAGAACAATGGTTGCTCTCAAAATTAACACAACATCTAGGAAACCCCCCCCCCCAAAAAAAACTAACAGCTCTCTTTCAGTACACGGTTCTATATATAGATCAGACTTCCCTAACCTGATGCTCCCAAGATGCTTTGGATCCAAATGCTTTGGATCAGAACCCCTATCAATCAGCATAGCTAACAGCTAGGGATTATGGGGACTGTATTCTAAAACATCTGGAGAGCTCCAGGTTGGGGAAGGCTTATGTAGGCAAATCTAAATGCACAAACAATGCAATCCAACCCTTCAACATGAAGGGTAATGTATATAGCTGCTACAGTGGGTGAGAAGTGTTAGCCTGCCATCATCAATTAGTTCCAATCCCGGTGTCATCCTGTAACTTACCAGAAGAGTTACATGGTGACACTGAAAAGGTTGAGGAGGGCTCATCTCCAGTCTCCAGCAATGCCCAGAGCCTATTTGGTTGATAACCATCTCCTGTAAATGTCAAAGATCTCCCCATTCTCCAACTAACAATGAAGTCCTTCCAGTTACTATGCAATATTGACCATAATTGGGCTGTGGCCATCTTGAGACATTGCACTCACTGCACATGTAGCTTGTGTGATGCAGTGGCATGGCAGTGAAGACCTCCACATATGCTCTGCACCTAAAGATGGATTGAACCAACTGTGCATAGTTTCTGCTACTTGGTTTTTAGTGAGTTGAGTGTACATGGAGCTGTACACCATGTCCTATTCATGCATGGACAATAATTTAACAGAAATCAAGACGGCTGTGGAGTCGGAAGCAATTCTTGGGTTACTGGAGTCGGAGTCGGTAAAAATGTACTGACTCCGACTCCTAATAAATTTAAATTGTATATAGAGTTGTGATATGTATATTCAATTGAATTTTATATTCAAATGATACTTTAATCTCGAAAAAGGTTTGTTACTTATGTACCTGAGTTAATTTATTTTAAAATGGTCATTTGATAAGTTTTTAGGTGTTCATTTGTTTTTTACTTTTTTGTAGTTTTGACTTTGATATCAAAGTATATAGTTTAGATTTTTGAACTAGTAGAGAAAGTTGTTCCTGATTTTCTTTTATAGTTTCATATCCTATTACTTTATACTCTATAGACTTTTGATAAACCGCCCAGAGAACTTCGGCTATGGGGCGATATAAATGCAATTAAATAAATAAATAAATAAAAATATAACCTCGCTGTTTTCATTTTTGGGCTTCTTTAATAAATAAAATAAAAACCCCAGAATGTCTTAGCTATAGCCTTTAGACCCGGGCTTTAACAGGTTAGGGTTCTAAAAAGTTGTGTGCTTGCAGTCGATGTAGGAAATACATAGGAAATTTATTTCCTATATCGATATATAATTAAAGGAGTCGGAGTCGCCATGAATAAAGGAGTCAGAGTTGGAGGTTTTATGTGCCGACTCCACAGACCTGCATCAAGATCATGTCTGCACTGTACTTTGTAGCCTGCACTGTAGGCTGCTGGCATGGAATTGGTTTCTATTGATTATAGATTGCTATCTTTCTGGTTCCTTGTGCTCTGGTGTTAGACGTGCATCCAGTGTCCACAGAAGTGCTGAGTTATCCTGAGCTGTTTTAGCAGACGCCTGGATGTCTCCCATTTCATCACTCTCCAAGAGTCTCCCCTGTTGTATATTTGTGATCCATCCTTTTATATAAACTTATTTGGGCTTGTTCTGCTAGTGCTTTACATGGCATTACTTAACTTACCAGCAAAAGTTGTTGTGTCTATATGAATCATTGGACTCCCATCCTCACAAACATTTTTGCAGTAGGTTATGTTGAAGCAGAGTAATGTGCATGCCTTTAATCCCACAGAATTTTAAGCATGGTAACACGGTATGTTCATGGGGTCACAAGGATTACTACATGACAGGGATTGGCAGAAGGTAGCTCGGATCAACTGTTAGATCTCTAGGACAATTTGCAGTAGATCTGCAAGGTTTTCTGAGACCCAGTTTAACAATAGTAAGAGGAAAAAAGGCTTCCATACCTCCTCTAAATTAGGCACCTTAAATGAAAAACATTTGAAAAACTATGAGTCGATTTTTATCTGAAAGAACTATGAGCATAGTTCTACTACTGAAAACAAATTCTTGGTCTGACCTGTGTACTCAGAGGCAGCACTGTTCTTTGATTCTAGGAGTATGTCTCTGCCCCCACTATTTTGTACCTGGCTCCAGTTGGAAGTCATTGAGGTTCTAGTAAATAAAAGTAGATGGACCCCTGGAAGGACCCCTGGAAGCCTGAATTCTACCCATTCCAGCCATATGATTTCATTGCCAAGGATGTAGGTCAAATATACATTACATATGCCACACATCAGCACTGAGACATGGCAAAACAGTTCAGACACTACTAAAGAGATACATTTTAGAAGAACATTGCATTATATATATATAACAGCCACTTGTAAAGTGACACAACAAAATAACACAAAAAGCACTTTTCTCATATGCACTGATGTGAACACATTAATACGGTATCAGAAGTAAATGGTAAAAGCCAGGGGTTCCAATGCAGCACTGCTGCACCCACAATGCCAGTTTGAGACACCCGCCAAGCTATTTCCCTCTCTGTAAGTGAATGGAGTGATTCCTCTATTCTCTTGCAGTCCTTTCTTGCCAGAAAATGGCTGGAGATTCCCCCACCAAGAACCCTTGAGAAGCCAGAGTGAGTAGCGCGCAACCACGCACGCATGCACACACACAAAGGCAGATAAGGGGGGTGCTCCCAATATTTTTGTGATTCCCCCCTCCCCGCCCAAAAAAGCTAATTTGTGATGGGGGCCAGGGCAGTTTTTCGAAAAGCCAAATGTGCCCATGGGCTCAAAAAGTTGGAGACCCCTGGTATAATTCAGATATTGCTATCCACAAAAAATGATTAATTCCTTTCTCTCCCACCCAAGGTAAGCAACCATATGAATTATGCCTAGAGAGTGTAAGTGGCATGTACTATATGGCAGAGTTCTTCCATGTTAAGAAACATAGACCTGGTATAACAATGTGGCAAATTTCTCACAACATAAGTCCAGATTCGGAGTTGTTTGCAAGTGCTAATCAAGCAGATGCAACCCCAGATAAAACCAGGGAGTATATCAAGAATGTCTGCCCTTTATATTGTTATTTGAACGCTGGAATTTTAACTTATAAGCTGGGTCTTGCAGAGTAGTGGAGACATCTAGGATATTAAATCCTGCCAATGTTATCTTGGAGACGTGGCTGGGGGGTGATTAGGAGCTCTAACAAAAGACATAAAAATACCATTTTCTATTGGGATTAATCTACAAATGGCACATTGGAACCATCTGTCAGAAAAATGAGCATTTCAGAACCACACACGGTGGTAGATACTTTAGTTATATACAGGTTTAGAAACATGTAGTGCTGACCTGGGTCTAACTCCACCAGGAGTAAAAGCACTGCCTTACAAGAAGTGCATGTTATCAGCCACAGTGTTTTTATTGAGTGCTTTAATAATACAAGTGTACATCAACTGATCCACAGTCAAAAGTGGCAGGTCCCTAAGAAATTTACAAGCACTTTTCTTTTAAGTAAATCAAAATACATATCATCTGGTTCAACCCAGTAGCCTTGCGTTTGGGAGACAGAAGGCTAGTGTTAAAACACAGTCTCAGTAATGCACAGTGATTCTTGATTTTATGCTTTTTATACAAAACTTGTTCCCAGCAACATGCACCCACCATTAGAGACTTCCGTACAAAAAAATAACCCTAAACACTACATTTAAGTAGAAACAAGATATAGTTCTGAGTTTGTTTGCTTGTTCTTCCCAAAGACACACAAAAGAAAAAAAATACATTAATACAAAGCTTTGTGATAAAGCTCTATACTATTACAGATCCAACATTCCTTGCACTGTAACCCAAAATCCCCAATCCATATTTTAAAGATACAATTTTCAAGTTGAACAGAAAAATAAAATAAAAGAATAAAAATAAAGGGGGGGGGAGAAAGGGAGTCAACGTTGTCACAAAATGCTTCGAAACGTAATAAAAATAAGAAGGGGGAGGGGTATTGATGCACTTAGTGAATGTGCTTGCACAGGTCCAGCATGTTCTGCAGCAGTTTCCTATGTAGCATATCTCTTGGTCCACTGTCTGGCCATTCTGTCATGCTCTGCTCTGTTAGTCATGTACTGAGTAGCAATACTTCCAACCAGCGGGTCAGCTGCAAAGAAAGCAAAAATAGTCAACCACTTCTCAAGCTCTAAATGAGTTGCTCACTCTGACCATAACACAAAAGCAATATCCTTTTGCTCAGATGATGTCAAATTAAATGTTAGAATTAAGGTAGAACAGAGATTAGTATCCGGATTTAAACTTGGGTACTTGGATTTGTTGCATTGTGGCTTTAAAATCGACCCATCACAGCTATAATATGAGCTGGTCACTGAAACACCAAGGCCCTTTCTACACCTAAGGATTATCCCAGGCAAATGGAGGGACCGTCCTTGCCTGCTCCTGGGATCCCCTGTGTGTCATTGGGATGCACAGGGATAATTCCGGGGAAAAAGGCAGGTGTGGAAATGGCCCAAAAACCAAAGGAGGAAGCATCCAAGTCTGGTGAAAAGAAGGGAGAAACAGGTTCTCAGGATGCAAAGGATTTATTGTTACAAAGCCCAGCGCATTTCAGCCTGTGTCTTTTCAAAGGCCTTTTTCAGGAGGTTGTCAGAAGAAGTCTGCAGATTTTCCTCTAACACTAGGCTGCGTCATCTGATATTTGTTGGTGACACTGAAACACCACCCCCATTCAGCAGTATGTGAAACAAGGAAAGCTAGCAGTATTATACAAGTGGATCCCTGCAGGGTTCCATTCCATTATCCCCGGTTTCCTTCAATGTTCCATTTGTGTTGAGCTTATAAGGCTCAGGCCTCGTGGGGCTGTTTTAGGATCCCTCACTCCGTTTTTATTTTTGGAGTGGGTCTGGAAGACAAATTTGTGCTCAATTCCAGCTACATGAAAAGTGTGGATTCCTTCTTTTATGTCTATGGGCAGCTCTTTCTTCCTTCCCTGGGGACATTTTAAAATAGTTTCTTAATGTGAACCAGGAAATGACGTATCCAATGAAGTGGTTCTTTCTATACTTTTAAGACTTATATGTCTCTTTCTCTCTCCTCCCTTTTCAGCCTCTTCATTCAATTTCTGCTCCCATCTGAATATCATTTCATTTATTAAATTTCGATAACCGAAGCTCTCTTAGTGATTCACAAACCCCCCCCCATCAAAATACATTATATAAAGTATAAAACCATTTACATAAGGAAAACAGTTAGCACAAACAGCAACATATATCTAAAACAATTTAAAACCATCAGCCGGAGACAATCCAGGACTTGATCAATAGACTCGTGATATGCTGCCAAATGTCTGAGAGAAGAGGGGAGTTTTAACCTGGAACAGTTTGTTCCTCTTTGTCAATCGACATTCGACATTCCATGCCACTGAGTCATCATGGTCTTTTTTGGGGGTTCCTTCCCTGGCAGGGTTTTTTCCTTCAATATTTTGTGTGTACCTGCAAACCTCAGGGTTACACCAAGTCAGCTGATACCTCCCCCTCTTGTGCATGCGTGGTGCCATTGTGGCTACAGCGCCACAGCATGGGAAGACTTGAATCAGAAATAGAGAGAATAATGATACACCCAAAAATATATCACTAGTATCCTTAAAATAAATAAATGAATGAATGGTGTGTGAGAGAATTTAACACACACTTCAATTCACAAACTTTTGGTACTTCTTGGGGCTTGTTTTCCTCTACTATTTTTAAAGACAAGTGTAAAGGCAAGCCCATCTTCAAACATTGCATTCTCATGTGGAAGGTTGCCCAACAAGGTGGCACAGAGGGGAGTTGGCATAATTGCTACAGATGAATGGAATGCTAATCAGAAATAACCACCGCACCTGGGATGGAGAGTAGACAGGTAGTGCCGGGATGGTACAGAATAGCCATTGAACTGTAAACCAACCCTCTCCTCGAAGAGGAGGATTATTATAGGCATTTAGGAATTTGCAAACACAACAGTTGGAGCTGAATACATTTTATTCTATACCAGCGATAGGCAACCTGGTGCCCTCAGATGTTTTCTACTACAACTCCCATACATCCCAGTTTGCAGGGATTATGGCAGTTGTAGTCGAAAATATCTGGAGGGCATCAGGCTGCCCACTCCTTTTCTATAACCTGTAGTGTGATGAATACATGGCCTAAAGTAGACATGGGCATTGGAGCTCCTAATGGGTTTGGGAGTAGAGCCAAATGCTCTTTCAATATAGCCATATCTGCTTTTCCTCTCTTGATTATGGAAGACAGCCTGGTGCACTATTGGTACATGTCAGAGCTGTGGATTCAGTGTACTGCATCCAAAGCTGTTTTAATCTGGCCACTGATTCACTTAGTGCTGAAAAAGGGCCTAGTGGTAGCTTAGCATTTAGGATCCATTTTTTCTTTCTTTCCTGGGGCAGGTGGCTTAGAAATAAACCAGGATTTTCAGAGCAATGCTGGAATATCAAGTCCTGTGTAAGATATCAATCTCCACTCAGAGCATTATGAATCTGCTTCTATCCAGAGGCATAGGATAAAGAAAGATGGCCTCAAGCTACTCAACAGTGGACAACTGGCCAGAAAAAAATGAATTTGCATAGTGATGTGAGGGAGAAGGTAGCATAATGGAACATATTTCCTAGGTGGAATTGTTATCATTTATTATGCAATTTATTTCTACTCTGCACAGTCTCTTAATAACACTTGCTCATTATTTGGTATAAACTTCCTTTTTTATCTCTGTAAAAGTAATTGTAAAGGTTTTTAGAGACTTTTCTTTCTCACAGTAAAATGAAGTCAAAGAGCTGGTGGGGCAGTTTGGGAGGGTCCCTTGGGGGAGTCAATCTGAATTCTCATACTGGGGTAGCTGGGTGGGTGGACTTTCTAGGATATTTTGGAATTGATGGGTAACTTTTGCCTATGAAGTTATGTTGTTTACATGGACTCAAACTGTGTATGTCTGAAAATGGACGGGAAACATGGCTGGGGACATATGTGTGTGAGCGCATACTTGCATGTCTATGAGTGGTGATCCAGGATGAGAGAAAGAGTGCAAGGGGATGATCCAATGTGAGAGAAATGTAACATGTAGTTTGGCACTTATGCTGCTTGCATATTTATCTCTTCCGCTGCTTTAAAAATGTTTTAAAATTATTTTAAGGTGTTTTATCATTGTATTTGTTTTTATTACATATGTCACCCTAAGACCCTTTGGCTAGATAACGACGCATAAATTGAATGAATAAATAAATAAATATAATAAAAATACTTCAGTAATGCTATCATCTTATTATTTCTTTTTCTCTATTTCTATTTAAACTCTTTCGTTTATTTCTTCCCTCGAAGTATCATAATTCATGAGTACATTTCCCTCCTTCCCTGTCATAGCAATAGATTCATCCAGATGTTAACAAAAACCAGATACCTTTTAACCCAATTTGCTGCCTCATGATGCCAAAAGAATGCACAAGTAACAGACAGGAAGAGCTTAGGCGAGTTTACAAGCCAATATTCACACCAGTTGTTTAAAAGGGACAACCAAGTGCACGCCTTGGTTGAACAGAAACAAAAGGGCTGTGAGGTAAAAACAGAGAGAAGAGCTTCCTCTCAACATCTTTTGTATATTACTGTGTGACTGTCAGAAGCTTCAGGGGCAAATTCCTCTTTTCATTTCCTTGGCTTGCTTGAAAAGAATAGCAGTGCTTGCCAATGAAGCTGCAGCTGTGCATCAAACTCAGTTTAATCACTGTGTATGGCTGGGGGTTAATTAGCTGCCATTCTTATTACTATTTGTTGTTCTAATGAAGATTTGCATAAATCTAAGCCTACCGGGTAACTGATACTTAATTTTTCTCTTCACAGGGGAAAATCTGCACATTTTGCATTTGTATTTTTGTGGAGCAACTCACTGTTGCCTTTCCATTTGACCTGATCTGCTTCTGCCCATTAGATGAGTGGTGAATGACGAGTACAAGGCTGCTTATCAACATAGGGCCCCTGCCAGGTTTCTGTCTTTAAAGTGGTCTGAGGTAGCCTAAGATGAAGAAAAGATGGAGTGCATTGAAAATTGCTTCCAGCTGACAGAGAACAGAAGTGTGTGTGTGTGTGTGTGTATGCATTTCTCTGAGATGTGTAGTGGCACATCTTAAAAGCAATTCCCTCACTGAAAGAAAAGTAGTCAATTTGCTTCACCATATCTAAAATCAGATTACAAAGCACGACTATCTGACAATTTGTTAAAATTGTGCCATTACTGTACTGGGTCTAAAAGAAATGGGATGAAATCCAGGAGATAACAGTGTCAGAAAAAGAAATACAAAATCTCCATCATGGCAACCTGCATAAATGCGCCTATATGAATCTGTTTTGCTTTTTTTGAAAGAAAAGTTCACACACCTCCCTTCCTTGCACATTCCAGTAATTAGTTAATTCTTGAATTGCAGCAAACCATAGATTGATATTTTATTTGAACTGGCAAACTGTGGTTAGCATTTGCTCTGCAAACCAGGATCAATCTTGGTTTGCAGGGCAAGCACAAACCACAGTTTGATCAATGGGATGCATTGAGAAATTATGGCTTGCCACAAACTAGGAAATAACTTATGAAGAAGTGCTCATGCAAGGAGGATGCAATGTCTGTATTTTCCCTATTTCATTGCCTCCTGACTTCACTGTTTATCCATTCCCCCTATGTGTAATGTAGTATAACATTAATACATCTGGTGAACTAGGCTCTAGTCCACAAATGCTTATGCCATAATAAATTTGCTAGTCTTTAAGGTACCACACTTTTTTGGGTGTGTGTGTGTGTGTGTGTGTGTGTGTGTGTTACTTCAACAGACTAACAGAGCTACCTTCGGGAGAGGAGACCTACACTTGCTTAATTTCTGCATGCCAGACAACCCTATCAATCTACTTATCTTAAATTTCATCCATTACCTGTAATAAAAGTACTTTTGGTGTACCATATGCTAATCTCAGTTAATATATATAGCTTTTCAAAGGTAACGGGCAATTTAAGTCTATTTTATCATCATCCAGCCATACCACCAGCAGTTTATGAAGGATTTATTAAACTCTTTGATGTTAACTACAGTTAAAATGCAAAGACTTGTAATCCCACAGAGGTTAACATACCATAAAGAGTTATCCTGAAATGGTATTTCTTGTAGTAAGCTAGGGTGAGCAGAGGTTTATTTGTTACTGCTTTAAAAAATCTTTAGAAACAAAGAAGACCCTGACAGCTAAGTTAAATCTATATACCAATAAATACCAATATGCAATAAATCCTATTTGTCTTACCAGGGTTGCAGTCTGTAAGAAGTGAACAGATGGAAAGTAGAACTTTAGATATGGTTAATGCTGGACTCCAGTTGTCTTTTAAAATATCCAAGCAAATCACTCCTTGGCTGTTAATATTACAGTGATAAATTCTTGTCCGAAATGTAACCTGCAAACAAATAAGTGACTTAGTACAAGCTATGCATGTTCTTAATTATAATCCATGTGCATAATCATCTCTCCCTCCATTTCTGATGTTTAGGTTGTGAGTACTGTTGCTTATGTAGCCAAAAGGGCACCACCCACCCACATCAGGCTATTGGGCAGTATAAAAACGTAATAAATAAAATAAAAAAATTAAAATAAAATCAGAGAGATATCAGCAGGCTTGGGGAACCTCCAAGGCTTGCAGAAGTAAAAACAAAACAAACAAAAGCAAACCTCAGGGACCTCCGACGGAGGGGAAACCCAAAGCAGCCCAATCAGGACAGAGCATGCTGATTGGGCACAGAATGTTGGCTGGTTGTTTACGGGAGAAGAGAGGAACATGAAAAACCAGGGGGAGGGGGAATGAAATAAACTACATATTCCAGACACCAAGTGACCTTTATGATCTTACATGACATGTTGTATAGTACAGGCCAGTACCTCCTGACTGATCCTCAGACCTAGACATTCTCTATAAAGAATTAAGAGATATCTAATCTTAGACCTCTGTCTGCAAGAAACACAAAGGTCTTGAAATGGGATTTGACACAGTAGGTTTTTAAAAGCACAAAGTAGTAATGCTGGTATTGAGTATCCAATATGTATCGGCTCTCAAGTCTCAAGGTTTAAAAAACACGTTTTTCCTTCAATTTTGGGGAAAACCCAGATGATTTCAAAATATAAATCTTACATGTTTAAAAACAGACACAGTCTTTATATGTTTCACTCTAAATGACTCCATGTGCACATCCAAGCCTTACCTGAAGAATATTCAACTCAATTGAAAGCAGTGAGATTTACAATGACAGATTTATCTGTCATTTAATTATGAATTAGGGGTGACTTCATAGTAATATTTTTGCAGTTCTCTGGTTACTTAGAGTAACAAGAGATATATCAAGCGATTTTAATAAATAGTTTAAACTTAAATTGAAAAATAATTATCTTGATGCAGAAGCATCAAGATAATTACAGATATAACGGTCTAGTTCAGATTGTACTCTCCCCTGATCTCTCTCCTATGCTTAATGGGGGAGTGAGATTGTACTTTCTCACCCACTGAGTGAGCCTGTTCCACCTCCAAGACCACTGGATATCCACACGCGGTTGTAACATTGGAACAGGTATATGCATATGGCAAATGGCTGAAATATGAGATAAGTATACTTGCCTGTCCCAAGTAGGAGTCCAGATGACTGCATTGTAACTATTTTTTTCTATTTAATAAATTGTGCAATGTTTCTATTTTGTAGTGCAAGCTCTTGTCACTATGGCACTGATGCATAAAAACCCAAACAGTTGCACACATGGAAGGGTATTTTTGGCTTGTGATTTTTGAACTGTAGCTTCCTCCCCTATATTGAAGGGTTGCCAGATCCAAACTGGATTTTATTAAGAGTTCTTATACAAAGAAATGCATTGGGGGAGGGGAGGAAAACTCCAACCTCTTGTATCTCTTCCTCACAAAAGCACCATAAACCGCTTCACCTCAAGAAAGTGACTTTTGAGAGCATAGCTGACATATTCTTTAGTAATTTCCCTTCCTCGCATCAAGCAGCAGAGGTCTTTACCCACCATATTGTTCTTAAAAGTGATTGTCCTTGTCCTTGCATAATCCTCCAGCTTTTTGATTCTGTTTCTTGGAGAACACTCTCAAGAATATCTACATACTACTTTAGATTTTTTTTTTAAAAAAGTTAAACTGAAGGAGAGGGACTAAAATTCCTCTGTTTTACTGCCCATCAATTTCCTTTTATCTGGCTGATCAGGATGTTGAGAGAGCAACTAACCACTCTGCGCACCCAAGCACTGTCTCAGCACTACTGCTGCAATCAAATTCATGACGTTCCTCCCAAAAACAAATTCCAGAAGACTGGAGAACTACACTGCATTGCACTGTGAAGTTCCTGAGCTTCAATGTGTAATGTGGAGATAATAGCAATGGACTTTATTTATATTTTCATTGGCAGAGTAAATTTTTATAATGTTTGCAACTTATCCCCTCTCCACATTTCCCTTTTATAAAATAAGATCTGAGTTATAAAGAACATGAAAAGTCTTTGCTTGTACCTTTATTTTCAGGGTCAACACCCTACTGCTCAATCACAGGTATGCTAAAATATTGGATTTCTCCATTGTTTTCTATAAGCTATCACTTCTGTCTCCCTCCCCCAAACTTTCAAAATGGACTAGAAAGACCTTTTTTCCTAGACAATAGGTATGCTGCTCTATTTTTGTCTCTATGGATCATAGCTGCATAAAAAATAGAAACTTAGAAAAATAGAAGGCAGGGTATTAACTTGCAGTAACACAGGATAAAAAGCAGCTATGTTCCCCATGCTCAGGGCAAATGCCTAAACTGAACAATAGTTATCAATCAAAAAAGGTCTCCTGCTAATTTAATAAAGCACAAGAATGCAGTTTAGCTTTTCAGGGTGCAATCCAACGCATCCTTAGAAAGAAGGAAGTCTTACAACTTCCCCATGCTGGCTGGGGAATGCTGGGAGTTGTAAGACTTTTTTTCTGTCTAAATATGCATAGGATTGCACTCTTAATTACATAGCTCTACTTCATAGGTTTTCCATGGCCAGTGGCAGTTTTTAAAACACAGGAAAGAGGTTTAAAGTGGAACAATTAAACGTTCCTCAATGAGGATTTTATTGTGTGTCTGGAGGTACAGGGAACACGCAATACTGAAAATATTCTTTATGCATGAATTTATGATTCAGGATGTTTATGTACATGTTTAGTGAAGACAACTGGCATGAAATATGCACATTATGAGAAAGATGGCAACCTACAAAAGAAGCAAATGTCAGCAAATTCTGCTATCAGCTCCCCAATGTAGCTCTTCCTCATTAATTCTCTATACATAATGATGTCTCTTGTCAAGTTTTCTAGCCTTTTAATAATATATCAAGTATGACCACCTGACATCCTAGAGCATCTTACACATACAAATATTTTACAATGATTTCTGGTATCATAACAAAGCAGTCACAACAAACTATTGTCTTGCATTTCTCTTGAAAACTGCAATACTTCTTTCACAAAACAGGAATGACTGATTGAAGAAAATATTATTTTCTTAATAAAAATAATAACAACAACAACAACACAAATATACATCTTTCATAGCTATTTTATATTTGTTATAGAATAATGATCATGAGCAGGGGTTGGACTCGATGGCTTTTAGGCCCCTTCCAACTCTACTATTCTATGATCCATGGATCTGAATTCAGAGATAACCATTTCCCCCACAAATAAGAGATATATTCAATATCTGCCTATCCTTCCTCTCAAACACTTTGAGATAGCTTACAACAAATAAAATAACAATTAAATTACACAAAACAAGCAGAATAAAAGATTAGGCAGCGATCCTCAGCTTGATTTTTGTAGACTTGAGGAATTTGAAATACTTTCAAAGAAGGTGCCTAATTAGGATATCACAAAAATGTATTCCAGTGGGTGATGTTGTATGTTGTAGTTTTCATGATTAATGTAAATGTTTAGTTGGCTGAATTCAGCAAAGACTATGGCCTGGGTCAGATATATTAGCAAATCCTTGGTTTGGTCATCATAAATGGGCTTCATGATCATATGTTCCCTCCCCCAACTCTCCTCATGCATTTAAATTCCCTCCCCGCTTCATGGTTTGAATGATGTTTGAAATAGGCACACATGACATTTATAGCTGATGACTCAAGGGTTATATCTATTTTGGAGTACTACATATTGTGTAATACACACAAGTGCACCACACCAGAAAGAGGTCTTATTCCGGATACACATTCCAACTAATATAACTGGACTTTTGGTTCCTTCAGATGTGAAAGGTATAGCAGCTCCTCACAAAGTATAAATCTTCATTCCTCAATATCCCACTAAAACTATAATTTGTTAATTCTGATTGATAAGATTACCCTCTGGGTCCTTGACATCAACTATTAAACATCAGATCAAAATGCTCATATTTAATATTATTTCTTGGTAATCTTAGAAGCAGCCACACAGCTTCCTATGTATTTTGCACATTTGGTTTTCTATATAATAAAATACCAGTGTGTGTCAATAGCACTAAAACTACTAAGGAGATTATTCGGTACAACTTTGTGTGTGTGTAATCCAGACTAAGCTAGTCACGCTTTATAAAGTCCAAACAAATATATTATTCATTTTACTTTCCCCCTTACCTTAGGTGGTTTAAAGGGATAGTCTGGCGAGAAGGTAATATCAAGGAAAAAAACTCCTCCCTCATACACAGAACCTGGAGGCCCAAGTATAGTTGATCTCCATTCATAAATGTTGTCTCCCTTGGGTCCTGCACTGTAATATAAAGTACAACATATTTAGTAACAGCAAAAAGCAACTGTAGTTACATTTCTGATAATTATGGTTTTCAAAATATATTAGAAGAGAAAATAAATCACATTCTTGAACCCATTTCCAGTTTACCATGTATCTGAGGTAATTTACTGTTTCTTAACTCAAAACTAGTTTTTGAAGATACTGTTGTTAAGACGCTTTGTATTAATTTACCTTGACATTCACGTTATCAATAGATGGCATTGTAACAACATTATTTTGTAGGCTAAACCACCGTTTTCATGCACCATGACAAATAACATTATTTCTAGACATCAAAGTTATTCCAAGAACAGAAGGCTGCTTTATTCCACAATTATTACAACAAGATATTGAAAAGCAAGGCCTAACACAAGGTGTTAAAAATGATCTCTCTCTCTCTCATACACACTGTACCAGTTAAATTATGAAATATGTTTGTAATGTACACAGCATATAAGCACAGGTGGATAATCCAAACTTGTGGGCCACACACAACTTGTCATGTGACGTCTTGTAAGAATCCTAATTATCTTGACTTTTATCTATCATTCATGCTTAACAAGACCGATGTGGATGGGTTGAAAGTTAAAACAAGTAAAAGAAGAAAACAAGGAAGTTTAGAAAAGAACCAATTATTTTTCTCCTTGTCATGTGATAATTTCAATGTCCAAATACTCCCCCCACCCCATTTTTATATTTGAGGACAATAATTTAAGAAAGAACATAATTTGCTAATAAGCTAAAATATGAAAACCATAGCCCTATGAATCAAAATATATAGCTTTAAAAACTGTTATTTGCATTTTCTACAGTAATTATGAAACTTTATTTATAATAACAATGGTATCCCCAAAAAGAAAAAAATATCAAAATATAGGTTGTATATTCCCTACAGACAAGTTACTTCATAAAATATTTCTGATGTTGCCCTCACTGCTCATAAGTGGCCAGTCATAGCTATACCTATTCTTATAAAATCCCATGTGACCTTTCTAAGGATAACTTTTTTATGCTACCCAATATTTAGATAAGGCTGTCATTCTGAAATCTATATACTTTGGGATTGTGTACATTAGCAGATTCTGTACATTAACAGAGCTAGGACCCAGCCTTACTTCCAAACGGCAACATAGGGCCCACTTCTATTCTTTTGCCATATGTGACCATTTTTGTCCTCTCCTTAGGTAGACTAGAAGCTACAGATCATATTTATATTCCACTTATATCATTAGTGGCAGGGTTTTGTTTGTTTGTTTTTTGCTACAATAAACACCATGCAAACATTTATTCTTATTTGACTCTCTGTTAATTACCTTCATTCAGAAATGATATGAATAAAATATTTATGCCTAAATTATTGTTTAACTTTGTCTCTGTATAACACAAGAAAGCTCTTCTTGCATTTGAAGGATTTACAACATGCCTCTAGGTTTGTAGTCCACCAAAATAAATTAACAATATCAGATATCTTTGTCAGTTAGACTAATGGTAGCTGTGGCTCTATGTTGTGAAGCACTGTTCACTATATTTCGGCAGAAAGAAATAATATTGGATTTGAGAAAAAAAAACAGCAATGTGACACAATACATTTTCAGGGCATTACTTATAAAACAGTCTTTCCTACAATTGCAATAAAGTACTTAAGCAGGGTGTAAAAAATAACTATATCTAGAACAGATGAAGGCTTTTGGCTATGTTCCATACCTTGTAATATACCCAAGGCATGCAATTATCACACTGCATCATGTTGTGTTCAATGCTTAACAATTCATTTTGTTCACTGAAAGTTAATAAAACCCTCTTTTACCTGTAATTCCTTAGGCGCCCTTCAATAAAATCAAAGTGTGTGTGATTCCTTGCACATAACTGAATTATGAGTACTGTTTAAAGCAGTGTATCAGTTCATTAGTCACGGTATCTACATTAATTTTCTGTAATAGTTGATAATGTTTCATAGATTTCAAACTGACATAGTTCCTTTATAAAGCAGGAAAGTGAGCCTATTACATCATAACATCCTTTAAGTGAAGATTAGAAAATAAGTTATTTATTATAAAGAAATAGCTGGTCTTTTTAGATAATTGAAGCAGCAACAGCACTGTCACTCATCTGCATCCCACAATATCTATATCAAGTCACTATCTGCAAAATGAATTTAATTTACCCAATTCACAGTTTGTATTAACCTTTGGATAATAAAGCACAGCTGAGGCTGCTGTAAGAAATAAACCACAAAATTAATAATTAAAAAACACCTCTACTGTCTATGGAAATTCCAAACTTTAGAATGTTATTGAAGAGTGGCATACAAATAAATTATTTCATGTAAATAAAATAATAAATGGAAATGTTTCATTTGTTACTGAACTAAGCAAAAAGGCTGCTAATTGTACTCTTTATTAGCCTAAAGTTTTCATTTAATTTTCAAAACATGCAGTTATTGGGAAACTACCTATTCATCTGAAAGAGAAACTCAAAATGAAGTAACAAATGTTATTATTATTATTATATTTATTTGTATCCCGCCTTTTGCCCAATACTGGGCCTCAAGGCTGCCTTACAAAGTTTAAAACATACATTGTAAAACCTAGGAAAAGAAATGTCCCAATTATTATTTTTTTAAAAAATTTATAAGCGTTTAAAATACACAAAATTATAAGTCATTAACATAGATGGAGGACCAGAGTATTCTCCAAAGGCCTGCAGTAACAAACAGGTTTTAGCCTGCTTCCGAAAACCCATCAAGGAGGGATCCAGTCTAGCTTTCCTGCGAAGAGAGTTCATAGAATCACAGAATCATAGAATAGCAGAGTTGGAAGGGGCCTACAAGGCCATCGAGTCCAACCCCCTGCGCAATGCAGGAATCCACCCTAAAGCATTCCTGACAGATGGTTGTCCAGCTGCCTCTTGAATGCCTCTAGTGTGGGAGAGGCCACAACCTCCCTAGGTAACTGATTCCAATGTCGTACTGCTATAACAGTCAGGAAGTTTTTCCTGATGTCCAGCTGGAATCTGGCTTCCTTTAACTTGAGCCCATTATTCCGTGTCCTGTACTCTGGGAGGATCGAGAAGAGATCCTGGCCCTCCTCTGTGTGACAACCTTTTAAGTATTTGAAGAGTGCTATCATGTCTCCCCTCAATCTTCTCTTCTCCAGGCTAAACATGCCCAGTTCTTTCAGTCTCTCTTCATAGGGCTTTGTTTCCAGACCCCTGACCATCCTGGTTGCCCTCCTCTGAACACGCTCCAGCTTGTCTGCGTCCTTCTTGAATTGTGGAGCCCAGTACTGGAAGTAATACTCTAGATGAGGCCTAACCAGGGCCGAATAGAAAGGAGCCAGTACCTCACGTGATTTGGAAGCTATACTTCTATTAATGCAGCCCAAAATAGCATTTGCCTTTCTTGCAGCCATATCGCACTGTTGGCTCATATTCAGCTTGCAATCTACAACAATTCCAAGATCCTTCTCATTTGTAGTATTGCTGAGCCAAGTATCCCCCATCTTGTAACTGTGCCTTTGGTTTCTATTTCCTAAATGTAGAACTTGGCATTTATCCCTATAAAATTTCATCCTGTGGTTTTCAGCCCAGCACTCCAGCCTATCAAGATCACTTTGAAGTTTGTTTCTGTCTTCCAGGGTATTAGCTATCCCACCCAATTTTGTGTCATCTGCAAATTTGATCAGCGTTCCCTGCACCTCCTCGTCCAAATCATTAATAAAAATGTTGAAGAGCTCTGGGCCCAGGACTGAGCCCTGCGGTACCCCACTCGTTGCCTCTCCCCAGTTTGAGAAGGTTCCATTGATAAGTACTCTTTGAGTCCGATTCTGTAGCCAACTGTGAATCCACCTAATAGTTGTTCCATCTAGCCCACTTTTAGCTAGTTTGTTAATCAGAATATCATGGGGCACTTTGTCAAAAGCTTTGCTGAAGTCAAGATATATGACGTCCACAGCATTCCCATGGTCCACAAGGGAGGTTACCTTATCAAAAAATGAGATCAAATTTGTCTGACAGGACTTGTTCTTGACAAATCCATGTTGGCTTCTAGTGATCACCGCATTGATTTCAAGGTGTTTACAGATTGACTTCTTTATAATCTGCTCCAGAATTTTCCCAGGGATGGATGTCAGACTGACTGGTCTGTAGTTCCCAGGTTCCTCCTTTTTGCCCTTTTTGAAGATAGGGACAACGTTAGCCCTCCTCCAGTCATCCGGCACCTCACCCGTCTTCCATGATTTTGCAAAGATAATAGACAAAGGTTCTGAGAGTTCTTCTGCTAGCTCCTTCATTACTCTAGGATGCAGTTCATCGGGCCCTGGGGATTTGAACTCTTTCAAGGAAATTAGGTGTTCTTTGACCATTTGTTTATCAATCTCAAACTGTAATCCTGCCCCCTCAACTTCTGCTTCACTTTTTCCAGGGGGGTCATAGACCTGCTTTTGGGAGAAGACTGAGGCAAAGTAGGAATTGAGCACTTCAGCCTTTTCTTTGTCATCTGTTATCAATTTGCCATCCTCATTAAGCAGTTGAACCACCATTTCTTTCCTCTGTCTTTTACTACTCACATATCTGAAGAAAGCCTTTTTATTGCTTTTAGCATCCCTCGCTAATCTCAGCTCATTCTGAGCTTTAGCCTTCCTGACGCCATTTCAGCACTTCTGCGCCACTTGTCTGTACTCTTCTTTTGTAGCCTGGCCTTCCTTCCACTTCCTATATGTATCCCTTTTTGTTTTCAGGTCATCTCTAAGCTTTTTGTGGAGCCACATTGGTTTCCTCTGTTGTCTTCTATCTTTGCAGTTCCAAAGCACTGGAGCAGCCACCGAGAAGGCCCTCACCCATGTTCCAACCAAGCGCGCCTGTGAAGATGGTGGGATTGAAAGAAGGGTTTCTCCAGAAGATCTCAAAGCACGGGCAGACTCATAAGAGAGAATACAGTCTTTCAAATAACCTGGACCTGAGCCATATCATAACCAGCACTTTGTGCCCAGATACAGACTGGAAGCCAGTGCAGCTGTTTTAACAGGGGAGTTGTAAGCTCCCTGTAACCAGCCCCAGTCAACAATCTGGCTGCAGCTCTTTGGACCAGCTGGAGTTTCCGAACACTCTTTAAAGGCAGCCCCATGTAGACCGCGTTACAGTAATCTAATTGGGATGTAACTAAGGCATGTGTCACCGTGGCCAGGTCCGACATCTCTAGGAACGGGTGCAGCTGGCACACTAGCTTTAACTGTGCAAATGCACTCCTGGCCACCGCCGAAACCTCGGCATCCAGGCTCAGGGCTGAATCCAGAAGTACACCCAAGCTGCGGACCTGTGTCTTCAGGGGGAGTGTAACCCCATCCAGCACAAGCTGAATCCCTATTCCCTGGTATGCCTTTTTGACTGACCAGGAGCACCTCTGTCTTGTCTGGATTAAGCTTCAATTTGTTTGCCCACATCCAGTCCATTACTGCTGACAGATACTGGTTTAGCACTGAAACAGCTTCCTTGGAATTCGGTGGAAAGTAGTAGAGTTGAGTGTCATCAGCATACTGGTGGAACTGCACCCCACAACTCCGGAAAACCTCTCCCAACAGTTTCATGTATATGTTAAATAGCATGGGGGACAAAACAGAGCCCTGAGTGACTCCACGGGCCAACGGCCAAGGAGTCAAACAGGAGTCCCCCAGTACCACCTTCTGGGTCTGCCCATCCAGGAAGGAATGGAGCCACTGTAAAACAGTGCCTCCAAGTCCCATCCCAGCAAGGCGGCACAGAAGGATACCATGGTCAATGGTATTGAACGCCGCTGAGAGGTCCAGTAGAACCAGCAGGGGCACACTCCCCCTGTCCAGTTCCTGACGAAGATCATCCACCAAGGCGACCAAAGCTGTTTCTGTCCCATAACCAGACCTGAAGCCAGATTGAAATGGATCTAGATAACCTGTCTCATCCAGGAATCCCTGGAGTTGGGAGGCCACCACATGCTCCAACACCTTGCCCATTTTTAGTTGTATTAGCTATCTTGAGGGAAAGGTGGGGCAATAAATAGACATGATGATCACTGTCATTCATTATTTAATGATCTAGAATATTGGAATGCAGTCTGTGTGGGGACTGTGCATGAAGATGGTCTGGACATTGCAACTGGCACAAAATGCTATCAATAGTACAATAGGAGTGATAACACTCAACCACAAAGGTACTAAGAAAGTTTTATAGACGAATAATTCAAAAGATATCACAAATGTACAAAAGACAGGCATATAGATAACATTTACAAGATGTTCATCAAACATTCATAATGAAGCCTACAAAAAGTTGGTATAAATAAATAATAATAATAATAATAGGGGGTTGATTCTGTGTACATAGATTTGCAAAGGAACAATGGGATTGTGATCTCTGCAGACACAAATTCACAGTTTTAAGAACTGTAAAACCAAGCATCTGTGATAATATCTCCTAGATAGAAAAATTGGCCAATAATCTTACAGAAACCTCTGGAAGAGCATGACATTGTGAATGGATTAATGGAATTCATTTACCAAAAAATTTAAACATTGCATGAATATACAGCCTCATGCTACATAATTAAAAACTAATCCTTATTTCATGATGAATAACCTTTGGACTATAATGTATCTTAAATAGAAAACTATCTTCAGCTAGTTTTTTCCCTCAAAAAGCATTTTATTAAAAAATTCTGATTTAAATAAAAAAATTCCAATTTAAATTTTAAAAAAATCAGATTTTTTAATTTTTTTAAAAAACAACAACATTGATTTTTATCCACCCTGCTGTGTAGTATTACACCTGGATAGAAACAGCTACATTAATTACCAGGACGTTTCAGGGTTTAATTAAAAGTTTTAACTTTGAACTGTAAAATCCCAAATGTTGTGGGTTATGGGTATGTTAGGTTGAATACATTCTCATTTGAACATTCCCATAATTTAAGAACTGCTGAAGAGTTCCCTCATATTTCTAAAAAAAGCAGGATCTTCTTGATCCTTACTCCAGAACTACGGAATGCCTTTGGGCTGTGCGCTTAGGGTTAGTACATTCCTTCTTACATTCCATAAGCTTGTTAAAACATTCCTTTCTTCATATGCTAGTGCATATGTTTTAGCTTTGCTGCTGCTGTTTTTTTGGTATTTTGCTTTATTTTACATTATATTTTTTATGTTACTGTCAAACACTCTGAAACCACATGGTGAAAAGCAGCATTTAGTTTTATTGGTAAATAAAGTAGGCTTTCAGATTAAGATAATCTCAGTTCAGGGGCTCTGCCTGCCATTATGAATTTAAGTAAGAAGACTGAATCTGGTAGCACTGTATTGATTAATACTTTCCAAGTTTACTTTGCAATACACATAAATGTGAATTTATTTTCATACTTGAATAAATAGGCCACCATAGTTTTGAGGCATAGGACAGCCCGTAGCACAGTAGTAGAGCACATGTTTTCACTTGCAAAAGATCCCATCTTCAATCCTTCCAGGTAGGGTTGCAGAAGACTTCTTTCTAAGAACCTGAAGAGTCATTGCCTATCAACCCCAGGGGGTTGGCAATGTGATGTCCACTGGCATGTGTCAAGACCCACTGGTGGCTCACACCAAGCCCCCCCTTGCACGTTCTACTAACATCCTGCTTTTTCCTTAGGGCTTCAGCGATGTGGAGGTGAGGTACGTAGTGGGAAGAAATTATACTTAAGGGCTGGGGAAAGTACACACAGGGGAACAGAAAGATTATGGGTAAGCGAGGGGGGAAATGGACAAAATTTAGGGGAGAAGGGCAAAAAAAGAGAGAGGTTCCAGGTGGCAGAGGGATGAAAATGGAGGCGTTTCAGGCGGGGCCAGGATGAAGGTAGAGCTACCATATGGGTGGGTGGATGGGTTTGGGTGTAAAAGTGGAGAGATTCCTGGTGGTGGGAAGGGTGGCAAAATGAAGAGATTCCAGATGAGTGTGTGTGTGTGTGAAAATGAAATTCAGGGTAGGGGGCAATGAAGAGATTCTGGGCAGGGAAGGTGCAGAAATGAAGAGATTACAGATAGGGAAGGTGCAGATAGCTGAGGTGTCAGGGAAGGGGAGAGAAGCAAGCTGGGGAGGCTGGAGGATTCCTTGTAAACTGGCATGCTTCTCTCTGGGCATGTCTACACCTTAAGGGTGTAGAGGGAGGGGGGAGGATCGCTGACTTTCCTGCTTCTGCGATCTTCCCTCTGCATCTTGACGGCCGTGCAATGTCCCAAAGGAAAGAGGGACGTTGCGGCCGCTATTAAAAAAAAACAAAAAAAACGGGAGAAGTGGTGAGTTTAAAGAAGAAGACAAAACCGAACCCACTCCCCACCCCTGATGGGCACGGACTGCCTCTGCACAGCTCCATGCCCATTTTAGGAGCCCCACTACTCATGGGGAGGAAGGGACAGCCCAGGAGCAACGGCCACACAGCCCATGCTCCTCAGGATGGTCCTGGGACTGTGGAAAACTCAGGTTTTCTGTGGTCCCAAATATCCCAGGGAAAGTCCCTGCTCTTCCTGGGTTGCCCCCGGAGTCCCCTGTGCGTAAGTTGGACACACAGGGATGATCCAGGGACTACCCTGGGATACAGGGCTGGTGTAGACATGCCCTGTGTTGGCTGCCCTTTCTCTGACCTCAGATCCAGGAATTCAAACCCTTCCCAGACTCTGAGCTCCATCAGATGAGCTTTTTATTGCATGCTTGTTACTGGGCAATCACGGATTTTTGCGGGGCCCTCTCACAATGTTGTCTGCCTCCTGTGCACCTCCCGCTCCTTCTAGCCTTCTTCAGGTGACACACACACACAGTAAGTCTGACTAATTTTTTGAGGCAGAACTTGCTGCTATCTCCTGCTGTGTGCAGGAGAAGCAGCGTGATCAAAACTGCCCACTGAATAGGCCACGTGCACATTGTTCACATCTTCTTTCCTCTTCCTTGAGAATGAGGAAGTAATGAGGGACAAACACATAGGCAGAGAAGCAACGGTAAGGAAACACGATTTCCTCCCCATGTGATGATGCTTTCTGTCTAGGGGTCGTAATATTGCTCTCCTCGTCACTGATTATATTAAATGTATTTAACTAATATAGTAATATACATCAATACTAGTATATTTATGAAGAACATAACAGAACACTAGAACTGCAATGCTTTGGATATTTACTTGGTAATAAATCCCATTTAATTAAGTTGGACTTATTCTGAGTAAAAAAAGCATAACAGTAAACCTGCACAGGAGTAAAACTGAACAGAACACACGCATTTTGAAGCTTTTAGAGAAGAAATCAAAATATCTAGGGATAGAAAGAAATTTAGTCACGATTAACTTCAGTCCCATTGATTTCAATTTGTCTACTCTAAGTATGACTACATCTGGATCCAACTGATAGGCTCCATCCAAAAACAGCAATCACTAGCTTAAATCATTTTCGCTTACATATTAATAATGGTTCATTTTCTTCTTTTGTGCCTTTTCACAATTATTAAGCAATTCATACACTCACAACCCCCAAGGGAGTGACAAGACACCAGACTTCGCCAGAGAAAATTCCCATATGTGCAAGCCCTCTACAAGAGAATAATTCTATCTGGTTTATAATGCAGGAGGATTTAATTGCTCTCTTCTCTGCATGGACATCTGCCGAATATGCTGAAGCCCAAGCATTTTATACTTCATGTGATTTATATTGCCGTTGTTACCGATTGTGTTCGCAAATAAACCACAGACCTCTGTGAAAGTAAACGAATCATCTCAGCTTTTGAAATGATATTATCTTTCAAAAGACTGATTCAGATGGACACCAATTTTCAGAAAGGGCAGGCTAATCCTTCTAAGACTGAACTGTCCCAGCTCTTATGTGTGTTGCTGCTGTCAACCTCAGTTAAATTAATCAATTTCAATAGCAAGAAAATACTGCCTGTTGTAGATCCAGCTGGAAACGGCTGAACCGTAAAGATAAGATGGTTCATGTAAGTGCTGATTGAAGAGTTTAGATGTATCCTTCCAATATTTAGAATATTCCTTACAGAGCTGTGACACAGAACTGAGAGGATACAGTACGAACATGTAAGATTTTATGTCAGCAATGTCTTGTCAAAAATGGGTATCTATAGCTGTATACCTTATAAAACTGATATATTGGATTATATATTATGTTATATCCACTCGTGATGCTATATTCAACACAGCAGCAAATTGTAACGTGCCAATTCTAAATGTACTTTGTATATTATTAATAAATGCTATTTTAAAAAGATATACACACAAGCAAATACAGAATTCAGAGTTCTGCTACAGAAAATAAGAGGTTGGTTTTAAGAGAATAGAAACATCCCCCCCAACCCCTCCTCCAGCCTGCTGTCCGCATCTAATCAACCACATACATTTTCACCTACTCATCAACCTCCTACACTATCTGAGGAGAAATCAAAAGAGGCACTTGTAAATGTAGTTCTTTACAACAGTAAGCCAGAAGGTGAAAGGGCAGAAAATAGGGTGTGATGATACCACAAAACAGGGGTAATGGACATTCTTTTGGGAAATGGTAGGATCTTTCCATGATGTATAAAACTGTAGATCATTGCCACTGTAGCTATGCTAAGGATGTCAGAGAAATCAGTTTGGGGGATTGAGTTTGAAGGGTTTTGCTAGGTTTCCCCCCTCCAACTTTGTTCCCAATTTCATGGACCAATTCATGAATTTTCTGGGCATTCTGCAATTTATGCACATTTCTGAGCAATTTGTACAAATGTGCAAAAAAGTTCTGGCATTCAGGGAAAAGCCTGCAGCTTGACTTGCAAACACAAATCAAGTTGTACACACTGCAAAACTTGGTTGAATCAAAAAAGAGTTATACATCCCAGTGACAAACACCCTAACTTATGCTAGCCAATGGTGGTGCCATTGACATTTAAGTGGAGCACCGTATGATGAAAGAGCCATAAAATATGGAACACACAGCACAATGTCCATTACTGTCAAATAGAAGTTTATTCCATATCTTCCTTGCATTTCACAATATCTACTCATTATGAGGCATGTTCTCCATTTTTGGCAATCCTAGTGACAGGGGCTGGTAGTGAGCAGTGACCCTCATTCACTCAGAAATATTTTGAACTCTTGAATAATAGCTCTAATACAATCCATCTTTCCCATCCTAGTGCTCTCCAGATGTTTTGAATGGTCAGGAACATAGGGAGTTGTAGTCCAAAACATCTGGAGAGCACAAGGTTGGAGAAAGCCGTCATAAATAAAGATTTAGGCATAGGACCGAACAAGGCTGTGCATATTCTGCATTCAAGACACCACCATCACATTAACATTTTTGCATCAAGAAAAGATGGGTTCTATGTCTAGTCTATACGTTCTGTATTACATATACTGTATACACAAGACTGTACATAAGATATGTGTATGGGAGTTATCTGGTTGGGTACTTTCAGTTTCATTAATATATTTTAAACTGATAGCTGACCCACCCCCACTGAAAATTGCTTATTTTGGATGGACAATGCATGATGAAAAACTAAGTGCTAATCCGAAAGTGTAACTATAGTACTAAGATTGGCAAAGCATATAACTGATTGCGAAAGTAGCCTTCAATGAATTGCATATTTCCTTTTCCCCTTAACTGATATGAATTTTCATAGAAAGTAGAACAGCAATGTTGCAGTTTTTTATTTACTCAGAACTGTACTTTGTACAAAAATTTACTGCCTTTTCAACTAAAGTCAGTCAGAATAACAAAGCTTCTTCCCTATGGATATAACCCATGGAGCTAATCAAAATATCATATAAAATTTCTTAATATAATATGTTAATTGCAGATAGCCAAATAATCAGGAAGAGCACATGTCAAGATAAGAGGTGCTGATTTCACACAACCCCTGGGAGCAAGGCTGGCAACAGCCTTTCTATGGCTCGCTTTTAATCAGCTTCTCCAGTTCATTTTGAATATATTGGGTTCCAAATGTTCTGGCATGAGATGACCATTACTGCAGCCTCATTATTCTTCAGGGATTACAACAAACATATTCAGGATGACAACAGTAGTCCACAGAGACTGGATTTGTGCTAAAGGATCAAGAAAATGTTATCTTCAGATAATGAGTTTAATTTCATAAACAGTATATAATAATTGCTATATTGGTGATGGTGAAAGAATGCTTATTGAAGGAAATTTGTAGGGATTTTGCAGGACTTTGTTTCTGCCTTTTCTTGTAAAATTTAGCACAAAATGAAGTTTGAATTAGAACTTCTTGAATCGTAATCTGTTCTCTTAGCTACTATGCGACACAATCTCCTAGACAGATATCACTTCCCAGCAATAACCTTGTGTTCACCCTGTACATATACTGTGACATGCAGATGTTTTGTTGTATCTCCGCACAAAGGAAATCTATTGTTTCTCAAGGTATCCCACATAGAGATAAACAAATAATGGTGTTAGTGTGTATGCGGGGGTGTATATACTATTTCCTATATAAAGGTGATATCCAATTAGGAAATGCCATGTGTGAAGTGGCCTTCAGGGAAACATATTGTGGCAACATATTTAACTGCTAATTAAAAGGCTTCACATCAGGATTCTTTCCTTTATAGAATGGATTTTCAGCCAACTGCATGAGCCTACTTCATACACACTTGGGTGGTAATGGTCTTCATGTGGTGGAGTAGGAGCACAGGGCACCCGTCCCCTCCACCATCGCAGAGGCAACTTGCAAGCCAAGGAGTCCACATGAATGTCTGACTGCATGGAGGCCTGATTTGCATGATTCTTCCCCTTCTAAAAAGTATGTATGGGAGAAAAGTTATGAATAGGTTCTCTAAGCAATTGGGTATTTGCATGAAATGCCTGCCTGATGCTATCAATGTGGTGGAGAGAAAATGCATCCATGCTGCTCCACTACAAGAAGCCTTTTGCTGACCTGCATAGTACGAACTGCAACCAATATAAGGCAACATCTTTAGTACTACATGAATTATAGCAGCAAAATTTACAATAACATTTAAGAAACCACTGAGAAAAATATTCCATTCTAATATTGTATTAGAATGCTTTTCTAGCTATCTGCTAAGTCATTTTCAAGTTGCTTGTCACTGTAATGTTAAATAACAGAACATTATGAGAGAAACCAAGACAACTTAGAAGCTATTTTGAGAAGCATAAACAACAGAATCTTACAACTCACCAGTGGAGAATCAGCAGCACGCCACTTTTAAAATTGATTCTATACGAATTAATGGTCACAACTGAAGATTTGAAATTCAGTTAAAGCTAGGGACAGTTTAACTTTAATTCATGAGTAAATGAAGTTGCACATTTAACAGAATCTGGGGAAAAAATCTTTTAAAAAATGACTGTGTATTTGTGTTCCGGGGGGGGGGGGGGGAGAGAGAGGCAGACACAGAGAGAGAACATTTCTTTGTTATTGCCAGTAGAATAATGGATAATATAAAAGATTACACCCTAGGGCATATTGTACCACTAGTATATAAAAATGGCTGAACTCCTCACTTAGTTTTAGGGAAAGGCAAGAGTGATAGATGTATCCCATTTTCTTTTAAGGATAGAAAAGACCCGGAGGATTTAAATTATAGAGGTCTACTATTCTGTTAAACACAGGCTTGAATGTCTTGCCAAAAATTGCTGCCCTGCTCTTTGAATCTTTACTAGAGAAATCCATTCACTCCAGTCAAACATCTCCTTTCCCCCCCCTTTTTTCTATGTATGACAGCTTGTTCACTCTGTCTTACTGGAATGGTTCAGTACTTTGGTTCAGTATCTTATGATGCAGCATTCTGAGCCTCTGAGGTGATAAAAACCCTTAGAATAGGAGAGGCCAAGTTTTTTATATATATTGATCTTAGACAATGAACTTGGACATTTCAGTGGTACAGCAAGGTAATTTTAGATCCTGGATTTAATGGTCTTATAGGGTGGGTGGGGATGTGTGCTTTAGATGGTCATGTGTATTACTTTCATTGTGAAATGCACAGCTAATATTTCTCTCTTCTCCCCTGCACCCCATCACCATTCTATGCTGCACAACTGCTTCTACGTTCCTGATATGTAACAGCGTCAAAACAAAACAAACAAAACTTTGCCAACCCTGATTAAACAAACAAATATGCGTTTTTTAGGAATGAAACATCTACTAAGAATTGTAATCTTTGTCACTGTAGTAAAGGATTGATAGGAAAACTATACCTGATCATAAAGGGGTTGCAGAAGAAAGACTCATTAACTTTTATTTTCTTAAAAAATGGGAAAAGGATTTAGGATTGGCATTACCACCAGAAGTTTACCAATGGAGTGGTGAGAATATGGCAAAAAGCCTATCGCAATGTATTTTAATTAATTAATTTTTTTACATCACCTTACAAAATTAAGAAGATATATGGCTTAGAACATGATTGATGTTGGAGATGCGGTTCTTGTGGAGATTATATGCATGTTTTGGGGGGCTTTTTGCTAAAATAAAACTAATGCGAATCTGGTTGTGTTTTACACAGAGCATTTAACGGGCTATAACCTTTCAACGACTCTTCTTCGGATAGTTGTTAATTATTGAAAAGACTGTGTGGAAAAGCTGAATGTGGAATGATTAATTAAATCTGTTGACAGCAGAAAAAATCTCAATAGTTTCATTTCGGAAAAAGGTATTGCCCCGCCTCTGTATGATTATTTTTTTTAGGATCTGGGATGTGGCCAAAATGATGCCATTTACTTATTATATAAGGGCTAGGGGAGAAAAAATGTTTTAGGATAGGTTTATTGAAAGATGGGAGTGTTTTTGCCATGTTTTGGAATGATGCATTTAGAGGTAATGGCTGCGTTCGAACAATACCACAGTCAATGGCGGGTTAATAGTCAATTCCATGGTTGATTATCGAGGGGATACTCCCCACACGGCATGGTTATAAACAACTGTAATGTGCATTAAGGCTAGCATCAAGTTGACTATTAGTCAACAGTGAGTTTGATTGACACATCCCCTCCTCTGGTATCCCATCAGACATTATGAGCTCTGCCAGATGGACTTGAACGGCAACCACCACTTTGGTCGCTCTTGCCAGGGGTGTCTGTAGTTGCTGAAAATAACCAACTGTGTGCAATAAAATAGTCAACGGTGCCCAACATATGACATGTCAACCAATGGTTGTTCAAATAATGAACTCTGCACAGCATTGGTTATTCCTGCTGAATAAACAACTGTGGTGGGAAAAAGTCCTGACAGACAACACAATAACCCACCATTGACTATTTAACCGATTGTTGGTTATCATGTTGTCCGAACCCAGTCAATGTTTATCCATATCAATTGTTTTTCCTGAGCTGAATTTTTGTTGAAAGATATTTACACATGTATAGGGTGAGTCTTCATGTTAATTTTTAATTTCATTTTATATGATGAAATAAAGATGTAAAAACAAAACAACACCTGTAACCATGGTCATGCCCTGCTGTTAACCCCCTGATTAAAAATGTTTTTGAAAGGAAGAATCATGCAGCGAGCAGCATCAGCCCCTGTGGGCCTTGGCATGCCTATGTCGACCCAGGGGATGACACTGAACTGGTTTGCTCCTGTCCCTATCAACTGCCCTTTCTGAGTGGTCATTTGGGGGAGGCTCTGCTGTGGGGCCCTGTACTTTGACTGCAAGGTCCAGACCTAACTGCAGCACTGGGATAGTTACCAACCAAGAAGTAACACATTTAATTTGGTCTCACACTTTAAAAAAAAAACATTTTGTTTTTAGCTTGCTATCAGTTTATAGCTACTCGAAGAGGAGGAACGACTTCCACCATTAGACCCTGCTGGAGAACTACAGCTGTTTTACCTTCTTTTCCTTCTTTCCACTATTAGACCAATGTTAATTATCCGTTCCCTTGGAAGTGGCGATATGTTATAATTACACGCATCCCGCAAAAATGTATAGTTTCTTATGGCTTTGGGTGGTGGTGCACAATCGGAACATCGAAAAAAGATCTTGTGCAAAGTCATTTGTGCATACAGCTTGTGCAACTTCACCATGCAACCTTACCCATAAACCTTTATGATACTGCGCTTTGAGCAGTGCTTGGAAGTAGCTACACATTTGGTAAACTATATGAGGGGATGTGGGGGGACTGCTATGTCTAGAATCATTCCACTTTTTATCTTTTATAACTCACATGTTTCTGTGTGCAACTGAGACTTAACAATATTGTGTGTTGTGAGGGTGAGTAAAGATACAAATTTGGATGGGTAAAAGACATGAAGAAGATAGAAGATGGCTATGGCATATTATCTGTCAGGGTACACAACCGTAAGGGAAGTCTGGGGTTACTTGAGCGAACTGAAGCCCTTGAGTGAGAGATATGGAAGAAAAAATAGTTATTATGTAACATCCTGGCTCCAATAAGGTGCTCTGGGTATCCTCGCACAATATTTAAATTTGCATTATTTAAGGTTTCACTCACCCTACCACAGATTATATTGTGAAGTATCAGAACAGCTACCTGGATATTTTCCATGTTTAAAATTACAACAACATTAATCTCATTTAGAACTTTCACTCATCTCATTGTGATGGAACTTACTTCCATTGCAATGAGATGCAAGTAAGGGTGCATAGCATCATTACCTATATCTAATTTTGCTAGGGTTTCATTTCTGCCCCTCCCCCACTCCAACACTATTTTGGTCTCTTAATCTAGCTTTGCTCAGTAGCACTGAAAATTTTATCTCAGCATGACAAGATATCCTCCTATTTAATAAAGAGAGAGACTGAAATGGCAATCAATCGCACTGAATGTTTTTGTAATCTTGATTATCGCTTTTAGCCTTTCACAATCATTGTGTCTACTTTTACAGCTAAACCTCATCACATTGATAAATCTCATGTAAGGCTTTAGTAAACATTTTCCTCCCTTCCTGTTTAATAAACCATTAAGATAGCATCTCCTGTTCATTAGGGAGGGAAGCATTCAGGGCTTCTTACTGATGGATTTGCTTAACATTTAGTATAAGGAAAATGTTAGGGTGTCATCCTTACTGGCGGCAATAACTGACAGATAGTCTGGAGATTTAGCACTGATGCCAACTGTGCCACCTAGGACAGTGTCAAAGGTAACATGTGTTAAGCCATATTAATCTATATTACTATGACCTATATGAGTTCCACCGAGACGTTATCACAAGCTCTAAATTTACTTGACAGAATAAAATCATAGTGGATTGGATCTCTGTTCACAAAAGGAATTGAGAGCCACCAGAGGTTTCCTGGTGGAGGGAGGGGTGAGGTAATGATTTTGTTTGATTCCTCCAGCATGGATGCTGTAGGGGGAATCTGAAAAATTGCCACCCCACCCCTTTCCTTCAGTCCCAGTGGTACTCCACTGGGCACAAGCCTGAATCCAACTTACGATTTATAGTGGTGGTCAAAGAAGGAAATATAAATTATTGAAGAAAAGAAATATTTTGTTTGGAAACAGGAATTGTTGTTGTTGCTGTTGTTGTTGTTGTTTTAAAGCAAAAGTTTGCCAACTGCTTGAATTACCTGTGACTACGTATCTCATATCTAATTCTTTATCTAACACTATCTGATTGTGAATAAACTGCAAGCTTGTGTGTTCCCTTTTCTGAGTCTCTTTGTGAGGACAGCTCACATTTCCATTTCTTGGTTAGTGTGGTGATTTAGCAGCATATTTAAACTGACCAACTATGGTTTGCACTTGCCCTCCAAACTAGAATCAGAAATCCCTTCAAACAGAATGAGAAACCATGGTTTGAAGTGGGGTTTTGATTTTGGTTCAGAGAGCAATTGCTGCTAACCATAATTTGCACACATAAATTACATAATTTGCACATGGTTAGAACTAAACAGGAAGTGGAAACTTGCATTAAAAAATCCCCTGTGGCCTGTGGCTCATTTTCAGTCCTCCTAACCATGGTTTGGATAATCATCTGAACTTAGTCAATGCATCATTTTCATTTTATATTTTTTTTAATTTTTTTTAATTTCATGTTAGTGAATCATATGATTGTGCATTCCACTCAGCTTTAAAATGTTTTCAATGCCTTCAGAAATTATCTTTTTCTAAAAAAAATTAAAGTACTTGCTAAGTCCCCTTTCCAGTAGGGAAAGCAGCTGTTTCCTCACAACTACGTGCATATTCTTGCCTTTAGAAGAAAATCTTGTTTATTAATAGTAATCTATTTTTCACAGCATAATGATTTGTTAGATAATAGAGTAGAAAACACAACTTTCATTTCATGTGTACCCTGCATTCTGAAGAGACAGATGCAAGTGAGACGGACTATTCATGCTAAGGGCAGAAATGGAAAGTGCTTAATGTGTCAATTATACGAAAAAGAAAGTAGAGAACCACCCCAAGTTACAAGATCTAGGTTATCAGGTTGGCACCCACAGAAGAGGGCTATATCTTTAGAAGTCTGGCTTCAATTTACTCCGAAGGTGCATATTGCACCTTCATCCTGCCACTGACCCTGAGTATACAGGAGTCAGACTATGCAGGTCCTGCTTAGGTCTTAATCATGTTCTGTGGCAACCCGGGGATATTTAATAACACCTACATTAGCAAATCGTTGATGTTTGTGTCTGTTTCAGTGTCTTGGCCTAGATATGGGTCTTGAATCCTGCTTAGCCATAAAGCTCACTGAGTAACCTTGAGCCAGACATCAGCTTAACTTAACTCATGGAATTCTTGTGAGGATACAATGAAGAACACCTCATATAAAAGGAGGAAAGCATAATACAAACATGATCAATTGATCTAGCTCCTTCCTTTTATCTCTGCACCTTCTCCCCCCTGCCCACATCTTGTAAATAATACATGCTGTGCTGTTTCTGACCTGTGAGCCACAAATTGTTAACCTATGGAGATAGCTTAGCCACCTCTACAGCTGTCAATGGAAAGACATGATTTAACTTCACTATCAGGGTACTGACATACATGGCAAGCCATCTACACATATCACTGAAAAGGAAAATAGGGTTTAACCAGTGCATCAAGTACAAAGAATAAATTAACAGTATTGGCAGACGAAATATTTTGAAAAATCATGGTAGTTAAATGCCTTAAGATTTATGAATACATAGGTAAGGATTTTTATGTTTTTATACATATATTCCTCAATATTTCCTTATGTAACAGCTGGGTATTATAAGTGCATGAAGGATGGAAAAATGTTAAAACCTTAGTGCTATCATCTTTTTGAACGCAAGGGAGCAATCCATCAAGTACTGCTTGTGAAGTATCATTCATTTCAATGAAGCTTTCGTGGGAAGGTGGTTACTCCATTTTTATAACAACCTTTTGTCTTTGTGTCACAATAATTCTTATTCAGAGTCACGGTTTAGTAAAAAATGTTATTAATTACATATGGAACTGGCACTCTTGCAAAGCCCTCATATATATATATATATATATATATATATATATATATATATATATATATATAATATAAATTAAATAGAAACCTAGTCTGAATTAGGCTTCAAATATCGCTGTTGAATTATTACAGCAATAATAGTTTGACATTCCAAATTGGTCTTAGAAACTACATGTCCAGTAGCTTGTCATTTAATTCAAAACAATTCACTATCTTCTTACTCCTTCCACACTATAGCTTATACTCTCAACATTAAGAAAATAGGCAGTGTTGTATCTTAATAGAACAATAATAGATCTCTTGTTACATTCAGTGTTATATGTTATTTCCTAAGATTGGTAATTCATATTACCTGTGCCCCTTCCTGAAGTCGGAAGACCTAAAGACGGTAGTGCATGCGCTGGTAACTTTGAGGCTCGACTTCTGCAATGCGCTCTACATAGGGCTACCTGTGTGCCTAGTCCGGAAACTTCAACTAGTTCAAAATATGGCAGCCAGGCTGGTCACCGGTACACCTAGGGGTTACCACAGTACACCACTTTTAAAATCTCTTCACTGGCTGCCGATTAGTTTCTGGGCGAAGTATAAAGTGTTGGTTATCACCTTTAAAGCCCTACATGGTTTGGTTCCATGGGTTCCTGTGGGATCGCCTTCTGCCATACAATCCACCCCGCACACTGAGGTCCTCTGGGAAGAACTTCCTTCAGCCAGACAAAACTAGGCTGACAGGTATTACCCAGAGGACCTTTTCCTCTGCTGCTCCCAGACTGTGGAATGGCCTGCCGGAGGAGATTCGTCAACTTAACAGTCTTTTAGCATTTAAGAAAGCTATAAAGAATGATCTCTTCTGGTAGGCCTATCCAGTGGAATTTTAGGATGCTTTTAGGATGTTTTTAGGAAGTTTTAACAATGTATATTGTGTTTTGATTAATATTGTATGTATTTTATACTTGTTGTTGTTCCCTGTCTTGATCAGGATTGAGAGGTGGGTTAGAAATAAATTTATTATTATATTACTTCAGCTAATTTTGAATTACTGTACACATATTATATCTATCCTTATTGATTTATATCACAACTCAAGGATAAAAGGTTTTATTTTTTAAAAAATAAAAGGTTTTAACAGTTGGTTTAATGAGACAAATTAGATGTGGTCTCTGTAAAACTGAAATTTTAAGTTTTATGTATTTAACTTTCCCCTATCAAATAGATGATATATGCACTGTGCTCAGGATGCCATAAAATTGAGACCATTGACCCTAGAGATATATTTAAACTGAACAGCAACAGCTGAATTTACGCTAAGGCAAAATACAGTAGGATACATTTCTAAAGAAAAAATAATGTAAGTGAAAGTCAAAGAACACTGGAATAGAACCATCAATAAAGTCAAAATAAAACTATGCAATGCAAAACGTATCAATCATGCCACGGTTAACAGAATATAGCTTAGTGCTAAGGGACACATATTCTATATCTACAATAGTTTCCAAACTAAAATAAAAAATCCACACAGTCTCAAGGCAAAAAATGTGCTCTAGATAAAAATGCACAAGACTGATTCTCTTCAGAGAGAGAAAGGAATATAATAATAGACCAGAATGAAATGTGGCAGGCAGACTCATGTTATTATTTTCATTATTTTATTTTTTTAAAGTAAGAGCAATTCAGCTCTAAGACCAGACAATATATTTTTAAAATCACATTTCCTTTTAAACACCATGCTCACATAGCTTTTTCTTGTGGCTTATGAGGAAAAAAATTGCTTGATTCAGATACAAAACCCCAAGAATAAGATGTGGCAAGCCTCTGGAAAAGAAAACATTTTGGTTTGACACTAACCACAAGTCCTGGTGATGTTCAAACCCAGGAAACTAGGTTTTAAAACTATGACTTTTGAGAATAAGCCAAGATGCCACCTTGATGTGAAGAGTAGTAGAAGGCCACCTATTTGGGTGGGCACATTACATCTTCTGGTGTTAGTTATTTCATCAAGATTGTCCCTCTTCTGCTGAGTAGGTGTTTCCAGAGGAGTCATGAATTTGTCATCTAGAAGGTGACTTAATTCTTTACTTACTCTTGTATGAAGTGAGCTCCCCAAATCTGTAAGGTTGCTTGGGGTATCTTGGTTCTTTTTTAATGGCCAGGAGAGCTCTTCTTTTTGTCTTTGGTTTCCACCAATACTTCTTCTAAGGTGTATTAAACAAGTGTGATGGGTTTGAGGGTCCAAATCCCAGCAATATAGCCAGACCTTTCTCTTGGCCATAGCTGTGCAGCATAACTGAATAGCTTATCGGAACAATCCAACCAACTGGACTGCCAAGAGGGAAACATTTTATTTATTTATTTATTTATTACATTTTTATACTGCCCAATAGCCGAAGCTCTCTGGGCGGTTCACAAAAATTAAAACCACAGTAAAACACCCAACAGGTTAAAACACAATTACGAAATACAGTATAAAAAGCGCAACCAGGATAAAACCACACAGCAAAATACAGAGTTAAAACAGTAAAATTTAAATTTAAGTTAAAATTAAGTGTTAAAATACTGAGTGAATAAAAAGGTCTTCAGCTGGCGACGAAAGCAGTACAGTGTAGGCGCCAGGCGGACCTCTCTGGGGAGTTCGTTCCACAACCGGGGTGCCACAGCGGAGAAAGCCCTCCTCCTAGTAGCCACCTGCCTCACTTCCTTTGGCAGGGGCTCACGGAGAAGGGCCCCTGAAGATGATCTTAAGGTCCGGGCAGGTACATATGGGAGGAGGTGTTCCTTCAGATAACCTGGCCCAAAACCATTTTTAAAGTGTCCTTCAGAGCCTTTGAAAAGTTCAGGTCTAAGGACCCCAGCTCTTTCATCCACACGCACATTGTAATTCACAGTATTGTGAATGCACAAGGACATAACAGATATCTCAAAGCTCTTGTTTTGGGCAAGCTTTATGTGCTTGTCATATATATAAGTGCTGCCCTTGACTGTATGAAATAACTGCTGTTGAAAAGAGTGCCACCAGTGGACCATCTGTTCTGTCTTGTCACAACTTGAGGCTCACAGGGAAAGCTGACTGCAACAAAGGCCTACTGGTAGGGCAGAGGCCTATCAGGCAAGGCAGAGTCATGACATGACCCTGAACAGAGCATAGTGCAAGGTGCTAGCTATAGTGTTCTCATACACACAAGGAGAGCTGTTGCCTCAGCAGAATCCAAAGGCCTTCTGAAAGCTGGCTGGTCTGTCTTTGCTCCCTTTGAGGAGTTGTCCATGCTCTTAAAGAGCTGTTACCACAGAAAATTTCAGTGTCGGTTTTGTGAATAATGAAAATTCTAGCAAACTTTGAGGCATATACTTGAAGCTCAACAGGAATTTGAAACGGTTCACGAATTTGAACCTGGGTCTCACTAATCCTGTATCAACACTCTAACCACTAGATCACGCTGGCTATCTTAGAAACCCAGGGAGGAAAAAACCCAAGGACAGGAATGTTTGCCAAATAGAAATAAAATAATTTGGAAACAGATATTCATTTTAATATAAAAGCTTAAAGTGCTCCAGGTAATAAAAGAATGATTTAAAAAGGGTGTAAAACGGCAAGTCTGCCCTGTTTTATTTGATCTTCATTTTGTGAATAAACCTGAATAAATATTACATGTGAAGGATGAAATTCAGTAGGAGCATATCCAAAATGCAACACTAATGAACTAACTGTGTGAAATGGTGGATAAAAGTCTTAGTTTCATTGAACAAAAACAGTCTTGTTCCACTGGAAGAGCAGTGGAGGTATTCACAATATACACAGTGGTAACATCAGCTTCTGATGTGGAAATTCAATTTCAGAAGTTAAAATGTAAGGCATCTAAGAGGTAAGAAAGGAACTGATACATTTTTAAAAGAAGTTACCAAACTTGCTCACTGCTGCCAAATCAATAATTTCCAAAGGCTGAGTTTTCATATTATTGTTTGAAGAATCTCAAAAGAAGAAAACGTTCAAGAATAGAGTCACTTTTTGGGAGGTTTCTTTTTAAATCATACGTAATACAACCTCTTGTCAGATTTTATATTTATTTCCATTGTACAGTCATATTATTATTCCACTCAATTGATCACTTTGAAGTTTGCTTCTGTCTTTCAGGGTATTAACTATCCCACCCAATTTTGTGTCATCTGCAAATTTGATACGCATTCCCTGCACCTCTTAATCCAAGTCATTAATAAAAAAACCACCAAGAAGAACTGTCACAGATATGATGGCACAGAACTAGTATGTTGGTGTAGCCAAAGAAGTGGTAAATGGATGGTGACAAAAATGCTTGCACCAGCCATTATGCTAAGGTTCTCCTTGAGTTCCTCAGAAAGAGCTCTGATTATCTTCTGGTCTGGTTCCCTGATTACTCTTTCGTCCTCTTAGAAACCAAATTCACAAGACTGCTTTCTCTGCACAGGCAGTACCAAGTATTGGAACAGTATGTCATTGACGTCGAAGTTGGATATCACAAATAGGAGCTAAAGCTGCAATATGGGAACCTGCAGAAGATTTCTCATTCTGCCAAATCCACCTTTGAAGAAGTGGCTGTCAAAGCAAAGCATGAAGCTGAGAAGAGTAATTTCTATGTGCCAATTTGGTAAATTTGGCAGTGAACACAGCTATTTAACTTATGACCTTTTCCAAGTCAGCATGTCTGTACGATGTGGAGACCTTACATAATACTTTTAAAAAGTGACTTCTGTGCATCAAAGGAACACAGGCAAGAGGAAGACAGAGGTCTAATCAAAGAAAATTAAATTGGAGATAAGGACTATGTAGAAAAACTATGAAAATAAAAGTTTCCTTGGCTAAAATCTACAGAGCTCTATAGAGGCAGCTCACTGTGGCAGTTCTTAGTGATACTACTATCCTGACATTTGGCAAAGAACCAGGGTGGATAAAAATCAATGATTATATATATATATATATCAAAAAAATTAGATTTTTTTAATTTAAATTGATTTTTGAGGAAAGATCTATCTAAAGATAGTTAAATTAAATTCCATTTAAATTGGAATTTTTTTATTTAAATCAGAATTTTTTAATAAAATGCTTTTTGAGGGAAAAAACTAGCTAAAGATAGTTTTCTATTTAAGATACATTATAGTCCAAAGCTTATTCATCATGAAATAAGGATTAGTTTTTAATTATGTAGCATGAGGCTGTTTAAATGTTTTGGTAAATGAATTCCATTAATCCATTCACAATATCATGCTCTTCCAGAGGTTTCTGTAAGATTATTTTTCTCCTTCCAATAAAGTACAACAGAAAAGCTGTCCCAATATGAATGATTAACCTATTGAACTGGAGATAGTTCACCTCGCAATAATTTCATAATTATCTATCTATGATGTGTTTCTAATAGTATAACCAAATCACATTTCCTTTTAAACACCATGCTCACATAGCTTTTTCTTGTGGCTTATGAGGAAAAAAATGGCTTGATTCAGATACAAAACCCCAAGAATAAGATGTGGCAAGCCTCTGGAAAAGAAAACATTTTGGTTTGACACTAACCACAAGTCCTGGTGATGTTCAAACCCAGGAAACTAGGTTTTAAAACTATGACTTTTGAGAATAAGCCAAGATGCCACCTTGATGTGAAGAGTAGTAGAAGGCCACCTATTTGGGTGGGCACATTACATCTTCTGATGTTAGTTATTTCATCAAGATTGTCCCTCTTCTGCTGAGTAGGTGTTTCCAGAGGAGTCATGAATTTGTCATCTAGAAGGTGACTTAATTCTTTACTTACTCTTGTATGAAGTGAGCTCCCCAAATCTGTAAGGTTGCTTGGGGTATCTTGGTTCTTTTTTAATGGCCAGGAGAGCTCTTCTTTTTGTCCTTGGTTTCCACCAATACTTCTTCTAAGGTGTATTAAACAAGTGTGATGGGTTTGAGGGTCCAAATCCCAGCAATATAGCCAGACCTTTCTCTTGGCAATAGCTGTGCAGCATAACTGAATAGCTTATCGGAACAATCCAACCAACTGGACTGCCAAGAGGGAAACATTTTATTTATTTATTTATTTATTTATTACATTTTTATACTGCCCAATAGCCGAAGCTCTCTGGGCGGTTCACAAAAATTAAAACCACAGTAAAACACCCAACAGGTTAAAACACAATTACGAAATACAGTATAAAAAGCGCAACCAGGATAAAACCACACAGCAAAATACAGAGTTAAAACAGTAAAATTTAAATTTAAGTTAAAATTAAGTGTTAAAATACTGAGTGAATAAAAAGGTCTTCAGCTGGCGACGAAAGCAGTACAGTGTAGGCGCCAGGCGGACCTCTCTGGGGAGTTCGTTCCACAACCGGGGTGCCACAGCGGAGAAAGCCCTCCTCCTAGTAGCCACCTGCCTCACTTCCTTTGGCAGGGGCTCACGGAGAAGGGCCCCTGTAGATGATCTTAAGGTCCGGGTAGGTACATATGGGAGGAGGCGTTCCTTCAGATAACCTGGCCCCAAACCATTTTTAAAGTGTCCTTCAGAGCCTTTGAAAAGTTCAGGTCTAAGGACCCCAGCTCTTTCATCCACACGCACATTGTAATTCACAGTATTGTGAATGCACAAGAACATAACAGATATCTCAAAGCTTAAATCACTCAAAGCTTAAATCTTTCTGAGTAGTGATTTAAATTCTGCAAAGAACTGAGCAGGAAGGTGCTTGCCCCAGCAGTGAGGGTATGCACTCTCCACAAGGACTCAGCTCTCTGAGAGGAGGCACAGGAACAACAGCTCCTTGAACCAAAAGTTCAAAACACATTCTGAAGATCATGTGAAGGCAAGAGTTTAAGCTAACATATGTATGATACATTCCTTTAAGGAGGACCCATCTTTGCATATTTTGATTCAAGACAGCCATGGGGATGGAATGTCCCTTTTTAGGAAAAATAACAGTAGCGGAAATACTTTCCCTCAACGGGCAATGTGCTCAGCTGAGATGTCAATTATTAGCCACTTCATCCATCTATGTCTCCCTAGAATCTTAGGTAGTGTGACACAGGCTATCACCAGGCAGCTGAATCAAAAAATAATTGAATAGTGTTTGAAAGAGATGTTTTAAAATGTAACATTTCCACAGGCAGTCGAAGAATTTTATTGACTGCTTTCACACTACAGTTATTCAAGCTATTCCACTGGTACAATGTGTTAGATGAACTAGTGTTATCATTACAGCATCAGGAGCAGGAATCCACAGTGGTTCATAAGGTTGGGTTGTTTCTTCATTAATATATACATGTCCAGGCCCTAAGATCATCCTCAGAGGCCCTTCTCTGAGTGTCCCTGCCAAATGACGTGAGCTGGACGGCTACTAAGAAGAGTTTTTTAGTAGTGTCAGCTGGGTTGTGGAATGACATCCTCAGAGAGATTTGCTTGGTACCTACATTGTTTTGTGTGTGTGTGTCAGGTGAAGACCTTTTTATTTATAAATGTAACAAATAAATAATAAACAACTAATGCTTTCTGCAGAAGTATTTATAGTTTTCCTTTAAAAAAGAAGTGTGCTATAGAAAAAGAGGACATCTTTAAATGATTTTTTTGCTTTTAAAAAAATATATAACAAATAACAAAATATTTCAAACACAAAATAGAGTAGAAACATTAATGATAAACAAGTACATTGAGAATAGATATTACAGAATCAGACAAAGGGTTAGAAAAGTTTGATAAAATTTATCATCATCACATTTGTTTATATGCCAATTTCTCAAACATGCTCAAATTCATAAGAACAGTAAAAAATCACCTATATATAGGCACATAAAACACATTTCTTAAATATATTTATGACCACATTTGTAAGCTATTAAGATTACAATTCAGATTTTCACAAATACATGTTAATGTTTCTTTCATAAATAAAGATAATTACAAAACATATCCAATTCAACTAACAAAACTTTCACTAACTAATCCAAATCACTACAACAGTAGCAAAAGATACATCATCAAAATCTTAAAATTTAAACAAATTAAATCCATAGTCTACCAATGCAGGTGTGTTAATGTCAATTAATGTAACAGCAGCAAAAAACATCCTCACATTTTCAATACCCTCAATCACCCACAAAACGTTTACTAAGGAAGTCCACAAATGCTCAAACACTATTGTTTGTATCTAGATTTAGTATTACTTAAGAGTGGAACCTTTGAACTGTATGTGACTTAAATTAGCCATGACTTAACTAGCCCAATAGCTTTTAATGGATCTCCCCTAGAACCATCTCTGTCACTTGAGGCTCAGGTGGCCTCGGTGGCATGGACTGCTTTTTACCAATTCTGGTTGGTGGCCCAGCTACGCCCCTATCTGAACAGGGATAACCTAGCTTCAGTTGTCCATACTCTGGAAACCTCCAAATTAGATTACTGCAATGCCCTCTACATGGGGCAGCCTTTGAAGACGGTTCGGAAGCTGCAGCTTGTGCAGAATGCGGCGGCCAGATTGATAGCTGGGACAGGGAGGTTTGAGCATATAACACTGATTCTGGCCCACTTGCATTGGCTGCCTATGTTTCCGAGCCTAATTCAAGGTGCTGGTTTTAACCTATAAAGCCCTATATGGTTTGGAACTGCAATATCTGATGGAACGCCTCTCCCATACACTGCACTCAACATCTAAGGTCCTCCTCTGAGTGTCTACTCCGAGGGAAGCTCGGAGGATGGCAAAAAGGGAGAGGGCCTTTTCAGTGATGCCCCCCCCCCCCCGACTGTGGAATGATCTCCCTGATGAGGCTCGCCTGGCGCCAACACTGTTATCTTTCAGGTGCCAGGTCAAGACTTTTCTCTTCTCCCAGGCATTTAACAGCATTTAACAACGCTAAGTTTGTTTTTTAACGGACTCCAGAACTGTTGTTTTTTAAATGGATACTCTTGTTTTTATACTGTTGTTTTTATGTTTCTGATGGTTTTTAAATTTTGTATACTTTTTAATGTTTACTGTTTAAACTTTTGTGAACTGCCCAGAGAGCTTCAGCTGTGGGGCGGTATATAAATGTAATAAATAAATAAATAAATCCATGTTAAAATTTTGAAAAATCAATACTTAAACTTGACTATGGAAAACATAACACAGTAATTGTTTTGTCTTCGCAATATTTTTCACAACATTGTTTAGAGCAATTTCCATGATTCAGCAGTTTAAGAAAATAAAACGCAAACCCTCCCCCCCCCCCAGTGGTTGCAGGCCAGGTGTTAATTAGAACTAGATTAAATATTTCCTTTCACAACATGGGCTCTCCCTTGCGCAGCAATTTGTCCAACTACTCAAAAATGCAAGGCATCTTACAAGGTCCAGTGCAGATAAACAGCAAATCCTCCATACATCACACTTCCTTTGTAATTTCTGTGACCTCTAAATAGATAGTATTTCAGCGATTATAAGTCCGTGACAACCATGTCATCTGCCTGGCAACTGTCAAATAGATATTTACTTTCATTTGTTGCCGGAGGTCTTCCACTGACAGAAAGTCAGGTCAAATGGTTTCAATGATTGGAGAGTTGATCGAGAAGCCTTCAAAGGCTTAGACTGATAGCTCCACATAACAACAACAACAAAACATTCAATTCAGCTTGACTTTTCTTTTCTTTAGAATACTAACTTTTGTGTGCAGAAGCAGCAGAGGCACTTTTTTGACCTTTAGGCAGTTTAAGTTTCGTTAAAACTGTTTTAGTAGAGCAGTTTGTTGACCTGACAGACAATGAGTACCTTCCCTAGGATTAGCTGTCATTTGAACAGCAGACATGCTTTAGAAGGGAGTCAGGCACAAGCTAAAAACAAACAAAACAAAAACGCCTTGGTCAAACAGCATCAATTTAAACATGTTTTTCATTTTATAAATGACACATCCACTCAATATGGCTGCAGCCAAGATTGTGTCAATATAGTTTGCATTCACACATGCTTGCAAAATCTGTCTGCAATAGCTGATTGAGTCTGGGATGGATTGTTACTATTAAATATGCAGGGTGGGCCCATCTCATTGTCCCACCACTTGGAGAAATACATTGAGTGGTGACATGAGATGTGGCCTTCACAATGGTGATGCGTCAACTTTGCCATGCTAATCCCCAAGAGATACACCAAGCTTGACAAACAGGTTTTTGTGGGCCCTGGGCAGGACCTATGCAACCCAATTCTCATAAACATTTGCCATTTTCTGCCTGACTGTATGGAATGTCAGTGGATGTTTCTTCTCATTACCATCCATGTGCCAGCTTGTGCATCATGGGCCCAGCATAGCAACAGTAGGAGAACAATGTGACCTGGGCCAACCAAGCTGATTGTAGAAAGATGATGATGGGAAGTATCTAATTGGACACTAAGGCTAACATGAATTACATTATGTTAGGATAAGGGACTTATAGTGCAACACCAATACTGTTAGCTGCTGCAATGGGATTTTCCAAAAAACCTGTCATGCCAGCTAACGCTATTGGCATTACACTAGAGGTACCTTATGCCAGTGCAATGTCATTTATATTAGCACTAGTGTCCAACTGCATATTGCCCAATGAAAATGCAGCTATGCAGCATGGTGGAAGACTTGTACCATGTTGGCATGGGGATAGAAATGCACATTCATGACAATACAGAAACTGATGGAGCTGCAGCCTCTTTGCATGTGTGATGGAGAGTCCTGAATTTCTTACAGGAATTTGATAGGAGAGTGGGAGGCATGTGTAGTCAATGGAATGACACCTATGAGGAGAAGCAGCCTTGTCTAACAGATTGGGTCAAGATTAAGAAAGTACAGCAGAATGAGTGGATGTGCCAATATCAAGGAGAAACAGCAGCTGCCACCTTCTCCCCAAGACTGGGGTTTTCCAGTCTGCTGTAGGCTGCCTGGTGATGTGTAGGCCTTGGCAGGTGCTGGGCCTAACCATGGCTGGGATGAGTATCCCTATCAACTTCAGTCACATTCATCAAGATTAGTAGGGACTGGATTGGTGTATATTTGCATCTAGGTGCATAATAGTTATTTTAAAACAAAGATATATTTAGATCACAACCCTTGGCAGCCATTGGTTGTCTCTAAGCAATTGACATTTCTCTTGGATAACACATTTTCAAAATATTAAGACCATGATCCAGGTAGTTCTTTTAGGTTCAGTGGAATTAAAAAAAAAATTTTTTTTAAATGCCCTCCCCAACATCATATCACAAATGCTTTGAGGTGGAGACAATTTCTTCAGAAAAATAAATGTTGAAAGCCACTGGACACACAGGGATGTTGCTCCCTATCCTACCTTGCAGGAGACATGTTTTAGACTAAAAGGTGTGAATACTCTAAAGTTATTGTTAAAACACTAATAAGTCAAAAGAGAAGCACTCTGTTTTAATGGGAAAATCATACTTTCTTATTAAAGTGAAGCGTTATCCAAAGGATAGGGAAAAATGACTTCCTGGAGCTGTGAATTTGTAAGCTTTTCCTTTGCTATAAAATCCCTTTTGTATAGTAAATGTGGTGCAAACATGTGTAATTTATTTGTAACCTTTCAAGAATAGAGCCCTCATTTCTCATGAGAACAACTGCAATTGATGCTGAAAATGTGTTTCACATTGCTACATTTAAAACAAAACCCTAATCTTCCTCAGTGCTTCTTATAAGAGACAGGATGCCACACTGGAAAGTAATTTGTTTTCTTTATCTATTTTTCTCCATAACTTTTCTACTGTAATGTTCAACAAATATTTGAGTGCCAGCATGAAGTGGATTATTGTTAACATGTTGCACGGAAATTGCACAGCGCTAAAGCTTGCAATAAAAATAAGCAGAACGCCCACTGTTAATACTCTGTAGTTAAGTGTATTAGCTGCTTTCAAAAGCATTAACTCCCACTCAAATAGCAATGCTATTTTGTCCAATCTATTACACTCAGACAGTTAAAAAAAGCAGCTGGGGACTATCTGAAATCTTTATGTCCATGTGCAGCATACTCAAACAAAATTGTTTTAATAGAACTGAAAATTGAGTGTGTGCAGGATTTCTTACTTGCATAACAAAACAAAAAGCTTTCCATACACAGGCAAAACAATAACCTTTCAGAAATTACATATTTCTTTAAAGATTTCATAGCATTTTCTGCATTTGTAATATATTACCTCACACTCTATACTGCATAATAGCAGAAGAGGTTCAGCAAGGTGTAGACAGGAACATGACAGAAGATGTCACAGATAGTCGCAGCCATACTAATGAGGCCAACTTGGTGTTTTAAATTTGTAATTTTGCATTGCTGCTGTTTTTCTCTGGTTGAGCTTTTATATTGTATTTTATATTATGGTTTTATACTGTTGTTTTATACTTTGAATGTTTTTAATTTTTGTGAACTGCCCAGAGAGCTCTGGCTATTGGGCGGTATAGAAATGTAATAAATAAATAAATTAAAACGTAAGAACGTAAGAGGTGCTATGCTGGATCAGACTAAGGGTCCGTCTTCCAGCATTCTGTTCACACAGTGGCCAACCAGCTGCTTTCCGGAACCCACAAGCAGGACACAAGCACAACAGCACCCTTCCACCCATATTCTCCAGCAACTGGTGTACATAGGCTTACTGCCTCTGCTACTGGAGGCAGCACATAGCAGGACTAGTAGCCATTGATAGCCTTCTCTTCCAGGAATTTCTCCAGACCTCTTTTGAAGCCATCAAAATAAGTTGCCATTGCTACATCTTGTGGCAGTTGTTCCATAGTTTAACTATGCGCTGTGAAGTACTTCCTTTTATCTGTCCTGAATTTATCACTAATCAACTTCATGGGATGACCCTGGGTTCTACTATTTTGAGCGAGGAAGAAAAATTTCTCCCTATCCACATTTTCCACACCTTGCATAATTTTGTACACCTCTATTATGCCTCCCCTTAGCCTCCTTTTTTCCAAGCTAACCTTCCCTCATAGGGGAGATGCTTCAGCCCCTAGATCATTTTAGTTGTCCTATTCTGCACTTTTCCAGCTCTACAATATCTTTTTTAGGTGCAATTACCAGACCTGTACATAGTATTCCAAGTGAGGTCACACCATAGATTTGTATAAAGGTAGTACGATATTGACAGTTTTATTTTTGATTCCTTTTCTAATAATGCCTAACATGGAGTTTGCCTTTTTAACAGCAGCTGCACACTGGGTTAATACTTTCATCGACCCATCCACCACAACCCCAAGATCTCTTTCTTGGTTGGTCACTTTGAGCTCAGATCCCATCAGCTTATATAGCAACGTCCCTTTCCTTGCGCCAGGAAGAGGAACATCATTATCTAATTACAGATGCTAAATCACCTTCAGGTTATATAGGAAAAATAGCCACCTTCTTCAAAGTTGATCAGTGAAGATAAAAGACACTTGGTTCATAAGGGGAAAACGCTTGTCACTGACAAATGGAGGAGGAGGGACAGTGGACACTGCAGGGAGTGGTTGATTTTTAGCTGCTCTTACCAGGCATCTCTGTGGTCCTTTCAAACAAGCCATGCAGAAGCTATTGTGCAGGGTTCACACGTAACAAGAAGTCACTCTGAAAACAAACCACCCTGAACAATCCAACAATAAGCCTTAGGTTTTCAGGGTGGCTTCTGTGTGGTTAAAATTCCACGCTTAAGCCATTGTGTCAGGTTTGGACAACAGGAAAAGCCACTCGGAAACAAACAAGGCTAACAAACTACCATGGGTTGTCATGTCATACAAACCAGGCCAGAGACTTACTGACAAACTAACGTAAGAACATACAAAGAATTGTGTTGGATCGAGTACCTATCTAGCCCAGCATTCTGTTCCCACAATCTCCCACCATTCAGCTGCACTAGATGTCCCTGTTTCTCTATATCATGCATAATTTTGTAATCTCCTCATGTCTCTCCTAGAGCCTCAAATGCTGTAACTGTTCTTCATAGGAAAGTTACTTGTGTAAAGGAATTGTAGCAGTAAGGTAGACTGCCATGTTCTCTGGGTAGAGCAAGAGAAAGGAGTTAACAGATTTGATGTAGTTTTTACTCTGTAGTTCTATTACCTAGAAGGGGTCAGATCTGGCCAGGAGATTTACCATCTCAGACATCTGTGGAGGGGAGGTGGAAAGATATCTAGAGGCCTTGGTGCCAGAGGATCAAGGCCATAAATCGGCCAGGCCTAGAGGGAAGGAAGCACCACAGATGAGGAGGTGTGAAACCAGGCTCGCCTCACCCTTGGGGAGGGGAAGAGCAAGAGGCTGGATGATATTTCAGGGAGTATAATTGGGTGACATCTCCCCAGCTCTTTGTCTTGTCTTTCCCTGCAGTTCAATGGAGGTGTTCGCTGCTGGCAGAGATTGCAAGGCCCTACTTTGGAGTAAGTAGATAGACCAGCTAAGTTTTATTGTTTTAAGGTTACTGGGTTGCCTATGCTATGCCTGTTTATATGGTTGTTTTGCTTAATTTCCCATAATCCCCTATCCTTACTTGTAAATAAAAATCTTCTACATCAATTGACCATGCTGCTAACTTCTTGCTATTGGAGCAGTGCTAAATCCAGGGCTAATGTGCCAGGATTTTCTGGTGGTTATTTCCCCTGAGGCTTCTGGTGCCAGGCAGCCTCTGGGAATGGTGGCAGCATGAACAAGGATGCATTTCTGTTTCTCACCTGAAGGTTACCCCTACAACTTGATAATTTTGATTTGCCATTTTCTGCACCTTTTCCAACTTTGCAGTATTTTTTCTGAAATGCAGTGACCAGAACTCTAAAACAGTAATCCAAGTATGGCTGCACCATAGATTTGTATAAAGCAGGGATGGGGAACTTCTTGTCTGTGGGCCTAATCCAGCCCATGGGGTTTCCCCTTCTAGCTAGCAGAGGCTTAAGTTCCTTCCATGGGTCCTGCCCAATTCTCTCCTCAAGCTTCTCCCCATGGCTACTGGGGGTTTGGGGAAGACAAATCCCCTTGTTAACTCCCATCTGTGATGGGAGGATGATAGGATGTGAAGATGAATCCCAATGGGAGGGCAATGGAGCTGAAAGGGGAATCCCCTTATTTCCAATCACAGATTGGTGAGAACAAATGGATTTCCATAGGTCATCAGAAAATTAGGCCACCTCAGTGCTCACCCCCAACTCCAAATCTTTTGTGAATATGTCAAAAAACACTGATCCAAATACAGCTTCTTGGGGGTCCCCACAGTTTACCACTCCGTTGTGAGAATTGTCCATTTATTCCTACTCTCTGCTTTCCGTTATTTAACCCATTATTGATCAACTTATCCCATGACAGCTAAGTTTGCTGAGCAGTTTTTGGTGAAGAACTTTATCAAGAGCTTTTTGAAAGCCCAAGTAAACAATATTTACCAGATCGTCTGCATCCACATGCTTGCTGACTCTCAAAAGAACTCTAAAAGCTTAGTGAGGCAAGACTCACCTTTGCAGAAGGTAACTTTGTTGATTCTCCTTTAGCAAGACTTGTCCTTCGATATCTTTATGTTTAATAATGCTTCCCATCAATTAACCCAGAACAGACGTTAAACGAACCACCCTGTAATTTCACAGATTTCCCCTAGAGATCTTTTGAAAAATTGTACTAGTTTGGCCAATTTCCAGTTGTTCATAGGAAGTCAAAGGAACATGTTATATATTTTGTTAGATGATCAGCAATTTCACATTTGAGTTTGTCAAGAACTCTCAGACAGATGCCATCTGGACCTGGTGATATGTTTGAAAACAACAAAGTCTGGAGTTTCATCTCTTGTCACCACTACTTCAGTTCCTCAGACATCCTAAAAACATCAGTTCGTGTACAGGTATCTGCCCTACATCGTACAGTGAAGACCAATGCAACCCCCCCAAACCCCTACCATTCAGCTTCTCTGCACTCAGAGAAGTATGCTCTTTTAGTATTTCTTTAACTTCTTCCCTAGCCAATTTCCTGCTTCTGATATGTTTAAACAATGTTTATTGCTGGCCTTTATGTTATCAGTGTCATGCTCCTCAAAATCTTTTATACTCTGCTTGCATTTCTTTTGTGCAGGTTTGTGTTCCTTGTCATTCTCTTTGCCTCGCTCTCCTTTACTCCTCACATTGAGGCAGTAGCTAAATCCTGTCATTTCTTCCTATATAATATTGCCAGGATTCAACCATTTTTGTCTGTCTCTTCTGCCAAGACTCTCGTTCACGCACTGGTTATCTCTCGGCTGGACTACTGCAACCTTCTTCTCTCTGGCCTTCCTTCGTCTCACATCAGTCCGCTGGTCTCTGTCCACCACTCTGCCGCTAAGATCATCTTCCTGGCCCGCCGCTCTGACCATGTCACTCCACTTCTGAAATCTCTTCATTGGCTTCCAATTCACTCCAGAATCCAATATAAACTTCTCCTGCTGACCTTCAATGCTCTTCACGGTCTAGCTCCTGCCTATCTCTCCTCTCTCATCTCACACTATCGCCCCGCTCGGGCTCTCCGCTCCTCTGATGCCATGCTTCTCGCCTGCCCAAGGACCTCCACTTCCCTTACTCAGCTTCGTCCTTTTCTTCTGCTGCCCCTTACGCCTGGAACGCTCTTCCAGAACACTTGAGAACTACAAACTCAATCACTGCTTTTAAAACTCAGCTAAAAACTTTTCTTTTCCCTATAACCTTCAAATATTGAGTTTGTTCTGACTCTATACTGTTAGCTTTACCCTACCCGGTGCCTGTTTACACTTCCCTGTGCCTGTTTGCATTCTCCTTCCCTCTTTATTGTTTACTACAACTTATTAGATTGTAAGCCTATGCGGCAGGGTCTTGCTATGTACTGTGTTATCTGTACAGCACCATGTACATTGATGGTGCTATATAAATAAATAAATAATAATAATAATAATAAATAAGCTTCATTGATACTGGTTGTTAACCATGCTGGTGACCTCTTGGATTTGGTAATACTTTCCATTATGAGTTTGCTGCTATTGCTGCTAGTATTGTTCTTGCTGGTATTATTGTTGGTTTTGTTTTTAATTGCTATTCTATTGTGATGTTTTTATTGCTTTTAATATTTTAAGTGTTTTTATGTATTTTATTGTTGTAAGCTGCCTTGTGAGAAGTTCTGCCCTGAAAGGCGGCCAAGAAATATTTTAAATAAAATAAATAAATCCTTTCCAGATCAGCTGGAAAACATTCCACCTGAGCTTGTATTATGGTTTTGAGTAACCCCAAACCAGGGAGCAGAACATGATATAGGTGGGGTCTGAATTGCCCTCCCACTGCGCATTCTTTGGTGTCTCTTTCAGCAAGGAGAAAAGGCCTCAGCTGACGCTGGGAGAAGTGACCACTCCATCCAGCGCTGGCAATTCCCTGGCTTTGCACAATGGGACCTCCCCTAGTGCAGCCTAACCCTACGGAGCAGATGGGGGGTGGGGCAAGAAGGAGAAGAAATCACTTCCATTCCACTGGGAGAGAACCAGCAATGGATACACCATTCTGGAACAATCTGGAAACTTAAACAATATAATACTGGGTTTGTAAGCTCTCTTTTAATAATGAATGCAAACAGGCATAACCCCCAAAAACATGTAGCAGTGCTGTGACCCTGCCCTCTAGCAGCAGAATAGAAAGCTGACCCCTCAGCATACTGCAAAAATACTTGGGAATTGTAAACTGCAGCCCAGGAACAACTACTGACAACTGTTTGTTAAGGGCAACATGTTATGTAGCTGGACAAAGCACTAATAATATTCCGGCACATAATGGGCCTCTATAGACCTGCAGTTCTTGGTTGGAGACTGATAAAAATGATCCTCAAAGCCACACCAATGTCAGTGAAAGGAAAGATGTCATGTGGCCTTAAGAATTCCAGATATGGCTGAATTTTTCAGGAGCATCACCAGTGCATTCAATGCTATGTGCTACAACAGAACTGTGAATAGGCTCCTCTCATTTAGTTGCAGAAATATTTTTGAAAATATAGAAGCAGGGTTACTTAACATGTTCAGGGGATGGAGCTTTTATGCTCTACCTATCTAAACCAATACACTTTCCTCATGCACCCTAGTCACTTTCCTTTTAACCATTCAATCTGTTCCTGACACAATATATTTTGGAAAGAACAAACAAAGCCACCATTATTTTCCCACAGAAAAGTCTGACACCCCCCTTTTAAAGGAACTATTATGACAGATTTTATAAAACTGTTTATATCCCTAAGCATCTTGAAAGCTACTAATTGAAAAGTTAATCATTCATAAAACACATAGCAGTGTATCTTTCAGGCACACACATTAGGCATTAATGTCCCCAAGAGCTAATTAGGAAAACAATAGCACCATTAAAAATCAGGAAGATTAGAATAGGTGCTAAGCCTTTAATCTAACATATTTACTGCTAGGATCTTTTAAACAGTATTATAGTATCACAGGCAAAGTAACAGCTTGATTGAAATGCTTTCAAATTTTGACATCTAACTTCACTACTGCTGCAACTGTATCACAGAGCTATCAGAAAAGATTCCATATGAGTTTCCAGAGTATTAACATTAGCAGCAGGAAATTCAAATCACAGAACATTTGAAGAATTATTCAGATAATATGTGCATGAAGCATATTACAGCATATTACCTGCCATATTTCAAAACTAGTTTAAGGTCTTTGCTGAACGTTCTCAAATGAATACAACTGGTACAAAAAAAGTGATTTCTGGGTCCAAAATGTTCACTATTGTTCCTACTTCAGGGCCATTCAAGATTATTTTCACGCCCCCTTACCCTGCTTCAGTGTTATTTTCTTTCTTCTTCCTGAAGTAATCCCTAAAGTCAGGGATTATAAAGAAAAAGTGATGGTATCATGGCATATCAGAGGAAGAAAATATATCTAAGTCAGTGTGATTCCTTCCTGTGTAGTATTGCTCTCTTTATGAATGGGTGTCACTTTGGCAAACAAAGTGAATCATCAGAAGAGGCTATGCAGATTTTTCTTTCTTTCTGAAGCACTAAGATTGTTGCTGTGTTCTGGTGCACTATTCTGTTATATGGTAGAAGTTCCTCTTGAGCTGGATGGCAGAAATAAATTGCCAGGTCACTGCAGAACTATATGAATGTGGCAAGGTACAAGGACAGCCTCTGAGATACCACATGCTCTTGTGCCTAGCTCACTATGTTCCTGAATAGATTAGCTATACTGCAGGGTGTGTAAAGACATTATGCAAGAGTTTTGATACCTTAGAATACTGTGTACAGTTCTGGTCACCACACCTAAAAAAGGATATTATAGAGCTGGAAAAAGTGCAGAGAAGGGCAACCAAAATTGTTAAGGGGATGGAGCATCTCCCCTACAAGGGAAGGTTACTCAACTGGGATTGTTTAGTTTGGGAGGTGTATAAAATTATGCATGGTATGGAGAATGTGGACAGAGAGACATTTTTCTCCTTCTCTCAAAATACTAGAACCCAGGGTCATCTCATGAAACTGATTGGTGGGAGATCCAGGACAAATAAAAGGAAGTACTTCTTCACACAGCCCATAGTTACATTATGGAACTCGCTGCTGCAAGATGTAGTGATGGCCACCAAACTGGATGGCTTCAAAAGAGGTTTGGATAAATTCCTGGAGGCAAAGGCTATCAATGGGTACTAGCCCTGATGGTTGTGTGCTATCTCCAGTATTTGAGGCAATAAGCCTGTGTGCACCTGTTAGATCAATGTTCTTTTCACCCAAGGACGAGATCCAAACAGCCCTTAAGCACGACTCCACCATTCCAGCGACAGAGGGTTCAAAAGCGCTTTATTGATTAGTAATCAAGGCCTGGTCTCTTCAAAGGGAGCAATCAGACAAAAGACATAGGGAATATGGTACAGTATTAAAGCTTTCAAGGGGCAGGGCCCAGTAGCAGCATTAACCAATCAGAACATAACACTGAGGCATAGTTAATTATGCTAAACAGTCCTGTAAACAATACCTTTGGCCTGACAGTAAGTTACAGAGAGTTAACTTCAACACAGACAGCTGGAGCCAGGACTCTTGTTTATATTAGTAATCAAGGATGCAAGGACGCACACAAGGAGACATTCTCATACAGGGCATTTTGACATTTTGCTTGGAGTGCAATGGAGATTTTACAGTTTCCTGTTAAAAATGGAGGTGGTTCTGCTAACAATTTCCCCCCTTTTAAAGCAATTCAAAACTTAAGCTTGCTAGTTTCTTTTAGATCATCTGTGGCTAAGGCTTCACAATACAAATACATTTGCTGGTGGATTACAGACTTTGCAAGACTTTTCACAAAAGACAAAATACAGGGAAGGCAAAAAGCAAGGATAAACAAAAATCATTACAATGGAACAAAATACAATGCAAGAAATCCCTCTTTTAACTACTCCATATTGGATAACTAGTGAGCCATCTAAATAGATCATCAGTGGGTGGTTCAACTGCTTAATGAGGAAGGCAAATTGATAACAGACAACAAAGAAAAGGCTGAAGTGCTTAATTCCTATTTTGCCTCGGTCTTCTCTTAAAAGCGGGTCTATGACTCCTTCCTGGAAAAAGTGAAGCAGAAGTTGAGAAGGCAGGATTGCAGTTTGAGATTGATAAAGAAATGGTCAAAGAACACCTAATTTCCCTGAATGAATTTAAATCTCCAGGGCCCGATGAACTGTATCTAAGAGTAATGAAGGAGCTAGCAGAAGAACTCTCAGAACTCTTGTCTATTATCTTTGTAAAATCATGGAAGATGGGTGAGGTGCCGGACGACTGGAGGAGGGCTAACGTTGTCCTTATCTTCAAAAAAACAAAAAGGAACCTGGGAACATGGGAACTACAGACCAGTCAGTCTGGGAAAATTCTGGAGCAGATTATAAAGAAGTCAATCTGTAAACACCTTGAAATCAATGCAGTGATTACTAGAAGCCGAAATGGATTTGTCAGGAGGTGTAGGGAACGCTGATCAAATTTGCAGATGACACAAAATTGGGTAGGATAGCTAATACTCTGGAAGACAGAAACAAACTTCAAAGTGATCTTGATAGACTGGAGTGCTGGGCTGAAAACAACAGAATGAAACTTAATAGGAATAAATGCCAAGTTCTACATTTAGGGAATAGAAACTAAATGCACAGTTACAAGATGGGGGACACTTGGCTCAGCAATACTACAAACGAGAATTGTTGTAGATCACAAGCTGAATATGAGCCAATAGCACAATATGTCTGCAAGAAAGGCAAATGCTATTTTGGGCTGCATTAAGAGAAGTATAGCTTCCAAATCACGTGAGGTACTGGTTCTTCTCTATTCAGTCCTGGTTAGGCCTCACCTAGAGTACTGCGTCCAGTTCTGGGCTCCACAATTCAAGAAGGACACAAACAAGCTGGAGCGTGTTCAGAAAAGGGCAACCAGGATGATCAGAGGTCTAGAAACAAAGCCTTATAAAGAGAGACTGAAAGAACTGGGCATGTTTAGCCTGGAGAAGAGAAGATTGAGGGGAGACATGATAGCACTCTTCAAATACTTAAAAGGTTGTCACACAGAGGAGGGCCAGGATCTCTTCTCAGAATGCAAGACACGGAATAACGGGCTCAAGTTAAAAGAAGCCAGATTCCGGCTGGACATCAGGAAAAACTTCCTAACTGTTAGAGCAGTGCAACAGTGGAATCAGTTACCTAGGGAGGTTGTGGGCTCTCCCACACTAGAGGCATTCAAGAGGCAGCTGGACAACTAACTGTCAGGGATGCTTTAGGGTGGATTCCTGCACTGAGCAGGGGGTTGGACTTGATGGTCTTGTAGGCCCCTTACAAGTTGCTGGGGAACATGGGTGGGAGGGTGCTGTTGCACCATGTCCTGCTTGTTCATCCCTGGCAGATGTCTGGTTGGCAACTGTGGGAACAGAGTGCTGGACTAGATGGACACTTGGTCTGACCCAGAATGGCGCTTCTTATATTTTTATGTTATCTTTCTTTTTTAGTAAAGTAAAGTATTTGTTGTGGATGGCTTGTATTGTTTGGAAAAAGTACTGCCAACTACAACCTTCTGTGGAAGGTTGACCAAGAGCTTATTCTTAACTTGCTCCTATTGCTGTACAAAATATTGATCAAATAGTTCTGCAGTTTACACAACAAATAAATCCAAGGTGGAAGAGCCATAAATATTTTTGTAATGTCTGACAGATACAATTGAACTTGTACAATTACCAACACAAATGAGCCTTGAGTTAAATTACCTTATTAGAACACTGCAATTAAAGATCTCTTGGCTAATATTATTTCTTTTTTACAGTCAATGAAACAACTATGATGTCAGTGAAGAATGATTACTGCAAATTTGTTTTTCTGCCTAGAAAACTGTCATAGCATGCTGATTCTTTAAAAGAGGTTCAAGACATCACGAACAAACAAAATATTGTGAGATCTGAATCTCTTAGAAAGACATATAGGAAACTGAAAGCGGCAATCTCGCTAAATGCTAATTTTCCTCTATAGAACAGCAAACTGGTTACCAAAGAGGTTTCTCCAATTTGGAGCTGATAAGTGAAGTTTATCTTTAGGGAAGAGTCTGCAACAAAGCTCCTGAAGACTAGGAAAAGTACTTCATACCTATAAATAGAGGCATTTTTTTGTACCGGAAATTCCAGGATGCTACAGAAGGTCAGTCATATTGGTCATTTATACAAAAGGATAAAAGTGCATAGGTGCAAAGGGTACAGAGTGTAATGGAGCTAGTATTAAACTGAAAACCCCTTTCCTTCTCCATGGCACAACTGTGCTACACTACACATTTCTGTGGTTCTAATGGGATGCTGCCTGTAGTAGTACTTTATTCATCACCTATACATCAGAGGTACTTCAGACTGGAAGGATTGCCGCAGTCTTGCACCTTGGCAATTCAGTAGCAAGTGGACTTTAAGGGATTGGCATGATAAATAGGCAAAGTTAAATAGAAGCAACAGGATTCTGATGTTGCAGCACAAGCCGCTGCTAGCATTAGTTATTGCCTACGTCTAGAGCAGAGATGAGATTTCCCCCCCTGTTCTAAGCCACATTCCTTTGGCAGCTGGTTAGGGGCTGCATGCTGTCAGCAGGTGAAGCTGGAGCCAATTTGCAGGCAGAGCCAGAGCCAAAAAGGGGAAGGGCCACCCACCTCTCTCTAACACCACCTTCTCTTTCTCCCCTCCTAGCAAGCAGCTAGGGGAAGGACAGATCAACTCTGTCAGAAGTCTGGACTTGCAGAGGGTTTTTGAAAGCAGGCCAAGTCTGACAGGTTGCCCAACCCTTTTCTACCTCCAGGTTATTAGAACTATGTTATTTATATTTTACGTCTGGGATGTTAGAGCAAACCAATAGGCAAACATGTAGAAGAAAACAGGTGACTGATTACTTGCAGATGACAAGGTTTTGTTGATAAAGATCCATGGTAAAGCATTAAAACCATTTCCCTTCTTTGAGAGGACAAGTGCTTTGGAAGATAAAGAAAAGATTGTGAATAAAATGTATCTTGATTTCAAAAAGACTTTAATACAATACTAACCATATCCTCATCTGTGTACTGGAAAGGTGTAATTCAATATGCATCAAGGTTATTTAATAAGGCAGACACACATTTGAGTGCAACTTTCCAACCCACAGAGTGGTAAATCATCTGTGAATGCTGTAAATTTGGGAAGACTTAAGAATTGCGGCCTGTTCTGGGTTTGTTGCTCTTATATATCTTTGATAATTACTAGAATGAACAAATAGCAAATATGGTTATATAAAACTAGGAGGATTTGCAGATACAGGTGGAAATAAACTGAAAATTTTATTTATAAAATGTTTTTTGCGCTATAAGCATTCAAATGATGAGTTTAATATATAGATAAATTCCAAAATTTACATATTGGGAAGGGGGAAATGCAGAAATAAAGTACTTGAGAAACTGGCTAAGCTCTAGCATTTCTGAGAACAACCTGGGATTGAGATAATTTAAACAGAACTCTGCAGCTTGGCATGCTTGCTAAGAACTACATACATTATTTGGGCTATAGCAAGAAGAACTATATGCAAGAATGGGTCTGTCTGCAAAGTGTTAACAATTAGCATATTAAACTAGGACTGGGGAGGCCCAGCTTTAAACCTGAAAGTCACCTGGAGACTTTGGGCCAGTCAGGGTTGTTGTTAAGATAAGAATGTGGAAGGGCCAATGTATGCTCCTCTGAGCTCCACAGTGGAAGGGTAAATGTAAATACCAACAACAATGAAGCAGCAGGAGCAGAATGTTCTGCTTGTCATTGGTTAGGCCACGTCTATGTCTTACTAAAGCATTTTCAGAAATCTAGAAGCAAATGGAGATGATCCAGGAAAGAGGCAGAAAGAACCTGAACAGTTTTGGAATGGAAGGAACTAGACATGGACAGCTTAAAGAAGCCTTCCCCAACCTGGTGCCCTTCAGAATTTCATGTCCACTGCCTGGAGATGATTTGAGTTGTAGTCTAGCACATCTGGAGAGCACCATGCTGGGTAAGGTTGGTTTCGAGAAAAGAAGATTAAGGACCGACAAGATTGAAACCCAATTTAGAATACAATAGTTTAATCATTAAAGTTACAGAATATTTAAGACTCCTTATCCCAATTTCAGTAAATAATTAGCAGTAGATCTATGCAAACACTGTCAAACTCTTTCTAAAATCCACAAAGATGAAGTATGCATCAAACAGCACACAGGGATAACGCAAGCTCTTTGCTCAGAGTTAAATGTTAACTGTACAGAATTAAATTTTAACTCATCTAGATGAAATATACAATTAACCACAATTGTTAAAGGATTCAAGTTCAATATGCTAAATGGATTCTTTACCACTGCAATTGCTGGAAAAGAGGTCATTTAAATGTTAAATAGCCTTGTTGTTGGAAGGTCCATTAGCCCTTTCTTTCCATTTTATCCCCTCTGTGGTCCCTCTGCAGGGCCCAATCATCTTTTTCTTTTCTTTTCTTTATCTAGTCCAAACTCCTGCATACATGTGCTCATCTCATCACATAAAACCTCATGAGTCATGAAAGAAAAGTTCATCTTTTAATTCTAAAATTACATTTTCCACATTTCTGAAATTACATCGAATTTTAGTTTCCCCCCTATCATGTCACTCCCTTTTGCTATTTTTGCTTTACGCATCCAGCCTGAAGAAAAGTCCTACAAAGGCTGCTGACTATTTTGTAACTTTTGTACTGCTCCTAAAAGGTATTTTGTCAATGTTTTAATTTTTTTATTATTCTAATCGAGTATTTGAAAATTTGGCATTGACTTTACTTGCTTCTACATTCTTCAAAATCAGGATACATACACATACACACATACACAAAGAGTATCCGTTGAGTTTTAAGCCACTAGCCTGGTTCTTTGAAAAAACATGAATAAGAATGACCCCTACTCTTTTTGCAAACCTTCTGAATGGTAACCTAAAGCATTAGGTTGGGGTTGAATGACAGCTTTTTTCATCACCTACTCCCAAAGACACCATCTCTATTTTGAAATCCATTTTCATCTTGTTTTTGTTCATCTACTTCACTCATTAGTGCATTGTCTGAGTCAGACTGCATAAAGGTGTTGTGTGGTCTGAAAAACTGAAATATTGATGGGTCCTTTAGGTTTCCTTTAGTAGCCTTTGTTTAACTTCCTTATGTTTCTGGCTCCGCTCCATTTCGGGTCGTAGAAGTGGTATCGGAGCGGGGTGCTTCGCCTCCGTTAAAGGCGGAGTCGAAGCAAGTCGGGAGGGTAGCGAAGCATCACGAAGAGGACCGTCCATTTGCGGAGCGATCTGCTTACTCGCGAAGCCCTGCCTGCCATTTTGGAACTTTTCCCTATAGGATTGCATTGGGTGAAAAAAGTGTGTATAACTTTTTTGTTTTTAAAGCGACATTCCTGAAACTTACTGTGCTTAGAGAGTGATGATTGGTGGACATTTGTGTCGATTTTCATAATTTTTTGTCGTGCGGTTTGCTTGCTATTAATTTTTATAAAATGGGTAAAACGGGAGGGGAGAAGCTCTTTTTTCACCTTTGATTAACAGATTCAACTCCCAATCGTGAGAAGTGATCATCTGATGTGAAGCATCCTCCAATCCCAATGTTTTGGTGTGTGTGTGTGTGTAATAAGCAAAACGGGATACTTAGTAACTTTACTTTCTTGTCTTTGGATCAGACTTTTTTCAGTGTTTTGAAGTACTAGCCCCAGTAAACTCTCTCACACAACCTTAAATCATATAATAAGTAAAAAAAACAGATAGGCAACACACCACTGCAAGTTACCCACCATAACCTTGGTGGACAACTGGACAGAAGTGATGCAAGGGGATGATGTCCATACGGCATGTGGACATGCCCAGTGCACACTGCCCTGCCTTGAGGGCCATCAGAACCCTCCAAAGGGTAGCCAGTGGAAAAGCCAATGATTTGCATGAGTTGAGGTGTGACATGGCTTCTCAAAGGCCGGTACCTAGACAGGACCAGTCAAATGACTGGTTGCACAGTCCCCACTGTCCCACTGGGCACATCCACTTTCCCCTTACTGGTAATAAAGTCAGACACAGCCTTTTAAAAAAATTCTTGTTGTGATTATTAGCAACACTGCTTCTTTTAATTCCACCCCTCCTTTGTTTGTTTATTTATTAATTAAATTTATACCGCCCCAGAGCCAAAGCTCTCCTGGCTTTCCCTCTACAGTGAAGTCAGGCAGGCTTTTCATTGTGGTTCAACTTATTGTTGTTGTGATTATGATTATTAGTACTACTATTATTAACGTTATTATTGTTTAATAATGGCTGTGATCACAGTGCAGTCAATCAACTCTGAGGGAAGGAACACAAAGCTTTACTCTTATCCTCCTAGCCTCCTATTAGTTATGGGATGCAAAAGGCATCTCTCTGTGCTGTTCCCGCCTCACAGGGCCGGTTTGCATTACTGGCTTTGAATGACCTGGAAACAATCCTTGGTTCACTTACTTGTGCCTGCAGAAATGTCTGCTGCATACCGCCTTCCCACCTCCGCCTGGATGCTGTCATTGCGGTGTATTGGGATCTGCTGGGACTTACTTCCCCATAGATCTAAGACATAGTCGTACATCGTGTAGCACCTCTCTGCCCTCCTGGTGCCTAGGAGATGTAGATGGGCTGTGTGGGTCAACACCACCACAAGGCTATTGCACGCTTGCTCCCAGTGCTACAAGGGCATAGCCGCCTGCTTCCTGTCCGCCTCTGTGCCTGCCTCACAGGGCCAGTTTGTGTGTATCTTGCTTTGACACAGGGCATTAGTCCTTCCTCATGCTGAAAAAGGCAGCTGCATTGCTGCTGTGCTCACCCTGTTTAAGATTTCATGAAGTTCCGTGTGTTCATTTTTGAAGTGTTTAACTTGAGATGAAGATTCTTATTTAGATATATCTTTAAAAATTCGCTAAAAATCAGATGTATAAGATGTCATGGTGGCCATTTTTATGTTTCTAACTTTAAAAGTGTTGGAGATGTATGCACTTTTGTTAATTGGGGTTAGGGTTGAGGGTTAAAACTTTCAAAATCCCCCCAAAATCAGGGCATGCTCAGATTTCCTCCAAAATGGGCATGAATCTGGATACATTTATAATCTCTCATGGTGGCCATTTTGATGTTTCTAACTTGAAAACTAAAAAAGTTATACGCGTTGGGCATTTCAATGCAAGTCTATGGGGGGAAAACACAGAGCCCCGATCCGGAGCCCCGCCGTGGAGCGGACTGTAGGCGGATCAGACGAAAGCAGAGCGGACCTGATCCGGAAGTTGCGGATCAGGATCCAAAGCGGATTGGGGGGTCCGTGCACAGCCGTACTGATTATTATAGAATCATAGAATAGCAGAGTTGGAAAGGACCTACAAGGCCATCGAGTCCAACCCCCTGCTCAATGCAGGAATCCACCCTAACATCCTTATTGTTTTACTATGATTTTATTAGATTGTAAGCCTATGTGGCAGAGTCTTGCTATTTACTGTTTTACTCTGTACAGCACCATGTACATTGATGGTGCTATATAAATAATAATAATAATAATAATAATAATAATAATAATAATCATCCCTGACAGATAGTTGTCCAGCTGCCTCTTGAATGCCTCTATAGTGGGAGAGCCCACAACCTCCCTAGGTAACTGATTCCATTGTCGTACTGCTCTAACAGTCAGGAAGTTTTTCCTAATGTCCAGCTGGAATCTGGCTTCCTTTAACTTGAGCCCGTTATTCTGGCTCAAGTGATGCTTTGCTCCTTCTACCAGCTCTCCCTCCCTTTAGCTTATGCCTAAAGAACTCTGGGCCTGATAGTTCTTGAAAGCGTATATCACATAGGGAAAAACAAATCTGTCTAGTGTTGCATAAGTCCACACCCTACGTTCTAGAGAATGGCCTGGGTCATCAATTCACTGTTCAGAACATTGCTTCTTCTGCTATAACACTGCTTTCATTAGCTCTAGCAAGCTCTGGACAACAGGTACTCAGATACAGGGAAATAAGTTTCCATAAATATCCTCAAGCATGAATTTAGCCTCAATGTTTTCCTCATGATCATAGAGTTGAAGACTGGGCTGAATTTTGGACCACAATGAAGTATACCACCCCACCTGCATGCTTGGGGCCTGACCGGATAGAAATCAATGAGAAAACTCACTCATGTCCATGGAACAGGATTGCAGTTTATATAATTTTCCTTTAATCTGATAACAGTTTTAGTAGTTTCATTTTTAAGCAAGTTGACACACATAAGATTCTTCCCACTAGTCTTTATATTATATTATCTTAATACATTGATCCCCTCTCTGACTTTGGGTGCAATGAAACAAGACAGTGGGGAATCTGTGACTGGATCTTCAAGTTTTTAAGAAGGGCAAATGCAGTTGTAGGGACTCCCAAATTCAGATTGAGCTTGTAATTCAGGAAGAGAGGGATTTAAACCTTTCCTCCCATGCAAACAGCAGTTCTGAGGAAGGGAAAGTGTTTCACACTGGGGTGGGGAAATGGTACAGGAGGAATGCTTCATCTTGATCTGATCTAAACTTCCATTTCTTGTAACTATATTTGCGCTTTAAAAGAGCCACAGGAAATGTGATCATGGATCTCCTGCTGGAACATCTAGTTTGTCCCTGCTTGTAATTTCATTTGTACCTGGTAAAATAAAAACTAAAGGAGGTTGATAATACACCAATGGTTTGAAGAAATGAAAACCAAAGACACTATTCCAGAAAAATGATCCATTTTAGCAACCTTTAAAAGTTATACTCCAGTTCTCCCATAGTGGAATCTTGAAGGAATGTAGCGGACATAGAAAAAACCATTAAGAATGTCACTTAAAATACGAATCCTTCAGAATTCTTCAACTGGTTGTTACAAAGACCTGGATCTAAAATGTGTACGTTTTGAAAGCATTTTATCCTAAAGCTTTTAAAACTTTTAAAGCTTTTAAAACTTGATGTTGTGCAGACTTCTACTGTTACTTTCTACTGTTAGTTTTTCCCTACCCTGTGCCTGCTTACCCTTCCCTGTACCTGTTTGCATTCTCTTCCCCTCCTTATTGTTTTACTATGATTTTATTAGATTGTAAGCCTATGCGGCAGGGTATTGCTATTTACTGTTTTACTCTGTACAGCACCATGTACATTGATGGTGCTATATAAATAAATAATAATAATAATAATAATAATAATAATAATAATAATAATAATTTTCTCTAAACTTAAAGGCAATGAAGATAGGAATCTATACTATTAAGCGATTCCTAAAAGGCAGAATGATGTTTTATTTCTGTGAGCACTTACTGCGATAATATGCATTAACTGAAGTAGTAATACTACTAAATACACTTGGAAGTTGGAGAAATTGATCTGAGCTATGCTTATGAATGAACTTCAGGAGTCAAATTCAAGAATGAAGAGGGCTTTAACAAGCCCCCCAAATCTTACTCTAGCTCAGAATTTCATCTGCGCTGGAGGAGAATGCCGCCCATGGAAGATGCTTCAAAGGGGCTGATGGGGCAAATTCCAAGGGTGAGGTAGGGAACTCAGTCCCAGAGGATCCTTACAGGAGTAGGCCCCCTAGCCCTATCTTTGGTATCTGCAGACCCTTTCTATTTTCCCCCATAGGACTAGCAATTACTTCATTACATTAGTTTGCATATGAACAGGAAGGGCAGGGGGAGATAAGATGGTAAGATGATCTAACCCTTAGATAGACCTACCTGTTATTGCACAACAGAGGGGTGAAGATCTTGCAGATCCCCCTCTGTTTACATGCAGCATGTGATGGCCTTGGTAGGAGAGGCGTTGCACCCGCCATTTTTTTTTGTTTTCTTAAAGGAAAAGATGCGCACGAGCACTCGTGTTTTGTTTTGTTTTTTAAACGTATTTTCCCCGCTCACCCCACCCCACTCCCAATGGGCGCAGTGCTCTTGAGGAGCTCTGCGCCCCGTTTCTGTCCTGACCCAGAATTAAGGTGAACCCTATGGGTTTAACAATATGGTTAATCCTAATCAGGATTCACTTTTACTAGGATTTGGAACCAGTTTCTTACTTTGGTTTTAAATCCCAGTTAAGGTGATTGCTACTTCGCTGTAGTTGGGTTGATGCATATATAACTCTTATCCATGTTTATCCATGTTGGTGGGGAAGGATGGCCCTTTTCAGCCCAAAGGGCCACACATGGTGCTGGGTGATAGGCTGGGAGATGCAAACACACATGGGGAGATCACTACTTTTGGATGCTTCAGGGTCACTGGGAACAGAGATTGGTATAGCTATCCCAGCACATTAGTAGCAGCACTGGAACAGTGGTCTTCTCTCTACTGCCCAATGCTTCAGCAGGTAAGGGTTGGTAGAGCTCCCCAAGGCTTTCATGGGCTACACAAAAAAGCTGAGGGCCACATGTGGCCTGGAGGCTATGGGTTACCCACACCTGGTCTAACAGATAGGACCATTCACAGTTCCTTTTAGCAACGGTAACTGGAAGGGTGCAGTAAATGTTAGGCACTGCTAGAGGCAGTCACATCTTTCTACAAGTCTACCTCTAATCCTGAGCTCGGATAACCTGTAAGTATTAAGCACAATTGGAGATAACTTAAAGAATAAAAGGAAAATTGCAAGATTCAATGGATAATTATGAAGGTCTCTCAAAAAACATTACAGTAGGTAATATGTCAAAGATAATTACTACTCTCTCACAGACAGAGTCCATTTATTTGGCCGTTCATTCATGATAAATGGATGTCACTGAATGGAAAGCTTAAGGAGAACAGAGTTCAAAATACTGGCAACGCACCCTATTTATTGCAACAATGTCTGACAGAACATTATATAACTCTATTTCTGTCTTTTAAAATAAAAACATCTGTTATGAGAGACCCATAAAACAGCCACATCATACTCTTAAACAAGTTAATACAACAGCTTGTTCAAAGAGGAATTCAGATAACAACAGCTTTTGGAGCATTCATTATTTTCCCAGTGGTGTGCCTGTTGACAGTTGAGTTGACACTTGCTAGCCCATTTAACAGCCTTTGGCATCAGCAGAGCATATATTCAACCTCCTGTGGACTTGTCCAACAGTAAAGAATTGAAGAAGTATGAAAGACAGTTAAGTACATGACACAAAAGACAGAGACTCCAATAGATGACTTGTAACATTGAAGCTGCATCCTACAGAGTCAGGTCATTGGTCTATCTAGCCCAGTACTACCAACTATGCTGGATTTGGAATGGTTCTCTAAAGTCTTGGGCAGAGAACTTTCCCAGTTCAGCTACAAAAGTGGAAAAATGGATGATGTTCATGTAATACAAATCACGTATATTAATGTTTATACTCATTATTTCCCAAAATACTTAATTGCAAACAGACTTTTGTTGTAGAACTAACATATTAGTATGCATGCTTATTCAGCAAATACATGAATTAGAAATTAGATTTAATCCAGCCCTATTCTGTGCATTTGCTTTGATTTAAAATCAATCCAAGCTGTCTACAACTTTCATTTAACTGGATATGTAAGGAACTGAAGTTGAGACCTTCTGAATATTAAGAATGTGCTCTGCAACTGACTTATAGGTACTTACCCCAAATTCTATGAAGATGCCTCACCCTATCCTTCCAACAAGTGTTAGATACAGATGTAGTCATACCTACAACAAACCTATTGAAACCAACTTGTCATGACTAACTTAAGTCCCATTGATTTCAATGGGGCTACTCTAGGTATAATAAATCTTGATCCAACCCAGGTATTTTATTCAATAAGTCTTCTATTTTAAAACTGTAGTTAAGATACTAGTTTATCAACTAATACTTTCAGCTTTCTCTCTGGTTGGAAATGATTTGTCACAAAATGCATGCTGAAGAAGACATCTGAAAAAGTTAATTAAATTTGATGTATAAATGGTATATTCATAGAATCTGAACAAGATTCCTTGAGCATCATTATCAACTCTAAAAGTGCTATTATTTTTGCAGTGGAAAAATGCTGATTTGTTCTTTTAAGTCCAGCTACAAAAGAATCTGCCTTGTCAACACAAAAATCCATGCGAGTTTTCGTATACTGAATAGATGTGCTGATACCTGATATATGGCAGAAGACACCCAAACCACTAAAGTCACTAGAAATTGTCTTAAACTAAGACGCGAATCACAATGTTCTCTTTATCTTTTTGATGTTGTATTAAAGAACAGCCATATCAACAACAAATCCAAAACTGAAAGTCACTGCCACATCGGAAACTGTGTACATCTAGTCCCATCATCCTTAGTTTTAGAAGATGAGGTAGCATGGTGGGGAATGATATCTACCTGAGGCCTTGGAAACTGTTGCCAGTTTGATCAGACAGATCACTGGTTCATCTAGCTAACTAACTCAGTATAAGGAAGTTTCATAGTATTCTCTTTTTGATTACTAGGTAGGAGGATCTTAGTTTTTTTGTTTTGTTCAGGAGAGGCTTGCTGAAAACAGTGATTTAAGCCAGGTAACATTTTATATCCACTTAAAGAGGAAAAGCAGGAGCCTGTACAGGCATATTACCTGATGAGAAAAACCATATGGCCAATATAGGATTTTGTACCAAATTCAAGATTACTTATCATTTAAAAGAATTCCTTCTATACTATATTTATCACAAGAGCAATTTAATACTATGCGTTTCTTCAGTAATTTCCTCTTATCCAAATCATCATTCTTTTATTTGATTTTAATGAACAAATAAAAATGTATGCATGTGCTTCTACATTCTGCTACTTTTTAATGAAGTAAAAAAGCAAAGTAATGCCTACAACTCCTTTTCAATAGAAATGTTAAAAAATAATATTCAGCAACAAAAGGAGAACCCCATAACCATCCAAACAGGTTTTTTTTTTGTCACTACTAAATTTCACTCTTAAAATTGACATTATTTCTTAAGACAATGACATTATGACAACAGCATAACACAGCATAGCTGCAGGTTTGTTTTTACTATACTTGACTATCCTTACCTTACTTAGCTCTTGAAACTGTGACCAAATCCTTTAATAAAATATGAGTGCAGGTTGGGTGTCTCAATCCAAGGGGCTGAATCATACAACCTGGAAATCCCTTCCAGCTAAACAACTTTATTATGTAAATCACTGAAAGCCTGCAGGTTTATAAATTTACACACAGACACACGAGTTAAACAGTGTGTATCTATACAGGAACTGTTTATCAACATCCCATAATATGTCAGTAAGGGGTACTAAAATGGGGGTTCATTCTAAATGTCACTAATGTAGCTTTTTAATTTCACTATTGAATGGGAAAAGTGACTGAAATAACTCTGACTTGTGTACGTAGATGTTATTCTATTCCTTATGCTTGGGAGTATAGTAATGTTCAAGGGAGCAATTAAAATGATTATTACAATTATTACAATAATAAAGAATCTGATTCTCTATTCAAACATTCATTCATCTTTAGCTGAGTACTAATGTTATGTATATTAAAATATGATCAACAGCCCTGCTCCAAAAATTAAACTGTTAAACCATTTGTATAGCAATAATGATTGAGACCAGTAAAAGAATGTTTCTTTACACATCTGTCTTTAAACAAAGGATATTTAATAACTGCAAATTCATCTATTTTCAGGAATATTTTAAAATTGCACAGAATAAAAAATACATGGAAAGTTCTCTATATCAAGCTCTTTTGACAATATTTTCTATACAAAACCTTCTTGTATCAAACTCTTACTTATTGTTAGCTTTCTTTAATAATATTTACAAAGCTAGCAATATCTATTTAGCCAGAGAAAAATACTTCAGTTTCAGAAGGCTTTTAGGTTCCTGATTTAAGAGACTTTTAAAACACTCTCTAAGGCCTTAGCTAGACCGGGCTTTATCCTGGGGTGAACCCCGGGATTGCCCCTGTGCATCCCGATGAAGCACAGGAGATCCTGGGATCAGGGAGGGATCATCCCTCCCTTGTCCTGGGACAGAGCCCTCCCCTTTGGGCCTGCTTTTCCCACGGTCTCGGGCTGAGCCCGAGACCACGGAACATGTGGCCCGTTTCCGCGGAGCCAGGAGCTGAGCCCAACAGGTTAGGGTGGAGGGAGCGGGGAAACTAAATTAAATTTTAAAAAACCCTTACCTTCAGCGCACAAGCGTCCATGCGCTCCATCTTCTTTAAAAAAAAAATTAAAAAATGGTGGGCGCAACACCACTCTTCCTGAGGTTGTCGCTCCTCACGTGTAAACGAAGGACAACGCGAGATCTTCCCTCCTTCTTCGCGGAACAAAAGGTAGGTCTAGCTAAGGCCTCTATCTACTTAAGAAGAAGAAGCTACCATGAAACAGCTCAGGAGAGTTTAGCTAAAATATTATAGACCATATAATACACACTTAGAATGAAAGATATGCAAAAGCTTCATGCTCCAGCATGCAAACCCTTTCCTCCTGCTTTCCTCCTCACCTTCTGCGAGCAAGCAAACAAGGCAGGAAGCTGCAGTTCATCATAGCTTCTTGTTACATCAGAAACTGGCTTGTATTGGAACCATTACTGGTTCAGATGTAACAGAAAGCTATGGTTAGCTAAAACTAACCATACAGCTAGCTTGTTTCCCTGAGTGAGAAGACCAAAAGTAGAAGCAACATGGCTGTATGCAGGTAAATGAAGCTTTTGTGCATACTTACTTATTAAACCAGAATTTGCTCACCTAGTTCATTAAGCTGAAACAACTTAGCATATTCATGCTGCAAAATATTTAGGTCTAAATAGTTACCCTCATCTGGCTTAAGGAGAACATGGAGCTGCCTATACCAATTTCCACTCTTATTCTATTGATTAGCAATACAACTTTTATTTTCTGCCACAACAGAGTAAGAGTCTCTTGACTGAATATGGTATAGAGCTGTTATATGAAAGAATTGTTTTAAGCATTAGCTTTTGAGCATATTTATGTGAAGAAAACGCTTGAAAACCAAATGAGCCTTTAACAAATATGATAACATTATTTGTAAAAATATCTGCTTTGCTGAATGGAACTCCAGGGAGAACAAGTCAATTTTTGTTTGCAAAATATAATGCCTGTAAGAACAATTTCATTTTGCCTATAATTTAACAACTTAACAGTGGATGAACATAGTGATGAAGTTCAACTATAATAAAAGAATCCTACCCTTTTAACTTCCTTTTAATGTATTTATAACATTGCTGTTGGTGGTGTTTAATAGATTAAAGATTGGACTACTACAATCACAATATGAATACAGTTTAATAACTTTTTTAAAAAAGCATTTTCTGGTTAGAACAGAAAGAGCTGCGAAGGATAATGGTTGCTACGTATAGTGTGACAAACAAATTACTGTCTAAGAATAGCCTTGTCTGCTTCCCCTCTCCTCCTCCTGCACAGCTGAGAGGAAGACTCCTGTCAATTTTACATGAAAACCAGCTTGTTGTATTTGAACCAAAGTGTGTGGGCTTTTTTTGGCTAGTTTCAAAACAAGCAAATTTCAATCCCTGGATTATTTTACTGGTTTGTTTAATTAACCAGATTTTGCTTTAAACCATGATCTCTGATTCAAAAGTAACAACAAGCCAGGTTTTTTGTCTAGCTGAACTAAACTTGGGATTGTCCTCCTACCCATGCAGGAGGAAGACTGGTGAGGGAGGAATACCTGAGCCAAGACTTCGTTGGGACTTGTTCCAGTTCACTCTAAATCCTGCCTTACCATTAAGTGTGAACCAGGTCATTGGCCAGATTGAAAAGTTGCTTAGTAGGCTCATGCAAGAGAACTGAACTAGTCAAGTAGAATCTGGCTCTTTTCTGTGAATAGCTGATCATGCTGTATACAAATTGCTTTTGAAACACTGTGTAGCCTGCTATAAAGATTCACAGGATTCACAGAACTAGTTTCACGGTCTTTTAGATGTTGACCAAGTAATCTAAGAAAGCTCTATGGATGGGCCAAGCTCCCTTTTACCCCCAGTTTGCTTAATAATAAACTTCTTTTCATCCACTTTTCTCAGACCACTAATAAAAGTCTTGGGGTCTTTCCAAGGTCTGAGAATTCTCAGAAAGACTAAACCTAAGATAGCTGGCCCAACCCTCCATTAACTGCCTCCTTCCCAAGCAAACTTAGGCTTGTGAAAGCAAGGGGAAGTAGCAGCAGATAGTGCTAAAGTCCTTAATGTCTGAATTAGAAGCATGAGTTGCTACTGGAATGCATGGGAATTGTATTCTTTAGTTGCACCCAATTCAATATACAGGCCTAGAAGACATTTGAATCTAGAAATCCTATGTATCTCAGCGGGGAAAAACATCTAGGCCTTAAAAATGAGCTCTATAAAGTCTACAGCTGACACCAGCCAGCTGTCTATACTATTTCCCCCCCTCGTGGTTAGCACTACTTGGTACAGAGCAGAAGCTTGGAGACAGAGATCCAATTACAAATTAGGACTGAACTTCAGAGGGGGTGCATAATGGGCCCAATAATTCCAGAGTGGAGGAGTTAACTCTGAACTCCCCCAATTTTAACATGATCTATTATCATTGATTGGATTTATATATAAAACTAGAATTGAACACATCTTGTTAAATATTGTTTCCCTGCTGCATGTACATGGGAAAGAAAACATCAGTTTGCTACTATGATACATGCAAAACAATTCTGAGAAGCAATTCAAGGATATTTCATTTACTACTGGAATAAAGTATAAATGGTTATTCACCACCTAGGATATTCAGTCGGCTTCACAATAAGTAATCTGAATGTAAAGGTCTAATTCAGAGTGATATTTAAAGCAAACTGTACCTACCAGAATGTAAAGTGAAGAGGGAATAAATGGATTAGACCTGGAAGTATAATACAATTTGTATTATTAATATCCTTGTGTCTTGAGAATTGTAGAATAGTAGCATACTGGATAAGAAATTCAACTATCAATCAGGATGTCCTCAGTTCAAGTCCTTTGTCATTAACACCAAGGCCGGATCTACACTACCGCTTTAAAGCGCTTTATAACAGTTATAAAGCGCTTTAACTGCTTTAAAGTGCTATAAAACTGTTATAAAGCGCTTTAAAGCAGTAGTGTAGATCCGGCCCAAGTAACCTTAGGGAAGCCACAGTCTCAGTCCACCTGCTGACCTATCTTACAGGGTTTATTTTGGTGTTTTTTTTAGTTATGTAACAAAATTATGTTACATAACATACTATAAAGGTATATAAATAGTATTGGGTTTAATTCAATGATGCTCTTCCACATGTGTAAAGTGTCGAATGCTCAAAGAATGGCTATTTTGCAACATGTAGTAGAGGCTGTAGGAGAAAAGCAAAACTAAATCCAAAGATGTTCTTCCGCTTGTGCAAGAGCTAGTAATGAAACCTCTTGTAAACATGATAACTTCTGTAGAACCTATATATGCACCAACTTTTAAAATAAGTATTTGTGGAACAGTGCTGGTAGCTGTTTTTCTACTGTATTTTACCTTTTCATCCAAATATTTATGCAGTTTTAGTAAACTAGGTTAATTCTATCATTATCATTTGGTTATATTTTATATTAGTGAAACCAAAAGTTATTTAACTTGTCCAAATCTAGTAAATAAAGATGGGCTAGTTAGTCAGCAACTGTAAAAAACAAAAACATGGAGAATATTTGACCGTATCCACTTCTGAAAATCCTGTGTCATAATCTTTTTACTACATTTTTCTTAAGTGTATATCCAGTGAAGTCAATTAACCTCCCACAGCAATAAGAAGAGAAAATTGCATCTCTTAAAAGATTATAGTATTTAAGCACTGTTACAGAGCTAAAAAAAGAGCCTTTGAAGCAAGAAGAAAGGTTTAAAAGGAGGATGTGAAGATTTCATTTGGTATATGACAAAATGCAGGTGGATAATTCAGTTATTAAAACAGGTTTTATTTTCAAGAAGATGAGAAGAGAAAGTAAAACTAAAATAGAGTAAGAAATATTATACTAGTTAATATTATACCAGGAATATTATACTAGTTAATTAAGAAGGTCTTTAATGATTCCCCTGTTTGTAAAGGACTTTGGTAGTACTGCCCAAATATAATAAATTCCTTCAAAAGAAAGTGGCTCATTTGCTTACTTATACAAAGTGGTCCAATTTACATGTCACAATAACCCAGTTGTTTTTTTTTTAAAAAAACACCTCTCTCTGGGTTGTTGTGAACCCACGGACACTCTGTCCCTGGAATGTTTATTGTACCGTGTGAACCAGGAAATCTGGTCTGTCTTTCTCCTGAGAAGCCAGAGAAATAACCTAACAATAAACTCTTGTGTTATTTCTCTGGCTTGCCAGGGAAGACACAACTCAGAATTACTGGTTTACTTGCTACAATGAATAACCCTGAGACAAAGTGCCCCTGAGTTGTTTAGCCACTCCAGTTCTCAGTGGGATCAGTCAGGCATTGTGCACTAGCATGCTTGCTCATTCACAACACAGTTTTAAAAAAGTCTGGGTTGTTGTGACATGTGAAATGGGACAAATTATCAATTTTTCAATTCTTCTTCTTCTTCTTCTTCATCATCATCATCATCATCATCATCCAGTGCCATCATCATAAAAAGAATTTGTATGCACGGAAGGGGGTTGCAGTGTAAACCAAGAGTGAGAAAGAAAACGGATGAAGTGGAAAGACAAGGGAAACTAGGGATTAACGTGAGTGAGCACATTTATATGTATTTAAAATTGGTTACTGCTGGGCATGAGGATTAAGACGCTAAGCCAAAAGACTTGCTGAAAATATGGGTTTTAAGAAAAAAACTGAAGAAAGAAAAAAGAAAAGCGATATCACATCACTATCCAGGAAGAGAAGTCCCAGGCTTATTAGTAACAAAAAGTAATAGAAATGTTAACCTTTACCTCAATTGTATAGTTTATTAAACAGTTTCAAACTCATATTTTCTATGAAGCCATCTTAGTCCCCTATGGAATTAAGCCTAAATACATGTAACTGAAGTGAATGCATATTCTTAACCTATTTATTTCTGCCTCCATCTTCCACATAGGGTCCAATCTTAGATTGTAAATTGCTTAGGTAGCACTTTTTGTTTTTTTGTTACTCTGCAAAGTGGCATACACATTGATGATGCAATATAAATAATGAATAAGACTATTTTACTATATGGAAACAATAAAAGGATGGTGGTTTGGGGGTGCACTGTTGCCTGAAACCCTTTTCATCTTGTATATATGTACATTAATAAATACAACACATGAATGTTGAAAGAAGCCTGCTTTGGAAAAAACCAGAATTATTTTAGCCTGTTTTAGCAGATTTAAAGCTCAACAATAAATGCTTGCTTTATTATTCACAAATCTTGAGCACTTAGGTATATCCTTCTCTTTAAACTATGTGTAAACAATATCTGAAATGCATGCAAACAGTACTGCTTCCATTTTATCTCATTTGAGTCAAAGCAACAGAATCGCACACTCTAAGGCCTTTAATCCCATAACACAATTCTGTGTTCCCACACAATGCAGGTGTGTGTGTGTGTGCATGCATAACTTTGTGCCGTAACATCTGAATTAATGAACTGGGTAAAGCCCCGCAAGAATAGTGTCCTTGATTTTAAACCCAAACAGTTACGCAGAACAGGTTTACCATCCTCGGAACTGTCCTAGAAAGGGGTTCAGAATAAAGAAAATCAGTCAGGAGCTCATCTACAACAGTAGTTAAAAGAATCCTCTGAGTTCTTGCAAGATATGTTAGAAGCTGGTTCTTTGCAGGCCTTAAGTTTAAATGGCTTCTTTTTAATGCGGCCTTTTATGTATTGAAAGGGCAGATGCCCATACCATCCTGCTGAGATGAGAACACAGTGTGAACTGTGATAACTGCTCTAAGAATAGGGTTTCTCACTCCCACCCCCTCTGCCAGGAAAGCAGGCAAGTTACAATTTGCATGGCTGTGTTAATAAAGTGCTTAGAAATTTGCCTCTAAGTGTGAAACTAGGTGAAAAACCAACAAAGCAAACACAGAGTTTTGCCTTGAGTGGAGTTTTCTTTTTTCTTTTTTAACAGTGTGTTCCTAGTTCAAGAAAACCAGATAATGGAACACTACTAAAGCAATTTCTCAGTTATGTCAATTCTTTTCCTAATGAAATAGATTTCTATTCGGAAACTCTCGCTATGGTTAACGCAATTGTATTTTGGTTGTTTCCCCTTTCTCACCATGTACAATGCTTGAGCAACATTACTGAGTTCTCCTAAAGTATTTGCACCTTCTTCAGCATCATGTCTTGTAGACATTCTCTTTCCTAAAACATTAATAAGGGGAAATAATTGGAAAAAATAATTGCTGCAGAGATTTTGTAACTTCCCACAGAATGATTGAAAGAGAATTAAAGTAGGCCTGATGAGCATTTTGGGTTATATTAACTGTCACCAGGAACAGCTTTCATTATTCCTGCTTTAAGAAATTGTCTGGTTAAAGAATGCCTTCACTGCATCTTTCAAATGTTATCATTTCACACAGTCAAGCTACTATGCAATAGCTGTAATCATCACTGTTGTTCACATGCAGTGCCAGATTTTGTGGGCTCCAGGCAAGAGCCCTGTAGTGCAGTTGTCCCTCTCTTATTCAAACATTGTAGAAGTGCCCTTTACGCCTTGTGGATATCAGATACAATCACAACAAGTAGAATATACAACACGACAAAAACAAATTAAACAGTAGAGAAACATTTAAAATATTAAATATTTAAATATTTTGTGAATCGCCCAGAGAGCTTCGGCTATTGGGCGGTATAAAAATGTAATAAATAAATAAATAAATAAATAGACCTGGTATCTCCGATGTGGCTGTTTTGAAAAGGCCAGGAGTGGCGTTTCCCAGCATGCCTTGCACGTGCCCCAGGACGGCCATTGCCTTCCTGTAGCTCTGCAATGGGCAGGCCCCGCTGCCGCCTGAGACTCTATTTCCCAACATGCCTCAAGCAACAGGCCGCAGGGACTCCTGGCATGCCTTGCGCATTGCCAAATGGGGGATGGAGGGGGTCTGTCCATTATTATTATTATTATTATTATTATTATTATTATTATTATTATTATTATTATTTCTTTTCTTGCTCATGCCGGTTTTTCTAGATGGACATGACAGGCTTTGCCAAGTCATGCTGTCTTTTACTGATTCAGGAATTTCATGACTGCTAAATCTGTTTTAAGAATGACTTCTTTCTGGATGTTGGTGTGGATGTATTTTGGTAGGCCCAGTTTCTGAAGGATTTCTGTAAAAAAAAGTATGATGTGATGCTGGCAACTGATGTGACTAACAGAACAATTGTAATTTCACCTCCTGTTGCAATAGTACTTTAACTTCCACAGCCAGTGGTGTATATTTTTCTCTCTTTTCCTCTTCCTTTTCTACAACATTTTTGTCATTAGGTCTTGCTATGTCAATGAGGGAAGTGTGTTTTTCTTTTTTGCCTATAACTGTTATGTCTGGTCGGTTGCAAGAATTGTCTTGCCCATATGAACTTTTCTGTCCCAGTATACTACATGATCTGCATTTTCTAAGAATGTTTCAGATAAGTATGGTGTAGGTTGTTTGACAAAGTTGAATTTGATGGCCAGTTGTTGTTGAATTATTTTTGCAGCTGTATTGTGTCTGTCCCTATAGTCCATTCCTGGCAGAATTTTACATCCTCCTGTTACCTGGTCTATTGTTTTTTGTAATTGATGACATTCCCTACATGAATCTGTTGTTATCTTTTATGATGTATTTCTGGTAGTTCTTGGCTGCTATAACTTGTATTTTTGTTATTATTATTGTCTTTACCTTTGAAACAGACCCTTGTTTAGCACAGCTGACTTCAGAGGCACACTGGGTGGTGACAAGATAGAGAGTCTTAGCAACCATTCTCATATTGCCTTCACTCTGAAGGATGTGCATTGGGTGGAGTCTTGTCAATATTCAGCTTCTGATTATTGGCCCTCATCTAGCCATTACTGAATTCAGCACTTGCACAACCACTTCCAGCTTCAATGTCACAGAGAAATAGAGCGGACTGTCATCAGCACACTAATGGCACTTCACTCATCCACCAATTTCATATAGATATTAGAAAGCACAAAGGATATACTGGAACCCTGTGGAATCTCATAACGTGAATGTCATGGTGTTGTACAGAAATCCTTCAAAGCTGTCTTCTACAAATGGTAGGAAAAGGACCATTGTTGTTTGTTTGTTTGTATTTATTTATTTATTGCATTTATATACCGCCCCATAGCCAAAGCTCTGTTGTTATTTCCCTCCTTTTTAGTATACATTCATGGATTTGTATATATCCATAGCAATGCAAATACAACCTCCTAGCTATTATACATAAGCTTCCAACAAAAGCAGACCAGATATGCAGGTGATGATCCATTCAAAGGTGATGTCTATAAGCCAACCATTCAAAGGTCCTCAATCTATTGCATTAATGGAGGTGAGCATTTATCCTTCCAGTGTTGTAATATGAGTATTTTAGCTGTAAAAAGGGTGAAGAAAAACCATTTATGCTGACCGTTCGTTAAGTAGGTAAATAATTTAAAAGGAGTGTGTACATCAGCAAACATTAAAGACTGTGTCAGTGCAAAATTTATCTGTATAATAACCTCCTCCCCAAAAGAAGCAACTACTGGACATTGCAAAAATATACACTTAAAAGAGGCATTAGCTGCATTACACCTCTAGCAATTAGCTGAAATGGTTAATCCCTTATTAAAGAGACATTGTAGTGTCAAATAGATATGAAACAAAAATTTTGCTGAATAAGATGCAACCTAAGATCTATAGATGCGACAGCTGTAGATACCAAGTGGGAATCAACTGATTAGGCAAAATGGGTCAATCCAATTTCTGATTCCATTCCTGCTTAAAACCGTATATCATATTTATCTACCGTTAACAAATATTTATAGACATAGATTGTGGGTCACCTTGTCTGAATAGCTTCTATAAGTACTTTGGGTCACACTCTCTCTCTTTCCTGACAGAGGTCATCCATTATGGTGACCACAGCTGTCTCAGAGTGAAAACCAAGGCTGAACCTGAATTGAAATGATTCAGATAATCCATTTAATCCAAATGTTTTTGGAGTACGATTGCCACCACCCTCTCTTAGGAATTTAGCTTCATAGTATCATTAGAAATACTTGCCTAGAAGGTTGCCAAACTGGGATCGGGCAAGTTAACAGAGAGTTTCTCTCATTGCTTTGAAATTAGAGGAAAAACCCAACATTCTTCCTCAACGTCTCAAAACCACTGTTAATGAAGATTGTACATGCTTGCTGTATTTTCCATTTGGTAACACTGGTGACAGAAAGTGATGTACAAACACTGCCCTCCATCCACAGAAAATAAAGCAGAGAGAAAGGGGAATAGGCTGTAGGGACACAAACCCTGCAGTAAAGGAGTAGGCAACCTGGTGTCCTCCATATGTTTTAGACTACAACTCCCATAAGCCCCAGCCAGCAGAACCAATGATTATGGATGCTGTAAGTAGATGCTCAATGAGCTCAATGCCTTCTAAAGTCGCAATAATTGCTGCAATAAGGTAAGGCTGTCCCTCTACCAAGCAAAAGAATCATGTGGAGAGTAGAGTAGAAATTGGTCTAATTTGAAGATCTAAAACACGTTAACCATAAACCCCAGTGAGTTTTAATGATGACCCACATATAGAAAAGCAAAAAGGATGATTCCAGATCATTTTTTCACTATTCACAGTACAGGATTAAATGATTCATTTTAAGTAATTAATACATACTACCTTAAAGTGTAATACAGTTTCTATGGACTTATTTAATGTTGCCTTTAAAACGTTCAGTTTGTTTAGTTCATTCCTTCAGGCATTAACTCCCAGTAGGATCACATAATATTGAGTTTAACTAGAAGCTTGATACTTTGAGTGACCAGATAATGGTTTTAATTGCCTTGCCATTTGCAAATTCAGTCCAATAGTGCTGAAATTAATTTAGAACAAATATTAGGTGATAATGAAACCATTGTTTCTGTGTGTCTATTATCTTTGAATAAGGCAGATAAGGCAACTGGAGGTCACCAGCTTTAATAATGATAGTTACTATCTATTTAAGTAGTATTTTATAGCACATCAGCAATTTTTTGTGTGTTAAACCATAAAGTACATTCTGTTTTGTCACTGAAGCATTTTGCATTCATTTCAGCACATAACCTTTTGTTGGATTAGTGAAAAAAGAATGCAATGATAGCTATTTAAGCCATTAAGAAAATAAGAGAAAACCACATGCATGATTTCACTTATTTGTTCATATTATAATAATTAGTTTCTCGCTTTAACATAGAACACATACAGATAAACAATTAACTTTGCAAAAGACTATATAAGACTTAACAGCTTGAATCAAGCCTTTCAGTTAATGAGGATTCCATTGAATATATGTCAGCCATAAGGAACTTTTAAAAATATGTCTGCTATATTGAGAGCTGCTAAAGGATGTTCAGAAACCAACATGTGAACCTAAAACACTTAGTTTCGCCATCTTGTCCACCCCCACCATCACGATTTTAGGTGCCAGGTCAATATGATGCAATCTAAACAAGGATTTGCTCTAGGTGATGGCTAATTTTTCTGCTAGCTTTATTCTTCTACCCTTAAGAATGTATTCTATGCCTCTGCTAATATATTGATTCTTGTATGTTTTATTTTTGTTGCTGTTGTTTTACAGCACTCAAGTGAAATAGGCCTCTACACTGAGGATCTTGGAAGCTAAAACTGGACTAGAGGGAAAGCCAACAGGAGGAAGCAAAGACTACATGTCCAGGTGACAAAGGAACATAATTGTGCACTTTGTTGCACAATTGTGGAGTGAAGGTAAGACCGGAAAAGTTTACATTTTTTGTGAAAGGTGTTAGTTCTGAAGGGCACAGTGGGACACATGTGTACAGCACCATGTACATTGATGGTGCTATATAAATAAATAATAATAATAACATGGCACAGAGAAAGGCTTTGGGGGAGAAAGCATCAAGGGTAAGAAGCAATGACTGAAAGAACCAGTCAATTTAACTTTAAGAGTCAAAGTGGTAGAGTTGTGAGACAATTAATACAGAAAGAAAAGCAGTAACACTATGCCAGTATAATAGTACTTGAAAAGTAGTCAAGAAGTTAGTGTCACACATGCCTTAGGGAGAAGCTATGGAACAGAACTAAACAAATACTGACTTTTGGGGTGGTAGATTCTATTAGGTTTTTATCCTGGTTCCCATTTAACATAAAAAAGAGGAGCCTTGGAAGTGGATAGTGATTCCTTCATTTAGGACTAGGGCGGGGGTTGCTTCCGCTTTCCTCTAACGCAGAACATGGCCAACCTCTTTCCTCTGTCTTTAAAATGCATGTCAGATTTGACCCTTGTGGTTGTCTTTTATCTCTAAAAAAGAGTTTGGTTTGAGGCAAAAGAACAGAAGTAGATACAAAAGAGCCATACACAAAACAAACTCCAAAACATGAATACCAAGTATGTTTGTCAATGCCATGCCCTTATAGATGGTGTTGACTGGCAAATATGTATATCTATGGCTTTCACCTTGAACTGTTTTGGCCAGCTGTATTATCTCATAAAGTCAGTCATAAGGTTGTTACTCTTCCCATAAGAAGCAAAAGAGCCAACTCCAGTTTCTGGGAAGAAAATATGTTTCTGTGTGCCATACTATCAGTTCCTAAGCAGAAAGGAGACACCTATAAAAGTAAATTTGCAGGCTTTGTCCTTCAGTCTTGCTCCAAGGGACACAATGCACATAGAACCTTTTCTGGCTCAAGGAAAAGCTATCTATTGTGGGGACTCCCATAGACACCCAGCTATGACAGCTTGATTAGTTGAAAAGAGGTATGAGCTTTCTTTGCATATCTCTTATCAACAAAATGTCATATTTTTGAACAAGTGCCTTAGTTTCATCTTGATAATCCAAAGAAGGTATTCTGACTGGGACTTTACAGAATTAGACCTCAAGATCAATACACTGCTGGTTCCCAATGTGTGTATAGGGCCCCTACTGCCATTGGCGGCAATGTAGCCCTTCTAGAGGAAATGGAAGTTCTCTCTAGAAGAAGCAGGTTACACCTCCCAGAAATGTGAGTTTGTGGTTGTTTGGGGAGTTGCCCCTGAAAGCACTAAATCTACACTGATGGTGATAGGGGCCTTGCAGGTGCACTGGGAGCTGGCAGGGCTGATCTTATCTCTGGTTTTTCATCCTTTCCTCTGAGTACGTCCTATTGAACTCAGCAGGACTTACAATGTAGTCCTGGCTTGTAATATGTTAGAAAATTTGTTTTGCCTATATATAACGATCACACAAACAGGATAATGTGATGTAAGGATTTCTAAGCATACATTGTGGATAATTCCATGAATATAATTAGATTATTCCATACAAGCAGTCATCAAACACACAGTGCATTGACATTGGCTTGGTTCACATACAATGACTATTGGTAATGAGGCAGTGTCCTTGTGCATGCTGCAAGCAGAAGCAGCTAAACAACCCATGCCCCTCCCATCAATAGACTGATTAACCCTACTTATATACTTCAAACTCTGGCTGGTTTCTCCCCTTGACAAGCCAGAGAAAGAAGAAAAAAACATATTTTTTCTTGGGTTACTTCTCTGGCTTGTTGGGGGAGTTCCGGATTCACAGATAATGTCAACCAAACCACAGATCAAAGGACCGTAAGTTGTTTAGCTGCTCCCGCTGATTGGAAAACATGCAAAAGCATGCTGCTTCATTCTTACGTGTGAACCAAGCCACTGCTTATCACATAGGTTGCAGACAATCTATTCCGGAAAGGTTTTAACTATTTTAATTAGTCCTGTTTTCTATCGCTTTGCTTGTAAAAGCAGGTGGTTTTAGTATTATAAATTCAACTTTACAGGCCTTTAAGGAGAATAAAATGATAATGTATAATCTATAAACTATTGGAACAGCTTCTTTGGAAGTATAATAGTACAACTTTATCAAAAGCTACTTGGGACAGAACCATTTAGTCCAATGAAAAGTGTAATCACAAGTTCTTACGGCGGAAAAAGAACTTTTCCTTCACACAAAAGAATACTAATTCCCACAAAGGTAGAACTGGCTCTCAGGGAGAAGAATCCCAGCATAAATGTACATGTTGCTGATATGATAGTAATAATCTCTGTATCATTTGTTTAAAATATGCATTTTAGGAGACTTGCGAGATATTGCTGTAAGGCAGTAATCAGCAACTGGTAAACTGGACTAAATCTAGCCCAAACGATGTTATCTGTAGGAAGGAGAGCTGTGTCTGTGTTAATAGGAATCACTAGCAGGCTACTTTCAGGGGACCACTGCATAACTGCTTCACATAATTGCCCTCCAGTCAATAGGTAAGCTAGTGTGACAAAAATATATGCAGTGCAGTTATCCCAGCAATGTCACTTGCTGAAGAACATGAAAAATAATGGGAAACTATGGCTGAATTGGCCATTACACAGGATTTTACAACTGACCTAACTGTGCATTTATCAAAGAGCAAAACATGCATTGCTGCAGTGAAAGTAAAAGCATCTTACAAAAGTTAAGGCAGAGCAAGTTATAGCTTAAAGTCGTTAAAGTATACTACAGCTGTTAATGTCTGTTATTTAGTGGAAGTAATCCTCCCCAGAAATAAAAGGTCAATGGAGGTGAAAACTGCTTGATACTCTACTATCTAGGATGCATTTGTTTTTTTAGTCAACCTTTTAGATGTAATGTTAAAATGTCTACATATAGTCCTTGCTATGAATGAAGTTTTGAAGTGCTGAAAAAAAGGCAAATACGTGCTTGACACTGCCTTCAACCATGTCCACAAAAGGCAAGTTTCTGAACTTCTTTAACAAAACGCATGACAACTTGGGTTATTAATTTCTTATAACATGTAAACAGGTGGGGTTTTTTTTGTGAACCGCCCAGAGAGTATTGGCTATGGGGTGGCATAGAAATATAATAAATGAATGAATTAATGAACACTGGTATTTCTGCAACATACACAAGAACAGTGCATGACCCAAAATACACGTTGCTATTTCAGAGTAATACATCAGGTAAAATAAACTAGAATGAAAATATCACAATATTTTGATCAATTCTAGTAGGTATTTTAAATTAATTTTACCTCTGGTAGGTAGAATCCAAATCAAGGCATTCACTCCTCCTAGCTTGTAGTGTAAAGCTTATTACTCAAGATCTACCAGACTGATTTTGCTCATTTTTGTTTTAAACTGAAGTTTCAGCAGCGTACATGTGCAGAAAATTTTGAAAGTTCAAAAAACTTTAATAGCAGTTAATTTACTCTGCACAAAACAGACAGGTCAGCCCCTCCACCAGCAGGATGATGGACAGCCCTGCTCATGCAATCAGTGTGGTCTGAAGGTGGGCCCTGGCCACAGCATCACAGTTAGGCTATTGCTCCCAGCAGGGAGGGGGAAAGGGACATAGGCAGCCAATCAGGGCATTCAAGGGAGGGGAAGGGCTGCGCCACATGCAAATTTTGGAGGAGGAGATTCACTATGCATGAGCCACATTTGCATTATTCATGAGTCCCTCTGTGGTGAGGGGACTGATAGGCAAAAATAAGGAAAGGATCATGACTATGGTTACATGGGCTTTACACTAGTCTTGTATGTTGTATCTTTTATTTATTTATTGCATTTGTATACTGCCCCATAGCAGAAGCTCTCTGGCTGCTTCATGTGTTAATACAGTGACAAATGGGTAACCCATAACCCAGTGCAGAGGTGGGCAGAGTTCAGGCTTCTGGGATCTATTTTATTTTTTATTGGAACTTCAAGATGCATGGTGCAAAGTCACCAGCGCCTGGTGCAAAAGGTATATACTTAGAAAACATAGAATTCTGAGCCAAGGAATTTGTTTTTAGTACCAGAACTGAATGGAACCACACAAAAATCACTCCCGGTTATATTAAACTTTTTTCACTTCAACAGTATAATTTAGGATTGCAGGGGTCATTTTAGTGCTGCTACTGTTAAATAAATAGGAGTCAGAAATCCTTGCTGATCTGCTATAAATCACTCAGAGATCTACCTTTTCTCTACCTCTGTTCTAATGCATGCATCTACGTTTTTCTCATATGCATATGTTGTTGTTTTAAGGGCACATGTAAAAAAAATTGAAGTAATATCTGGAATTGATTTAAATGCTCTATAAAGAGTTTTTCCTATTGTGTAATGTCATTTCTGTACAGTTTGATTTTGCTTCTGCTGTTTCCCCTCATTACCTCCAAGTGTGGGAAATATAGAGTCTACCATTTATTTAACAGGGCTTCTATTTTCCATCATTGCTTCTAGAGAAGACCAACTGTCAGTAACAGAAGGAATAGCAAAACCCACCTCTCCATTTTCCATCATTGAAAGATCTTTTAACTAACAGCTCCAAGACAGACAATTTCGGTCAAGAATCATCTTCCATAGAACATTTCTCATGTTAACTATTGTCTTGAATTATATTGTTGTTGGCTGTTTTGCACAAAGCCTTGATTATCACTACAATGGTAGAATATAAATTCACCAAATAAATAGATTTTAAAACATCTAGCAGCAATTAAGAACATATTCTTATGGGGAAAATATCCCTAGTGCGAGATCACGTAAAGAAAGAATTTGAGTTATTTTACAGTAATTTTCAAAGTCAAACTTGACATAACATTTAAAAACAGAGTCAAGACCACCATAGCTCAGAAGCAGAACAGAGAGATTAAATGTCATGCCAAATAAATATAAAAGCCTTCCAATGACCTTAGTATGATTGGTTTAGTAAGAATGATAATAATCTTTGGACTAAAATAAATGAAACAGCAGGAGATCCATGATGGGATATCCCTTAAATGGTGGATTATTTTCTGAGTTAAAAGCAGCCAGGAGTGACCACTGAATCAGATATGGCAATGCACTAAAAACATACAGCTCCCTGCACTGTGGGCTATCTGATAAGGCTTGCAGCTGTGACTGCTTTTAATGTTTTTCTAAAATGCAAAGCTTCTATCATGGATCTTTCACTATCTCATCTACGTCTGCTCTTATTCTTAAAAAATGTGCTTATTAAAAGAAAATAGTACTATTTTTTTACAGGATTAAGACTTATTAAATGCCACAATGGTTAGTATCTTTCCTATATAAAACTGTTTAAAATTTGGCTGAGAACCATTTTGACACAGTGAACAATAAGTGCCTACATTCCTAAGGAAGCATAGGCCCAGAAATCTTGCTCTTGTTGTTTTTATAAGAAGGTGACAAATATGAATCCATTCCTACTACTCTCTATTCAAAGAAAGATTTCTTATATCTGATGACAGGATCTGCCTGCTCACAAAGCTTTTGCTGCTTGAACTGTACATCAGGATTGCTGCAATCTATTGGTGCACAACTCCTTTGCAAACTTTGGAAAAGGCAACATTCATCTACATGAAATTCTCCTACGTCCCTCTTATGTTACGCCAACCATACCAGGTAAAAAATGCAACTTTTGCAATAAAGAAATGTCTACTGTGCTGACACTCACCTCAAACACTATTCAAGGTAAAGTTGAGAAAGCACTACTGCTTAAGAAGCATCTAGCCACTCCTCTACTTAAACAGAAGGCTATCTAGACCAAAGAAGCAGGGTGCTTTCCAAAGTTAATTGCAGGCTGTTATTTCAAGCCAAGTAGAAGCAATATTAAAGTTTTATAATAAACTAGACCAGAAGTAGAGTTAACCTAACTTTTTCACTCTTAATGGATTTGGAAAAAAGTGAGTAATTAACTATGCTGTTTAAGCATATCTTTATGTGATTTTGTACATTAGATAATACATTTTATTGTTGGACATTTCTAAAGGCCTTTAAACTCGATTGCAGTTTAGAAGATCATCATTTATTGAAGTTACTCATCACAAAATATATTAGAGACACATTATTGAAAGAGAACTTCCTTACAGTTCCACCACTGTTTTCCTGCTTCTTGATATGGATGGAATAGATTTGCTGTTTAATTTGTTCGAGTTTTCTAGTACATAGATGTGGAAAGCAGTTGGACTGATAGGATTCCAGATACCCAGAAACCTTAAATGATTTCATGTTAAATGGGGGGTATTAAAGGCTTTGGTTCTGAGAATATTGGCCTTGCATTAGTGCCTACAGCTAGACCACCTAGTGGATTGCTATCACTCTGATCAACAATTTGTGTATGTTATTCTTTATTGACAAATCAATTAAAAGGATGAGTTGACTCAACAGGAAAATCATGAAACCAGGCCAACCATAATAAAGAAGGGATGACTGAATAAAAATGAAGTTTATCCACCAATGTACAGGGGAAATTGGCACAAGTTGCCGAGACAGCATTTTTATTTAAAATTTTATTTATTTTTATTTAAATAGCTTCTTAGGAAGCAGAAAGGTTCACAGGCTGTGGCAAAACAAGTGTCAACTGACAATGAAGCAAGGGTGGAAATAATTAAGGAAATATTGCTAAAAACATTAAGACAAGCAATAAACAGTTCTTTAAAAACATGTTGCCTGAATGTGGTGCAACTAGGGTAGCTTCTTATTCACCCTATTACCCATAACTTAAACCCATGACTTTACCCTAGTGATCAACCTACGTGGCAAGTGACTGTAGTCACAAAGAATAAGCTGAGATTTCAGAGAATCCTGACATTGTTAATGAGCTATGTGCTAGTGAACACAGCCTATTCTCACTTTGTTGCTCCCCATGTCTGCATCTGCTTAACAAACCAGGAAAGCTTAGTTTAGAGTGTTGTCCAAACTTGGGCTCCTGGCTTGTTTCTCCATTTACAAGCCATAATTTCCCAGTTCCTCACACAAGCACACATTCTGGCAAACTGACACGGGACACTCAAATCAGTGAGACTTCTTTAATGCAGGAAATCCCTCGGCAAAATCTTAATAGTTACACACTTCAGAAGTCATACAGCTGATCGTCAGTAGCTACAGGCTCCAAGAAATTCCTGAACAGTCAAAAAGTAATCACTGTGACGAGATCTCCATCAATGTGGTGTCCCCATTGCCATTGCCATAGTTCTGAACACAAGGGAAGGTCAATCCATACATATATGGGTTCCAAAACCGGACAAGGAAGGGGGATGATTCCTGACATGATCTCTCAGGCAATCAAAGGAGCAAATTCTTGAAACGCCTAATCCACCGAAGAGAACTAGTCCAACCTCGGATCCTACGTTGGTAACTCCAGGCAACATGGTCAAGGCTTAAACAAAATCACGGGGAAAGGTAAACTCTTAGATACAAGGAGCTCTATGACATTGCTTTCATACAGGCAACTCCTTGCTGCATGAGTCCATGTAGAGGAAAGAAAGTCCAATAGTCATAGATCAAACTGAGCTGATGACAAAGACACACAATCCACAGCAAATGAGAATTAAAGTATAAAAAGTCTCATAGAGTAATCGGAAGTTCCACTTAGGAGGGAACATGTGCGGAGTGCCCCCCAAGACTCAGACAATGATGAATACAAACAGGGAGGTTTTCTGGGAATGCAGACCAGATGTTCCTAGCAAAGGCTCCTCGCGTTTGCACCAGCTTAAAAAAGTAGATAGATGTAGGCCTCCTCTGGACCACTAGAAAGGGTTTTTGGCCTTTCAGCAATGCCCTTGTCCAAACCAACCCACCAAGATGATGCTTCAATCTGGGTGATCCTTCTGCAAACCCCCACGCTTTTTTCAATCAAGTTTTCACAGACAACTTCTCTGCAAGGCGAGCAGGTGGCTGGGGGGGGGGGATAGGGCAACTCCCCATTCTTGCTCTGAGAACAGTGAGAGAGATCAACTCACACAGATTTTTACATTCCAGAGGCCAAACAGGCCCAAAGGCTTCCAGACTACTTCTAATTAAATCTTAGCTAAAAGCTACAAGACCCCAGTGCCTTAACTATCCCTGACATCCTTATTGGTTTGTTCAGGGGTTGTGGTAACGGAATTTCTCCAGAATTCTGGCTTATTGTTCTGTATGAATCCAGCCATTGCGGCACTATCTCTCCCTATTTAAAAAAATTGCTCTGAGCTGTTCAGATTTTTTTTTAATTGACAAGGATGACCCTCCCTCTACTTGTCCTTATTACACAGGGAATGGGATACTACATTATTGAGACTGGATTGGGGCTCAGGGGAATGAATATCTTGTTAAAAATAAATGCACATATTTCGACTTCGCAGAAACATTTTCAAAATATCACTTCTGAAAATATATTTAAAAATCCAGCATGCTGAAAAGAATGAAAGAAAGTGTTTATAATATACAGACATTTAGTCAGAAGAAAAGAAGAGTCAGCTCACAGACTTATCTAAAAACTGAAAACTGGATAAGTCCCATGATAGCAACAGCTAAGTTAAAGAAACTGAATATCAGAGAAACGCACAGCAGAATTCAGGCAGTGTTATTTTTTTAAATTCAAAGATGAAATCATTCAATGACATACCCTTTTTTATCTTACGATTATTAGCTTTTCAACAAAAGGACACATTGCTATCAACAGCTTTTAAGAAAAGGGAAGCCCAGAGCTATTGACGCTCAAAAACAAATGAGAGTATAATACTTTCCAGTATAAAAGCATATGAATCACATAGAACTTTTCAGTTACAGAAACAAGATCAATTAGAACAGCAACAAATGAAACCCATTATCTTATTATGCTGATTTCTGTTAACACAACGTATTTTCATGCCATGTATTCTGGTGGGAGACCAAAATGGGCAAATCCTGAGCATCAGTATTACTATTTGTTTTCTGCACAGTGGAAGAATAGCTGCACAGCTCAGAAGAATCCACGCTGATCATTTTCCCTTTGATAAGCGAGGAATTTGGACATAGTCCCCCAAAGACCTAAGCCACTGCACAATTTTCATTATTTAAATGGGTCTCCAATAGGAACCCCTGAGACAGAGAGAATAAAAAAAGCACCGTAAGAGGAGCAGGAATTATGTGTTATTGCTTGAAATAAAACTTTGGCCCTGGGCAGTAGGGAAGGTAAAGAAACAAAAAACCTTTGAGTACTTGAATAAAAGGGGTTGAAAAGGATAACCGAGAATGAAAATGAATGAGAAAGAGGCCTAAGACCAAGCTGAAACCAAGGGACAAATTAGAAGACCTATGTACCACACTGAAATTAATCAACGCTCTTGGGGAAAGATTCAAGCATCTTAGGGAGAATTTTGCCAAGATTAATCAAATGCTAATTTCCACCCTTTTTCATACATGAATTTCCAACATTGGTATCACCTGCAGATGTATTTGGAAACCACAATGCCCCATGTGAAAACTATCATGTGTGAAGAACACACATATCTATTCTACAATGTGCACACGTAGGTTCTTTTAAGTGATCTTCTGCACAGTCTCACACTTGAATACTGTGCCTGTGCAGGAAAACAGCTAAGAACTCTCTAACTCATTAACTATGGAGTCATTTCCTCCCCACTTACCTTGATTTGAGATTATTCCTTGTATGTATCTGAACAAGCAGGGCACAAGCCCTCGCGCAGTTTCTTTTTGACTGCCTACTACCCAGTTAGAGTTCTAGAAAATTCCAAATGATGGTATGCATAGCCTTAGATCTCAAACTGTGAAACTGCAGAGGCTATAACAAACCACGCAGTCAAATCTCGCCACATTCACATGCAGTACTATGGAAACATGTACATTCCATCATACCTGACACGACATACAGGGTAAATCTAATTTCCAACACTGAAATATTTGTGTAGAAAATTCCAATATGTGAAGCAGCTTCTAGTCAGCATTTGAGTAAAGTGAAAATTGTCTCTCTATAGGCTTGTTTGCATCTTTTCTCAAAGAGAGAAGCTTAATGAGTTACGAATACTCAGCATTCATCAATGGTTTAGCAACAAACATTTGGATTTCACCTAATGGAATAGATTACTTCTTGAGGAGTATATTTACACTTGAACAAACTATTGTTTGATATGACGTTAATTCTGTTTCCCTTGTTTGCTTTAATTCCTTGGAATATGCATGTGTTTGTACCAGTATTCAGAACAAAGTACTCTACTTATAACATTAAACCCAATATCCTTTAATGCTTAGCTGGGTAGGGATGTAAAAGGATTTCGATTCAGTTTGCAAATCATCAGAACTTGCCCTGTTTGCAACCTGGTGTCATGTTTCCCAAGTCTGAACCTAGCAATTGCATGTTCAGGGGTCCAAGAGTTCCAAGGTGATTAGCAGAAACAGGGATCAAGCAACAACAGGGATTGTCTAGGCAACAATGTTCTAAGGCAACACAGCAGTCAAACGACAGGTGGTGGTGGTGGGGGGTCAGAGTTCACCCAGGTAGCAGGCAACAAGGTCTCAAGACAACACAGCAGACAAGGACAGACAGAAGGAGTCAGAGTTTAGTCCGTATGTACTCATGACACGAATCCAGTCAAGTCTGAAGGCAAGGGAAGGTTGGTTCTGGTCAACATTGCTTTCAGTCATTCAGCCTTCCCTGCTGCTTTTATGCAGATGCTGTCAGACCCAAGCTTCAGTTGTGAGCTATTGTCCTCCTTCTGTGCGAGTAGATCTTTTCTCACAAGGAGGCCTCTGAGTCAGTCTAGCTTTTCTTCTTAGTTCCCGTCTTTTCAGGTGGCATCTCTCTAAGGACTTGGGGATTTCTCTGCCTCCACTTCTGAGGCACAGTCGTTGCCCTCCACAGATGATGTCCTCATGGGAGTCACTGCTGAGGGCCTGGGTTCTGTCTGGTCTACTGGCAGTGCCTGGGCATTACTATTATTGGGTGGTTCCTGGTCCTCCAGCTCTTCCTTTGAGGAAGAGTCTTCCAACAAGGGCATGACACCCTGAACGTGAAAGCATTTTTCTGAAAAAGCTTGCACATTCCCAAACCTGCTGTCACATTTTAAAAATGCATTTCTTTGAAAAACAAAAGACACCACACACACTTAAAATGTGCAGTTTTCAAAAACTAAAAATACACATTTTTATGCTTTAGATAATGTGGAAAAATACACACTTTGAGGAAATGCACCATTTTCCTGTTCAAAAAGCACACTTTACTGTTCAATAAAAAAGAAAATCAGGTTTCAAATGAAAATGGGAGCAAGAAGAACCAAGCTTCGAAGTGGAGTCTGAAGAATCTCAGCAAGCTTGAGCATCTCTGGTTCTCCCATCCCAACCTGGAAGTAGGTCCCATTGAAACCTGTAGGGCTTAATTTTGTGTAGACACAAAAACATTGTTGCACTGCAAAACTGCTTTTTATCTTATAGATGAGGTGTATTTCTTGGCCCACTACTCCATTCTCCCTGCTTACAGTACAACTGTAAAAAAACAACCTAAGTCTCAATGCACCTGAAGTCTGTAATATGCTTATTTAGGCTATAATAGAGGCATAAAAAAATTGAGGCGTCATACACAAGTAGAATTACATTTCTATAGACAAAGCTCTCAATAGATGGCAGTTTCCAGACTATAAATTTGTTTTCACAATGCAACCCAACTTTAGAAGTCCAAAAGTGCATAAAAAACAATCTGGACAGAATTCCTGACATTTGATCTTAGACTCACTAAAACATATTTTGGGTGGTTGGTCCACCAAAGAGGAACACAACATTAGCACCAGTGATTTACTGGGCCCAATTCAAGGTGTTAGCATGAGTGTACAAAGCCCTGAATGCCTAAGGATCCAGATGCTTGAAGGATCGCCTTCAACAGTACTGACCAACTCCAGGGAGACCCTGCTTGTGGTACCCTTGAGGAATATGCTCCTAAGTCTTAGTTACTGGCAGTAAGAGCTTTAAGCTAAAATGCCCTGGTATGTTTGACCATGCCTTTGGCCACCACTGGATTGCAGCCCGAGAGGTTCTCCAGAAACCAATTTAGCCCTCAAGGTAGAAAGAAATTTAGTACACCTGAAGTAGAAATCCAGTTGTTCCTAACATTGTTGCCATTCAGGTGCCAGCTGAAAATATATCGATTTGTACAGGCTTTAGGGATATAGGCAAGTGTTTCATCTGCATTTTACTATGTTTGTATTTTACAGTTATGATTTTAATAGTGTTTATATGTTGTACTCTTTTATATGGCTTGTTATCCATCCTAGGCTCCTTATATGGAAGTGTGGGATAGATGTCAAATAAATACATAATTTTACAATCTATGACTATCCTTGAGGTTTTGTTGATACTATGGTATAAATACCCATGTACAAAATAAGTATACGTTGCTTCCAATAGGAACTGCATGTGTGTGACTCTTTAGCCCTATCCTGCCTTAAAACATACATTAATGGGAAGCAGGAACAGTATATTTATACAGTTAACTATAGAAGTAAGATTTTTTTAACAAATAAATTGTAGTTCTATGACATACTTGTGTTTATGGGTAAAATTATGAGTGGCAATGCAAATAATCACAGTTAATCCCCTTTCCTATAAAACCCTTTTAAACAATGGCATTACATTATACAATAGAATAATGAGCTCATGCTTTACAAATGAGACAGAAAATCAGAACGCCAATTATTTAATATACATTCACTATCAACATAGAGGAGGACAAAATCGATGTTCCCATCATCTATTTTACAAGGCCTTTGATAAAAACAAACAAATAAGCCAAACAGACATTCACGGCTTAAGCTTGGAAAGCATCCAGGGCTCTCAAGGCCCTGAAAAGATAATGAAGAATGTATTTACATTAAGTCCTGAAAGGCTGTTATGGAGGTGAGGCTAATCTTTACATAGCATGCTTATATCATTTTACATTAACCCTCATGTTCTATGTCCCCAAAATCCTTGGTACAATTGATAATTAATATGAGATGTATTTTAAGGAAAGATTTATGTTTCCTAAATATATTTCAAAACATTATTAAAAACAATAACGTCTTTTTTATAAGGTAATCATATTTGGTCAAGATATTGGCATTCACACAGAATAGTGCTATGATTTCATCAAATTTAATATTATTACTAAACTACTGTACAAGTTACATTCAGTCTCATGAAGGTGATGTATAACATTTAAACTGTAACCTATATCGCTTTGAACACATAAGTCCTTCGGTATATGTTTACTTGGTACAGTTTATACTATTTTATTATTAAACAATACAGCAGCAGCATTTATGCGTTGCTTTACAAAACTGAAAATATTAATTAGTACACTGATTAAGTAAGAGTATTCCAGACACAACCTTTACAGAATGGTCCAAAGCATTCTTGCTAGACAAGAAGGAGGAAAGCAAAACTATAACTGTCATCTGTAACTTTAGATACAACAAATATTTCTTTATTATACTTTTTTATGTGTATGGAAATCGCACCAAAAAACATCTTTTTCTATACTTGGAGAAAATGAATTACTATACATGGAGAAAGCTAACTCTACTGATCAATTCTACTGAATTCTGCCACTTCTACTGTTTAATATGAAACCTGCAGCAGTGCCAACAAAGCTAGATCTTCAAACTTAACAATTGTTCTCCTTTATCAATAATTTTTCAATTCTGACCAGAGATTAAACAGGATACTCAGAAAATGTTCTCACGACATGCTAACCCACGATGGTTTGTTGGCATGAACAACCCACAATGGGTGAGCATATCATGTGGACCTGGGCCAGTTTTATCAGGATGACTTGGGACAAGAAAGGAAGGGATGTATATACCATGGACAGTTTTAGGGGTTGTCATGATCGTAGTCAATGTGGAGATGGGGTCTTGGCAGGAACCAGGGCTAGTAGCAGTCCCTTCAAAGTGTCATTTGAGAACTTTGGATGGGCTGCTGCTGGCAAGGGAACAGGGATGCAAAAAAGAAAAAAAGAAAAAAAGGGGGGGGCTCTGGATGCGATTGTTGTCAAAGCATGGGTGGGGGCTTTTCAGCAGACAAGACAGGTTCTACCAAGTCCCCTGAGATGCGAGATGGAGGTGACTGGAGGATTGAGGAAGTAAGGGAGGCATACAACCAACACACTGTGGGTGATATGTCCAATTGTCTGATGGGCACACCAACCACACCCTGTGGGTTGTTCGCAAAACAATCCAGTGTGTGGCTAGTCACGCATGATGGTTTGGCATGTCATGTGAAAGCACCCCATATCTCTTTGCAAACACATGTCAGATTTAAACAAAGAACACAAGGAAAAAATAGAGTGAATATGCCAGTTCACATGATGAACAGCCTAAGGTAGAGCATGCCAGTACAGGCAGCCATTTTGAATATTTAACACCAGGCTGTATCTTGCTGTGCCACGCAAACCCAGGGGCTGGAGGTTCTGTGCAGGTTAAACAATCCTTGTATAACTGATGTTCTGTTGCTGAGTTAAAAAAACCCTCACATAAATCACATGACACAAGCACGCAGCAACTTCCACCATAGCCATCCTTTCCAGATAGGACTGCTGGTGGCGTTCCAGCCTAAGATGGTAAAATGCACTCATGGACACCAAAGCTACCTGGACTTCTCCACTTAGTGCAGAGTCCAGGAGGACTCACAAACTACACACTTAGTCTTTTAGGGAGAGTGCAACCCTGTCTAAGATCAGTTGTAAACTTACACCCATACTATCCCTGTCTTGTCTGGATTAAGTTTCAGCTCGTTTCCATTTTAGCTTGCTCTTGCTTCTCAAGAAATGGACAAAGATTAATAAGAGCATACTCAAGCAAAGAAAGAATTCTCCCCAAATTCACCCATTTTACTTCTCAGTGAGATAGCCAAAAATAAGAGTTATCAGTTTAGGCTTAGGCATCTACAGAGTTTGAACTAAAAATTACTTTATTACTAAAAAAGTAATAAAGTTCAGGTACTACTAACACATTTAGCTGTTCACAGTGTGAAAATATTTCTCAATTTTCTATAGCTACTAAACAGATCAGGCAACATTTGCCTTCCTTGAAAGCTCTTAATGAGTCACATTATTTCTTTAATATGGGTCAAACAACTTATTTCTCTTGCCTATCGAAGATTTCACAGTGCTGCATAAAACAAAGAATTAATAAGTTCATTTATATCATAAAGATATATCAAACAGGCTGGAAATATTAATTCTTTGAAATGTATGATAAATTTCATTGAAACAATACTGAGCAACAGAAAAATTCTATTGTAATTTGTAAAAATTCATTAACTTTTACAAATTATTTAATCAGGAGTCTTTTCTACATTAGGGCCCTTAAACATTTCTGAAGACTTACTATTCCACAACCAACAGGAAGCAGAATTAAAACTCTGGATCCACATGGTGCTTAATATAGTGCTATATTCTGCATAACAATCTCACAATGCCCATCCCCAAAGTTAAGGTTGTAAATCAGCGTACTCAGCATACTCAGACATAAGTACAATTCAGTTGTAGAAAGCTTCAAGTGTCTCCCTGTTTGGTGAGGTTTATAATGGCTAATGCTTCTCCCAGCCATCATATTACTGAAATCTACTCTTAAAGTTAGTGATTTACAACCATAATCCAACCTCTAATTATTTTTCCCTCTTTGCCATGTGTGCAAACTCACCACATGCTTGTTCATTAATTTTATTAGTACAACTGTGCTTTATTCTAAAAAGTGTGCTCACTCATACTTTAGTGCAAAACTGTGTTGTTTTTAAAAGGGAACACATAGCAGGAAATGTTAATGGCAGGCTATGGCAGGGCCAGCAATCTGGACAGACACTTTCCCCATGAACCATGTCAACAACCTCCCCACTAGGTGCATCAACGGTGCTTTGCCAGTCCATAATGAACAGGCAATTACTGCAATGCTGTTCAAAGCCAGAAAATCTCCAACCCTGGTAAAATAAAGACAAATAAATTCTTAGTTGTACAATTTCGACTGGTCTTCATGTTCTAAGAAGAAAACAGCAATCCGAGTCGCAAATTTAAACAAAAGTTCATTTCTATCAAAATTAGCAATTCCAATGGCTTTTAAAACAGCAACAGTATTTGAGTTAGCTCCAGCCAACGTTGAATGTATTTTTGGGCAGAGAAAGGCTTGCCTACTACTCCCATAAAAAAGGAGATGTAACAGAAGCAGAGATGGAGACAGAACATGCTCTACACAAACAATGTAGAGGTGGCTTCAGTACCTTCAAGACCAAAAGGTCAGGGACCTTCTATTTTCACTAGTTCAATATGTGAATTACGCAGTGAATGAGGTCCACAATAGTAGTAGTACTTGTTGTTTAGTTTGATGAGAAGGACAGTTTTCCAATTGTACACACTTTTGTACCTTGGCAAAGACCATGACCGAAAATAAGTTTATATGGAGAATTCATGAAGGAGAACCACACACACAGCCGGAACATCATCTGATGTTTCTGCCACAGCAGTTCTTACTGCAGAAGAAACAAGCTGCTATTCTGCTTGAAAACAGCATGTCTTTTTAGCAGTGAACACTGCTGCAACAGAAGAAGGAAGTCAAGTTCCAAGTGCGTATGCTGTTCTTTCCTGCACAAACGTATCACTCCTTTGGATCACAGCCAAAGGCTGCAATCATAAGATCTAAATTGAAAGAAACTACCTTTAAAGCACACTGGAATAAATCTAGTTTAACAGATTTAGAAGAGTAAGAAAGAGAGGCTTACTGTCAAACGGGCAATATTATAATACCTAATATTATGATTGGCCAATGCAATCTCTTTCCTGACACTGTTAGATGCTGTTAGACAGTTTTATCCTAGATTAAATTTTATTTCAAATGGTTTGAAGAAAGCTTGTGATCAATGGCTTGCAGATGTGGCAGGAATACAGAAATAGCCTGGTAAAATTACTACTGTGTTCTCTGAAGAAGAGATTTATCTTATCTGGTAATGTTCTGTTCAAGCTAGTATGCCGGTACACATTAAAATGACTTGTTTTGTGCAACACTGCATTTTTGGAAACCCACAGAATTGTCTTTTCCATCAATCTTTTAAAGAGAAAGTTATAAGCAAGTAATATGCAATATATCCTGTTCCATCCCAACCCCAAATTTAATCATCTTTCTGCACTGTACCTATCATGGCTATAATCCAAAGTAGGCGTTTTAAGTGCTCCTCATGAACATTCTTCCATTACAATTTTGCCAGTGGCAAGCTACTTTCTAGGAAGCTAAACTACTTTCTGGGGTTGTAGCCCTTGATTGTAGCACAGGGATGGATCACATGAATCCCAACAACTAAAAACAAAAAAACAAACAAAGCAAGCTTGTGGTTATCAGACCTTCATTTTCTCATCTGAGTGATTTACTGTGAAGTCTTATCCACCTCCATCCCAATTCTTCTACAGCACTAATAGAAAAATCAACTATGGGGGCTTTTCCAGAAATGAAAGGGATTTAGCTATTACGAAAACAAGATAGGAAACACAAGGAGAAATTAAAACCTCTTCCAGAAGCAAAAGAGCCAGAGTTACATGAAACCATGATAGGGAATTAAAAACGTATTTTTAAAAACTATTAACCTATGATTTGGGGGCTGATTTACTAGAGAATGTTACTATCAAAGACAGTCAGAAGAAATTTAAATTACACATTAGAATGCAGCCCTCTTACTTCACGTAGTAGGATAGCCAGGCCCTTACAATTAGAAAACACGTGTAGCTGATCCTCAACAGGAGACCATCACAACTATCTGGATGAAGAGATGAAGGGCAAAACAATCCTTTACCAGCCATTCTGGCTTCATAGGTCTTTATCTAGGTTGAAGTTGCTCTTGACTCACATCTTAAGAGACATGGCTGAGCAGGCCTGGGAAGCAAGTGAGAGGTGGACAAGCCTGGAGAACTGGTTCTGTCCACACCTCTACTTTGCATTAATCTCATCCTCATAGTGAGCACCACCCCTTGTCTCCTGTTCAAGCTAGTGATAACAGTGCCTATGTAGTGATAACAAAGTGACAACAGTGCATGCTGGTTATTACAATGCCTACATATTACTCTCATTCATACTTCTCTCTTGTAATTCCTTTGGTGTTCTTCTTATCTACTGTATCATGATAATTAAATTATACATAGCCATAAAGATGTGTGAAGGTAGCAAAATCATTAAAACACAGTTGGCCTCCACTTCAATTAAGCTTGGACAAATTAAAACTAAATGTAAGGTGATTTGCTAATTTCTAATTCTTTTTCCAATGCATTAGTAACATTAGACTAATGAAAAGAAAAATAAGACTTGAAACTTAGGTAGGAAGGAGAAGCAGGGAAACTAATCAATTTTAGAGGCCTTTGCTGTTCTATCTATCATTCCTTCGACCAGGAGACAGTCTCGGTCCGTCCATGTCTATGTGTGGGTCCATCCATCCGTTCAGGGGCTTCTTTCCCTCTTTTTCTTATAGGCTGTGGGTTTGAAACTTCTCAATTGCACCATTAAGTTGACATCTGATTACCAGTGGGATTAGGCAGTTATTTTAAGATAACCATGGGCGGTTATCTTGGGAATTGTGGAACTGGAGAGTTATTTACCTCCACTAGGGCATTCCTTCATAGCATAATGTATAGCAACTCTCATACAGTTGGTCCTGAATAAACATTAAAACAATAGTATTGGGCACTGGTGGGGGTAACAGCCATGCAGTGCTAATGCATGTATAAAATACTGTCCCTACAAGAAAGAGAGAATATTATAGTATTAGAACAGTATTAACTCTGTTAAGTTGATCTCAGTCTTCTGTATTGAATGAGTGGGGTATCAGTACTCTAGTTCTCTCTCTCTCTCTCTCTCTCTCTTTAATTAATTCACATTTATTTGCTTGATATAATGGAGAAAAATGTGATAATTCTCCCTCAACACCTAAATGTCTGGTTTTTATAGAGGTATAAGTAAGCATTCTTAAAATATACTGCTTTTTTAGACTCTTTAATATACCTAACTGAACAATATATATTTCTTGTTATGTATTGACCTGAAAGAGAAATAGCAGTTGTGGATGTGGGGGTAGATTTAAATGAGGAAAACAGTATGCAGGAGTGATATTCCACCTACACACACACGTCTTGATTGACACCCCCACTAGCAGCTGCACTTCCCATTTGAAAAATAACAAGCAATCGAATAATAGATCTCTCGCAATCTTGTAGAATTTCTGGGTATTATTGTTCTTTAAATATATTCATTACTTCCCACTTCAAAAAGCAGTCTCGAAGCAACTTACATACATACAATATAGAAATTAATAATTAACAGGAAAAACAACAAATTCAATATAAACAATAATTCACACAAAGCAAATAAAAGTAAACACCATGAAGCATAATCTAAAAACATTACAATATGAAAAGTGTTCATCCACAATACACAAAATCTTACCTCCCCTCATAGCCTAGAATGAAGATCATAAAAGCAGCCCAGAGCCATTGGGCCATAAAGAAAATCAAAATACCTAGGGAAATACTTGCTAGAGCATAAGCCACTAATGCCAGGCTATCACCATCCTGATAGGCTTGTAGCTGGGCTACCAGCTGAAGCTGGTAGAAGACACTCCATGACACAGAGGCCACCTGAGCCTCCAAAGACAATGATGGATGCAGGAGTATTTCTAAGCTGCGCACCTGCTCCTTCAGGGGGAATGTTACACTATCCAGAGTCAGGTGCACTTCTTTCATCTGGACAGAGAACCTACCACTAGCAGAGTCAGTTTTGTCTGGACTGCGAATTAGTTTGAACCTTGGACACTCCCTAACAAGGCATCCTTGGGTCTCTTTCTGAGTAGGCCACTAAGTGTGCTAAGTCCCTTCTTCCTATGGCATTAAGCACTATACTAGAAGGTTGGGATTGGAAGAAGCACAGTGGTCTCTGCTAGGAGACCAAGGGCCAGTGGAACATTAATTAGTATTATTAAATATATTTTGATATCATCCTCTTTTCTATGAACATTTGAGGTGATGTACAAATATAAGCAATAAAAAGAATTAAACATATTAAAGCACAAAACACTGACAAATGCAAATATGAAAACACACACTGCATTAAAACCAGAGAGCATGAATAAAAACAGAGTGTGGATTAACTATTAAATGTTCTGTGGAATAATGACATCTTCACCAGCTGATGGAAGGATAGTAAAGACTAACCTCACCCATCCATCGGCCAAAGAAGCAGCAGCTTCTCCAATGCTTGCTTTCCCCTTCATGCCTCATTGATTTTTCTCTTTGTTTCTTGCCTACAAAATGAAATGATTATAGCTATATGATATTTTTTCCACCTATTACTTCCTCTAATTGGAAATTCTGACTGCAGAATTTCATGCTATCAATCTATTTTTAACCTTCAGATATACTCTTTCCTTTTTTACAAAAATTGTAAAATGACCCATTTGTGACAATTTTTATTAATATAAAAATCAGGGTTTTCACCTTGCACAGAAATATATACTATGTTTTAAAATAAGATACTTTTTGGGTTATTTTTATTTATTTTATTTCCATCAAAGCGGTGTGCAAGGTAGCTAACAATAATAAAATGAAGCTTAAAAACACACACACTAATTAAAACATAAAACCTATTCCTTGCTACATTCCTGAAGACACTTTAGCTAACTGACATGATCCCAGGATGCAGCTGTCTAATAAGTCATGTAATTCAAATACATATTAAATCTATATTTAGAAGCAAAGTCCTTTGAACAAATTGAGCCGTCTGCGTTTTTCTTTTTTTTTAAGCAAAGCACAAAAAAATCATAAAAGTAGACACTAGGCACTATGGTAGAGCCAGTGTGGTGTAGTGGCTAAAGTGTTGGACTGGGACACATCATTCCGGGTTCTAGTCCCCACTCTGCCATAGAAACCCACTGGGTGACTTTGGGCCAGTCACAGACTCTCAGCCCAACCTACCTCACTGGGTTGTTGCTATGTGGATAAAATGGAGAAGAGGGGGACTATGTACGCTGCCTTGGCTTCCTTGGAGGAAAAAAGGTGGGTAATAATAATAATAATAATAATAATAATAATAATAATAATAAGGTAGAACAGGTTTTCCCCCATTCCATTTGTTTTTCTCTTTTATTGTGAATATTAGCAAAACAGGAAAAAATAAATTGTGAAAAAAGAAAAAACAACATTGCATATCATAATTTTCCCCATCAGGTTCATTTAAAAAAAAGGGGGGGGGGAGTTATGCATAGGTTTCAAGAAAAGCAGACCATATATCCATGTGTCACCTATATAACACTCATTCAAATTTTGATAGAATTGTTGTTCTCAATCCACTGCATTGTGTGAGGTGAGCATTAGTCCTTCTAATGTGATAGTATAAATCTTTTAGTTATCATAAGGGCTCTGAAAATCCATTTGCACTGACCATGTGTTATCAGTGGCAAAACCTATGATGGTTTGTGAGTTATGGATGAACTGAACACTGGGAAATAGTTTTTTCAGTGATAGCACCAGCCCCGTTTCAAACCACAACTCACCTTGGGCGAAGGGACTAGCACATGTGTGGCAAGTGACGAACAGCAGGAGTCACTGGGATGCACATGTGAAAGTTGAATAACAGGGCTATAGGACCCATCAGTCTTGTGAGATATTATGCATGCCAAGTCAGAGCTGCTTAATCAACAGAGTTTCATGTTGATTAAGCAACTGGGTGTCTGCTTCTAATCAAGCTGCCTATTGTCCAGTAGCAGTGGAGGGGTTATCAGCTTGAGTGCCACCTAGCAGAGAGGAAGCTGGGACATAGAGAGAAAGCCAGTGACTAGCATTACAAGTCTTAACAGTTTGGCCTCCATTGGGCTGCACCACCACTGCAGGGGTTAACAGCCCCTTTAGCCTACACTGCTTGTCGCTCTCCCTGTTTTTCCCAGCTCTCCCAATCTTGTGCCATCAGCAAAAGCTGCTAGCAGCATATAACATTACAGGGGCAGTACTCACTGTAGTAGCTAAGAGGCTTCAACAATAGGTTGATACATTGTGGCGGAAAATGCATCCCTTGTGAACTACAAGCCACTACAAATGAATCGTCAGCCACTGATAGCCTATTAACACCAACAATTACTGATAGTATTTGTAGCTAGTGACTGCAACTGCCTGAAATTAACCCCTGCACAATGATTGCTGGTAAATGTTCACTATTCCTTCAAAAATAAGCATCTTGCACTTGAGGAGATCACTCTTGGAGACTGTTGTATTGTAGTCCCAGAGCCTATTGTGGTGTTTTTCAAAAACAAAAACAAAAAACAGTAACAGCTAAAAAGTGACAAAAAAACTTTCATCTTGAAGTGTAAACTGATGAACAGATTCAAAGTTATACTATCAAGGGGTGAAAGGAAAACAATTGAAAAACAGGATCATTCTCATTCTGAGACTTTCTTCCTATATTGTGCTTCAACATCCAAAAGTATGCCATTGGTTTTTAATGTCAATGTTATGGGCCAGCTTTTTACCTTGAGTACTGAAAATGCATAATGTGAGATATAGCTCAGGATATAACGTTTAAAAGGACCTCTACAGTATATTTCTCCTCTGAGAGAGCAGACATGTTACCAAAACTGAAAGTTTCTAATTCTGTTCCTAAATCTGAGCCAATTTCCTCAACATCAGATAAGAATTTGTGGAAACAGGTGTACATTAGAGATTATTTGTTTAGTTAGGACTCAAAAATACTAGAATTATTAAAACTACTCAAACTTTTATGACATGAGGAAACCTTGTCAAACAGCAGACTAAGACTTGTTTCCATTTATGAACAAGATTTGGCTTTAAGTGTAAACTAAATTAGGTTATTTATAATTATATAATTGGACTTTTTTAGGCTATAAAGGTTTTTTGTAAAATTGCTAGATATATTCTTTATACACAGCATTTAATGAATAATCTGGAAATGTATTAATCACACACCTCAACAAGAAACTGATATTTTCCCCCCTATAACATTACTAAGGTGTAATTCAGTGAGGCTTTATAAGTGACAGCTACAGCTGCTAAATCCTACTGAAATGCTTTTGTCTACAACTTTAAAAACCAGAAGCCTGTACTTTCAGAATTATATATGTTGCCAGTGGCAGCATGTCATCCAGTATTCTTTTTCTGTGAAGTTTTCTTTTCACATTTTAATGAGTTGTGTGTGCCAGGAATGTCAGCCAAAACAATGAACATGCATTGTGTGAACACAGTTGAGGCACTATCATTCTTTGCAAACAATCATGCTTTCCAGATAAAGAATTAAGCAATACATTACTATGGATAAAGTGACTTTCTGCTTTCAACTAAGCAAATTTTATTATATATGAAAGAAAGAGATATCTAAGTCAGGGTGAATATAGTAAAAATATATTTTGTGTAATACTCTGAGAACTTTGCTATCATTTACATTTTGAGCCTATAACCCACAAATCAGACAAGATATGATTTTAGTACTGTATATGTATACACCAAAGTACTGAACTCCTGAATCTGCTCAGGATTGCGGAGGGTTGCTGCCTTCCTGAACACTCGGGTACTTCCTAGTGGTTCCTTTGTCTATGAGGGCAGACAATCAAGGGAAAGAATTCCAGAGTCTTGGGCTCCTGGAACTCCTTCCCTCCTGCAGCCTGCTTGTCTGTATTTGTGGTTGTTCCACTGATAGCTTGAATGATACCACCCAGAAGCCCACCAAGGGTTGTTGCTGCAATGCAATGGGGGAAAAGGGCTAGAAGGGGGAGGAGGAAGGAGCACAATGTAGCAGAGACTGAGTTGCCTATGAAACCAACTGTCCCCTTTTCTCAGTCTGCACCCCCGCTTCAAAATGGTTTGCCTGATTCTGATTCTCTATATTCAGGAAGGCTTTAATGGAGACAAGCATTCTATGATTCACCACCTGCCTTCTGAAGGGGTTCAGTTAGTTACTACTCTCTTGGAACTTTGCCACCTCGTTTGGTTTGTGCAATCCAGGGTGCAGATGGCTCTAAAAAGAGAAGAAACAAATTCATGGAGGTCAGGTGTATATGCATATTAGCCATGGTGGCTACATAGACATCCAGGTACAGATGGAGTATATCTCTGAATACCTTGCCCTGTCTAGGCTTCCTGAAGGAATTGGGTTTGCCATTTTTCATTTAAATCTGTGGCTCCATAGATGCCATTTGTCAAAGAATTCCAACAAAAGGAATGCTGGTTGACCCAACATTTTATGACCGGCCACTCCCAACGTGGCAGCTATTTTTTGAGTGGGCATGTATACTCACAACGGCCATTTTTGTACTTGTTCCCACATCACTTTCTCCACATTTGTAATATACTTATGTGTTTAAAAGGACTGGGGATCCCTGGGGTAAAAACTATTTTCACAATGAAAAACATTGTGATAATAGTATCAAGTTCAGTTCTAGTTGGGAGAAGCCCATACTTCTGAAAATGAAGACATACTTTTCATTTTATAAATAAAATAACTTTCCAAGTTACAGAACTCCAGACAAAACGAATGACAACAAATGCAGTGCATTCTTTAAAATGCCACTTTCTGAAGCATTTGTGTATTCTCAACCTTATATACTGACAGCAAAGAACTGTACGGATGGGAAGGTAACACAAAGCCAGTTCCAGAAGAACTCTCATAACATGGAAGAGTAGGTAGGAACCATATGTTGGGAAAGTTATTCTTTTTTTAAATTGAGGTGATCTTCAGGGAAAACGCATGAAAAGGATGTTCTGCAACAAAATGCTTAAGAAAATGAATTTTGTGTGACGACTTACTGCAATTTACTCTGGTTGAAATCTCTGACATGTGCTTTTCTGATACAGCATTTAACACTAAATTTCCAGAAACGTAAGTAATCAAAGGGCATCTCTCAAACCTTTACCACTCTGTGAATTTGAACTCAAATAATCCATATTTTTCTTGATCTTTCCTATCATCAACTCATAGCCACTCAGGACCTTAGCTCTTATTGTCGCTGTAACTATGCTCCACTTTTGTTTATAAACAAACTCAAAGTCGTTTACATCATAAACACATAATATACAAAATCATCCAATACAAAATCCAAAGTATAGTAAATACCAAAACCATAATAACAGCCAAGTACAAAGACAGTGGCATGAAAACAACTATTCAGTCTTAATTCAAGACTTTCCAGAACTGACATGTTTTGGCTGGCCACCTAAAACAACAAAATGTCAGAGCTCCAGAAACCTCTCGGAGGAGGAGGGAATTCCACAAGGGGAACACAAATACCAAAAAGGCCCTGCTCCTAGTGGCTGCCCACCAGCCCTCATTCAGAAATATCACCCGACCAAGACTTTAGATGGGAAAGGGGCACATTTTCTCAACACCATGAGTCTTCCGCCAGTCTTTTCCTGCTTCACCCTGCAGGTGAATCTTTCCAATTGGAATTGGAATCTTTCCAATTCCTGCAGACAGAATGTACCCACATTTCTCCAGGGGCTGTCTTCACAGCTCATTTTCCTGTTTGAATGAATATATTTTATTACGGTCATTGACCAATTCCAACAGTACATTTAACAAACACTCTATACAAAATACATTAACACATTAAAACTACCAACAACTAGAGAGTCAGAGTTCAAAACAGTTATATCAACAAATCTGTCTAAAATCACATTTTCCTGTTTTGGTTGGCCTCTAGATCACTCAACTCTTGCCTTGTTCACCTATTATTTCCTTAGGTTTCTGTTTCTCGAGTCACAGCCTGCTCTACACCTTTATTCAGAACTATTGCTTATGGGTTTCCTTTCCTTCATCTTCGTACATTCTGGGTTCTATTGAGGTTCATCAGATGAGTGTTTTATTGCATGCGCACTACTGCCTACTTACAGATTTGCATGTCTCCTTTAGATGTCATCCGCCTCCCACTCCTTCTCATTTTTCCGTTACAAAACAAACCCCTTTTAATCCAACTTAAAAAAATAAATAAAACCTACGGAATGTGCCGAGATCTCCTGCTGTGTGAAGGAAAAACAGTGTGATTAAGACGCCCCCTGAATGAGCCACGTGGTCTTTGTTTACTTCTTCTTTCCCCTCCTGGCAGAAGAGGAAGTAATGAGGTACAAACGTAGGGGCGGAGAAGCGACAGTAAGGAAATGTGATTTCTCCCGTGTGATGATGCTCCTTGTCACACCATTATCAACACTTGATTTCTATGAGAGGTCAAACCAGTTAAGTTCATAGCTAGGTGCCTCTGATGTGTACATAAATTAATCCTTATATCAAATAATATATATTATTCTTTTGTACCATTGCTATTGTCAATGCTGTGATGTTTTCCATTCATGAAAAACAATAAAGCTTTTGAATTTTAAAAAATCTTAAAAATTAGTTTTGTTGTTGTTTATTCGTTCAGTCGTTTCCGACTCTTCGTGACTTCATGGACCAGCCCACGCCAGAGCAGGAAGCTTATTTTAAATATAGACTTAAAATAGTATCATATCATATAAATATAATCAAGATAAATTTCAGAAAAATACTGCTGCTTTTATATTTACATTATATATTTTTTCATGCAAAGGTACTAATTAAGACTATAAAAAAGCATACACTGGTGGACTTAAAACTGTTTTATGGAGAAATAATTCAGTTTTATTTTTACACATGAGATAAAAGCTGACAAGAACTATAGCAGTAGGCTATTCATTTCCCCAAGTCATTTCTCGGGGCAGTTTAATCTACCAGACCTGCTACACAATGAGAAACCCGAAGAACTACAGATTTATTACAACTTCCAACATCAATTATACTGCCAAATAAAAAGTCACTGAAGCAGCCATTTAAAGATTAATAATGGGCAACTTGATAACTTTTGACCAGCGTATAAACTATACAGCTGGAAACAAAGCTTCTAGTGAAAAAACATATTATAAAATGAAACATTTTCACTATCTTTTCTTTGGACTTTATCAGAAAGCAGCTAGGAAAGGCCATTATTGCAGATCACCTTAATAGATGACTAATAATTATTTCTGAAAAATACATTACATCATGATTTTCAATTGAAGATCTATAGCTAGTGTTAAAGTGACAGCAGAATAAACTAATGTTAGCACAATCCTTAACAACATTACCTTTAAAACAGGGATGTGCAACTTCAGGATGTCCGGGGACCATACTCTCCTGCTGCTTTTAACATTTAAAATCTCATGCAATTAATGCAGCTGGCCAAAAGTTATCTGAGGTTCAAATGTCATTTCTTGAAAAAACATAACATTTTAGATCATTGGGCATGATCCAGTGAGAGAGAGAGAGAGAGAGAGAGAGAGAGAAGGAAATATAGGTTTTTGTGCTTTTGAGTTGGTTCTGCAGCAAACACAGCCCACTTTGATGGAGGGGAAAGTGGGCTTGCAGTCTTACTGTATGAATGCATTCATGAATGCCAACCATGTTTCAAATATTCCTCTAAAGCTAAAAGATGTAGCATGGCAATCCTTTCTACTGGTTATTCAAATCCAAATCCCTTCCCATCCCTTCCCACCACACAGCCACTGAGCTTACACACTGCATAGTGGAATATCCTTCAGACACAAATCTAGGGCTGTGATTGGGGTACCCATATGAAGCAATAAATAAATAAGTAAGTAAGTAAATTTTTTAAATGTCCTAAAGCCATATCACCTGGGCAGTTCCAGAGGCCTACAGGTTGATGGGTAAGAGATTTATGTACGCTCCTTTACCTTGGTAAAACCTGAAAATTTGTTTAACCCCTGGCTAGATGCTAAACTAAACCCTGCAGAACTCTTCCTGCAATCCATTTTAAGAATGTTGCAATCAACAAACATTATAGCTTTAACATGTCAGCTTTATTTTGATTTTATTTACTGTACTTTGAAACCACCAAATAAGCATAATTCTCTGGGTGCTTTACAATAAATTAAAAAGATACAGTACAAATATTAAAATAAAAAATAAAAAGAGAACAGAACAACACAGAGATAAAACCAGTAGCAAAGAATGAAATCACTGCAACATCATAAAACTAGATTATAACCAGCAACAGAATAGAATACTAAAAGCACTAAAAGCAATTCTTAAAATGCCTGGGATGATGATGATAATAATAATAATAATAATAATAATAATAATAATAATAATAATAATAATAATAATTCTCACCTGGCACCAAAAAGATCACAAAGTAGGCTCCAGGTGAACCACTCTGGGGAGAACCTTCCACAAACTGGGTGCTACCACTGAAAGGGCCTGCTCCCTTATACACTTGCCTTGCCTCATTTGGCAGGAGCATCTGGAGGTGGACCTCAGACAATGATCTTAATATCCAGGTAGGTAAATATGGGAGTAGATGTTCCTTCAAGTAGGCTTTCCCACCATCCCACCTGCATAACATTAGTCTGATTAAGTGCTCTGAAGAACTTGAAAGCTTGTTCATTATTTTGTGAAATTTTACTACTGCCTGACTACGGATTTTAAATTTTGTATTTCTTGATTTTTCCAAAAAATTTCGTGGGAGAAATGAACATGAAATTAGCAAGCAGTCCACAAGTTCAGTAATCCCACAGAAATTAAAAAAACACACCAAAAACATAGCAAGAAGCAATAACCTTTTCACACTACTGAGAGAAAAACCAGGTACAGCAATCTATGTAGTCACTATTTCACCACTGTAAATCCTCAGTGCTACACATTATGAACATTAGTCTTAATTTCTATTTATGAATGCATCAACAGCCCACTGTGGCCAATTTGCCCAGCACTTTGCAGACAAAATCACTTAGATTTGCTCTGACTTGGATGCTATAGTTGATACAGACCCAGAGGATGTAACTCTAACAGCTGCTTGTCCAGTTTTATTGGACACCTTTCAATTTGTACATCTCGATGAGGAGGACAGGATCTTTGGAGAGGTGAGAGCCACCATGTGTGTACTAGAACCTTGCCCTTCCTGGCTTATAAAAACAGCCAGAGGGGAATTGGCTGAGTGGGTAAGTGGAGTGATCATGCCTCCCTTCACCAAGGTAGGGTGCCAGCCTGCTTGAAGGAGGCAGTGGTGAGACCCCCATTGAAATAGTCCTCCTTAAACCCCACTATATTGGATAATTACCAGCCAATCTCCCATATTCCATTTTTGGGCAAGGTACGGGAGTGTGGCCTCCCAACTCCAGGGATTCCTGGATGAGATGGATTATCTAGATCCATTTCAATCTGGCTTCAGATCTGGTTATGGGACAGAAACAGCTTTGGTCGCCTTGGTGGATGACCTACGCCAGGAACTGGACAGGGGGAGTGTGTCCCTGTTGGTTCTGCTGGAACTCTCAGCGGTGTTTGACCATGGTATCCTTCTTGGCTGCCTTGCTGGGATGGGACTTGGAGGCACTGTTTTACAGTGGCTCCATTCCTTCCTGGAGGGGCAGATCCAGAAGGTGGTGCTGGGGGACTTCTGTTTGACTCCTTGGCCATTGGCCTGTGGAGTCCTTCAGGGTTCTGTTTTCTCCCCCATGCTATTTAACATATACATGAAACTGTTGGGAGAGGTTTCCGGAGTTTTGGGGTGCGGTGCCAACAGTATGCTTATAACACACAACCCTACTATTCCTTTCCAGCCAATTCCAAGGAAGCTGTTCCTGTGCTAAACCAGTGTCTGTCGGCAGTAATGGACTAGATGAGGGCAAACAAATGGAAGCTTAATCCAGACAAGACAGAGGTGCTTCTGGTCAGTTAAAACGCAGACCAGGGAATAGGAATTCAGCTTGTGCTGGATGGGGTTACACGCCCCCTGAAGACACAGGTCCGCAGCTTGAGTGTACTTCTAGATTCAGCCCTAAGCCTGGATGCCCAGGTTTCAGCCATGGCCAGGAGTGCATTTGCACAGTTAAAGCTAGTGCGCCAGCTGCGCCCGTTCCTAGAGATGTCGGACCTGGCCACGGTGACACATGCCTTAGTTACATCCTGATTGGATTACTGAAAAGTGCTCTATGTGGGGCTGCCTTTGAAGAGTGTTTGGAAACTTCAGCTGGTTCAAAGAGCTGCAGCCAGAGTGTTGACTGGGACTGGTTACAGGGAGCATACAACTCCCCTGTTAAAACAGCTCCACTTGCTTCCAGTCTGTTTCTGGGCACAATTCAAAGTGCTGGTTATTTATTTATTAATTAATTACATTTCTATACTGCCCAATAGCCGGAGCTCTCTGGGCGGTTCACAAAAATTAAAAACATTCAAAGTATAAAACAACAGTATAAAACCATAATATAAAATACAATATAAAAGCTCAACCAGAGAAAAACAGCAGCAACGCAAAATTATAAATTTAAAACACCGAGTTAAAATTTATTTATAGACTGTTAAAATGCTGGGAGAATAAAAAAGTCTTCACCTGGCGTCTAAAAGCATATAATGTAGGTGCCAAGCGAACCTCATTCCACAGCCAGGGTGCCACAGCAGAGATGGCCCTCCTCCTGGTAGCCACCTGCCTCACTTCCTTTGGCAGGGGCTCACGGAGAAGGGCCCCTGAAGATGACCTTAGGGTCCGGGCAGGTACATACGGGAGGAGGCGTTCCTTCAGATAGCCTGGCCCCAAGCCGTTCAGGGCTTTAAATGTTAATACCAGGACTTTGAATCGGGCCCGGACCTGCACTGGCAGCCAATGAAGCTGGAAAAGGACTGGCATGATGTGGTCTCATCAGCCAGTCCCTGTTATTAACCATGCTGCCCTATTTTGCACCAGTTGAAGTTTCCAGACCATTTTCAAAGGCAGCCCCACGTATAACACATTGCAGTAATCCAAACTAGAGGTTATCAGAGCATGGATAACTGTAGCTAGTCTATCTCTGTCCAGATAAGGGCGCAGTTGGTATACCAGCCTAAGCTGATAAAAAGTGCTCTTTGCCACTGAGTTCACCTGCGCCTCAAGTGACAGTTCTGGATCCAAGAGCACCCCCAAACTACAGACCCGATCCTTTAGGTCCATAGTTATGACCTATAAAGCCCTATATGGCTCAGGTCCAGGTTATCTGAAAGACTGTATTCTTCCTTATGTGCCTGCCCACGCTTTAAGATCTTCAGGGGAAGCCCTTCTTTTAATCCTACCACTATCACAGGCACGCCTGGTGGGAATGTGGGAGAGGACCTTCTCGGTGGCTGCTCTAGCACTCTGGAACTCTCTTCCCAGGGAAGCTAGACTGGCTCCCTCCTTGAGGTGCTTTGGAAGGCAGGCAAAACCATTTTTGTTCCGGCAGGCCTTTAGCAAATAATCAGGACCTCCATCTATGCTAAGGACTTTTAAAATTGTCATGTATTTTAAATGTTTTAAAATTGGAACATATTTAATGTATTTTTAATTTTTGTATATTTCTATTCATAGGTTTTAAATGTATAGGATACCAATAAATATAATCATCATCATCAACAACCAACAACATGCAGCAATTAGAATTTTTTTACAATCAAATAGTCTGAGGAGGTTCTTATTCATGACTTTCTTGTTTGGCAATTGTTACACTCTGTTTAAGCATGTGCTTAACTCTTGCACTGAAATTTATGAGCCTTAAGGCAGTTTAAGTTTGGCTGTATTCTAAAGTTTTTGCCATCACATTCTTTACTCACAACTCATAATTTATAGATATAATCAACTTTCTCCAATAACAGAATATGTAACAAAGTTACTGAAAGCTTCGCCAATGCCTTCAGAGTCTTATCATATGGCCGCTAGACAGAAGTGTGAATATTGCTTAAGAAACACCCACTGTAATATTAAAAATTGTTATTAGCTTCATGTCCAAATTAAATTACTAAAACAGCATGACTGAAACAGAAAGCTATCCTCCAAGGCTTCTGCTTTTAGAAGAGAAAGCACATGGTATGTTCACATTGTTACCCTAGGAAATTGCTTACCAGAATTAGCATGTGCCTTAAGAACAACCTGCTTCCATTGTATCTTTCTTTAAATAGGCCTAAAGTAATCTGACAAATCTGCCAAATGGCTGACATTAAAAATAGTACTTGAATATTTTAAATATTTGACAACATTTTGTAACCGATTACATTTCCTGCCTATTGTTAACACACTCCAAAAGGTAAATGGTGGGAAATTGTGAATGCCATCACACACAAAAATTAATGGCAATTTTATAAAATCCACTCAGCCTTTTTTAGCCTTAGTCAGACACAGAATAGTTATTATATACAAGTGCAAAAGAAAGCAACTACCAAAAACGGGGGGAGGGGGGATGAGAACGACTACAATAACATTAAAGATGATCATACGTGGTCATGTCGCATTTAAAACCATGTAATACATTTTTGTATTGCGAGTATCTTTTTAGCAATTGCATCTCCCTCTCCCTTCACATACATCCTCAAAACCCACCTTTTCTGTAAGATATTTGGGCTTAAATCCTTAATATTCGTTCCCAACTGTAACCAAGCTTAAACACATGTAACGACACTTGTACACATTCATCGCTTGCTACCCTGGACTGTCGCATCCTGTTGCCTTCTCATCTGTCATATTTTGATTTACGTTCCTTGGGAGAAAAGACTTATATATCTTTTTCTGCTTTTTAATGGTGCTATATAAATCAATCAATCATTTTTAGAGAACATAAATTATGGAAAGTTGGCACGTAATTGGATAATCATAATTACAGGTTAAGCTTTCAAAATAGAAGAGCCAATAAGAGCAACAGAAGTCTTAACTAGTGTAGTCACTTAAGTTACAATGGGTTGGATCTAGACTTGCTTAGAGTAGACCCACCAAAATTAATAGGAAAAGTCAGTCATTATTAAGTCCCATTATTTCAATGTGTCTACTCAAAGTATGACTAAGTTTTGATCCAACCTTATATGGTTCAATGCATTTTATAGGCTTTCGAAATAGTATATTGAGCTATTGATAGTACGAACACTGCATACTAAGAACATCTGCTTTGAATACTTACTCCAACTTCAGCTTTGGGTGGGGAGAGGGGAAATGAGACATCTGGAAAACATATTACTTTCTAAGTCTAACATTAACAACAGATTTAGTTCTGCCCCTGTGTGTTTAGCACTCCTTGTACATCACAACTGTGTAACTTCTCAGCTCTAGTTTTCCTTATATGTATTATACTTATCCTGTTCTTCCTATGAAAAACTGAAAGGAAACGAAATGGAGCTGACTATACTATACTATAGTACTGGTTTTTCCCAATAAGATTTCCTGGACCTGTGAACAAAGGAAGTGACATGGTATCCCAAAGCCAGTAGGATATAATCGCTGCAATGTGAATCATAACTAAAAGTCATTATCTGACACAACAAATTGGTAACCAGATCTCCAAAGAACACTTTTTGTTCTTCAAAATATTGCATATTTGCATAAAGCTCAAAGTAATCTGAAAGAAAATACCAGATGGTGTTCATTATACCTGTATAACACAATCATTTATGTGTGTGTGTGTGTGTGTGTGTGTATAATCATTACTGCCTTCATAGCAGTTCAGTTCTAATGGCTACTAAAATGAAAGAAACTTGTGATCATTATGATACGAAAAAATATAAGCATGTATTAAGTACTCATGTGAACAAGTCGTCTGTACTTTTTCTATAGCAGAGTAGCCTCATATCACAGATGTGCTGTGCTATTTGCTAATCATCTCTGAATTCTCTCTTTGAAACACTGGTAGAATTCTGAGAAATAACAAACTGTATATGGTTGATTATGTATGTAACTGCTCTCACAATTACAATTTGGCTCTTTTCCATGTTTGTTGGGAAAAACTCCATTAATTATGAATAACGATACCAAAATTATATTACCCCACCTAAAAACAAATCAACCTAATTCCTTCAAGCACACTGAAGGAATTAACAAGCAAGGCAGAAGTTTAAATGTCTATACTTTTCTTTGACATTTAAGGGGATATGCTAATTTCTGTTTTCTTTGACATTTAAGGAGATATACTAAATTCAGCCTTACAATATCTCCCAAAATAGAATTTAATATCCCACAGGTTTACTTATCATTTGATTAGAAAAAACAAATTCCCTTAAAAAATGTAATCCATACACCAGGATTATATTATTCCATGTGTTGTCTGTAAATATTTGGATCTTAGAAACGTCTTCTATATATTTGGACCAAGTCTGTACCCAGACTAAATGAACTAAACTCAGCCTTGACGTATGCTATAAAATTCATTTAAATTCTGTCAGAAATGGTACAATGAAGGAGACTGGAGAAGGGGGCGGGTAACTATTTAACAGCAAAACATTGAAAGACACACAAGGCAGCATCACACAAATAAGTAAAAAGCTTCTGTAGGCACAGTGAAAAGACGTAGCTGCATGCTAAATGCATTAAAATAAATTAACAATTCTCAAGGCTAAGAAAGAACGCTTTACTATTATAATTTTGGAATGGAAGGGGAAACCCTCCAAGGCAGCAGCAGGTGCAACAATACCACTGCATCTGATTAAATTTAAATATTTCAGAAAGAAGAAGCAATACTTTTTAATTTGGAAATCCAAACTAAAAGGCATTTAGCAGAGCACTGGTTTTTTTTTTTTGTTTTGCCTCACAAGACATACAAATAAAGTTTTTAATACCATACCCCCAAATTCTTAATGGGCTGGTTATGAAAAACATGAAAAGTAACCAACCAGAACAATTGTATAAATTCTTTAAATGTTCACTATCACAAAATGTTAGGTGTGCATAACTCACATTGTACAGCACATACACCCAAACAAACTTTTTAAAAAACAAAACACCACAACCATTTATTTTCAGGACATAAAAAGTTATCACTATGACGACTCAAATGTCTCAGAAAAATCCAAACCTGAAATATATATTTCAACTTGTATCCAAGAAAGACATTAAAACAAGATCAAATATGCCTTATGAGCAAAATACAACCCATTTACTTATGGTAGTTGCACACTGCAAGAAAAATTATGTTACCTTCTGTGCATACTCCATTAATTCCAATGGTACTAGAAAAAGAATAGTTTAAAGATGTCTCTCTCTTGGATCAAAGGTTTGTTTAACTGTGCTTCTGAGAAATTCAATGAAATCTCAATCACAGTGTACAGATAGCATCAAATTATGAATATTATTTACATATTTTGCTGATTATATTCTGAACCAGCCTTCCTCAACCTCATGCCCTCCAGATGTCTTGGACTATAACTCTAAAACAAACTCATTGGCCAAGTTAAGTGCAGCTGATGTGGGTTGAGGTCCAAAACATCTGGAGCGTACCACGTTGGGGAAGGCTGATCTAAACACATATATTAAAATACCTAAGGGCACATCAATAGACAGAGGGTTCTTCTGTTTTGAAATATAAAAAGAAGCTAGATGGGCCTCTGATCCCATCTAGCTAACTTACCTTTTGGTAGGCATATACCCTGGCTTCTCCACTCCCCACCCATGGCATGCCCTCTTTTCTCTTCCTCCAACAAGGTGGCAATTGCAACCTAGTAAGAGAAGCTTTCTGCAGTGGCGAGGGGGAGAAGGGAAGTTCCATGATTGGATATTCTCCTCTGTGCTCATAGCATGCCTACAGATGTGGAAAAGAAGATTCACAGCATTCTAGGACAGCCTAGATGCTGTCTAGGGGCTATAGTGCTCATCCACTATACAGGCATTGTTAGCATGCCAGCATACAGCCCACCCAGACCACAGTTCCTTGGCACATTAACTATGAACATGCAGGTGCAGTTTAAGTGAGATGCAAAGGTCTTCTTGACTGTCTGCATCACGGTCAATCTGGGCTTCCGTCTGTAGCAGTACTGGTATTTTTAAGAATTGGGTTGACAATAAATCACTATTTCTCATGCCCAGTTCAAAAATATATGTCACAGATCTGGAAAAGGATAAAAAAACGTTATGTAACATTATCAAGGATTGTAATCACCTTTACCAGGAGAAACAGCTGAGTCCTGGGGCTTTCTAGTTTAGAAAACAAAGATGACTTTTACCAAGTCTTGACAATAGATAAGGGAGTTTAACTGCACATAAATGTATGCACAGGATCAAGGCGATGGTGTTATGGAAACCTAGAACTAAAGGGGACATGGGTGATCTGAAAAAAGCCACTTCAGCTTTGATCAAAAGGAGTGTATCATTCTTCAAAATAAATATTTTGCAGTACAATTAACAGTTTATTCAAGCCCTAGATATGCCCAGATTGAAATATGTTTGCATGCTCTACATAGAGCTGCCTTTGAGGAGTGTTCAGAAGCTTCAATTGGTTCATAATACATAGCCAGAGAGAATAGCAGCCAAAACTTTATCCCAATAGGCTTCCTTTACACACTAGGTTTCTGCTAATCTCTTTTTAACTGCTTTTCTTTCCTACTCATTATCAGCTAGACAGTTTTGCTAAATTCTCTTGGAGTCCCCAACATTGTTCCTCATCTGAACAAGTCTTGCTTCCTGTTCTGGACTCTCAAAGAACCACCTTATCACAAGTAACCTGCTATTACTAGCACACCAGATAATATAATAATAGTAGGACTTCCGTCCATTAGTGCTACGGTATATAAAATCCTACACATTTACTGAGTCAAACTGCAAACAGCTATGCAAAGAAGTGTCCTGATAAGCAAGTTGAGTTACACAATGAGGACTTATCTACAGTGAATGAGCTTCACCTAGAAAACTTAGTTTTGTTGATTATGAGCTCACTAAAGGAAACTCAAAAGAAAAGTGGAAATCTTCCAGAATATCTGTTTTTCTATCATGCTGCTGTTTAATTAAACTATAAATTACAGGGTTATTTTGTGGAACTCAAACTTTTCAATGTAGTAAAGTCCTTTATAAAATTGTTATTTGCTGGCTGATATGGATAAACAGTGAGACCACCCCTCTGGGAATTAATCATATTACTTATAAAATAGCTTTGTATAAAGCAGCAGTCGAAAGAATTAAATATATACTAGCTGTACCCAGTGTAACATACGCCGTTGTAGCATATCTTAAAGGTTATTAATTAAATATTGTTGCATTTTATTTCTTTATTCATTCATATATTTCAATGTAAACACAATTAACAATCTTGTTCTTCTCAGATACAACACTTAATGAGCTCAATGAGCAAACTCTTGAGAGAGCAACAGAAGTAAAAAAAATTGGGGGGGGGAATAGAAAAATATGCAATTTTTAGCTCTCTTTATAGATCTAAAGTCACTTTATTGCTTTAGGACAGCTTTCCCCAACCAGATGCTTTCCACTTCAACTCCCATCAGCCCCATGTAGCTTGGCCAATGGTGAGGAACTCTTGAGAGTTGTAATCTAAAACATGTGGAGGGCACCAGGTTGGGGAAGACTGTCCCCAGTATAGAGCACATTTGATTGGTACCCAAAAAATTAAAGGAAGAAGAGATGCCAGGGCTCCAGGGAAACACCCCTCCTCCAACCCGCTTTGTTCTGGAATCCCTAAATCCCCAGATGGGTCGGGGGATTCTCTGCAGTGCTGAGGGAAATACACTTTGCACACACTCAGAGGCACGCTCTCCCCGACTCTTCACTTCCAAGCTGAGCGCCTGGGGGGGGGGACACACAAACGAAGAATGCCACATCCACGGGAAGGGGTTAGAATCCGGATTTAATAATTTTTAAAAAGTGTGTGTGTGGGCGGTGGAATTCAGCCCCCTGAGGTAGCCCTCCCCTCCCCCCCAACCTCCCCCCTTTAAGCCTCCCCTCACAGAGCACAGGAAAGCCCGGTTCACTTGAGAGAGCAACAGAAGTAAAATTTCTTGAAATTTTGAAGCCATGGAAAAAAAATGTATGTGGGGGGGGGGGGGAATGGAAAAATATGCAATTTTTAGCTCTCTTTACAGATCTAAAGTCACTTTGTTGCTTTTAGGACAGCATATCTTAAAGGTCGCTCGCTCCCTCGCTCAAGTGCGAAGAGAGCGGGAAAAGAGCGCGAGGGCATGCAATGCGGTGGGGTGGGGGAGGGTGGTTTGTTTGGGTTTTTTGCCTGCGTCAGCTCGGTCGCTGCTTGGCCGCTGGGTCTTAGAGTCCCACCCGTCATCCCTCCCTCCCCCCCACTCCCCACCTGCGTTTGAGTTGCTGAGCTGTAACAGTGGGGGCCGGGGCCACGGTTGCTTAGCAACGCTGGAATCTTCATGGAAACATACCTGCATACCCAAGAGTTTTATAGATAGATGTTAAATCTACTGCTATATCCTGCGAGGTGATAACATCATATAGAATTATTCAATCAAAAATGATGCCATGGTTGCTGATCTACAGATACATTTGAATTACACATCCTGGATTGTTATGATGAACACCCCCTTGAATTTTATTTTCCTGCATTAAATCCTTTTTTATTATCAAATAAAGTACATGATGCTTCATACATGATGGATTTCCTACAGATATCACTTTCCATGTAAGAAAGTGCATGTACACAACAATGTACACAATAATGTATAACAACTGCACATTTGTCTGTTTTGATGTAAACCCATCCCCCAAGTGGTGACAGATTTCTGCAATGCAAGACAGACATGCATTTGTAACATGCAACTATGTTTTGGTTGGGTACACACAATTTCTGATACAGATGTGATATAGCCTCTAGGAAATTAATCAAGTATGAAGCAACTCTGAGACTCAAAGGAACTGAACTGGTAAATGTTATGTAACTTTGATAGCAGCTCTCTATCTGCGAGCAGAGAGATATGAAAGGTAATTTTCATCAACAACAGAAACTGTTGTCTGCCAACTCAATGCTCTCTTCAGCCAAAGGAGAATTATAATTCAGTAAATATTTAATTTGGCACATACTAGCAAGCGTGTAACAAAAATATAAATTGCTTGCTTCTATCTGTAGAAATAAAGTATGTGTGCATTTATACATATGTAACACATACTTCAGAAGTGAATCATATCTATAGACCATTCAGTATTCATATTGAGCAGATGCTTTCTTTCCTTGTTAACAGCAAACAATGAAGTAGAAAAAAGTCTACATCTTTAAAAGTTCCACATCTTAAAGCTTGCAATGACAAGTAGCCATGAAAATGTTTACAACCAGTGTGCGTGTGTTGTCAATGTGTTTTTCTATGCTACTGCTACCAACAGGACACTTCTGTGAGTGAGATATGGTGGAGAAGTAAAGAAGCCCCCTTTTTAAAAATGAAATGACAGATGTTATTTTATTTTCCGGAAAGCAAAAATAAATAAGGCAGAGGGCTAATTATGTTTTTTTCAAAGAGGTCTACATTTCTTACAGGCCAAAAAGCTGAGCAATAGCAGCTGAGGAAAATAGCCATCACCCTCTGCTAAACCCAGTGGTAGCTGTTCAAAAAGCAGCAGGACAGAGGCTCATTTCCTCTTGGAATCAGCCAACTGAAATGCCCTTTCACATGGCACAGCATATGCTGTTCTGTTCCCTTCGATGGAAAGGATGCTGCATAATAATGCATCAAACAAACACCCTCTTGGGACTCCAGTTGCAGCAAGACCCTTATAGACCCCTCTAGCACAGAATGCTGTTGAGGTCATACAGTATGCTATTCAATTAATAAGCTAATTAAGGAATGCTATGCTTAAACACACACACACACACACACACACACCCTAGAACCGCCAATGTGAGACGAGCTGTATAAGCCAGGAAATGTAATTGATATCCTGTGAACCATACTAGTATATGATGCTTTTTCCATCAACTATAGCTGACCAGCCAAATGAACAACTGCAAGAACAAAATGTTAGGATAACGCGGAAAATCATAGCAAAATACATATTTTATCATTTTAAGTAGACATTATTTTTCTGCACATATTCTATCACATAGATCCACAAAATTATATAGACCAAATGGATGGCTAGAGAGAGCATGTTACAAGATGAAGCCTGCATATGAGACTGGTATCACACAACCCTTACTACAAACTAATGCAGCTGGAAGACAGCACAGACTGTTCCCCCACGCTCAAACTGAAACACTCTCATATGGCCAGGAGACTATTCTCATGACCTTCAGACATCTAGTTTACAACCACAGTTATCTAAAAAAAGGCAAGATGATCCACGTGCACGGGGGAGTTTTTGTTGCCCCCACTGATTTCCCCAACTACATTAATGCTACAGAGCTTGTGATGTGGCTGTTATGCTGGTCCTGCTTGGAAAAAGGAAACACATACTGCCTTGCATTCACATAAAGGCCCCGTTCAGACAACACGCTAAACCATGCTGCTTAACCAGTATTTTTTGGTTAAGCAGCATGGTTTAGCGTGTTGTCTGAATGGGGCCATAGGAGTTGCTAGGCTATAGCCTTTAGTTTGTATTTAATGAATTATGCAATTAACTTTTCAGATAAACTACATGAAAAGTCAGAAACAATATACAAACGAACATTACAGACCTGTTAGAATTTATAATAATGGATTATTACAAGTTTTTATCATTCTTTAAAAAACTAATAACAAAACAGAAAGCTAGAGACACTAGTTTAATATTTACTTGTATAACAGTAACAAAACCATAATGAATGAATAGAATTACTACTAATCTACATATTATTGTCTACTTTCTTCTGTAATATTGTCACTGAGGGCTATGTAAACAAGTTTGCTTATAATGCATTTCTGTCCTTAAGTTTTTATTTACATTCAGTGTTGTAAGGTAAAAAACAACAACCCTGTAATCCTTAAAGTGACAAGCTGTACAAAATGTATGAACAAGACCACATGAAGACAATCACCAATTTAGAAATCTGCAGATTAGTCCCCCTGATGCAGTCACTCCACAACACTTTGAAATTTTAATGTGTCTGTTGTAGGAATTTATACATTCAAAGGCTCACACAACACGGCCATTGAAACCAATTACAACCACATCTGTGATTCTCACAGGCTGCACTATGGAAAATTGCATCAGTGTTCAAGGAGGAGCACATTTTTCTATAGACCATGCTACACCAACTTAGGCACATATGTATGGCGTTACTACTAGGGATGTATGGACTCACCTCTATCCATTTTTGCCGAGCACACATCAGGCTGCTGCACAAGCTGCTGGATGGCCCAGCGAGTGTGTGGGGCTGCCCATCCCCTTAGCGAGTTGCCATTTTGTATCAAACGGCAGGTCAGACTGCTCAGAAATCTAATGTTATGTAAATGGTAGCCATGAAGTGGTCATTTACATAACATTACAGGCCAGTGTGCATGGAGCAAGAAGACTTGCAGAACCCACTAGTCGAGCGCCAAAAAAGGTGGATTTGCCCAAACTCGGTCATCCCTACTTAGGCCTAATCTACACCCAGCAGGTTATTGCACTATGAAAGTGGTATATAAAAGGCAGGAGCCACACTACTGCTTTATAGCAATATTGAACTGCACTGACAACTGTTGAGGCCCATTGACACATACCATATACTGCTTTCCTACCGCTTTGATAGTGCTATATCCTGCTTGGTGTGGTTCCTGCCTTTTATATACCGCTTTCATAGTGCAATATCCTGCTTGATGTAGATTAGGCCTCAGATTCCCTCAAGCCAACATTTTTACGCAAAATGGTGGCTTGCTAAGGGGATGGGGGCCACGAGGTGCTTGAAGGTTGTGCTAACGGTCCAGGAGGCTGACTGGGTGGGAATCCACCTGACTCCACCTCTCTCTCAGACTCTCATGGCATCTCTAGTTACAACACATGTATATCTTGAGGCTGCATTTTCATCTCTTCTGGCAATGCAAATTTTAATATCTAAGACTCAGGATGCATGTAAATACTATTCAAAAATCATTGTTCTTCTATGAATTTTTCTCTTATGAGGTAGAAAGCATTCAATGGCACTTCTTCCTTTTCTTTTAGGCTTTATTCATACTAAGACAGAGAAGCTACATCTCTGGCCTTATCAAAATGCCCACAGAAAAAGAAACCATAGCCCATTTCACACAGAAAAAATAACATTTCAGTTTTAGGTAGAGAGGACTATTGTTTATAAACCTATACCACTATATCCCTGCTCTAGGTACAACATTCATTCTATTTTCATTCTGAAGGCAAATAAAACAAATAAATACTAGGAGATAAATGTGAAGATCAGTCATCTACAATCTCTAAAACCACAGTAACAACCCCAAATTGCAACAGGTCAAATCCTCACTTGCAACCAACACAATATGACTCTTGTTCATTTTTTTATTAGGATTAAGTCAGAGGAAATTTTGGTTTCTGTTATAAACTTATTCAATGGTATAAAAATAAGCTGTTATGCATGATGCATGTTTTTAGTTAAATTCATATACAGTCACTGGCTTCTTGCCAAGCAACATGGAAGTATTTTAAAAACATGCTTAATCTAATTCTGTAACTCTGAAACAAACAAAAAAACCTCAAGCACCCCAAGAATTGTTTGTGAAACCTACAGACAAGTCAGAAAGTAAACTGACAACTGAAGAAATTAAGAACAAAGATAAAATTTAGTTATCTACATGAAATTAATTAAGAAACATTTGGCATGTGCTTTGATATAATTCAAAGCTGCAGTCAATTAGATGCCTGAATAAGCTTGCAAAACCACAAATGTTTAATTAAAACAAATACGCTGTGTTGCACATAGCATGACCCTCAAGGAAAAAACAAGTTTTGATTCACATTTCTTTCATACTACTTTAAAGTTCACAACACTGTTAGCACTCTTTAAATGGCCTGTCACTCACAATACGATATTAGCTTTGGACAGAATTATTAATACAACCATGCATAATCCAGGTATCTGACAATAATGTGTCAGATATTTAGAGATTATGTCTAGAGTCTTTTATAATGAAACATAGTAATGAAACATTATAAAAGACTCTAGTTTTCTAGCACCATAGTAAAAAAAAAAAGTTACCAAAATGCTTAGCAGCACCACAGCAAATCTGGAAAGCAAGCATGTATTTGTTTTTATAAACCTCCTTTTAAATCTTTACAGACAAGCATAGGATGAATTCACTTGTTTGTATACACAAAGCGTTCCTTTTATTTCATCACTTAAAAGGAAATGATTCCCTTATGCAAAACATCGTAATAAAACATGTGCAAGACCAACTTTCCTTTTAGAAATGTCCATAGCGCTTCAGCTAAACTCAAGGCTACAATCATTTGCAGCTTCTTAATTTCACAATTCATTTCAAAAGCTCCAACTATTCAGCAGCAGCCCAAGCTGAATAGTATTGTGAGTGAATTTTATTGCCCATGAAAATACAAATGATAGTGGACTTGTATCAAATTAGTTCTATCATCAAAGCCTTATACAGAACTACACACATTTCTGTGTGATCTTAAGCCTGATAACCAACATTCATGATGGTGCCTTTGACCTCAAGGGAAAAAACTGTCAAATTAGAAATGAAGGATTTATGAGAAAATGGGTGAAACACAACCTTATTATATTATAAAGGAAAATGAAATCATTATGATCATCTAACAAAATGTTTGGACAAATAAGGCCTCTGTTAAATGTAGGAGTTAAACAGAGATTCCTCAGCTTTTATTATTGACACTCACTATGGCATGACCATACACTATTTAGGAGGAGGAATACCGATGCCAATCCTTTTTACCACTAACATACAGAACAGGACTACTATCTCAATGGTTGGAAGCATACATGCCTAAGCCCCACAACATATCTACAGTGTGAACTTGTACATCTCTGAAATCTTCCTCTCCTGCCCCCATTGTGGGGACAAGGGATTATATGAACTGCATATGCATGCATTAACACTACTCTAATATTTATATTCCAAGGAACATACCAACTGGCTCAAAGATATTATGTTCAGAGGCTGCATGTCTGCTTGCTGTAGGTTTCTTAGGATCTTTCTTTAAAGATGATGGCAGTTAATTCAGTATAATATTCCTCAATTTGTTTTGTCTTTGGATAGCATTTGCTATTTCATCTATACTAACATTATTTTATTTAGAAAATCCTGCTGAGTAGCTCCTATTGTTTATTCATTGTATTTAGATTAGCTCAGTTTATGTTTGCTTGGAAGATTGTTTATGTCTTGTTTTTAATAATGAAAGAATTACAAAAGGCTTCTGATGCCACCTCATATCAAAGAAGCTTTGCAACTAAGTGAAAATGAAAACAAATAGACTCTTGAGCTATCATCATTCCTCAGCCTTGATGAAACATTCAAAGCTGAAATACAACAAAAATCATATTAAGTTCCTGGGAAGAACAACCTCCCCACCCCCAAAACTGAAGTACTATACAATAGACTCCTTCACTGCAGCAAACTTCGGAAAACTAGAACAGACACAGAAAAAGAATCTGCAAATCTAACAATGGGAAAGAAGCAAAGAACTTCTAATTAGAAGCAAAGCACTTCTAAAGCAACTGATTTATTTGCAACAGCACTATAAAATTAGAGCAGGGAAATCATATGCAAGATTTGATTTCTTCCATGAACTAGAATAGTGTTTTATCCTAGGCATGATGGCCATGATCCAAGAAGCATGCAGACACACATCCTAAATGTATTTCTGGCTAATTATCTGAACTGACTTTGGGAGGAAAAATGAGGAAATTCAACTCGCCAAAACTAGAGAGATATGAATGAATATATTTTATTATGGTCATTGACCAATTCCAACAGTACATTTAACAAACACTCTATACAAAATACATTAACACATTAAAACTACCAACAACTAGAGAGTCAGAGTTCAAAACAGTTATATCAACAAATCCGTGTACATGCCTGGCCAGCACCCTGATCATATGTTTTTAAATAAATAAAATAGAAAGGATGCTGCAATCAGTGTGTTAGTCTTGCATGCCCATGTAGGCCCAGGTACTGACACCTATCCTATTTGCCACCTTTGAGGCCCTAGACTTCACCCACACAGTCTAGCCACAGCTGCACCACTGATGACAGGATCACAATTCGTAAAGTTCCCATTAATTTATAAAGTTCCAATTAATTATGGTAACAACTTTACCTAGGCTTGGCCAACATAGGTGCCCCACAATTTAATATATGAAAGTATTGCAAAAATTCTTCAGAAGAGAAGTGGAACCAAATTTTTATGTTAGAAAATAAAAATTTATGCGAAAACAAATACTTTTAATATGGTATTGTGAATTTAATTTTTCACTAATTATTTGAGATATACTTCATTGTATAAAAATTAAAATGATCATTACAGAACATTAGGGGAATTGTCATGATTTTGGCCTTTATTGTCTAAAATAGTCTCTCTTACATATAATGGATAAATAGAACATTATATATAATGGATAAATGAAAGATTACATATAATGGATAAATAGAATCTTTTATGGGACCTAATTCTGTTGGTGTGAAAGATCTGTGCTCAGTGATATGATGGGATGAAGACAGCAGAATGTGGTAGAACAACAGCGGAGTAACAGTAATTTGCTGCCTTTGCCAATCGCGCAGGTCTAATTTTTGCTCTTTATTAAGGGTGCAGTGGAGATGGACTCACATATACAAGTAAGAATATTACACCAGTAATCTTCCCACGACAACCATGCTTGCTATACTGCTACACTTTCTGAACTATCCTCCTGCATGTCTGGATTATTATTTTTTCCTTTTTTATAAAGCTGTTGTGGATATCCAAGGGCGTTAGGAAGGGACTGGTACAAAACTTCACGCATAGAGCAGCAAACTACTCTCCAGTGTTAGTAGGGAAAGGAAGGAGTGTTGACAGAGGTGCAACTTATATCTTTATCGTCCATTTTAAAGGCTTTACCCTCAATTCTATCAGCCCCAAATTATGCAGCAATGGATGCATAATATCCAGTTCATTCATTCAGCTGTGGCTGGTACAGAAATAATGTTGAGAGGAGAAACAGTACAAGCTATTCCCCTTCATCCTGCTGACAGCTTCCACAAGAGTCTCCATTACACTATTCCTCCCTCTCCCAGCTTCTTCAACATGTATTTCTACAAGGGTGTCACTTAAATGTATGAATTAAGGCCAATATTTGCTCACTTCTTTCAAAATTCTTTTTTCCCATTTCCCTTTGTAAATATCTAGGCTATCTTAAACACACAATATGGAAGAGAAATGTCATTTAAACACTGCAATACTTTTTGTTCTAGCTGCAGTGTTTCAACACTTTTGTTTTACTGAAGTTCTCTTATCTTTGTTGTTTCCTTTAAGTGACAGCACTTGAAATGCACAAGAATCTCATCTCTGCTTTTAAAAGTAAATACCAGAAAATAACCTGGTACCAGAAAACAACCTCACCCCCAGAAGGCTGCCTCTAAGGGCCAGCAGTTCAATAGATATATTTAATCTTAAAAATCAGTACTTTAATATGATTTTTCTCTGCTGACCATATAATATATAAGGCATTTACAATTCCCCATACACAAAATACTGTCGTTCTTTCAATGATTAGTCACTTCCTAACCCAACTCTCAGTTCTAAGAAGCAGCTTGTAACGATGGACATCCAAAATCTAAAACGTCATCATGCTACCAGTCATGACATCACATATATTTGTTGTTCTGCAGGAATGATATATTTGTTGTTCTGCAGGAATGATTTAGATTGTTAGTAACCAAAAATTTGTTAAAAGCAGGCTAAGTTGTGAAAAATGATGCAATATAACCAATGCAAATCTAGCGGACTATAGAAATAATAGGTTCATGTGGGTTCACATGGCCATATACCTCCAAAGAACATTTCGATCAGAGTTCTGATATGAAGAGTCAGAAACAAACACACACACACACACACAATGTGTGCACTCTCAGGGGAACACAGAACACCAGAGCCCTACATATATATCTTTAAATTTAGACAAAAGCAAGCAACGAATGCACAGGTTTAATTTTGTTTTGAAAATTCACTTTCACATATTGAACTGTTATTTGATCTTCCCAGTACATAGATATATCCATTACCTACTATTTTGCCATAATAGGAATGCTTAGCATACAAAGGGCAGTAAATTACATTGATGTAAAGGAAACAAAATTCAGAAATCTACAGCAAATTCTTCTGTTCCAAGATCAGCAAGCTTTTTTCCAATTAAAGAATTATTGAGTTATAAGCTCAGACAGGCATTTTGTATTTACTTCAGTAAATCAATCACTAATAGGCATTTGTCAACAATGCGCAAGTAAATATCTGCCATTCATATATCTTTGATATATACCTACAAACCCTCTGATTACAAAGCATGACAGAATGATATAGAAATTAAGATATTTTAGCTTGCAAGGAATCTCTATCATAATGCCTGAAATATTTTTTATTTCAAACTACTTCAATAACTTGCCCTTCCAGAAGTATTTCCCATGTAATAAATATATTACTGTTTTGACAAAATAAACAAATAAAAGTGAGCTCTTATGTCTTAATACAATATATTATGTATTATGTTGTATTAAGTTCAAATCTGAAATGAGAAGCAATCTCTGATAAAGGCTACATGAAATTCCATCAGTCTAACCACGGTATCTCGCAAACAAGTTCTTTTTAAATGGTGAACTAAACTGACAGCGACTATACATTTGAATATAGCCTCATCTCTCATGGTTAGATGTACTGTAACTAGGCACTTCTAAAGTACAACTTTGGCAAAATTCCAAGACCCAACTTATGTCAAGTTATTAAATATGTAGTTCAGGATAGGTAATCATTGTAGCACAACAGATTAGCTGAAATACAACAAAACTGGTTTTAACTGCTCATATTTATTCAAAGAAATAAATGCAATGTCAAAACTCCAATTCTATAAAAATGATTTTTGATACAATCTATTTTATTATGCTTCCACAACAGCATCCCAAACAAGGAAAAGTAAACCTAAAATATGCAGTTTTCTCTTTTGCTAAAAAGTAACTATTTGTCAGCAAAAAACATCAATAATCACCACCAAAGCACTAGAGCAAATTATTAAAAACAAAATGCTTACTGATCTAGGCCTGAACTGATCATCTTGTTTTGAATTTATCACTGTCCTTATTCTTCCAAGGGAATTCATGAAAAATCTTAGGTATCTGAAAATCAACTGTGAATGGTTTTCACAGACCTTTATGTTGAAGGTCTAACAAATGAGACTGAAGAAAAAGGTAAAATTTTCCACTGATGGAATATCCACATGTCGCAAATAAATAAAATCCATTAAAAACTCACCTACAGTTTGGAGGAGGGTCTAATGTAATTTCTGCAAGTTCTTTCTGAATTCTTAAGAAAGAGAAAAACAGAAGTTAAAAGAACAGAACTTTTAAATGCTTTTACCTCAAACTTTATTTAAAAAAAGAAAAAAGAAAGTTAACTCAAGTAAATTTACAGTACATAGGAATATAGTGATGTATGAGAAATTCATTACAGGTTTTTTTTTAAGCAAGATTTAGCCAGTTCATACTTTCTACAATGAAAACACACACGCTGACGCAATCTGCAGTCGAAGTCCATTCACTTCTGAGCTTGCAATGAGATTTGCAATCCCTCCAAAAATGTTTTTGACAGCATGCATACATTTGGGAAATGCAATTGAAAAATGCATACTTTTGGAAAATGTGAATAAATGCACTTTAATCAATGGGAGAAGAATGGGAGAAGAACATTCAAAGAACACATTTGGAAAAAATATGCATGGAAATACACACAGTTTTTCATGTGAAAAGGAAAAAACAAACTTGCAATCTGACACGGACTCAACTTGGAACAAGCTTCAAGGTGGAATTTGGAGACCTTCAGTGAGCTCGAGTTTTGGTGATTCGCACATCCCTACATACTGAGTCAGACCATTTTTCTGTCTATCCCGGTATACTGACTGTCCGTGGCTCTCCAGAGTTTCAGGGCAGGGATATTCCAGCCCTAACAGGAGATCCCAGGGATCAAAACTGGACACTTCTGCATGCAAAGCATGTAGTCTACCACTGAGTTAATATAATGTCACAAAAATTTATAATACACCTTTCATCTTTGTTAGCGGTTTCCTAGAAGGAACATGCACACATATCCCACACAAATATTTTGAATTTCCCAAATAGTTTACAATTTCCATTTTAGAAAACACCCCCACACAGCCAGAGTTTCATTCAAAACTTTCCCAGGTTCAAAAAGCAATCCAGCTATATGGCATACCAAGTGGCAAATGCCAGCAGTACGTGAATACTATTTATCCTTGGCTTCTCCTTTAAAAAAGAACTCCAAATCACTTAACTACTTTTTGGAAAGTGAGCTAGTTATAGATAAATTTAGGGATCCAATATGGCGCATTAAAAATGGAGGTGCAAGTTCCACTGAACTAAATGAAACTTGTATTCAGAGCAAGTTTTCAGTTTGTACTCTGCTTTTCAACTGATCAGCAAACATGCTTTAATTTTAAACTGAATTAAAATATTTTAAACACAATAGTAAAACCAGGACGTCAAACAATTCAAGAGTAAGAGACCCAATACTAAAATCCAACAGCTTAATTACTAGAAACTTGTACATTCTAAAACTTTACAAATTTTTTAAATGTAAAAACCAACATAAACCTGTAGTAAACGCGTACAAAATTTTAACAAGCATAAGTCTGGACTCCTTCAGGTCCAAAGCCCAATTAAGCTAAACTTCTTAGATTAAAGACAGTATCTTCTCATTAACTTTAGTGATATGTGCAGCCCAATATTCTGCATGTTTACAAGTTTAATAGAGCTTATTACATATGTTTGCAGTATAAAGATGAATAAATGAATTTACACATACATGCATTTTTGTCACTTACTGATTTCAGCATCAAGTGATTACCTGCAAGGACACAGGATTTGCTCACCTGGAAGGAAAATGGACTGGCATTCCTTGACACCTTGTTCCAAGAACTAGATTAAGAATTTGGTGGTGACATTTCCTCTACCCCAACTTTCTCCTATGATAACTACAACTGATTATTCTTCCTACTTCTTTAAGTCCTGAACTAGTCTGCATAAGTGCCAGCAACAGAGATGAGAGCAAGTTACCATCATTATAAAACAAATACTGTATTTCTTCGATTGTAAGATGCCATCGATTGTAAGACGCACACTAATTTCAGTACCACCAACAGAAAAAACAACCCTAAGACACACTTGCGATTCTAAGACGCACCCCATTTTTAGAGATGCTTATATGGGGGAAAAAGTGTGCCTTAGAATTGAAGAAATAGGGTACTATGAAAACATAAATGTGGCTTTAAATTGTTACATTCTAGTCAGGACAAATTTTCATGATTTTTTTCCACAATCGCACAGATAGAAAATATGCTTCTTCCTTATTTTTGAACATTTGTTTAAGAAAATGTGTAGCATGAATTTTCAAACAGAAAATGCTTTGCTCTTTGGAAAGCAAACATCTAATCTCTTTAGCTATATGGAAGTCATTCTAGATTATTTTGTTATTCTGTAGCTTTCTCTCAAACAAAATTTGACATATACAACCTTTAGGTGGTAGGCAAATCACAAGTAAGACAAAAAAGAATAAACAATATTAGAAAACAAATAGTTGTAAGCACTGCCTCAGCATGTTTTCCAGATATCTGTGCTACTTGTTTTCCTTCGTTCCGAAAAAGAAATAAGGGAAGACGTATTATGAAAATTCCCTTTGCTGAAACATATGCTTTAGACAAGAAGATGAATTCAGAACTCAAGCACACATGTACCCTGTAAAGCACAAAAAGCCTATAAACACGTCTCACAAGCACAAAAAATAATTTCCCAAGATAAAAATAAAAATTGTATTAGCACACTATAATTACTTTTACAGCATTTACTTTAATTTCCAAAAATGTCAATAGACCACCCTTTGTGATTAGTGGAGATAATCTTAAATCACTGAACATTCTTATATAACTGAGCTAACCAAAAATAAAAAGGGGCCACTAACTGAGAAATGCTATGCTAGTAAGTATGAGCCAAAATATTTACAGAGGCATAAGGAAAGTTTGCAAACCATGAACTACAATGTAAAGAATCTAATTTTATGAAAGATTGTATAATTTTGATGTTGCCACATAATCAATAATTATCCGTGTGCAATTCTACAGCCTCTTAGCTGCATTTAGGCCCCATTGAAAAGTTGACTATGGGATTATGAACCATAAGGAGTAGAACCCAATGAATATATCCAGTAAACATGATTAATGAATCAAGAATAGGCTGTGGAATCGCACTCTCTCTTCCTCGGCTTCCTCCCACCTAAGCCTTAGGTATGATATGGTTCCTGCTGATATCATTCTGAAATAATGTCAATGTTTCAGTATTCATCACAATATGAAGCTAGGATTTGAAGATGAAGAAGTTTTTAAAATCCTGGTTAATAGCAAATGGCATTAATCGCTATTAAGGTCAGGCCTATATCAGCTGTACTGAATTTTCAAAAAGAAAACGCTTTGCAGCTTGGAAAGCAAACATCTAAAGTCTTCAGCTGTATGGAAGTCCTAGATTTTTTTGTTATCCTGTAGCTTTCTCTCAAACAAAATCTGACACATACAACCTTTAGGTGGTAGGCAAATCACAAATAAGGTGAAGGTGGGCATAGGAAAAAATCATATCAGTGACTGAAAACAGATTGTGATCCTGAAGCCTACTCCCAATCCCTTAAGCATGGTTACATGCCCTGGTCTTAAGTCCATTGTTTAATAGCCCAATTCTATCTAGGTTTACTTAAAAATATGACACACTAACTGCAATACAACTTCATTCCAAGAAGGCATGCTTAGGATGATAGCTCAAGTCCCCTATTACAACAGAACTTAAACATAACTGCCGTGATTTCATATTCAAGAAATTGTGCTTATTCTTGAAACTACAGAAGCAACAAAATCAACCTAGATAAATATACTGTGCACAGAAGTTAGGGATCAGCTTGAAGCATAGACCCTCTTGCCAGATCTTCATCAACAACTAAGAATCTATACCTTGCAATGCTAAGGGTGAATGAAGAATCCTGGGGACCTAGCTGCTATACAAGAGTTCCAACATTCATTGTTCTGTTCTTCCAATTGACTCAGGGAAATTGAGAAGTTTTTATGTTCTACATTAACAATTTCCCACATGGCATTTATTACTCAATAGGTTACATGCTTGAAAGTTGTTTTCAAAAACAAAATGTTAGTCTTAACATTTTTTCTGTAGTCCCAAAAGAATGATTTAACAATTGTTATTAATGCCTTTTCTAGTTTCTACATATTCTTTCATAAACAAAAGGGAAGGATAAGCAAGTGACCCATATTATAGCAGGGGTGGAAAAACTAAATCTAGAGTTTGGCAATATCTTTATTAGGACCAACCAAAACGCCACAAATGTGTTCAAGCTTTTGAGTTCTCCAGAACACTTCTTCATCATACGAGATGAGATAAAGAGTGAAAGGGGGTGGGGGGGAGACAGAAAAAGTCCAACAATTCAGCCAGCTGTTGCAGCCATGAAGTCTGTAATTTAGATCCAGCTTCAATATATATACACGTAACTTTACCACAATGACACCCACCTGCTGCTTTCGCTTTGTGAAACAACCCAGTTTCTGGATTGCTAGTCGTAATGTCCAAACACTCTGGGTTGCTGAGGGTTAAGCAACCCCAGGTTTTAACCCAATAAAAAAAATTGTATGTTAAAACACAACCCAGGATGGTAGATTTGGAAATTATGACTAGCAACCCAGGAATGGGGCATTCTTGGGTTGTTTTGCAAAGTGGAAGTGCCAAGTGGGTAGAAGGAAACTCACTCGTTCAAGTATGGCCCCAACAACCCATGGGTTGTCATTAGGTGCATACCAGGACAATGAATCACTGGTAGTGGTAAGTGTCAGATTACATCAAGCAATTTATTCTAAAGTAGAGGAGGTACAGCTGATCTCCATTTCTGGAAACATTTTTTAAACTAATTCTTTATTGTAAAATTTCTAGAAATGTAAAGATTGGCTGTAACTCAGATCTGGCTCTTGCCTTGGCCAAAACATACAAGTTCCGGAGTCAACACAGAACAGAAACCCAGAGAAACATGACAGTGTTTATATTAGCAAAGCCAGGGATTAATTTTAGGTGGTGCAGTAGGTACAAAAGTCAACTGAAGTCAAATTCTGAGTGTTACACCTAATGGTTCAATTGAATGGAACTATTAGTGTAAAGTCTCTCTTCAGAAAATCTTCTGGTGGGATATTCTGTCCTGGATGGCTAAATATGGTATTTTCCAAAGCACTTTTTCTTTCTTTTTTTAAAGATAGCCATACCAGTCCAAGAGAGAGGAAAACTCAAAATTCACTGTTGGGCAATAACTTTATTATGACCAACTAAAATGCCAGGATAGTGTGTTTCAGAACTCTTCATCAGACTAGATGGTACAAAGACATAAAAGGGAGTGGGGGGAAGAGAAAAAGAAAAGTCCATATTCTACAGAGCCGATATATTGTAGTGGTTTGAGTGTTGGTTCAAGTACCCATGTGGCCATGAAGCTCACTGGATGACTTTGAGCCAGTCTCTGACTCTCAGTCAAACCTACCTCGTAAGATTGTTGTGAGAACAAAATGGAGGAGGATAGGGACCATGTAAGCCACCTTGCAAGGCAGGATGTAATTAACATTAGCAACAGAAATTACCTAGCTACTCTATTTCATGTTTTTGAAAGATCCTGGATGCATATTTAAAAACCTTTTTAATTTTTTTTAGCCATAAATATGCATTAGTTTTAATGCTGCATTTTCTGTAGTTTTATTTTATTGTGGGGTTGGATTTGTTTTGCATTTTTATGGCAATTTTTAACAATAAATTGTAAGCCACCCTGAAAAAAATGATTTGAAGGGCAGGATATATTTGTATTAATACATAAAAATAAAGTACAATCTAACCCATAATACTAGAAAAATAGTTATTTGGCATTTCTTGTGAAGTACAAGCTTCTGGTAATAAGCAGAAAAACTGAAATTATTCAAGTGACTAATGTAGTGAAATACAGTTAAACCAAATAATAGACATGTAACAGAGAGCTTCGGCTATGGGGCGGTATATAAATGTAATAAATAAATAACTTATACAAGCAACCAAGAACTGCATACATGGGGATGCATTAGTAAGAACAATCTCTGACCCATTATCCCTGGTATGTGACTCCACAATAACCTAAAATAAGGGTATATAAATGTTAAGCTGCATAAAATGAACCAAGCAGTGCCATAAGACCTCTGGTATATATTTACTGGAAACTTTTAGACTTCCATTTCTAGCTAAACCTCAATTTATTCAACAAGAGATTTTAAATCATCAGGAATCACAGAACTATTCTACCTTTCCAATGCCATCCAAATAAAAGCTACATTTTAATAAAAACAGATTTTCCCCCCAGGTAACACTTGATCTTGCAAGGCACTTCAAACCTGTCTTATTCTATTGAAACTCTTGCATTGTGTACTTTACAATAGTGTCTAGTTTGCTTGGATTTTTCTCAATAGCCAATCTATGGTACTTTTTTTTACTGTAACCATACAAGTACATGCTGAACAAAAACTAAATCATAAAGGTAATGCAGAAAAATATGATGGCATAGAGGGTATGTAGAAGATATTTATAACCATTAAATTGATCATGACAAATTACTTTCAAAAATACACATTTATACCTGCAAGAGCCAGTTAAAGGTTCTAGCATATAGTGTGACCAAGAAATAGATCCCAGATAAGAACAGGTTTATCTATGGCTCTCATGAATAATGGATTCAAAATACTTTTAGGTATATTGCTAAAATGAATTGCTAGTCTTACGGTCAAGTAAGAAGCACACAATACATACACACTCATACATCACTTTTTGGATTGGTTTCGACATCTTACTAAACATGTCCAAAGGTCAGGGATGGTAGGAGTTACAGTCCAACATCTGGAGGGCCAAGACTACCCAGCCCTACAATAAACTATTGTTTATCACAGGGGTACCCAACCTTTTGAGGCTGATGGATACATTTGGAACTTTAAAAGTGTGTTGTGGGCACCTTACAAAATGGCTGCCAGGGTAGGTGTCACCAGTCACAAATCACCCTATTTTTCAGAAGGCAAAGTGATGAGGCTGAAAGAAGAGCAGTTTTCCAAGTACAAGGCAGAGGTGGAGTCTGAGATCCAAAACATAGAATCACTCAAGTGAACTCAATTTTCTGCTCTAATACCCATTTCACAAAAGGCAAACTAATGAGGCTCAGAGACAAGTAACCTAGTCAAGAGACAGAGCAGAAGGCAGAGGTGGCATCTGAGCATCAAATGCCAAATTTCCCCCCATCAAGCACAACAAAATACCCATTTCACAGGAGGTAAACTGGTGAAGCTCAGAGAAACACAGGCAAATACAGGGAAAACCAGCCATCTACACCAAAACAAACAAACTAGCTGATATACACAGTCTAAAACACATAAAGAGCAAACACACACAACACAGGCAAGACACACACCTCACTATCCCCCATACCCTCAAGGAGACTCCCAGCCTTCTCTTTTCTGGGTGGCTGTGTTGTAGCTGCCTGCCATTGGAGCCCATGTAAGCTGACACCGGAGACCTATACTTGTTTGCAGCACACTAGTCTCTCAAAAAATATTTTTTTAAATTGGAGGAGGATGGAGTCTGGCAGTGTAAATGGAGGTGACTGTAGGCATACTGGTGCCCATAGGTACAACATTTGCGGACTTCAGTTTTAACATAAGAAGAATGAGCCACATCAAGCCTGATTCACTTCCTCCCTCCTACTGTTCTACTCTGGCATAGCTGAAAGGAGGAGTTTGGAACCTTTGGCCATATTCGGACATCACTTTAAGCCATGACGGGTTAATAAGCTACTCACAATAGCTTATTTTAAAAATAAGCTACTGTTATCCCTGTACGATCCCACACATAAGCTAGTGTGTATAGCTCATTAAACTACTGTGTGCAATCTGCGTCATCCCCCACCCCATCCTGCTGCAGTCCTCCTGCCCCAACACTGTTTCACCCACTGACAACATCACAGCAGTCTGTTTTAACCTCCCACAATATCCCAATGAGAGGCGAGAGGTGTAGGGTGAAGTACATGGGCTTAATTCAGTGCTTCCAGCATCACCCCCACATGAAGTGGTGGCTCTAAAGTGCTGAAAGGTTGCAGAACAAAAGTTTATTTACAGCCTCCCCTAGTTAGGAGTCTCCTGGTGCACCATCAAAACCCTGCGCAATTACACACCAAGGAGCAAAAACCCTGGGTGCACCAAAAAGGGTGCAGGATTTGCAGGATCAGGACCAAAGTTTATACACAATTACCTCTAGTCAGGAGGGACCCAATGCACCATCAAAACCCTGTGTGATTACACACAGAGGAATGAAAACCCCATATGCACAAAAAAGGGGTGACACAAATTGACCCTTGGATATTTGCAGGATTGGGACCAAACATCATACACAGCATCCCATAGCAGTGATGCACACAAGCAAAATGATAACTTTGTGCAGCTGCTGCCACCGAACCAAGACAGTGTTTGGGGAGGTTACAGCACACTGCTAGGGAAAAGGGTTAGGGCGGACTTAGGCTGTGAGTGGAATCAGTTGCTAGGCAGATCATGGAAACAGAGATCTGCAGCTGGAAGAAAGCAGTGGCAGTAGCTTTGACTGCTCTTGCCAAACAACTCTGTAGGCAATGAAAATAACCCACAGTACCAACACACAACACAATAACTCATGATGGGTTAAACAACTCACTCAGAGTGGGTTATTTTGGCCAAATAAGCCATCGTGGATCAAAAACCTCTAGAGACAATGTTAGTTACTGTTTGACAATTTGGATGACACAGTAAGCTATGCTTAAGCAAAAAGGAAAGCAAATGCTTCAAAACATCTTGCAGTAAGACCAGAGCAGATGGGAGGGTAGCACATGAACCGTTCATTCTTGTCATGATAAACTATGGTTTAGTGTGAGTTCCTTACATAGCCACTATGTCATGTATTATATTTCTGAGGTTATTTTTGCCCATAGAAAAGCAGTAGTTTGCTAGATACTCATAATTCAGTTTTAAGGTTAGGGTTAAATTTAAATTTTACTGTTCTAATTCTGTATTTTAATCTCATATCAATTTCTTCTGCGTGGTTTTATCCTGGTTGTGCTTTTTATGCTGTATTTTGTATTTGTGTTTTTAGACTGTTGGTTGTTTTATTATGGTTTTAATTTTTGTGAACTGCCCAGAGAGCTTCGGCTACTGGGCAGTATAAAAATGTAATAAAATAAATAATTATGCAACTGCCTAGAATTGTTGTTTGGACTAGATTTGGATTATAAACCAGATCATTATTATTTTCTTTGGAGACACCTCATGGATTTTTTTATTTCTAAAAAAACTCTTAAGATTAAAATCCTATTTTATAAAATCCTATTTTTAAGTTGTTGATTTTTCCATCCTGTATGGAAAGCCAGCATTAATAGGCATCCTGCAAAATTATATTGAAAATTATATTACTGATACCAGTAAGAGAAACCCCCTGGTATATATCAACTTTTATACTTAATCTGAAAGTACTATTATGCAATTAAAGATCTGTACCTTAACATGCATGAATGCATTTTTAGGACTGTCTTCCAATTTCAGCTTAAAATAGTCCGTAACTGGGTCTGAGCTTCAAGAATAAGAATTAGCTTTAGAGTTTCTTTTTCTTTCAAGCGCTGTCTGTTTGGAGCATAAACTAATGCATCTTGAACAAGGCCTAATATAATTACCAGCTGTTTGATTTTCTTTACTTGTTCAGTTAACTCCTAAATCTACTAGCTTATTAAACCCATGTTTTAAAGGAGATATATTCTAACAGCTATTCTAACACTTTCATAAATATATTTGCATTACCAAGACCATTAAACATTTTTTTTAAAGGTAGGGGGGCAATACACTATAAAATTAGGCTATGTACAATGTTTCAGCAATTCAGAGATAGTATTATAGAGCTACCTATGGGTATACAAACTTATTTTCTTTTTCTCCCTGTCCTACTATGTTTCTTTGTCAAACAGATCTTCCACATGTTTGTTGTGCTTCAAAAACCTGCAAAACCTGTTTGAAAAAAACGACATCCTTACAAATTAACAATAACCACCATTAAATGAGATGAATTTGTTTAAGTATGCAAAACAAAACCTTAAAAACACATTTTGGATAGTCAGTAACTGATTTCAACTTAAGATGGTTACAAAGACTTAGGCTGCAATCCTATATCCATGTATCTCAAAGTAAGCCACACTGAAATAAGCAGACAGATACAGAATTGTAAAGACCAAATGTAGGCATGTTTCCATAAAAGGAAGTCCCATTTTCTGTGGGGACTTACTCTCAAATAAGGATGCAATGCTATGCAAGTTTAGACAGGAAAAATGTTGGCTGCAGAATCCTTAAGTTATAGGACTTTTTTCTGTCTAAACATGCATAGGATTGCAATCTTAAAGTATGCTATGCCAACAAGGTATGTATTGATTTTTAAAGCACATAATTCCCACTAAAAAAATACCCATTTTAAGATTTTAACACATCCTTAGCAGTTTACAGTCAATGTCAAAAACCTTGGCAATTTGGTAGATATCTGATAATTCAAGATGTCATCAAGTATAGTAAATAGGTTTAATTCAGCAAGTAATTTCCAAAGAACCCACTAAATTTTAGTGTCAGACCTATAATACACATACTACAACCATAACATTCTTACAGTACCCTAACAGATATTAGTAATATTATCTATATTTCAAGGATATGATTAAATATTGCCCAAGATCCATTTTGTATATACCATTTCCAAATGTATAAATATTATTCCAAAACTAAACTCTATCTTAATCTTCATCTAAAATATTCAAAATATTTTACAAGTATTTAGAACAGAATAAAAACCTAATACTTAAGTCTTAAGAACATTTTCATAGCACATGAAGTACTTAAACAAAATTCTGAGAAGAATATGGAAACATTTCAACATCATGTATGAATTTGTATGAACATGATTCTTTAGTCTTTCTACTTTCCCTTTTGAAAAATTCAAAAAATTAGGCTTGGCAATGCAACTTTTGATACAGCTTGGGAATGTACTTTGTCACAACTCTTGTCAATGGAGGCTCAACCGGCCTCTGTTGTATGACGTGCCTTCCACCAGCTGAGGTTGGTATGCCAACTACAGCCACTTCCAGATAGGGATATCCTGGCACACTTAACTATGCTTTCGTAATGTCATGGCTAGACCATGGAAATAACATGGAAATAACACTGTAATTGATTTGTGTGTGGGACTGCCATTGAAGACTGTCCAGAAAACGCAGTTAGTCTAAACCAGAGCTGCGAACTTGGCGAAGGTAAATCATGCAAGTGCTTAAACAACTGCCCAATATAAACTTCTCCTGTTGACCTTCAAAGCTTTTCACGGTCTAGCTCCTGCCTATCTCTCCTCTCTCATCTCACACTATTGCCCCGCTTGTGCTCTCCGCTCCTCTGATGCCATGCTTCTCGCCTGCCCAAGGGTCTCTACTTCCCTTACTCGGCTTCGTCCTTTTTCTTCTGCTGCCCCTTACGCCTGGAACGCTCTTCCAGAACACTTGAGAACTACAAACTCAATCACAGCTTTTAAAACTCAGCTAAAAACTTTTCTTTTCCCTATAGCTTTTAAATATTGAGTTTGTTCTGACTCTATACTGTTAGCTTCACCCTACCCGGTGCCTGTTTACCCTACCCTGTGCCTGTTTGCATTCTCTTTCCCTCCTTATTGTTTACTACAACTTTATTAGATTGTAAGCCTATGCGGCAGGGTCTTGCTATTTACTGTGTAATCTGTACAGCACCATGTACATTGATGGTGCTATATAAATAAATAATAATAATAATAATGGTCCATTTCTGGGTACAATTCAAAGTGCCGAGGTTTGCATTTAAAGTCAAGGATAGTTCAAATAGGAAGACATGGAGCATTATCTATCTCCACATCTGCTTGCCAGTATGTTTTTAGAGTTCTTCGAGTCCTTCCTCCAGGTGATCTGGCTATCTGAGGTATTGACAGAGGGGGCTTCTGGTTGCAATATCCCAGCTGAGAACACTCTCCCCGTGGAAGTTTGTCTGACACCTCTCATCTTTCCACAGTGTAAAGAAAACTTTATTCTTACAGGCCTTTAAATTAATTTTTAATTCTTGGTGCTATTAGCTTTATGCAGCTTTCATCTGCCGGTTACACACACACACACACACACACACACACACACACACACTGCTTGTCTCTTTTTGTTGATTGTATTTAGTTTGCATGATTTTGTAAAGCTCCTCTGGAGAAAATTTGTTTTTGAAGAGATAAAAATCCCTTAACAAATAAATTATGGAATTAATGGCGATTGCCGCAGGTAATCCCTACCAGTTAGTAAAAAAAAAGTATAAACAAGGTTACCATGAACAGTATGGTGGACTCTACAGACAACAAGAGAAATACACTGGGAATTTCCTTTGTCCCATTGTTTTAAATGTTGTTCTTTTTTTAAGTAACTAACCATCTGCACTCACAGTTATAGTTTCCTACTAGTTATGGATTTTACTTAAAACCATTTATATTGCAGCAGTAAAAGAATCAAGGATATTGGAAATCCCTTTATTCAAGGACTGATAATGATTAAAACGGATGAATACTTAAGAAACAGATAAATTAGCTGTAACACAGAAATCCAGAGGGTTTGAATGTGCACTTGCCCATTTTGCATTAAGAGGTTGCCCTACACTGTTAAGTGTTGGGGGAATATTTTGCATACCCAGAGCTTTTTCCAACAATGAAGCAAATTGAATAGCACCTAGTCATGCAGAGCTTCACATGCACAGTGGAGTAACTAGACTGAACAGAGGGGAATGTAACTATGATTAGTCAAACCTGGTGTTGCCAGCATGAGAAACGACAACTCAATAAAATGGAGGAGTAAAGAGGCAAGGCCTAATGTCACCGTGCAGCTGGTACACTTGACAATTAATTATATCACTGGGGCTTCCATATATTTAACTAGTCACAGCTTTGCTGATTTAGAATGCTGTAAGATGGCAAAGCAATCAGTTGTCCTAAACTTTACATATGTAACGTCTGTACGACTATCTCTAAAATGTTTTTCTTTAAAACCCATGATTGGTTTGAGTTCCCTAGAAATAGGATTTGAATGTTTCTGTTCAGGCTTATGCTGCCATGTGCTTGGGGGGGGAAACTATTAATGCAGGCTCCATCTGTGCAGAATCTAAGCACACCAGTCATTATCTTGAAGTGACTGATGCAACATCCTAAGATCTCTTAAGTAGCTGTTCGCCAAATCTACCATCTCTCTTGGGGGTGAGAAAGCCAAAAGTACTAAGGAAGTCTGCTGTTTAACACTATGAAATGAAAACGCATTTTCAGTCAAACTGACATTTTACTTAACCAACTGGGAAAGGAAAACACCATATTTTACAGCAGTAAGTATTACTAGTCTTCTATCATACTGAATTACTGAAGTGCCTGAAATGTTTATGGCTAATTAACTGTAAGTTACACTGACAAGTCTGAATATCAGTCACTTGCACAATACACAGATATATTAAAGCTACAGAAGTGCTTCAATTTTAATTGCAATAAGGAGAGTCCATATATTTATCTCACCAACTACTACTATAGCCATGTAGATATGCAACCAGTTACTCAACTAACCATTTACTACTATAATCTAGCTAAGACAGTTTAATAAATACATATATACACGGAGTACTGAAATGTGAAAGGTATTTTGAAAGCTTACTGGATGATTGCTGATATTAATTAAAAGGAAATATATTGAAAATGAACACAAATAACAAGTACCTTTTAGCGCTAGTTGAAAGTTTAGCAGCTGTTTTGCTAGAGATTTTCCCCTCTTTTTTCTTGGGCTGAACCTGTTCTCTTTCTTGATCTTGTTGAACACCTTCTCGCTGATCTCCATCAGAGCTGCCTCCACTAGTGCTTGGACTATCGTCAACTCTTTGTCCTTCAGTGGACATCTTAGATTCTAAAGGGAAAGCGTTAAATAAGAATAAATACGAAAAAAATGACTACGATGCTCACTCTTCCAATGCCAACAGATTATGCCTAAAAGTATTGAGATATAAATATGTAAAGGCAGTATCTAAATGGTTTACACAAGCTTGCCTTAAAAGCATGCCTGCAAACAACAGTAAGTAGACATTTGATGGCAGAAAGGATTCAAAATGTACATATGGATGGAGACTTTAAATAAAACTGAGGCTACATGCTTAAATACACTTGCTTGACAGAAAGTCCAATTGAACACAAATGTACTTCTGAATAATGAAATCCTTCATTTTGTTTATTTCAAAACATATTGGGCATAATCCGGCCAAAGTTAAGCTCTTTCAGGTTAGTTAAACATATCTTTAACTGTACAAGTCTAATGTATGCTTTAACTTAACATCTTAATCACCCACATGTTTAGTTTTTTTGTTTTGTTTTTTAACGATTTTTAATGCTTTATGTTCTGTGTTTTAGAATTTTAAATTTTGTATACTCATTTTTATCTTAATTTTAGAATTTCTGTAAACCGCCCAGAGAGCCCTAGCTATGGAAGTGGTATATAAGTGCAATAAATAAATAAAATAAATAATAACTTTGGATGGGTGGTGCCCATTCTGTTCTGCAAATGTAAAGTTACTTGGTACATTATGAAACCAATATTTAAAAGATAACTCTTTCAATTTTACGTCAGTGGCTAAACTGAGCTACTTAACATTTGTGGAAGCCATAATGTGTTGCACAGTGGTCAAAGCATCAGACTTTGATTGTGGAGATCTGTTACACTGATGGGTTCTAAGATGGTGGTGACTGATCAGAAAATAGATCTTGAGGTGTGGTGGAAAGTTCTGTGAAAATGTTCTGTGAAAACCTAGTGTGGGCTGCTGAGAAAAAGGCAAATTCTGTTTTTTGGGATCATCAGGAAGATAACTGAAAATAAAGCTGCAATGATAATAATCCCCTTACACAAATCTATGGTGTGACTACACTTTGAATACCATATACAGTTCTAGTCACCACATCTTAAAACAAATACTGTAGAGCTGGAGAAAGTGCAGAAAAGAGTAATCAAAATTATTTAAAAGGCAAGTAAAAGTAAAGTGGGACATGATAGAGGTGAAAAAAATGCTGAATGGGCTAGAGAAAGTGGATAGGGGCAATTTTTCACCCCCTATCATAACAGTCCCCCAGTACCTTTGGAATCAGTCATCTAAACTGAAATGGAACCACCATAAAAGAATGTCAATTCGCAACCAAAGTAGCCTACCCGGAAGAATACCATAAAACAGTGTTTCCAAAACCAATTTGGCCACAGAACATTTTTGGGGTTGAAATATATTGATGCAACCTATAAATGCTAGTCAGGGGGATCTGGGGGTATGGAATACACCTGCACCAAAAAAGGTGATTGAGGAAAATTTGCAGCAAAACAGAGGAAATTATGCCTATTTTGTGCCCAACGTAATACTCAAAAGCGTGTGCTTTTTTGGAGTGTGTGTTTTTAAGTTAGGATTTTGGGGATGCTACCATCCTTTAGAAAGAACAAATAATAAAGAGGACAAAATGAAGAACAATTCTGATTAGCAAACTAGCTAAAAGTGGGCTAGGTGGAATAACTAGGTGGATCCACAGTTGGCTACAGAATCAGACTGAAAGACTGCTTAACAATGTTACCTTCTCAAACTAGAGGGAGGTAACAAGCAGAGTACTGCAGGGCTCAGTCCTGGGCCCAGTGCTCTTTAACATTTTTATTAATAACCTGGTGCAGGGAATGCTTATCAAATTTGCAGATGACACAAAATTGGATGGGATAGCTAATACCCTGAAAGACAGAAACAAACTTCAAAGTGATCTTGATAGGCTGGAGTGCTGTGCTGAAAACAAGATTGAAATTTAATATGGATAAATGCTAAATACTACACCTAAGAAAAGAAACCAAATGCATAGTTACAAGATGGGGGATACTTGGCTCAGCAACTCTACAAGTGAGAAGGATCTTGGAAATGTTGTAGATCACAAACTGAATATGAGCCAACAGAGTGATGTGGCTGCAAAAAGAAGAAGAAAAAGCAAATGCTATTGTGGGCTGCATTAATAGAAGTATAGCTTCCAAATTGTATGAGGTATTGGTTCCCCGCTGTTTGGCACTGGTTAGGCCTCATCTTGAGTATTGTGTTAAATTCTGGGCACCACACTTCAAGAAGGATGCAGACAAGCTGGAGGGCAACGAGGATGATCAGGGGTCTGGAAACAAAGCCCTATGAGGAGAGACTGAAAGTACTAGGCATGTTTAGCCTTGAGAAAAGAAGCCTGAGGGGAGACATGATAGCACCCTTCAAGTACTTGAAAGGTTATCATAGAGCAGGGCCAGGATCTCTTCTCCATGATCCCAGAGTGCAGGACAAGGACATAGAATAATGGGCACAAGTTACAAGAAGCCAGATTTTGGCTGGACATCAGGAAAAACTTTGTGACTGTTAGAGCAGTATGACAATGGAACCAATTACCTAGGGAAGTAGTGGGTGTTAAAAACTAGAGGTGTTAAAGATGCAGCTGTCAGGTATACTTCAATGTGGATTCCTACATTGAGCAGAGGGTTTGATCTAAGGCCTTATAGGTCCCTTCCAACTCTACTATTCTATGATTATACGATTATCTGAATGAAATGTACTTCTGATAGGACAGTACAAAAGTATAAAAATTAAAATTATGTACAAAACTTCTACAAAACATCATCACTGAAAAGGAAGGGTGGGAGGGAGGACAATTTTGATTTAGATAGAGTGTCCTTCTTTAAAGCTTAAAAACATTTTTATGAAAAATAAACACAAGACAATTTTTAAAAAGTGTTTTTTGTTTGTATAGTTTTTATAATTTGTTCTTATTACAGAACACTACCCGATAATCATCATCATCATCATCATCATCATCAACCTCAGTCAATTAGTTCACATTTGAAAGTTGTGTCTTATGTTCACAATGTCAGCACCAACTGCAAACCACTAGTGTCCTACAGTCCTGGATTATCTTTTCTTCTCCACCCAACCTCCACTGTGGATTCTGTCTCTTCTGCCACCGTCCTGGATTTTGTCAGGGGAGGGGGCTTCCTTCGCCTCCTTCTGGCTCTGGATTTCCTTTCTTTATCCCCACCCCCTGCTTCTCCCATTCCCTTCTAATGCCTGTTCTTCCCTCCCCCTCCCCATTTACCTGCTGCTTTGGTATCCCACCATGTTGACTTCAGCAGTGAGGAAACAGAAAGTCAGATAATTCTCCTGATCTTCCAACTTCCTGCTTCCTTGTAGCAGAGCATGGCAGGAGGAAGAAGTGGTGACAGAAGCAGTAGCGATGGTGAAGAATGGGGGTGACGGTGGGCAACTAGGTTCAGGGGGGATATCACTAGCATCAAAATTTTCTCATGGAACAACAGAGTTCCACGGAATACAGTTCGGAAAACATTATTCTAAGATAATGTGTCAGAATCAAGATGCCAATCACCTTGCATTCTAGATGAATTCCTCTGCCTACATCATATAATTCCAAAGGCTGCACAGTATTTCTCAATTGCTGCATATCAAAATATACTTCAAGACTAGAATTAAGTTACATCTCATACCTTTACACATTCATTGTTACAAAATGAATTCTTTATGCAATAAATTGTGTGATGCTCATAGCAAAATTTCTAAAACCTCAGATGAAATTTCTAAAACCTTGGGTTGTGCACTCTCAGCCTAATCTACCTCACAAGATTCTTGTGAGCATAAACTGTGTGAGGGAACTAAGTACGCTGTCTTGGATTCCTTCGAGCAGGACAGGAAGACAAGGTAAATGTTAAAAATGGCATCCCCGTGTACTGCAAATTACAGTAAACAATTTGTGAAGTTATTGGAGAATGCAATGCAGCATCAAGGGTCTCATCTTCCAACAAGTAACACAGAAGCCCCCGGATGAAGCAGATAAAACTTTCTCCTGAGAGGAAGCATGACCCCATGTTAGAATACTAGACCAGTGACTTCATCTCATCTGGGTTGAGTTTCTCAACTTCATCCAGACAGGTACTCAAAGAACAAATTGCTACACCCCACTATGATGAAAAGGAGTAATAGTGCTGAGTGTCATTCACATACTGATGTTACCCCACAACTCTAGATCAATACTTCTACTAATTTCATGTCAATGTTGCAACATGGGGGATGACACAGAATCCTGTACGAATTTGCAACATAACAGCCACATAATTAAAGGACTACTCTCCTAGCATCTCTTTCTGAAATTTACCTGGGGAGAAATAACAATAGAGCCCATTTCGTTTGTAAAGCTCCACTGTCCCAGTATTTTTTTCAAAATACAATTTGCGTTCTAGGTACACATGCTAATGAATACAGTGTAGTATCAACCACATTTATAATGCAATCAAGTGCCACACACAAATGCATAGTGTTGTAATTGTGGGAGAAGTAGAAGAAAATTGAATGGTCACATGTGTTTTATTGTTTGTGTTAATAACACAAGTATGTGCCACAAGCCACAGTATCGTGCTGCAATTGAGAAACAGGAGGGCATGCTGCTGTTCTAGTTTGCTTTTGTTTTTTGAGTCCACTAACAGACCTTTGCAGCTGTGCAGGCATGGTTTAGAAATAAATTGTGTGATTGCTGACAGCTGCATAGCTGTGCAAATATACAGCAAAAAAAATGTTGCAAAAATAATTAAATGTTGCAAACAGACTCTACAGCTTTAAAGACATGTCTACTGATAAGAGATTTACATTTGAACACACATGTCTTTGAAGTGCAAGGAAACCTCAAGCACACACAAAAAGTCATTAAAATAGCTTGGCAAAAAAGAAAAGAAAAGAATATTGGGAGAGAAATAGTGACAGGACAACAGGTGGTACATCGTGTACCCTGCACATGAGCCAAACTTTATAATACCGGGATACGATAGATTCGCCACTGGAATACACGATTAAATAACCTGCAATGCAGCAGCTCCAACACTCAATACCAGCAAGCCAATGTAGAAATTATTGATAGTATCAAAAAGTTTTTAGAAATCAACAGGATCACACTTCCCTGTCAGACTCTCCTAGAAAAACAGTCTACTAGAAACACCAAAAGCAATTTTATGCCTAAAAACTGGTTGGAAGTCAAGTGGAAGTAGATCTAAAAAGCCCTTTTAACCTAGGCCCTGCACATATTAGGCTAACAACTGCTCGACCACTTTGGCCAGACATGTGAGGTTTGGAAAGGCCCTATCATTATTGAAAGGATTCAGAGAAGACTTGCTGCCATTATGGAATTTTATTACTCTATGGTTTTATTGTTGTTTATTTTAATCTAAGGCTGCCTTTACTATTTTGTACTTTGTTAAGTCTGGTGTGTTTTTATAATTTTAATCATTATTTTAATGATTTGCTTGTATTCTGGTTTAATTTCAAAATCACCTTGGGAATCTTCTGCAAGATTGAAAGGCAGGATAAAAATACCCAAAATAAGATGAAGAAATTGTCTTCTGAAACCAGGCCACAATTCCCTCATAGCAAGCCAGTACCAGCCGTGATTAATACTGCTACATGTTCTGTGTTGGTTTTGATGCTGATAGATGAATTTGTATAGTATTCATGTATGTTTTCGATCGTAATCTTTTATGGGAATTCTGATGAACTGAAGAGCAGGGCATAAAATTAGGTAATAATAATTAAAGTAATAGTAATGAACATGGGTCAAGCAGGCAAGATGTAGCATCCTCTTCCAAAGGGAGAAATTAAACTTCTGTTGCTACCTCTCTCATTCATAATAGGACACCACGATAAAATAGTTGTTTCACTACCCAACTTTACTGAGGTGCAAATCAGTAAACATCCTACTTTATTTGCCATAAATCCATCATAATGCTATTATTATTATTACTACTACATTTATATACCGCCCCATAGCCAAAGCTCTCTGAACATTAAAAAACAATATACAAAATTTAAAACCATAAAAAGCATAAAACAGATTAGACACAATAGCCATTTAAAACAAAATGAAGCCGTAAGATAGGTAAGCATCATCACCATCATCCCTTTTTGATGCTGACTCTTTAACAGTACCCAGTAACAGGAGTGCTGTTTTGAGGACAAGCTTGATCCAACGGAAAGTACCAATGGTACCTCTGGATGAGAGGTGGATAGTTACTTTATTTCTTCGATTGTAACACACACACTAATTTCAGTACCACCAACAGAAAAAAAACACCTAAGACACACCCGCGATTCTAAGACGCACCCCATTTTTAGAGATGTTTATATGGGGAAAATAGTGCATCTTAGAATCGAAGAAATAGGGTACTACTGCCTGCAAAGACCCTAATGGTCCCATTAAGGCATGTGTGCACAACTTGCAGTCCATGGATGCCCCCCTCCCAGAATCTCAGCCACTGCCAAAACTGAAGTGACAAAAACCTGCAACGTAGAAAAAGGTAGAAAAGCCACCACAAAGTACTGTACGGCAGCATGAGTCACCTGTTTAAGGAATGACACCACCACCACCGGTAATCTCTACCTCACTTCCATCTCTTTGCAATTGTAGAAATTGCTATTCTCTTTGCAATTTATCATATTCTCCCATTCTCTCTCAAGAAGCAGGACATGTATGTCAGAAACCACAGAGCCTTCTGAGAGTGGCTGCCAGATCGTCTCCTAGACAATGATCTGGGAAACACTATCAGAGGGCTCCATAACTCTCTGCCCCTATTCAGGCAATCACGGGGCTGGGTGGGTAAGGGGACTACAGAGCAGAGTGGGTTAAGCTAACAACAATTTGCCTCCGCAACCAGGAACCACACAGGGCAGCGTGATTCACTTACCTCTCCTCACTCTGTCAGTAGGACCCCAGTCTTCCCGCCACAGGGGCTGTGCATGCCAGCCATTACAGCTGTTGCCATGCAATAGCAACCATATAGGTCAGCTGTACACACTAGAGTGTTGCGTAGAAGTTCTAGGTGGCAATTTCTACAGTCATGCCATTCATCAACGATGTAGCCATGCATTACCCCATAGACAATACAGTAAGCCACCCAGGGGTACTTAACCAGCACCCCCGCAGAGGGTGAGTATGCTGGGTGGCTAAAGTATGCTTCATGGGGGAAATATTCTAGGATGTGACCCACGGTGGTTTAGCGTTATGTCTGAACCCAGCCTGCGTGTACTCTGACACAGCCAGCTTTGACTGCTGCCGCTGCTGCCAGGAGGCAGTCTGTTTAAAACCAAAATTAAGAGAAAAGAATAGTGTTGGAGTGCTGAAATTAGTAGCATTAACTTGGGAACTAAAAGTTACTTTGCTTGATTGGGCTGAATGGTGGGAGAATCTGAAAAAAGGAGTTGTAATTCTAAAAACTGAGCAGGTCTGGAGGAACGCACTGCACCTCAGAAATCAGATGGGATGCTAAAAATTATTTTTCCACAGGATATTAACATGAATTATTAAATGAAATTGTCTACTTTGGTTACGAGTGTATCTGAAGGACTTTTTATTTGAGTGGGTCTGGGCAAATGCCATTCATGCGGAAAGTAGTAATCCATATGAATCATCCAGAGTAGAGAGAGAAATTATGGCAACCACTCCTTAAAGGTTGAAATTGCCTTTAAATTATATTCCAGGGAAGTGTGTGTGTCGAGGGGGGGGGGGAATATGTGTATGTAGGTGTGCATATATATGGGGGGAAGAGTGTGTATGCTGTGCATGTGTGCACACATGGGGAGCCCCCAGCTTCCCTTCCAATATCAAATATAGCCCTTGGGGCCAAAAAGACTGTGCACCCCTCCATTAAGCTTTTCCTGTTCTTCCTGAAGTGAGCTAGGTGGTGTTTAAATTACTCCTCTAACCCCCACCCTTCCTGCTGACTAGCCCTTACTTGTAAGCAAAATTGGCTTGGCATGAGGGACAATAGGGTAAAGTTGCTGAAAAGGCGCAGATGATCAAATAAATTACCAAATTTTCCACCAAGTCATTAAAAAGTGACATGAAACAACACTAGCATTTTAAGTCAAAAACTTTACAGGACTTGGCTTACAAAAATAACTTTGAATACTGTTCCAGTTTCCCCCAAATAAAATTATGAAACTTTTAGGGTCATGTTTTCTCAATCAGTTAAAACTTTTTGGTCCAAAGGCATCCCTGATTAATCAGGTGGCAGATTTTTAATATTATTTTTAGTAGATTGCAGATGGCAAGAACCATTTTAAAAGAGGCATTCTCTCCTTTGTGAGAACAAAATGGAATGCTTCTTCTAAGACCGCAGGTGCTTCAAAGTATGTTTCCCCCCTTTGAACTATTGTTTTCTAATATGCAGATGTATGTATATTAATAGGGGGACAGCTCAAGGAAATTAAAAATTTGAGGAGAGGTTACAAAGTTTGTCCCCATTTTAGATATTTCTTCATACAAACTATTGATGTTTTAGATAATACGTTTTTAAAGAGCAATGACACCAAAAGATGCACATGATTTGGAGTGGTTCACCGGGCCGGGGGGGGGGGGTAATTAACAGTTTTAGTGAATTCCAATCACGTGCTTGCTCTTACAATTGTGCTATAAATATTACTGCTGTTGAAAAACAACTATATTTTGTTTCAGAAGTTCAAGTTACCATTCATCAGATAAATGCATAACAGCAGCAGTCCATAACATATCATTACTTTAACAAGTAATGCCAGCTTTTATAACAGAAAATAAATGTTTAAATCTGTCATTAGATGTCTGGCTATTTTCGCATCTCTCACTCCCACCGCCCTCTAAAAACATACACACAATGTTCTATACTATATCTTGCAAACATAAACTAAAAGTCAAGTTCCATTTTATTTAAAGGAGTTTGGAGCTAAATATAACTGGGATAAAAACATGTTCAGCCTATGAAGTTTAACCTTTTACATCTGGTCAAAAGCAAAGAAAAATAAATAAAACAACAAACAATCTGAAAATCAACAGGGGAGAGCATCACTTTAGGAAAACATTTTATTGCTATTATTAATAACACACACAATCAAGGAGCCTCGAGTTTATGTCACAGTGCAATAAAAAATATTTTAAAAATACACTGCCTAAATCCCTTCTCTATTAAATTACTCCACATCCAGATAAAGGCTTTTAAGTGTCTGCTAAGAGAAACAGATAGGGATGTGCAAGGGTCAGAGAGGTTAAAGTCTTTCCAAGAACACAAGATAATGAAACAGAAACATGAGTATCAAAGTATCTGTCTCGCTATGAATTTTAAATAAAATGCACAGAACTGAGAAACCTCACCCCTTCTCCCTCTCTGGATGCACCCCAGCACCATCCAGAAAGAATGAGCTGAACCTTAGCAACAAGCACCTGAATTCGGGTGGCAAGGGAAAGCAGCGATAATGTCTTCCTAAAACAACCTTTAATTTCATATAAGCAAAGATGAACTGAACATTTCTAATGGGTCCATGAAAAGCAGCAGCAAGCTCTACTGCACTTCATCTTCATTAGAACCAATCAGAATGAAAAGATCAAAACATTGGTGTGGGGAAGGGTGTAGAAGCAGGAATGAGGGTGTCTGGTTTATAACCAACTAGGCCAAGGTTTGTGATTTGGGGGGTGGGGCAAAGCAGCTGCTCCAGACGGATAGATACATATAAGTCACCTATTTTCCCAGATGGTAGTGGGGAGCCACATGTCAGACACATAATTATGCTGTACTGGAAATGGCAGGAGGTTAAAATTGACACTTTTTAAATGTGACACCCTCTACTTCTCAGGCACTTCCCTTGCAAAGGGCAAGAAGAGAAAATTAGGGAAGTAAAAAGGAGAATGGAAATAGATGGAAGGTGAGTATGAAAGGAAACCTTGAGAGACAAGCCTAGAATATATATATATTGATGGCATTCCAGAAGGGGAATGAGAGTTTGGAAATTCCCCATCACAAAAGCTTGAAACATGCTCTCTCACACATCCCCAAACTTCTACATGTTTTGAGAGGAGAAAGGGGAAGCTGTTTGACCACTTCCGCTGTTTGAGAACTTAGAGGAATGGTAAGAGATAGTAATAGATGCATTACTTCTCAATAACACACTTCTCTTACTAACTGTGAAAGAAGAAAGGATTTACTTTGTGCACATGGAGGCAGAGGTGATTATGGACATATAAGTATTAAGAAGGTAAATGCTATGGGACTGTGACAGAGCAATAGCAGATTCATAAATATATTGAATGATTCCCCTCAGTGTGTATTACCAGTGTGGGAGAATACATGAGATAATATAAAAGGATTGTTTTAACAATTCCAATAGAAAGATAAGCAATAGAAAACTTGAGGGAATAATGAATATGACAGGAAAAGCTCAAGGGAATTGCTTTTTCTTTCTTTTTTTAAAATAAGGGAAGAGGTAACTCAGCTTGGCAGGCTGATTCAGTGGTATGATACAAAGAAGAAGTTACTGGAATGCTGATAATGATGAAAAGTAGTACATCAAGAGGATAGCAGACAATGAAAGATTATGAATGATTGAGATGTGATGTGGGATTTAGTGGCAGTATATGATATGGACTGGAGAATTCTCTCTGGATATAGTGGGGTAAAAGAAGCATTCCACATGATGAATTTCTTACATTGATAACACTTGTGTGAGAAGCTACATGCGCCCCAATACTGTCAACTTCAAAAAAATCCAAAGGAACAAACATCCTGCCCTATATGGAAATACCAGGAATCTAACCTGCAACCTTTTGGATACAAATTATGTACTCTACCACTGAGTATGATTGCCTGTATTCCCACATGAGCATGATATGTATATCCCATGTGGTAAAACAGTCTATCACACAATACATATATTTTTGTGGAAGTGACATTCAGATAGAAAACTTGTAATATCTGAAGCTATCCTAAAGCTGCAATCCCTATACCAACTGACCTCAATGACACTAATTTCCAAGTGTAAAATATTGGGCGTATTAGCTACTTTTAGAAGAGTGTATGCAAGGCTAGATTTGAGGTCAGTAGTATTTCTTCTATGAAATAGTGGCTAAGGTGTTGGACTGGGAGTCGGGAGATCTGGGTTCTAGTCCCCATTTGGCCATGGAAACCCACTGGATGACTTTGGGCCAGTCACAGACTCTCAGCCCAACCTACCTCACAGGGTTGTTGTTGTGATGATAACATGATTTTGTATGCCGCCTTGGGTTCCTTGGAGGAAAAAAGGCGGGATATAAATGTAATAAATATTTCAGAGGGCAATACTTTGGATAAGCAGCTTAGGTTGGAGATGAGGTTTATTAGGTATACAAACAGAGTATTTCTTTATGGTCAGTTTAAGGAGTTGGAAGCTAATGGGCTATGAATGATAGAGGACAAAGGGTTGAGTTAGAGGCTGAAGAACTTTAGGAAGAAGTATTCAGAGTTACATGGATATGGAAAGGGTCATAGTTTAGTGGATGCCCACCTTTATAGGGAATAGCTTTTGGAAATAAGGAAGCTATTGCTGAGGAGCATCAGGACACTTTAGCAAAAATTATTTTAGAGGGGGTGATGTTTAACACGCTATAGCAACACTGATATGGGGTGAGGGAGAGAGAGATCCTATGATAGGGGACTTGTGCTATGTGGAAAAGAAAAGAATATATAGCATCCAAGAAACAGAAGCTATTTGGTACAGGTGCCTTGCATACTACTGTGTTAACCAAACACACCAGCAGTAAGGTGGGAGCAGAAACACACTTTAACACAGAGAGAAAGGTTGGGAGAACAAGAACCACCTTTTCTGCTCCCTAACTATGACTACAGAAGGGTGATGAAGGGCCATTTACATGGTGGTAGTGCAAGCAGTCAGCTGGTGATTAGAGAGAGTGATGGCACTGTGGTATGGAGGAATTGATGGTGTCTGTGGGAGAGACCGAAGGGTTAAGACAAAATGAGAGCGGGGGGGGGGGAGGAATGAGCTGCGGAGGGGGAGGGGAATATCTACCATAAGGATTGGGCAGAAGGAAAGAACGGGAGGATGCGGGGGGGGGGCGAAAGGGAACTATTTAGTCAGCGCTAAAGCACTGACTAAATCGAGGGGATGTAGACAGGATTAATTGAGAGGCATTACGGTTAAAAACAAAACAAAACAAGTGAGTTGAGGAGGGAGGGTGAGGAGGGTGTCCTGCCTCATGGGCAATAAAGCATCGTGGTGCGGAAAAGGGGGGGGTGTTGGCTAGCCTTGCTTGCTGTGATAGGCGGGGCCAGGGCTTCGTAGTGGGGAAAGCTGCTGTCTTGGAGGAGGGGGGACACTTTCAGGGAGGGGGGAAGGGGGAGAGGGCGCTTTTACCTGTGGGAGGAAGGGCGGGCGTGGGTCTCTGGCTCTCCAGCTTCGGTAGGCTGCGTGTCAATCCTTATCCGGGGTGGGGGTGAGGGGTGGGGGGTCCGCCCAGGAGGGGGTGAGGGGGTGGGGAGTTCCTCTTCGCGGCCGGTCACTGAGACATGCGCGCCCGCCGCTCGTCCACCCGCCCTCGACGGCGACTTCCCCAGCTGCTGCTGCTGCTGCTGCTTCCACCGCCACCGCCTGAAGAAAAGTAAACCCGCCGCGCGTACGCGCGCTCCCGACTGGGCCAATTAAGCCAAGAGTTCGAGGGGGGGAGGGAAGAGGAGAGGAGGCGGCAGCGCGCTTTGGCTCGCTGGTTTCGCAGAATGACGGAGAGAGGAAAAGTAGCTGAGCAGCCGGGAGCGGCAGGGAGGGAGGGAGAGAGGGGGGGAGGGAGTGCGCGCGCGCACGCGCGGCCGTAGGGAAACGAGGCCGCGTGTGGACGGCCGCCGCGGGGAGGGCGGGGGCCCAAGCACGAGTTTTAAAGGGAAAGGGAGGTGGCTAGCGGGAGGGAGGAGGCGCGGGGGCAGCTCTGAGGGGCGGGATGGACGGTGCAGGCAGCGAGGTGCTGGGCTGCGGTGGTCAGCGAAGGGGTGTGGCAGAGGGTGAGCAGGAGGCTGAGGAAGAAGGAGAACTGAACCCCAAGCGGGGGAGGCGACCCCACGTCTAAAGGCGGGAGAGTAACAGGGCCAGTTCGAGGTTAGGGGGCCTCGATAGTATGCCTGTGAAGGGCGGTTTCCCCTCGACCTCCAGCGAGCACAATCCCACCCGCTCCTCCTCAGAAGTAAGAGGGTACAGATGACTGGCTGTGCGCGCTCTCCTCTTTCTCTGGGCGGGGGGAGCGGCGTGGAGGTAGGATTGGGCCCTGTGGCGCTGACCAGAGAGAGCTGCCGCCTTTGGCCCTTCGCCTGCCCAGAAGGCAGAGTCGCATTAAAGCCGGACTCTAGGGCAGAGGCCCTCTTGCTCAGTAGAGTGAGCAAGGGGCCCCTGAAACCCAGCAGGGCTGGGCAGGTTTATATTTTGAAATAAGGGAAGTAATGCATAATCTAAAGGGGAGCCATTTAGGCCAGAGCCTAAAGTTATCGATCTGCACCACTGCCAGGTGTGCCTGTGGGCAGAGTCAACTGCTCATATCAAGAGCAACACCTCTCATCCTATCCTCCACACCACCAGCCATCTCCCCCTCCTTACTGCACTCCCCAGAGGAGAACCAAGAAGAGGAGGAGGTGGCGGTATGCTCACTCGGGGCAGCCCTGTTAGGCCCAGTTCTGCCCACTGCACTGTCTAAAAAGAGAGGGTCAGCAGGTAGAGCTTTCCAGAGCAAGGCTCGTGATCAGAAACAACCATCTGTTACAGCCATCACTTCCCCAATCCTTTCTGCCATGCTGCCCAGAGAAGGGTGAATGGGCAAAAGGAGGCAGTGGCTGCACCTCTAGCCCTCTCTACAGCTGTGGGGATTGGGCCCACAGGAAGGGCACAGATCAGTGAGAGGAGGAAGAGCCTTGCACTAGTTGATGCCCCATACTGTCGCTTGGTTATCTCTTTAGCAGCATGCCAGGAAGGGATTGGGCAAGTGATAGTGTAGCACTACTTCATGATCTCTTACCTGCCATATATAGAGCCAGTGAGGTGTAGTTGCTAAGGTGTTGGACTGGGAGTTGGGAGATCCAGGTTCTAGTCCCCACTCAGCCATGGAAACCCTCTGGGTGACTTTGGGCCAGTCACAAACTCTCAGCCCAATCTACCTCACAGGGTTGTTGTTGTGAGGATAAAATAATAATAATTTGTTACCCACCGCTCCCTCTGGATGGAGGTGGGGTACAACACAAATACCATAAAATATTTATATATTTATTTATTGCATTTCTATACTGCCCAATAGCCGAAGCTCTCTGGGCGGTTTACAAAATTAAGACAATTCAAGTATAAAACAACAGTATAAAACCATAATATAAAATACAATATAAAAGCACAACCAAGATAAAAACTAATACATTAATAAAAGCAGCACATTATTAAAAAGGCATCTTAAAATTCAGCTAGGTAGGCCTGCTGGAAGAGATCCGTCTTTACGGCTTTCTTAAATTCTGGAAGACTGTTTTGACAAATCTCTCCTGGCAAGCCATTCCACAAACTGGGAGCGGCAGAAGAAAAGGTCCTCTGGGTAATAGTTGTCAGCCTTGTTTTTGCTGACTGAAGTAAATTCTTCCCAGAGCACCTGGGTGTGTGGGGCAGATTGTATGGGAGAAGGCAATCCCGCAGGTAGCCTGAACCCAAACCATGTAGGGCTTTAAAGGTGATAACCAACACTTTATATGTCGCCGAGAAACTAATTGGCAGCCAGTGAAAAGATTTTAAAACTGGTGTAATGTGGTCACCCCTAGGTGTACCAGCGACCAGCCTGGCTGCCATATCTTGAACTAGTTGAAGTTTCCAGACTAGGCACAAAGGTAGCGCTATGTAGAGCGCATTGCAGAAGTCAAGCGAAGTTACCAGTGTGTGCACTACCATCTTTCCGACTCTAGGAAGGGGTGCAGCTGGCGTGTCAGCCAAAGCTGCTGGTAGGCACTCCAGGCCGTCACATCTATCTGGGCTGTCATTTGGAGCGATGGATCCAGAAGCACCCCCAAGCTGCGAAAATAGAGAGAAGGAGGAGGATGTACGCCACCTTGGGAAAAAAGGCGGGATATAAATACAATAATAAATAAATAATAAAATACTCTCTAAAGGAGGCTGTACCTGTTCACTCACCTTCTCTTTGGGTGATGTAGTATGGGGGGATTGGCTCTGCTCAGAATGAGTTACCACGCAAGCAGAAGCAGTGCTCAAAAGAGAGGGACAGGTAAAAACCACTTCCACCATCTCTACTTCCTGTCTTGCACTGTCTGGGTGCAAGAATTGTAGACCCAATTTTTACCATTATTACACCTTCCAAAGTCAGATGGCAGATGACCAATTGGAGGCAGTGGCAGCAGTTCCTTCCTTGTCTCCTTTTCTGTGGATGGGAGCAGCAGCTGCCTTGTGTAATCTGCTGTCTGAATGGAAGGAGGAGGAAGTAATGGTGTTATGCATGGCTCTACTCATCTAACAGAACCCCTAACCTCACTGAGGCTGCATTTAGTCAGTGTGAGTGGGATCTCCTGAGGCTGTGAATCATGAGCGCTGAGCCCTAGTGCTGATCTTAGGAAGCCGTGAAAGTACAGTAGCCCAACACATTAATAATCACAATTATTTATTTATATGTTTATATCGCCCAATAGCCAAAGCTCTCTGGGCGGTTCACAAAAATTAAAATCATGAAGAGCATAAAACAACCAACAATCTAAAAACACAAATACAAAATACAATATAAGTGTTGCAAAACAGTTTTGAATAGCACAACAAATAAATAATGAATAAGGCTGCAACCCTATGCATGTTTAGACAGGAAAAAAGTCCTACAACTCCCAACATTCCCTAGCCAGCATGGCTAGCTAGGGATTACTGGGAATTGTAGGGTTTTTTTCTGTCTAAACATGCATAGGATTGAGCCCTAATTCTCTTAAATACTTTACCCCACCTTAAACTCAAGGAAGGATTTGTTGCACCATGCTTTAGTTGAAGTCCAAGCTAAAATTAAGCTAGTGGTTTCCAGGCTCAGACACAAGACAGAGGAAATGTGGTCAAGAAGACAGTCTGTTAGATTTAAGAGACTCGCTGAATGACACTAGGCAAATCACTATGTGTCAACTTCAATTTGCCGTCTGTCTGGACCTTTCCTTTTTTCTTCTTCTTAACAACCTAAGGGTTTAAAATAACAGGTGCACAGATTCCTAAATGTTGCAAAGGCACTTATTACCTGGAATACTGTTCCAAAGTAATTTTAGGGTGGTGCTCACAATTGTGGGCTGTTTACCCAAGAGAGGAGGGTTGGAGCAAAAGACTTTTGTCAAGCTTGATTGTATTGATTAGAATAAAACTTCTGGGTAGCTGCCTCCCAGCTGCAACAAACATGTATTTTAAAACAAACAGAAAAAAGACCATAAACATGGTATGTAGTGTCAACAAAACAAGTTATGGTAATATATGCGGCTGAGGTATCTATTTTACAAAATATAACAATATTACATTTAAAGTGTTGCACATTCTTCAAACTTCTCAATCAAATGGCAAATAGACATTGTGGTTTCAATTAATAAAATATAAGGTTATAGGGATGTCATAATCTTATTTCTCCTTCGAAATATAAGTTATCAATATTTACAGTACACCCCAATATGTAGTACTATAGTATAGCAGCCACTGAAAATATTAGAAAATTGAAAAGATGCAGGTATTGTTGACACTGCTATACTTATGACTACATTTTGGCACTTAATGACTATGGGTGCTTCCAGATGGAGGGTTCCTAGAGGTAACACTCAAAGACATTCTGCTGCTATTCCATCTTTCATTCCTGAACAGATGGGAAAATTCCAGAGGATTAAAGTGGATGATGACAGCATCTGGAACACCCTTCCCAAAATAAAATTCTGTAAACGAGGCAAGATAATTGCATATTAATATCCTCATCTGAAAGTACCTTGTATCCACACATCAGAAATGTACCTACAATTTACTGTTGGATAACAATGACTTAGGCCATAGCTAGACGGGGCGAAATCCTGGGGTGATCCCCGAGGTCATCCCTGTGCATCCACATGACGCACAGGGGATCCCGGAATCCCTTGCCCCCGGATCTCGCCCTACCCTTTAGGCCTGGTTTTTCCACAGTCTCGGGCTGGGCCCTAGACCGTGGAATGTGTGGCCAGGAGCCGCGGTTTGTCCCAGCTCGTTGCAATTCCTCATGAGAAACTGGGACCCGCACACAGGCCTCAGTGCTTCTCAGGAGCTCTGCACCCATCAGGGGTGGGGTGGGGGGGAGCAGGGAAAGTAATTTTTTTAAAAAAATCACTCACCTTTTGCGCACGAGTGTTTAACAAAACCTTTAACAAAAAAAAAAAAATAGCGGGCATGATGCCTCTCCATCAGGTTGTCGCACGCTGCATATGGGGGAGATCTTGTGATGAAAAAATCGTAGATCTTCACCCCTCCATAGAATTAATTGGTTTACTAGCTCCAAGGTCAGAGAGAGAAACAACTTATTCATCCCTCCCCCTCTCCTCATAGCCAGCATGGAGAGAACCACACCAGCTCTCTCTCCATGCTTGGAAACCTGAGCAAGGAGATGGGGAAAAGCGGCCAGGGGTGGGGGGACCAGGGAAGTTGCCTTTTGCAGCTTCCTATGTTCACCCCAGCCTCCTTCCCTCCCCTCCCCTCCCCTCCCCTCCCACTCCAAAGTACCACAGCTAGACAGGCAAAGTTGCCCATCTAGCAAAAATGCAAGGTGGCAAGAGCATGGAGGTGAGGATCACCTCCATGTTCCTCCTGCCCTGCATGAAGATACTCTGCAGCCTCAGACTTCAGAGGCTGCTGACTATCAACACAGGATTGTACCCTTATTCTAAATAAGCAGGGTTCAAAAAGCCAATCTATCTCCCCTTCTTTGAAAATAAAAAGTACAATAAAATTATATGCAGCACAATCATATGCAGTGACACAGACGTGATTTCCACTATCTTAAATGGGACTTACTTTTGGATAAGTGGATTGCAGTCATGATTTATTTTATTGGAGCTCTTAATGAAATTAAAAATTAGCCTATGGTACCATGCCTAAATTGGTTTAACTGGTTCACTGAATAAAGAACATAAGCATAAATCTCAGTTTGGTGATTAGCAGCAGGTATCCTTCAGGACATGAAGAAAACTTAGGTGATGTTCTGTTTTGTTTTTAAATAATCTTTTGATTAAGATGGGCAGCTTGTACTGATATATTTAGCACTAAAGTGTAGGTTGCGATTAGATAAAACACATACATGAGGTAATCTAAACCGCTTAACCTATCCTTTGCACTGTATTCATAGAGTTAGAATGTAACAAAAACGATTTATTCCAAGAATTAAAACGATTCATAAAATATACAGCTTACTGTTGCCAACATGTGTTCCATGTTAAAATAAGATTGTAAGTGTGTTTCCATTTTGTATTTGCTATGCAAACACTTCAGTTTAGTACTAAGTATGGTCCTACAACCCGAAAAAGTCTAGCCTTACTATGTAAGGTAGCAGGGCAGGTTGTGTGTGCTGTTCAACAGCCACAAATTACAAGTTTGGGGTTTTAGTGCAAGGAGGGCACAAATTTTATTCTCTACCTTGAGCATAAAAATGTGTTGAGCTAGACGCAGCCTGGAATATTAGGCAGCAAGGAAAAATATTCATTTTACATTGCAGACTCCTATGACATACATTTGTAATTTGATCCCCTTCCCACCTTTGGAGGCATTAGCCATTTAGAATATAGCATACTTTTATATATTTGTTCTGCCTACACAGACTCACATGCATAATGGGAATTAATCATTTGCACACCGCTGGGCTCAAATAACCATGCACAACAAAGATGAGACTTGCTTGCTTTGTCAGTTCTGGCTAGATTCTGATGATTCCTTGTAGATACAGAAAAGCTGTGAACAGCTTACAGACCAACTATAATCATGCTTTCTTATTTATCTACTTATAGGATTTATATACCACTCGAAGTCTGGCAAGATTCCAAGTGGTGAGCAATAAAAGGAATGAAAGAATCAGAATTTTAAAAATTAAACTCAGATTATGTTATCTAAAACTGTGGCTGATAACCAAGAGACTGCTTGGATTGTTTGTTTTTTAAAGTATAAACATTAGGCTGCAATTTTAACCCATTTTAACAAATTGGATTCATTTCCAACTAAGGTACAGTTTGAGGTTTCGGTTTTTCCATTAATTCCTGAGATTATGGCCTCTAGGTGAGATTAGGTTTATTTGGATTACTAGGGATGTCTTTTTTTTTCTTCCCCCAATTTTTTTTGTATCTGTTCTCAGTGTAGTGTAGTGACTAGGAAATTGAGCTAACAGTCAGGAATAGGGTGACCATATGAAAAGGAGGACAAGGCTCCTGTATCTTTAACAGTTGTATTGAAAAGGAAATTTGAGCAAGTGTCATTTGTATATATGGGGAACCTGGTGAAATTCCCTCTTCATCACAACAGTTAAAGCTGCAGGTGCCTTGCCCTCTTTTAAATCTGGTCACTCTAGTATAGCTCCTGCACCTTTAACTGTTGTGATGAAGAGGGAATTTCACCAGGTTTTCCATATATACAAATGACATCTGCTGAAATTATTTTCTATGCAACTGTTAAAGATACAGAAGCCCTGTCCTCCTTTTCATATTGTCACCCTAGTCAGGAAGTCCTTGGTTTGAATGTCACTCATGAACTTACTAGATGGCAAACCATGATACCATTGGCCTCAGCACCCCATCTGAAATATTGGAATAATGCTGATTTATCTTACAAGGTTGTTTTACTTGTTTTTCAAGTTTTGAATACCCAGAATTTATTTATTTATTTATTTATTTATTTATTACATTTTTATACCGCCCAATAGCCGAAGCTCTCTGGGCGGTTCACAAAAATTAAAACCACAGTAAAACACCCAACAGTTTAAAACACAATTACGAAATACAGTATAAAAAGCGCAACCAGGATAAAACCACACAGCAAAGTTGATATAGGATTAAAATACAGAGTTAAAACAGTAAAATTTAAATTTAAGTTAAAATTAAGTGTTAAAATACTGAGTGAATTAAAAGGTCTTCAGCTGGCGACGAAAGCAGTACAGTGTAGGCGCCAAGCGGTCCTCTCTGGGGAGCTCGTTCCACAACCGGGGTGCCACAGCGGAGAAAGCCCTCCTCCTAGTAGCCACCTAGTAGCCACCTGCCTCACTTCCTTTGGCAGGGGCTCACGGAGAAGGCCCCCTGTAGATGATCTTAAGGTCCGGGTAGGTACATATGGGAGGAGGCGTTCCTTCAGATAACCTGGCCCCAAACTGTTTAGGGCTTTAAATGTTAATACCAGCACTTTGAATTGGGCCCGGACCTGGACTGGCAGCCAATGAAGTTGTAAAAGGACTGGCGTAATGTGATCTTGCTGGCCAGTCCCTGTTAATAACCTTGCTGCCCTGTTTTGCACCAGTTGAAGTTTCCGGACCGTTTTCAAAGGCAGCCCCACGTATAACGCATTGCAGTAATCCAAACGAGAGGTTATCAGAGCATGGATAACTGTAGCTAAGCTATCTCTGTCCAGATAAGGGCGCAGCTGGTATATCAGCCTGAGCTGATAAAAGGTGCTCTTTGCCACTGAGTTCACCTGTGCCTCAAGTGACAGTTCTGGATCGAAGAGCACCCCCAAACTACAGACCCGATCCTTTAGGGGGAGTGCAACCCCGTCCAGGACAGGGCAAACATCACCTCGCCGGACAGAAGAACCACCCGCTAACAGTACCTCCGTCTTGTCTGGATTGAGTTTCAGTTTATTAGCCCTCATCCAGTCCATTACCGTGCCCAGGCACTGGTTCAGAACAGCCACTGCCTCACCTGGGTTTGATGAAAAGGAAAGGTAGAGCTGGGTATCATCCGCATATTGATGACACCTCATTCCACATCTCCGGATAACCTCCCCCAGCGACTTCATGTATATGTTAAACAGCATAGGGGATAAGATAGAGCCCTGTGGAACCCCATGGCTTAGGTGCCACGGCACAGAGCAATAATCCCCCAGCACCACCTTCTGGAATCGGCCATCCAAGTAGGAGCGGAACCACTGCAACGCAGTACCTCCAACTCCCAGCTCAGACAACCTATCCAGAAGGATACCATGGTCGATGGTATCGAAGGCCGCTGAGAGGTCCAGGAGAACCAACAGGGTCGCACTCCCCCTGTCTCTCTCCCGACAGAGGTCATCCCACAGGGCGACCAAGGCAGTTTCCGTTCCAAAACCAGGCCTGAAGCCCGATTGAAATGGATCTAGATAATCCGTTTCATTCAAGAGTGCCTGGAGTTGTCCTGCAACCACCCGCTCAAGCACCTTGCTCAGGAAGGGAATATTAGCCACCGGCCTGTAGTTGTTAACATCTTCCGGGTCCAGATTAGGCTTCTTCAGGAGTGGTCTAATTACCGCCTCTTTTAAAGAGGCCGGCACCACTCCCTCTCTCAAGGAGGCATTTACAACCTCCTGGACCCAGCCGGCGATCCCCTCCTTATTTGATGTAATGAGCCATGAGGGGCAAGGGTCAAGCACACAGGTGGTCGACCGGACTTGGCCAAGCACCTTGTCCACATCCTCGGGCCTCACTAACTGAAACTCATCCAATAAAACTGAACCGGACGGCGCTCTGAACACCTCTACTAGTGGAGCTGCATTAAGTGTGGCGTCCAATTCATGACGAATCTGAGCGACTTTATCTTCAAAGTGCCGTGCAAATTTGTCACAGCGTGCTACCGAGGGTTCCACCATCTCTCGCCCTGGCCCAGAGTGTAACAGGCCGCGAACCACCCGGAAAAGCTCCGCCGGACGACACTGAGAAGACGCAATGCTGGTGGAAAAGAACTGCCTCTTTGCCACCCTCACCGCCACAGAGTAGGCTCGATAGTGAGCTCTAACCCATGTTCGATCAGACCCAGCACGAGTCTTCCTCCACCTGCGTTCTAGCCGTCTCCCCTCTTGCTTCATCGCCCTCAGCTCAGGTGTATACCAAGGAGCTGACCGGGCTCTGCTCAGAGGGAGAGGACGCTTGGGCGCGATCGTGTCAACCGCCCGAGTCATCTCTGCATTCCACAGAGCGACCTGGGCTTCGACAGGAGCACCAGCCATATCAGCAGGAAAATCCCCCAGAGCCCTCTGGAATCCATCGGAGTCCATTAGCCTCTGGGGGTGGACCATTTTAATAGGCCCCCCACCCTTGCAGAGGGGAAAGGCCGCCGAGAGTCTAAACCTCAGTAGGAAGTGATCTGACCATGACAAGGGGGTAGATGTTACTTCCCCCACTTCCAGATCACCATCCTCCTGCCCAGTCGAGAAAACCAGATCAAGCGTGTGTCCCTTTGCGTGTGTTGGGCCGATGACATGTTGAGACAGCCCCATGGTTGTCATGGCAGCCATGAAGTCCTGAGCCGCTCCAGAGACAGCAGCCTCGGCATGGAAGTTGAGATCCCCCAGAACCACCATCCTGGGGGTTCTCAACACCAGGTCCGAGACAACCTCCGTCAGCTCAGGCAGGGAGACTGTGGGGCAGCGGGGTGGACGGTACACCAGCAGAATCCCTAATCTGTCTCGAGTACCCAAGTAGGTTGTTTTGATATATCACAGCTCTTTCCTATTTTGCCTTTTGAGAATACCGACTTAACATGTTGCTGTGAGTTGCTGGAATGGTCCTTCTTCTGAATACAGCTCCTTCCTCAGGAACTCAAGAAGTTAAATCTAGAGTGGGAGAGATACATGCCTCTAGTGCACGTTAATCTAAATACTCCCACATTAAAGTAGTGTAGAGGCTGCTATTTCACATGTTCCACTTGGTAAGATTTATTTAGAATTGTCAATACTGTAATATAGCAGAACGAAGATGCTTTTCAAGAATATCTTTAACCAAAAGAACATTCTTAGTTTTAAAATCATTGCAGGACAGGCTATTTTACAATAAATATGTATCAGGCAGGATTCCAGGAATGTATAATGAGGTTAGGGTGGGGTTGTTGAACAGCAATTCTTGTGAAAATAGTGTATTACAAATACTATATGAATAACAATAGTGTGTTATAAATGTATTCATATTGTGAGGTTTAAAGTGTATGTCTTCATCAAAACTTGAAACAGGCTCTTAACTTACCTAAAAGTATATCCGTTTCTAATTATCTGTTTATCTTGATTTCATTCTAATCCTAACATTTGAATTAAATTTAAAAGAAATTCAGATCTGTGATCCATTGAGCAAAAGCCTCTTAGTGCTTTTGTTCTTCACTTTACCTGCTATGAGAAGTTACATTGCTAGCAGTAAAGCACCAGAGACCTTTTTCTTTTCTTTTTGGTATATGGCTTATAATAAACATGAAAAGGTACCTTCTATAACCTCTCCCCCACCTCCAAGTTATTGATACCTTTCTTCTAGAGGAGAAAATGCCTAAGCAAACTGTAAAGGGTTTAAATAATTGTGTTTGACTTCATTATTTGTTCAGAAGCACTGAAACCAAATTAGTCCAAAGTGTTCATTATCAGGAAACGCAGAAATGATTAGTACATTCAGCATCTTTATAGTTATCTTCCTTGGTTTCTTTTCAAGCAACTTTGGTTGCTCCTCCTCCCCTTTGCTAGGAAGTAGTTTCAACAAAATATAATTTAAGTAGAACCACAAGGGGTAAGGGGAGTTAGCCTTGAATATCAATGTGAAATCAGGAAGCTTCACGTTTTTCAAGTGTTGTATAAGTAAGCAGCATCCTAAAGAATAACGATGAAATATATTGCAGATGGAGTGGGAGGGATGAATAAGTTGTTTCTATGGCTTCAACAAAATTCTGACTTTGAAAACAAATAATTGCTTAGTGCCAGGAATGAAAGCTTGTCCTTGTGTGCTAGTTTAAAGAGATTATAGCCAAGTAAGATAATTACAGAAGGTAATTCCAGGATAATTTGTCTTCAGATTATCAGACAGTAAATGCCTAATTCAGTACAGTGCTTAATAGTTCTCCACACTTTGAGCACCCAGGAGAGGAGCTGTTTTGTTTCTGTTCTTGCAATTTAAACAATATGATCAAAGTTCCTGGTTAAAACACAGTACTCATATTAGTCCATGTTTCAGTAAACAATGGTTGATTCCAGAAGCATATCATCCTATGTGATGTAGTGTTTCAGAGGAAAGGGGATAGTTCCAGAGGAAATTAGACAGATTATGCATGGTTGACGACCAAAGGAAAGGGCGTTTGGAACAAAAGAACTCTGAGCTTCTGTTGTCTAATCTTTTCAAGCAGTAGGACAAGTGCATTAAAATCAGGAGGAATCTTCTCAATACTTTGCAAACAGTTACCACTCTAAGCTAGTTCATACCAATAGCTGTAAGTTAGAGCAGTATCCTGTCTACACTTTCTTACTTAATACTAAATGCAGCAGAATTAAAGCAAAGGAGACGAACTGAATCTGTAAAGAAGCACACAGAAAGATACACAATACTTGCCCCAAATTTATAAAGGCCTGAATCAGGGGTGAGGAGTCTGTATCCCTCAATATGGCCTTAGCTAGACCTACCTATTAGTCCATGATGGAGGGGTGAAGATCTCGCGATGTTTTTATCGTGAGATCCCCCTCTGTTTACACATGGTCCGCGACGATCTCAGAGGGAGAGGCGTTGCGCCCGCCATTTTTTAATTTTCTTAAAGAGGCAGTAGCGCACAAGCACTTGCACCCAAAAGGTAAGTGATTTTTTTTTAAAAAAAATTCCCACTCCCCCCACCCCACCCCCATGGGCGCAGTGCTCCTGAGGAGCTCAGCGCCCCATGCGTGGGTCCCAGCTCCTCGCAAGTAACCGCGAGGAGCCAGGACAAACTGTGGCGCCCGGCCACATGTTCCGTGGTCTCTGGTTCAGCCCGAGACCGTGGAAAAACCGGGCCTAAAGGGGAGGCTGAGATCCCGGGGCAAAGGAGGGATCATCCCTCCCTGATCCTGGGATCCCCTGTGCATCATGTGAACGCACAGGGACGATCCCGGGGATCACCCTGGGATTTAGCCCTGTCTAGCTATGGCCTATGTCTTTGGACTCTAATTCCCATCATCTCTGATTATGTCACACTGGCTGGGGCTGATGAGAGTCCAAAAGTATCTGGAGGGGCATCAGTTCCCATCCCTGGCATCAATGTTCTCCAGGTTGGTGTGAGGAAGGCATCCCACAATGGGTTAACTCCCCCTATCGCCCAGGAAAAGCAGGGACTCACATGACTGAGTTTTAAGCCCTCTATGAGCATGACTGACACATAAGAAAAGAAAGAACAGTCTTGAAAGAGGACCAAAGTGCAACTGATTTCTCATGAGGCAAAGATGGTAACTTTGAAAAAAGGATCTCTTTATATTTTCTTTGATCTATGTTTAATTTTCCCATTGTTACTTTTGGAATTTTCTGGAAATTTTCTTTCTGTTATACTATGATAATGGCCTAGGTTATGAACATTAAAACTACACTGAACTATATTTTTATACTCCAGTATCTCCTGCGTCTTGGAGCTACTGTGGGACACAAATAGAAAGGTATATACGCTGGAAGAGAAAATGAAAAAACGTGTGCACGCACAATATGTGAATCTCCTGCCTGTCCTGATTAGGTATGTGAGACAGGAAGTTGTACTTTGCAAGCTTTTTGCTAGTTACCAGTGAAGTTACTAAAGCTCATTTTAATGGTTTCCCACACAAATCAACAAGTGGTCGTGGATCACTGGAGTTAGTCTGTTCTCAGTCTCTTATAGCATAAAAGGGTCATGCAGCTGTTCACAATTATTTTCATCTTCATCTCCTGGGGCTGCAGAAAAAAAGATGAAAAGGTAGTTGGGATATTGTTTGCCTTCTCATAGTACTAGGATTAATGCAGGCATTTCTGTTTTTACTTTAATGCGTAAATACCATGTTATTATTCAGTGGTGTTTCCTGGCAAAGGCCATAGTATAAATCAGCATTAGTGGTCCTAGTAGGTGCATAGGTTGGAGACTGCTAGTGTACACTGCACTTTCACCCTCCAAAAAGCCTCAAATATTCTAGCAACTTAGATATTGTAATACAGCATTTATGCAGGTTTTATGTTATGGGTATTTCAATCACTAAGAACTACTCTTAAAGCCTCCCCACACTCATTCTGTGATTGAACAATACCTGATTTGTTCCCTTTGACATGGTCCTTCCTCAAACAACCTTCTAGAGTAGTAGTATAATGTCACAACTCTCTGCGAAATAGATAAGACATAGCCTAGTTCTAACATTGGGTGAGAACTAACATGACTGAATGCTCTTCCACACAAAAACAAATCTGCACGAAGAAACTAGATGCCTGGATAAGGTTTTCTAGCCTAGCCTTCTACCTGATATGCTAACTATATGTATACATGGCTTCTTTTTCATGGGGGACCATTTCATAATGTTAGTCCCAACATGGAGTCTGAAGTGGTACAATGCAAATGTAGAAATAATTATAATAATGTAGATAGAAATTCAGTATGTATCAACACTAGTGGGGAAGCCTGGTGTGTCTGCTCAGTCTGTTAACTGTTGATGAGCGACTTCAAAGCCCCTGTTCTCCCTTCTTACAGTTCTTTATCTTTAAACCAGATCTGCACTGGAAGGGCATCTTCAAATAGGCAACGTGTGGCCCGTGGCACTACAGAACACTAAAGCGTCAAATTTAGTTAGCAAAGAACCTAAATAACCCTTTTAGCATACTGTATGGTGCAATTTGCCACTGGATTTCAGTGGCAAATGGGTGATTTTTTTAAAAATGGGGTTGGAGGAAATCCATGGACAGTGGATCACGGGCCCAGAGGCAAAATCCACACACACACACATCGCATCTCCCACAGTTGCCAACCACTGATGTAGAGAACTAGGACATAAGGCCACCTGTTATGAGCACCCTGCCTGCCGTTGCAGAATCTTACTGAGTTCCTTGCAGCATGTTCACTATTGTTTTGCACAGTGGTATTCAGGCCAGTGAATTAATCGTGCACTATTCAATTAAGTAAATCCAATCTCCATACTATCCCCCTACTTCTCTTGAATGCTAGATGCTAGACTTGGGCATAAATCTATTTCTCAGTATCCGGTGTGTTAGCCAGCCACTTTCTTTCAATCACCAGGGGCCAAGACCTCAAACCCATCAAGGTAGCTCATTGGGAGGACAATCCCTCCCCACACACACCCTGTTGCCAGGCTGCCAAAACCTCTACCGAACGTTTTGTGAGGTCTTGCCAAGTCTCATAAGACTTTGGTGAAATGTTGCGAAACTTGACAAAATCTTATGAAACTTTGTGAGAGACTAGGCAGCCTGTATAAGGGTTCTCCCTATGTGGCAAACATTTGGGTATGCCTTATGGTGGGACTGCTAGCTGCTAGTCTGCCCAGTTGGTTGCAGCTCATAGATGGCCTGGTAAGACAGCATGGTAGTGTGGGGAGAGGAGCTCTCAGCTTTTTAATTACCTAGCAATGGCCCTAACTTGGACTAGGGAAAATCATGCTGAAGGTCTGTGTTTTAGAAGCCTGTCAAAGAGTTGTATATAACCCCTTTGAATAAACCAGTTGAATTACATGAGGAGCCTAGTGTGTTTACTAAACACACTGGCCCATTTATCTATAAAGCTGCTACTGGAACAGGGCTCGACGGGCCTGTTCCAAGAGCTGAGCACTATGAAGCAAGGTAGCGGATGGTCACAGTTCACCCCCCACTCCTGCACTCTCATTTTGATATAAATAGACCCCCCTCAACACATCTCTTCTGTATAAGTAAACAGGTTTAATAAATGACCCCCCTGGCCCCACTAATTCACTTTTTAAAAAATAGGTGTTGCAGCAGCTGTTATTCAATGGGAAGTCATTTCATGACGCGGGCTTTTGAACCCATCTTTGTACTCAGTTTGCAGCCTTGAAGCAAATCTTTCTGAAAATGGCATTAGGGGGCTTATAAGCAAGGGCAATTGTGTTTCCATATTTTACAAGATTCTAGTACTCAGAGATATGCTTAATCGGAATGTGGAGGTTCGTTTCAGCTATCATGGCTGATATACAAAAGGCTTGTATAGCTGGAACAGACAGGAGGAGCTTTGGATAGGTAACGGCGACGGAAGCTGTCATAGGGGTACCTTTGAAGGTGAATGAAATGTGTAACATCCCTATTTTTTGGAGTCACCAGCTGCTACTTGTAGTAACCATTCAGTTAAACAATAAATTTTTGACTGTCGCCAGCTATCCCTCCATTCTGCAACCAGGCAGACCACATTTATTTATTTATTTATTTATTTTTAGAAAACAATAAATACAATTTGCTTTTGAAAGAGTTTTGATTATATGAATTTCCTGCTTTGGTTGTATTGTTTTATGTTCCCAATGCAGTAAGATCAGCTAAATGGCTTGCCATGTGACATCTCCCATGAGGTAAAGTGCCACGGAGTCTCACAGCTGCTTCTGCTTACCCAGGCCAGTAACACAAAACAATGGTTCAGAAATTGGCTAGCAGTTCAAATATAATGGATTGGTCAGTGCAGAGAGAGGAAGGCGAATGCAAAAACTGGCTACATATTTTCTCCTCCATCTTCATATACAGATGAGGCTAAAGGAAAGCTGTGTATCCTTACCATGGATCAAATCCAAGTGGAGTGAATGAAGAGATCCCCCCTGATTTCAATGAGTTTTGGTTTGCATCCTAATTGCCATTGTAAAATGTTTTATATATATTACATATAATTTGCTTTTTGACAAGACTGTCCTCAAACACACAGAGGGAACACATCTCTTAAATGTTATGCTACTTTCTCCTATAATGACATACAATTTAATTCTGTTATCAGAATATAAGGGGTGGGAGGTTGCTTTCAGGTAATTTTAAGAACTAGAGCGATAATGTTAGGTCGTTATTTTAGTTTCTCACACCCTTTCGCTCCCCCCCCCCCCCCGTAAAATGGGAATGCTTTGAAACAGCTGTCTGCATCAACTCAAGCTTTAAAATGTTATGATAGTGTTTGAGGTATGTTTTACTATTATTATTTCTTGTTAGTGTTATTATTTAATACTCTTGAAGTATTGTGGTTATTATTTTAGTACTCTTTAATCGTTTTCTTGAATATGACGGTGACTACTAAAAGAATAGGCATATATTTATTTGGGAGGCAGTAAATATAACATCCTTTAAACACCTCCCAAAAACAGCTTTTCACACAAGTTTTCCCTGGGCTGCAATTTATGTTGGTTTTTATGGGTTTAAAACAACAACAACTTTTAAAGCTTTATATTCTGACTTGTATTTTATGTTTTTATAAACTGCCCAGAGAGCCTTGGCTATTGAGCAATATAAAAAATGTAATAAATAATTAAATATTCAGGACTTGAGTCAGGTTTGATGGGACCCTCAGCAAGGTGCTCAGCACCCCTCACCAGCACAATCCTAGTGGGACCTAGTAACCGAAGCTTACCAGGGAGAAGAGGATTTGGTAGATGGGAATGGGCAGTGGCACAGCTGGAACCATCTGGTGTTGCTTCAATCTGGTGCTTGGAGCTGGGTGAGGTAACTGCAACATCAGCTGCAGCCGCCATCTTTATTCAGGATGCCTTTGATGCTAGCATCAGCAAAGGTGGTCCTACTGTGACCCATGGCAGTATCATTTGTCTTGATTGTGCCATGGCACTGATACTGGATCTGCCTCTAATTTCCTAGTGTGTTGCTGCAAATTTAAATTTGATTTAATTCTAGAATACCTGTCATAGTGACAGTGACATTTCTAATTCTTTACATGTTCCAAACTGCTATGGAAACTTGGGTATTAAAAAAAGGGGGGGAATTAAATAAGCAATAAAAAAGCTTAAGACTTTTTTTTCAGATCTCATAAGGATTTGAGATCTGAGGATTTCACTTAAATTTAGAGTTTGATGCGTAAGTTTTTGTTGTATGTATGTATTTTTAACAAGCTTTTTGCTTCAGCCACACAACTATGGATCTTGTAGGAATAAGGTGTGCTCAAAAAACAAGGAAAAACAGGAAAAAGAAAAAGTAGGAAATATGAAATGTGCAATAAAACCACAAGGGTTAGTCACACAGTGTTCTGTATGTATTGTATGTGTGTGTGTGGGGGGGGGCAGAATAGCAGCAGGGATCTCTGAGATGAGTTAATAAATCAGTTTGTACTGGAAATCTCTTTACATACATTTCAAAATGTCAAATCCAAGACTGTGACAGTACTTCTTAAAGATTTTGGCCCACTTGCTCAAGTGGACATTAGCACTAATGCAAATGCTAATTTGTGTGAATTCCCCCTAAAAGTAAAATTATTTAGTAAAAACAAGTAGTCCACAAGTCCGTGGAATCTTGAAAAAGCTGGTCTACTGCGGAATCCACAGGTTGGATCCTTAGAAATGCAAGCTCATTTAAATCTGTTGTGGATTTCTCCGACATGTCTAGCTACAGCTGGGACTTCCTGGTATATAAAAGCACAGGATTTCTTTAGGGTCTTCCCAGCCTACAATTGCAGAGTCGTCATTAAATTCCTTGCCACTGCTGAGCTAAAAAAAGGGAGCATATGTTGAGATTATTTTCTTATTCTGCAAACCTCCTGGCAGTTTTCTCCAACCCCTTTGAAAAAAGGATGCCAAAGTGTTTGCCAGGGGCCTGGTGTTTTGGAGAAAGAGGAATGTCTCACTTCTGCTGAGGCAGCCACTGTCATGTTTCCTCACTTAAATCCAGCCACACTATGGCCATAGCCAGACCAGGCCTATATCCTGGAATTGTCCCAGGATCATCCCTGTGCATCCAAATGACACACAGGGGATCCCGGGAGCAGGCAGGGATGACCCCTCCATTTGCCTGGGATAATCCTTAGGTCTAGCTAAGGCCATTGTTGACTAGCTTGGGCAGAATGTGGATAGGTGAGTGCATTTAGCTGTACACTTGAATTTGCATGTTAATCCATATTCTGCTCCAGCTGGTCAAACACAGTTGCATGTGACTAGATCTTGAGTGGGGCAAAAGTTGCCATATAGCACTGAAGGACAATGAAACCAGTAGTGCATGATGGCAAGGCAGGGAGCATATCACTGGTTCCTTCTTCCCTACATTCAGAGTGAGGGCAATGAAAGGTTTCACTTACTCTCAGTGGCATTGACACTCAGGCAAATCTGATTATCCGCATGGTACAATGATGTCGGATTGGTTAGGATCATACAGAGAAGAATCTGGGTGCTTCCACATTGAGGACTCCTAGCATTAATATTTAAAAGGCATTAACATTATTATTATTTTTTCTGGTGAGAAAAAAGACAGAAGCAGCACTAGAAAAACAGGAGGGCTACAAATGGAAGAGGTCATAGTCTGGACCCTCTATAAAATTCTTTGAATGAGATAGTGAGATTGCACAATAAAAGCCTAGTCTGGAAGCACCCCCTGTTTCAGGTAATAAAAAATGGTACAAATATTGACATACTATTATTATTATTTATTTATTTATATAGCACCATCAATGTACATGGTGCTGTACAGAGTAAAACAGTAAATAGCAAGACCCTGCCGCATAGGCTTACATTCTAATAAAATCATAGTAAAACAATAAGGAGGGGAAGAGAATGCACCAAACAGGCACAGGGTAGGGTAAAACTAACAGTATAAAGTCAGAGCAAAATCAAGTTTTAAAAGCTTTAGGAAAAAGAAAGGTTTTTAGCTGAGCTTTAAAAGCTGCGATTGAACTTGTAGTTCTCAAATGTTCTGGAAGAGCGTTCCAGGCGTAAGGGGCAGCAGAAGAAAATGGACGAAGCCGAGCAAGGGAAGTAGAGACCCTTGGGCAGGTGAGAAACATGGCATCAGAGGAGCGAAGAGCACGAGCGGGGCAATAGTGTGAGATGAGAGAGGAGAGATAGGAAGAAGCTAGACAGTGAAAAGCTTTGTAGGTCAACAGGAGAAGTTTATATTGGATTCTGAAGTGAATTGGAAGCCAATGAAGAGATTTCAGAAGTGGAGTAACATGGTCAGAGCGACGAGCCAAGAAGATGATCTTAGCAGCAGAGTGGTGAACAGAAACCAACGGACTGATGTGAGAAGAAGGAAGGCCAGTGAGAAGAAGGTTGCAGTAGTCCAACTGAGAAATAACCAATGCATGAACAAGTGTCTTGGCAGAAGAGACAGACAAAAATGATCGAATCCTGGCAATATTATACAGGAAAAAATGACAGGATTTAGCTACTGTCTCAGTATGAGGAATAAAGGAGAGCGAGGAATCAAATATAAAGCCAAGACTACGAGCTTCCTTGAAGGAATGCAAACATTTGTAGAAGAGTGGAAGATACATATCTATGTGTGAATTTCTTTGCAGCCCCTGAAACGGCAACTTAGCAACAAACTTCACAAAAATTCAGCACATCACTATTTTTTACACTTACCTATCCTTGCAGTTTTGCACATTCAGAACAGTAATGAAGTAGCAACCATCAACTTGCAGTAAATAAATCTGGCTTAATTAAACAAAGCAAAGATGCAGCTTTCAGAAATACAGACACAAATCATTAACAGCATGGTTTTAGATTGTACTTTACTTGGCTTGCACTGCCCTGGACACACATAGGCCCCGTTCAGACAACACACTAAACCATGCTGCTTAACCACAAAATGATTAATGTAATGCATTAAGGTTAATGTATTCCGTTAACCATTTTGTGGTTTAGCAACATGGTTTAGCGTGTTGTCTGAAAGGGGCCAAACTGCTCACAATAGTGTTTCTGGCATAGGATGTCAAAAACAGGAAGAGAATGCTGCCAAGAACTTAGCGCAGTAGAAGTTAAGAAAATAAAGAAGAATGTCATAAGTGACAACAAAGGCATACATTTGTTTTCCATTTTGGGAAAACAGCTGATGGTGTATTATAAATTTGACATGTCTGTCAGTTAATGGGCACATTTGCTTATTTATTTTAAAATAAATTACTTTGGGCATCTGAAACAGTTTACTTTTGTTCACTGCATTTAGAAACTATTAATTTAATTGCTTTCAGCCTTTAAAATATAGAAAGTATAGGAGTCTAATATTAGGAGAAAAGATATTATCATTTGTGGGATCATCTGGGGCCCTTGTCCTATGATTAATCTTCTTGGCTCTTTGTCTTTCTCTTTTAACTGTTTTTCTTCCTGTGATTTTATTTTTACTTTCCCCCCCTCCAACAAAAGGTTTTAACTAAATTCTATTGAAATAAATAGGATTGAAGTTAGTTGCAACATTCAAGTCCTATTCCTTTGTTTTCAATAGAATTTCTTTGTGAATACCTATTGCTGGATTTTACTCACTATGTTTTTCTATTGTCTTGGCCCCATTCTCCCTTCAGTTCCATTTGTTAGGAAATGTGTGTGTGTGTGAGAGAGAGAGAGAGAGAGAGAACAAGTGAGAGAGAATGGTGATGGAGGCAAAATTTGTCATGTAGGATTTCCATATAAGTCATTATAAGTTTTGGTATGAGATGTTCTGAAATAATCAAGGAGATGTTCCAGGCAGCTGTGAAAGGGAGGTGGTCCACAAGTCATTGTTTCATTTATTTATTTATTTATTTATTCTTACAGAGTCATCACTATACGCTGTGTGCTACAGAATTCAATACACAAATTATTCTTATCATGCGGGGAAAGACCCTTAGTAGCCTTTCAAACATTCTAGATTGAAGGAATGATGGTCAGTGTGAGTCTCCTTTAGGATCTGGAACTTGAAAAACATCACAGCTGGGGGGAAAATGCCATTAGAACATAGGAAGCTGCTTTATACTGAGTAGGACCACTAGTCCATCCAGCCCAGTATTGTAGACACTAGCTGGTAGCAGCTTTCCAGGATTTAAGCAGGGTTTCCCCCCACCCCCCAGCACTACCTGGAGATGCTGGGGATTGGACCTGGGTCCTGCATGCCAAGCATGTGCTCTACCCCTGAGCTTTAGCATTGTCTGGGATGTTCCTAGAAACTTTCTCTACTATATTGGGTCTGCATCTGAGTGAAATGAGGAGGGGAGTGGGTGAGATGGCAGCTGCTGTAGAGCCACCTCATCTGGCATATCTCATTTCATATCTTAATCCTTGTACTGACTGATTGTTTGAAAACCTGTGAAGTACTTCTTCACACAGCACATAGTTAAATTACGGAACTCACTCCCACAAGGTGTTGTGATGGCCACCAATTTGGATGGCTTTAAAAGGTGGTTGAATAAATTCCTGGAGGCGAAGGCTATCAATGGCTACTAGCCTGATGGTTGTGTGCTATCTCCAGTATTCGAGGCAATAAGCCTGTGTGCACCAGTTGCTGAGGAACATGGGTGGGAGGGTGCTGTTGCACCTTGTCCTGCGTCTTCATCCGTGGCTGATGGCTGGTTGGCCACTGTGTGAACAGAGTGCTGGACTAGATGGAGCCTTGGTCTGATCCTGCATGGCACTTCTTATGTTCTTAACCTGGGATCAGCCCTGGTGAGCCCTCTGGAACAAAGTAGCAGTTAGGATTTGCTCACAAATGGTGACTAAGGAGTTAAAAAACTGTAGAGAGGATGGTTATAATTGATTGTTAATTTTAACATGTTTTGATGTATGGATGGACATATCCCTGTGGATAGTCCACATGCATATCAAGCATCTTTGATATGTCACAAGGTAGACTTCTCTCAAACATAATGACTAAATGGTTATATGTTATGGCTTTTCACAGTGTTTCATTTTGGAGGTGTCTACCCCATAATAACCTTTGGAGATGTTGACTACACAATAATTTACGGTTTGCAGCCGATTCGTCGTGGCATTTGTTCCGACGAAGCTCTCGCGAAAACAGGAAAATAAACCGCGGAGACCTGTCAATAAATAAAATCTACAACGCTGATAAGAACTAGAAAATAATAAATATGATAAGAACTAGAAAATAATAAATATAACTTCCTATTATAAATACATGTCTAAAAAGGTACCATACTGATGCCATTACCAGCACTGTATTGTGTCCAAAAACTGTGATTGTGGTTTATGTATATTATACATTGGAAATTATTATTGAAAAAGAATGATTGCATCAGGAGTACTTTTCATGCACAGTTTTGTTAGGCAACCAGTTTGCCATTGATGACCATGCAGGTGTTCTGCATCAGTTTTTTATATATTTGAAAATAAATGGGGTTGATTATTACTGTCTATCATTGCATGTATGTTGTGTTGTTGTGTGCTTTGAGCACTCTATATACATTATATGGGCAACTTCAGGGCATATGAAGGCCACTTTCCATCCCATCCCCCAGGGGGCCATCTTCATGGAAACATTGACAATCGCTTTCAGCTTTTCTCTGCTTTTTCCTGGTCTGTCAGCGGCACACTAAGTTGCAAAAAGCAGACGATACCCCTCCCAAACGAATTACTTTCACTCTAATCCTTGGGGTGGGCGGAGTTCCACCAGTCAAAATGAACATCAACCCCGCCCCCTCTTTCCCCTGTTCAAGGTAAGGAAATGTATTGTATCGGATATCGAGCATCCAGAGAAAAGGAGCAGACTCTTTTGTCTGGAAGTTTCTCTACATCCCAGCAACAAATGTGCTTGCCAGCCTTTCTCCACAGAAATGACCCTCTCATGTCCCTACTATTGGATGGAGCCATACAGAAATATTGCACATATGGAGCCATGATGTATCGACAAAGCACTATGGCGATTAAGCAATTTTGGGATATTGGAGGTTTAGCGATTTAGAGACATAGGGCTCATCTACACCAAGCAGGATGTTCACTATCAAAGCAGTATGAAAGGGTATATAAAAGGCAGGAGCCACACTACTGCTTTATAGCAGGATTGAAATGCACTGACAACTGTTGGGTCCCATTGACACATTCCATATACCGCTTTCATACCACTTTCATAGTGTTATATCCTGCTTGGTGTAGATGCGTCATGGGCCCAAACAGTTGTCAGTGCACTTCAGTACAACTATAAAGCAGTAGTGTAGATCCTGCATTAGAGAATTAGTGATTCTAGAAAAATTAGGCAGCTAAACCGAGTTCAATTACTTTGGAGGGTAGTGAAGGAAAGAAAAATAACAACAGTGGGGGGAAATGGAAGGCTCCACCTCTTGCCCAAGGTCACAGCTGGGTGAAAGACACCTCCCTGGGTACGCCATTATGCTGGATTTAATCCAGAGGAATGAGAACACAGCAGAGAACTGCAGGGAGCCACATTAAGGGAAAACAACAGACTTAAAAGTACTCTGTCAAAAATTGGCCAAATTTCAGCAGAAAGCCATTAAGGAGGCTAATAGGGTTGCATTCTAAGTGCATTTTAATTCTCCCCCTCAAATATTTCAAGTCAAATTCTTGTGAATTAACGTGGGAGTACTTTTAAAAAATAATACTATCCTTTGCAGCAAAAGGTGGCGGACATCTATACAGACAGTAAAAACAAGACCTGGAGCTGACTGTAGTTCAGATCACGAACTTCTTATTGCACAATTTAGAGTCAAACTAAAGAGAATAGGGAAGACCCACAGATCAGTTAGATATGAGCTCACTAATATTCCTAATGAATATGCAGTGGAAGTGAAGAATAGATTTAAGGGACTAGATTTAGTAGATAGGGTCCTGGAAGAACTATGGACAGAAGTTCGCAATATTGTCCAAGAGGTGGCAACAAAAAACGTCCCAAAGAAAAAGAAAACCAAGAAGGCAAGATGGCTGTCTGCTGAGACACTGGAAGTAGCCCAAGAAAGAAGGAAAGCAAAAGGCAACAGTGATAGGGGGAGATATGCCCAATTAAATGCAAAATTCCAGAGGTTAGCCAGAAGAGATAAGGAATTATTTTTAAACAAGCTATGTGCGGAAGTGGAATAAGACAATAGAATAGGAAGGACAAGAGACCTCTTCCAGAAAATTAGAAACATCGGAGGTAAATTCCAGGCAAAAATGGGTATGATCAAAAACAAAGATGGCAAGGACCTAGCAGAAACAGAATAGATCAAGAAAAGGTGGCAAGAATATACGGAAGATCTGTATAGAAAGGATAATAATATCGGGGATAGCTCAGATAGGTCAGTGAGTTAGAGCCAGACATCCTGAAGAGTGAGGTTGAATGGGCCTGCTAATAACAAGGCAGCAGGAGACGACGGTATCCCAGCTGAACTGTTTAAAATATTGCAAGATGATGCTGTCAAGGTGATGCATACCATATGCCAGCAAATTTGGAAAACACAAGAATGGCCATCAGACTGGAAAAAATCAACTTATATCCCCATACCAAAAAAGGGAAACACTAAAGAATGTTCAAACTATTGGACAGTAGCACTTATTTCACATGCCAGCAAGGTAATGCTCAAGATCCTGCAAGGTAGACTCCAGCAATTCATGGAGCGACAAGCTGGGTTTAGAAAAGGCAGAGGAACTAGAGACCAAATTGCCAATATCCGCTGGATAATGGAGAAAGCCAGGGAGTTCCAGAAAAACATCTATTTCTGTTTGATTGACTATTCTAAAGCCTTTGACTGTGTGGATCATAACAAACTGTGGCAAGTTCTTGGTGGTATGGGGATACCAAGTCATCTTGTCTGCCTCCTGAGGAATCTGTATAACGAACAAGTAGCAACAGTAAGAACAGACCACGGAACAACGGACTGGTTTAAGATTGGGAAAGGAGTACGGCAGGGTTGTATACTCTCACCTTATCTATTCAACTTGTATGCAGAACACATCGTGTGATGTGCTGGGCTTGACGAATCCAAGGCTGGAGTTAAAATCGCAGGAAGAAACATTAACAATCTCAGATATGCAGATGACACCACTTTGATGGCTGAAAGCGAGGTGGAGCTGAGGAGCCTTATGACAAAGGTGAAAGAAGAAAGTGCAAAAGCTGGGTTGCAGTTAAACCTCAAAAAAACCAAGATTATGGCAACTAGCTTGATTGATAACTGGCAAATAGAGGGAGAAAACGTGGAGGCAGTGACAGACTTTGTATTTCTGGGCGCAAAGATTACTGCAGACGCTGACTGCAGCCAGGAAATCAGAAGACGTTTACTTCCTGGGAGGAGAGCAATGACAAATTTTGATAAAATAGTTAAGAGCAGAGACACCACACTGACAACAAAGGTCCGCATAGTTAAAGCAATGGTATTCCCCGTAGTAACCTATGGCTGCGAGAGCTGGACCATAAGGAAAGCTGAGCGAAGGAAGATAGATGCTTTTGAACTGGGGTGTTGGAGGAAAATTCTGAGAGTGCCTTGGACTGCAAGAAGATCAAACCAGTCCATACTCCAGGAAATAAAGCCAGACTGCTCACTTGAGGGAATGGTATTAAAGGCAAAACTGAAGTACTTTGGCCACATAATGAGAAGACAGGACACCCTGGAGAAGAGACTGATGCTAGGGAAAGTGGAAGGCAAAAGGAAGAGGGGCCGACCAAGGGCAGGATGGATGGATGATATTCTGGAGGTGACAGACTTGACCTTGGGGGAGCTAGGGGTGGCAACGGCTGACAGAAAGCTCTGGCGTGGGCTGGTCCATGAAGTCACGAAGAGTTGGAAACGACTGAACGAATAAACAACAAAAACCTTTTAAAAGCTTTGTTGCGTACTATATACAAGTAAAATCAACATACTAAATTTTAGATCACTCTTTAGGGCAGGAGAAAATTTTCCGATGCAAATTTTCCTCAAAATTTCTCCAGAAAACCCACATCACTGTCTGTGACTTTTGAATAATTTGTGGAAATGTCAAAATGGAACAAGCATGTTTAGAATGAAGAAATGGCCAGTTCAGAGGGACAACAATATATTGGGGTGGAAGCAGTGATGCAAAATAGGTTTGTAGTAAAGAGCAGCTCAGGCCAAAGAATAAGGGTGACCTTGAAGATTTTATACTTATGGGGGTCAGCAAACATTTGCAGACTGGAGGGGCATATACTCATTAGGCAGGTGATTTTTAAAAAAGCAAAACAATTACAGACAATGACAATTCTAAGTACGTCTGTTACACTGCAGTTCTACTCATACTTACCTAGGAGTAGGCCCCACTGATCACAGTGTGGCTTTCTTCAGGTAGACATGTATAGGATTGTACTGTTAGTTTATTTTAAATTTAGAACAGGTTTTATTAATTACACAACTCAGAAGTGCTACCCATATCTACTTTAAAAAGAATTAGGTGGGGAAAAAGTAGTTTCTCTAACTGCATACAAACTTTTCCTGCAAAATGATTCTCTTAACCTTCCCACCTTAGACATTTTTTCACAGCAATGAGAAGGGATTAAGGCATGTGTTTCTTCCTTACATCAGCGGGAGTCATGAAATTGAATACTTATGTAGCAGTTTGCAACTGTGTCTCTGCCAGTTTTTGTCAAAATATAGAAGTGGATGTGGTCTTAGTGAAAATAGGCACGCACTCAAATATTCATAGAAAACAAATGGAGAGAGAGAGATTAAAATTTTCATAACTTTGCAATGCCTGCTTCCTTGATGTTTCTCAAAATACATAATTATAACTACAAAATTGGTTGTATCAGAAAACATAATATTAGCCATTCGTATCTTTCTAAAAATAATTTAATTTATATATTCTGCCTGATAAAACCTCAAGAATATGGATTTAAGTCTGACTACTCCTGTATAAATTCCACATTAATTCCTCTTACAAGTGAATATTTATTTATTTATTTATTACATTTTTATACTGCCCAATAGCCGAAGCTCTCTGGGCGGTTCACAAAAATAGTGATAATTTTGTTGACTCATATAAGTAATGTTTGTGCATGTCAGAGAATCATTTACCAATTTACAGACTGGTTACCTCTGTTCAAGGAAATAAAAACTACATTATTATTATTATTATTATTATTATTATTATTATTATTATTAGCATGGTATGAAAAGTTTCACTGTGCAGGGGTACTTTCATTACATTACAGTTCAGGGCACTTTTGAAAGACCTATTTTAACACATTGGGGCTAGCAAGTTTAACAGTGCCATCTTGTACATGTATACTCAGAAGTAGGTCTGTTCAGTTCAACCAGACTCACTCCAAGGTAAGTGAGATAGGATCACAACCTAAAATATTTTTTGTTGTTGAGTTGACAGGTTAAGAGGTGGGTTGTGGGTTGATCCGGGCCAAGGTGTTTTGTTTATTTGCCCTGTTTGATAAGGAGACTTATTAAAAAGTATTGTAACACATCAATGGCTGAACCTAAGGGTGCAAACTTATGCATGCTTAGAATGCCATTCGATGAGCATTTTATTGCCTGCTCGTTACTGGGGATTCACAGATTTTTTTGCAGGTCCCTCACATGACGTCGTCTGCCTCTCATGTGCCTTCCGCCCTTTCTGACCTTCCTCGTGCTGCAAGAAAACCCAGAAAAAGTCCGGTTGCTGCTCTCTCCTGCTGTGTGTGAGAGAAGCAGTGTGATTACAACGCCCGACTGAATGGGCCTCGTGCTAATTGTTTACTTCCTGTTTTCAAACAGGAAGTAACTGAGCGACGAAACCAGGAGTGGAGAAGCCACAGTAGCCAGCGTTTTTTCCCAGGTGTGATGGAGCTATTAGACAGAAAAAATGACCTACAACTTCCAGCATTTCCTAGCTACCCATGGGGAGTTGGGAAGTTGTAGGACTTTTTCTAAATATTCTATAGTAAAGCACGCTAAACTTCCATACTGTGTAACCTAAATGGATGTAGCTGATCAATTATATAGAAATATAGTTCAGATCTGTGATCCTTCTTAATTGTTGACACAGTTTATAGAGAAACACCTCAGCCTACTACAATCATCTCCAGAACAGAAATATGAAGCTGTGGATGTAGGCGTCTTTCCAACAGTGCACCAAATTGAATTTATATACTATTAAATAGGAGAACATCTCTCTCTCTCTCTCTCTCTCTCTCTCTCTTACTCTCTCTCTCTCTTACTCTTACTCACTCCCTTACACAGAGAGAGAGACACTCATTTAATTCGCTAAGATCTTCAGCCTCACTTTTTTTCCATGCAGCAGCAATGAACTGAGGGGTAACATTAAAATTGCACTAAAGGAACAAAAAGACGAGAATCCACTTTGCCAATGTTGGTGTTAATGATATCAGCAAATCAGTCTTTTTTTAAGGAATCAGCACAAGCCACCAGCCCGTTTTTTACTTTACTTTTAGCATCTTCAGTTTAGCGATAATAAGATTTAATGTTAATTTTCCTTTAGTAATAAACAACAGAATAAATTAGATCCATGCTGACCATCCCAGTTTCGGAGCTTCACATTTACTGCAAAAAGCATAGCCAAATGAGTGACAGCCCCTCTAAAGTGCCGCTTGGCCACCAGTGCAGGAGGTGTCACTCTGACATGGGCGAGATCACTTGGCCAGACCGGCAGGAGTTTCTGCCTCTCCTACTGAGCGTCTCTCTCACTAATGCCCACAACCCACGATGGGTTGGCAGTGCTGGGTGTGGATGACATGCCAACTTAGGATCTGCACTACTGTTTTATAACAGTATTGAAGTGCACTGACAACTGTTGGGGCCCATGACACATTCCATATATCATTTGCAAACTGCTGTCAAAGTGTTACATCCTGCTTAGTGTAGCTCTGGCCCTAGTGTGGGTATAATAACCCCTAAAACAAGCCATGGGTTTTTAGGGTGATTTGTTGCCCATGCAAAGCTAACTTGCAGGAATCGATCTGGGTTCACACAACATGACAAACCACTGTGGCTTGTCACTATGATGGGTTGTTGTGTTGTGTGAACTCAAAGAGAGAGAGCGCTTGTATCCTCAGGAAGGCAAAGGAAAAGAATGAATTTCTGCTTCCCAAAATTCTGCTTCTAATGTAGAATCCACTTAAGATTCTAGGATCCCCACTAACTACTTTTCACTCTGTTGTATACACAGCTGAAAAAGAAAATTCCACAACAATTTCTGATGGCAACTTTGAGTTATATCTTTGTGATTGATCCAACTGACCCTCAACGCGTTCCAGGTTCTGCCCAAACTAGTGTAAAGCTGGTGGAGAAACACAGGCAATTCTCCAGAACAAACTTGATGTACCCTATTTCTTCGATTCTAAGACACACTCCCCCCCCCCAATATAAACATCTCTAAAAATGGGGTGTGTCTTAGAATCGCAGGTGTGTCTTAGGGTTTTTTTTTTCCTGTTGGTGGTACTGAAATTAGTGTGCGTCTTACAATCGAAGAAATACGGTATTCCCTTTGATATATGTATAATGCTCCCTAATAAAAAAAGTCCTCCATTTTGCCATTAACATACATTCAGAAAACCATACTCCTCTGTTTATCTTTCTCTACCTCTTAACTACAAGCACACCATCCTTTTAAACCCTTGCATTGGTGGTATATCACGCTCCACATCAACCTCAAGCTTCTCGTCTCTGCCCATCATTATTAATAGCTACAGAGATTACATTTCCCTGCAGTAAGCCAAATGCATGGTCACTTCAGGTTCGGCTGGTGGCATAGGATCATGATACCCTTGCAGACATTCTTACTTTTGGAGACCGCTCCTATTCTTAAAAGGCTACAGGGGACAGGAGGGACATGATTTCACTAAAATTAGGAATTACCATGAAATTATTAGACTTGTGAGGATGTGGAGTATATGTGGGTGGGGGGAAGAGTTGGGAGATTGGATGGCAGCAGGGGTCAATGGGGTATATGGAACAAAGCCATCAGGGTTCAGGAGTCCAATGCAGAGATTGGAGAGGCAGCAGGACATGAGGAAGGTGTTGTGTGTGTGGTGGGGGGCAGTGGCTGTTTTCTGACTCTGTGGCCTAATCTATACCTGCAGCCCTTTCACAATGGAAGAGGACTCCTGCTGAATGTTCCCTGCTTCCACGATTGGCGTTCATGGGGCACAGATGACTGATGTGTACCACAGTTACAGAAGTCCGTTGCAGGAGCCTGTGTGCCCCATTATAGCACTTGTGCACGTTTATCGGTAGAAGTGGGCAGGGCTAGGGAGATGGGTATGGGGCAGAGGGTTTTTTTTAATGACTGGTGAGGGATATGCATGAGCGCAGATGCACTGCAACATGTGGGGGGGACGTGAACTCTGTCAAATATGTGCTCCTGCGCAGAGATATGTTTGTATTTTTTTTAAAAAAATAAGCACACTTGGTGGTAAAATGCACCGATACCCATCCAAAACGTGTGGTGAAAATGGTGAACAAGTCCACTCCCACACACCTCCGATACCCGTTCACATGCCCCTCACAGCTGGTTGGCTGTTCACGGAGCCTGGAACTTGTGGCAAACAGCAACAACCTTAGAAGGGGGGGGGGATGGGACACACCAGACACGTTCTTTGGAATGGAAGCAGGAAAGCCAGAAAAACCATGATAAAAGCAGTCAGGAATATTCTGGGAAAACAGAGGTGGAGCCGAGATCACAGTGGGAGAAGTTGTAAGTCGTGTGGCTCGTTGGTGATGACTGTGATACAGTCCTGCAATAAACAGCTGGTGTAGATTCTCCCTGTGTGCATGTTTTCTGTTTGTGAGGGTGGGTGTTTTCTTTGTATGTGAGTTTTCTTTGTGGGGTGGGTGTTTTCTGACTGTGTGTGTATCCTGTGGATGAAACGTGTTGTCTCTCTATGTGTTTTTGTGATTGGATGGATGACGGGGTGTTTGTGCCAGGGGTTGGTAGCCATTCTGTGGTGGTGCCTATATTACTTTCTTAGGGTGCAACGTTATGCATGTTTAGACAGAAAAGAGTCCTACAATTCGCAGCTGGGGTTTGTAAGATTTCGCTCTGTCTAATCATGCTTAGGATTGTGCCCTTAATATTCCAAAGGTGCTAATTGGCTTGAAATAGTTGTACCCCCTTGCCCCATCCCACTTTAAATTTTGGCAAAATAGCCCCTAAAGTTCTGGGGGGCTTTTGGTCTTGTGTTTTATGCAGCTTTGGTTTGCTGTTAAAAAGATAGCAGTTTACTATGTCTGGATAACTTTCAGCATTGGCCATGCTGACTGATGGGAATTAAGAAAATTTATTAAATTTATGTATTAAAATATTTGTATCCTGTCCCATATCATAGGACCTCAGGGTGGTGTACAGCGAATTGCAGTTCAGCACATCTAGACGGCCACAAGTTCATAGAATCAGAATCATAGAATAGCGGAGTTGGAAGGGGCCTACAAGGCCATCGAGTCCAACCCCCTGCTCAATGAAAGTTGGGGAAGGCTTATCTTCATGAGAGAGAGAGAGAGAAAGAGAGAGAGAGAGAGAGGAATATGTAACAGAAATACGAGATGAAACCAGCTGGGTATGTTTGAACCCCTGAGTTAAAAGACATCTGATGCGATAAAGACTCTGTATAGCTGTCATATTGCCTGAATGTTTTGTTCTTAATACTTGCTGCAGTCTGACTCAAAAGTCTGGACTGATTTCTCCCCTTTAACTCTGGGGTATTGTCACTCCTTTAAATAATTTTCTTTTTAAGAAAATGAAGAGATCCAGGTCATACAAAAAACAAAAGCAGCCATGTTGTTCCCAAATTAGAATATTTGTGGCTTTGCTATAATGTTGTATAATTTATTGTATTTATAGTATGTTCCCCCCTCAGATTAAAAGTAAAGAAAAGAGATCATTGTTCTTTCAACACCATAATTATTTTTCCATACAGTTCTACAAGACGAGGAAGAGCCTGAAAAGTAGTTAAAGAGAACTTTAAATACAGCAGGATTTAAGCAAAGATAATGACATTAAATTGTGGTTGACAATAAAGGAGAAGCCATGGGCTAAATCAAAGTCATAGCTCTAAAAGCCATGGGGTGAGAGAGGTCATGGCTGAACCTTTTTCTTGTTTGTTTCTTTTTAAATGGAAAGCTATGGGGAAGGAAGTAAAACATCAATACTAGAAAAATAAGTTTCAGCCTGCATTTTTTTAAAATTCAGAACTTAACTTAGAAACAAACACAACAAAATATTAGTATATTTTTTCCCAGAGGGAATACTAACTAGGCTGTGCCCCCAAATCCTTGAATCCAAAAACTAAAGGTAAGATTGTGGGGGCTCTCTTTTATTAATAGTTCTATGGTCACAAACTCCTGCAGCTGTAAAGGGCCATTTCCCTTAATATTTGACAGTAGAACTATTAAAAGAAGACAGCGACCACAATCTTACCTTTAAATTATGGCTCAGCTCTCAGGGAAGAGGATGCACATGAAGGTAAGTCCTGGCAGTGGTGCTGGTTCCGGGTTTTGGGAGGAAAGAGGGAGTCAGTCAGGTAGGGTGTTGGAAGGCCAATGTCCTCTTGGTTGGCCATATCCCAGGCTTTCCTGGGTTGCCTGCCATGTGGCTGCACAACCAACACTCAGGAACCCTGTAAAGGCCAAACCGCCTTGGGGAACCCAAATCTCTCTCCAGCATTGGTACCGAAGTGAGGCAAGCCTTAAGTTGAGTTGAATCAGGGCTGTTCTGGAGCCTCTGAAATAGCCTCTGAGGTGAGCCAGGCACGTATTTGCACTCCGACCCTCTGAATCCTGAGCTGGCTCAGGATGCAGTGAACCCCCTCTAGGCATTGAAACCCCCTCTAGGTTTCAGTCAGAACTCGGTGCTGAAACCAATCCCCAAAATGGGTCCAGCCTCTAGGATAGCTCTTTTGGTGTTCTGGCTAAAACCCAGAGTGGATTCAGTGCCCCCAATGGCATAGGAGTCACCACCTTGGGGGCCAGCCATGTTGTCCTCGTTTTTCGTTTCCAAGGTATGGTCACCCTACATTGGGGAAATAGAAGGACTGCTGAGAACACAGAAGTCAAAGGCACAATCCTATGCATGTTTATACTGAAGAAAGCCTTACAACTCCCAGCATTGCTGGCTGGGATGTGCTGGGACTTGTAGGACTTTTCTTCTTCTTCTTCTAAACATGCATAGGATTGCAGCCTAAAACTCATGAGAGAAGCCAGGAGTATTATCCAGAACTTAGTTTCTCCCATCTTTACACGTGCAAACCCTCATCCCTTTATATCACATCCATATCAGGTGATGGAAAAATAGACTGTAGATCTGGCGCCAGATCCCCAATTCTACGGTTGCTGTTTTAGTTGTAGGAATTGCTGCCTTAAAGCAGTTGGCAACAGCCCGGTTATAACCTCCTCAGCAACATTTTGTGCTGGCTACGGAGCTGGGCTGCAGTACTGTGGTGAACAAAGAAGTCATTTATAAGTGTTGCTGTTTTTACGACTTGATGCCTCTCTTGTTAAGGGGTTCCTTATCTCTCTGCCCTCTACTCCTGCTGCTTTGCCTCTCCCAACCAGATGCAAGTTCATTAGCACTTTCTGCAGCCAAGCTTGTCTTTTTTTCATTTTACATTTGTTTCCTAACAAAAAGATATAGTGGGAATTGTACAAGCTGACAGTTTAGCAACTTTAAATGGCGCTGAATCATTCACTGCAAGGAGGTCCAACAGAAATTAGTTCTGGTGTGGACTTATTAGGCAGCACATGCTGATCCATTCTGAGCCTGCCTGAATCAAGCTCGATAATTTAGCTCTTGGCTCTGAAGTCCAAATGCTGCAGGTGAGACAAACCTAAGGCCGTTCAATAGGATGCTGTGTAACACTGCAATGAATGGCTAGCAGTGGCATTTCCCCCCTTTGAAGTTGAAAGCTGAATGGATGACTCCTGCGGAGTGATTCTTCCTGATGTCTAACCTAAGCCAGTTCATGAGGGTGAATTCACAATCCAACTCTGGGAGGGTGTGTGTGGGTTTGAATAGATTTGGGCTGAGTGTGCTTGTAGGGTATCCTTCCCCACAACCAAAGCTTCCAATTTTATTTATTTATTATATTTATATCCTGCCTTTCCCCCCCTGCAAGGAACCCAAGACAGCTTACATAATAACCCCCCTCTCCATTATATCCTCACAACATCCCTGTGAAGTAGGTTAAGCTGAAAGCCAGTGTCTGGCCCAAAGTCTGACACTCTAACTGGCTCTTAGTTCAGTCCACATTTACCACCCCATTGGCCAACCCACATTCTGCAGCTTCACAGTGGAGCTGTATGCATGGGTTGAATGGCAAGTTGTACTTGTGGTGAAGCAATCACATGCTCATTTCACCTCAAGCAAACTAGGCTGGATATGACACTGAAAATGGTTTGAAAACTGTATAGGGAGTGTGTCCTGGGCCCCAACAGTTGTCACTACTGTTATAAACCATTTTAAAGCAGTAGTGTAGATCCTGTCTAAGTCTACCTATGTGCAACCCTAATTTTCAATCAGCCAATTTGGCCATGTGACTTGGCCCTAGGATAACATTCTATGTGTGGCAGAACACTAATGGCGTACCCAGCCAATATTAAGCTGTACTGATTTAAGTGGGAGAGATTAAATTACGATGCTTAATTGTTTCATTGAAAGCCACAAGTCATATGAGTTCTTTGCTTTGGCTGGAGATCCTAGGTATTGTTCATCCAAAGCGCAAATCCAGTCAGGAGAGCTTGCTGATGCATTGGATAGCTTCTTTAGAGTTCTGAGTGAAACCCGGAGCAGATTCACCACCCCACTGATATCGGAGACACCAGCCTCCACAGATGTCCCCTGGGGTCCCAATGTGGCCTTCCAGGGTTTTCCAGATGAGTCTGCCCCGGCTCCACCCCTTTCCCCCAACTGCTGATTGGTTGGTGGTTTTCCAGCTTTTGCACAGTTTCCCCCCCATTCTTAAAGCTCGAAATGCCGCTCGTTCCTTCAGCTTTTAAGCTAAACTCTGCAGGTATTTGTGATATTCTTGGCCCTGCTTCCTTTTGTGTTTTTAAATTTTGTATATTTCTTTTTAATGTTCACTGTTTTTGACCTTTGTAAACCGCCCAGAGAGCTTTGGCTATGGGGAGGTGTATAAATGTAATAAGTAATGAAATAATAATAATTTTGCCCGCAGCCCTGCCCACCACTGGAGTGAGCCCCTGAGAGTTTCTCCAAAAATAAATTCAGCCCTCAGACTGAAAAAAGAGAATACCCCTCTGGCATAGAGAATACTTATCTAGATGGGCCAGTGGTCTGACTGGATATAAGGCAGTTTCTTATGTCCAGCTGCTGTGGCACTGGTTCTATTCCTCTATGCCATCTCTTTGCCAAAACAACCGTTTCATTGTCCAGGTCAGGAGCGGTTGTGTCCTGTTCGACTTCAAGTATGACTGGGCCATTTTGTAGGCCCAAACGAAGAACTACTGGCAGTTGAAACCAGCAGGAAACAACCTATGTTGCGTTTTTAGATCTTTCCCTGCTGATGGTTTTTTTACTCTGGTTTTATTTTGCTTTGAACTTTTAAAGGTTTTATATTATGGTTTATCATGCATTTTAAGGTTTTAATTTTTGTGAACCGTCCAGAAAGCATTGGCTATTGGACTATATAGAAATGTAACAAACAAGCATCCTTAATTACCTCAGGATGTGCTGCCTTTCCATTATTCAGCTGTTATCATAATAATTACTGTAGCTAGCTAGCTATCCATTTGAAATCTAGTTAGCCAGGATTGTAAGTAACTTATCAAGCGCTTGAAATAAACAAATTAAGCTGACATCTCTCTTTACAGGGTGTGAAAATTTATTGTTGCATTGATATAAACCATTATATTTGGTCGTTGAATTATACTGTTCAGATTCATTAAGCTTTACCATTTTATTGCAAAAGCTTAAACTGTTCTGCATTAAATGTTATCATATGCATAGCAGCGTGGCATATTTTACACAAATATGTTCATACAGAAGCGAGAGAATTTACATAATTATTAAGAGGATCCCTTTGGGTAGGGCTGCTAGTTCTACCTTAAGTATATCGTTTCTTTGAAAAACGTTGCATGGGCCACTTTGATTTCTTACAGACTGGGGAAATAGCGCAGTTTCTTTATGAGATTCATATAAAGATAATATAAAGCCAGAAGTAATTAGCAGACTATTTATAATGTTAGAAGATAATCTTATTTTCCTTCTCAAAGTCCCTAGGTTTCTTAAATCAATTAAAATGTGGTGTTTATTACATTCCACATAAGCTCAGGTCCTGATGCTGCAATGTATATCCCTAGCTCAGGTTTCTAGTATTTACCTATACAGCCAGCCTATTAAATCATTACTTCTCCCAGGGTTTCTCTCATAGAAATAAAACATGACTCCATGCAAGCCAACCAAGTAGACAGGTGTACCTTTGCTCCACCCCTGCCTGGCTTACACACTCTATGAAGATCTATACATAACAATGAACTCTTGACTCATAAGTCTAGCTGCCATCCAAACAGTGCTGAAGTTAGAATTCTAAACACACTTTAAGGCTGGAATAATCAAGGATGGGGAACTCCCAGCCCTCAAGATTGCCCAGCCCAGCCCAAGGAGGCCCCTGATGAGGCCTCTCTAAACCCTAAACGCCTTGTCCAATGGGCCTTGTGTGCTCATTGCCTTCTGTCAGTTTCCTTAGGAGGTGTTGCTTCATGGAGTTCCACATACTTTGAAGCAATGGTTCTTGGAGGTTCCACTGCCCCTAGCCTTTCACAAAGGGGGAGGAGCACACAAAGCCAGCTCCCTCAGGGGCCATCCCTTTGAAGTGTCAGGAATGCCTTGAAGGGGCAGTTCCTGAAGGAGCAGCTCCCTCTTTGGCCATAGCTAGACCTAAGGTTTATCCCTGGATCGTCCAGGGGTCAAACCTGTTCATCTAGGTGACACACAGGGGATCCAGTGCTCAGGCAGGGGCGAAACCTGGATGATCCCAGGATAAACCTTAGGTCTAGCTGTGGCTTTTGCGACTGCAGCAGCAACAAAGAGGAGCTACTCTGGCTGTGTATGAGAGAGAGAGAGAGACAATGGAGTGGCCTCAGCTCTGGGCTCTGGCTACACTTACCACTGGAAGGTAAGTGGTAAGTGTAGCATCCGTTAACTATAGACATAGGGCCTTCCTAGACGAGGACTTAGCGCGCCTTCTGTCCCGGCTTCCCTGCTGTGCGTCCAGATGACGCACAGGGGAATCCGGAGACAGGCCGCGCTGAGGCCTCCTCCAACGCGCCATAAGTGAATTTGCTTATGGTGCGCCTTTTCCCCAGCTCCGGCCTCAGGCCGGAGCTGGGGAACGTCTAGGGACTTCCGCAGCTTTTCGCGGCTCCTCGCTTACTCGCGAGGACCCGCGAAAAGCCGCGGACCTGGCACAGCGCTCATAGGAGCGCTGTGCCCATCGGCGGGGGGGGGGTGAAGGCTGGGAGGGTGGGTGGCAGGGTGGGTGGCACGGGGGGAGGGCGGGTGCGATCGCGCCGCGTGCTGCCTGGGCAATGCCTGGCATGGGGCGGCATTGCCCGGGCTTGGGTGGCATGCGGCGCGATCGCACCCGCCCTCCCCCCGTGCCACCCACCCTGCCACCCACCCTCCCAGCCTTCACCCCCCCATAAAAAAACCCAAAAAAAAACCACTTACCTTGTCCGCCGTCTTCGGGCCGTACCCGGCCCCTTTAAAATAATAAAAAAAATGGCAGACGCCACAGGGACGCGACATCCCTACGCGTCCGCCGTGTGGTAGCCTGGGGGAGGCGCGCTAACATTAGCGTGCCTCGGCCCCGCCTCCCTGCCGGCGTAAGCCGGCAGGTCTAGCAAGGCCCATATAGTTAGAAACAACTATAGCACGATAATTAATTATTTAGAAATAGTTAAAATGTCTGAGTTGCTATATACCATCCTTCCCCATCCTGGGTTCCTCCAGATGTTTTGGCCTACAAGTTTCATCATCCCTGACTATTGGCGAGACTGTAGCTGAGGGATAGACTGGGAATTATAGGCTAAAACATCTGGAGAGACCCGAATTGGGAAAGCCTGCCCTATACATTATATCATACAAACATTTCTGAAGATACATATACAGCTTTTTGTTTTGTTTTGTTACAAATTGCTTTTAAGTGTTATTTAAACAGAGTCCTGAAGTTATTCTGTTATCTCAACAATAAAGGAAGAGGTTACTCATGGTGCTTTTGTGAGACTGCATGACTAACCTTGTATTTATCATTTTGACCCTGTTCAGATGACACGCTAAGCCACCGGCGGTGAAGCCTTTTGAACTAAACATTATGGCTCATGTGAATCATTCTTAACCATGGCAGGTAGAAATCCACGGTTTAAACACGCTCACTAACCATTTGCTGCTAGGCCATGATTTAGCGTATCATCTGAACAGGCCCATTCTATTAGCAGGATTGAGATTTCTAATGTTTGACAACTGCACCAGCTAAAAACCATTCTAGGTTGTAGGATGCACGAGTCTGTGTGTAGGTATGTCCATTTTTCCTTGCTCTTCTAAAAAGGTTATGATGTATTTTGCCAACAATAGGAATCGCTCCACTGTTGCCATTCTCCAGCTTGGAAAGCAGACTAACCTGAGGCCTCTTGAGCTTGCCTGCCCAGCCCATATAGAAGGAAGACTTTGAGGCCAGGTAAATGGGTATCTCCAAGCCTGCAATCTAGTATGTAGGAAGTGGACCTGTATCCACTTTTACAAGAGACAATCCTCTATTTGAAGAATTCTTCTATCTGCAGGCCTGTCCTGTCCAATTCTAGTTAAACGACAAAGCATCATAAGAACTTTTGCCCATCACCTGAACAGGCAGGTACACAGGTCACCTGGTCAGTCATCCATGGTACCAAAAAAGAGTGTGGCAGTTTGCATAGTATTTGCATATGCTAATTTATAGGTATAGATGCAACTTTAGAAATTATTATACTTTAAATAGCCTATCTTGGCTTTATTTCTATTCAAAGTATAATAACTATTTTTGAAGTTGAGTCTATACCTACAAATTAACATATGCAAATGTTATGAAAATTGCCACCCTCTTTTTTGGTGATGCATTTCCTCTTTTTAGTGATTCATAGGTGGCCAGCCTCTTCTCTGACAGAGCCCAAATTTGGGTGACAGTGACAGAAGAGATGGTGCTCACAGAAACCAGCATGCCCCTGGCTTCAAATCTCTCTGAAGGGCTCTGGCTATGTTGTCTGTATGAATCATTCTGTGGAGAGCGATTTAGTATTCTTGACAGTTCATCCTTGCCAGAGCTTGGTTTCTGTGTATAAAAATCTTGTCACAGAAGGTAAAGAATGATCTACATGCAAAACTATGAAGCATGAATTACTCATAAAAAGTACCTTACCTAAAGTGGCAGAATTAAAATGAGGAAGAAGGGATATATGCAAAATAAAATAAGATGTGTTGCAGTGTCAAATAGAAGGAAGTATGATGTGTGATATAAATTCTGTGAGGACTGCATAGATGAAGTAATTGACCATGATCATTCATCCCCATGATGAACAGGTATAAAACTGCAGTGTTCAATGCTGCATTTAGCCAAAGCTAATAAATAACAAAATTGAATTTGGTTCCATGTGTGTTATGTGATGCAATAAAAGTGTGCCTTATATAATATGTGAAGTGATGCAGCAAAGAGTTGTGGTTTCTTTTTCTTGTTGTTGTTTTCCTAAGTTGTTGAACCTCACAACCTTGGAAAACTGTAACATTACACTTTCATAGCTACTCAACCGTTCTCCTTCTGGCCCCAGTGGAGTTGACTGGGGGAGAAACCATATGCACAGTGCCAAGTTAGAGTTTATTTCTGACTGCCATAATATCTCCTGGCAAACCCACTGACAGCTGGCACACATGAAAGAAAGAATCTAACCTACAATGGGTGCTTGTAGTGGACCAACCACAATTAGAATTCAAAAACAGCTTATAGTCTGTTTTTCCAGGCTTGCAGTAAATATACCTTTTGACTCTTGTTAATGGGGCTACCTTGTATTTTATTTGGAAATATTCTCAAGGGGTTGGATCCATATTTATGCAGGATCAACTGTCCCACTCCTTCCCATGGCAGCCCTCCCAGTATCCTGAAATGCTGCACAGAAAGCCAGGAGACCCTGAATGGGGTGAGCTGTGGTGTGTATGTGTGCATGTGGGGGGAGAGGGATCTCCAAAACTCAGGTGGATGGAAACTAAAATCTGTCTTCCTTTTACAGGGGTTTTGTAGTGATGGCCTTTAGCTAAGCAATAAAGAATGTGTGCATTGTGAGTTCTTTTGTAGATCGCTATGTGGCTGTGATCTACATGCATGTATTTGGGAAAGGATTATGTCATGATTTAAGAAAGAGGTATACAGACATGCACACACTCGCACAGAAAGACGGAGAGGAAGAGGGAGAGAGATGGTCTGGGAAACCTTATGGAAAGCAAAGTTAGACTTGCACGACCTCATGCTGATTTGTGCAACCCACGCAGTACATCACAAATTTGGAGGTGTGCTGATTTAACAGCTGTGTGTGGGTTACAGCTGCCTGTGATTATAGGGATATAGGAAGACTTTAACAATTAGATGACAGAACTTTGTTTCAAATGTGGGGGATAGAGTATGAATTACTATACTGTTAGAGAAGATTAGGAAAAAAGCAATAAACCAGAGCAGAAGCAAGCAGGGAGGTGTTGAAATGCCATACTTTTAAAAGAGAACCTTGGAAAGTGTCATGGCTTAACAGCAAAGAATTTTCTTTGGATTTAAAAGGTCCCAGGTTCAATATCAGGCATCTCCAAGTAGGTGTGGGAAAGACTTTGGTCTGAAACTCTGGTTTAAGACCAGGTATAGGCAACCTGGTGCCCTACAAATAGTTTGGACTACAACTCCCATAAGCCCTAGCCAGCATGGCCAAAGCATCTGGAAGGCTGTATGTTGCTTATGCCTGGTGTAGACAGTACTGAACTACGTGGATCAATGGTCTGATTTATGCTCCTAAGGGTGTAATCCTGTGCATGTTGCTGGAAGTTGTAGGATTTGTTTACCTGCCTAAACATGAAGCTTCCTCCAAGGTTGCTGTGAAGAAATGATGCACAAGGGATCCATACCACAGGCCACAGCTGTGATCTGTGGTTTGGCATTGGCTTGCACATAGCAAACAATGGAACATCTTTGTGCTTGTTCAGGTAAACACGCTTTTTGAAAGCAGCTGTACCTGTTGTGGCATGTCTTTTGGTGACAAGTCGGATGTTATGCAGAGGGTTCTCGCTTTCATTGCCAACGCTCTGAACTTCTGCTTCAGAGAACTCTTGGTTCTCGGCTTGAAAAATCCAGAGACAATGGCGATCTCAACCTCTTACATAGTAGGGTTATTTCCATAAATCAAGATTTAGGAACACTTGGAATAATGCTTCTGATGCCGTGCCTTGTTACTATTAGACTGAGCTTTGATTCTGTTTCAGCAGTGAGTACATCTGACTACTGGTTTTATGTTGCAATTCTAGGGTAAAGTAATAGCTTTCTTGATTTTATCTGTGCTTCCTGTTTTTATGTTGCAATTTTACTGCAATCTAATTCTGTCTCTGATGTTTTAATTCTTCTGTCTCTCAGTTTTGGCTTGTAAAAGTCTTTAGTGTCTATTTATTCCTTTAATAAAAGACATGATTAAAGCAATAAGAAGATTGAATGCAAACACCTTTCGATTACTTGTTTTCCTATCCTTTATGCTCTAGAGTCACATGCATTTGGGCTTGGTTGGTTCTCTGCAGAATGACACTGGCTGCTTTCTAGGGCCAACCCAGGTCATCAGAGAGCTGTGGTGGCGGTAGTGATGAGAAGGTGGGTGGGAGATGTGGGTGTGGGTGTCCTGTGGGAGACACAGCAGGGGGTGGGCAAAATGTAGAAAGGGGCTGGGAGGGAGTTGCAGCAGTTTACTGGGAGATGTGGGAGAGGTTGGGGAGAGAGACATGGGAAGATGCAGCAGAGGCATGCTCTTCTGACCCAGGAGGTGGGAGAGCTTCCACCAGCCCTGATAGGATTACTGTGCTTATGTTTGTGCAGTGCCTGAAAAAATTAAGTGTGTTACGAATAACAAGTTAAACTGAATTGTTTGCACTTGAAGCAATTTATATCCCACTAAACCACAGAGTCCCTTGCACAACTCAGATAATGTAACTTTTTTCTTTTGAATTGACAACTAGCTCCCAAGGCATGTCTGCAGGCACATGATGCAGCCACCTTGCTGAAGTTAAGCAGGTCTGGGTCTGATCAGCACCTGTGAACCCCACATCTATAGTGTTGGGCTCCGTGGAAGAGAGACAGGATAGGACTGTAATAAATCAAGCTTGCACTGCATAAATCCCATCCACTTCTCATAGGTTTATGGACAATGACAGACAGCTTCCAAACCATGTTCTCAATGTCAAGTTGGAGAGACTGGCTCAAAACTAAATCCTAACAGGTGTTGAATGTCACCTGGATTCAGTGAGTGGGGAGGGAGGGAACCCAACAGTGCTACAGCACAACAGTTCCTAGTTTCTTGTCCTGTTCAAATGTATTTTCTTAGTTCAGTAAGATTCAACCAGGGTGGTGTCTCTACAAAGGTCTGAGAAAGTTTCACTTCCTCACATCTTTCTGAAGTGAATCTCCAGACATCTGGAACTTTCCCCATCCACATTTCCTCCCTGTCCTGGCAGGGTGCCACAAGCAACTGCTGAATGGTGGATTCAAATTGAAGTAGGACTGAGAGCCAGAAAGCCATCACTAGCAGGAGGCCATGTTTTACAGGAATGAGGTAACTTTTTGCTAGGCTTCAGAATGCATAGAACACTCTCCTTGAACCTAAAAATGAATTTGTGCAGCAGTACCTTATACATCAGTAAGGGATTTTCAAGTGTATGAATTCACTTTTCTCATCCCTGACCTAGACCAGCCTTCCCCTATCTTGGACTACAACTCCCATCATCCCCAGCTGATGATGATAATTGTATTATAACACATCTGGAAGGCACCAGGGTGGAGAAGACTGACCTAGAACATTCCAGTGGTCTAACATTATCCTCAAATCATCCAGTAGTCTTTGAAAAGTTATGCCTTTTGCCATATTATTTTATGTATTTATTTATTACTCAGTTTTATGTACCGCTTTCCACAGAAGTATCATAATGGTCAATATAAAGTGTAATGCTATCAAAGCAACAATAAAATAATGCAATAAAAAGTTAATCAACAGTAAAACAGCACACTCTACTGTGTGCTACAGACCTTAGCTGGCTGAGTCTGGGAAAACCTGTATGAAGAGATGGGTCTTGAGAAGACGTATAAACATAAGAAATGTGGGGGCCTGCCTAATGGCAGTGGGTAAAACATTCCAGACAGTGGATGCGGCAACACTAAATGCTCTGCCACAACTGCTCCTGAGGTGAACCTGAGGATTATATGGTACCCTCGGAAGTATGGAGAATCTCATGAAGATATGGCACCCTTGGACATAAGGGATGAGGCCATCCCTAAAGTAATCTGGTCTCAAGTTGCTTAGGGCTTTAAAGGTTAACAACAACACCTTAAACGTAGCCCGGTATCTTATTGGCATCCAGTGCAATTCTTTTAACAAAGGTGTAACTTGCTGTCGGAAAGAGGACCCAGTTAGCTGCTTCGCCACTGCATTCTGCACCAGCTGCAGCTTCTGGGTCATGTCCAAAGGCAGCCCCACATAGAGCACTTTACAATAATCCAAACTTGAGGTTACCAATCCCTGAACCACTGTGGCTAAGCTCTCACGATCCAGGAATTGCTGTAGTTGGCATATCAGCCAAAGCTAGTAAATAGGCACATCTAGCCATTGACGCCACTTGAGGCTCAAGGGACAAAGATGAATCCGCTTGCCAGGAGTTTGCATATAACCACCCTGTCCTCTATTGAGGCACAACATGCCATATGAAAATCTGTGAGGATGCCCAGCAATGATAAAAGTGGTGGTCAGGGATAATGAACATTGTCTGTGATACTTACTTGCCAGATTGTGATTTAGCGTAGCAAAAAACAGATTCTGGGTTGGTTGGGACCATTGTGTGGCACATACATTTATGGGGCTGAATGTAATGTGAGTCCCACTTAGGGTAGACCCATTGAAATTAAGTTGACTCAAGTTAGACCAACTTAGATACACAATCTTACGTGATTATGTTCTCATGTTATGAAGCGCCCAAAGAGCTTCAGCTATTGGTGGTATATAAATGTAATTAATTATTAAATGTAATAAATTTAATAATTAACTAATTATTATTATTATTATTATTATTGATGGAATAATGTTAACTGATGTGAGCTTTAGAATGAATTATAGAACAGCCATGTCTCCTTGTAATGCCACCTTTCATACTCCTCTGTGTAATGCCACACATTCATGCCTCTGAAAACCATACAAACGAATAGGCAACTACTTTTATACCAGCCTTCCCCAGCTTAGGTTGCTCCAAATATTTTGGGCTGCAGCTCCCATCAGCCCCAGCCAGCATCACCAATGGTCAGGGATGATGGGAGTTGCATTTCAAAACCTCTGAAGTGGCCAAGGTTGGGGGAGACTGTTTAAATTCATATTCATTCATTCTATGTCTAGTAAATGTAAAAAATAATCAAAATAGGCTGGGATGTCACATAGTCAGATGTGTGCAACCCTTGTTGTAGAGAATTACTGTATTTTCTGGCGTATAAGAGTTGTATTTGTAGATTCTGATAAACGCTAACATGGGAAGTGCACAAATACATAGGCTGAGTTGGAGGGGGTGGGTAGAACGAGTTGTAATATATACTGTATCAGCCTATATATTTTCAGTGGTTGTAAGTCAACTGGCAAGCCCGTACAGCAACAGGGAGAGGTCAAAACTGATTGAATTAATCCTGGCACCTGCAAACTCTGCAACATGACTTTTTGGCCTAGTGTTAATGCTATAATGAATGAAAAGCTGATTACCCATGACATTTCCTCTGAAAGGAAGTGTTGAAAACATATGGTATTTTGACTTTCGATATTTTAATGTTGACTCAAAATGTCATCTGCAGGGCACATTATCAGCATGTGACTCAACTTCAATATGAAATCTTGAAAGAGACAATTTGATAAGATCCAGAACTCTATTGAAAATGGAAGTGTCCATTAAAACTGAAATGTGTGGCTGGCAGAATCCCTAGAATCTGATTTACTGTTGTGCAACAAAGGTCCCGGGCCGCATAATCAGACTTGATAGATGGTGACAGATCTTACTGTAGCTTTTTGCTTACAGTAATAAGAATACATGCAACAGTTCAGAAGATTGTTTCAAATGTTTATATGAGTACATTTGTCATTCATACTGACAATTCCGCTTTATATGGGTGGGAATCTTATGGGTTTTTATGTGCTTCTGCAGTGCTCCCATTCGTTCCTGGTGGGATAGGCTCATTTGTGATTATTCTTAGACCATAACTGATGTTTGTGAACTTAAGTTTTGGGCATTTGTATAGCTCTGTACAAAGAGCCAAAAATATTAAGATAAATGTGGGCTTTGAGGGACTTTCTAGAGGTGATTGAATCTGTTAATCACGGCTTCTAATTTTTCCTATCTTAAGTTCAATTGTACTGAACTTTCAGAATTTCTGAAAGTTCATCCTGAAGTCTCAGAATTTTGGTTCATCCTGAAGTCTGAGAATTTTTCCAATCTTAAATTCGGTTCATTCCAAATGTTGAGATTTTTTTAAAGTTCACATAAAAATTCATGCATTTTTGTAGACAAACATACATTTTGTACACAGTTTTACCTAATATACAAATTCCTGCAAATATTTTTCTTCATATAATGTATTATGTACTTTATTTTCACTAATATATCAATTTTTGTCTGCACCTTTCCTTAAAAAACACATTTTGTATGCATTTCAGTTGGAAAACTTAATTGCAAAATTCCAAGAAGTATGAATTTCAAAGAATAACTGAGTTCAGAAGTATAAGTTCACATTAAAATGTGAATCACACAAATGTGTGGCCCTTTCCTAGTACTTTTGAAAGCTGCAAAATATCTGCCTTTGTCCTTTCTTCTTTTCCAAATAAGAGTCTCATTTCCCTTCTACTTATGTCCTTCTGCATGTTGCACATACCATCAGATTTTACAAAATACCATTATAGATCTTAGAGATATCCCTTTAAAGGGGGAAATTATGAGTCATTGGTTTCTCATAACACTATGCCAAAAAAATTATGCTGTTGAATTTGTAAGCTGCCACAATTAATATGTAGGAATAAAATGTCTTATTTCTATAAATACAAACTAGTTTTCATTTTTCCCTATTGCAATACTAATTTACTTAGAGTTCCAGAAGCAGCCCATTTGGTTAATTTGATCTTGGAACTTTATGGATCTCTACAATAGTAAATATATTTTTAGCGATAAACTATTTTTGATCAGCTCACAGATCATCATTGAGTTGAAGCAAATTCATCTGAATATCTGAAGCTGAAAATGAATAGCAATAGTGTATTATGGCATCTTATCTAGACTGTAATCCTCAACAGCAAGTTACAAATATGTAAATATATTTCCTCTTCAGCTATTAAAAACAGAAGGTTTTGACATATTGTTTTTTCATCTACATGCAATGAATTCTTAAGCTCTCTTCAACAAATGTCATCAACACTAACCTTTACACTCAAGAGTAATTAATATTAGGCAATATTTATTTATTTATTTATTTATTTTATATCCCATCTCTCTGCCAAGAAAATGTCATTCATGGCTGACAATAAAATCCATATTTAAAACAAAACCTTAATTAAAACATAACATAAAAACAGATTAAATTTAGCTTTTGATTTCTGCACTTAAAGCTGAGACTGTTAGGGTGTTGAGCCCTCTAAACAAGAGCCGGAGTATGTCTTGAAACGCAATACACAGGAGACATTGGGTTGGAGCCATACTTAGTCATAGCACCGATTTAAACCCCATTGATTTCAGTGGGTCTATTTCTAAGTATGCATAAAGTATGGAGTCAACCCAATATTTTTGCAACCTGCCACTTATTGTATTCTGTATACATTTTCTTGCTATGTAACACCGTAACACCCCCCCCCCCCAAAAAAATTATTGAGATAATTTCACCTGAATGATGAGCAGATGTATTTTCTCAGGCTTGGAGGGAGGAAAAGGAAAATAACACCAAACAACCTGAATTTGTGAATGCTTTCATATACGACCTTTATTTATTCATTCATTTTATAAACTGGTCTACATCTAAAAAGATTTCTGAATGGTATGCCGTAAAAACTCAATCAATCAAAAATATACAAGAATAAAAATATTTGAATCATATTATACCAATAAAACCATGGCTAGTCTTTTACTCAGAAAATGCATAAGAACCTTAGAAGTGCCCTGATGCTGGATCAGACCCAGGGTCCATCTAGTCCAGCACTCTGTTCACACAGTGGCCAACCAGCTTTCAACCAGGGGCCAACAAAGCAGCACCCTTCCACCCATGTTCCACAGCAACTGGTGCATATAGTCTTACTGCCTCTGATACTGGAGGTAGCATATAGCCATCAGGGCTTCTAGCCATTGATAGCCTTCTCCAGAAATTTATCCAACCTTCTTTTAAAGCCATCCAAATTGATAGCCATCACTACATCTTGTGGTAGTAGTTTAACTATGTACTGTGTGGAGAAGTACTTCCTTTTATTTGTCCTGAATCTCCCAGCTATCAGCTTCCTGGGATGACCCCAGGCTCTAGTATTATGAAAGAGAAAAAAGTCTCCTTATCCATGTTCTCCACACCAGGCATAATTTTGTATACCTCTATCATGTCTTCCCTTAGCCTCCTTTTCCCCCAAGCTAAACAATCCCAGCTGTTGTAACCTTCCCTCATAGGGGAGATGCTCCAGCCCCTTAATCATTTTAGTTGCCCTTTTCTGCACTTTTTCCTGCTTTATAATATCATTTTTAGGTGTGGTGACAAGAACTGTATACAGTATTCTAATTGTGGTCACAGTATAGATTTGTATAAAGGCAATATGATACTGGCAAAAATGTCTTTAGCAGACGTTGAAAACTGAACTACATTGGCATCTACCTGACATCAACTGGCAGATAATTCCACAGGGAGGGAGCCAGCATCAAAAGCGCTACTCCAAGTGGACTCTAAACAGGCCTCGGGTCCATGCAGAACCACCAGGATCATGTCATCTGATGATCCCCGTGACTGAGCAAGCTGGTTAAGGGAGAAGGTGCTCTTTCAAGTATCCTGCTCCCAAGTTATTTAGGGCTTTATACCCTGATAACAAAACCTTAAACTTGGTCTGGTATCAGATAGGTAGCCAGCGCAATTATCTCAGCAAAGTTGTTAAATGCTGGAAAGTGACAATCCTAGACAACTGGACCAACCTTAAGAGCACATTGCAGCATTCCAATGTTGTTAGTTCCTGCACCTTAAACATTGACTGTACCTGTAAATATTGTAAAGTCCCTTAACAGGGAAGATAGCAGTATGGCTGGGAGGTGGGTTATTGGGGGAAACGGGGCAAGGGCTAGCCACCTCTCAGCGCTGTGGTCACAAACCAAATTGTGCTTCTAGCTGGGTTTTTTTTAAAACCCATATATTTACCAGTTGCAAGTATCCATTTTGTCATTAATTTGTTTCCAAATGTGTGAGATTCAGGGTGGAGTAGATGAGATATTTTAACTGCATTGCCGAAAGTCATCAGGTAGAGATCTCCCTCACCATGCTATCCTTCCAACTGGTCTAGAAGTAGAAGGAGAGTCAGAGTGGTGTGGTGACAAAGGAGATCATATGACACCATGTTCCACCTGTGGATGCAATTCTTTTAAAGCTTTGACTTTGGCCCTGTTCAGAAGATACCTTAAACCACAGCTTTAACCATGATGAATAAGGCAAAAAGCCTTATTCTCTGTGGTTAAAGCCATGGTTTAAGGTGTCTTCTGAACAGGGCCAATGTGGCTGAGCCCAGAGTCAACATCCTCAGAAATCTGTGTAAACAGACGTTTGTCATCAAGCTAGCTTAACTTCATGGCCAGAGGTTATAACCCATGGTGGGCAACTTGAACTACCTCTCCTAACACGGCTGACCATACTGGCTGGGAAAGGAGTAGGAAGGTATCACAGAATAAGTTAGAAGGGACCTTGGAGCTCATCTAGCCCAACCCTCTGCTCAATGCAGGATACAATTACACCATCAGAGATGGTCATCCAGCCTCTGCTTAAACATCTCCAGAGGCTGCCTGTTTAATTCTCAAACTACTCTTACAATTCGGAAATCTGCTGGACTGAAATTTCCACCTATTGGTTCTAGGCCTGCCTTCTGCAGCAAAAGATGGAAGATGGCCTTTCATGTATCTGAAGAACACTATTGTGTCTCCCCTTAATTGTCTCTCTTCTAGGCTACACATACACAGCTCGTTCCACCTTTCCTTATAGAACTTGGTTTCTAGACTCCTCACCATCCTAGTTCCTAGGTTGTCAATGTCATTCTTAAAATGTGTCCAGAACTGGAAGATACACATAGGTATGGAAAGGGTACAATTGTCTAGATAGATAATTTTCCTGGTTCATGCTGAGATGCTATTTTAAAACATCACCCAAGGCATAGAAGTGAGAGCTGCCCATAGAAATCAAGGGAAAAATTCAAGATTACAATGGAGCTGGGATTACAATGGAGCTGGCATGACTGTGTCCACCCACCCCCAAAATGAAAGGGGGGAACCGCCCCCAAAGTGGGAAACAAACACTGATTTTTTGCTGCTATACTGCCAGATTTCAGCAGTGGGGGCCACCAGCAGAGGTGGTGGTTGCACTCAAAGTTGTTTATGGGCGGGGATGCATACATAGGCCATGTGTTGCACACCCCTCCTTTAGGGCTTTAAAGGCCAAACTAGCACCTTGAATTGTGTCTGGAACCTAAGGGGCAGCCAATGGAAATGACATAGAACAGGAGTAACATGATTTGAGCACCCAGCTTCTACAAGCATTCTAGCTGCTGCATTCTGAACCAGTTTCAATTCCCAAATCATCTTCAAGGGCAGCCCCACATAGACCTCATTGCAGTAATCTAACCTGGATGTAACCAAGGCATGTATCACTGTGGCTAGGTCAGCTTTCTCTAGATAGGGCTGCAGCTGCCGAACCAGCATCAGCTGGTAAAAAGCATTTCTGACAGCTGACTCAGGCTTAATGCTTTGCAAGGATCCAAAAGTTGGCAGCCTTGGAGCATTTTGTGTTGCCACAGCACAATTGTGACGCAGTATATTATTTTAGTGTCTAAATGACAAGCAATAGCTTATTGCCGCTTGGGTTAATTATAGGAATATGTTTCGATGCCCTTTTGCTAGTATCCCATGACAGTTGTCAAAACAGTGTAATCTAAAGTCTTTGATCTCAACTTTAGGCAATGAACTTCTGTCTGCTTGACAGACCTTTTCACTCCTTATGCCAATAATGGCTGTCTTAAGTGAATGGGATCATAGTTCTGCTGTAAATACTCTGTGTAATCAGTAATTTTGCCTATTGGCCATAGATGCAGAAGAATTCTAAACCTCCCTCAATTTCTCACTAATGGCTACTGCTAGCACTTCTAACTAATATAATGCTCAGTCTCCTCCTAAGGTCCACACCAAAGGTAAGTAAGACCAATAGCTGTGTGGTTTTACAAATGAAGTGACAAAGCTCTTACCTTTTATATGAAGGAGGATTTAAACCAGGCTGGCCTTACCATTAGGCATAAGACATGTCTACACCGGCCATTTATTCCAGGATAATATCAAAGCTGTCCCTACTGGGCCACATGATGCACAGTAGATCCCACGGTGATCTCGGGTTGACTCCTCAGTTATTCAGGAATATTGCTGACTGCTTTTGATCCGTTTTTTTCTGGCTCTCTCGCTACAATTCTGAAGCCTGCAGCTGGTGTGGCCCCTGTTTGTGAAGCTGTTGCTATTCAGTGTGAGTTCCTGGCTCAGTGAACAGCCAATCTGCTGTGAGGGGCGTGTGCATGGGCATCAGCGTGTTGCATTGCTTGTTTTTTTTTCTTTAAAAAACCCACACATATATCTCTGCGCAACAAAGGCATTTTCGACACAGTACCTATCCCCCCCTTGTGTTGCTATGTGTCTGCGCTAGTGCGTATCTCTCAGGAGTTATTAAAAAAAAAACTGTGCCCTGTACTCATCTGCCTCGGCCTGCCCATTTCTGCTGATACACATTCAGAACCGCCGTCACAGGGCACACGTTCTTCCGCAATGGCCCCCTTTTACTTGTGGGAAACATCAGTGGTGTGTGCCCTGTGAGTGCTGATTGTGGAAGCTGGGAACCATTGCAATTATCCCTCCTCCATTGTGAAAGGGCTGTAGGTGTAGATTAGCCCATAGTGACGCAATTGCCTCAGGCAGCAGATGCTGGGGGTGGGTGGTTCTGTCTGTTCTGTCTGTTCCTCCTGTTTCTCTCTGATGGAGATCAAAGTTGTGTTATGCCACACAATCTGTCTCAGCCTCCTAAACCATTCTGCTGCCTCAGGAGTGGTGGAGGACCCCATCTCATTGTGAGTGTTGAATTAAAATTCAGCTGCCAATCTAGCTAGCTTCTGTGTATAGGAATCTTCCCCTTCATCTTGGGCAGCAAAATGTCTTGAGCTTCCCCTGGATTTAAAGAATGAGCTCAGGTTTTCTGTTGCATCTGGCAAGCCACCATGGGAAGCAGAATGTCTGATGAGATCAGGGGTGCAGAACCTCATACTCAGGGGCGAAATCTGCCCCTCCTGAAATCCTAATCTGGCTTCCCAGGTTTTCCCAGATAGCCGTTTCTCCCAACTAGCAATAGTTTGGTAGTTTTCTAGCTTTTGTGCAGTTTTATCCCAATTCTAGGAGCATTTCTACATTTATTTTATTCCATGCTCGTGACTGGTCATTCATGGATGATTTCAGGTCCTTTACATGGTGGCATCAACCTCCAGAGTGTCTCCCACACATTTTGACCTCTATCCCGCATTTAAAGAGATCACAGCTAATGCGGCAAGGAGCATTAATCTGATATTTTGGCTGTGTGTAATGACAGAGTTGTGCTATATGGCAGCACCATCTAGTGGCTGTATAATGAAAGATAGTACTTGCAGACAAATTAAGACCTGGGATCAAATCACATGTCCGCCTATGTAACGGTGCCAATCTTAATCCCATAAAGAACCTGGAAGCAAAAGCCCTGGTAAATTGCGGGATAAAAGACTGGTGTGGTGGCAGAATAAATATTTGAAATGTGGCTTTTAAGACTTAATTACTAACTGTGAGAGCTTGAATCTAAAATATGTTGGTATAGTGGTCCTGCCCCTTTTGCATTTTGCATGCTGCTTTCAGGGAGTCTAGTTTCTTGCAGTCTGAACCAGGAATCTCAGGATCTGAGGCTGGATTCAACCCAGTGGAGGCTGGTAGATCTTTTCCTCCCCAGCCACAGGAACTCCCCGCCCCCCCATCTCTGTGCACCAAGCACAGACAGGTAACTGGTGTATGAGGGGGCAGGAAAGGATTGGGAGGGGCAGTTTCCTGGCTCCAAGGTTGAAGCCCTGTCTTTGAGCTCAGATCCAGGAAACTGAACAATCCTATGTCTAGGAGGAGGGCTTTCTCTGCTGTTGCACCCCGGCTGTGGAATGACATCCCCCGAGAGGTTTGCTTGGCACCTACAATGTACTCCTTTTTTCGCCTGCTGAAGACCATTTTCTCAGTATTTTAACACTTAATTTAACTTAAATTTAAACTTTGCTGTTTTAATTCCATATTTTAACCCATATCAATTTTAGCTGTGTGGTTTTAATCCTGGTTGTGCTTTTTATATTGTATTTTGTATTCATGTTTTTAAGTTGTTGGTTGTTTTTATGCTCTTCATGGTTTTAATTTTTGTGAACTGCCAAGACAGCTTCGGCTATTGGGTGGTATAAAAATGTAATAAATAAATAAATATGTCCCCCAGATGCTGCCGAGGGGACATAAGATTGCTTCCTAAGAGCGGCATGAAAAGGTGTTTTAAAAAAGTGTAGATGAAGTGAAGAAAGTAGATAGGAATAGGGGGAGAAACTCTCTCTCTAATACTAGACCCTAATACTAAACCCTCTCTCCTTATATTAGCTGAATGGTGGGAAATTTGGGGCACATAAATGGAAAGACATCTTCACACAACACACAGTGAAAGTCTAGAATTCACTACCACAAAGTGTGGTGAGGGCAGCTTTAAAAGTAATTTTAAGTGGTTTAGCTTTAGCTTTTTTAAAGATAATTTTAATATCAGGTTTTATTTTATTTTTACCTTTTGTTTATTTTATCTCTTGTTGCTCACCACCCCAGAGCCTGTCTAGATGAGGAGCAGTATACAAATGTTATAAATAAAATAAATTTTAAAAAGGGTTTGGACAAATTCATGGAGGAGAAGGCTATCAATGCCTTTATAGTACCAGTTGCTGGGGAAGACAAAGGCCTTAGCTAGACCAGGCTTTATACTGGGGCAAACCCCTGGGTCATCTGGACGCACAGGGGATCCCAGGATCAGGGAGGGATCATCCCTCCCTTGCCCCGGGATCTCGCCCTCCCCTATGGGCCCACTTTTTCCATGGTCTCAGGCTGAGCCCGAGACTGCAGAACGTGTGGCCCGTTTCTGCGGTTTAACCTGGCTCTGTGCGATTACTCGTGCGGAGCCGGGAGCTGCGCACAGGGCTCAGCGCTCCTCAGGAGCACTGCACCCATCAGGGTTGAGGTGTGTGGGGGGGAGCGGGGAAACTAAATTAAATTTTAAAAAAACCTTACCTTTAGCGCACAAGCGTTTGTGCGCTCCGTCTTCTTTAAAAATATATTAAAAATGGTGGGCCCGATGCCTCTCTTCCTGAGGTTGCAGTGCCTCACATGTAAACGGGGCAGAGATCTTGTGTTAATCACAATGTGAGATCTTCCCTCCTCCGTCGCGGAACAAAAGGTAGGTCTAGCTAAGGCCAAAGAGGAGAGTGCTATTGCGCCTGTGTCTTGCTCCTTAGATTTTCGTAGGCATCTAGTTAACTACTGTGTAAACAGAATATTAGACTAGGTGGTGTTAGCAAGAGTTGCTGAATAAACGAGTGAAGGTAGGAACGTTGAGGGAGCCGGAGAGGGGGGACACTGTTTATGGATGCCATCAGTACTTTTACAGAAAAACCGAGCTGCCATTTTTTCATGGAACGGCACCTCGCTGAGGGGTTGGTCCGTATCCAGGATAGTGGATTAGCTCTGCACCATGGATCACCTCTGCTATTTCTTCTCTAATAGTCTCAGTAAGAGCAGATTAACCCTTTGGTGAACAGACAGGCTATTCAAAAGATAGGCTTTTGGTTTGATCTAGCATGGCTCTTCTTATATTATATTATTTTTTGTACATTATTTTCACTAATATATGAATTTTCATGCACACTTCCCCGTAATATAATGCAGGACTTGTGTAGTGTATATTTCTTCTAACTGTAAGTATATGGGGGTGTAAGCTATGAATATTACCATTGGCAAAACATGTTGATATGTGTCTGTGAAAGGCACTATTGATGCTTGAAGTATTGCTGAAGCTATTAACACTTCCCCTCTGGGTTGATAAGATAATAACAGTATTAGACATTGCTACTCTTTTCCTCTTTAGCAAAGATGCAAAGTCATTAGGCAATAATTATGTCCTGCTATTGTTTGGCATGGATTTCCCTGTGGTTGGACACTTCAGCTAAAAATAGACAACAGGCAATTGCATCTGTAATGACACACAAAATGATAGCTGTTTCAGGCCACTTATTGTAATAATCATTGTATCATGTTATGACAAATTGTTGGCATGCATTCAAAGTGCCCCCAAAGTGTTTACGCTCAGCTTATGTCATGTCCTTCTGGATAAGGGGGAAAGCAACATTAGTATCTGGAGTCTTCTGAGTTGACTGCTACAAGTAGCTTTCTCTTTACTAAATGATGCCAACATCTAGCACAATCCAGATCAAGAAACTTTCCTTTGGAGTGAAGGTAATTACTTGTGTTGTCAAAAAGAGAAATGATTTTTACAGCTACCAATTAAGCAGGTCTCACCAACAAGAACTGTAATAAGTAAAAAGAAATCAGGGCCAACTTTAAAGATGTAGTTAGCAGCAACATCGTCCTTTTTCATTTTTACTTGAGATTAAACCCAGAGCCCCTGACCCAGGACAGGACAGTAGTATGAGGGCTAGGGGAGCTTTAACCGTTTAACAATATAGGCCCAATCCAGATCTGGATTGGGGGCTTGCCTGCAATTTCTATTGCAAAATAGCAATCAATTTGCTTTGTGGAGCACTATTTTGCAAAAGAAATGACACGTTTGGAACCCCTGATCTGGATCAAGCCTATAGCAGGGGAAAGGAGAAAAGCCTTTCTATTCTCCATGCTAGACTCCTGGTCTGAACCAGCCCCCTGTCCCTACTAGAGTAAAAATGGGGTGGGGAGCTATAGCTACTAGATAAGTCTTTAAAGTTATGTCTGTTTTGGCCTTCACACACCATTTAGAACAGTAAGAATTCACATAGGGGCATTTTAGCATACATTTTCAATACACATTTAATCCAACAAAGAAATATTGTAATGCATGTATTGCAATAGGAACTGCGGATTATTATTTCAGGCAATTTATCACTATTTTGTAAATGCCCAGAATTCTGAAAGTGTTTTTATCACAACAAAATCCCAATGACATAAATCTGTTGTAGACTTATAAACTATTTATTCACATATAAGATTTTTTTCATCTTTTGGTGTCTGTAAATTTGGGAGGTTTCCTTTTGAGGCCTTCTGGGGCCTGTAAAGTTAGCATCAGAAATGGCCTCACTGTCTTCCTATAGTACTGCCTAACCTTAAAATTAACATAAGACACACATGCTAGCCATTCTGTTCTAACTCCCTGGTAACTAGCCATTTGCATTATACCTCCTCACTCCTGCAGCAATGTTCTGGGCATGCCCAGGGACAGACCTTATGAATTTCCAAAGGATAAAATGGATCAGTGGGGAGAAATCAATTTTTAAAGAAAAGCTACAAATACATTATAGTACTACCAGGGCTTTGCACATACAAGACCTTTTCCCTGATCGGACACAACAAATACTTCCCTAAAATATGCTGTTCAAATGGAGAAATTAACACACAAAGTTTAATTCCAGCAAAGTCTATGAAAAGAAAAACAGACAATACCAGTCAAACAGTTGGAAGTTACTTGTCAAAATCAGCATGAACCATCCTCAAATCTAGCTTTTCTACACCACCAAGTTTCAGATCAATCCTGTGACTGTTTCCTGATTATAAGCCATAGAACCCCCTGCCCTCCTCGTTTCTGGGTATAATGGAGGAATGTGATTTGTTGAAGTCACCCTTCATATAGGGCCACAATTATGGCCCCATAATTATGATGGTTTCTATAATATATTAGGAGAAAAACTTGCCACATATTGCTCCACTTTTAATAGATGATGATCTCTGGGCAGTTTACAAAAGTTAAAAACAGTGAATATTAGAAACAAATATACAAAATTTAAAACCATAAAATGCATAAAATACAAACAAAAACAGACAATATCTGTTTAAAACAACTATTCTGGGGTCAGTTTAAAAACTCAGCATAGTCTGTTAAATGCCTGGGAGAAGAGAAAAGTCTTGACATGGTGCTGAAAAGACAACAATGTTGGTGCCAGTCGAGCCTCATTGGGGAGATCATTCCATAATTGAGGGGCCACCACTGAAAAGGCCCTCTCCATTGTTGCCATCCTCTGAACTTCCCTGGGAGTAGACACCCAGAGGAGGACCTTAGATGTTGAGTGTAGTATACGGGTAGGTTCATGTCAGGAGAGGCGTTCCATCAGGTATTGTGGTCCCAAGCTGTGTAAGGCTTTATAGGTTAAAACCAGCACCTTGAATTGGGCTTGGAAACGTCCAAGCAGCCAATGCAAGCGGGCCAGTGTCGGTCTTATATGCTCAAACCTTCTGGTTCCAGGTCTTCAAAGGCAGCCCCACATAGAGTGCATTGCAGTAATCTAATCTGGAGGTTACCAGAGCATAGACAACTGAAGCTAGGTTATCCCTGTTCAGATAGGGGCATAGCTGGGCCACCAACCAAAGTTGGTAGAAGGCACTCCATGCCACTGAGGCCACCTGAGCATCAAGAGACAGAGATGGTTCTAGGAGAACCCCCAAGCTATGAACCTGCTCCTTCAGAGGGAGTGCAACTCCATCCAGAACAGGTTGAACACACACCATCCTGTCAGCAGAACCACCCACTAACAGCATCTCAGTCTTGTCTGGATTAAGCTTCAGTTTATTAACTCTCGTCCAGTCCATTGTCCGGTCCATTATTCTTTCATGCAACACATTGCTCCACTTTTTCTTGCAACACATTGCTCCACTTTTAATCGATTAATATTTCATGGACGGCTTCATTGCCTTTGCTTGCTAGGGCTGATGTTTTGTGGGCCAAAACGTTTGGAGGGCCACAAGTCACCCAACCCTGCTGTAATGGAAAATCCTTCTATTGATCCCAGATTTATTTAACAGTTATTTATTAAATCTCCATATCACTCAATCCATGGATGCATTTAGATTAGTGTGCTTGCTTGGTACAGAAGCAGCTCTCCACATGCTTAAAGGCAGTATTTGAATTATTGCCAATAAAGTATGCTTCCCTTTTTAAAGGCCTTTCTAAATCCACCCCTCCCCTTTATATTGTGATCTTTATAGCAAGCACAGTGAATTCATCCTTTGTCAGAACTTTGCTACATGCATCCCCATACTTGATCAGTGGTGCAACCTGGGCTGGAATTTGGCACCAGAGTTGAGGGCACCTGGCTCCCTCAAACAAACATCCAGGGGACAGAAGGTGACAAGGTCATCAGGGCAGCAGAAGCAAACTCCAGTTTATTCCTGTAGACATGATGGACCTATGATTCAAGTGAATGTAAAATGCAAAGTTGCACACGTTCAGATTATTATTATTATTATTCCTTTATCAGGTAAATGGTTTTGTGGTTGTTCCATGGTATCAGGGATGTAGAAGCAGTTGTGTTGCAGGGAATGTTGCTTGGGAGAGAGAAGAGCAATGTTATCTGTGTGCTTCACAACTGAAGTAATATACCTGGCCATCTAAGGGGCCATAAGAACTTCAGGATCTAAAATTACCTGGCTGCACCACTGTTCTTGATGTGTGATGTTCCTTATGGAGGGTCCTTATGGAGATCTCAGTCATACTGTATGTGTGCAGAAACATACATGCGCACGCAAACACAATCTCCTGAGACATTGAAGAGCCAGTTCTGCCCGCTGTAACATTAAAAGGAAAAAAAAAAGATTCATCATGAGTGTCAACAATTTTTTAGAACCAAAATCACAATGAACATATTTCACATCTATGCTCAGAGAAATGTGTTAACCCTAATGTTGCAGGACCCTCCAAGCTAAGGGAGCTTGAGAGAGGGTATTTGAAAAATAACAGAAGTTTGTGTGTTTCTTCCCTTTTACATTTGTTCTCCTTTCGTGGCAGAAGAAATACCTTTCTGTTGCTTTGCTTCAGTCCAAACAGTGTTTTTTCCCCTTTATCCAAAGCGGTAAAATGTGCTGGGTTTTGAGACTTGCTAAATATCTCTTATTAAATACTCACACTTCAGAGTTGCTGTTATCTGGGGGAGAAAGGGACGCCAGATCAAGATGCTATTAACCGGTATTGGTGGTGATGGGGGAAAAGAATAAACCTACACATCAGTGTCATATGAGTTAATACCTTTAAAAAGCTTGTGCGATGCTGCGGTGGAATTAAACGCTTAACAGTAATTCAAAAACGGCTTACAGAAATACAAGAATGTGGATCATTGAGTGTGGCTGAAATTATGCTCCCTGGTATATATGTGTGACACATGAGAGCACTTACCTGGAAATTTATTACCCAGCTCTCAGCAAACAAAGCATGACCTACATTTGACTAAAGTCAGCTGTCGCCAGCTAATCCTATGGGCTTCTTTTTATTAATGTCACAATTGCTAATGTGGTATAACATTGTCATTACTGAACAACACAGCGGGATAAGCTCCAGCTGTTCTTTCTCTTTCGATAGCAACTAACTCATTAACATCTGAGTTTTGGGAAATACAATTAGTGGAGATTATTGAGGGAAGTTCCCCCTGCCTCTTTATATAAATTAATTTTTTCCATAAATCTTAACACATCATCTTTCACTTTCATTGACATTTGACTTATCATTAAACTTAGGGTAGTCTCTCTCGGAAGAATAACGAAGAGCAAAATATTATTGCATTGTAGGGGTGATTCTGCTTCCCTCTCCCAGTATGAGATAAAGAGAGCTGTGATGTTCATACATAAAGTCCAGAGGAAAAGTTGCCTATTTCACTTCTAAAAGAAAGCCCATTAATTATCACATTTTAATTAAGAAATTATAATCCCATTAAGGTATTTCTCGGAAAATATGTATCTCCAGCTGTGCATGCATTCATACATTTTTATTTTTACATATGCATACTATATTTTTTGCCATGAAAACAGATTCTTCCTTACTTAATTATTTGACTTAAATGAGCCAATTTTTTTCACCCAAGATTGCCTCCTATTTTTTCAAATGCTGGAAGAGCTATCACTAGTTGAAACCACAGGAGGTTTGTTTCCAAAGTAGGGATGTAAAATTTGAATGTAAAATTGAAATGCTTTAAATCTGTTGGCAGTCTCTTGTCAACAGCTGTCAACTATCAAATGCATAAGCTGTCAACTATTAACTACTGTCATAGTTCCAGCTTACAGTAGTCAAATACAGTGGGGCTGTTCACATAACACACTAATCCACACTCAGTGGATGAGTGTGGGTTGTTGTTGAACCATGGATTGTTGTTGAACTGTGGGTTATTGTTTTGTCTGAATGCAATGTGTTTTCTGCAGGGTGACTTGTTAACCATGCAGTGTGGCTTATTTTTCTTAACAAGCAACTTGAGGACCCATGGTTTGTTTTTGGGTTGTTCAGGGTGGTTAACAAGCCACACTACATGGATTAGCATGTTGTGTGAGCAGCCCCTGTACCATTTCATCACACTGACCTTGTTTACACATAACACTAACCTATGGTTCATTTAACCCATGGTTAACCCATGGTTTGTTGCCCTACCCAGAGTTTGTCTGGCAGGTAGGGATGGGCAAACTCACCCATGACCATGCCCACGCACTGCTTGCCAGACTCCCATGACCCTGACCCTGATTGGCATGTGGGGCAAGCCACCGGACTTTCCACACCATTGAGAGCCGTGCCCTTGCTTCCCATGAGCCTGCCCCTTCTGCCTGTCAACCACTCATACTCTCCTTGCAAAGAAGGAGAGTGTGAGGGGCTGCCACCACCAGTGCCAAGCAACCGCATCTCTCTCTGCCTGTGCCCAGCAGAGAGAGGCAGAGAGGCTCTGTGGCAGGATGGGTACTGAGAGGAGAGCGCCATGGCACCCCTCTCCCGGTTTGCATTCTGTCACCGACCAGGAAGAGGAAGGTATGGATGCTCAGCAGTGGCGATGGCTATCAAGTGGAGCACGAAGGGTTGACAGGCAGTGGGGAACTTTTCTGTTAAAGCCGATTTTACATAAATGGTAAAGAGGCCAATTTTACACCTGTAATTTGGAATTAATGGACCTTTTCATGGCCTTTATTTACGTAAAATCAACCTTTACAGAAAAGAAAAGAAAAGAAAAGGCCAAGGTGCTGTATTGCACACAATGGTGGCTTGGTGGAGGAGGAGGGCTGCTGCACTTGCCTGACTTGGGGCTTGTCTACACCTAAAGGTGTGGAGGGAGGGAGAGGGGAGGCTCGCAGACTTACCTGCTTCCGTGATCCTCTCCCAGCATCTTGACAGCCACACAACGTCCCGAAAGGAAAATGGGACGTCATGGCTGCCATTATTTTCTCTTTAACAGAGATGGAGCGCAATTGCGCTCCACCACAACAGTAAGTTAAAAAACAAACAAACCCTAAACCTGCTCCCTCCACCCCCACCCCCCAATGGACATGGAGTCTCCCTGTACAGCTCTATGCCCATTTTCGCTATTCGCAGGGAGGAAAGGAAGAGTCGGGAATGGCGGTGGCCACACCACCCACAGTCTGTGGGATGCTCCCAGGACCGTGGTAAACATTGGATTTTCCACGTTTCCGGATATTCTGCGGAAAGCCCGTGGCTGTCCCCGGGGTTCCCTTTGTGTCATATGGATGCACAAGAACCCACACGAGACCAGCCTGGATTTAACAGCTGGTGTAGACATGCCCTTGGCGCACTCTGAGTCAGGCAGATGCAGCAGTTTGCAAACGCCAGTCCAGAGGGCTGAGATGGCAGCAATCCACTGAGCTCAAGACCCCAATTGGACCCTGACGCCATCCTTACTGGCAGATGATCGAACAAACTGCAGTTTGTTTTCTCAGTCCCTGAGGTTTTTGTCCACGTCCTCCTACAGCCGTCTTCCCTGTATCCCAAATGCCATTGTGATGCTGTAGTACTGTCATGCAGAGCAGCTGATCCTTTTTTTAAACAACCACTCTTGCCTGTTGTCTGTGTCGCCTGGCGAACAAAATATAAGAACTGACAGTTTGTGTTCACACATAATGACAAGCCATCATGCAAACAGCCCAGTCTACAACCAAACAATAAACCATGGCTTCTCTTTCTGGATTGTTTGTGGTTTGTTAAGAGTAACTGGGTTTGCACATCACAACAACCCAGAATTTGATGTGCCTGGTAATGTCTGTGAGTTTCATGGCTGAAGCTGAGTTGGATGTAAGGGGTGGTGGCAGGCTACATTGCTTGGTTGGTGTTCAGCTGGAGAAACTTTTTTAGTTTCTGCCTGCACTGCTGGGAGCTAGGGCAACCCTTTCCTCCTTTCACAGTATACATTTCCATCTCAATAATTTTAAACTAAAATGCTTAGTTCAATGTTGTTTAACCTCATACAAAATATATGAGATACGTGAAAAAAAAGCAGTGGCAAGTGTTGGAAGCTACTGCAGAAAAGAGGAGAATTTTCTCATGGGCCTCTGAGACAGCTTGAACATTCTGAGTAAAGATGTCTATGATTGAGATACTAAAGTTGATTTATTGTTGACTTATTTGAAAGGGATTTCTTAAAATCTTTGGGATTTGGCTATTCAGAATAAATTGCCATGTTCACATTTGGATGAAGTAAAGATGACAAATGATAAAGATGTGTGGGAAATGATGAGCAAGGCTTAAAAAAAAAAACCTGGAATCAGGTCTAGCATCAATCTCTGGTCTACTTATGCATTGTTAGAAAAGAGGAAATGCAGCACCAAAAAAGAGAGAACCAAAGATTTTGCATAAAATCTGCACTTACTAATTTATACGTATAGATCCAAGGTAGAAATAATTACTATATTTTAAACAGAAATACAATACTTCTAACCATAGTGGGGAAGACTATGACTGGATAATGCAGCTGCCTTCCTAGTCTGCTATCCAGGTGTTAACTGTTGATTCCCAGCAACATCAAGGCCTTTGCTGTCCCCTTTGATGGTTCTTTATCTTTAAACTGGACTTGGACTGGGCAGTCTTTCAAATGGAAGACAATCTGCTGTAAAGACCTCTGCAAAGACACATCCACCACCTGGCATCCTTTGGAATTGTTCTTCTTTATTGTATGGATAAAGTGTTGATTCAGCTTGTAATACTTTGCTAATTGTATTAGCAGTATACATATAAGTAATTTTTCTATCGTCTTTCAAAATAAATGGCTCCTTTCTGCCTGCTGAGTTAAATGCAAATAAAGGACTTCTCAACTTGAGTTAAAGGTACCTTAATTTCTGTATGTATTACATTTATTTTTTTCTTTCCTTTTTAAACATTTCCTTCTGCCTAGACAAGACAAAATAAGAAAGAATAACATGTTGTAATGGGTATGAGCTATTTTTCTTTTTTAAAAAAATTAGTCCATATTCTACAATATGTTGCATAACGTATGAATTATTAAGCTTATAATGATTTTCATTCTCTTTTCAAGCAATGGCATCTCGCCAAAATGGAAGGTGATGCATTAGCAGCAGCCTCAACCCAGAAGGATCTTTGTTTGCATAAGATGTGAAAGGGAACCAAGTTTCCATAAATGAATTAACTTTATTGCAAACGTTTTATTTTAATTCTGTATATCTATATGGCTTATTTTGACATATGTGTCTCTGTAATGTACAGTATAGTTTTACTGATTTTCTGCTACATTCAGATTGGCTGTCATGGGGATCTTATTTCAAATGTATCGCTGTAAAATCTTTTAACTATGCCCATCTGACTAATATTTTGAAGAATAATTCTTCACCTTAAAGGGAGAATAGCGGGGGAAATAAAGTGCTAGAGTCCCTATTCAGATTCTTGGATTCTATCAAATGCATATAGTACAAAACTCTTCTCCACACCAGTAAACCCTAATTTGGGACAATAGGTAATCATTGTAAATATACTTTAATTTCTTTTTTCATTATTTAAACAGCAATAATAGCATTAATGGGTAGCCAGCTGACGAGGGGGATAAAAAAAAGCCTTACCCTTATCCCCCATCTACTGGGCCACTTTTTTAAAAAAAGTTATACATTTTAGATAGACTTGTCCCTCATTAAAGAAAAGTTGGGTTCTGTCTTCTTGTACCACCCTAGTTTGGTTTTGATTTCAATTGTAAAAATGAGCAAAACATAAAGAGGCCCTCTTTTAGGTGTCCATGTCAAATGAGGTGACACAGGTGGGTACAAGGGCCTTTTGTAGCAGTGGCACCCATCTGTGGAACGGCCTCCCCAGAAGGGCTCACCCAGCACCTAGGTTATGAACTTTTCTTGGCACCAGGTGAAGAGCCTTTATTCCCCAAGGCAGTTTAAAGAACTGTTTCTAGTGCTGTTTTTAGAACTCTGCGCCTTTTGATTTTACTGCTGGCATCGTTTTGGTTTTATGTGCTACGTTGCATTTACCCCTTGCTGCTTGTTTTATCTTGATTTTATTATGAACTTTTTTATTATTGTTTGCATTTTATGTTTTTAATTTATCACCAAGAGAGCAGTAAATAAGTAAAGAGGTAAGTCTGTGGGGTGAAATAATTTTTATTCAAATATGTCTCAGGCCAAAGTTCGCACTGCTGACTTTTGTCTATATAGAGTTGCCTTTATAAAAATTAGCTCCATCACAATATGAAAGTTCTGACTTTTAACTATTAGTGCACATTACATTAATGCTGCCTTTGTTATACTATTTTTATTCTTGGTGCTAATCACAATTCCCATCAAGTGTGATGGTCTAATCTTTGTTTTTAGTGTTCTTTAATAAGAACTCTGAAGGTACAGCAAAAAAAACCCTAAATTTGGATGTTAGGTTTTCTTTATCATATTTAACCAAGTGTTTGCCACAAGGAGGAGCTAAAGTATCAGGCTGAATTATATTTACAGATTAGTCTGTGGACATACATTTTCCAATCGGGAGGTCTTTTTATGTTCTGAAGTAAGAATATACTTGTACTTAGAACTAATCTCTTCAGTTCAACATGATTGTACATTTCTAGTGACTTTGAGGGACTGTACACGGAAGGGTTGGCTTACTGTTGAATTTCACGGCCAACCTATAACTGTTAACAGGGGCGTTACTAGGCACTCAAAAGATTCAGTGGCCAGGCTCTCATAGGACAAAACCCTGCATGTGTTGATTTATATAATAACTAGGATTAATTGGAATTGCACTGGAGGCAAAGCCAACCAATTAATTTCTCATACAAATCAGCCCAAATAAAATAAATTCTCGATCAATTTGAACCCTGCCTCCGATCATCCCAGCTCAAAAGAAATCCCCCTCCCCTCAGCTTAAATGTCATGTGAGGAGATTTTGGGGCAAGGATGTTGCAGCATGTGGGGAAGGAAGAGTTAACCCTTCCTTACCCAGCTGCAGCCCCCCCTTGAAAATTGTCCCCTGGATGAGAATTAAGCTGAGAAAAAAATGGCACTAAGGGACATGCAGGAGTCTGTGGAATAGGACCCCTGGAAAATACATTCAGGGGCTGAGCCCCACAGACCTAGGCCTAGCAATGCTCCTTATTGTTAAGCAGTGATTACAGTAAGTAATATAGCATGTTGTGGGGTTCACTAGGAAATCCCTGGATGCAGGATAGTAGTCCAGTATGTGGGATCACATAATTGTTATAGAAAGTAACTTGAAGGATATGTAATATATATTTCTGAACAAAGGCAGATTATACTACATTTATATTCTGCTTTTCTTCTGAGGAATGAAAAGCAGCATATATGCTTTTTCCACCCATTCTCATTTTATCCTTACAACAACCCTGTAAAGCTAAGAAATGGGGACTGGCCCAAGGACACCCAGTGGCCTAACCATGGTTTAGCATGTTGTCTGAACAGGCCCATTTTGAGATAAGGCTGTAATCCTATGCATACTTATTTGCGAGTATGCCCCATTGTACAAAGTGAGATTTACTTCTGAGTAAACATATATAGGACTGGGATATGATGTTTATTTAGTTTATGACGGGCCTGATTGTTGGTTGCAAGAGAGGTCGAAGAGCCTTTCTACAAGAGGCATTTATTGTGTGCTTGTGATTTCTCACTTGTGGTGATCTGCAGGTACTTTACATAATGCCATAATCTTCCAGGATGTCTCCCATTGTTTGCAGCTATTTTATGGTGTGTGTTTTCTTGACGAGGAAAGCCTGGTATTATCTGTGAGTGGTGGCATGAAACCCTAGTGTATTTGTGCAATTCCACTATACCACAGTGCTACTTAGTGATTGTGTAATGGAACATATAGAAAGGCAGAGAAAGAAAAAACCCAGAAAAACATGTGTAAAGGAATCAGTCAATCTTACAATGAATCTGAAAGCAGAAGCCTCAGTAAAGTGATGGTTCAAAAGCCTCATTTAGGAAAGCTGAAAATGCCTGATTGTTCCTTAAAACAATAACCTTTTAGATGGGTTGTAAGAGTTGTTGTTGTTGTTGTTGTTGTTGTTGTTGTTGTTGTTGTTATTATTATTATTATTATTATTTGTAAACCATCCCATAGCCGAAGCCCTCAGGGTGGTTCACAAAAGATTAAAACATTAAAAATCGATATACAAAATTTAAAAACAGAAAACATACATCTAAAGACAACTTTGAGCTACCAGCCAACCCTAAAGATAGATTTGGGATTGATTTAAAACTCAACATATGTTACTAAATGCCTGTGGGGTGGGTGGGAAGGAAAGCCTTGATCTGACGCCAAAAAGATAACAATGTTAGCACCAGGCAGGCCTTGTTGGGGACATCATTCCATAATTTGGGGGGCCACCACTGAGAATGAAAGAGTTGATTTCATTCTCAAACACCCTGGGAAATTTGTGATTTCCTTACATCCATTGTGGGTCGGAGTGGAGATGGGGAACAGTTCAAGAGAGATGGGGGGGGGTACCCTTAAGTTTTACAAGGAGAGGAAGAGAGGAAGTGCACAAAAAGTGCCATTTTAACATTTGTGCTTTTGTGTAAATGCATACATAAAGTATAAATCACAGAGTTCCCAGTCACAGTCCACTCCATTTCCAGGAAATTTCTTTTTCCTTAATTAGGCACAGCCACATGCTTGATAACACAGCATTAACATATCTATTCCAGGCTAGCTTGAAATATCCTACAAGGTGGATGTGAAGATTTTATCTTTTGAGTCTAAAATATTCAGAAAAGAGCTTTCCTCCTGCGTGTTTTTTGGGTGGGTTAGAGGAATGTTCTTATGGGAATGTAAGGTGCTTTTACTATGACACACTCAAGAGAATGCAACATTCCCAACAAACAGTTCGTTCGGAATGTTGGACTGGACTGTTGGACTGTTTGTTGGACTGGAGTCAAGTTGGATAGGTACTTAGTAGGACTGATACATACATAAAGCGTTACAAGGCTTGGGGCCAAAATACCAGATGGAACGCCTCTCCTGACATGAACCTACCTGTACACTACACTCAACATCTAAGGTCCTCCTCTGGGTGCCTACCCCGAGGGAAGCTCGGAGAATGGCAACAAGGGAGAGGGCCTTTTCAGTGGTGGCCCCTCAATTATGGAATGATCTCTCTGATGAGGCTCGCCTGGCGCCAACATTGTTATCTTTTCGGGGCCAGGTCAAGACTTTTCTCTTCTCCAAGGCATTTAACAGCATATGTTGAGTTTTTTAACTGACCCCAGAATAGTTGTTTTTAAATGGATATTGTCTGTTTTTGTTTGTATATTAGTTTTAAATTTTGTATATTTGTTTTTAATGTTCACTGTTTTTAACTTTGGTGAACTGCCCAGAGAGCTTCGGCTGTGGGGTGGTATATAAATGTAAATCATCATCATCATCATCTCCTAAAGTCTATTGTAACTGCTCCCAAAATATTCCACTTTTAGGACCTATAAAGCTCATTCAAGAGAAGCTCCATTTTAGGTGGAAAGAAGAAGCTAACATTACAATACAGCAGGATATCTAAAACATTTATGGCATTCGGAGGAATGAGCACTACTTATACCTCATGAACCTACTTATACAGAGAAGTCTAGAATTTTTTAAGAGATAGAATTTAATCATCTCTTATAGTAACTCTTAGTGGCAGAGCTAAATATAGACTCTCCCATTTATACCATTCCCACTTGACTTGCATGCCGGGCGTGGGAGGTGACTTGAATGATGGAATGTGAATCGAGGAAAGCGAAAGCTAATAGAGGAAGGGAGTTTCATGTACAATAATTGAAAGAGACGTTTGTGAGCAAAAGCAGACAATAAATGATGCTGAAGCCTTTTATTTGTTTACTGACATTGATGAGGCTAAACAGGGTGGGCATTTTAATATGTAAATTGTTGGTTTAAATAGATTCATTGGAGTTTACTGTTTAACACAATTGGGCAGACACTTGGGAAAATTCCACAGAACAAAGCACAAGGGGAGCATATACAAATGTGAAAATCTGTATATACATATATAGAAATATATATAGAAATACATCCTCAGTGTTTTTCCATCCAAGGAACTGATCAGGGCCATATCTACTTAGCCTCAGGAATGCTGCAGCATCAGTTGCTGTACCACTCACTGAACCCTAACCTGCAAGTAGACTGTCTACTTCCCTTACCAAGGGATGTTGCAGAGAATTGTATAGATATGGTTGTCTATATATCAGTGAAAACTATGATGTCCCAGTTTAAGCACTCAAACAGCTTAATTGATTTATTGGGTGGTTTCCTGCACTGAGCAGGGGGTTGGACTCGATGGCCTTATAGGCCCCTTCCAACTCTGCTCTTCTATGATTCAATCTCCCTTGGAAGGGCATTCCAAAGTTTAGGTGCCACCACAGAGAAGTCCCTCTCCTTTATAAATGCATAGTTTATATCTCCCACTGATGGTATCAGTGGGAGATATAAATATAATGCATAAATAGATACATACATAAATAGAATGATGGTCTATTAAATTTTTAAATATATAAATACATGTTTCACATTTTATCTTTCACATTAGAATTACACAAGTAGGGACTCCATGACAACGTCATGGTTGGAATTCACCTCAGAAAAGTTCTCCAAGGCCAATTCACTCCCTGTTATCCTTTCTACCCAAGAGCTATCTACTGCTTTCCTAATAAGTGCACCCTCCTCCCCAGTGTGCTCAAATGCCACCTTACCTGGGCATTCTAGCAGTAGCAGGGAAGGAAGAAGGTCTACTTCCTTCCTTGTCTCTGGTGCCTGAGACTCTGCTATGGTCATACTAGTCACATGACCCCTTTTCCATGGGTTGAAAGTTGCGGGTCATGCAGGCTAACTTGAACCTCAGGTGAAATTCCATCCATACAACATAGGAAAAGGTCTTTGCGAGAGGAAGGCAAAATAACGAGACCAGACAACAGTGATGGAGTTAACTAGGGCATATTTATTTAAGGTATCAGTGAGGAAAGATGGAGGCCTAGGAGGGCATCCTATCTTGGCCAACGTCTTGGCCATATTAGGGTTCGGGCGATCCATTCTTATCTTGACAGGTGACGCGTGTTCATCGCCACCCGTCAGGATTCCCCTTTAGGGGTAGGTAGGCCTTCCGGTGTCACTCCCCCTCTGGTTACAAAACTCAGAGTGAGGAGTAAGGTTGGCCTAAGAGGTAAATCTTATCCCGTCACCTGGTGTCACAAGACTCCCAGGTGTGGGCCTCAGATGTTACCAATCACCAAAATGGTGCCATATGAATGTTCACCAGCCTTATTCTTGCCCCTGATGCCCACATGCCTGCCCCTTCAATTGTGACCAAATGCAACCAAATTAAATTATTAATACACCCTCGCTGTCTTACAGTGTGAAGTAGGCGAAAAAACTCCCAAATTAACAGGATTTGAGAGTAAAAAATTCCTACTTGGCCCCCCGCAGGGCAGCCAGCGAACCCACACTGTCTACAGGGAGGGAGGGAGGGAGCCACGAAGACGCCAAAAGCAGGGAGGAGGGGCGAGGTAAGCTTAAATACGCTGCTCGCCCCTCCTGATTTTGTTGGCACCACAAACCAGGGAGCCAATGAGTGAGCGCCATGGGTCCTGTTCGCCTCCCATGCAATCTCCACCCCATGCCCACGTGAGCCGGTCGTGGTGGGGAAGGTCTTTTCATGCATACAGATGGTGTGGTAGCATTTCTGCCATGAATGTCAGTAGCAGGGCTGTGGCCACAGCACATATCCATGACAGGGGTAAGGCTAGCCTGCAGCCTTCCATTATTCCTCGTGTGTTCTTTCAACACGACAGGGAGGGGGGCAGCTTGTGTGAACTTCAGGTGCCCTGTGAAAATTAATTGGACTTCACAATGTGCCTGGAACTGGTGCTGCTGCTATAGCTGGGTTCCAGGCACCAGGCAGCGGAAGAGAGATTTCTCCCTCTTTCCTTTCTGCTACTCCTACAACAGACAGATTGGGAGGAAGAAATTCTTCTCTGCCACAGATTACGATCTGAACTGGTGCAGAACTGCCAGAGGAAGGGCACCTGCTTGAGAATACACATAACTCTAAATTCATATTCTTCTTAACTGGGTAAGTATTTGTCATTTCTACCTCTATGGTGGCAAGATACTTCTTTTCTCCTATTTTTCACCTGCCTTGTCAGTGTCCACAGCGAAGAGCGTCTATTGGTAACTCATTTGTACTCTTACCCTGGCCTCAGGCCGTTGGCCTTGACTTTTTATCTTTCTGAGACTCCACTGTAGGCTGACGAGCTGAGTTCAGTCATGAAAAAGCATTTACCAAATGTTAACAGCAGCCACAGAAGGTTGTATGATTCTTAGTCTCTTCAGGAGACATTATTTGTTTTTGCTGACAGTTCCGGAGGCTGTTGCCTTCTGTACTATATTTGGAAGATGCATTAATTTCCTCCCGTTGTGTGCTGACTTTTATAGCCTTATTTATATCCTTACTTACCTTTTAGCTACCTGTAGTAGTCAGTCTACAGCTACTAAATTACTATGTACATCGCATACTGCTAGAACAACCGACGGCAACATGCCAACCACTTGCATATTTTCTTTGTTCTCTGTATATCTGGGCCATGTTCAGAATAAAAACAGGCCAACCATGTGAACTAACAATACTGCCTTACATTTTAGCTCCAAATGCTGGATCAATTCAGATGTAGTGACAAATGATTATCTTGTATACTTATCTACCTCTTCCCCCTTCACATATTAGGGGGTGAAATGTAAAGGGCCTGTTCAGACAACACACTAAGCTATGGCTAGGGCACTAAACTTTTTGCAGCAAAAGGTTAGTAAGCATGTTTAAACCATGGTTATGTAGCCACCATGGTTAGGAATGGTTCACATAACATGCTAAGTCATGGTTGACACAACATGGTAAGCCAAAATGTTCAGCTCAGAATGCTTAACTGCTGTGGCATAGCAGGTCATTGTTTCTATGTAATTGAGCACCGATGTCTTCTGCCAGTTCAGTGCAAAATTTAAAGTGGGCCAGGGGCAGATGCACCAAACTAGATTGTGCAGCTGCAATGCTTCACTGGCATTACCGTGGAAAGGACAGCTCTCAAACATTTTAGAAGGTGCAGCGAGGAAGCAGGGCTTTCCTTGTGTTTTATCCACTATCAGTTTTATTTTTATCATTTTTATCAGTTTTATTTCAGAGCTCATCTTAAAACACATCTACATTCCCATCTGAATTCAGATCATGGGGAAAGATGGGTAGACGGGTACAATCTTTAATTCAGGAAAGCTTGTCCATCATTACCGATTTTCCCATCAAGGAGTCTCTGTTAATTGTCAAAGGAACTTCCAGGTTGTTCCAGAACACATTCTGAAAATCTATCTGCTCTAGCAGACAGCTTTCTCTTTTTTGGCCAAGTTGTTTCCATTTCTATTTGTGGAAATGAAATTCAATTTGCACTTGCTCAAATTAAGGAATGATCCAAGGTCACCGTTTAGTTCTGTGTTCAGAATTCTGTCTCAGACTGTAGTATTGTTAAAACATGAAGGTGAAATTCTAGCTCACTGGTTCTGTAGATCAGTACTGTATTATCAGGAGCATCCATTGGAGGACAGTAGAACACAGCAAATCAGGAGTGACTATGTCTTGATGTTCTAAAGATCATTCAAGAGGAAAAAAAATTCTACATAGCAAGGTTCTCCTATCATTATTGATAGTTACTAAAATTCTCTGTATCATCACCATCTGTGTCCTGTTCTCAGCTTCCCGATTTGATTTGGCAATCCTGACTAGTAAAAGACATGTTTGCTGAATAGCTATGAACAACTGCTCTGTTTATTATTCTTGTACTTGGCTCTTCAGAATGACTCCAGCAGTAATCCTCCTGGGCACTAACTTCTGTTATAATATACAATTGTCAGGGACCAGTAGGAATCCGGTATCAAGGCACAGGTGCCTTCCTCCCTAAGACACCAGGACACCATGCAAATAGAGGGATGGAATGGCCTTGAGCCTTGCTGCTAAACATCTAAAGAAGCTGGATCAGACCAGGGTTCCATCTAGTCCAGCACCCCCAGTGTGTGCGCATCCAAAAATCTTAAGAAATCCTTTTTAAAAACCTTTTCTTTGAATTGTTCCTTCAAATATTTGTTTAAGTCCATTTAAGCCAGCCCACTGTCAGTGTGACTGTTGTTTGATTTACTTCTCCCATTAAAAAATCTTCTTGTACTTGTATGTCATCCACAGTGTGAAAGTGCTATTGGGCTGGCATCGTCAGTGAGTAAGCTTCTACACCTGAGTCAGGCAGGCTCTTTATTTCAGTTGAACTATTACTCCTATTGGCTGGCTGGGCTTCCAGTCAGGGGGTGGGGTCCTCATCCTCCTCCTTCTCTAAACCGCATAGCCACCTTTGGGGAAGCTGTTGTTGCCTTGACTCAACTCACTCCAATGTGCCTGACTGACAGTAGGATGTGTGTGCCTCCTCCTACTTGTCCTGCAAACCCCCTGTCCTCTCTGAGGATGGGCAAGCTGTGTGCTGCTGTTGTGGCATTTATTAATTTATATTTACTTATTTATTATTGTGCTAAGCTCTTTTACCCCTCTGCTTCTTTCCCTCTCTCTCTCCATACAGATCAAGCCACCAGAGGTGCCTGAGAGGACATTTGAGTTTGGACTTTAAACAATTCCTATAAATCATTACATGCAGAGATCTGCTCCAAACTTGGCATGCCTAAAGCCCTCTTTAAAAGCTGTAATGGTGCCAATTTTCATGTGTTTATCTTTAAAACTGAGGGAGCTGTAAGCATTTCTGTTAATTCCCATTGACAATAATGTAGCAGTTTCCTGAAAATGGAACAGTTCTCCAGTGGATAATTCAATGGGGTGGAGAGAGGGACCCGTTCTGGAAATCAGGGCAGAGAATTGCCTTAATGGAGCTCCGCCCTGAAATTCAGGGTGAAGAATATCCACTCTGCACATCCCTAACACTTATATCTCTGTGGGGCAAAAGACACTTGGATGGCAATTTGAATGGGGAAAAGATTAATATCCTCATATCTTTGTTGATTCTCCAGTAAAAATGTTACTTTGAGAGTTTGATCCTCAGGCTTTCTTATATTGGATGACACTGTGCATAAAGGGTTGGATCCAAGATCTGACTTCCAAGAGAGGAAGGGGAAGGTCCCTACACCCAACTTGTGGGGAACCTCCCCTAATGCATCAGAGCTCCCTCCCTCAACCCCCACTGTTTATCCCATCCAGCCGGATCGCCTGACTTTCTGTGTAGCAGTTTTAGTGGGCTGGAGGGACTGCTGTGGAAAGGAGGGGGCAGGAAAGTCCACTTCCTTCAGAGCAGAGCACCTCAAAGTGTTTTTCCAACACAAAAGAAAATGTTAAGAATAAATAATGGATTCTCGTGAAAAGAACCCTTTTATCGCAATCTTTCTGCAGTAGTTTTAGTAATTGGTCTCATTGGTGGTTTTTTGTGTGGGTTTTTTTAAAACTCCATTATGATGTCTGACTTTGGCTTATTGAGGCTCCCTCCCCAATTCCTGCCTTGATCTTTATAAAATTGTTGACACGAAGACCAGGACTGAGTCACTTTGTTACACAATACACTCTTTGCCTAGGAGCAGGCTTTCAAATAATTAAAATGACAGCCCACCATTTGGCCTGTCTGGAAGAGATACATTGCCAAGTTTCTCAAGGTTTGCAAACAAATACATGTGCGGATAAAATACACAGCCATGCAAACTGTCACATCAGTCCAGATAATTGTATTCTGTATTGTACTTAGCCTTAGATTAAGATAATACAGAACCTCCGCTGGCCTGTGTAATTGCTCTGGCCTTGGGATGGTAGCGCCATAAATCATTCCAAACAGCATCACAACCACATAATATCTCTATAGAATTTTTGCAGTGCAATCTGTAAATGTTACAGTGCAATCCTGTGCGTCGGTAAACCCAGTTGGACTTACTTCTGAGCAGGCAGGCGTAGGATTGTAATGTAAACAGTCTACAGTCTATTGAAATACTATTGTATTTTGACATGACTTGAGTGGAATGATTTATGGAACTATCGTGAGATTTAATCCCAGGTAAGTGCGCTTAAAATGGTAGCCTAATAGAGCAACCCTACAGTGCAAGAGAGGAAGAATCGGAGGCAGGCAAACCCCCTTTTCCTATGCCCTGCTGGGCTTGCACTGGCAGGTAGGAAGCGTGGGGGAGTGGCTTTTTTTTTTTTTACCTCTTTGGCCCTTCAGTTCCTTCAACGGGGTTCTGTTCTTCTTTCCACCCATGGGGTCCAGAGGAAAATTAACTATTTCAGCTCTAGGGCGGGCATTGTTTTTCTGCCAGTTTGAGCTGTGGATGTTGGGGTGGGTGGGGATAGAATGGGAGGGCTTTGGATCATGTCAATCCAAGCCTTCCCCCAGTCCCCTCTGGCACAGCCTCTATACTATGCATAATTTTGTAAACCTCTGTCATGCCCCCTCTTAAGCGCCTCTTTTCTAAGCTAAATAGTCTCAGATGTTGTAACCTTTACTCATCAGGGAGTTGCTCCAGGAAATATTTATATTTGGCATTATCCATGGGGTTCACCAGGAAGGACTTCTCTAGATGAGAGTCAGTGTGGTGTAGTGGCTAAGGTGATAGTCTGGAAGTCGGGAGATCTGGGTTCTAGTCCCCACTCTGCCATGGAAACCCACTGGGTGACTTTGGGCCAGTCACAGACTCTCAGCCCAACTACCTCACAGGGTTGTTGTTGTGAGGATAAAATCGAGAGGAGGAGGATTGTGTACACCACCTTGGGTTCCTTGCAGGAAAAAAGGCAGGATATAAATGTAATAAATAAATAAATAAATAAATAAATAAATAAATAGATGAGGCTTTTATTTCTCAGTCATGGCTATTTGCAGATGCTAGTGACAATGTTATTGTCATCCAGTTTCCATATTCTCTCTTTCAACCACTTTCAAGGGTTCTTGGGGATGGAGAAAATGGGTGTTAGGATTGCACCCGAGGAAGCCTCCTCAGATGAGGAGGAGGCAAACTTACAAGAAGTAGAGGGTGTTTCCTCCCCCACAGCCGGACCAGAGACGAGTGCGCAGTTGGTAGGGAGTCATTCCATGGAGGAGAATGCAGGTCCCGTGGAGGAGCCACGGGCCAGTCAGTTGCTTCCTCTGCCTGTCGCTCCTGAGGCTGAGTCAGAGACGGAGGTGGTTCGACCACCCAGCCCCCGCGAAAGGAGACGAAGGAGAAGGGCAGAACAAATGCAGGTGGTGAGGCGAAGTATGCGCCTGCAGAACAGGCAGGGAAAAGACGCTGAACTGTAGGAGGGGGTTGGGTCAAAAGGTGGAGGAATGAGGCACAGCTGGGATCTGGGTGGGGTCATGCTGGCAGGATTTGAAAAGGGAGAATCTGACTGCTGGTCTGGTGTAGCAAACACCTTTCGTTCTTCCGGTTGCTACTGTGCCCCGACGCCTTGCCTTTTGACTGTGACTCTGGATTGCTGACCTGGACCGGCTTGATTGACTCCGCTTGAACGTGTATCCCTGGGACTCTGGACGACTGACTCGGCTATTGATTTAGGACTGGACTGGACCTTCGCTTACTCCTGGCTCCTTGACACCCACACCCTCTGTTTTGGTGCTTCGACCCGGACCGGTAGGCTTACGCTGCAGAACGTGCCTCTGGCTAAGAACTCTTGGACTCTGTTTAAAAGACTGGGCTGTTCTTAAAACAGCAGCAGCTCCCTCCTGCATTCTTGGCCAGAGATTTATGGCCGGGTAATTGACCATAAAAGGTCACTGAAAATGGGGTATGTCTTGGAATTGTGTAATGAAGTGCAACTTTTCACCAGTTTTATTGTATTATTCTGCTTTGTTCCACTACATGACAGCAACACCTAGAGCAGCATCACATGGGGTAGGGGAATCACATTTCCCTACCATTGCTTTCCCTCTGCTTCTGTCCCACAATACTTTCTCTTCCCATTCAGTGAGTGGTTTTATTGCACTGCTTTTCCTGCACACAACAGGAAATGGTGGCACGTTTTGCTCCCCCCCCCCCCCACACACAAAGATTTACCAGGGTCTTATTTTGTTGCAGAATGAAGACCAGAAGGAGAGCGAGATGTGTGGGAGGTGGATAGGATAGAAGCTAGACTGGCTCCCTCCTTGATGTGCTTTCAGAAGCAGGCAAAAACCTCTTTGTTCCGGCAGGCCTTTGGCGAATAATCTGAGTCTCCGTCTATGGTAAGGACTTGTAAAATTGTCATGTATTTTAAATGTTTAATGTTTTAATATTGTAATTTTTTTTTTACTTTTGTATATTTCTTTCCTTAGGTATTAAAATGTATGTTTTAAATTTTGTAAGGCTGCCTTAAGGCCCAGTATTGGGCAAAAGGCGGGATACAAATAAATATAATAATAATAATAATAATAATAATAATAATAATAATAATAATAATAACAACAACAACTACTACTTCAAAATGACCCACGAAAAACCATGACTGTCCATAAATGAGCATGGGATAAAACGCTCATCTGATGATGCTCTTAGAGGCTATATATAGTGGGAAATATGGAAAGGCAGGAATGGTGGGCGGGGGGGGGGAGAATCCATTTTAAGTCAAGATCTGATCTGAATCCTGCAAAGAATGAGGAAGCAGATGTAGCAGGTTAAATTATTATTATTCATAGCTGAAGCTCTCTGGGTGGCTTAAAAATATTAAAACATTGAACTTTTTTAAAAAACAGATATACAAAATTTAAAACCCGTAAAAACATAAAACAGATAATATACAAAGACAGATATTGATACAGGGTCAGTTAAATGTCTTTGAGAAGAGAAAAGTCTTGACCTGCTGCTGAAAAGATAACACTGTTGGCACCAGGTGAACCTCATCGGAGAGACAGTTCCATAATTGGGGGGTCACCACTGAAAAGGCCCTCTCCCTTGTTGCCATCCTCCGAGCTTCCCTCGGAGTAGGCACTCGGAGGATGACTTTAGAAGTTGAGCGTAGTGTATGGGTAGGTTCATGTCAGGAGAGGCGTTCCATCAGGTATTTGGTTCCCAAGCCATGTAGGGCTGTATAGGTTAAAATCAGCACCTTGAATTGGGCTTGAAAACATACAAGCAGCCAATGCAAGCAGGCCAGACTTGGTCTTATATGTTCGAACCTCCTGGTTCCTTTTATCAATCTGGCCGTTGCATTTTGCACAAGCTGCAGCTTCTGAACCATCTTCAAAGGCAGCCCCACATAGAGTGCACTGTAGTAATCTAATTTGGAGGTTACCAGAGCATAAACAACTGAAACCAGGTCATCCCTGTCCAGATAGGGGTATAGCTGGGCCACCAACCAAAATTGGTAGAAGGCACTCCGTGCCAAAGAGGTTAAAAAGCCTCATCTAGAACAGTTCTAAGACAGTTAGTGTATACACAGCATTGCGAACTGGAAAAGTTACCCTTTATCTCCTCACATACTGATGTTCTGTTCGTTAAATCAGCAGCCCTGAAAATCTATTCAAAGAGTCAACATTTCACTTTAAGGACTGACCATGTGAATTTGCTCTATTTCAGCAAATAAATGTCAAAGTTAGGTCCCCTTTTTTAAAACGTCTGAAGTTATAGAATCTTGTGAGCTTACATCAAAACTAGTCTATCAGTTTTTGGTGTTTGCCCCCCCTTCCTGGCCCCAGTTCAATAACCAGAAATCAGTTTGACAGGACCATCAGATAACATCCCATCATCTCAGTGATATTAAAAGCTTAGAGCATTATATTTCTCCAGCTGTTACTTCCAGATAGCAGGAAACTGATTAGTTAAACTTCCTTTTGATTTTCTGTTTTCCTTATCTGGATGCTGCGATGGGTACTTATTGGTCAATTTGCATAGGTCATCTTAGAGAACATAAATGTGACTTTTTCAGTTTTATCATTTCCCTTCTTATCATTTTGCTTGCCATTGCAGGTATCAGTGTTCCAATGGCAGACCTTTGATGTCATTCAAACTGATACGAGATTAAGAGATTTTTTAAAAAATGAAATGAAGGTTGAAGTGTCACCAGAGGTATCAACATTTCCCTATTTTTAATATTACCAATCTATTCATCTGTTATGAATTGGCAGGAAAGAGGACCTGCATCGCCCTGGCAAACATATAGAACAATCACTTTTAAATATTTGCTTGAGTGCAGTGCATTAATCTGTACTGTCCAGATGTCACTTGTTCTCAAACAATAATTCCCAATTTCACCAAAATGGCACAGAGATGCATTTCCCCATATAGGTGCATATATTCCTGTGTACACCTTTAACCCATAAATATATTGCTGTATTTAATGATGCCTTTACAAAAGGTGTAATCTAAGAGCACTAAAATAGTGGAGTTTTGCCACTGGTTTCTGTGAAATTTGGATTGTATCCAAAGTCTTATATGGAGTAAATTAAACGCTGCGAGGGGGAAGGGCCATCAGCACCATGAAGAACGTGTATTGTATCCTTGCTTGTCGGGGCCTGGGCATACTATTGTACAGTGACTCCAGTCTTTCCTCCAAGGCAAGTTCCACAAGGTGATGCTGGGCAGCTGTTGCTTCATTCTGGGACCAATGATCTGCGGAGTGCTGCAAACATCCATCTTATCTCCTATGCATATCACTTCTGTATAGAACAAAGGGTATGGAATTGCATAACATTTGCATAAAATAATGTATATGTATAAATGCAAATGTACAAATAAGTCTTATAATTTAAACAGAAATGTAGTACATCATACCATAGTGCAGATGACCAAGGGTTGGATAGACAAAATGTACACATAGACCCACTAACTGAAGTCCAATTGACTTCAATGAGTCTACTCTAGGTCTGGCTAAGTCTGGATCCAACCTCAGGTGTCCTGTACATAAGTAGCTACCCTAGTCCCTAAAGGATCAAGAACTGCCTTCTCCATACAAACCTATCCGTAAGATGCTCCTTGGAGGGTATTCTCATTACTGCCCTAAGGCAGTGGTGGACAACCTGGGGCCCTCCGGATGTTTTGGCTTACAATTTCCATCAGCCTTAGTCAACATAGCCGATGGTGATGGATGCTGGTCATTTTAAGGTAAAACATTTGGAGGCCCATAAGTTGCCCCCTTCTGATGTGAGGCATGGTGAGTAGCTATTTGACTCAGGGCCTTCTCAGCAGTGGCACTGAGACTTTACAACTTCCTCTCCAAGGACGTTCACTTTACTTCATCCTTGTTGACCTTTCAGGGTTTTATTCCAGAGAGCTTTTGAGGTATTTAAGTTTTCTGCTGCTTAATGAACTGTGACTGTTATATTTTGCCAGTTTAAACCTACTATACTTTACCCCAAGACATTTGAAAGCAATTGTCGTCTAGTTAAACTGGAGATGTGTTTGTTTACATTGCAAAGACATTTAATATGTTGAGGAGCTGCTGTTAAGTGGTAAGCAAGAACTAAATATTTTTTTAAAAAGGAGAATCCATAATGAGAACATTATCTCAGAGGAATACATTTATTTAGGATGACCATTTGTCCTACTTTACAGAGGCCAGTCCTCTAAGTGAAGGGTTGTCCAGTCCAAGTCTGGTTTAAAAGTACATTATTATTGTTGTCAATATTGTCAAGGAGCCAGTCACCTGCGCCCCTGGTCTAGGCTGAGTCTGATGCACCAGAAATAACAACCACTCCACAGTAGGGTTAAAAACAGTTTATTAATTGCACACACAAGGACTGGTAGGGTTCCCGCATCCCAGGGCCACGACAACACATAGGGGGAAAAGACACAGCACAAAAACAAGAAAGGCAGGAAGGACAAACACAACACCCTCCCCACACTCACACACTCAACCCTCCCCCTTGCTGAACAAGCACCCACTCCTTTCCCAAGACATCCAGCCCTTAAACTAACTTTTACACAAACTCTACCTCTGCAGGCCCTAGCCTAACAGACAGAAAAGCATTCCCTCTCCGCCTGTGTTACTAGGATCCACATTGCTGCAAGGAAGCCCTGCAAGCGGCTCAGCCTTGATCTTTTATTGGCTCGGTTGCATGTACAACAGGGGAATATCGGCCAGGTGCAGAGTAGGATGATTCGACATAATGATTACTCAAGGTCCTTGACATCCCAGTCACAGATCTGCCAGAGACCAACTTTGTCAGTAGTCTTAAAGGGACCTCACCCCCCAAGCCCATCACAAATATTACTACACAAATGTAAAGGCTTCTTTTCAAAATGAGAAGAGAGAGCTAGGCATTGAAGATGCCCATCAATAGCTGGCGCCTGGAAAGGAGACTGAGCAGGCATACAAAACATTAATTACTATTTAAATTATAGTAATTATTCTAAATTTTCATATAAATTGTCATCTTTGAAAGCCTCAGGTAGTGCTGTAGGAGTGGATTCTGTTTCTGATTTTGTTCAGTTTCACATATGTTCAACCATAAATCTGTTATGTCTCGTTTCTATACTGGTCTGTGTCATGGATTGGCATCCCAAAACATCATCCTCAGAGGAGGCTCCATAGTCAGTAGAAGACTCAGCCACGGAAAGGTATCGCGAGGCTTCTATCTCTTCAGAGGAATCCCACAGAGCAGCTGTCCTGCCTCTAGAGGAGACTTCATTGCCATCGTCAGACTCTGAGGACTCGAGCCATGAAGATATTTGCATGCTACAACCACTACTACATCCCTGCAGCTTGAGGCTACTAAAGGAGAAAGCCTCAGTTAAGGTGGAGGTGGAGCTAACCAGCCGAAAGACTGGTAAACTCCTATTTAATTTTCAATCTTGCTCTGACCTTTGTTGAGAAACATACAGACCACCCTGTCTGTCCATCCATATCACCACTTGGAACTGTCTGTGGTGCTGATTGCTTTCTGCCTTGCAACTGAACCTGACCCCTGCTCCATATCTGATTTGATTTGATCCGTAACAGAACCCTACAACCCAACAGAGAAGCAGCTGAACCCATAGCTTAAAGTAGTACAGTCTGCAATTTAAAACAACTGGATGAAAAATTTCACTTAAATTAATGCATTTTTATTTAAGATACGTTTTTTAAAAATAGAACCCCTCCTAAATCATGCATTTTTTGTATGCATATGCCACTAAAATACACATTTATGTATGCATCTCCCCTCCAAAATATCCATTTTTGTATGCACCTTTGAACCAAGAACTGCTCTGCAATGCCTAGAGAAGGGTGCAGTTAGAAGGATAACTGAGATAACTGTGTTAGTCCAGAAAGTGTAAATTAGGTCAGTTCACTTAAAAATGCGGACCAAATGAATCTTCCAGCATGCCTAGAGAACGGTTCCCTGAAGAATAACAGTGCTAGCAACTCACACTAACAAAGTTTTAACAAGGCATTCCTAACAGGCAAACACAGGGACAAAATAGGGGCAGTAATTTATCAGACCAGGTACCAGAAAATAGGCACCATCCCTGGCAAATAGAGAGAATTGAAGTGCATGTTGTGATAAATTACATATACTTTGGTTTACTTATGCTGATTGATAACCTAGACAACAGCTGAACCCTATTGTGGCACAGCAATAAAGCTGTCAATTGAAGATGAATATTTTTGTTTATGTGGAAAAGTGTTAGACACGGGTAGATTTGATGCCCCCAGTCATAGACATGAGAACGTTTTGTTCACACCAGGAAACAAGTTGTAAAATATGTTAAATAGAAATAAATGAGGAGAGCATGAGAAACATAGTGATCCTATGGATGGGCAGTTCCCAAGAAATTGTTTGCCAGTTCTGGATGGGGTTGCACTGCATCTGTGAAAGAACAGGTCTGTAATTTGAGGTTTCTCCTGGATCCATCTTTATTGCTAGATAAAGGTGATCTCGGTGGCTCAGAGTGTCCCTCACAAGTCCTACTTACTTGTGTGTAGATATGCTGCTCATACTTCTGAGCAGTCATGCAGGGGCTTGGTACTGGGAATGCTATTTGAAAGTGATTCTGAATGATTCAGCCCTGCTTACTTCTGAGTAGACATGCTGAAGCCATGCCATGTTTGCTTCTGAGAAGGCTTAAAATAGGTAGCAATAATATTTTGACCCCACCATTTTGTCTTTGGCCTCACCCTCAGATGGAATGTAGCTTCCAAGACCTTTCCCAGATTGGAATGCAGCTCTCAGTATGAAAAAAAAGATTCCCCAACCCTGAATTTATCTACAGGTGGGAGACATTGTGGAACAGATCTAACCTTCTTGGTTGAAGGGCTCCGAATTCTTCATTAATAATACTCACTCATTTGATCCACTCTGTGGTCAAAGTACATTCTTTGCATGCATCTGAGACCCTGCCATCTCTAGGTAGGCCTGAGAAGCAATCCTCTTCTTGAAACCCTGGAGGACGGCTGCTGCTCACTATAGAGTCTATTCGATATACAATACTGGGCTTGGTGGACCAGTGGTCTGACTCAGTACAAGGAAGCTTTCTATGTGTTCTGTGTTCAAACCTTCTCCTTTACTGGCCTCTCTTTTCTGATGTGTGTGTCTGATATAACCAAGAAAGAAGAGGAACGGCAGAAGCAAAAAGAAAGCACTTGTTTTAGATGTAACTCTGATCAATATGAAGAAATTGGTTGAAACAGGGAAGATGCCAGATAACTGGGAGAAATGATAGTCTGAAGTTATTGAAAAAGATGCTGAGTCTCAGCTTTGAGACTTCTAAAGACAATAATTTTAGTCCTACTTTTAAGTACTTTGGTTCCTCTGGTTTTATGTAACCTGCTTTAACTTCTTTGCCTGCCTGCAAATTTTGTTCCAGTGTATTTTTAAATAAATGAAACTGACTGTATAGCCAGTCATAGTACAGAATAATAAAGCTCTCAGAAAGCTGTTATGATCCATTATATTCCCCTTGGAAAAAATCCAGTTTTCCATCAAATGTATCTTTATTTGAGTATTGCCAGTTTAATGCTCCAAATGCTTGTCTAAATTGTGACTAGTGACCATTGTGTATAATTCAAGCAATCAAAGGGTCTGGGTTCACTATAAATGGCATACAAATGCACTTAAAATACCCCAAAGTTATGTAACTATGCTTGTATGTGTAATTCTATAGTAACTTATTTTTTTTTAAAGAACTAGCCAATTATTGAGGCTGAGCCAATCACAATACAAGCTTAGCGTTTCCTTTAGAAGAGTTAGAATGGGCGCTGTTTTAGTAGAGCTTTCTTATCCCACAGAAGACAGAGGCCTACTTGCTGTCATTAGAGCTTTATTCAGAATAAGACAAGATCAGCTGAGCTTACTGAGGCTCCTCCCTCATGACCTCTGTATTGGAGTTCAGCTTCCAGTCTCTTTGCAGCCCCCTGATAGGATGGAACTGCTGTCTATTCTAACAGGCACTGGATGGGGGTGGGAGAGGCAAATAGGAACTAAGGAACACTATGTGTCACTTGATGGGCTTGGGAGGAGAGGAGGAAATGGCAATTCAAATCCCTTGAATTCTTCTCTTCAGTTCCATTGAGATACCACCATCTAGAGGCAGAAGATCCTGCTGTTTCCCAGTTACTACCACTTTAAAAGGGGCTCTCTCTATCCTGAGATTTCCTGAGGATTCCTCAGGAGATGTCCTGGTTATTGATGTCATCATGAAATTGACCCCAAAACTTCAGTGAATGGCCAATCACAAATCACTCCTTTAGAGGATCCCAAAGACAACCTAGTGTGCTTCAAAAAAGCAGTATGGAAGTGATGATACCTAATATCTTGTCACCCCTCTTTTCTTATGTAATGCAGCCCATGACAATCGCACCAAAGAATCAGGAAGCACAAAACCCCCAGGTAAACAAAGCAATTTTCCTTAATGTAGAGATGCTCTTTGTTTATTGTGAAAGAATACCACTTGTTTCTTTTGGAGAATCAGTAAAGAGTAAGAGTAATAGATGATAGTCTGCCCAAAATGTTTAGTATGATTGGAACCATATTGAAAAGTATCCTAAGTTCTAGATATGCCTCATTCTAGCTTCTTTAGAAGCCTAACGCTACACTCCTATACTTTTATTTTATTTACAATATTTATATACCGCTCCCCATGCAAGAATTTTGAAGTGGTGGACAAGTCAAATAAAAGAATAAAACAGATTAAAAACATGTTAAAAGTACATTTAAAAGAAACAAAAGTGCAATAAAACCACAGTTGGTCATTGAGGGAAAGCTTCCTATACATACTGTTGCCTGCAGACCTTCAGCTATAGGATGACTCATAAATTTAATGAATTAATGGAATAAACCCAATGGGAATTTCTTTGACGTATAAATGCATAGGATTATGTTGCAACTTATCACTGACGCTTTTAAAACCCACGTGTGTAGAAAATGTACAGCTGGAATGGTAATTCCATCTTATTAAGGTTTATGACAGGGCGATAGTTGCTGGTGAACTATCACACATTTAACACAATTTAGCCATAATTAATCTAAATTTAATTGCCTATGCATAGTGTGTAGGTAATAAAGTGACACTTGGTTCTAAATAAAATCTTCTCAAATGGTAAACACACACACACACACACATAATTTTCGCAGGATATTCCTATGCAGTCTGATCAGTCTTGTTCTAATGCAGCTTTCCCTAATTGATGATAGGTATCAAATGTAGTCCAACACGTGATTTGGGAAGCCTCTTCTAATGCATTTTAAATGAAAAAGTAACATTCATGGAAAAAATAACTGTTTCACACTTATGGACAATGATACGGAAAATTAGCAACACTTTTCTAGAACCATAATGTTTAGTTCTCTCTCTCTCTCTCTCTCTTGTGCGTTACAAAAATGTTATAGTGTAATCCTATACAGGTCTACTCAGAAGTAAGTCCCTTTGAATTCAATTGGGCTTACTTTCAGATAAGTGGGTACAGGGTTACCACTTAATTCAGGGAATTCTGACCAAGTCACAATTGTGGGGAATCAGTTATAATTGAAAAAAATTAAAGCCCTGCAAAGCACATTTAAGGTTTGTCTGAGAACTTGCTTTGTCAGACGCGGCTGTATTTCCCCTCCCCATCTGAAAATCTTCATCTAGGAGAAGACTAGAACTGTCATCTTGAGGAAAAATATATGTTTGGATCTCAAACCCATTTTCAAAACTATAGAATGTTTCATCTCATTATCAGATCACCATCCCAATAACGGAAAGCCTCTGGACTTTCTATGCACGTTCCTTGTACTGAGTCAGGAAAATGCAGGGTTATCCCAAGCACATCATCTCTAAAGAGCACCAGGTTCTCCTGAAATGCACTTTTGCAAGTGTGTCATTTACATTTTTATCTTTCCAGGTGCAAAGTAATATTGGCAAGTAAAGAGGCAATCACATCAGCTTTGCTACCAAACCCCCCCCCCCCGATTAACACACCCCACCCCACCCCTTTTCAGGCAGTTTTCAGTTACTCTGTGCAAAAATGAGTAAGCATTTCCCTGCTGCAGAGGAAGCAAATGTCTTTTACGAGCAACCCATCACTCTAGCCAGCTTGAAGTTTCTGGAAAAAAAGCTCCTGAAGAGTTGAGGCAGGCCTAAAGAAATTTGTCAATTTCAAAGCTATGTAGTTAAGACATGACAGGAATTGTGACATGGTGTAAGCACTTTATGAGTTGCATGACTTTATGGGGTAGATGCTCATAAGTGAATCATGCTTCTGTGGAAGGCAGCTCTGTGAGGGGTGGAATCAAATAATGCAAAGACCTCAGTAAAAAAGATCCAGCTGTCTCCATCAGGTTGAAGAAATGGAAAGATTGAAAAGATCTGGGCCTAGCAGGGCTGGCCCAAGGCAGTTTGCTACCTGAGGTGAAGGACAAGATGGGGGCCTCCTCTCCTTCCCACATACAGAAGCTGGCTGGAGTTGCAGGTGAATTCTTACTTCAGCACTAGCAATGAGATAAGGCCTTCTGCCTTAAACACAGGTGGACAGCCAGGAAGTTCAGGAGGAACAGACAGAAGGTTGCCCCCTGGCATTTGCTGCCTGAGGCAATCGCTTCACTCGCCTAATGGTAGGGCTGATCCTAGGTTCCGGTTTTTGTATCTCTGAAAGAGTTGGACCTTGCATTGGTTTAGGAACATAGGAAGCTACCTTCTATGGAAGCTGCCTTTTATGGAGCCAGGCTATCATCTACTCAGTGCAAAATTGTTTACACCAGAGATGGGTATAAATGCTTCCTGCCTGTAAGCCACATTCTTATGGGGTAACACTTCAGATGTCACATGCCAGCAAGAGCTACCCCACACTCTTTGTAGCTGTCTTTTTCTCTTGACTTCACCACCCCTTCTCTACTTCTTTCTGTCTCATACAGACCTCAGCCCATCCATCCATCCTGCTCCCACAGACAAAGTTCTTCTGTGTTCTGTGCTGGCCAGGGGAAAAAGAGGGTTCTTTGCCCCTACTCTGGCAACTCTCTTGGGTTCCAGCAGGTGAAAGAGGACGGGACCAAAGAGGAGGGGCCTGGGAGAAACTGCTGATGGTGGCATCTGGTCCATGGTCCAGTGGTTCCCCATCCCTGGTCTATGTTGACTGGCACCAGCTCTCCAAGGTTCCAGACAGGAGTCCTTACTAGCCCTTCCTGGAGTTGCCAGTGTCCTGGGAGCTTTTGCATGCAAAGCACTTGCACTAACTGGGCTTCAGTCCTTCCCATAGATCCATATCTGGAGAGAATTAAATGTTGGGTTGGATCCAGCCTTGTAGGGTAGCGATGTGCCCCCTTTTACAGGGAATAGCTCACTATTTGAAGACATCCTCTATTTGAAGGCCTATCATGTCCAGCTCTGGCTTAAACATACCCCCCCTTTAGAACTGTTGTCCATCACCATTTAGCCTCTGGACAGCAGGTGGAACAGGCAGGCACACAGATCACCTGGACAAAGTCATTTGCAATATGCTGAGATGTACTGTATTTCTACTTAAATTATAATGATTCTAAATTTCCAACTATGCCTATAAATTAGCATATGCATGTTACACAAATCACTGTCTTCTGTTTTGGTGATGCATTGCCTCTTTTTGGTGATTAATAAGTGGATTCTTAAACGTTGTGATTGGACTATCACAGAAATTTGCAGGTCCTTACCCAACAACATTAATCTCCAGGGCATCTCCCACACTTTCTGACCTTTATCCCACTTTTAAAAAGAGTGGAGATAATGCAGTAGTAAATGTTAATCTGGTTTAATGGCCACCTGAAATTGCACCGTTGTGCTATACCACAGCGCCATCTAGTGGCTGTATAATGAAACATGTAGAATTTGCGAACAAAGGAAAAACTACCTGTTTCAACTCATGTAATGAGCAAAACTTAACCTTGCAAAAGATCTGGAAGCAGAAGCCCAAGTACATTGGATTGGATTAAAGTACATTTTTTTAGAGAATGAAAAATATGTTAGAGAATGAAAAACAAGGACAATTGCATATCCTGTTACGTTTATACATTGTAGTTTCACAAGAAGGAGTCTTTAAATAAACTATATGTAATAGCTTGTAAAACAGCTTTGCATATTTGGCCCAAACCTAAATCAAAACTGAGCCCAGGACAACTCCTACTCATCTCCTATTATTATAATGAGAAAATTCATACAGGTATTTGCAAGGACAGTACCATACAGAAAACTCAAAACTGTCAGTTTTTGGGAATATAAATGGGAACATTTTGCCATATTAGATATAGAAAATAAAATGAGACCACACAAATGTCCCATGTACCAGTTGTTTCAGATAAGATACGGCTCTTCTCAGCTATTAGGAAATATGGATCTAGAAGAGAACTATCTGAGCCTGATATCCAAGATGGCACTAAGGGATTTATTGGAAGGATTTATCAGTTTTAAGTTTAAAAAGATATATATTTCTCTTCCAGGAGAAATGGAAGATAGATCTGGACTTTCCAATTTCATCTCAGATGTGAAAATGCATTTGGCAGAACATTCTGTATAGTTTAATGGCTGTCGATCTTAAAGAAAATGGTTTAAAAGCTCTATATCAATGGTATTGTTCAAATATTTATAATTTGAACAGTAATATATGTTGAAGATGCAGATCTTGTATAAGTGCTGGGAAATGTAGCAGGATTTTTAGAGATTGGGGTATTTTTTCAAGGCTCATGATAAGTGGAGCCAAGGGGGTCTGCTTCACAGCAGGAACTCAATGCTGAGAAAAGGGTAAACTGAGGCAGGCTCTGACAGCAACTTCTATTGTGCAGAAAAGGCAAAGTCAGAAAAAATGAAAATGGGAAAAAATAAAGCTAGGGGGGAAATGACAGGTTGCAATCTTCAACCCACTAACCTGGGAGTAAACCTCATTGAAAGCAGTGGGGCTTACTTCTGAGTACATGTGTATAAGATTGTCCTCTCTCTCTCTCTCTCTCTCTCTCTCTCTCTCTCTCTCTCTCTCTCTCTCTCTCTCTCTCTCTCTCTCTCACACACACACACACACACACACACACACACACACACACCCACCCACCCACCCACACACACACCAATTCCTGTATAAACTTCATGCTGCGCTATGCGCATGGACATGTGAATTGTGTTATACTGTGATACAAATAGCTCAGCCATTCTGCTGTTCATCCTGTACAGTCTAGCGCTATCTGAAAAATCCCTACTGCTAAGAAACATAACCATTGCTTCCTAATTGTGAAGGTTCTACCACAGCCATTCTCTGGTCTAGAAAGCTCCCAGGAAATTAGGAACTGCATATTAATAGCAATCTAATGCCATAACAGCATTCTAGCTAAGGCTATTGTTTATGAGTATCTACGTCTCCTTATAGTTGATTTTTTGAGAGGTGTACTGTCACATAGCTAAAATGTCTGCATTGCGGAAACTGTGTCAAGGTGTATAACTCCTTGCAATGCTAATTATCCTTCTGATCATACTGTGCTCTGCAAGTAATGGAAATAGTTACATTAATCACCACGTGGGGTTTCGATGTGACAGGTTCCTTCCTCAATACTGGTTAAAGCTATTTCCCAAACAGCTGACGATGATGTGCATGTGTTACACACACACACACACACACACACAGAGAGAGAGAGAGAGGAGAGAGAGAGAGAGAGAGAGAGAGAGAGAGAGAGAGAGATACTTGCACTTGATGGATTGGTGGTTTAATGGATTTGCAACCACCTGTGGGACAGTTCTAACAAAGGCAATTTGGTGGGTATGGCTTTACAAGTTTCAAACGGGAGAGAATTGTGCATTTATGGATACATTGTTAGTTACCCTGGATTGTCTGGTTCTCTTCTAGCATTTGGCAATTTCCTGAAGTAATGGGAGAGCATGGGGGATGGTGGCTAGCCTGGCTTTTGAGATCTTTCAAGATCTCAAAGGCTGGGCTAGCCACATACACACCTTGCATGTGGTTCCACCTCTAAGCAATGCCTGCGAAGCCGTGACCTGGTTGTGGCACCCTTGTTATGGAACTCACTGCCTTTGGAGAAGTGTCAAGCATCTTCAGCAGCGTTGTTTTCTCAGTTAGCGCCTCTTCACTTAGGCCTTTGGTCTTTTCTCTGCTGAACAGTCTTTGGTATGTGATATCTTACTGCTGGTTGGATTTGATGCATTTTCAGAGTTTAATAGTACTGTTTTATTAGTGCTTACATATTGTTTTTATTTGTAAGCTGCTTCATGATTTATAATGAAGAACAATACATTTAACCAAAATAAATAAATAAATTGAAATAGATAGACAATGGCCATATCCTTGGATCTCGTTTGGGTATGGTAGGGAAAGGAGCTGGTCTTTGTGCCTGACTGTCCATGTTGGCAACAGTAAAGCTTTTCAGGAAAGGAGAAAGGTAATTATCCCCCAGATCGTATGATGGACCAGAAGTGACAGTGTCTTAACCTAACTTAGTTGGGAACTATCTTTCTCTCTATTCATAGTGGCATTATTTGGCTGCAGCATTATTATTGACATTTGCTTAAATTACAACAGAATTTGGCCTTTGGGGCCGTATCTAATGTGACACTACTGCTGAGGTAAATTACACTGTGCCAGTGTAAATGACCTCTAATACAAGGCCAATGGTGCTTGCTGGTGCAATGGGTTTCCGCAGAAAATACTAGCACAAAGTATTTGTTGTTAGCATTACTGTCCCATTGGATAGTGCCCTTTGATTGCTATTGGGTAAGAAAAGGCCTGCATTTTTCTCTTTGATATTCATTTCCGTTCTTGGACTGACACTAACTATAGTAAGAGCAAGCCGATTAACTACACAGCCCCAACGGTTAAACTTGCTTAACAACAAGCTGCTATTGTTTCTGTAGTTGCTTCCACTGTTTAGCCCAGAGGGAACTTTGTCATTCTTTTGTTCTTTCTCACTTCACCAATTTTCATGAGCAAATGCCAGCGTAGCTAAAATCCAGACGCTTGTCGTTTGACACCAGATAGAGTGCGGCATGATTAGCTGGTTTGGGATTTAGCTTTCCACTGGAATTAATACTCTGGAACATTAATCTGCTGAATGCTGCATGTTTAGAAAGTTTTTGTGTTTGCATATTCTTTTGGAAAGATAGTTGTGTTTACACAGGCTTAGATTTAAAATGTAATTCCGTGCGTAACCGATGGTGTGGGTAATCGACTGATAGCAGGCAAAGATTAATGCCAAAAGAGAAAATACATATGTAGTATTTAAGCTCCATTAATATTCATAATGTTCCCTGCAGTTATTATATATAAAAAGACTTTAAAGTGCTGTTTCTTCATGGAATTTTGTGTGTGTGTGTGTCTCTGTGTGTGTGTGTGTGTGTGTGTTCCCTCCCAGAATATATAGCAGCTTATTTTGAATTCTGAACAAGCCCTTCAGATTATGTGGTCAGCTAGGATTTCTACTTTGTTGCTTTCTCTGACACACAGAAAAGCCTAAATCAGAGCAGCAGGTTTCTTGTGTTTGCTTGTTTATTTGCAGGGTTTTTTTCAGCAATACCTAGGAGCCAGGGAAGTTTTCTAAGAAACCCATAGGATGAGAAACACCAGTTTCGTCTTCTGCAGCAATCCGGATTGCAGGCATAAGCTTTAGGTGCCCATGGCTACCAGGCACCAGCGTCTATTAAGCATCTATCTTTTTTCACCCTGATTTTAATACTTTATTTATTCATTAAATTTATATACCGCCTCATAACCGAAGCTCTCTGGGCGGTTTACAAAAGTTAAAAACAGTGAACATTAAAAAAGTATACAAAATTTAAAACCATCAAAAATATAAAAACAATAGTACAAAACAACAGTATCCATTTAAACAACAACAGTTCTGGGGTCCATTAACTTTTAGCAATATTTACTTTTCATAAATGAAACCTGGGCAGACTAATTTAGTGTTATCATATATGTCAGCACACCAGTCAATGCAGAAACATTGTCAGTGGTAGGATTTGTTGAATTGGTGTTGGGCGCTTCTCTCAAGATCAGTTTGGATATAGGCCAGGTATTTACATACTCACATGTACATTTCTGATGACTTTAGTCCAGGCTTACTCCATTTTTCATCCTCTTTCCAAGATCACCAATTTTACTTCAATAGGAAGCTTAGAATCAAAGGACTTGATTTGGCAAAATGCTCTAATGGAAAGGGTAAACATTGGCTATAAAGCAATGTTGCAGCAAAGCCTTTTAATCTTCAAGGTTTGCCTCAAAGTAGAAGATATACAGAAGAACTGGGATAATCAGCATTACTGACCACAGTGCCTTCTGCAATGCCTCACAGTCCGTATATTGTTTGCTGAAGTTCCAGAAATATCCAGACCAGTTTTCTCCAACCTGGTGCCCTCCACATGTTTTTGATTTCAATTCTCATCAGCCCCAGCTAACATGGCCAACGGTCAGTAATTTTGGGGGTTGTAGTCCTAAACACTGGACATCAGGTGGGGGAGGGCTGGTCCAGGCTCTCCGTCTTTCTCTGGACTTGCTTTTTTTTAAGAGAAGCAATTTTAGATAACATTATACATGTTTGCTTCAAAATTCTCTTTCCTTTGATTTTCTTAAAAGGGGAGTGGGTGGGGCTTTTCATGTGTGTCCTGAAGTGAATCATGAAGACAAGACCACACAGAGGATGGTCCCAGAAGCCAGGAGGGAAGCACCAAAACCGGACAGAATGCAAAAAGAGAACATATTCTCAGAGGTATTCAGGAAAAATCTTTTTAATGAATGCAACACATTTCTGAACCAATCAGAAACAATCAGGGGCAATCTTGCAACACCCTAATTCTAAAAACAGGCTACACCAGCTTTCAACATCAGGGCATTGGGTTTGGGTTGGTTTCTTTAAAAAATATTTCCTTGTCATCTTTGGGAATATGTTCTCTTTTCACATTCTGTCCATACAGAGGATGCAAAAATAACAGCAGCAGCAACAACTTTAATATATAAAGTGTATTGAGAAGAAATCATGCAGCACACTGCTTCTAGCAAGATTGAACAGGAAACGGAAAGCACAGTGCCCGAGAGTGGACTCAGCGATTTCCTGGTATGTCAGACTAGGAGGGCCAATACACTACATGTCCAATATTTCAATAGCTGGCATTTCAAGTCAAAGGGTCTCAGGTAGCAGGGTTAGGAGGGAAGGAAAGACCTCTGCCTGAGACTTGAAGAACTGAAGTGTAGACAGGGCTGGAGCAGATAGTCCAATCACTCACTATAACGTAATGTACTATGGAATCTTTTCCCAGCTTATCTGTCCTCTACATTCTGTCGCTGTGGAGGGTTCCTTGGTTCTGGAGAGCTCTTTGTGCAGAAAGGATACTACACGCATCACTTTAAGATGATAGTTTCTACCCAGGGTCAAACAAAGTTAAAAGGAATGCATGCAGGAAAACTTTGCGCTTTGTTGCATATATCGGCACCAACAAAATCCATCTCGAGGTTTTCCACTTGCTGAGTGCCTCCAATAAAAGCACTGAAGCAAAGACGATAAATTTCCGTGAATGGAAAGTAGTCAAGCTGAAAAAAAGTCATTCTTTTGTAAGTCAATAGTGTAATATCTAGGATTTAGCACGTGCAGAAGTATGATATTAAAGCTCAACAGAAATAGCCCCAGTGACCTTCAACATGGGCCCTTGGAAGGTGAAAATATATTCTGTACCATCTCAGATGGCTTGCAGAGTCAGCGAATATACAGCCGTTAGTGAGCATATCTTTTAGTTTTATAATGTACTTAGAAGCCTAATCAATAATCCTGACTTTGGGAAATACAATCCTCTTCCTCTCGCTGAAGAAGAAAAAAAGTGATATATATCTTCTGGAAATCTAGTTAAAAAGTAGATTTCCTGTTTTTCAAATAAACTGTAGAGTACCAATAAAAAAATGAAGAAGAAGCAAGGTGCTTCAGTCATAGAAAGAAAGAAAAAGGTAATTATTTTCCTCATTGTAAACGATCCTTTACATGCCTGCCATGCCCTCAAACTGGGCTTTCACTCAGCTTTCTGTCATTTGATAAGAAGATGCTCAAAACATGGAATTTGTCAGTGAGGAGGATTTGCTGTATCAAAGGAGTGTTACACCTGTGCTGGGTCAGATTGATCGATTCCTTTAAAGTTGATCTGGCAATTGGAGGTAACATAAAACTGGGCTTGTCAGCTTTGGGCAGAACAATCATATACTCCAATTACATCAGGGGAGGGGGAGATATGCTGCTGGCACACTGCTAGTACAGCTGCCATAACCTATGTGTGCTGAGTGTGGGAGGGGGAAACACTCAGCTTTAAAAATACTTTTTAATGGTGTTAAAAAGGCAGACATGCTTCCGGTATTCAGCGTCTCCACAATCAGGGATTGTGCCATTGATGACAACCGCATGTTCATCGACACAGGAAGTGTGCAGACCAAGCCAGGCCTACGTCTGCCACGTTCCCATGCCCTCTAAATACAAGGGATGCAGAGAGTCAGGCAAGGCAGCAGCCACAGCCAACCAAGCCCTGTGGCACATCCGCAAACCCACAGACTTGCTCAGGAGTTCACTGGTTCGAATTCAGCCAGGGGACAACACATTTTACCTCCACCACAAATTCCCAGTGGAAGAAATTCTCAGTGGAAGAAAGACCAGGTAGCAATAACAATGAAGGGCACTCTCTGGTGTAGTCTGCAAAGCCTATAGAAGGGAGACATGGGAAATGGACACAGCAGGTGTATGCGTGTGGGGGAGTGGGCTGCTGGGGTAAGGAGAACTTTACTTTCATGCACAACATGACTTACCTTAGATCCAAGCTTGTATTTGGGATGCGGTCACCTCCTACACCCCCCCCCCCTTGGCCCCATTGTTTATTCCCCTCCCACCCAATACAGAGAGGTTTCAGGAGTCCATAGCTGGCTGCAAGGGGAGGAGGGGATGGGAAAGTTTCCTTCCATGAATGTCCTTATGTTAACTCAATTTGAGAGTCAAGCCAAAAGAATAGGAAAACACCAAAAGTTTGCCCCACCTAGGGTGGCTGTGTGTCCTCATTTACAGAGGATAGTCTTCCTGTATTGAGGGGCTGCTGGAAGGCTATTCTTATTTGAAAGGCTGTCCAGTTCAAGTCCAGGGGCTGTCTCTATGTGGGGAAAGTCTTGTGGTGGTTGTGGATCTGCGCTGTGTCACTTAGACGACGAAGGCGCAGCAACATTTTGAAAAAGTTGGGGATTTACCCAACTTTTTTAATCAAAGCAATGTCAGTATGGTGCTTCTGCCATCTTACGTTGCTCCGGGATCCATGCGGGTGTGGAAAGCAACCGCTGATTGGTCACTTTCCCCCAGAAAGAGGCTGGGGGTGACTCCAGTACCCAGATGGCTACCCAGAAATCTTTGCTCCCTCCTTGGTGTTGGGATTACCCAACGCTGTCCCAGGAGAGGGAAGTGTGGGGTTTGAGAGGGAGGCAGCACTAACCTAGTGCCATGAAGACAGCCCCCAGTTTAAAGATAAAGAACTTTAAGAAAGAAAACAGGGTCCTTGAAGTTGGCCTTCAGTAGTACCTTGGACAGCAGACTGAGCAAGCATGCAGATCACCTGCTCACAATCATCCACATCATGGTAATGTGTACTGTATTTCTTAGATGTCTTTCCCAGGCAGCCTAAAGTGTAAACACAAAACAATCACAAAAGAATACAACAGAATGGTGTAACTGTTTCATCTCAAGCCACCAATCCCTTCATAACATCTAAAAACACTCCAGGGGGTCTGTTTGGACCTGAAGTCCATTTAGAATCCACTTAGAATAGAACTTTTAGTGTACTGGTTCTCTCTGTGTGGAACTCCCTGCAAATGGATATCAGACAACAGAGACCAACTTTGCACTGTTTCCAGTGTCTGGTAGAGACACTTTTATTTAGACAAGTTTTACCTGAATGACCAGCCACAGTTTTATTGGTATAACTTGATTGTATTAATCTGTATATTGATTGTTGTTCACCACTCAGGAATCTGTTTTAGATATAGAGTGGTTTATATATTCTGAAAGTAAGTAAATAAGTAAGCAAATGCCTAAGTCAAAGCCATTGAAAACAACATGGCAACCAAGCTCATTGTCTAAAGTTGTCCAAAGTAGCTGCCATGGCATGCCAGGACAACCAGAGAACTACTTTAGAGCATACTTCACACCATTAGCAGCGTTCACCTGTCAAAGGGAGTTTCTTTTCCTAAAGGTGATTGCTCTCTCTCTCTCTCTCTCTCTCTCTCTGTGCGCACAGATTTTTACTGAGATGTCACTGGCTAGGAAAGGCTTAAACCTTACATCACCAGTGTCACTCCACCCCCACACCTGATATTTAATTTACAAAACAGCAATGACCTGATGGCCAATAACATTTGTGTCATGTATAGGTAGGCTTTAAATTAACAGCTCTGAGGATCAATGGGTTGGTTCTCATGATCACTGGGGATTAAACAGATCAAAATTGCTTGTTTAAGCCATGGTGTAATGCAGATCACCTGGCCTGGAATGGCTTGTCAAACTCAACAATAGCCTACTAATCCTAGGCCATGGGTTCTGCAAGAATTCTTTAACCTTCATATAACCCAGCTCCTCCAGGTTCAGATGTCACAACAAGGCACAGTTGTGTCTTGAATATTGAAAATGGCTGCTGGCACACACCACAGCCTGCTATGGCTTAAATAAGCCATAGTTGACTGTTTGATCATGTGAACAGGCCCATTCTCTCTTTCCCTCCCTCTCTTTTTACTCCTGAACTCTGAAAGACCTGTATTTCTTTTTTCACAGACATAATGAGTGATGTTACAAAATGGATTATTAAATTCAAAATGTTTCCACCAAATGATCTGCACAGCTTTGTAGTTATGGAGATGATGAAATAATGAAATTATTATTACTAAGTCTAAGGGTGGTCATGCGTAGGTGGATATATTGATGTGTGCAGCTTGCTTCTGGTGAACCATCCTATTACTTATTGTTTTTCCAGCCTCCTTTTCCACCCACGCCTTCTCTGCTTGCTTGCCTCATCAGCTGTTGTCGTATTGGGTCTCTCAATTATAAGTCCCTGTAGGGAAGAAACTTGTGTGTAGATCCTTGAGAGAAAGGAGCCCTGATCAGATTGAAGCATCTACTTGTTCCCATGCAATAAATTATAAACAATCCTCCAGTTCAGGAGTGAGGGACATCAGTTTAATGGGATAGGGGAAACTATTGTCATCTTCATGATTAGAGATGATTCGAAGGCTCCATTTTCCTATGGTTTCCAATCCTTCATGTTTCCAAATCATTAGAACACCATGCTTATAAATATTTTAAAAACAAGGTGAAAAATTAATCATAGGCAATGCAGTCAAATCTCATGCATGGCGCTTACCCTTGAACTGCTAAGGTTTTCTTCAAAGTGTGGGTTACTGGAGTCTTCAGGGGATTAATCCCACTGAAAAGTGATGCAGAAAAGTATTCTCTTCTATAGCAAACCTTTCTTTTGCTGAATATGATCTCTTGGAGAATAAAAAATAAAGACATAAGTTATTAGTCTAGTAGTTTTGTGTTCTTTCTTTCTTTAGTGGACACAGCAATGTTCGTGGTTTTCAATCTTTTAAATGGATACTGTTTAAATGGATACTGTTGTTTTTATATTTTTGATGGTTTTTAATTTTGTATACTTTTTAATGTTCACTGTTTTTAACTTTTGTAAACTGCCCAGAGAGCTTCGGCTATGGGGTGGTATATAAATTTAATAAATAATAATTTAATAAATAATAATCTGTATGTTTGTTGCAGTCTGATCTGAACTTTGGCTTAGAGAGTGGAATGGAGCCTTGGTGGTGAACTCTTAGCTCTAGCTGCCAGGGCCGACATCAAGAGTAGGTACAGTTGGGCCCTTGCCAAGGGTCCCATACCCCAGCAAGGGCCCATTGACAAGGGCCCTATGGATTTACTCCTCCTCATTAGAAGCTGCTTGTTCACCTGCCTCTCTCTGTGGCCCAGACAATGATGGTGGTGAGAAGGAGGAGCAGCAGATGCCACTCTCTGCATGTCAATAAAGCAGGTGGTAGCAATGATAAGAAAGAGGAGGAGTAACAACCCCTGGTGATAATGACAGGGAGAAGATAGACTGTGAGAGCCAGTGTGGTGTAGTGAATAAAGTGTTGGACTGGGAGTCAGGAGATCTGGGTTCTAGTCCCCACTCGGCCATGGAAACCCACTGGGTGACTTTGGGCCAGTCACAGACTCTCAGCCCAACCCACCTCACAGGGTTGTTGTTGTGAGGCTAAAATGGAGAGGAGGGGGATTATGTACACCTCCTTGGGTTCCTAGGAGGAAAGAAGGTGGGATATTATAAATGCAATAATAAATAAAAAATAAAATAGATTCACTGAGGGAGGAGGTTCATTGAGGTTGCCTTGCCCATGGGACCTCAAATACCTGGAGTTGGCACTGCTAGCTGATCTTAATTTCATCTTGTTTGCTGCCGAAAGTTTCCACAATAACCTCCTTTCTTTCTCCACAGTTCTACTCTTCTGTATCCCTGAGTATTCCTTAAAATTGGTGATAAGTGTATGTGAATGACAATGAATTATCTGGTTTATTGGTAATTATAATGAAACTTTTCCAAAACATGTCAAAAACTTAGCCAAGATTTTACCCTGGAGCACAAGGTCTGGGCATTTAGAGCATAAATTAAAAAAAAACCCAACCAATTGTAGTTGTATTCAAATTAGGGGTTTATGGATTGAGTAAAATCTCTTCTGTCTGTGTTTCACAGATAGTCAGGTGCCTTTTGTTCCATTGCCTGTCCATTGACAGAATTATATTTTTTCATTTCCAAATTTGCACAAATTTGCATATGCATTTGCAAATGAGCATTTTCATGCTTTAGCCTATCAGGAAAATGCACATTTTTTGGTCAGGTTGTTGTTTTTTAAAAATATTTTGCATATTTTTCTATGATGGACTTTGTGGAAAATTCATGAAGGTTGGAGAAATGCTCCACTAGTCCACAGAACCTGCCTGACAAGGGAAAAGCCGTTCGGCTGTGGAATCCATGGGCCAGATTCATAAAGATCTGAACTCATTTGGTTCTGTTGTGGATTTCACTGACATCCCTAGTTCAAACTGAGCACTCATATTGTATGCATGAGAATCCTGTGCAAATACCTTTTTAACAGAGAAAGAGGGAGAGAAAGAGAGAGCTGCATTACTACCAAATGTATTTTCCAATTTATTTTGTTAAACTGTTAAAAGAAACTGATCAGCATCGATTCTATTTGATCTGCCAATCAATCCGAGCAAACCTCAGCAAACCATATTTAATTCTAGTTTCAATTTGTGTTCCTTAACCTTGTGTTGTATTAATTTTATTTTAAAGCAGAGCCTTTTGAGGTAAATAAGGCCCAGATAATAGGCTTAACATTAGCAAACATTTTCACAGACAAAGACATTATTCAGGTAAAGAACACTCAAAAGTAAACCTGTATTTGTACACATTTCCCTTTAGATTTGATATGGTTTGTTAGAGGCAGAATGGGGAGAAATTCTCTCTGGATGCCATATATAATTTTCACAACACAAACAATCTGCAAAATAAATTAGGAAAAGGATTTAAATTTCCCCCCAATTATAAATATATGTGTCTTGGAATGTAAATATTTGGGATCATTTCATGTACTTGGGATTTAGGTTTAATGGATCCACCAATGACCCAAAGCAGTGGATTAGAGACCAAGTTCCTTGGGAAAGGGATTATTATAATAATACATTCTGAGTTTAGAATGTTTACACTCAGTACAAATTAATACAAAAGTAATAAATTAGAGTGCTAATGACAAAACATTAAAACTGAACATATCACTCCATTTAATGTATCCCAATAAACAGCAGCATAATACACTGAAACTCACCCCCCCAACAACATTAAGTGAATATTGTCAGTTATAATAGCTTATGATTTAGTAGGCCAGGAATTTTAACATGACATAAATTTTAAAACCAGATTAGAGAAGCTACAAGCACATGCTCTTAGTAAAGGGTCATGTAGACTTGAGACTGTCACCTGGTGCCAATATATGTACTACACCAGGGCTTAGCAACGGCATTTGCAGTGTTTTCCTGGGATAGGAAGGAAATAAATCCCCTCCAGTCCTCTCCAGTCTAGAATTCAGTGAACTTTTTCACATATTGGACCTGCAAGTTAACACAACATTAGCCCTATTAAGGCGTTATTTAAATAGCTTATCAGAACATACCAGCTCTGATATCCTGTATGTGATGTTGCTTTCCAAGCATTTGCTTGGAATCAAGGCTATTCTGCTATCAAAGCCTGGCTGAGGAAGTGTCATAGTGCAGGCCACAGTCAGGACAGAAGTAGGCCAAAGCAGTGGAGGCTGGTAGCTCCAATGTCCGTGGCGTGGTGAATTTAAATGGACCCCACAATTGTTGTTTTTAAATGGATACTGTTGTTTTTATACTGTTTTGTGTGTGTGTGTGTGTGTGTGTGTGTTGTTGTTTTAAAATTGTATACTTTTAATGTTTACTATTTTAAAATGTTGTAAACTGCCCAGAGAGCTTCGGCTGTGGGGCGGTATATAAATGTAAATAAATAAATAAATAAATAAATAAATCTGCCCTGGGTTTCAGTTAGAACCCCAAAGGAGCTATCCAAGGTGCTTTTGCACTTTGGACAGCTCCTTTAGAGTTCTTTCTGGTTCTGACTGAAACCTAGAGTGGAGTCACCACCCCACAGACATTGGAGCCATCAGCCCCAACTCGCCAGAAGAGGGTTCTGTACTCCTCTGTCACAATGCCTCCTTAAAATCAGACCACATCTCCCATGTTCTACATCAGGGGTGTCAACTTGCACCAAATCTGGCCCATTCAGGGGCCTAATCTAGTTCCCCACATGGCCACACCCCCTTTACCATGATCATGAATTCAAACACCTCTCCTAAGGCTTAGGAACTGTAGGCTAAAATATGCTGGTATTTAAGAGCTGTAAGCTTGTACTTTTATATATACATTTTGGGCCCGCCTCTTTTTGCCTTTGGCCCCACCCTCATCTGGAATGTGGCCCCCAGAGCTTCTCTGCAATGGATTTTGGCCCCCGAGAGCTGAAAGACGTCCAGCAATCATCATGATTCAGCTGATTCACGTCTGCCATTCAGATAGTTTCTTCCTGAAAGAAAACTGTAAGCACGTATCCTGCATGAGTGCACTACTATCTTGCTTGAGAAAGCAGTTCTTATTCTATCTTATCTCTTCGTTATTGATGAATGAGCTGCCTGTCTTGCATTTCACAAACAGAGTCTGAAGTTCAGCTAATTCCGAAAGGATGCCACACCGATAAAAAGTGTGTGTGAGAGAAATGACAGCTCCGTCTATGAAAAGAAAGTATCCCAGGTTTAAGGATGTAATGATAATGATGGCTCTATGCTACCTCCAATAGCAGAGGCAATATGTCCATGTACACCAGTTTCTGGGGATCATGGGCGGGAGGGTGCCATTGCACCTTATCCTGCTTATGGGTTCCCAGTTGACAGCTGGTGGGCCACTGTGTGAACAGAAAGCTGGACTAGATGGACCCTTGGTCTTATCTTGGTCTTACCTTATGATAAGGTAGAAATGTACTTATTAAATTCAACTGCTCTAAACACTAAGAAAACTGGAGTCCATTCAAAAAATGGTTTGGGCTGATGTTATATGTAGAGCAAATGGCCCCAACAACTCTGCCTTCCATTAAATATTCCAATTTCTTAGTTTGTTAACATTAATGTTATTACTGACTGGTGGCATATTATTTATTATATATAATACGTTGGTAATGGAGTGACATAATCTGGCCATGATGTTTATGTTGATTTTTAAAAACATGCCTTTGTTAATTTCTCAATTGTCTTAAGGTGAGGAAAGAGTTTTTCTTGTCCTTGGCTTGGATTATTGTTAAATTAAATAATTCAATAAAAGCTATACTTTTTGAAAAAGATTGCCATGATGAATAAGGGAGTTAGATATTGGCCTCGTTGCTTTTGAATCCAAATGCTCAAGGTAGCCTTAGCTACTCAGAGGACTGATCAGCAAGCCACTTGGCAATTCACACCGTAGCTAGGGTAGAATGTTGCACTACTGGGGTCGGCAGGCATCAGATTTTCAGGATCTACTTGATTCCCCCCTTTTTTATATACTGGAAACCCAAGATCAAGTAACTGGAGCCTGGTGTAAAAAGCATATATGTAGAATTTAAAGGTTATCAGTCAAGGAATCTGTTTTGCATCACAGAACTGAGTGGATCTTCCAATCCTTCCACACAAAAATCTACTCCTGAGTTACCCCAAACTTTCTTCATTTCAGCAGAATCGTTTAGGTGGGTGGTGAGGAGCCATTTCATGGCTCCCATTGTTAACCAATTTGGAGTCAATTGCAAGCCATCCAGAGATCTACCAGTAGATCCAGATCTACCTTCTGCCCACTGCCTTATTTATTACTGGAGGAACCATGGAAAGTGTGTAGGGAAGAGAAAGGTGTCATTAAATGAATATGTGTCATGGACAGCTCCCAAACACATTTGTTGGGAGATAGACGTTTACCACTGTGAATACTGGCATTTCTTGGCTGCTGCTCAAACTCCACTTCTTGACGAACTAAGATCACAAGTATGTTCAATTTTATGCAGTTAGCCTGCCTTCATTTCTCTATCAACTGTAGGATACTCTTTCCTGGGGACTGCATCTGCCACAGGTATTTTGCCTCTTTAGTCAACTTATCCTAAACACCCATACTTAGATTGGGAGACGCTTTCATTTCTTTTAGACTTCGACATGTTTTAAACTTGTCTGACTTCTCCCGTTTCCAAGTTTCCCTTTTTAGCACTTCTATTCCCTGCACAGTCTTATCTCTGACCCACATTACATTGTTCTCTAGACTTGCAATCTTTTCCTCTAAGCTTTTGGCAAGACAGTTCTTATTCCCTGCCTGCCTTGTTCTGAGCAGTTTTAAATTAGTTTTGAAAATTTTCTAATTCATTCTGACCTATTTCCTGTCTACTGGTGTGTTTAGCAAGACGTTCCTATCATTCTTCCTAGTCTCTGCTCTGCCTTTTAGCTAGTTTTTTTTTAAAAAAAATCCCAAAATAGAGAGGGCAAAAAAAGGAGATCAAGCTCAAACGCAGAACCCAGTCCCATAGGTATACAATAGCCCAGGCATCAAATGATGACACTCACTGCTTTATTTCAACATCCAGCGCTATCATTATCACACACAAAAGAGACTATTTGCTCTTTTCATTGTGCACCATATAGTTGCAATTGTCATTAGACATCCAGGTTCCAAATTAGACTTTCATGCCTGTCTCCTTAAGCAGAGAGGGTTTCTGTACTGCTAAATTTATACGAACCATGGTTCACTCTTTTTCCCTTTCAGAAAAAAAGGAGTAGCAGTGTGTCTTCTTTTTCTGTGCAAACATACTGGGTATAAATGGTCCACCCTGGCAGTATATTCAAGTATAACCTGTTCATCAGCGAATGTATGTCCAAACTGCATTTGAGGGTTTGCTAAAGAAATCAGCCCTGATTAAAAGGACAATAGCATTACATGAAAAGATGTGAAACCAGCTATAATGAAGTTCAGACTTGGGAGAGAAATTAGGTGATTATCTGTTGAAGGTCTGCCTACTGTTCAAGAATCATAATATGATCTATTGCTGATAGGGATGAAGAAACCATTTTGGTTTCTCTGTTTCTTATTTTTTCATATCCTTAGTTTGTCCTGTCCTGTTTCCGCCTTGGTTTGTGATGTTTTGTCACAATTTTCTGCATAAAAATTAGTATGCCTTTTGTGTACATTTCTCCTAATATTTTTGCCTTATATACCATTTTTTGAAAGCAGTTTTCATTCCTTCATTATTGCATTTCTATAATTAATAGAAATTATTTGATTAATATACACATTTTTGTATGCATGTCTCTCTAATATACACATTTGTTTATGCATTATTTGTTTGAAGAACTGCTTTGCGAAATTCTGAGAATAGCAAATCTCAGAGGCTGTGTTCCAATTTATTTATTTATGCCTTTCTACCAAGAAAGTGGCACTCAAGGTGGCTTTCTCAAGATGGTATACATGTTGGTTTGGGAAGTACAAATTTGCTGTTATTTTCAAATGCAACTGAAATTCACTTCATCTATAAAGCAGATATTATTGCACCAATACCCGTATCAGTCACATTCAGGTTGCATCATGGATATTGTACTCTGATTGCATCTATTTGTATAGAATCAACCTATAGGACTTGTGTAGGGAGCCATAACAAGTTCCACCCTATACCATGGCTCTGTGAAATAAGCTGAGATCCTGGATAGTGGGGTTGTTATGGATGTGGGAGTATTCTCCTACATCTTACATTCCTATACCAGCAACAACTATTAGCCTGATAAATAAAGACTACATGCACATGACTCTAAACTCTGTTCTCTCTATAGTCTGCATATATCCTGTGTTAAGTCCCCATGCCAGCACTAGCATTGCCCAGAGAGGTGCAAAACTGGAGTTTGATGGGCACTGGCTTAGCCAGCATTAAAAAACAGAAGACAAATTTGTTGAGGACAGGTCTATTAATAGCTCCTAATCAAGAAAGCTAAACGGACCTTTGCATTTTAGAAGTACTATACTTATTAATACAAGATTCTGGGGACTAATATGAAGGCTGTTGCATTCATGCCCTGCTTACGAACTTCCTGGGGGCCTTTTCTGGCCATGCTATAAACAGAACACTGGACTAGATGGACCTTTGGTCTGATCCAGCACGGATCTTATGTTCTTAGCAGGTAACCTGCCATCTAATCTGACTGAATCCTTTGGGAAGCTGATTATACACCTTACCAATTGTGCTGTCAGGTCAGGATTTTGAGCAGATGTCCTGGGCTCTGCTCAACAGAGTGAGCAGGAGGGGCCCCCAATGCAGCAAAAAGTACTATACCTACAGCTTTTTTGTAGTTGTAGGAATGGCTGGCTATTTTAATCCTATCATGTTTGCGTGTTAAGGGAAGGTTTAAATAAATGATGCCGCTTTGAAATTCATCTTCGGATGCCATTTCAAGTACATTAACAATACATTTTAAAAAAGAGGTTGAGGATTTGTGATTTTAGCTTCCAGCAAAGTCAGCCTTTAAAGTAAAATTTGGTTTTTGAATCTTTCCTCTGAGCTACACATCTGGGCAGTTCAATACGTCCAGGAGGGAGAGAGAAGCGGAGCCTTATCAGGCATTTACTTGGAGTGCTTTCATCTCCTTGGCACTTTAGTTCAATGTGACTGTGTATAGAGAAGACAGATTGGTGTTTAAGCTCCCAGTGGACCACATAATATTGCTCTTTCTGCTGGCTTCGGTAAGGAAATCCTGCCAGCTCCTCTTCAGAATGGCTCGCTGGGAAATGGCAAGTGAAGAATGAACCGGGAATAAATGTTTAGAACGCAGTTTAGGAAATAGACCTCTTTTATTCACTTAATCTATCAGTCCCTGGGACTACCACCATATTCTCCAACCTGAATCAAAACCCATCCTGCTTTGCTTTCTTTGCCAAGTATATGAGTGATATTTTGGTCGCTCTGTTGCAATGGGAGTTTTACAATTGATGCCAGTGGACTCAGGCTTTTCCTGTAAAATGTGGGGCTTATATCATATTGTCCTTATAATTTTCTGAGTTCTTCACAAGTGGATCTTTCACAACTGCCACTGCAAAGAGAAGAGCCATGTTTATGTCCCTCTCAACAGAAGCAGATTCACATTGGGAAATATGTTTGCAGCAGACCTTGCCTGAAAAATCTCCTGGCCTTCCTGCAATGCTTGAGATCTGAGATCTTGGGCAGCTGGAGCTCCATGGAGACACTCCCTAATTCTATGCATGTCTACTAGGGAATAAGTTCCACCAGTGGAATCTAGTGGCTCCAATTGCAGTGGGGCTGTGAATTCGTTTTGAGTTTCAATCAGAACCAGCCAGAACTCTATCCAAGGTGCTGGAAAAAAAACCAGACTAGGTTCAGCACCTTGGACAACTCCTTTAGAGTTTTGGCCTGTCCTGTCTAAGACCCAGAATGGATTTACAGCCCCACTGAAAACGGAGCCACCAGGCTCTACTGAGTCCCACTGACTTCAGTGAGACTTACTCCCAGATAAGTGTGCATCAGATTGCAGGCTTCATCATCACTTGATTGCTGGGAAGCTCTGGGAAGGAAGTCTGGGCTGCTCAGGGATGTGTGCACAAGTAACACTTAAGCTTGTCAAAGTTCCCCAAATCCCACCTCAAAGCTTATTCAGTCTTGGGTCCACATCATCTTGCAAACTTTTTTCCTTTTTGCATGAAAATTGTGCAGATTGCCATGCTTATTTTCCCAAATGTACACATCAGCTGTGTGCATCTTTGAAATATGCACCTTCTTCTCCCTTGGGCTGAAGTGCATTTGTGCACATTTTTCACGAGTGGCATTTTTTTCATGCACATTTTTCAAATGTCTGCATGCTGTCAAAATGCAAATGTTTTGGTCTGCAAATCACACTGCAGGCTCTGAAGTGTATGGACTTTGACTGCAGATTGCACATTAATCTGTGTTCAGTCCAGGAAGTATGAACTGGGTAAATCTTAGAATCATAGGATAGTAGAGTTGGAAGGGACCTATAAGGCCATTGAGTTCAACCCTCTGCTTAATGCAGAAATCCACCTGAAAGCCTACTTGACAGATAGTTGTCCAGCGGCCTCTTGAATGCCTCTATTGTGGGAGAGTCCACAACCTCCCTAGGTAATTGGTTCCATTGCCATACTGCTCTAACAGTCAGGAGGTTTTTCTTGATGTCCAGCTGGAATCTGGCTTCCTGTAACTTGAGCCCGTTATTCTTTGTCCTGCACTCTGGTATGATCAAGAAGAGATCCTGGCCCTCCTCTGTGAGACAACCTTTCAAGTACGTGAAGAGAGTGCTATTATGTCTCCTCTCAGCCTTCTCTTCTCAAGGCTCAACATGCCCAGTTCTTTCAGTCTCTCCTCTGAGGGCTTTGTTTCCAGACCCCTGATCATCCTTGTTGCCCTCCACTGAACCCCCTCCAGTTTGTCTGCATCCTTCTTGAAGTGTGGTGCCCAGAACTGGATGCAGTACTCAAGATGAGGCCTAACCAGTGCCTAATAGAGGGAAACCAGTACCTCGTGCGATTTGGTAACTATACTTTTATTAAGTTATTCCAGATCAAAAATGAACTGTAACAACTTTCTCATACGCCCCTAGCCCTGCTGCTTAGCTAGGGGGAACTTTAGTTCACTTGACATACTGAAGAGCTGACTTACCATCACTTTTGCTTTGATTGAGCAAGTTCAGCTTAGAAAGGTCCTGTTTATTGTCAACAACAGTCTCCATGAAATCAACAACTTTATTCGGCAACTGTATCCAGCCAACTTCAATGAAGAAATAAACAGTTCATAACACTGAAAGTAAGCCAATGGGAGCTAAGGCCACTAGCAGCTTTGGATGTGGGTGTGAGATTTGGGGCTCCCAGGATGGGACCATGGCAAGGGAGATATGCTAAATATTAATTTAAATGATTGATTCAAGTTTTAAATTCAAATGTTTAAATACATGCAATGTTTAGTTTGTTCCTCATCAAAACAACAGCAAGAGGTGGGCATTTGTATAGAGAGCATACTAGTTGGATGCAAGAGGTGCGGCTGGAGAGAACTAAGAATTGTAATTTTGCTCAAAGTAAAGCAAATGTAATCAAAATATATCTGTGAAATTGTCTGGTGTTTTTTTAAAAAAACAACAACAACAACCCCAAACCAAAACAAAATAAGGGCAACCTTTAAAGTATAGAATCTTCATTATTTCTAAGGAATTGAGCTGTATGTTTCTAAAAGTGCTGAATTCCTAACCTAGGAATGTAATTGTGACAAACTATTACAGAAAAATTAGATACTGAAAGTGATCGATATATTATAGAATGTGGGCTGTTTTGGGTGGTGATGGTCCCATCTTTTTTGGTTTCTTTTTTTCATATGCCTGCAACTCTCAGGGTTACCTTGAGTCTGCTGATACTTCTCTTGTGTGCATGGGTGGTGAGGATTTGGCTACTATAGTCACATGAGCATGAGAACTTGAATTGGTTTTAGAAGGAATATGGATGGTCTTGTCCCTTCCTTGCATGCAGCCACAGTTGATCCCTCTTCTTTTCAGGATTCCTCTTCTCCTTTCAGTTTAGTATACTGTAAGTCTTTGGTTGGACTAGCCTGTGATTAACCAAGGGCAATGTGAAATTCTAGCCTGAATCCTGCAATGGGTTTGCCACAAATGTGCTTTTTGGCAAGGGAAGGCCTATGCTAATGGAAGGGGGAAAAGGAAAGGAAAGCTAAAAACAGCTAAAAACTTTTCTTTTCCCTATAGCTTTTAAACTTTGAGTTTGTTCTGACTCTATACTGTTAGCTTCACCCTTCCCGGTGCCTGTTTACACTTCCCTGTGCCTGTTTGCATTCTCCTTCCCTTCTTATTGTTTACTACAACTTTATTAGATTGTAAGCCTATGCGGCAGGGTCTTGCTATTTACTGTGTTATCTGTACAGCACCATGTACATCGATGGTGCTATATAAATAAATAATAATAATAATAATGAAATCAGATGATGCTTGTTGTATATTGACAATTAAAAAGCAAAAAGAAAGAAAAAGAAAGAAAGCAAAATAAATATGTGATAATTGACAGTGTTTTGGTGGGATGCTCTTGTTGTCAAAGACTAATATGGTGTTGGATCCAGATTTACAGTGGAAACACTCTGCTGGTGGAAGTGGACATCCCCAGCCCCACCTTCCCATGGCAGCCCCTCCAGCCCCCTGAAAATGCTACACAGAGAATCAGAAGACACTGTTGAATGGGATAAACTGTGTTGTGTGAGGGGTATCCCCAAATAGTTTCTCTGTGTGTCATCATTTCTGAATAAGGAGCATTCTAGTTGGAGGCAAGCGGTGAGGAGGGAAAGAACTAATGATTGTAATTTTGCTCAAACTAGAGCAAATATAGTCAAAGCCTATCTATGAAAGTGTGTGTGTGTGTGTGTGTGTTTTAATACAAAACAAAGGCAACATTTTAAAGTATAGAAGCTTAATTGTTTCCAAATATTCGAAGTGTATGTTTCTAAAACTACTGAGCTGAATTCCTAGGTAGATGTTACCTGGGTTTGTTGTGACAAACCATTACAGAAAAATTATATACTGAAAGTGATTGACATGTTATAGGATTTACCAGTGGAGTGCACACAAATGTAGCTATTTCTTGCCAGACAGGCTGTCTAACCAGCAGTACAGTTCCGTGTTCATTTCCCCCCTCCCTCAACTCATCTTTCATGTGAAAGAAAAGCACAGTGCATTTAGTAATTGGGGAAATTGTTTGAGATAGGCCACATTGCTATTATGCCATCTTCATCTTGAGTTCATGTGACTGATAAATGGATTTAATGCTCCTACATTCATTGAAGATGGGGTGGATGGGTGGGAATGGGCTGCTTAAATTTGCCAGTGCTGTTAAAGCCAGAGTCATGAGCAAAGAATAGAAAACCCAGATATGGAACAAGTGGCAAAAGCTGATGGGGGTGGCTGGCTGGGGGAGATACTCAATATAATGGTACACAACAGATAGGAAGAAACCTGGTGACATTCAAAAACAACAATAGCAACAACAGCAACAGAGCAGTATAATAGAATTGAGTTATCTAGAAAACTAAGTACATCAGTGGCTCATCAATGGAGCTTATCTTGGGAAAACTGGTTGTGCTGCAGAAAACAATAACTCAGAAAATATGATGTTGTTATAGAAATGGGAAGACCTCTCAAACATTTTCCACTCCATGGAAAAACAGCCATTAATGTGTTTGAGTTGGCACAACTTGCTTTTCTCAGTGAAATCTCTCACCATGTGGATTCCACAAGTGTTAAGTATTTTCAAATCATATCTTATATGAGGAGGTGATGGTCTCAGGATGTGTGTTGAAGCATTTGAAAGACCACTGAACAAACAAAATAAATCTATGTATATAGACCATTACATATAGACCATTCAGGGCCAGCTCAACACGTTTTGCTGCCTGAGGAGAAGAACATGATGGTACTCCTTCTGCAACCCATGTACAAAAGACAATATGACCAGATACAAAAGAGGGCAGGGCTCCTGCAGGTTTAACTGTAGTGATGAAGGGGAATTTCACCAGGTGCTGCATGCGTACCAATGACACCTGCTGAAATTCCGTTTTCTATACAACTGATAAAGATACAGGAGCCCTGTCCTCCTTTTCCCCCTAATTTTGGAGAGCTGGCAGAGGACTGTCCTCTATTTGAAGGTGTCATCTATTTGATTGGTTGTACATTCCAAGTCCTGTTTAAAGAGGAAGAACCATAAGAATGGAGGGCTGGCTTTAAAGTCATTCATCAACATTTAGCACCTGGACTGCAGACAGGGTAGGCAAAAAAACAAAACAGGCTGCTTATTCAATTCCCCCCACTCTGACGAGATGTCCTGTATTTCTCTTGAATAAGTAATTGTTTTTAAATTAGCGTCAATATACATATAAATCATTATATGAGAATATTATACAAATTTGTACCCACTTTTGTCTTCTTTTTGGGTGATGCATTTTCTCTTTTCTGATTATGTGTAAGCGGCCACCCCATGGCTGCCATGCACCAAAGTGATCATCATGAGAATCATTCTGGAATGCTCCCCAAACCCCTCTTTGTTCATTGTGGCAATGTTCATATATCCCAACTGTCTCTGTCCCTCTACAATTCCTACCAGAAGCAGCTTCCTCCTGAAACTGGGGGGTGGGCAAGGCAGGCAGGTGTTCATGTAGTCACTGTGTGGAATGGTTCACTTCTGCAATGGCGGGTCACCTACAAGCATTCATTAGCCTGGTTCAGACAACACGCTAAACCGTGCTGCTTAACCACAAAATGGTTAATAGAATACATTAAGGTCAATGCATTCCCTTAACCATTTAGTGGTTAAGCAGCATGGTTTAGAGTGTTGTCTGAACCAGGCCAGTGTATGCTAGGGCTCCACAGGAAATCAGCTAGTCATGTGCATGCACTGACATATGAAGGACTCCGTTCTTGACAAGCCACTCAAAACACTTGAAAGGAAAAAAATGTCTGGAATGGCATGGATTTGGCTCTCTATTAGCTGGCTGGCATACTTTCCTCCATGGCCTTCTACCCAGGTACAACTGGATTTTTAAAAAAGTGTTTTAAATCAGCTCTTGGAGGTCCATATGTCACTCTATCTGCATGGATAAGTCAAAGGAATTTGAAGGTCTTTCTATTCCATGAACTGTAGGTATTGTTGTAGTATGGTTTTAAGACAATGATGCTAAAATAGACTTCTTTCATTCCTGAAGAAACGTATGATAATTGTAATACTTGATTAAAATGTAAAATCACTATTAGGAAAGAATGGTAGCCTAATTATCAGTATTTATCTACACAAAATTACAATGATTAAAATTATCACCCTCTCGTATCATAATGCACCAACCTTCATAGATGCGTAGGTAACATTGAAAGCAGGTCTTTTTCTTGCTCTCTAGCATAGTAAATGACACAATTTTTAAATCATAATTTCCATATTTGTCTTGCAAATACGCTTACAAGTGATCTCATTAGACGTGATCTGTAAATGATTAGATCCTTACTTATTTATTTCTAATTGCTCTGAATACAAACTTTTTTTGTAAAAAAAAAAACCCCATGGAAATTCACTTGGGTATTATTCAGAATGAGAAAAGTGTCTCTATTTGGTTTGTTTCATGTCAACAGGAAGAGAAAAAAAATCTTCAACGCAAAACATTTAGTTTGAAATATATCCAGTATGGCATAGAAAACTTGAATAAGTATTTAAAAATACCCTTGTAGTACCCAACACTCTGTTAGAATTTACAGCCATTGTTTTGGACACCAGTTGCCCAAAGCTATAATAAGGATTGCCTGCCCAATTTTGAATGAAATGTTTGATGACTTGTGCTTCTTAATTATCCATCCTATAAATACTAAAGACAATACAGGGGGAAAAAACTATAGTTGGAAGTGAAGAGTCCCTCCCCAACCTGGGTCTTTCGTAATTTATTTTTGTGGTGATCCAACATTTTGCAGATTCTATTCCATTTTTGCAAAAAATATTATAATGAGATGTACCAAAGAGTTGTTATCCAGAAATATTTTTAAATGAGCAAGGAGTCCCAGAATTCTGTACCCTTGCTTATTGCCTTGGGGTACTCTGAGGTCACTGTATGCCTGTAGTGCAGTCTGAACTCAGAACATTGTAGATAGTAATGCTCATCATTTTGCTTTAGGATTATCTTTTTAGGAGGGAGAAGGAGAGGGAGAGGAGACACCCTGGCTGCTCTCAAGGGTCTTGCTCCATCCCTCAGTTCCTGGAACCTTCAAGCAGAAGCTGCTTCTGCAAAGAATTGCAGAGGGACAGAGGCAATTTAGCTGCCATAAAACTGATGGAGAAGGTGCTGTCTCATTTAATCCTGTGAAGGGAGAGTCAGATCAGAGCCCTCTGTTTATCCTATACTGGCAAGAGCCAGACAGGGCAGGAGGAGGACAGAAGGGAATTTACTTTCCATCCTCTTTAAGAATAAAACTGAGCCCATCTAGCTGATGTACTTTGTTGTGGGTGGTTCCTGCAATGGAGAGGCTGTAGGATCGTACAGAACCTGGCCTCTCCTTTCTTCTTCCCTTCCCAGCCACTGGATTGCCCCCTTCATGACCTCTGTGAGGTTGGCTGAGGCCACTGCTGCAACCTCAGAAAACAGCTGTTGAGGTGCTTTCCACAGTGGCTAAGAGGAGGAGGAAGAGGGAGGATCTGATTTCGGATCCCCCCACCTCACACTCATAAGTGTGTCTATGGTCTTGGAAGACAGAAACTGATCTATCTAATGGTCGGGGGGGGGGATATTCTTTCAGGGACCACAGCATTGCTCTGCCCATCGGTTAATCTTTTGAGAATGCCCCTGGTTTGAGGAGAAGGACAGTATTACCCTACGGGATAGATGTGCGGGAAGTAACTTGGGTATGAGGTGCTTGATAAAATGGTTGGATGTTTGACAAATGCCTTTACTGGGCTGATGGTGTTTTTTGAAGAGCTAAAATATGTAATATCTAGTGTAATATATATAAAGAAATTTTAAGATGTTTTAAAAATGTTTTTAGGATGTTGTTTTAGGATGTTTTTAACTGTGTATATTATGTTTTAATTCAGTTTTATATATTTTATTGTTCCCTGCCTCGATCAGAATGGAGAGGCGGGTAAGAAATAAATTTATTATTATTATATTATTATTAATTAGATTCTAGTTTGATTTTCTAAAAACGGATTTTTTGACTATTATTGAAATGTCGATAACGTGTGTCAAATACATCTCCGCTAGACTTATTGATTATTTCGTGCATTGCTGTTTATTTACTTTGTGAGCTGCCTTGAACACAATTTCTGTTCTGGAAAGACGGCATATGGAATCTAATCCCATTCATACCGAAGGAAAGATTGCAGTAACCAAGACGGATTGCCAGCAGATCTTCTCACTTTCAGCTTTAGCCTCTGATTAACACTGGCAAGATATAACTAAATCAAGACTCAAGGTTAGTAAAAGGCTGGGCCTTCTGCAACGCCATTGTGTAAACAAGCTCCAAATGTCTGAAGTGCTCTTGCTGACAATTGCCTCTGGGGCTTGTACTTTCCTGAACCAATAGCCTGACCTACTTTGTTCCCTTTTAAGCTTTGGAACCAGTGAATACATTTTAGAATGCGCTCGATGCTACACTTGGAAGCCAAACATAGTGCTTTCCTTCTCTTTCATTTTCTTTCAGTTCCCCTTTCAAATTCAATGGCAGGTTTCTTCTACTTGTGATTTTACACCCAAAATAAATCCAGCCCCACCCCAGTGATGTAATTTAACTCCCTTTTTTGTTGCAGTCAAGGACAGGTGGACAAAAGGGTTATTGGTGGCTAAGCTTAGCAACCACGTTGGTTTTTACCTTTTCCATGTTTGCATTCCTAGTTGTAACTGTATTTACAAAGTGGCTAATGGTTGTCAAAAAGTGGGAAGCGGTTAGGCGTTGCATGGATCTATGTTGTGACAATGCAGGGATAAACTCCTTGAAAGCAACCATTCAGCGTGATCTTTACTCAGAAGCAATTTGAACTGAGTCCAACCTAATGAGCATGTTCAGGATTTCCATCTTAATGTCATCATTGCCAATTCAAATAAAATTAGCCCTGCTTGAGTCTTATTAAAGTCCATGGGAGAAGTTAGTTGCAACAAACTTGACACATTGGTTTTATTGAGTTGGTTCCAGATTTAATCATATTTAGAGTAGACCCATTGAAATCAAGTTAGTAACAATTTAGGTCCCATTAATTTCAGTGGATTCAACCCAATGGACTGAAGCACAATAAACTTCCTTTGGTTTTTGGATTTGTGTCAATGTGCAAAAGAGTTATTTCCATCCTCCTCTGAGGAGCTAGCGTTTCTGAAGATTGATGGCACCATGGAACCACCCATATCAGGAGACCTAGGGGAGCCTTTTAGGGTGACCATATGAAAAGGAGGACAGGGCTCCTGTATCTTTAACAGCAATGTAGAAAAGGGAATTTCAGCAGGTGTCAATTGAAGAGGATGAAATTCCCTCTTCATCACAATAGTTAAAGCTGCAGAAGCCCTGCCCTCTTTTGTATCTGGTCACTCTACTATAGCTAGTGTAGCTTTAACTGTTGTGATGAAGAGGGAATTTCACCCTCTTCAATTGACACCTGCTGAAATTCCCTTTTCTACATTACTGTTAAAGATACAGGAGCCCTGTCCTCCTTTTCATATGGTCACCCTACTTTTACTGACTGCTATTGGACTTTCCCCTTGGTTTGCCCTAATGCTGAACCTAATTCAGCCTGAGCAGGACACTCTCCCACTGTATCAGTAGTACCACCATTTGGGGTAGCTGAGCAAATCCCCCCCGCTTCCCTGCTTTGTAGTTTGCCTGCACTATAATGCTATTTTTTACTACATTTTTGTTTTGCTGGTGGTGAATCTTTGTGTTGTTTTTAACATATGTCATGGTGGCTCTTGGAAATCCTAACAGAGTGCTTCTCATTAGCTCTCCATATCTTTATACAATAGATTTTTCTCACATGTTCCAGTGACAGAAGAGCCACAGAAAGAAACTACTACAAGTGTAGGAAATGACAAAAGCCAACACTTAATTGCTGTTCTTATGGCCATATTACTAGAGACTACAAATAGCACTAATGTATAATGAATTGAGCTTCCCCTTTTACAATCGCTTCATTCCTACAGCTATTTAATGTCCTTGTTAAATCTCTGAACGTATTAATGGGATCACAACCTGCTCAAATCTATTTATTCAAGATGTGTATTTTCTTCAGCATCAATGCACTTAAAATAATCATGCAGAAAGCAAAAATGAACACCAAGCTATAAACTATTGTTATGTGCACCTTGCTTTTCTGAGTGGTGAGATGTTCCAGGTTTGCCGTGGTTACCTAGGTTTGGTTTCTTTTGGCTCACTGCAGGTTTGTTGGCATTTTATACTATTGGGTATTTATTTATAAATATACAGTTTGAGCATAGGTGGAAGCCTACAACTCCCATGAGCCCTAGCCAGCATAGTAAATGTTAAGAGATTGTAAGTGAGTTGTAAGCCAAAACATCTGGTTGTCCACACCTGGCTTAAATCAATATGCACTGCTCTCTCTCCAGGTCTCCAGGGAGATAACTGTGATGTCACATCTGTATAGATTATGAACCTGTTAATGTTATAACCTATTAATGTTATAACTATGTTCTCTTGTTAAGTAAATCTAGAGTGAAAATGGGATGAGTTACAGGAGTTGTGGTATATTTGCATATGTGAGATGATTGGCTGAGTGAGTGGAAGTGTCTTGAAATGGTGAGTGCTATATAAATAAGGTGCTGCGTTTGTGTATTTCAGATAGGGAAAAGATTGTGATAGGGTTTGGGAAGAGAGAGAAAGGGAATAGATAAGGTCTGGGATGAGAGAAATTGTGAAGAGAAAGCGAGAGTGAACAGTGATTTGTGTGTAAAGTGGACAATAAGGGTGTGTGTGAGAGAAAGAGGATATACATATATAGAAGCTTTATTTACTTTAATTAATATTTCTGTGTTTTATATATATAAAAAAACTATGTCTATGGCTTGTGGCTGCAGAAGAGTAAAGCAACAGAGGGAATAATATGGGTTAGAATAAAAGCCAGTGTATTCTCACGTCTCACAAAGTAAAGGTGTTAGACCTGAGGTAAATGTCCTGATTATTGTTATATTTAATTGTATCCCGCCTTTTGCCCAATACAACAGTGCCATGTTAACTCTATAGTTATGTAAAATCAACACAAATATTTTAAATTGTAATTCACAGGATGTACAGAATTAGTATGGAGTCTGTTTAATTACATGCTTATCAATTTACAGTTAAGTACTTAGTAAATCTCTCTTTTTAAAGACCCCCTTATTTAATTTCCCCCACCCATTGTTCACAGGTCTAGGATTGGGGGCATAGCAAGGGAACAGGAGGGCTTTAGGTCATCCTTTTTGCCTGTTCCACTGCCAGAGTTCCAATGGTGGAAAAGTAACGGCGGTTGAGCTTCCTGCCACTACATGGAGGAGGTTTTTGAGGACCAGTTTATTTCCTTGCAGATCTCCCTCTTTGAGCATCATCACATGGGGGGGGGGGGCGCGAATCACACTTCCTTACTGTTGCACATTTGTCCCTCATTACTTTCTCCTTTGAAAGAGGAAGTAAACAATGTGCACCTGGCCCATTCAGTGGGCTATTTTGATTGTGCTGCTTCTCTTGCAAACAGCAGGTGATAGCAGCAAGTTCCATCTCAAAAAAATAAGTCGGACTTACTGGGGTGTTTGTGTGTGTGTGTGTGTGTGTGTGTGTGTGTGGCCTGAAGAGGGCTAGAAGGGGCAGGAGGCAGATGATGTATTGAGAGTGACCCATGAAAATCCATGAGTGCCCAGTAATGAGTGTGCTTTAAAATGCTCATTTGGTGGAGGAGTTCTACTTTGTCTTAATCACTCCTGGGATGCCCTTCCAGGGACCATAGGATTACAGCCTAGTCCTAAAATCTGATGTGGTTTTCTCATATCAGGATAAAGCATTAGTAAATATGGCAATTTGGATTAATATACCACCTAGGTTTTAAGTTGTAAGCAATAGAGACATGTTGGGCAATTGATTGAAATCCATAATTTTATGCTGATGATGCCCAACTCTACTACTCCTTTCCACTCCAGTTCCAAGGAAGCTGTTTCAGTGCTAAACCAGTATCTGTCGGCAGTAATGGACTGGACGTGGGCAAACAAATTGAAGCTTAATCCAGACAAGACAGAGGTGCTCCTGGTCAGTCAAAAAGGCATACCAGGGAATAGGGATTCAGCTTGTGCTGGATGGGGTTACACTCCCCCTGAAGACACAGGTCCGCAGCTTGGGTGTACTTCTGGATTCAGCCCTGAGCCTGGATGCCCAGGTTTCAGCCATGGCCAGGAGTGCATTTGCACAGGTAAAGCTAGTGCGCCAGCTGCACCCATTCCTAGAGATGTCAGACCTGGCCACGGTGACACATGCCTTAGTTACGTCCTGATTGGATTACTGTAACACACTCTACATGGGGCTGCCTTTAAAGACTGTTCAGAAACTTCAGCTGGTTCAAAGAGCTGCAGCCAGAGTGTTGACTGGGGCTGGTTACAGGATGCATACAACTCCCCTGTTAAAACAGCTTCCCTGGCTTCCAATCAGTATTTGGGCAAGGCCTATATGGCTCAGGTCCAGGTTATCTGAAAGATCGTATTCTCCCATACAAGCCTGCCCATCCATTAAGATCTTCAGGGGAAGCCCTTCTCTCAGTCCCACCACCATCGCAGGCATGCTTGGTGGGAATGCGGGAGAGGGCCTTCTTGGTGGCTGCTCCAGTGCTCTGGAACTCTCTTCCCTGGGTAGCTAGACTGGCTCCCTCCTTGATGTGCTTTAGGAGGCAGGCAAAGACTTTTTTGTTCCGACAGGCCTTTGGCAAATAATCGGGACCTCTGTCTGTGCCAAGGACTTCTAAAACTGTCGTTTTATATGTTTTGATATTCGAATATATTTAATATATTTTTTACTTTGTATATTTCTATTTATAGGTTTTAAATGTATATGTTTTAAATTTTGTAATGCTGCTTTGAGGCCCAGCATTGGACAAAAGGTGGGATAATAATCATAATAATCATAATAATAATTCACATACACAAAGTGCCTTTCATTTATCCTGTGAAAACATTGCCATCTTACAATTAATGTACATTTGCTTATGTTATAGACACCCTACCTTGTCATAATAGTCTCTCATATATTAAGACTCTGTAGAAAATTGGTATTTACTGTTCTAAAAGCTATTATTTAATGGAGATAGAATAAAGAAGAGCCTAATTGCCCCCACATCTTTCAATTCTACACATTAAATAAATGTCTTTTGCAGAGCCCTTTTCTCTATAGAGAAAAGAATAAAATTCATCTTCCACTCCATGAAGGGGAAAAACCCCTTTCTATTCACATATGAGAATAATATACAGGCTTTCAGGAATCTACAGCCATGAAATTCATTGCAATTATTTCTTTCTTCCTTTATATTTTTATGCCATTTGTATAAAAGCTGGTGATTAAATCAATTGATACTGAATTTAAAGCACAGTTTTGCCATTATGCATGGATTGGGGAAGGGGGTTGGAAAGGTGTGTGTGTATTAGAGAGAGAGGGGGGGAGCAGAAGAGCAGGACACTCCTGCTGTTTTTACCTGCTTACTCTCAGCATACCTCCATGTAGCCATTTCCACTTTAATTCAAAACCTCTGAATTGCTCTGCACTTCTGCAAAATGCTGTTGGCACTAAGTCATGCTATCTTCGGTTGTTTAGCGACCCAAATGAAATTGTTTCAATGTAATTGACTGGCACGCTTTTGTATACAGAATAAAGCCTGCTCAGCAAAGTCTAAATTGTGTGTTTGTTTCTTTTCTTTAAATAGAGATTTCTGTTTCACGTTTGAAAAAAACCGGAGAGTCCGTGTATAGAAAAATGTGAGCAACAGAATTAGCTGGCAGTGACAACAACCTTAAAATCTATTGTGCCTGGCTACTTCTTTCCATTTTAAAAAAATATTGAATTATGACAATGATTTCACATATAGGCCCCATACTGTATTTTTCCACTTGGCTGGTCAACAATTTGCGACAAGTAATTAGCGATAAAGCATCAGTTCCTAGAGGAAGCAGTTTAGCTGAGGTCATTAAAATGAATACAGAAAGCAATACCGGAGCCATTTAAAAGAAACGTATAATTAGTATTTTATCTGGCATGAAGTCATAGCAATTTTTTTTTTTAAAAAAAATATGATAATGATAATAATAATTTTCCCAATAGACTTTCCTAAATATATGCTTTTTGTGATATTGGTTTGGGGGCACAAGCAAAAGAAAGAATCGTTAAATAATTGGCAAGCAATTAGATTAACTTAAATAGACAGTGTCAGCTCACGAGATGGGTTGCCCTTCTGATGAAGCCCTTTCATCTAGGGATCCTTTGCTCTCAGCATTGTTTGGTTCCATTAGAGCCTTTTGGTCAGTACCAATTGCACTCTACTATATAATAAAAAGCCAATGCAGATAAGTAATTGGCTGTCATCATTCAAACAGCCTTGGGAAGAACCAAGGCCATCTAGCTTTAAGATAATTTTAGTGGATGAATGGAACCAAATGACTTCATTTCCTGATTTCTTTTTTAATTGAGAGAGGCAGAGGGGAGGGGGCTAAAATGCAGCACAGAATGACAGATGCTTCTGTCCCACTGAAATAAATGGAATTTAAGCAGACATAACTGTGGCCCAGTCACACATTGGGTTTTTTTTTTATTTCTTCATTTTCAAGCTATGATCATTCGTGGGCTTTGATCTGGGGATCAAATGGTTGCAAACTCAGCCATAACTCCTCTGATCTGTTGACAACTGATCATGGGATGAACTGTGTCTAGGAAATCATACATCTAAATGTGAAACGTCTTATTGGTATTGTGGTTCTTTTTAAAGCTTTTGGCCTTCAGGAGTTATCCCAGGGATCAAGGTTAAAACCAATTATTTTATCTAACCTCCATAGCCCCAATCAAACACTTGAAACGCATCAGAGCTTTATGAGGGAATCATAGAATGATTCCAAAAAATAATAGACATGTTTGAAATTTGTATTTATTTATTTATTTTTGAAATTAAGTACAAATATACCATGTTTTGCATCATAGAAAAGAAATATATTTTAACATGTGCACACACAAAGAATAAGAAACAATACAATAAAAGAAGAAAATATGTGGTTGAATATATTGTCCTGATAGTTGCTATTCCAGAACCCTGCAAATAAAATTTATTTCTCAATAAATTTATTGTCCACTAGCTGTACCCGGCCACGCGTTGCTGTGGCTCAGTCTGGTTAAATGGAAAAGAAAGAAAAGAGAAAGCACACGTTTCTAATAAGTTTAATTTCACAATGCTTGTGGGTATACAATATTTTTTGTTGTTCCATTGTCTGTGCAGATATAGAGATTCTCTGGTTTGCCGACTCTAGAACACGCAACATATAATTGTCCATGTGAGAACCAATCTGTGTCTAGATGTAAACGGCACAGTTCTAAAGATTGGCCCTGAGCTTTGTCGATGATGATTGCAAACACCAATCTGTGCAGCTAGACACGCATATTTGTAGTTAATTTTAACGTCTTTACGTGTCGCCACAAAGTAGAGTATTTCAGGCAAGCAGTTATTTCGTCCGCTGGTGTCGAGCAAGGAATTACACGTAATATTTGCCTGAAATCTCCTGCAAGCAATATTAATGCATTCCCAAATGGTCTGATGTTGCCACGCAAATCTTGCAATGATCGATCAAGAGCCTCGAGCGATTTTTTGTGCGCCATTGTGCATTCATCCCAAACCATAAGTTTGCATTTCTGCAATACTTTTCCCATGCCGGATGCTTTGGAAATGTTGCACGTGGGAGTTTCAATGAATTGCATGTTCAATGGCAATTTCAAAGCGGAATGAGCAGTTCTTCCATCTGGTAGCAATGTCGCAGCTATTCCGGACGACGCAAGAGCTAAGGCTATGTCATTTTGGGATCGAATTGTTGCCAGAAGCAATGTAATTAGGAACGTTTTACCAGTTCCTCCTGGTGCATCTAAGAAGAACATTTCTCCAACCCCGTTATTGACAGTTTCCATTATTTGATCGTAAATGCCATTTTGCTCAAGCGTTAGCTTAGGAATATTTGATTGCACATACGACAAAAGATCACCCGTGTTGTAATTTTGTTCACGACGCAATTCTACATCGAACGAAGCAGGAGCAGATTGATTCGGTGATGACATTCCCAATTGATTGAGAACTTTGTTCGCGATTTCTAAGCACAAATCTTCAATCATTATCAACGCTTCGTTGTAGATTTCTGCTGTGAAATCCATGTTCATATTTGAATTTTCCTTGCGTATTCGATGGAAAATATCTTCAGCCATGTGCGATTTATATTTCTCCCATAACTCTGTTGGAGATGAAGGAGAGCAGGCGGTCAATATAATTGCAAACAATGCACGAATTTGATTTGGATGTGACGTGTTGTACGCGTCATTAATGCATACATCCCAGTGTCGGTCGTTCTCCAATAAATTCAGAGCTTGACATGCACTGCGGAAAGTGGCATGTGTAACGCCGTTGACAATTCTCAATTGCTGGAAAGACGTTGGACCGGGCACATTTACCAACAGCATGCGAAGAAAGAAGCATTCATCTTGATTGGGATGCACGGTGTACACTCTGCCTATCGTAGTGTCTTTGAATATGCCAGGTTGTCCGACGACTCGCTCTCCTCGTTTGCATCGTTCAAATGATTTTCTACTCGCATTCCATGTGTAATACGTAGGCACTTCCGAATACAGCAGTGTTTTTGCAAACGCGTCATTTTGACATAACATGAAGAAAGCAGTTAACATTGTAGCCAGTGGATTCAGGGCTATTTGTTGCACATTTGCAGCTGTGAAATAAACGCATTGTCCATTTTCTAGATGTACTGCTAAGTGAACAATAGCTGGACTTCGTTCATGTATGGGAAATGAAAGAATTCGCCATACAGCTTTATTGCTGCTTATGTATCTTCCAGCCTGACCAGCATGTGTTGCTTTGACGTCCAACAGATGGTGCTGTTTTTCCAAAAAAGCATGTTTTTACCTGTCACAGATGTGACATCTATATAATATAGGTAAATAAAAACACACACTTATTCGAATGCAACATTGTGTCAAAATTTCAAAGCAATCGGTGAAGAACTTTTGAATGTTTTTACCTGTCACAGATGCGGTGAGGAGGTTAGTGGGTTTTGGCCGCAGAAGGCTGCAGTTCTGAGAAACATCGCTAGATGGCGCCAAATAGGAGAGAACATGGAAATAGGAGAGAAGGCAGAGGCAGTGGATTGGCCTACTGGTTGGTGATGTCACAATGACTTCTATTTGCATAAGTGGCTTGGAGGAGGCCTCTGGGCTTTTATATACCCTATTTCTTCGGTTCTAAGACACACTTTTGTCCCCATCTATAATATAGTTACATAAAAACACGTGCGTATTTGAATGCAACATTGTGTCAAAATTTCAAAGCAATCGGTGAAGAACTTTCGGAGATTTTAGATTAGGAACAAACGAATATTTACATTTTTATTTATATTGATTGCTTGATCTTCTATAATCAGTTAATTATGGGAAAGCTGTAATATTCCATATTCTGCCATATCCTTCGGCTACTGTTGGAGCAGCTTTCCTCTGGTTTGCTGCTATACACATTTTAGCTGTCTTGATACCTTGTTCTACAGTCAACTCCAGATCAGCCAACTCTAGATTAGTGATATTGAGTCTTGAATCTTGCTCAGGGAATTCTCCAGTGCTGACCCTCACCATCTGATCTGCATTGGGCTTCATCTGAACATTCTATGGCTTCCAGCCAGGAACAGGAGACTCAAGGACCCTTCTCCCATATGTTTCTCCCCCTCCGTCATGTCTAACCTGGACAGTAGCCGAGATGACTCATCAGATGAACAGTTGGACCTGGTAGAGCATACACTCTCTGTGCCCCCCCTGATGTTAGCAAGACCCCAGGCAGCTCTGGCATCAGGGGATGGGATGCATCTGGCTCTACCATAGTACTGGATTCTGACCTAGCCCCAAATGGGACCCATGAGGACTGTAACTCACCCATAGAGGCAGAGAAGGAAACCAAGTGCACTCGGTGCATTGTCTCTACATGGGGATGAAGCGTGCACCTCAAGAATAGTAATAACTGGACTCCTCATAAGTAAAGGAACTCCTCTTGAGTAAGACTACTGCCAAAATGGAGAGCCTTCGGGTGTGATTCTGGTAGTTCTGTCTATATCAACTTGAGAGCTGCTGAAAACAATGTCTTACTACAAGCTCCAGTGCCTCAAACTCTTGTTTCTCTGTTCTGTGATTGAGCCTCTCTGCGGTTGATGTTTGGACACCTGTTTTACTCTTCTTCTTGGAACTCTCTCTCTCTTGTTGAATGGTTACTGTTTATTGACACCTCCTGCCTTGAACTGTCCTCTTGCTGAACTGATACTCTGTGCTTGACTCTGTGCTGTTTTCTGACTTGCCACCTGTTAGAGGTCCACTTCCTCTCTTGGTATTTTGCATGTATTGAAACTAGTCTATGGTGTGGCGTAATCAGCATGCCTTGGTATGGAAGCCAACCCACCATAGAATCAAGGTCTTGATAAACACACTACATCAAGGGTGCTTAACACGTGTGGCCCTCGCTAGCCCTTGGTGTACCCCCGCTGCCACTGGTGGTGGCATACAATAGAGTTCCACAGGGTGGAGGGAGTACAGCCCACACAGAGTCTGGGGAGGCAAATATGGCCCTAGACCCTACAGTTCCCCACCCCTGTGTTATGTAATAGTATTCGCCCAGGACACAAGAATAGTCTGAGATGGTTGGATGAGATAGCATTGTTAAGGCTAAGCAGGTGTGAACCTCATCACTGCCTGAATGGGAGATCACTGACAACCCCCCACAAACCACTGTGAGCCTTCCAAGGAATTAGTTTCTAAATACAATAAATAGCTAAAGTGAAATAAAACAAGGTGAAGCAAAACTCATTAAGGGAAGGGGGCAAACAGTTTTCCATCCAATTTATATATTTCTGTACTAACACTGTGATATGAAACATGCATATAGCACAATGCTAGAAGAGAACTCGCAAATCCTTTCTACAATTCAGAAGATGAACTTGCAACAAGTTGCCCCATAGTTACTGTTTTGATCTTAAAATGGGTGTCTTGAGTTTATAGTTTAAATGGCTGCAGGGAGATGAGGTGGGGTGCAGGGTCATTTCATCAGCCCTGCTGAAAAACTACTTTGGGATATAGGGTTCAGCACTTTGGATTGCTCCATTAGAGTTCTGGCTGGTTCTGAAAAAAACCAATAATTGATTCACAGCCCAGCCCCCACTGCTCCAAGGTCTAAAATTACTTAGGGCTTCTCTACATCAGGCTTTTATCCCGCTCTTTTATGGTGCTTCTCCTTCCGGATTCTTTGCAAGATTAAGATTGACTCCATCACACACACATATATATATATAATATAGGATTCCTTTTTCTGCAAGTTTTATAGGTTTCATTATACAGCCACTAGATGGTGCTGTGATATAGACAGATTCCGGAAATACATGCTTCTTTTATAGTGGGCATTCAGTAAATACTGACACTTTGCCCAATCTTAAAAAAAGCTGTGATAAAGGTCATAAAGCATGGGAGAAGCCATGGAGGTTGATGATGTTGTATAAAAGACTCGTAAAGTTCTGTGAGTGACCAATCACAAGTGCATGATAAAAGCCCTTAGTTGTACCACTGTTTCCTTTGCCACATTGCACTCCCTGGCCTCCCTCAAATTTGGAACAGCCCTGTCTTTTACCCCTTACTTTGTCTCATTGCCTGCAGGGTCCCTTTGCTCTCCTCCAAGAGTTTCCTTCTCATTCAGTTCCTCTGCTCACAGACAGAGGAAAGTCATTCTACTTAACTCTCTAAAAAAGGGCTTCAGATGGCAACATAACTGGACTGCAGAGGAGGCAAAGAGCAAGGCAATAATGATAGTAATTCCATGTCCGTCAGGGCTGCAGGTTATAGCGTGGGCAGAAAGACAAACCGCTCCCTACATTCTTTCTCAAAGACTTGGTACTTGCTTGTGTTTGCCTGCACAAGGTGGGAGAAGAGAGGGAGGGAATAATTATTTGGACAGATGTTTAGGGGGAATACTTTAGTGCATACATCATCTTTTCCTCCCTAATTGCCATTATGCCAGTAACCTTTTCTAGGGCTGAATTCTTTTCAGGATCAGGCAGGCATAGCACTGTTTCTCAGGTGACTAAGATCCGAAGACATGGGCAAGGCTGCCCATAAGCAAAATGATTTCCAAGATGTCAGATACTAAGGATTACCTCTGGCCAACAGTGCATTAAAATAATTTTCCATCCTCTTCCATTTTGCAGATCAATCAATGCCTGCACACAATGGAAAACAGCTCATAAAAGGAAACCTTGGGCAGAAAACTCTCTTATAAAACATGATTCATAAGAGAAAACAGATCTGTGCTTTCTAAGTTAATGTTTCACTCCCCCCCCCACCAAAGTGCTGAGATATGAAAGTAGGTCGACAAGACTATTTATATAGCTTCACTCTACAGTGTGGTTTAAATTAATGCCAGTGACAAATGTTTGATATGCCATGCTTTTAGTTTTTCTTTTTATAGGGAACTAGTTAAATTTAGAATTGTTCAAAGAAGCCATTATATGCAAACCTTCGGGCAAGCCTTAGATCTTGTAGTCGGTTCTTCTTTTTATTCCTGTGGCCTACGACTTTATATTCATAAGCAATATTCTTTATCGCAGATAGGGGCACCCGACCTTGCATTCCTGTTTTACCTGTGGGATAGAGCTATAGGGGAGAGTCCTGGATTTCATTTTCTTAGTGGCAGCAGGGGGTGGGGGGTGGGATTGCACCCTCTTTCTTCTATCCCTATGAGTCTAGGAAGACCCTGGGAAAAACAGTGAAAATCAATGTTTGCAAATGTCTCTACATCAGGAAGCAAGTTAAAAAGCTGCCCAGGAAGCAAATTAAAAGGCAAGCCAAAATTAAATCCAACAGCATGATTTTTGAATGGATTTCACCCCACCCCCACTGTCATAATAGAAGAACTCTGGGTCTTCCTGTGAAACTGACTGACAGGAAACTCAAGACAAAGGCACACACAATTAATTTCTGGAATTCAATGCCACAAGATGTAGCAATGGCCACTAGTGTAGGTGGTTATAAAGGCATTAGACAAAGTCAGGGAGGACCAATCAATGAATGGCTACTAGCCTTGGTGGCTACATGCCAGTTGCCCTGGGACTGGAGAGCAGAAGGGGAGCACTCACTGGCTTCTGCCATCAACCTGAGAGCCACTGAGGGCCACTGGGAGGCTGCACCCCTTGTTTCCTAGGAATAATATCCAGCCCAAAGGGGGAGACCAACCTGGCCCATCCATTGGCCAGAGAAGCAGCGGTTGCAGGGAGCCTGCTTCCCATCAGGCCACTAGGCCCCAACTGCCTTTAGTCCTCAGATTGCTGAAGTAAGGGGAAAGAGCCCTCCAGCCCCCATCTATGGGCCAAGGAAAAAGAGCCTGTAATTGCTATTTAAACAGGAACACCAGCGAGGCAAAATTTAAAGTGCATTTAAATACCCGCTTGTAGCTCTTGTTGTGGCCTTAAAAACTGTCCTCCATTCTCTTCCTTTCCCCTCCACTCCCGGTCCATCTTGCCATTTATAATAATAATTTTAGTTTGTAAGCCTGATGACAGGATTGGGGGGATTCTACACGTTGTACTGAGGGCGCTTCCATGCGTCCCCAGTGCGACCCCAAAGCGATCGTGTAACTTGCCTGGCGAAGAGACGAGGAAGAGGCGTCCTTGCCGCCACTGCCGCCGCCACCCAGTGAGGAGGGAGGTGGGTGGCGGCAGCGAAAAGGACGCCTCTTCCTCATCTCTTCGAACAGGCAAGTTACACGATTGCTTTGGGGGTGCACTGGGGGCGCATGGAAGCGCCCTCAGTATGACGTGTGGAATCCCCCTTGGTCTCTCTTTTTTATCGATGTGAGTCTCTTGGGAGACAATAATTGTCTGAACAGTAAAAACACAGTAAATAAACAAAGGCAGGATCTACACTACTGCTTTAAAATGGTTTATAACAGTAGTGACAACTGTTGAAGTCCAGGGCACACTCTCTATACAGTTTTCAAAATGTTTTCAAAGTGTCATATCCTGCTTGTTGTACATCTGGCCAAAAAACCACACGTACAGAAACTCCAGGTTCAGTTCTTCTATGCCACTGAATACCAATTTATTTATTTGATTTGTGCCCCACCTTTCTACCAAAAATGGCTCTCAAGGCAGCTGGGGAGCAGCAGCAGGAGAGGTAGTTTGCCTTCATGCCCTGTTTGTGGGCTTCCTAAAGCAATCTGATTGGCCACTGGAGCCAATGGGACACTGGGCTACCTGGACACATGGTGTGATCTAGCATCAGGTGTCTTCTGAGGTGACATTATGGTTTGCAGCAATTTCAGTAAACGTGGCTTAAGATAGGGAGTTCTCCTGTGTGCTGAGTGAGGACTACATTTTTCATGGCACTTCTTTCTTGGGCTAGATCTACACAAATGCTTTATAGCAGTATTGCTATAAACTTTATTGCAGTGATAACTGTTGAGGCAAAATCCACATTCCATATATTGCTTTCATTTCCTGCTTTTTATTTGACATTTGTAATGATTTGACACAAGGTATAATAATAATAATAATAATAATAATAATAATAATAATAATAATTTCTTACCCGTCTCTCCATTCCGATCGATGCGGGGAACAACAGCAAATACAAAATACACAAAACTGAACCAAAACATAACATACATTGTTAAAACATCCTAAAATCATTTTAAAACATCCTAGCATTACACTGGATAGACCTGCCGGAAGAGATCAGTCTTAATAGCTTTCTTAAATGCTGATAGACTGTTAAGTCGACAAGTCTCCTCCGGCAGGCCATTCCACAGTCTGGGAACAGCAGAAGAGAAGATCCTCTGGGTAATGGTTGTCAGCCTAGTCTTTGCTGACTGAAGTAGATTCTTCCCAGAGGACCTGAGTGTGCGGGGCGGATTGTATGAGAGAAGGTGATCCCGCAGGTAACCTGGACCCAAACCATGTAGGGCTTTAAAGGTGATAATCAACACTTTATACTTCGCCTGGAAACTAATTGGCAGCCAGTGAAGAGATTTCAAAACTGGTGTAATGTGGTCACCTGGCCTAGCCTAGAAATCCCCCTTACATGGCCATAGTGTGATGGATCCAGATTTACTTGATGTAGTCCTGTTGAAATCAGTGGGACTACTCCACATATGACTAATTCTGGATCCAACCTTGTGTTTTTATTTTGGCACAACTGGACAAGTTTTGGCACTCCTAGACCCACAGCCTCCAAGCATGTGCAACTGTGTTAATGCGTCCAACATCATCAATCACAGGATTTTCTCTCTACTGGGAGTTTATTTCCAACTTCCCTTCAGGGAAAATATTCTGTGTTGAGCAGCTCAGACTGTCTGCAGCTTCAATTTGCTGGGCTAAAGAGTTGGAGAATGTGAGGTTCTCTTCAAAAATGTGTCTTGTGCAGTAATTTCATTCAGGTGCATTTCATGTAATATAGTCGGGAGGAATGAGTCTCCTTTATACATTAGATTTGGTTAGACTAGATGATATTTTGCTATTCCCGAGTGCTGCAAAGGACTCGCAGAAGTCTGTGCCCTCTTAATTATTCAACATAGCAGCATCTATGGTACAAAAGAAACAGGGAAATGATATAACTTAAGGCAAAAGGCTTTGCCCTTCAGTGCTGTTTAGCCCTGAAGATTTTATATTCTTAAAAAGATTTTATACCATTAAGAGGGAGAAAACAAGGATGATCACGAGGGTATGGTTCTGCAAACAACTTGAACACAAGACCTCAGGGTGCTTGACTAAAGGCCAAACTAGAGGAGTCTGGAGAACTCTGACCAGCTCTTCCACTTTTTAAAATTTTGGAGCAAGAGGGGGTCCCAATTTGGATTAGGACCACAGAACTGCAGGGGGCAGCGGCATTTATTATTATCCTGATGATAATAAATTGAATTTTATTAAATGGAAAAGCCATGCTAAGCTATGGAGGGCGTGTGTGGTTCTGCGCAGTTTTGGTAGGTGTGAGTTGGCGGCTGCATCATATAAATGACACAGCGCTACTCTGCTGCCATCACAGGGTATACAAAGTGTATTGACAGCCCCTTGGTCTCATTGTCTAACTACTCTGACCATTAGGATGTTCAGCTTAAATTTGCCTTCCTGTAACTAAGCACGTTACTTCATGTTCTTCAGTCTTGGATGACAGAGATCAGGTTGTGACTCTCTTCTGAGTGACGACCCTTTAGGGTTGAAAAGTACCGTCATATTTCCTGCCTCCTACTTCTCTTCCCAAGGCTAAACATATTTTAAAACACTTCTAGTTCAAAATATTGTACTTGGAATCCACAACAGAAGAGCCACACTGAGCAAAGATGTACAGACTGTGCACAATGAATGAGAAACAAATGTGATTTTTAAAATGCACAATTCCCCTCTCCCTGGTTCATATAGAAAGGCCTTTAAACTCAGTCAGACAGTAAGTACCATTACCAACCCACCTGCCTTTTCAATATTTTACATTTTGCCGTTGACCTCTTTCTGCCTCTCCCCTGCCTGAGCTGGCTTTTTCCTTTCCTTTCCCCTTTTCTTTTTTGGAGAGTGAAATTCTCTTGGCGTGATCCCTGCAGGAACCGTTTAAATGTGCTTACCCACTAATAAATGATTAAATGCTTTTGTTATGGCATGCGTTGGTGTCCCTTCACAACAGACAGAAAGGGAGGACTGTTTGAAATAAGGCATTTCGGATTACTCACAGTATGGTAAGATGACTCAAGCGAGAGCAAATATTTCAGGCAACAGTTTCAGGTGCTTGTGAGTGACACACGCTGCTTTTATCTGATGAGATGGGGGGAGAAACGGACATCTCGCAGAGATTGGAGGGGGGAGGCTTTTAAGAAGGTGGCATGCTGATCATGCCGTCTTTTCATGTCTCCTCCTTTTGAAAAGCAGAGAGTTGTGTTGGAACGGCAATGTGAGTGACACAGTCTTCACAATTGCACCCAACCTGATATTCTGGTTGGTGTATATTTTTGTTGGGTGAGCTAGAATTGTGCATGCAATAATAGCTCCCATTTTAATTTAATTCTACTGCATTTCTGTTTAGCAGAAGATTAAATGCAGCCTGGGCAGCGCTTCATGATAACAGTGACTTGCTCTCTGTCTTGGTCTGCTTCACTTTCAAGGAGGGAAAACACTCCATCACATAGATAAGCTATCCCCCTCCCCGTGAACACCTTTTAGTTACTTTCTCACATTCACAATCAGGATTGTTCCAAGGAATCCCTCCTCCGCTATTCTTTGAGAGCGGGAGGTGAGGGACAATGGAGTGGTTATAATGTCAACCTAAGACCAAGAAGACTCGGGTTTGAATCCCCATTCAGCCATCAAGCTCACTGGGAGACCTTGAGGCAATCACGATCTCTCAGCCTGACCTACTTCACAGGGTCGTTGTGAGGATAAAATCGTAGGGAGAACCCTGGGTGCCACTTTGAGCTCCTTGGAGGAAAGGTGAGATATGAATGCAATGAAGTGTGAGTTTGGAAGCAGACTCATCAGGTGGCCTACTTTTCAGAGGTCAGTCCTCAGTTTTGGAGAGCTGGCAGGGGACAGTCCTCTTTTTTAAAAAGTCTTCCATTTCAAGGGCTGCCCAGTCAAAGTCTGTTTTAAAGATAAAGAACCATGAGGAGGGAGAGCTGGGCTGTGAAGCTGATCATCAGCGTTTAGCAACTGAGCAAGCACATGGGCCACCGGGTCACTGGTCTTCCCCACTATGGTGGGATTACTTGTACTTGTGTTTAAATTGTTATTATTTCTCAATTTCCCTAGACATATACATTAACATTAGTATCCTTGCTTGCCCCCCCCCCCCCACCCTCCATCTCTTTGGTGGTGCATTACCTCTTTTTTATTATCTGTAAGTGGCCACCCTAAACCAGAAGTGGTGGTTGGTATTTTGAAGCAATTAACTCAGAGAATGGAGTGTCGTCTTGCATTTAGACTTCGTATACTAAGCCAAATAGCCCGTTTTCTGCCCTATATTATATGTAAGACATGTAAGATGTCAAGGTCTTTATCGCTTTCCTTTTTCCTACACATTTTTCTTACACCTAATGTGGCTTCAATGATGGGTAATTGGAACAGAAAAATTCAGCCCATATAACCCTTTACAGTCTGTGGATTTCTGTATACAGCACTATTCCTTTTAGTCCTGGTGGTGCAGGGATGTCAGACTACACTTACAAACCAGGAAGCTATTTTCTGATCTTATGTCAAACAGGGAGACGGAGCTGGGATAAGTTTGGAAGCTTGTGCATCAAACTCTCCTTAGACCTTCAGTGATCATTACAGTTTGTTCTGCCCCCATTCTCTCTGCCCCCCCCCAGTGAACATCACAAACTCAAAACCACTTTCACTCTTCTTAACATGCACATAAATATTAGAGTTTTTCAAAATTGATCATGAAGGCTTTCCTCAGGTCTCAAAGGCTACTTTAAGAATGCAGTCCTATGGTTTGTGCTCCCAATAGACAGAGAGCTTCATGTTTGGAGCTCTCCGCCTTTTCTATATCCTACTGGAAACAGCCAGGAAGAAAGGCAGGAGGACAGAAGTGATTCCGTGCATCCATTTAAATAGCAAAAAAGCAGCTAGATGGGCCTCTAAGCCCACCTAGCTGACTTCTCTTTCAGAGGGTGGGGAGGACGCTGGAGTGGCCATAGGATACTGTGTATCTTGGCCTCTCCTCTCTCCTCCCACCAGCACAAACCCCTTTCCCCCCTCTCCGATGAGGTCACAGTTGTGACCTAATAAGCGAAGGTTTTCGCAGTGGCTGGGAGGGAGAATGCTGTGGGCAAGGATAGTCCCACAATAGGATCTTCTCCTCTGTTCTCATAGCTCTGTCTATGGGTACAACAGAGGAGATCCACAGCATCTGATGGTGTCTACAGGCCATAGGATTGCTATCTAAATTTGCAGTTGCACTTCTTTTGTTCATTTTTATTCTAGAGTAGTCATAAGGCCCCAAATCCAGATTGGGATCTCAGCATGGGAGTAGTGTGCTTTTAAGCTCTGTGTAGCCGGGGGGGGGGGGGGGGGGGGGGGAGAGGAGGGGGGCCTGCATTTACTCTAGAGTAAAAATGAAAAGGAAGACATAGCTGCTAGACACACGTTTAAGGTAATATCAGTTTTGATCCAAAATAATGCATAACTGATTTGCTTGTGCCTGTTGGTTTAATGAGCCAACTGAGCACTGACATTAACCAATTGAGTGGCAAGGGGCACAACTGGTGGTGCCCTCCCACAATTGCTGGCCTGGCGCTCAAAGCTCCACCCCACACAAGCCTCTCCTGTCAGTCTTGTTCTATCTCTGCCCAGTGAAGCTGATCCACTGGTTCATTCTTTGGATCTTTCAACCACTTCTAGCTATAAAACTTTTGCATGAACAAAAATAAAATGCTTTTTTTTAGCTGTTTAAGTTATTTCAATTTTGTATGTTAAAGTTTTTAAGACTGTTTTATTGTAAGATTGTATTAGGTAATGTAGTATAATGTTGTTGTTTGTATTTTTTGTGAATTGTTGTGAACTGCCTAGAGAGCTTCAGCTATTGGGCAGTATAGAAATGAAATTAATTAATTAATTAATAATAAGTAAATATAAACAAACTTAGAAAAATGCTTATGTGGCTGTACTTTTTAGTATAATTGTTCAACCTGATGAAAGAAATCAGCAAGAAAGTGGACTCAGAGTTAGTCATACTAAGGACATATTTACTGGGACCTCTGCTTCCAGATTCTTTATGGGATTAAGATTGGCTCCTTTACTTTGAATCAAGGATTTCCTTTCTCAGAAAGTTCTATGAGTTTCATTATACTGCTACTAGATGGCGCTGCCAATATTTCCAATTAATATTCCTTATCAGGTTATCTCTGATCTTTTTAAAAGCAGGATAAAGGTCTAAAAGCACAGAAGATACCCTGAGAAGTTGATGACATTGTGTAAAAGATGCACAAACTTCTGTGAGTGACCAGCCACATTCATACAATAAAAGCATTGTGTAGAAATGCTCTAAGAGGAGATCCATTGGAATCCTACTGATTTCAATGGGTCTACTCTAAGTATGATTTTGGATCTGACTTAAGAGACCTAATATCACTGGAGTAGTTCTACCAAGGCACTCTATGCTATTTCCCAACCTGTGGTGGTCAATTCTGATTTGGAGCTGTTCTAGTCAGAGACTGGCAAAGGTTTGCCTTACAGCTAAACTATCTGCAAATCCAAATAAGACACCAGTCACTTATAGGTTGCTTAATAGACACTGGCCCTCTTCCTGTCAAACAATTTCACATGGGCATAAAAAACAAAAATATCTCCAGCTGTGAAATTTCACAGCAAAGGATCCAACATGCTAAACGAAATGCGTTGAAATGTGCAAATAATGAGGATGATTTCAATATTAATAAAACAAAAGTGAAATATGACAAACTGGATCATAAATTAAAATTCAGCCTCCAGTAAAAGTTAAAGATCACAGCACAATTCTATACATGTCTACTCTGATAATTGAGTTCAGTGGGACTTACTCTCAAGTAAGTGTAACATTTCAGCTTCAATAAACTATTCACTGGGTAAGACAAATTTCTACAATTGCCCCCTTCCTGGCCTTTTAGAAGTGTATTTACAAATGTATAAATAGCAAGTTGAAATCAGAAATGGAAACGGGAACTGTTAATACATGTTAGGTGACAAAGACTATTCTGTAGAATTTTGGAGGCTTCACAAAGGCTGCAAATCTGTTAAGCAAAAAGAATTGCAACAATTTGAGTTCCATCAGATTCTATTACTGGAGCCTTTTCTCTACCTTCTGAGCAGATCCAAGGGAATGACAGCTGACAAAGAATGATGTTACTATAAACATTGACTGCTACCGGTAAAGCCTCTTCAAAATCTTAATTAATATATGAAAGTTTACAAGACTCGGTTCACTGCGAGATTCTCTGTGCAATTTTTGCCAATGTACACGCATAGCTCATAAATCTTTATGGCTGTAGGATTCCCAGTGTGTCCTGTTACGATGAAGAAGGGATATCTGATGTAGAAATTGTAAATACTGTAGAGAGGTTCAATAAAACGGTTTCATTCCTCACTGGCAGATTACAGTTTTATGGCACATCAATAAGCAAAGGAGAGAAAGTGAAAACACAAGGAAGGAGCAGGTGGATATCGTTCTTGGAGCCATGTTTTCCCTAGTGAAATGTTTTGCAGTCATTATGAGAAACCCCCCCCTTCTTCCTCAATTTGACTTCTGTTATTGCTGTCAGTGGCAGACTTCCTCAGCATGCCTCATTCAGTTGACTGACACAGTCATTAAAGGCAAAGTCAGCTTGCTGGGATCCAGATCTTGCAGTCTGACTGGTAGAAAGAAGACTGGGGCTGGAGGCAGAGCAAAGAAGGGAATTTAGCACAATAACTTTACCGTCTTGACTGTCTGTGGGAACTTGTTTTGACCTCTCTCATCTTCTCTATGCATTTCCCCCCTTTCTTGATCAAAATAAGAAAACTTCAGTTCTTTGTAAAAGGTGCAGGCAGGGAACTTTACCCCAGGAGGGCGTCTGGACTGCCTGATAAGAAGCCAAGGACTACAGACGTTTCAGTTTTCAAGTCTCTTTAAAAATGCCAGCCTTGCTAGCTCTGATCTGACTTAACTCAGAAAGGTGAGAGCGAATGCACCTTCATGCCATCATACGATCCAGTCTGTCTTGGGGGCGGCTTTCATGTGAGATGAATTAATTAGCGTAATCGATCCTGGTGATTTCAGAAGCCCTTTAGGGAGGGAAATATAAAATGTTGTTTATGGGCTCTTCCTATAAAAATATAAATGAGACACTATAGTCCACAACGGCTTATGGAATAAATGGGCTAATTTCTCAGGTGCCACAAGACCCTCTGATATGGTCACCATGTGGAAAGGAGGACAGGGCTCCTGTATCTTTAACAGTTGTATAGAAAAGGGAATTTCAGCAGGTGTTATTTGTATGCGTGCAGCACCAGGTGAAATTCCCTCTTCATTGCAATGATTAAAACCTCCGAAGCCCTGCCCTCTTGACCAGATACAAACAGTGGGGTTTGCGTGGGTTGTTCAACCTTCAGAATACTCCCAGGGTTCCAATAATACGAGAAGCCCCAGCAACACCTGGCTGGAGCTTGCATATTCCTAATGGAAGATGGGATGTGCTTGTGCTACGGTCCTTCAAGGGTTAATTAAGCCATGGTGGGCTGTTGCGTCACCTGAACCAGGTGAGTGTAATGCCTAGTTTAGCCCTGAGCAAGGACACAGTTCACTTGGTCACAGTCTTCCCTACAATGGTGAGATGTATTGTATTTCTATTTAAGCTATAGTAATTATTTCTAAATTTGTATCTACACGCCTAAATTAGCACCCACACATTTTATGCAGTTTTATACAAATCTGTGTTCTGTTTTGCCCTCTCTTTTGGGGGTGGGGTGGGTGATGCAAAAGTGGCCACCCTCCCTTAAATCCCCCATTCCTTATGAGTTGAAAACAGCTGAACAATGAATCAGTTTTCTAGTAGACAGCATTCAGAAAAGCTAAATTATAAACTCAGTGCAAATGACAAATCCACATTGTATGGAAGCTTATTGGAAGCTTTTTTAGATGTAGAATTTTGCAGCTTAATTCTGTTCCTTTAGTTAACTTAAAAAGTTAACACTACTGTTGCATTTAGGCCAGCTGGAATTTTTTTCCCCCATGAGCCAGCTGGCTTCCACTCTGTTTTTTGCCACGTAACAGACTGGAATATGTCATTCTTCAGCTGTGACTACAGTCCTAAATCTTACTATGATGCTTGATCTTTCTATTGCCAGTTCAAGTGCATCAAATTATTAGTGCCAAAGAGGTTCTGCGTATCTACTTATCTAACACAGAAACATTGGGATTTTTTTTCATCAGTTGTCAATTGACTGTATCTATGATTCTTCAACCAACTGATTATTCCTATTTCTTATTCAGGATACTAATTTGACAAAGCAACACCACCAATGCTATGGAACATAGCTATAGCTTGTATGTGCAGGCATAAGCCTATAAAATAAATCTACTGGTAGAAGTTAGTTGTTTACATGATACAAATTTATCACCACAACTTCATGAAGTCTTCCCAAATGTGCTCCAGTTACCATTGAACCCTAAAGGCTAAACTACACAAGAAATGGAAGATCCAGGATTGCATCTCCATTTACACCACCCCATAGTTTTGACCAAAATGAAGCCATTTCCCTGGGTCCCCAGAACCTGATTTGGGGTTGCAGAACTTAAGGGGTGAGGAAAGAAGATGCTTAGATTGGATTCAGAGTTGGAGAAGAACTTTTGGGAGACCCTATTTGGATATTAAGCTAGACCATTATGACATTTGATGGCATCAGTAGTTACTTCATTAGTGCTAAAAACAAACAAACATCCAATAACAATAAACCCCCAACCCTTCTAAATCGATTATTTTAATCCCTGTAAATCAAGGGTCTCCAATGCAGCAACCTCCAAGGCACCCACAAAGCTTTCCACTCTCTGCCCCCTTCAAAAATATATTAAAAAACCATGAAGAATGTTTGGACACCAGATTCTCCTTCCTGTTCACAAACCCGCTGGTGGGCAGGCAGGAAGGTAGGGTGAGCATATGGAAAGGGAGACAGGGCTCCTGTATCTTTTAACAATTGTATAGAAAAGGGAAGTTCAGCAGGTGTCATTTTTATATATGGGGCACCTGGTGAAACCCCCTTTTTATCATAACAGTTAAAGCTGTAGGAGCTATACTAGAGTGACCAGAAACAAAAGAGGGCAGGGCTCCTGCCACTTTAACTGTTGTGATGAAGAGGGAATTTCACCAGGTGCTGCATGCATACAAATGACACCTGCTGAAATTCCCTTTTCTATACAACTGTTAAAGATTCAGGAGCCCTGTCTTTATTTCCATATGGTCATGCTTAGGAAGGGAAGGGAAGAGTTACTTCCTGTCCCTGCCTATTCTTTTTCCGATGTTTCCTCTTTGTTCACTCTATCCACTCCCAGCCTCTTGCCTTGCTATTTCCCACTTCATCCTTTAGCCCTGCTCTCTCCCACCTGTTTTCCTTGCTGTTTCCCTCCCATGTGAGATTCCCAGTGATATCCCACCACAGTTTTTGACTGCTGACCCAAGCAGCAATGTCCTACCAGCTGCAGTAGCCATTGGGTATGTATATAGCAGACTCAGGGGTAAAGAAATGAAGGACAGAGGGGTGAAATGGTCACTCTGCAAGCCTGCAGCAAAGCTGGAAATAGAAGCAAGGTCCTATAAGTCCCAGGCCACTGTCTGCAATGACATGATCTTTTATGGCAATCAGAAATGGTGTGGCTTGTTGTTGTTTTTACATCATCTTATAAATAGTCACTTCAAAAAGCAATATTGATGCTGACCTGCACATAAACAACGGTGACAAAACTCAGGGAATCATCCTGAGGATTTGTTTCAAATTTGACGTATTTCTTACTATGGATTGATGTTGTTAAATCTATTCTGTCTGTGTTTAGTATATTGGATTACCAGGCATCTTCTGTTCCAGCGTCTGTTCATTGAGGGAATTGGATTTTGTATGAGAATTTTGTTTGTTTGCAACTGTGCATTAGTGTCAACGTGAATGAACTAAATTGCGCAAATCCCCTCCAAAAAAAGAAAAAAAAAAAAAAAGAGCTGCAGGTGGGCTTCATTAAAATCCAAACTCATTTGAATCTTTGCAGATTTCTTTGACATTCCTACCTTGAAAGCACTTGGTAAGGATGAACTAGGACACTGGCAAGTGTTGCATACGAACACAACATTCGCGCATGTCGTGAATTACATATATGGGCAGTTTTTAAAAAATATGGGTCACATGTTTATTTCAATGCGGAAATGCTTCTGTTAAGCATCATATGCATCCTGAAGTAGTTTTTGTTTTGTTTTGCCAGTGTCACTGTTAACAACATATTAATGGTTTATTATTGTTTATTTAATGCATTTATCAATCCCTTTTCACCTTAAAAAGAAGAAGTTCTCTTAACAGTGAAATCCTACACTACTCAGATTTAGGGCTTATTGAGGTCACAGCAAATTACTTCCACATAAGTGTGTGAAGGATTGGACCCTATGGGGTTGGGTCTAGACTGGTTGAATTTAGTTCCCATTGAAATAAATGGGACAAGTTAATCTAGAGCTTTATCACACCAACATTATACTGTGCAATCACTGTGAATTACATGCAAAGGACTCAGAAGTTTTCCACCTTATAATCTGCTTTGATTGTGAAGTACTCCCATGCATCCTGCCTTAATTGTGCAATAAAGCAAAAAGTTTCACCGTATTTAGCCCCTACATTTTGAGCGTATCTTCCGAGCCGCCGCTTGGGCGCAGGATTTTAAAGAAATGCTTACATCTGCATAAGCTTTAAAGATAAAGACACCAAAATTGGCACAGTAATAGATATTAGGGAGAGCTTTAAGCATACCAAATTTGAATTGAATTGGTTCATCCGTTGATTTTTTATGATTTTTTTACATTTCCCCCCTTAAACTCATTTCCTGATATGCAAAGGATTGCTGTCGCCCGGTAGCAAAAACAACCACAACCATGAAAGCTTAGTGCTACGGGGATAATCCAAGGGAAGCAGGTACATGGGATGAAGCTTCTAGACTTAAGTCCCAATGATTTCAATCAGAACTAAATGCAACTAACATAGTCTGGCTCTAAACCTAAGTGACTTACAAAAAACCCCAGTTGTTTGTTAATTAACACGAGTTTACATTGCTACCCTTCAGTACTCTCAGGAGGAATGGCTGGTGGTCAGACAGTCAGGGAGGCCCAGTCCTTCTGGCTCCACTGGAAGATGATGAAACTCAGTGATTGACCAGCAGACTGTTGCAGTCCTTTCTATCCTGAGATACTGAAGAGAGCGTGTTGGAAAGAGAATACTGGATGAAATGGGTCTCTCCTTGTGTTCTGATGAAAATAGGCAAGTCCTCCTAGGAATTAATAAATGAACAAGCATGCAAACAAATGTATCTCTTGAGCAGTACCACGTCCATGCTTTTGAGTAGCCTTGGGTGAGATACTCCCAGTGGTCCCCTGCCTCAGTGAATCTACCCTCTCCCTGTCATTGTCACCTGGTGCTATTGCTCCTCCTCCTTAACACTGCTCCCACCTACAGAGCCAGCAAGCAAGAAGGCAGCAACATCAACTGCTTGTCCTTCTCACCATCAGTTTTGTCTGGGCCAGAATGGTAAGGAGGTGAAAAAGCAGGTTGTAATGGTGAAGAGGAGGAAATCCTCAGAACATTTGTCAGTGGGTTGTTGGGTTCGGATCCTCTGCCAGAGCCCAACCATGCCCTACCTAAGATGCTGGCCCTGCTCTTGACTGTAAGCAAAGTAGAATCATATAAATCTTACTCCTTTCCAGTATGAATCAATACTCTAATTTACTTTCCCATGACCTACTGCAAAAAGTTTACACCAGGTGAAATCAAGAGGCTGAATAACTCAGCACGTTACACAGTGGAGTAATATATCAGAGAACATTCCTACACTCCAGCTGCAGCTCTGACATCCTCTGCCTTCTAGGGCTGATCTTGCCCTATAAACCACAGGTCAGTCCAAGGGCATGAGTACCACCACATTGGTTCTTGCCTTGGGGGGATCTACACTACTGCTTTTAGAGCGCTTTAAAGCGCTTTGAAAACGTTTTGAAACCTGTATATGCAGTGTGTCCTGGTTCCCAACAGTTGTCAAAACTGTTATAAAGCGCTTTAAAGCAGTAGTGTAGATCCCCCCCCTTGAAGCCTATAGAAGAAGATACAATTGGTAAGGCCTGCTTAGACACCATGAGTGTTCTCCCATCTGTTTAATTTTTAGATCACACTCTTACTCCATTCACTTCAAGGCAAATCATATGTGTCTCATATAATGCATGTGCATTCATTATTATGGTAACCTATCTGCTAAGACAAAAAAAAATTGACTGGCTTGGAAAAAATTGAGATTTTTTTCCCCCTGAGAGTCTAATTGCTGGCTGAAATGATGGGAGTTGTATGACCTTTTTCTGTCTAAACATGCACAGAACTGCACTCTAAATATTCTGATTCCTGCAGGTCAAATAGTACTTTGTCCTGCAGGAATCAGAACAGAAGTGGGGGGACCCTAAATGTATGTCAACTAAGTCATATCCAGTGTAATCATGGGCATCCTCCTCCAAAATTGGCAGCCAGCAAATTCCATCACCACAGTCACCACATGTTCTGCAACTCTTCCCCAGGTTATGGCAGCAACATGGTAGGCTGCACATCTTTAGTGAGCCCTATTTGGCACTGATGCCTCTAGTTAGCAACTTAGTCGGGAGGAAGTATCATTTCTTTTGTAGCTTTAGTATATACCACAGAACAGATCTGGTTATTTCAATTGACTTCATCGTACGTGGCTGTAGCTGTTTCAACAGCATATTAATCCAGTATTTTCAGACATAATAGTGTCATTACCCTATTTTTCTTCTTTTCCAGTCTTAAAATTACTCCTGGAGAGCTCAGAGTTTTGTTACAGCCATACTGTTCCATTATGCAAAGTGGACACCAGATCACTGCATATTGCCTTATGCTAATCCATGGTGGACAAACAATTTAGCTTCTTCAAATGGTCAGACATCTATGATGTACTTTTGAGTCACAGCCACTTCAAGGTGAGAGGTGAAACCAACATTGTCTAAGCTGGGAGCCTAACTGTGCAAACCTATACCAGTCTATTCAGAAGTAAGACCCATTGAGGTCAATGGGTCTTGCTCCCAGTTAAGTGTGTCTAGAATTGCATCCCAACCAAATTGCTTTGGAAATTGCTGGTCTTCATGTGTCAGGGTCACTATGCTTTGAGTTTATAGAGGGATAGTTATCTTTGGGGCTTTACCAATGGAACTGGCTTCATAAAATGGTAGTGCAGGCTATGGCACATGCTGGGTGGCTTTTGAATATTTAAGCTGCAACCATGGCTTGTTGTGTCATCTGAACCCTGTGGAGGTAGATTGTGTGAAGTTTAAATAACCTCACATAACTCTAAAACAAGCCATGGGTTCTGTGAGTTTTATTTAACCCTAGCAAAACCCATGGCTTGGATGACATGGCAGCTTGAATATTCAAAATGGCCATGGTGGGTTCTTTGATTGTGTGAACCAGCCCAGTCTCTCATACATGTGATGGAACGGAGAAATAGAGCTGGCCTTAGTATGTTGACGACACTGTACTCCACTATACTTTAAAATATTTACTGCTCAGTAGTTAATTGTATGCTAATAAAATTCTAAAGAAAAGTGTGAATAATTGAATATATATTAGAATTTCAGGACCTGTTTGATTATGATATGCAAATAGTGAGGAGTAAGTTGGGTATGTAAATTTTGCGCTTTGAGTTATTCTTTTTACGAGGACAAATTAATGGTACCTTCCCTGGTGGAGTAAAGTATCTTGAAATTATCTATATTTATCTTCATCCATCTGTGTGTGTGTGTGTGTGCGCGCGCGCGCAAAATTTCATTTAGTTCAAGACTATATCACAGTGATGAAAAAAGTAAATTATTAGGTTTGTAACATGATGATGTATATTCAGAAGATGCTTCTATTTAGGAATCAGTATTAAAGATGTAATTATTCTTTTCATGTTAGAATAGGATTCTAGAGAAATACACAAAGAATTTGGAAGTGTATGTGTTCATTTGATTTTTACTGTTACAGAATCAATAATGGTTGTAGACCAGGAACACACTTCATTAATGTCCTCTGCTTTTATTATTAAATAGTCATTTTTTTAATTTCCCCCTAAATTAATTTAGTACCTGCCAAACCTTGAGCAAAAGAACACACTTTATCGGATGCAGGCAGTAACGGTGTCCATTGTCTCCCTTCTCATTTTCTATTTGTTTTGAATGTCTGCTTGAATCCTTGAAGAATGGTTTTAGCTTCAATCCTCTACACATTTACTAGGGAGTAAGCACTCCCCCCCAAACACAATGAAACTTACTTTCAGATAAACATGCATAGGATTCCACTATTAAAAGCCAAATAAGGCAGTACTATTTTTAAAAAAATCTATTATTCCCCCCACCCCCAAGTAAAAACATTGAATAACATTAGAACAATATGGTTGGATCCAGATTTAGTCATACTTCAAGTCGACCCCTTGAATGACTTGGATTAAAGTTACTTGTGACTAATTTAAATCCCATTAATTTTCAGTGTGTCTCTTCTAAATATGACTTAATCTGGATCTGACCCAATAAATAGTTAATTATTTTACCCAGGATTCATTATTTATTCTTTTTCTATATTTATATCCAACAGTATGTAGCTTATTCAGAGCTCAAGTCCTTAAATGTTGCCTTTGAAGGCATCTCTCCACCATCTTCTATGTGTCGATGGAGGCCGCCTTTCGTTCTGTTCATTAATGTATTTCACACAACTGTAGCAAGTTGCCAAGAAAGAGCCTGTTTCTCAGTGCTGCCTTTGGGCCATTAATTGTTCAGTCAATTTCTCTGCAAGTGTGATAAACTACACATGACTAAACCATATGTCTAATGTTAAGTTCTCATTTGTGTTCCAGTATTTTGCTATAATCTGCTATGGGTCTGTTACCAGCAAGAATATAGCTTTTTTTCCATATAAGGTAGTTTTTCATTCAGTCCAGTATTCACAAAGCTGCTCCACTCCAGAGCATTATGTGTACAACAACGTTTATGCAGACTTCTTGTCTATGTGGGCTCCCCTCTTTATTTCAATGGAGGCAGTACACTGATGTGCTTGTGTTAATGCTCCTCCGATTAAAGTGAATGGAAGGCCATTAGGGCAAGATCTACGCTACTGCTTTAAAATGGTTTATAACAGTAGTGACAACTATTGGGCCCAGGACACACTCCATAAACAGTTTTCAAACCGTTTTCAAAGTGAATGAATACATTTATTACGGTAATTGACCAGAACCAATAAAAACATTAATAACAAACAGACAATCCCAGACGCATACATACATTTTATATTACATACATCCAACGGTTGCTGAGAAATTGTATAACACAATCAGAGGCTGCAATTGGCAGTTAAAATATTACAACAAGTTATAGCAATTGCACAGAATTTGGCCACTTTATTCGTAATATGTGGTGTTTTATTGGAGAGAAGCAAAGAAATATAAAAACTGTCAGTCCTACCCAGATAATTATATAACATGGGAGAAATAAAGTCCCTGCGTAAATCTCGATAGAAAGAACAATGTAAAAATACATGGCCCACTGTTTCTACTTCCCCATTATTACAGGGACAAAGTCAAACTTACATGCTCTTGCAGTACAGTATCCCAAATTCTTTGTTTAACTGCTGACTTGGCATTTGAATATCCTAAGGCTATTAAAGCATTGGGAGAAAATCCTAATAAAGATAATTCCTTACCCAAATGCTTTTTCCTTTTCGATTGAAAGGGATCCGGCAATGTCAGAGGGGCCAGCCCTACCGGTACAAATATCAGTTTTAGCCAAAAAATTATCATATACAATCTAGCACAGGCTTCAATAGGGACTATCCCAGCTTCTGACCAAAGTGCTGCATTGGAGACACAGTGAGGTATTAAAAATATTGCTCTCAAGAATTTGGTCTGAAAAATTTCCAGATGTCGAAGATTATAATAAGCATACAATTGGGATCCATATAACATTTGGGCAATAATTTTGGCCACAAACATCTGGATAATGGAGGGAATATGTTGCCCACCTTTACTGAAAAAAAAATCTTATCAGAACAGCGGCTGGTCTCCTCGCATTAGCCACCACATAGTTTATATGGGTGGACCATGATCAAGAGGCTTGGAACATTATTCCCAGATACTTATAACCAGCAACCTGGGGCGGATCTGCACGTCGGCCCCAGAGTGCATTTATGCGACCACAGGGCACCCCGAAAACGATAGTCTGTACTTGCCTGTAAAAAGAAACGAGGAAGAGACGACGACGATGATGCCGCCAACGCCACCCAGCTTCCTGCTCCCCGGCCGGGACGGAGAGCTGTGTGGAGAGCGGAAGAAGCAGCTCTCTACCCCGCCTTCTTCAAAAAGAGCTCTCCGAGCCAGCCAGGGAGCAGGAAGCTGGGCGGCAGCAGCGGTGGCTCTTCCTCATTTCTTTTTACAGGCAAGTACAGACTATCATTTTCGGGGTGCCCTGGGGTCACATAAATGCGCTCTGGGGCCGACGTGCGGATCCGCCCCCATTCAATAGGATTTTCATTAATTGTCCATTTATGTTTAATTTTCCTCTGACCAAAGACCACTACTTTGGTCTTAGAGTAGTTAATTGTTAATTGCTCCTCAGTGCAATATAAATACAGAGCCCTCAATATACGTCTCATCCCAATACTAGTTAGAGATAGCAACACAGCATCATCAGCATATAAGAGTATTGAGAGAGGGCAATTGTTCAGCTTGGGGGGATGAAAGTCAGAGTTTGATAATCTCTTCACTATTGAATTAATATAGAAATTAAACAAAGTGGGGGCCAAAATACATCCCTGTTTGACTCTGTTATATGTGGACATTGGTCTTGATAAAACCCCTTCCTTATTGCAGCTAACCCAAAGCATGGTGTTTTCATGCAGACGACATATGAGCAATAGTAATCGTCTATCAATGTTGGTGTTCTCACATTTTCAAAGTGTCATATCCTGCTTCGTGTAGATCTGGCCCTGGCTTCCTATGTGTTTAAAAAACTGTTAGATTGACAGTGCAATTCTATGCACATCTACTGGGATGTAAGCCCCATAGAGTTCAATGGGACTTACTCTAGTTAAATATATACTATTACGTGGTCAGAATTTATACAGGGATATTGAACCAGAACTACTTCTCCACTAAGACTTTACTGAGAAAGGTTTACTTTATTATTTGCTAGTAGACATTTAAAATTAAGGTTATTCTGGGAGGGTTGAAAAACACGCAACCAAACATCTGGCCAGCTCAAATAACTGATTTCTGTATGCATAGAAACAAAACCTCTTGCCAGTTCGTCCATCTGAACAAGATTGTAGGCTTTAGTTATTTTCTTTTCATAAGAAATTTAATGTGTTAGTACTTTCTAACGATGAACATGTAAAATTATATAACATATACAGCATTATACAGCAGAAAAGGGGGCGGGGAGCATACCAGAATTGATGGTAGGGTTTACAGAAGGGATATCTGAAGAATCACATAATTCAGATTAGATTTATAAGAATCACATACGTAATTCAGATAAGATCAGGATGGCTAAAGTATGCCCTAAAGACAAATTGTCGCCATCACTGGATGCATGTTTACATATGCAGTGCAGTTTCTGATCTGTTGTGAGGAGTTCATTGGTGATATTTAGTTCTGGAACAAAGGCCATTCACACAGAACAGCCAATCATTGATGGGTTATGGTGGCAATAGGTTTCATTTTGCCAGTGCGAGGGGACCATTGGTAGAATTGTTTTCCCCTTTCTGCCTACAGCCCCTGTGTGCCCCACAAATTTGCTCTGGAGGGTTGGGGGATCACCTGCAGCAGATCTGGGGTGTAGTGTGGGGCTGCAGGAAAGCGAAGAGGAGAGGGAAGTCCCATCGTGCAAGTGAACCTCTCCTTGTGTGAGGGTTGAATCCAACGGAACGTGACAATTTCAACCAGCCACATTTCTCAGTATAATGAGTTCCATAAATGATCAACCCTGAATTTAAACCACTTCCTTGGTTTCACCCAGTTAGTTTCCAAGACACTCTCTCAATATTGCTGTGTTTGATCACTTAAAGTGGTTGTTTGATCTCAACGGCCTTCTTGGGAAATCTACTTCCTAATAATATACATCTCTAGAGAAACTGCAAGCTTTTTGAAGTTCTTTCGCCTCATTTTTAGGTTAGGCTTGACTCTTTCATATGCGATTAGCACCTTACTGTGCAGTGTACTAACTCTGAGAAGCTAGAGGCAAAACTGAGGATGAACATTTTGCCTCTGACTGAGATGTTATTGGCTGTTGCAAATCAGAATGAGAAAAGAAACTGCTTCAGTGAGGCTTTCCCTTCCCCCACCCTGGGCTCTTTGGGTATCATCAGATGAGCGTTTTATTACACACTCGCTACTGCCTGCTTATGGATGTGTGTGCATTCTTTAGATGACGTTGTCCACCTCTCGCTCCTTCTGCTCATTTTTCTGTCGTAAAATAGACCCCTTTTAATCTGACTTTTTTTTTTTAAAAAAAATGGAATGTGGCACGACCTGCTGTGTGCAAGAAAAGCAGTGTGATAAAAATAGCCCCTGAATGGGCCACGTGGTCTTTGTTTATTTCCTCTTTCCTCTCCAGGAAGAAAGAGGAAGTAATGAAGGACAAAAGCGGAGATGGAGAAGCGACGGTAAGGAAACGCGATTTCCCCCGGTGTGATGATGCTCTCTGTCACACAAACATTGCCATGTGTGAAATGATTCCTCCTGGTATTATCATACACCAATGAAAAGTATACATGAATACTACTGCAAAATGGCTGGGGCCAATTGTGTGGGTGGGTCTCTTCCATCCAATTGGCCTCCTCCCTACCAGCCTTTCTCTATAATGGATCTGTGTGGCTGCTCTTCTGGAAGAAGCACTGAAGGCATCACAGCAATGGCAAGGAGTAGAGGGAATGAGGGTGTAGAGGACATGCTTTGCATGCAGAAGGTTCCAGGTCCAATCTCTAGTTAAAAGGATCAGGTAGGAGGTGATAGGAAAGACTTTTGGCAAAGATCCTAAATGGCCACTGCTAGTCAGTGCTAGGCTAAATCAACTGGTATAAGACAACAATCCAAAATCCACAGTTTGGCAATATCTTTATTAGGTCCAACCAATATCTGTTTAAAATAGTGTCCTATATTCCTAAGAAACATTGTTCCTTGAATTATAAAGCAATGCTGGAAAGTATTGTGTGAACGTAACTAATGCTTGGTTGTGCTTCACTACAAGAGCCCTCCATTTAGGTTAACCTTCCAACTTATTCTCTGCCATTTGACCACTCTCTCCTAATCTGTTTAGGATCATAGGCATCTGCCTTATACTGAGTCAGGCCATTGGTCCATCTGGCCCAGTATTGTCAACACTGACTGGCAGCAGCTCTCCAGGGTTTGAGGCAGGAGTTTTTCCAGCCCTACCTGGAGATGCCGGGGATCAAACCTGGCACCTTCTGCATGCAAAGCAGGTGCTCTACCACTGAGCTACAGCCTGTCTGTGTCATTTCTTTCTCTTGACTGGAAATTCTTAAGCATGCACAGATATTCCCATAAGTCTCTTTGACTTCCTGTGATTATTCACTCATTAATTTGTTAAATTTATGCATTTATTTCATTTCATTCCAAAGATTATAACCAGTTAACATGAAGTTTTTAGCCTTACCTTAGAAGTGCACCACTGACAAAATAACCTTCCCTTTGATGATGTTACTCCTTGGTTAGGGAAGAGGGCCGTGCAATTTCCTCAAAGTTGGTCTTTGCTATGGCCAGGGATTCAAACTACCGTGCCCTTTTCAGGGCACTCATGATGCTAAATCATGCATTTCTAGATGCCAGCTGCATATTGCAGGTGTAAATTGTATTCATATGGAAGTTTGCCCATCATCCAGGAGAAGAACACTCACACACTAAGGTCAATTGACATACCTATGCGTAAATTTGCAGAGTTGTATCTTTATGGTAAAATGCCAGTCACATGGGGGTATATTCATCAAACCTATATTTCTAAAAATCTTTTGCTGCAGAGGCTGGACAGATCTCATCACAGAGGGCATTATTTTCACAAACATCACATGCAGCCTTTTTCCCTTGGTTTCTCCATCCTCACAGAACTTGTATATGGAGACATGCAAGTCATCAGAAACAGTCGGAACTTTTCAATTTCATTCTTCATGCGCCATTTTCATGGTAAAATTCTGCACCCCTCCCTTATCTTTGAAGTTACAATGTAACCGGCCAGATCTTTACCCAGCTGGATAAAACATTTTGAAAACTGTATAGGGAGTGAGTCCTGGGCCCCAACAGTGTCAATACCCATATAAGCCATTTTAAAGCAGTAGTGTAGATCCTGACCAAGTGTTGATGCAAAGTATGTGTGAGTGGGAGGGTAGAGTAGATTCCCAGAAGTTACTGTGTTGTGGCAATACCATTAAAACTTTAGATCCCAGGTGCTTTAATTTGTCCTCAGAGACTGGATTGACCCCAGCCTTCGGACAATTAGTTGAATGAAATGGCTTCTTTTGGAGTCCGTGACAAGCCAAGAAGCAACACTAAGAATTCTAAAAGGCATCTCCTTGGCTGTCACCCAGGTATTTGCTCAAATTGGAGGCTCAATAACACAAATGAAACTCATTTTTCCCTGTTTGCCAGACATCCAATGGAAAATGGGCAAACTTGAGGTGCTTTAAAAATCTATAAATCATGATGGAACCGAGCTGAACTGTTTTCTGATATTACAAGTGCAATCTGCTTTTTTCTTTTTTAAAAAAACATTATTCCAGTTGGGTAGATAGTAAAATGAACATCTAGGCTTTGCTATCCTTCCTCACATTCAGTAGTATTTTAGAGTTGATTAACTTCACCTGTTACAGCAAGATCTCATTTTCCACATGATAAATTGCATCTACCTAGAGGCTGTATAGATATGTGATATATTCTTGTTGATCTGTCAGCATAGATTGATCATAAGTATATTCACTGGGTCAAAGAAAATATGCAAATAGATTATAACTTTGTGAAGATAGGCTTGAACCACTAGGCAACTCTACCATGGCAATCATGGATGAAACTATGCCATCAGGCATGTGGAGGTGCCTGTACTCAATCTTTAGGGTTAGGGTTAGGGTTGTGTTGAAATGACAAATACTGCATCCACATGCTGAGAATGGGAGAGAAGACCTAAAGGGGAGATTTAGGCCACAGCAAGCCGCAGAGTATACCATTGTCTGTCAGGAGTAACATGGATTGGTGAATGAACAACTGACCACGGAGGCTAATTCTCAGCATTGTTTAACAAGACCTTGATCATCGGCCATGCTGGCTGGAGCTGATGGGAGTTGCACTCCAGCAATATCTGGAAGGCCCCAGATTCCTCACCCATGCTATAAAGGGCAACACACCGATGGAAGCTGGTTTCTGAGGGCAGCTAAAGGTGATAACAAAATACAACTGTACGGGCATCAGTACTGCAGTATTTGTCCATGCCTTATTGAAGTGGCAGAATACCTCTTTTGATGTATGTACGGATGTACTTCCCCGTCTTGAGCCACAAGTTATTGTGTTGGGTTAATTGTGTTTGAGCTGGAACTGGGACATCAGCATTAATATTTTAAATATAAATGGCCTGTGGAGTAATTTTAAATAAAATATCTATCTATTAATATTTTAAATTAAATTGGCTTATAAACTACCAGCATCTTCCATATAGTTCCATATAAATCTTCCATAAAGCGAAAATCACCTTCTTATATATTTAGTAAAATATTTATATCTTTGCAATAATTAAGACCTACATTTCTATTTTTCGATATTATTATTGTTTTGAAATGGTGTTCTATACCTCTAAGCTCCCTTACCTTTGTTCTAACCCCTTTTACATTGTGTACCAAAGCATTTAGAATTCAATTCACCATTGTCAGCATATGTTGACAGTTACATTTGTGCACCACCTGAAGTTACAACTTGTCCTTGGATCTCAAGTGTATCTTTACATAGTGTTTCCTATAATTATATCATTGTTTTCGATTGCATCCACAAAAAATTAAAAGAAAAGCTGTACCCTTTAGAATTTACCTGTGGTATATTTTCACAGTTATGCAGGAAATACGTTATTTACAGAAGCAATTTGTGTTAAAGTAGGCTGTAAACAATTATTGCCGTTCAGAGTGTCAAGGTATGTGAATTTTCTTATAGGATGTGTTGTATTTTATGCAGGATAATGATGCCTCCTAGCACTAGGAAAGTTTTAATATAACAAGGGCCTTCTAAGAGGGCCAACTGGGGGCTCATCTACACCAAGCAGGATATTCCACTATCAATGCAGTATGAAAGCAGTATATAAAAGGCAGGACCCACACGAGTGCTTTATAGCAGTACTGAAGTGCACTGCAGGATCAACACTGCTGCTTTATAGTGGTACTGAAGTTGACTAGCAACTGTTAGGGCCCAAGACACATCTACACCAAGCAGGATATAACACCATGAAAGGGGTATGAAAGCGGTATATGGTATGTGTCATGGGCCCCAACAGTTGTCAGTGCACTTCAATACTGCTATAAAGCAGTAGTGTGTCTCCTACCTTTTATATACCACTTTCATAGTGGAATATCCTGCTTTGTGTAGATGAGCAGGGAGCAGGCAAGATGGATCTCTCTCCATTCAGTGTTCCTGAAGACTCTTCACTATATGTGGCTTCCCGGTGTTTGGGAATGGATGTCCCGTTCTATGTTTTTCTGAAATGTCATGACTTGTTATTTTCCAAAATATAACCGGAAGCACTTGCACCTGCAGTGTTATCTATGCAACTCATTTCCAAGGGCCCAGAGGGCTTTGCGGGATGGAGCAGCAGTGCTTCAGAACCTGGGCTATCACGTTCCCTTGGTTAAACAGTGACCTTAACTTAAGGCTTTCATTAAGTGTGTGTGTGTGTATGTATGTGTGTATGTGTATGTATGTATGTATTCCATGTCAGACAGTAGAAAATCAGAAAGTAACAACAACAAAACTCTGGCAAAGACTGGGCTAGATCTTATTAGAAAATGGGAAGATGAAACAAAAATGAAAATATGGAAATCAGCTTCATGAAGAAAAACAATCAATTGGACTATCCACAGCAAGGCAACAAAGAAGAAAGAGAGCATGGATGCGTACAGCAAAGAAAGATCTAAGGTTCATCAAAATCAGTGGAGGCCAGTGGTGAAGCACATTGGAGAGCTCTTTTAGAGTTCTGACTGGTTCTGACTGAAACCGAGAGTGGATTCATTTCCCCAGTGATACTTTCATCCAATGATGAAAATAAAATGGAAAATGAACAAACTACCAGCAGCAGAAGAGTGCCAAACATGACAGGATGATATGAAACATCTATAGAATCAGGAGACTTGGAGAATTCAGTTGCAAGGAAGAACAATGGTGGGTGGTTTTTTTAAAAAAAGTCTCCTTGTTTAAGCCAGTTATGTAGCACTTGACACTGAAAGATTTACGAAATAAATAAATGGCTGTAAATCTTAACATTCAGCAGCATTATGGAAAGATCAGGTCTGGAATATCATTATGAATCAGTGCATACAAAGAGGTAAAAAAAAAGTTGGAACGACTTTCAGAAAAACTTCCAGTGGAGACTTGCAGGGGGTGGGGGTGGGAAAGAGAATTTAGGGCAAAATTGTGTGGGGGAAAGGAACAACTCCCCTCTCCCAGGGCACCATGATCCTGATCTGAATGAGGGCTGTGCATACTTACTTAAGAGTAAATAAAAGTAGCATGCACAGCTTCACTATACATACTTAAAGGAATGTTTAGTTTGGCCCAGAGAGGGCTGAGGATAAAACTCTGGAGGCAATGACGACTAAACAAATAACCCACCACGAAAAAGGGACTAACTCACTTTTGCAATATGCCATTGAAAGCAGCAGGGAAGTAACCAGCAGCTGAACATGTGAAAACTGGGAGTGGGGGAGGGGATTTCAGTAGGACATCAGCAACAAAACAATCTGCGGAAATGCATTGGGAATGTGCTGTACTAATCTTAGGTAAAGCAATAAGACAGATAATGAGCCACAATAAAACAAAGCAGAATGTGTAAGAAATTGATAAGGCTATTTCTAGTTGCAGAGGTATTAAATTAACCAGAAGAAAATCAAGAGCGCGGTTAGGGAGGTGAGGGGGAGACAGTTCAGTGCACTGTCAGAGAAAGATATAAAATGTAATTTACAAGCAAAGATGGAACTCTTAAAAGACAAGTATAATATGGCATGAAACTCCAGGGAAGCCTAAACCAGCTTTGAAATGTTTGAGCCTGAAGAACAAAAAGAAGAAGAAAAAACCCACCAAAAAGCCCAACGACTTCACAGTTTGCCAGGAAAAAGTCATACAGCATTAAATGGAGCAGCTAACAGTAAGTCACTGCAAGAAAACCAGAGGGTTTGTTGTAGAAATATTTATGAAAAATCAAAGGGGAGAGCTTCTTAAGAAAACGTGAGTCTGCAAATAGCCTAGGACAGACAACATTCATATCTATGTTCCCATTCACATACCATAGGTCTTCAGTTAGAGAAAAGTCAGAAAACAATCACTGTGCCAAAGCCTCACCCATGAGCTGTACAAAATGCCCCTTTACCTTACTAATTTGCCTTGACCTGAGATTCCTTTCTCATTGCAACCCCTGCCTTGCTTCTACAGGGGATAAGACCCACCGAAAGAGGTTACATGGCAGGTTCTGTGATGGGGAATCAGCTTCATTAAGAAGGACTCAAAGCTGGAGAGTTCATCCTCCAGAATGACTAAAACAAATTAAAGAGTGCATTTTCACAGGTGAGAGGTTCCATCACACTGGCATGTGCCCATACTAGAGAGATGTTTTTTGGAGAAAAATGCATGGATAATTAGATGGTTCACTAGTCTGAACCTCACTAATACAGCATGCAACAGGGGGGAGGGAACGTGTGGCACTCCAGACATTGTTGTTCAGCTATAGCCAGCATAGCCAGTGGTGAGGGTTAATGGGAACTGCAGTCCAACAATATCTGGAGGGCCATACCTTCCCCACAACTGGAATATGATCTCCCAGGAGGAATCCACATGTCGTACTGAGGCAGCTTCCATGCGGCCCCAGTGCGACGTGAAAGCGATCGTGTAACTGGCCTGGTGAAGAGATGAGGAAGTGGTGTCCTTGCCGGCGCCGGCGCCACCCACCTCCCTCCTCACCGCCTGGCTCGGAGAGCTCGGCGGAGAGCGGAAGAAGCTCTCAGGAAGCTGTGGCTGCATTTGTGGAAGATTGGAGCCCTCTGTCTATCCAAAGCCTTGCTGGCAAGAGCCAGGCAGAGTGGCAGGAGGAGGATTTTTGTTATTTTGAGCTGGATGAGCTTCCAGTGGGCAGTGGCTGGATCTTGCAGATCTATGCCTCTCCTTTTCCCTCCTCTTCTTGTCCACCAGCACATCCCTCCACAACTTCTTCTGAGGTCCCTGTTGCATCCCCAGGAAGAGGAGCCACTATGCACCTTTCCATAGCAGCTGGGATTGGTGCAGGAGGGAAAAGCCATAATCGGATCTCCACTGCACTCCTAGTTGTGTCTATGGGCTTGGATGAGATCTGCAGCAGCATCCCATGGTGCCCCAGGTGCTGTCTAAGGGCAATAGGTTTGCTTTGTTAGATGCCTTTCTCAAGGAAGGATTCAAGGCATCTTACAACAGAATTAAACATAAAATTTTTAAAACAGCTAAAACAGCTATCCATTGAAATACAACCATCTCATGAAACAATTATCAGCGACAATTAAACTATTTGAACCGCCCAAAGAGCTTTGGCTATTGGGCGGTATAAAAATGTAATAAATAATTAAATAAATAATATTTGTGGACATGCCTTCAATTTTGAAATCTCAGAGTCACCTTAGGAAGCTACTGTAAAAATGGGAACAATAACGTCTTTCCTCTTGTGATTATCATAAGGTTTATAAAACACCATTTGTACTGAAAGTAGTACAGAAGTGAAGATGTTAATTTCAGCATTTTAGTTGTTGGTTTCCAATTAATTTCCCACATCTTCCCTCGCGGCCCTTTCTTTTTCATCCTCTCCTTGCTATTAGTACATCTGCTAGTTTCTGCTGAGTTGGCATTGTTGAAGTGGACCTTCGTTGGCAATGAGCTAAAGCGAGAGGGTGGAGAGTTGAAAAGGAAAGCTAAAGAAGAAAGGAGGGGTGTGTTCAACAATCTTTCTTTAATTCTTCTTCTTTGTGTGCGTGCTTTATATTGCTTCTATCTCAGACCTGTTATTTTCTATTTTGCATTTTGCAAGTGTCCGGGAATTTGAGCCAGGTTGAAATTTAGTCATTCTTGCTGAATAAGAGATAAATGAAACTTTGCTGGCCGAAGCAAGGAAAGCACATGTGTTGAATGTGTTCCCCCCCCTTTTCTGACTATTACAGAAATTTGAGGCTGCGAGGAGTTAAACAAAAATAGCCTTGGGAGGTGGAGGGGGGAATCATTTCAGAAAGTTACCTTTCCCAAGGTTATGTTATCAAGTGATTTCCTACCAACAGTCACAACTCTGTCACTGCAGGAAATAAAATCTGAGCGGAATCAATCAATAAGGCAGGAGACAAAATGGATGTAACAGATGAATTTGGATAAATTGAATAGCATTAATGTTTCAAATATATATTGAATACAATAAACAATTATTTCATCCATATTAAGTAAGACACAGCAAAGAAAATGGAGGATGCAATCCTATACCCACTTAATTGGGGGTAAGCCCCACTGAACTCAATGGGACTTAACATAAGAACATAAGAAGAGCCATGGTGGGTTAGACCAAAAGTCCATTGCCCCCTTGGGTCTCTGGGAGGAACAAAAGCAGGATATAGATATAATAATAAATAAATAACTCTGGTTCAGCACTCTGCTCACACAGTGGCCAACCAGCTGCCCATGGGAAACCCACAAGCAAGACATGAGAGCAACAGCACCCTCCCACCCATGTTCCCCACCAACTGGTGTATATAGGCATACTGCCTCTGATACTGGAGGCACATAGTCATCAGGACTAGCAGTCAATTATGCTCCATGAATTTGTCCAATCCTCTTTTAAAGCCATCCAAATTGGTGTTCATCCCTATGTTTTGAAGTAATTAATTCCATAGTTTTATTATGTGTTGAATGAAGAACTTTTTTTTAATCATCCTGGATCTCCCACTAATCAGCTTCAAGGGATGACCCCCAGCTCTAGTATTATGAAAGGGGTGAATGTCTTCCTGTCCACTTTCTTCACACCAAGGATAATATTGTACGTGCCCTTACTTCTAAGCAGACATGTGTAGGATTGCACTGTTTACATCTATGAGGGCCAGAATTCATTAAACAGGAGAGCAATTCACCTACCTATGTATCAATAGATTTAATTAAATGGTCTGCCTGCTGAGGTTTTTGGTGTGGGAAGATCGTCACAGAGGAAAAAAAACCTACCATCTATATAAATAAAAATGTAAATGTCCGTTCGAAACAGACGTTATATCTCCAAAAGTTCTTCACCGATTGCTTTGAAATTTTGACACAACGTTGCATTCGAATACGCGAGCGTTGTTATGTAACTATGTTCTATATGGGGTCAAAGGTTTGTCTTAAAATTGAAGAAATAGGCCTCCTCAAAACCAGTCCTGCTGATCATTGTGACATCGCCAACCAGTAGGCCAATCCACTGCCTCTGCCTCCTCTCCTATTTGCATGTTTTCTCACAATTGGCTGAGTGAATATAGATGTCACACCTGTGACAGTTACACGTTCAGAAGAAAGGTAACTGCCAGGAGTTTCCACTAACCCTCTCACCGTAAAAACATCCTTTTTAAAAAACCAAACAATCTGCTTTACTTCATCCAAATAATGCCTCGCAGAAGATCACACTTAGGTCGTCGTACTCGCGGAGCGGAAGCACTGCGACGAGAAATTGCAAATCAGACTGAGGAAGAACGGGCATCAGCAAACAAGAAAAAAAGAAAAAGAATGCCTCAAATACGTGCCAAGGAACCAGTCAAGCAACGTTCAGCCAGACTTGAGGATGCACGGTTGCGAGCACGGCAATCGCGTTCTACAGCTTCAGATCTGCTTTATTCTCAACAGAATGAACGCGACAGGCTGAGAGTGGCTGAAAGACGTCAACGAGAAACAGCACGTCAGCATCAAACATGACTCCGTGGTAAACAATCACACGATTACAATCGCCTTGCATTCCGGTACAACCCAGCTGATGATTATAGTTTGGGGCGGCATGTTCTCATTGACACTATGACTGAAGTGTGTCCTTATTGCAAGGCTCTTAAATTTAATGGAGAAACAAAAGGAATGTGTTGCGCTGCTGGAAAAATTAAACTGCCTCAACTTGGAGAACCACCAGAGCCATTACAAACTTTGCTTGCCGGATATACCGCAGAATCAAAGCATTTCCTATCTAACATCAGGAAATACAACTCATGCTTCCAAATGACGTCGTTCGGCGCAGAAATCATCACAGCTCCATTTGTGCCAACTTTCAAAGTCAAAGGACAAATTTATCATAAAGCCGGCTCCTTCCTTCCGTTTCAAGATAGTCAACATAAATTCCTACAAATGTATTTCATTGGTGATGGCAATGATGAATTGAATGCACGCTGCGGAATTTATACCAGCATAAAAAGGTCCGTCGTTTCAAAACTGCAACAGCTACTTCACGAAAAAAACAATTTAGTACATTTGTTCAAAACAGCAATTGTCATGATGCCATCTGATACACACAAGATTGTTATTCATGCTGACAAAACGCCTGCTGGAGAACATGTGCGAAGATTCAATGCTCCAACTTTAGACGAAGTGGCAATTGTTATAGTCGGAGATCAATCTTGACAGGACCTTTCAAAGGTGAAGATGTCCTCATTCCTCGCATTCTTATGATTCCAACAGATATGCCATTCAATTTAAGAGATTGCAATTCCCAATTCGATTGGCGTTTGCAATCACCATCAACAAAGCTCAGGGCCAATCTTTAGAATTGTGTGGTTTAGATCTAGACACAGATTGCTTCTCACATGGACAATTATATGTTGCGTGTTCTAGAGTCGGCAAACCAGACAATCTCTATATCTACACAGACAATGGAACAACTAAAAATATTGTATATCCACAAGCATTGTGAAATTAAACATATTAGAAACATCCGCTTTGTCTTTTCTTTCTTTTCAATTTAACCAGACTCAGCCACAGCAACGCATGGCAGGGTACAGCTAGTTGGGAATAAAAGCAATAAAAAACATTATAAAATGCCAGTTACAAATATGAATTGCAATGTTCTGTCAGTGTTTATACCTGTTACTTCATAACTAACTGAAAACTTACTAAGCACTTGCGTATCCATCCATATATTTAATGTGGACAACACTTAGCAACTTAAGTCAACTGTTCTGTTTGTTCTTCCTTGGTCCTCTTTCAAATGCAATTTCTTTCCAACTGGGACTATAATCTCATGCAGACCTATGTAGGAGTAAGACAGTGGGTTGCATGGGGTGTAAGGCTTAAAATGCTGAATGCCTGTGCTAAAAATGCCCATGGAAAGAGGGAAAAACAACAAGGAGGCTTGTGGCACCTTAAAAACTAAGGGATTCATTCTGGCATAAACTTCCATGGACACTGTCCATTTCATCAGGAGCATAAAGTGTTAACCTTAGATTGGCAGATAAACACATGTTGTGGTTGGGAAAGGGAATGTAAATGGTGTTATCAGAGGCAAACTGAAACTCAATCCAGACAAGACTGAGATGCTGCTAGTGGGTGGTTCTTCTGACCGGACAGTGGGTGTTCAACCTATTCTGGATCGGGTTGCACTCCCTCTGAAGGAACAGGTTCATAGCTAGTTTGGGGGTTCTCCTAGAACCATCTCTGTCCCTTGAGGCTCAGGTGGCCTCAGTGGCACAAAGTGCCTTCTATCAACTTTGGTTGGTGGAGAACATGGTGAAATTTCCTCTTCATCACACCATTTAAAGTTGCAGGTGCCCTGCCCTCTTTTAAATCTGATCACTCTAGTATATCATAGCTTTAACTGCTATGATGAAGAATGAATTTCACAAGGTTCTCTATATATACAAATGACACCTGCTGAAATTCCCTTTTCTATGCAACTGTTAAAGATACAGGAGCCCTGTCCTCCTTTTCATATGGTCACCCTAAATAAAATCCTTACAATGCACCACCCAGTTCTAATGCCCACCTCTCCCTCTTTCTGTTGAAATGATCTTCAGTCTGCTTGGAAGGTAAAAAAATTCCAAGACAAGGTTAGATGAAAAGAAACTACAAAAGGGGGACCTGTTTCCAAGGCTCAAGTTCTTAAGACAATCTAGAGTAGCGGTGGACAACATTTTTGGCTCGGTGGGCACATTTGGACTTTTGAGAAACTGTCTTGGGCATCACCACAAAATGGCTGCCATGGGAGGTGTGGCTAGTTGCAATGGAAAAGTAACTTTCCCAAAAGGCTCAGTACAAGGTAGAGTACAACACACTAAAAACATCATCATCATCATCATCAACAACAAAAAACTCCTTTGAATACACTGACACATAGAAATGTTTTACAAAAAGAAAACACTTATTTTCCTCTTGCTGTCAGCCAACTAATTCCCTATTTGCCTGTTCTTCTGTCATCGTCTCTCTCTCTCTCTCTCTCTCTCTCTCTCTCTCTCTCTCTCTCTCTCTCTCACACACACACACACACACACACACACACACACACACACACACACACACATATCCATGTATCCATCACACATTCCTTCTTTCTCCTCACTGTGAGCAAAATGTGGGAGGAGTATGGCACCTCAGCAGACACCAAGAGAAGTGCCCAGGGGCACATGAACGAGCAAACAGACTCTGGCCATATACAGACACTAGCAGAATTGCATCTAAATAGGAATATTTACCTCAACAACAACAAAACATGTTTCTTAACAATTCCCCAGAAAAGCCAAAAGCTCTGTGTTTTGACCTAAACTAAGAACCATCATAATAACCCATAGCTATGTTTCTTATCAGCCTTTGTAATAAATATAGAGAATTAACAACTGGATTGCTGGTTATACTGTAGAGTCCATCATCCTGGCATGCTCTTTCCTGTGTGGTTTCTCACCTCCTGACAATCACTAGCTTTACTGTGGATGCCAAATGTAATCTAATTTGAAACTATGTGACAAGTGTTAGTAGAAGCACACCATCTAGGAAGATGTCCAGTCTCTCGCCTCCTCAATTGCTGCTCAGTGACATAAGCTTCTTCTTTTTTTCCCTTTAACAAAGCGACTGAAATAATAATTTCATTTGTACATGGATATTGGAAATGGCAATAATGAGGAAGTTGGTGTCACTCATAAATGGGGGTGAGGAGGGACTTCAGGATGTCAAGTAACCCCTACACACACCCATGGACTGCACCCCCTCCCTTGCGATGTCCTCTTCAAATAAAATTCAAAAATAGCACTGGAGCAACTATGGAGAGCCAAAAAGGTCAAAATTGGCTTAAACTATGAAGTTGGCTTAGTTTACAATAAACCTGTGAGTCTTTAAGGTGTCACAAGACACTTTATTGCTTTTGCTGCATCGTATTAACCTGGCAATCCCTCTAGAAATAGTTACTCATGTAGTTTATAGCGTTGCTTCTACTATTACAATTCATCTTCCTGGCCTTCATTATTATGACTCTCATGTGAATTTCATATTTCTCAGTGTAATAAGAGCATACTGTAATGAGATTTGGAGGTGGTTTAGATAACTTTTTCTAAGTCGTAAGATTGGCATTTGACAAGGAGAGAGTAATTTGAACCAGTAGCTCTGCTGGAGATCAGCCAGATAAGATTATGATAGCTTTGGCAGATGGGTCAAGTGTTCTGCTTCGTTAAGGAGATGGCTCAATAGTATCTCTTCTGGAAGGAGGGAGCTATTTAGGAATTAGGGCTTATCTCTCCGCTTCCTGAGGTATATGCTAATTTAGCCTGGGTAATGCATGGACAAAAGCAGCAGCCTGAGTTAGTATTTTGTGAGCAAGCTCCATATGTTTCATTTATACAACCAGTAGATGGCACTGCGACATTGTGCAAATCCAGAAATACACCACCTTTTTGATGGCGGTTTATATTTATTACTGCTTTTTGTCAATTTAAACAAAGGCAGAATAAAGCTTAGAAATGCCAGGAGAGGCATTGGAGGTTGACAACGTCATGAAAAGGACCCCCCATACATACATTAACCATGTGATTCTATCTTTACCTATGAGTTTATGACTTGCTCATTAGGTGACTTTCAATGGCAATCTCCTCCCACTCTTCCAAGGCCAGCCAATTTGTTTCGGCACTTGAAGCAGATAATTCCCCAAGCACTTTTCCCTTTCACTGGCAGTAACAACACAAGAGAGATAAATTTAATAACTAACAATTTGCTGCGTTTTCATGGTACCCCAAATCAGCCACCTGCCTAATGCTAGGGTCGGCCCTGTTCTTGGGATGCTTTTCCTTGATATGTCTGTATAACGATAGAATTTATAATTTAGTGACCTTCCCTTAGTATTAAGGAGTTGGTAAATTGAGGATTGGCCTGAAGTCACATGACTCCAGGCAATTCCAAAAGCCTGTAGAACGTTGCACAAGAAATTCTTACAGGCTCCTCAGAATAAAGTTACAGTTTAAGCGATTCTTCGTTCCTCTTGCCTGTTTTTGTTCGGAAACATCACAGTCTGTACTTCATGTTCTATGACCAAGGTAGTTTCTGGTCTGCAAGGGTATGTATTGCTTTGCTGTATCGTGGATGCATAGCCAGGGACTGTGGGAACAGGAGGAAATCCTGGAACAATTTTGTCTTCCCACCATTAAAAACATGATGCAGTGACAGTCCTTGCTGTTTATAGAGTTATGCCTGTTGTCAGCGTGAGTCCCAGAGGAAATCCAGAATGGAGAGAGTAAAGTGGTTACACTTTGGGCATGCTAAGTAAACAAATACATTGGAGGCAGCGGAGGTGGAGAAAAGTTTTGCTTTTAAAAAGGGATCCAACAAGGTAAGGACAGAGTGAGTGCTGCACATTACAGCTCATTTTGCTTTTAGTTCAGTAGTAAAATAAATATAACGGTGCTCATTAGTCTGCTCACTTCTCTCCTGAGATGTTGTTGTTGCTGGCTTTAAAAGAAAGAAAAGAGCCAGGGCACTGTTTGTAGGCCTCTGTTTAGAAGAACTTCAAGAGCCATGACAAGTACATCAGCCTTCCTTTTTGAAATACAAGGTGACTGTAGCTGTCAAGTTAGGCTAAAATGAGGACGCTTCCTTTCAATGCGTGTCTAAAACCAGAGTTTGGGATGGTTTTAGAATGGACCTTAAACTAAAGGACAGGACACATAATATAAAGGTTTATAGTCAGAGCCACGGATGCACGCAATATTGTACATAACAATCCTGACATAGCACTTGGTATCCTTCATGTGATTTTGTATGTCAACATGCAAATTCATGCCTTTTCCGAGTGTTCTATGTGCATCCCCTCCTAAATGTTTTGCAGGCACAAGCTGTGCAATCGCTGAGATGTACCTTTAAATGTGAGGCTGTCGGCTGCTAGGTGATCCTGAGCCTGGTGGCAATGGAGATACCCAATTTTCAAAGCTGATGGCAGAAAGTGTAATATATATATGCAGACTTCTTCCTCAAAGTATCACTCGTTCTATGAATTTATGATGTGGTGATATAATTTGATGCAACTTTTTTCTAAGGCATCTAAAATTGTTCTTATTTTATTTTTATTTGCAAATTTAACAAAAATGAAAAGCAGAAAGGGAGGAAAACATTGTGATAAATGTGAACTTACATAATTGGTGTTGTTCTACTTTATATCCATGCTGGATTACTACAAAATACTCTAGGTAGGGTTCAGAAACGTCAACTGGTCAACTGTTCAGAAACGTCAACTGGTACAACTCAATGTAGCTGTTCAAATACTAGTAGGTGCTAAGCCAGGGGTGTCGAAACTTTTTCAGCCCAAGGGCCAAATTCAATTTCAGAGAAGCTTTTGGAAACCACATCCAGTGGTGAGTGAGGTCAAAGGCAAAAGGAGGTGGGGCCAAAATACCCAAAATTCCAGCCTATTGTAGCTTAAAGCGCTTGCTACCTGTAACTAAGCTTTAGGAGAGGTATTTCAACCTTTTAGAATGGGGGAAAAATGCAAATGATTGGGGATTGGAGGAAAAAAGGAGTGGCAATGTGGGGGAACTCCAGAGATTGGGACCCAGGTGGGCTGGATGTGACCTGCAGGCCTGAAGTTCAACACCCCTATGCTAGGCAGTAAGCTGATGTGGCATATTTTACCATATATTTTACTAGCTTTACTGCTTGCCAGTTCATTTCCAGCTGAAGGCCTGTCTTCAGGCTTACCAATCTGCCTGCCCCCCGAGATCAGCATCAGATGCCCTGCTTCTGTGCCGCAAGGAAAGCAATCAGGCTGGTGGGCACAAGAGTCTTTTTGGTAGTGGTGCCCCATTTGTGGAACTCTGTTTCAGTTGACGTCTGCCAGGCCTCATCATTATAGATCTTCATACTTGCCCTAAGGACATATATACCTTTTCATCTTGTCCTATAATTGAGCTTGCCTCCTCTCCCCCTCATAGCCAGCATGGAAAGAACCACATGGGCTGCTCACAAGGAGGAAAAGACATTTCAGTGGGTGAAGAGGGGAGGAGACTGGAGAGGCCAGAATTCAAGCTATATCCTAAGGCCCTCCCAGCCTCGTTCCGCCCTCCTCCAAAATGCCCTTGCTAGCGAAAAATGCAGGGTGGGATGGTGGGGCAGTGATTTGCATCCACTGCTCCTCCTGTCCTTCATAGGATGCTCGTATGTCTCTGCATTTGGGGTTTCACAGTCTTGTAGGCTGAATTGGGATGGCTTTCCCTAAAAGATGGCCAATAAATCTTTTAAATGAATAAATACGTTGTGTAAATATGTCTCTTCATTTCTGTATAATATTTTTTTTTAGTGGAAAGACTATCCATGTTTGAAGGAGGGGGAATAGGAAAGTTGTGACAAAGGATAGAGTGGGTGTTGTTTAAAGTGGGACATGGTGCCGTGTTGTTGTTTTTGCAAAAAGTAATAAATCATGGATGGTACCTCAATTTATTCTCTTGTTCAGCACCTAAAAGAACTACGGGTTGTACTCAGAGTTGAAATGAATCCCATTCATTTTCATGAGTCTGCTCTAAGTTAGACTAACATTGGATACAACCCCATGACCTGAGTTTTCTCCTTTTCAGCTCAACATCTCCCTTTCATCTCTTGGCAAGCTGCACACTGGATTTCTTAATTCCTGCCTGCTTAAACACAGTTTCCTGGGTCAGAAAAGAGATTGAGAGCAGCGTGGTATAGTGGTTGGAGTGTTGGACTGAAACTCAGAAGATCCATGTTCTGGGCCTAATCTACACCAAACACGATATTGCACTTTGAAAGTGGTATGAAAGGGGTATATAAAAGGCAAGAGCCACACTACTGCTTTATAGTGGTATTGAAATGCACTGACAACTGTTGGGGCCCATTGACGCATACCATATACCACTTTCATACAGCTTTCATAGTGCAATATCCTGCTTGGTGTAGATTAGGCCCTATGGCCAGATCTACACCTCATGTCAAATCAGTACAAATGTGGAATAAAAAGCAGGGAATATTACTATGAAAGCAGTATATGGAATGTGGAATAGGCCCCAACAGTTATCATTGAACTTCAATACCGCTATAAAGAAGTAGTGTAAATCTAGCCTAGTTGACAGACACAGTGACTGTGTCAAATCATACAATTGTTTTCTCCTTTCCTTTTTGAAAGAAATGAGGGCTGCAAAGAAAGGTGGAATAATCTAGATCAGTTGCACAGATTATTCCACCTTTCTTTGCAGCCCTCATTTCTTTTAAAAAGGAAAGGGAGAAACAATTGTATGATTTAACACAGCCACTGTGTCTGTCAACTAGGCTAGATCTACACTACTGCTTTATTCCCCACACCAGTTATTTCCCCACACCAGCCCTTTATTCTCCTTTTAAACCTTTGTACACTTGGAATAATGCATATGATTTACTCAGTTTTTACTATTGTACCATGGAGGGATATATCGTCATATTTCTTAATAAAAGACCGCAGTTGTACGATACAAATCCAAAACTAAGCACATTTCATCCCATTGATTTAGAAGTGATTAACTGTAGTTGGATAGTGCCCAATATAAAGAATTCCACACTGTTATGATGGTAATACTAACAGGAAAAATGCAAATAGCAATAACTTTAATAAATGAAGGGAAATAAAGTCCACAAGCCCTGGTCACACCATCACTATACTCTTTCTGGAAATCTTTTCATTGCTTGGAATCATGCTAACTTCTTTTGGAAAAAGTATGCTGGGTTAGAGGGAACTGATCTGATCCATCAGGAAAGCACTCCCTTATGCAGTTTTCATGTATCTCTCCTTGTACCTTCCAATATCCACATTTTTCATGCAATGGGTTCATGTAGTAGCAGGATTTTCCCCTCTTTTTTGTACTGGTAAACGTACCTATGTTCAATACATTTTTAATGACACTAAAAAGAAGTTGTGAAGGCACAAGGCATGAAGTAGCATCGGGTTGTAGGCTAGCAACATTAACTTTGTTTGCGCTTTTCATATGGTTCATGGGAATTGCCAAGTTTAATCAGAGCCATAAAACTCAAAGGACCTATTTGGTTTGAAATAATTTAGTGCCTGCATTCTTTGACCTGAAAGTTTAGTAAATAAGAAAACAGAAAGCAGTCCTGACATCTGTCAGTATTTTAAAATAACTTCGGCTGCAACCCTGTACATACTTGCCTTACCAGGGTGAAAAGCCCTATTTAAGTTAATGGGGCTTACTTCTTGGTAAAAACTGCACTGTTATACAATGTGGCTTCAGCTATTGGGTAGTATAAAAATGTAAGAAAGAAAGAAAGAAAGAAAGAAAGAAATATGGTACTTTTTCACACAATTACTTCAAAGCTGCAATCCTGTGGTATCCCAGATGGCCTCCAAGGGGCCATAGCATACCACAGCCAGTGTGGAAGGTCTGCTTGTAGAGGTCCACCAAAGATGGCAGCAGGGCTTTCCATTATCATTGGTGAGATGGAATGGGGTGGTTTATGGGTGTGTCCAAAATGGCCAAGGATCCAAGCATCCTAGGCCTCCTTCTTCTCCCAACACTACCCCAAACAGAGCTGGAAACTATGCCAGCCTGAGAGCTGGGAGAAGGGCTCTGGTTCAGTTAGGGGAGCACATGCATTGCAGGTTTAATACCAGGTTTAATTCCTAGCATCTCTAGGTAGGCCTGGAAAAATACTTGCCTGAAATCCTGGAGAGCCACTACAAGTCAGTGTAAACAATACTGGGCTAGATGGACCCATGCTCTGACTCAGTTTAAGACAGATTCCTTTGTTCCTAAAAGCTGGCATAGTAAATTGCCTTTCATTGGAGACTGAAGGTACATGACAAAGGTGAAGCAGGTGGTATGACCCAGATGTCCAACAGCAACTTGGACATGCATTCACAAGGGGGGGGGGGGAGAGTGAGGTGGCAGGTCCAGCAGCACTGCCTACAGAGGTGTCAGATTTGGACCTTGACACAGAACCAGGGAGTTCAGCAACCGGGAGCCTTCTGAATAAGCAACCACAGAATCCAAGACTCCCAAGCTTAACTGCATCCCTTGCAACTCCCAGGGAAGGACCAGTAGTGTCACCCCCAAGGCCTTGCATGCCCAATTCTGAAGAGCTGCTGCCAGTCTGAGTAGACAATACTGAGCTAGATGGTCCAATAGCCTGACTTGGTGTAAAGCAGAGGTGGGCAACTTATGGAACTACAAGTTGCCTACCCCTGGTATAAGGAACCTCAGGCCTGGGTGCCTGTTCTGTTTCTTCAGAGATCCCAATCTGGCACTCCGGGGTTGACCCAGAAAGCCACATCCCCTTCTTCTGGCTCCACCCCCTTCTCCCAACCACCAATCATTGGGTGGCTTCCTGGATTTTGTGCAGATTTTCCCCCATTCTAGGGTGAAATGCCTCTCCTCAGGATTAGTTGCTGGTAGTAAGAGCTTGAAGCTAAAATTTGCTGCTGTTTTTTTTATTTGGGGTTTGGGGGCCAGCCCCTTTTGCCTTCAGCCCCACCCACCACTGGAATGTGGCCCTGCAGAATGTCTCCAAAATGGAATTTGTCCCTCAAGCCAAAAGAGGTTCTGCATCCTTCCCCAAAGGGCCTCCAGGAATCTTTCAGATTCCTTGAGCCTCTGAGAGTGGACCATCTCAATGTACCCACCACTGGGGAACAAGCCCTGCAAACCTCAACCGGAGTTGGCCTGACCGTGACAATGAAGTTAAAGGAGAAAATCCCCCACATCCAGACCACCATCTTCCCTCTGAGAACAGTCAAGAGTGTCCCCTGCCACATGTGTTTGCCAAGAACATAAGAAGAGCCATGCTGGATCAGACCAAGTGTCCATTTAGTCCAGCATTCTGTTCACACAGTGGCCAACCAGCTGTTGACCAGGAACCCACAAGCACGAGTACAACAGCACCCTCCTGCCCATGTTCCCCAGCAACTGGGATACATAGGCTTACTGCCTCTGATGCTGGAGATAGCACATAGCCATCAGGACTAGTTAGGCCAGCCCCACGGTTGCCATGGCAGCCATCAGCAGCCTGACAATCAGTCTCAAGAAGTCTGAACACTTATTGCTATATAATCGGAAAACAACAACTCTGTAACTCTAGCACTTGAATTATGTTCCCACACTTTCTTCCCTTATCACTCTCCACTTAAAATGTTTGTATAATATGTCGCCTGGCATCTAAGTTTCCCCAGGAATGAATAAACTATATTATTAATATCACATTATTTTCCCAGTTATGTAAGAGTACATTCAAATTGTCATTTTAAATCAGCCCACAAGCCAACGTGATGATCTTAATTCTCTGCCTAGATGTGTATCTGCACTGAATTAAACAGTAATTTGGCAGTCTCTTCTGCTAAATTCAGTGAGATAGCTAGTTAGTGTGATATGCCCAGGCAAATGTATTGTGTTGCAGTGACAGAGATAATTCCCCATAGGGATTATACTGGCATTTGACTTGATTCTTCTTGAAAAATTAACTCAGCATGCCCTTTAAGTTGAAGAAGCAAATATGTATTGTAGATATTTCTATGAATGCTAACAAATGGGAGCTCTGCATATGAGCTCTGGTCATGAACTCAAGTTTTGTGGTTGAATTTAAATGTCTTCTTTCTGTTTTTTAATCTGCCCTGATTTGGGGGACAGTATCTTAACTGGGAATTACAGCTGACTGGCAGTGGGCCTGTTCAGAAGACACACTAAGCCATGGTTAGGCTGCGAACCCTTTTGCAGCAAATAGATAGTGAGCATTTTAAACATGGCTATGTAGCCACCATAGTTAGGAATGGTTCACATAACATGCTAAGCCAGGGTTCATACAACATGCCAAGCTATAATGTTTATCTCAAAATGCTTAGCCCTTGTGGCTTAGCGTGTCGTCTGATCAGGGTCTATGCAACATGTGCTAGTGCTGAGATAGAAACTGCTGCACTTTCCCTTTTTATTGCTTAAATTTGATTCTCAAGTAAATTTTTACAATTGCTCCAGGCCAGTTAGGCTGTGCTTTGAAACCTGTTCTGGAGGAAGCAATACATTATTAATGTTTTAATGTAGTTGGAAATATTTAGTCTCACTTGCTTTGCTTATTTCACCCTCACCCCTTGCTAAGGAGAAGTCATCTCAGGTTATAAAACAGATTATAACCTGGGGGAGGAAATATAGTTGTCCCCCCATCCCACAAACAAACGTTTCAATGCAGAATGTAAATACTTCCTGCAGGAGGAGGGGTCTATCCAGGTATCTTGATACTTCAGACAGCACCTCTTCAAAAAGAAATTCAGGGTGGAAGTAGACAAAGTACAGACACACATTTTGTGTGTTCAGCTGACAAGCAACATGTTTAAAATCATATTAACATTCCTTTACTTCCTTTAGGTGCTATATTTGTACATCTGGGGGGAAAACACCACCCTGAAAAACTAAGAGATGAAATAGCAGGAACTTGTAAGAGTGAGGCAGTGAGAAAACAGGATTAAAAATAATGAAATCTCTTCTAGTTCCAAAAATAGTCTTAATGATTCATGCAATAGAACAGTGGTCTCCAAATAGCAGGTCAGGAGCCATCCAGTTGGTTAAAAACTATGAGGGCAGGTATTAGGGTTGTTGTTGATTCTTGCACCTTGTGGGGAGGGGGCATTCTTGTTGGATTCGTCATTGTGGAATGCCACCAGTGTCAGTCAGAGAAACCCAGGTTTTTATCTTCAGGGCATGGTGAGCAGTATACAACAACTGTCTTCTGCTGGAAGACAGAAGCCATTGCAAGAGAGGAGGAAGAGCTACCTAAAATCTAAAATGCCCTTCAAAATTTTGAATGTCCCCAAGATGAGTAGATCTCTCTGAAGGAGACATCATGGCTTCATTTAAGAATCACTGGACTAGACTGAAAACAGGGCTGGACCCAGATGTTTTGCTGCCTGAGGCTGAACTGTAAATGGTACCCTCTGTGATAGAGCAGAAGAGGATAACTTGTGGCCCTCCAGCTGTTTTGACCTACAATTACCATTAGCCTTAGCCAGCATCGCCAATGAGGAGGAATCATGGGAGTTGTAGGCTAAAACATCTGGAGGGCTACAAGTTGCCCACCCCTGTAATGCTTACATAACCAGTTACTCTAATTATAAGTAATTAGGGTTGGTATTGGGTCAGGGTGCTCAGACAGATCCCTCACCCATTTAAAGCATTGGAGGGGGAATCTGAAACATCCTAGGATTGCTCCCTACTAAAGTAAACCAGAATAGCACATACTTTAAATAATTCAAATAATTTGCTATTTACTCTGAGTGATTATATATGTTCTATCAATGTGCTACATGTTTTAATAGCAGTCCCCATTTCCCTTCCATTTTCAGAATTTCAGGGGGCGGGGGCGGGGAGAAAAATGAAATCTTGGGTTGAAATAGGCTGGGAGATGTGAGAATTTTTCTCCTTGGGGAGGGGACAGAGTTTCCACATACCTTTTTAAATGTAGCCAGTTGTTGAAGGGTTTTTTCTTTTCTTTTTATTTATTTTTTAAAACACCCCTTGCATTTTCAGAAGCCCAGGGGTTCTTCCTGAGTGTTTATTGGAGAGGGTGAGGTCACATGGTCTCCAATAGGCATTCACTAAGAACTACTGGGCTCCTCCAATTGTCAGGGGAAGGGAGGGTGTTTTTTTTTTTAAGTAGGAAGAAGTCTCCTCAGCAACCAGCTACACTTTAAAAAGGTATGTGGAAACCTTTTACCGATCCCCAAGGAGAAAAATTCTCTGAATTCCCCCCCCCCACTCCTGTGAAAGAGGCAGAAAAACAATGCCTCTTTTTCAGGGAGAGAGAAAGACCCTAAAATAGGGGCAGGATTCAGAGCAGCTGTACAACAGTGGCAAAAAATAAAAGTTTAGTACCAAAATATAGCAGCAGACTACAAAGACTCAAAAGTGCCAAATTTCGCTTGTGTTCAAGCCAAATATAGGTTTGGGTTTTTTTAGTCTTCATAGCAGTTTTTTGCTGAATTTTGATGGCAAACCATTGTCTATGTTTTGGGGGAGGGAGGGGGGAGGGGGTTGACACCGTAAAATTTGGTTGTGGAGCAGCCCCAGGAACCTGCCCCTGAGGGAGAGGGAGTTCTGAAGATTGGAAATTGATTCCCACACTGTCAGAAGTTGCCAACCGGTTCTAAAAATTGTATTGAAAAAAGAAAGTGAGTCAAACGTGTACTGAGCACCCAAAAGCAATGCTTGTAGACATATATACATTGCTCCTTGCTCCTTGCTAGGGCTTGTGGAACCAGATCATATTAGGAAAAACAAACATATTATGCAAATTTATTGCCAATTGCAGAGTTGAACTTTTCTTCCTACATTTTTCTTATGTATAATGAAGATTACTTTGGCACAGACTTTTTTTTTTTAATAAAAAGTCATAACACAGTATTCACACAGTCATATATTTGTGTTCCCTGTAGGAAAATAGATTCTGCAAGTTGCAGTGGCTGTATTATTTCATCAACTCTCCAGCTATTTTCTTTTCTATTAAATCTCACTTTTTCTCATTTCTAGACTTCTTCATTTGCCCCATTACTGCTGTTTTCTTAATTTAATTTTCACATCCGTAATAGCTCTGTAAATCATTAGCAGATATTGCTTGCACAAACGTGATATGCCTAATAAAATGCTACAGTATATTTTTTTAACGCTTCTATTTCTGAGATGATACAATTCATGTACATGCAATAATAAAGCCAATAAGGGCTTCCTCATCTCTAAGAATACTTTGTGATTCTGGTTTACTGGCATAAAATGGTTACATTGGGACAACCCTTAACAGCTGATAGAGATATTTCTGAGGGCATAATCCAACCAAGTGCAAGGATGGCTCATGCAATGCATTTATAGAGTTCAAGTGAAGTTTCCCAGGGCAGTCAAGCACTGATACAACAGTTTTAAAAATGTTTAAAATCAAACACACACATGATCAGCATTTTACAGATCTTCTGGGAGACCAGGGCCGGATCTACACTATTGCTTTAGAGCGCTTTGTAACAGTTTTATAGCGCTTTAAAGCGCTTTATAACTGTTATAAAGCGCTTTAAAGCAGTAGTGTAGATCTGGCCCATTTCTACTGAACCTTTTTCCCCCCTTCCAAACCGTGTTTACAAAATGAAACTACAAATTCTTGGTAAAATCAGAATGGATTGGGAATGTAAACAAACACATTAATGAAATTAATGAGAACCTCATTACTTGTATATTTCATGTGCCATTATACATCATCATCATGATTGTGGTAAAGTGCATGGCACTTGTGTTGCATGCACTTTAACGAGGGCTGAGTAAAGAGCTACCCCTTGTATTAGTTACTGTTGGCTGATTTAGTAATTTAATTTGTACCCTGCCTTTCTGCTAAGAAAAATAGCACTCAGGGCAGCTTAATTGATAATAGTGACAGGCTTTAGGTCTCAATTGTGCTTTATATTAAAATAACAGTTTAAGCGAATTCATAAGCAGTTGTGTCTCTTCTTAGTGGAAGGCAAAGAGCACCACTGACACTCTATTATAACAACCTCGTTTAAGGGATGCAACGTCTTAGTCATGTGATGACCCCTTTGAGCTCTGATTCTTCCACAATAGGTTCATCTGTACAATCGCTTTCTGTAGCTCTGAATTTCACAATGGTGTACAGTGTAACACTGTGCGGGTCTACTCAGAATTAAACCCCATTTTATTAAAGGGCACTTAGTGCCATGTAAGTGTGTATAGGATTGTAGTCAAAGTGACTTATACACGTGATCATGGGCTAAATCATAGATCATGGGCTACATGTAAAACATCAAGCAGAATTTTTTTAAAATGAATGATATTCACACATTCAGTTAGCAGACTTGTATTGATTACTCAAACAATGTTATATGAATGTTTGTCAATTACGTCTGAACAGCTATGGCCACTCTTGCACTGTAGGCAAGCCAAATGTCAAAACACTGTACCAGAAAAATTAATTAATTAAAACCCTCAATAGAGGTTGTATATTTCCAATGCATACGTAATGCCTACCTTGAGAACATTTTTACATTCATGAAGTCTTCAAATAATTTTCAAGCTAGGAAAAATATTACCTAGTCTGCTGATAAGTTGAAAAATCCATATTTACCTTGAACACAGGATCATATACTAGATTTCATTTGGCAGCTTTTAGAGGATTGAAGAACTCGAAGATAGTTTTTATGACATGTTCTTGCCTTACCAAAATGTGGATCTTGAAGTCTTACTGTCTCGAATTATTTCTCCAGTGTGACAGTTATGCTTATTAGCTTTGTGAATTGAGAATTAGATTTCCTGTAAATTGTGAATTAATATGTAACCTTTTACATAACTGGTGGTATAGTACTTATCCATGTGTTTATCTGAATAGTTTATATTTGTAAATTTAAAAAAACAGAGCTCGCATTACAAGCTTTACTGAGCTTTTCTTGCTTTTATCGTTTTTCATTTGACATTTAGAAACCAACCCATTTAAAACTGTAAGAATGGTAAGAATCAGGGGATGATTTATACCTAAGTTGTTTTTCCTTTGAATGTAGATGATCCTAGATTCCATTGTTTGCACATTTCAAAGATTTATATGACCCAGGGCAACTGCTGCCATTACCCAAGATGGCACAATAATACATAGACAATCAATAAAACCATAGGGTTGAATTTAGACTTAACTATGGTTAGAGTAGATCTATTGAAATAAATCACGCTAGGGACTACTTTAAGTCTAAGTCTGGGTCCATACCATAATCCCAAATTAAAAACATTACCACATTAAAGCAGCAGCACTTAAGAACGCAAGAAGACTCATGCTGGATCAGACCAAGGGTCCATCTAGTCCAGCACTCTGTTCACACAGTGGCCAACTAGCTATTGACCAGGAACGCACAAGCAGGACACAGGTGCTCCTGCCCATGTTCCCCAGCAACTGGTGTATATAGGCTTAGTGCCTCGGAAACTAGTTAAAACAATACAGTGTGCCACATATTAAAAACCAGCTTAGAATTAATGTTTTCAGGATTCTTTTAAAAGCTGATAAAGCAGGTGACATATGTATCTCCCAAGAAGGAAGGTGCTTCACAAGTATGGGGCCACTATCGAGAAGGCCTTCCTCAACTGATGCTGTATCATAGTACATAACATTCCCAATCAATTTAAAGTAATTATTTTCTTCTTCAGGAGCAAAAACTTTATATTCCATCTTATTCCACTATCTGATAGCACAGAGTGTTGTATCAAAATATATTCTGCTGCAATAGAGTAGTGGAAAGCCCTAATCAAAATGTAATGGACAAATTCTATTTTCCATGCATCAGCCTGCCAGAGGCTCTCTCTCTCTCTCTCTCTCTCTCTCTCTCTCTCTCTCTCTCTCTCTCTCTCTCTCTCTCTCTCTCTCTCTCTCTCTCTCTTGTGTGTGTGTGTGTGTGTGTGTGTGTGTGTTCCCCTATCGAGGCATGAGCACTTAAAAGACTCTCAGGCAGAAGGGATGGAAATACTTCTCCTTGAAACCTTGAAGAGTTGCTAGTCAGATAGACAATGCTGAACTGAATAGACCAATGGTCTGACTTGCTACAAACCAGCTCCATCTGTTCAAGCATAACCTCCCCACCCTCAATCATAATCACAACATTTCTTCATAACAGCCCTGTGAGACTTTCAGGGGAATGAGGGCTAACTCTGGAAGATCAATCCTATACATGTTTATTTAGAAGAAAGTCCTATTATGTTCAGTGGGGCTTACTCCTAGGAAAGTGTGCAGCCTGAGACTGAGTTGCCCAAAGGAACTGTAAGGTATGAGGAGTCATGAACTCCTGACAGCAGGATACAGATAATTTACTCTCTGGCTGTGGTGCAATCAGGTAATTTTAGTGTCTGAACTTAATGGTCTTATGGCCTCCCTCAGCTTTGTAGGATAATGTGTATTTTTTCATTTTTGCAGCCACTAATTGGATGGGTTTAAAAGGTTAGACAAATTCCTGGAGGAGAAGGCTATCGATGGTTACTAATCCTGATGGCTTTGTTCTACTTCAGGATCAGAGGCAATAAGCCTATCTAGTACACTGAGGAACATGGGCAGGAGGGTGTTGTTACATTTGTATCCTGCTTGTGGATTCCTGGTCGACAGATGATTGGACACTGGTGGACAGAATGCTGGATAAGACAGACCCTTGGTCTGATCCAGTATGTTTCTTCTTATGTATGTATTCATTTCAAAATGTGGCAAGCCAGCCTCGCTGCATTAAATGGGCCACCTACTCATTCGCAGAGTGGGGCCCTGGACTCCTGCTTTGATGGCCCCACTGCCCACCATCAACATTTAACATAGCGTTTTAATGAGTTTTTGTCCTGCAGATTCCATAAAATATTTTAACCCCCCTCCCCCAGAAAGCGCACATCCCTTCCTCCCTTGATGTGTAGCGTTAAAATAATGTTGAAACATCAGCAATGTTTTTGGAAAAAGTTTATTCTTAGAAATGATGCACAAACTTACAGGAATGACAAGGAAAAACAAGAGAGGAAAGAGCTTGCTTCAACATAATTGGTTGTCTTTGTACAAAATCAAATTTAATCTAGGTATAATGGATATAAGCCTATGATCCCCAAACGGAATATATTACTCTGGAGTGGCAAAACTCTGGTTCTACTGCCAAGTTGACTGCTGAATCATTTAAAGAATGGCTTGGTGCCCAAGGCTCAATTTCTGCTTTGAAGCTTCCTTTCTTCAGTTTAGATGTTCTTATTTAAATGTATTCACATTCTACCATATTTCTCTTTTCTGTGGGTTGGATTCAGATTTAGTCATACATAGAGTGGTAGTAAGTTAGCAAGTTAGTCATTATTAACTTACATCCCATTGGTTTCAGTGGGTCTACTCAAAGTATGACTAAGCCTGGATCTGACTTTTATCTGTCTTAACTATGGGCATGTCTACACCAGGGGAGGGGAGGGGGAGGATCTCACAATAAGCTGATCGCAAGATCCTCCCTCTCAGTTCACACACAGCGTGCAATGTCCCAGAAGGAAGGACGTCATGCCCACCTTTTTAAAAAAAGAAAAGAAAAGGACCTGGAGTGCACCTGTGCTCCAGTGCAAAGGTGTGTGTTTTAAAAAAGCCCCAACACCCCCCAAAAAAGCCCCGACCCTGCTCTCCTCCCCACCCCCAATGGGCACAAAGTGCTTGAAGAGCTCCATGCCCTGTGTCTGGTTCCCAGCTCATCGCATTTACTTGCAAGGAGCCGGGACAAAACCTGGACAGCTGCCCACACCTCCCACAGTCTCAGGACAATCCCAAGGCCATGGGAAAAACTGGGGTAAAAGCCATTCCGGTTATCCCAGGAAAATGGAGGGATCATCCCTCCCTGCCTTGGGATCCCCTGTGCATCATATGGACACACAGGGATGATCCCAGGGTGATCCCCGGGATAAGGCATCATCTAGACATGCCATATGACTACATTACATTTCTCCTCCACTGCCTGCATTTGCCAGTCTTGATTCTTCCTGTGCATTAAAGGTGGCTCATTTAATAATGTTCTCCTTTGCTGAAAACCCCAAATGCACCATATCAAAATCTCTAGGATCATATTGATTTTTTAAAATTCAGATACTGCAAGGTTAGGCAGAACTACTATACTATTAAATTGGCATCTTTGAGCTGCAGCTTGGTTGCTGAAATGACCCAATCCAGTGAATCACTAGTCAAATATTGCTAATGTGGCTGGATAGCTCAGCCTCTCCTGGTTGCATTCACGCAACAGGAACTGGGAGGTGTCTTTTAGATCACTCGGTGATTTTGTTTAGAGCCGGATGTTCACCTTGCCATTTTCCCCAATTCACTTTGCTATTTCTGGTTGGCTATCTGGTTGGCCAGCTCTATTTAGCTATTTCCCAATTTAATAAGCCTGCACCATCCTTGCATTTTTACCAACTACCTTTATATCCTACGTTTCCTCAGGAGAATTCAGAGCTACCTGTATAAAGTTCCCAAATAGTCTGGCATTCAGGTAACACATGAGTTCCTCATATTGAGGCAGTAGCTAAATCTTGTCGATTTTTCCTGTATAATATTGCCAGGATTCGATCATTTTTGTCTGTCTCTTCCGCCAAGACGCTTGTTCATGCACTGGTTATTTCACGGTTGGACTACTGCAACCTTCTTCTCTCTGGCCTTCCTTCTTCTCACATCAGTCCGTTGGTTTCTGTTCACCACTCTGCCGCAAAGATCATCTTCTTGGCTCGCCGCTCTGACCATGTTACTCCGCTTCTGAAATCTCTTCATTGGCTTCCAATTCACTTCAGAATCCAATATAAACTTCTCCTGTTAACCTTCAAAGCTTTTCACGGTCTAGCTCCTTCCTATCTCTCCTCTCTCATCTCACACTATTGCCCCGCTCGTGCTCTTCGCTCCTCTGATGCCATGTGTCTCGCCTGCCCAAGGGCCTCTACTTCCCTTGCTCGGCTCCGTCCATTTTCTTCTGCTGCCCCTTACGCCTGGAACGCTCTTCCAGAACATTTGAGAACTACAACTTCAATCGCAGCTTTTAAAGCTCAACTAAAAACTTTTCTTTTTCCTAAAGCTTTTAAAACTTGATGTTGTGCAGACTTTATACTGTTAGTTTTACCCTACCCTGTGCCTGCTTACCCTACCCTGTGCCTGTTTGCATTCTCTTCCCCTCCTTATTGTTTTACTATGATTTTATTAGATTGTAAGCCTATGCGGCAGAGTCTTGCTATTTACTGTTTTACTCTGTACAGCACCATGTACATTGATGGTGCTATATAAATAAATAATAATAATAATAACTTTGTAAGATAGCTTACGAAGGAAGGTAGTGTTCTTCAGCAGTACAAATGTATTATGTGCCTTCAAACATTTTATTTTCTACCCCACTTCCCTCTTAACTAATTTCTGCTAGCTTTAATTGTTTTATCCTTGGACATTATGAGAGACCCTGTGATGATCTTCTTTGGATTTGAACCAGAATTAATTCTGTGAACTACATCTGACCCTGATTATCCTAGCAAATTTAGTGACTCAGTACCAAACCTTTGTTGCAACAATTTATTCTATCTCAAAACAACAACACAGGAGGTAAGTTACAAAGCCAGAAACTGGGTAAATTAAAAATCTCAATGAAAACTGTTTGGAGAGAAATGGTGTGGTTTGCATATAGGATCCAAAAGGTATCATGGATGGATTAATGGATCCATGGATTGATTCTCCTGATCAGAATTTTAATGTAACAATAGAGAGGGCACAACCTAATACGTTTCTATATGCTTCCATCAATTCAAATACTGCTTCTCTTTGGGCAACATGAAAATAGTATGTCAATGAGTCCCCAATGTATTCTCAGTTTATGAATATAGGATTACCATGTAAACATTTGGACTCGTTTTTCAATGATTTTATGCTCAGCGGTTTATATACTTTTTCTACTGTGCGGAGGATTGTTGATGACCCTGTTAGTATATGAAAACTGTTCTGTATCAACAAATATATTACTTGGAATAAAATACCAAATAGACTTCCTCCCCACACTCTCCACCCCTTCAAATTCTGGAAAAGGAGCTGTATTTTCCTCAATTTCACATTGACCAAGTTGTTCTTGCTAAAAAATAATAATGGTGTGTGTGCTGTGGTTATGAGTAGTTTATATTTAGGCTTAGGGTTAGAAACACAAAATGATCCTCCTTTTTGAAAATATATATAAAAAATTACAGAGATATCCAATGATGTTGGACTATCAATTCCAGTGAGGAAAAGTAACAGTGAAGAACTGCCTCTTCTCACTGGAGCAATCTCATCGCTGTAGCCACCAATTATGGACATTCATCCCTGACCACTGGGCAATCCCACTATTCAGTTTTGCTTCCCCTGAAATTGACCCAGCAGCTGCTCTGTCTTCAAAGAGCTGCCACCAGCTAATACTCCGCCTTCAGCTCTTTCAGCTGAAGGCTGTTGCAGGAGACTTCCTCTCTTTACTGGCACCACATGTTCAGAATGGTGTCCCAGTCTTGTGACTGCTCTTCTTCTTGTTTGTTGTCTTCTTCAGCCTCCCCAGCCTCTTATAGACTCATTTCCTGATGTACTGTCCCCAAAAGACTCTCCCCAAAATGCCTCTCAAGAGCTTCTTATATTTGCTCTTGGCAAAAACCTCTAGCCAACATTCTATCATACCACCTTCATTCAAATTCAGAACCAATAGGCAGTCTTTAGAATGTTCAGCTATTCTTCAATCAGATGGTACCAACAGAAACTGGGCCCCATATTCACCTCTCAATGATAATAGTAACTGCTATTCCACCAGCACACCATATTTTCAATGCATTTCTGTACTGCCCAATAGTCAAAGTTATCCATTACCCCTTCAGTCATTGAAATAAAACAAATAGTTAAACTTTTGCCTCAGTTTCTTTACAGTAACTTAGCTTCATTCTGGAAATGTCATATTCAGCATAATATAAATGTGGCCTTCCCAAGTTCCTTGGTAACTCAACTGTGAAGCTGTCAAAATTAGTGTTGCACTGTGTTCAACATAGACAGGCCGTGCGTCAACATCCCTCATTGGAATTTATGTACTAATTTGATCAAGGAGGTCAAGTGTGTAAGCACTTACCAGGAATTCTATGGTGACTTGATATAAAATTCAATGTCTTTTGCAACTCTGGTACCCTACTGGTCTTAGATATTTTGACATACTTGCTTGGTTTAGCAGCGATCATAATTGTAGGTGAAGTTATAGAGGGCAGACATAACTACCACAGATTGAAAAAGCATGGATATTGGGTCCTCCATCACTTCCACCAAAAGAACAAGAAAACAAGAACATGCTAAGCAAACAGAACAACCAAATATACATATCAGAGGATTAACAAGCAAACCTAGCCAATATTATTTGCTCACCTCACTTCTCCTTTGAAGACCACCATACTCTCCAGGTGTGACTCAAAATTAAATAAATTTGCTTTCCCCATCTCTTACCTCCCCTATCCTTCCAAGGCTATGATCCCCCCAGTCACTCAAGGCTAACAATCTAACTCCCACTTCTCACTCTCCTCATATCACCCCAAGTGGCTTTCCCCTAAAGAGGCAACCCACTTTTGGTATCATCAGCATCAGACCTGACAGGTATCTACTCAGCCCTAGTTATGCAAAAGGCACTATTTGAGAGAGCGCTTTCTGCCTTACCAGCCTGCCTAGTCACTTAGGAAATCAGCTGAGGTGCTCCTGGTAGCTCTACATGGACCTGCAGTCAGTTTGGACTCTACTCGGAGTACAGCCTTCAGTGTATTGTCTCCCTCTCTATGGAACTCCCTGCCTGTTGATGTCAGGCAGGCACCAACACCATTTTGCTTTCAGCTTCTGAAGACGTTATTATTTAAACTCTTGTGTTCTTGTGCTCCTTGCACCCCTCCCCATTATTTTAAAATGGCAGCAGATATGCATATATGTTCATCTCACTGAACATAGCATTTTGCAAGAAAATATCTTTGCACAGACTATGGATGCGAGTAGTGTCAAAATTAATTCATGATCAAGTGGATATACATAAAAAGGCACATTTTTCTCTCTTCCTCCCTTTTCCCAGTGTGTCTCTTTATTGCTGTTTGCAAAGAATAAAACACACACACCCAAAAATGCAATACAAAATAACATCTAAATAGCTTCAGCCATTTGCTTCTTTCAAAATGACTTAAAGAAATGGAATAATCTGTTTGCTTTATGAGGCTTTTACAATGTGAAATTTATGGCAGTACCTGTCAATTGTAGAAACGTAGCAATTGTATTTGATGTATCATATAACAACTTCATTTGAAATTCTTTTCCTGAACTCTGAAACGATCAGAGCAGACAAAGCAAGGAAAAAGAGGAAAATGAACCTCTAATAAAATGAGCCACAAAACTATTTTTAACCAGTTTTAAAATCTCATCACTGGTTGCCGATTAGTTTCTGGGTGAAGTATAAAGTGTTGGCCCTACATGGTTTGGGTCCAGGCTACCTGCGGGATCGCCTTCTCCCATACAATCCGCCCTGCACACTCAGGTCCTCTGGGAAGAATCTACTTCAGTCTGCCAAAATTAGGCTGACAAGTATTACCCAGAGGACTTTCTCTTCTTCTGCTCCCAGACTGTGGAATGGCCTGCCGGAGGAGATTTGTCAAGTTAACAGTCTTTTAGCATTTAAGAAAGCTATAAAGACCGATCTATTCTGACAGGCCTATACAGTGGAATTTTAGGGTGCTTTTAGGATGTTTTTAGGATGTTTTAATAATGTATACTGTGTTTTTAATTCAGTTTTATGTATTTTATACTTATTGTTGTTCCCCACCTCGATCCAAATGGAGAGGCAGGTAAGAAATTATTATTATTATCATCATCATCATCATCAAATATACAAAGCGAAAAAGTTATCTAGGACAGGATGTATGTCTGTTGATCAGAGTTCACATGAATTGCAATACAGCAGTATGTGTGTGTACAGATTATTATATATGATGTGCTCAATATCTGTACTATTTAGCCACTCTGTATGAAAATGTGTACATTTTTTCCCTTTCTCTCCACAAGGAGAATATTTACTGAAATCATGTGAGGATATCCTACTTTAAATCTCGTTTAATATACAGATGTACCAGTGCAGATGCACCAGTGGATCTTACCCTTGACTCTCAAGGTCTACAATCTCCCATTGTCTGCAGACTGCATGATCAATGTCATACTTACTGGTGAGAATGGAAGAAGGAGGGGAGGCAGAATGGAAAAAGAGAGGGGAGGCAGAATGGATAAAGAGAGGGGAGGCAGAATGGATAAAGAAAAGGGAGGCAGAATGGATAAAGAGAGGGGAGGCAGAATGGAAAGTGAGGGGGGAGGCAGAATGGAAAAAGAGAGGGGAGGCAGAATGGAAAAAGAGAGGGGAGGCAGAATGGATAAAGACAGGGGAGGCAGAATGGATAAAGAGAGGGGAGGCAGAATGGATAAAGAGAGGGGAGGCAGAATGGATAAAGAAAAGGGAGGCAGAATGGATAAAGAAAAGGGAGGCAGAATGGATAAAGAGAGGGGAGGCAGAATGGATAAAGAGGGGGAGGCAGAATGGATAAAGAGAGGTGAGGCAGAACGGATAAAGGGAGGGGAGGCAGAATGGATAAAGAAAAGGGAGGCAGAATGGATAAAGAAAAGGGAGGCAGAATGGATAAAGAGGGGGAGGCAGAATGGATAAAGAGAGGGGAGGCAGAATGGATAAAGAGGGGGAGGCAGAATGGATAAAGGGAGGGGAGGCAGAATGGATAAAGAGAGGGGAGGCAGAATGGATAAAGAAATGGGAGGCAGAATGGATAAAGAGAGGTGAGGCAGAATGGATAAAGAAAAGGGAGGCAGAATGGATAAAGAGGGGGAGGCAGAATGGATAAAGAAAAGGGAGGCAGAATGGATAAAGAAAAGGGAGGCAGAATGGATAAAGAAAAGGGAGGCAGAATGGATAAAGAGAGGGGAGGCAGAATGGATAAAGAGCATGCATTCTTGAATCTGCTGTGCTATGTCCAACTTGGGATGGATGAATCCGTTAAGTTGGATTTATCTCTGTTTCTCATTTTTCCAAACTTAAGTTCAGTTCATCCCAAGCTTTGAAAAATTGACACAAACTTTAGGGATAGAATTGAAAAACAAAGTTTGTATGAATATTTGTGTGCATTTTCTCCTATGTGCATTTTTGCACACAATTTTGTCTAATATTCACATTTTTGCAAACAGTTTTCCTAATATCCATTTGGAATGTTGTTTTCACACTAATACATGTTTGTGTGTGTGTACTTTCCCTGAATATATGCATTTTGTACCCAGTTTTTGATTGGAGAACTCCGCTGTAAAATTTGGGGAAATGTGAATTTCAAAAGTTCGCTGAGATTTGGTTTGTAGATTGGTTCTAAAGTGTTAAATTCGGTAAGTTTGTATCAAACAAATTTCTCCCCTATACAAACCGTAGACTGCAAGAAGTCAGTGTTACATCTGCAGCAGGCAACAGTTGCAAAGTCCATGTGCCTATTTATAATTTTAAAACTATGCTACAATAAAACTAGAGAGAATTTCTGGCTCTTATTCTGTCAATATGTTTGATTTACACTATTGTTCATTTTAAATCCACACTGAAAGCATACATAAAATAATAGGAGCCCCGCGAACAAGTCTGCCTATAATTCAATGTCTAAGATGCACTGGGTGCCCATTTAAAGAACTCGTCTCTGAGACAAAAACAAACATTTGTTTCAGCATTGACACTCCAAATCAATACAGAACTCATTGAGGCTTGTGTTTGCTTCAGATGTTTCTTTGCTTTTAGTTGTGAGATGAGGTATCCAGAAGTATTCCATCTTTAAGTTTCAAAGTACAAAAGTCGACTTAAGTTGTTTTTCCTTGTTTTATTTTAACAACTTTACCACACTGCAGTCATGATCATAACATGCATTTTCATAACAGACCTGTGAGACTATTGATACCTCCCTTTAAGGGAAGGAGGGCTAAATCTGACAGAACACTCCAGGGCACGTGTACCACTATGGAAGTCCCACTATGTCCTATGCACTCCCAGGACAGTGTGTGCATAGGATTGCAACTGGAAAGAGAGAGATTTCCCTAAGCCAACTGTAACATACTAGGAGTCCTGAACTACTGACAGCAGGACACAGATGTCTTCCTTTCTGGTGTGGTGCAGACTCCAGGCTTAATGATCTTATTGGGGATGTTCCCTGGGCAGTAATTTGTATTATTTCATTTACTTCAAAATCTGGTAAGCACATCCTGCTATATTTGGGGCCCCTCTGCTTATTCTGCTTGAGTACCACCTGCTCTCTGGACTGCAGTGGTACTCCCAGAGGGGAGGGCTGCTGGACTGTTTTCTGCTGAATTCATATTACCACCATGGAAGGCTAGAGCGTGAAGGTGCACATATCAGCTCAGTAGGGGACGGACTACACAAATGACACAAGGGCCAAATGCATTTCTCCTGAACCTATTACACAGTCTTTCAAACTGAGTTGCTTACCTGCATAAGCACTCTCACTCTTGGTGCGATGGCTAAATTGAGATTTTTGCATGGATCAAAACTTAAGAGGTGCACCTGACAATGCTGTTTGCCTTATTTCTGTATTTTCTTCAGAATGAAACGGGGCCCAAGGCAAGTAGTTAGTCTTTGGTTCAAGAGCAAAGCAGGGATGGGCAAAGGGTGTGCAAAGCAGGGATGGGCAAAGGGCACATGAATAGGCGCAGGGTGCCTAACGTTGCAACCCTAAGCACAGTTACTAGGGAGTAAGGCTACTGCGTTCAACAGGAATTGATTCTGAGTAAACATGCAGCAAATAAGGATTGTTCCATTCTCTAGTGGGCTGTGCTGAGCTGCTTTCCAGCCACAGAAGCCCCTATGTTCTGCAAATGCAAATAACAGCCATTTCTGCACAATACAGGCGAGGGTCATCCACCACCACCCTTTTTTGTTGTTGCTTATCTCTAGGTAGTGGATGCAAAAATCGAACTCCTACAATGCTCATTCTTCCAGATCACAGCAAGTACTTTGGAATATTACCAGGCGAAAAGTAAATATAGGACAAAAATTAAAAAAGCTAGCATGATTGTTACTGACATGGAGGCTGTCAACAGTAGCAAGGGAATATTGACAATCCTACACACATTTAGTGATTATATACTTACACATTGCCAGGTTGATTATGGCCGTTAGGTAACTGTGCATCTCCACCGGTTTCTTCCTGCGGTTGTGCACCTCCACCAGATGTGTGAGGGATTTTCAACATTCCTTTGTAATTCCCCACATTTTGGGCACTCATAGTAGCATTCGTATTCTACCACTTGCTGCTCTTCCTAAGGCACTACTGCTTGTTTGTCTATATGCTTTGTTTTTCATCCTGACAGTGGATTTGTGTGTAATTATCACAAACACTAAGTTTAGCTGAAGAGCCTACACCAGTCTATCTGTTTGTAAATCAAGCGAGATTATACTTAATACAGTGCCTCAGAAACCCTAAACTGATAACAGTTTAGTAACAGGGACTGGCTGACGAGACCACATCACGCCAGTCCTCTTCCAGCTTCATTGGCTGCCAGTCCAGGTCCGGGCCCGATTCAAAGTGCTGGTATTAACATTCAAAGCCCTAAACGGCTTGGGGCCAGGCTATCTGAAGGAACGCCTCCTCCCGTATGTACCTGCCCAGACCTTAAGATCATCCACAGGGGCCCTTCTCCGTGAGCCCCTGCCAAAGGAAGTGAGGCAGGTGGCTACTAGGAGGAGGGCCTTCTCTGCTGTGGCACCCTGGCTGTGGAATGAGCTCCCTAAGGAGGTTCACCTGGCATTTACACTATATTCTCTTAGACACCAGGTGAAGACCTTTTGATTCTCTCAGTATTTTAACAGTCTATAAATTAATTTTAACTTTGCTGTTTTAAATTTGTATTTTAAATTTGTATTTCTGCACTGCTGCTGATTTTATCCTGGTTTTGCTTTTATTTTGTATTTTACATTATGGTTTTATACTGTTGTTTATACTTTGAATGGTTTCAATTTTTGTGAACCGCCCAGAGAGCTTCGGCTATTGGGCGGTATAGAAATGCAATAAATAAATAAAAACAGTGCCAGCTCCAGGTTTTCGTGGGCCCTTAGACCAGACATCCTCCATGACTCCCCTCCTTCAGTGTGTCTACCTTCCCACCTCCATTGCCATCAGCTGCTATTGCTGCTCATCCATTTTCTCAGGATTGCTACTGCTCACTTGCTTGACAGGCCGAGAGCCAGTGAGCCAATAGCCAGTGGCATCCCTTGCTCCTCCTCCTTACTACCAAGTTCTCTGGGCCACAGCAAGAGGCAGGTGAATAAGCAGGTCACAGTGATGGAGAGGAGGAGCAAGACCTTGGGTATCTTGTCACTGGGCCCCTTGCTGTGGTGTGCCTGATCATGCCAACCCTTGACACCAGCCCCAATTGATCATCACTCAACTTGCAGAGCAATCCTATGCATTTTCATTCAGAAATAACTTTTCTCCACGGTGCTCAATGGTGCTAATTTATTTATTTATTTATTTATTACATTTTTATACCGCCCAATAGCTGAAGCTCTCTGGGCGGTTCACAAAAATTGCTAACTCTCAATTAAAGGCAGGCCAGTAACACCACTGTCAAGAATCACCATGGACCTGGGAGTCAGTTTCTCTCTGACAGCCAGGGAGTCACCCTAAAGCTCCCAGATCTGCTACAGTCCTTCAATTTGAGTAATTTCTTACTGAGCGATACAATCAGGCTGTGATCTCCATGCGACCTTCCTGTTAGCTTCCAGGTATTTGGCACTCCTTGGGTATGAGCTCATAACACTCACTGTAACTGAAACAGGATGTTTTGTCATGACTGTCCACAAAAAAAGAGAGAGAACGCAGAACTTGTAAATGTCTCTGTATTTTTGTTTATTGAAAAGATTAAGGCAGCTGTGTTAGACTGAAACTCCCATAATTCCCAGCTAGTTCCTCTAGGTGGAACTGTGGTATAGAGGCATAGCACAAATACACATAAGGAAATCATGCTTTCTTTCACTTTCACAATTAAATGCCTCATTTTCTCTGCTCTAAAATAACTCACTGAAAGTGCTGATTACAGACACAAAACAGGAGGGTCTCAACATCATCTAAAAAACCTGTAAACTGTGATTAGGGAATGACATGCACTTCATGAATGCCTCATGTAGAAAAGCCCATAGAGGGTTAAAATAATGCCACATTGCAGCTTTCAGTAATAATTCACAACAACTTTGATTTTTAATATTGTATGCAGTTAAGATAGGCTGATGGTTATTTCTCTGGATGTAGAAGAATTACTGTGAGATACAACAGATCCTCTATTTGTTTGTCCTTGTTTTGTTTTTCCCCTTCTCGTTTATGGGATCATCTGTCAAGAATGCAAAAGGTGACAGTGAAATGCATAGTTCAGTGTTAACAACAGCAGCATTTCTTTCCTCTGACAAAGGCAACAGCTTAAATAGGTCAGAGAATAAAAATAATATTGAAAAGCAAACATAGAGCTCAGATATCATTGTTCTCTCTCTCTCTCTCTCTCTCTCTCTCTCTGTGTGTGTGTGTGTGTGTGTGTGTGTGTATGTGTGTATTAGGCTTTCTGAGTTCAGCAGGGCTTAGTCACATCGCGTGACCAGATGACCCAGAAAACCTCAGAGACCTCTGGAAAAACGAGGATAACTGGGGCAACAGGGGAACTCTGGGGCAATTGCACTGGGACAAGGAGAAGGCCTGGATTGGCCTAGTGGGTGGAGGATGCATTCCCAGATATCCGGGAATGCATCCTCCCCCCCAGCGCTGTTCCGGCCTTCTCCTTGGCTGGCGCAATCGCGCTGGGCCAAGGAGAAGGCCAGGTGGGGGTGGGTGGGGCTAGAGGACACATTGGAAAAAACATCTTGATTTCTGATAGTGCTAACACCCATACAATTACTTATGCAGAATGTTTGTAATAATTGAATTTATTCTACAAATTTGCCTTTATTCAATATTTTTTCAAGAATCAAGTAATGTGTCTTTGTGTATGGGTGTAGATCTTCATGATACAGAGATATAATTCTTCTGGAAGTAAGCTGTTCATGTAAGAAGCTCATACTGGGAATTTTCTTCCAAATCCCATTTTTCTTTCATACTCCCATTCCTGGGAGGTTGCCTCTGAAACCTTTCGAGCTTTTTATTCATTTCCGCTCTTTTCATATTTACTATGTGCAGATCACTGTGACATTTTTATTTAGCTGGATGTTAGTCTCAAACCTTTGATCGTTTTATTTGCTCTGACCTCTGTGCTGACTGCCTTGGGTAATTTGTGCCATCAGTGCTTTTGATTAGTTCAACTCTGGTGAATCTTATGTCTTGATCTTCCCCAGGGATCTGAAGAAGCAGAGTTGTGGATCTAGCTCCTGTTGAGAGTGAAATAATATTTTCCCTACAGTACTTTGCTACTGTTTTTGTTTGTTTATTTTAACACAGCAAACTGATGGGAACATTACCAACCAGTTCCTAGTCTAGTAAGCCTAGCATTGGTAAAAGGGGAAGGAAAACTCAGACCGAGCTGTGACCTAGTAACCTGTTAACAAATGACTATAATGTTAATTGGTAGCTCCATCAGCTTGATGTGTGATAGTTCGAAGCTTGATTATCCTTGAAATAGTGTATTTCCTTGATCATATTTTCAGTGTCCCAATCAAGAACACCTTGTACACACTGATGTTTGTTCCCCATTTGCTTTGACTGGGTAGGAGTGGAAGCAAAGGCAGAGGTAGTTTCTTCATTAAAGTGAATGGAGAAGCTCTCTGGTCAGTAGTCCAGAGTATGCTCAGTACTGCATGCTCATCCGTGCCCCAGGGGCACTCTAGGAGCAATTTGAACAGGGCTTGGCTATATTATCTGATGCAAACTGAGATAACAAAGTGTCCAAAATCAACGGTATTTTCCATCTCTTCTGTCTTTTCCTCTTTAATGGATATTTACTGGTAAGACAAAGGGTGGACCTAATGGTAGGAAAGCTTAGGAGGGTTATAAATGGAAGACAATTTCATAAAATATTTGAGGCAGGATGTTTTCAAAATAAAACCTTCATCTTGAAGAATCCTGGCTTCAAAAATGTGGTGAAGACTTGAAATTAGAAGTTTCCAAACCAGCAATAACAGAGCATTATATTGTATTAGCTTTATGTAGGTTTATATCAAAACAGGGAAGCTTCAAAATTAAGATTTAAAAAAAAATTCGCAATATTTTAAAACTTATTGATCTTTCAGGTAGTGTTGATTTTGATTTCTATTTAAAAACAAGCAAACCAGATTTGGGATTCAAACTGGACAGGAAAATAAATACCATAATTTGGGTGCTCCTAAAATGTTTCTGCTCCACTTGCTGCTTTTATAGCATTTTGATTAGTCTTGTCCGTGGTGTTTGATCTATTACTAAGAGCAGAACTGTTAACTTTTGAGAGGAGTATCTGTCATATTCCATTATTATCATGGCTTTTTGAGATCCAAGTACAGTGCTTGTCATTTGCTGTCACCAAACTCGCCTATAACATTTTCAACATGCTCAAAGGACACAGTGTCCTTTTTAAAAGTGTTACCCACCCCCAGTAAAATCAAAAGTTTATTCAATGTATCCTGAATTGATTACTACACACAAAATCACAGCAATTTATTGATTTGTTTTAAGAGGCAGTGTGGTTTAGTGGCTAAAGTAGTGGACTGGGAGTCGGGAGATCCGAGTTCTAGTCCCCACTCGGCCATGGAAACCCACTGGGTGGCTTTGGGCCAGTCAAAGACTCTCAGCCCAGCCTACCTCACAGGGTGGTTGTTGTGAGGATAAAATGGAGAGGTGGAGGATTATGTATGCCGCTTTGGGTTCCTTGGAGGAAAAAAAGGTGGGATATAAATGCAATAATAAATAAATAAATAAATAAATAAATAAATAAATAAATAAATGGTATGCAATGTTGGCATAACTCCCTTCAAGTAGTGTTCTGTTTAAAGATGATACTGGACACTGTAACAAAACTTAAAATAGATAGATAGATAGATAGATAGATAGATAGATATAATATTTCTTTCTTAGTTTTCTGTATGGCCCAATAGCCATAGCTCTCTAGGCAGTTCACAACAATTAAAAGTACAACATGGTAAAATACAATATAAAATTTTAAAACTACGTTATAAAATAAAACCAAAACCCAAAATAAAGCCTAGCAGCAGTGCAAAGATTTAAAATACATTAACAGATTTAAAACAACAGAAACTGAAAGAATTAAAATGCCAGGGAAAGTAAGAAGGTTTTCACTTGGCGCTGAAAACAATGTAGGTGCCAGGCAGCCTTCTCTGGGAAGCTCATTCTACAACCAATCAAAATATATAATAGAAACATAGGAAGCTGTCTTACTCTGAGTCATGTTATTGGTCCATCTAGCCCAGTACTGTTGTCACTGTCTCACAGCAACTCTGCAGGGTTTCAGGCAGGATTTTTTCCTGCCCTATCTGGACATTTCAGGGATTGAACCTGGGACCTTCTGTATGCGAAGCAGTTGCCATACACTGAGCTATGGCCTACATAGCTGAAGGATACTGAGCATGATGTTACTTCACATTTTCTTGCGTTCTTGCTCATTTCCTTTATTTTTTGGAAATCCTAGCTCCCTTGGCTGGACATCTGAGAGGGTTAGGTTGTGGTGGAGGTCATCTCTGGTGGGAGAGAGGAGTTCTGCTGGTAGAGTCTCCACCCCGGAGGGCCTATTTGCACCCAAAGAAAGCTCTGCAGGTAGACCCATGGTAAGAACATGAAGCCCCCAGGTGTTCTGGAGGGTGGGGCAGAGATGGGACAGAAGCAGCCTTGGATCTGTTGGATTCAAAGCCCCTTTGTCCACTGGGGAGGCATCAGGATTGACACACGCTCACTTGGCTGGAGTCAGCATAAGATAATTCCCACAAGTAGAACCAATGCCAGGAGAACGAAAACAAAATGAGAGTGTACAGCAAGTAATGGAGTAAGTCTGTTCCCACCCTAGGCATAAATATATATAAATAAATAAATAAAATAGGCAGCATGAGCTGGCAGTGCTTTGGACGTGGCGCGGGATCCGCCATTTTTCACCCCCATCCCACTAAGGATTGCACTGTCAGGTATTTTCTACAAAAAGAACTCTGTTGTTCCCATTGAATTACCTGATGATGAATAGGCCTATAACTCTTTAGCCTGTTATGCAGTATATCACATTGCTGTGACAGGCCTACAAAAGTGACATGATGTAATTAACTCTTTAAAATATAGCTAGTTTTATTTTATACAGGTCTATAAGATGCAGTGAAAAAGTAATAAATAGAAATAACAAAATAAATGGCCTTTGAAGTCTGCATGAGAGAATTCATTTCAGTGTTTGCCTCAAGTAAACAAGAAGAAAGAAATGAATACTGGACATGAGACAGTGAATCCACAGTGTCAAAAAAACCCACTGGTTGGTAGTTGTAACATTATAGAACAGCGACCTTTCAACATACAGTATGCTACCTGTTTCTACCCTGCCTTATGTGTAAAATCGGCTATAAGTTTATGCACCTGTTGTCTGTCCCATGAGATTTGTGTCTGTCTTTAGGCATTCCTTCTAGTAAAACTGCTTATATTTTATACCTGTGATTTTCTTGTAGATTTAGTTTCATTTCTCTGGAGATAGTCCCTGAATTAAAAGAAAGAGGGAGAAAAGACCTTTGCTGTAAAAAAACAACCAACCCTATAATATTTATCAGTCTCCTGCTGAAAGCAAGAAATACATTGTGTGAGTGTGTGTATGCCTCAAAAATAACTGATGTTCATTTTAATTTGACCTTCACATTTTTAAAAGATTTGTGGTATACAGTGTTTTTTACCTGTGTAAAAAACAACAACTTTTAACAACAACTTGTTATAAATAAAACATATCACTTCTTTCAAAACCCTAATTTAGGGAAGGAGTGTTTTTCATTGAAAGCTGCCATGTGTATTTTTGCTAGATGTAGCAGGCCCCCAAAGTCTACTGAAAGTATTTTTTTTAAAATTGCTTTAAAGCTTTCCCCCCCATGAAGCAGGAGGTGGGTTATTATTTTATTGTTGTTCTGTTCTAGGTATAGTGCTTTCTTAATATTTACAGAGCTTTAGTTTCCTGTGTCAGTTGAGGAGCTAGCTAACAATATATCATATTAAAGTAGGCTAGTTATGTAACTCTGAGGAAATGCTAGGTTTAAAAAAGATGCTCTGGAAAATATTTTTAAACATTAGAGTTGCATCTTGTTGTACTAGATATGAGTCAGCTTAGCTTTATGACTAGAACTGCAGAGACCTTGATTCAAGTCCCTGTTCATCCATGACAACAGTCAAACACTTTCAACTTAATCTTCCTCATAGGGCTGATGTGATGATTAAACGGGAACAGTGTGTATCATATATGCTACCTTGAGCTCCTTGGACAAAGGACAGGTTAAGAATGTAATATATAATGCTGGGGTCTCTCAGGGACACCAGTGTGTCCACAGATGCCTTCTTCGGTGCTCACCAGTGCCCCCTCCCCGGATTGTTTATTTTTATTTCTTAAGAAGGTTTTTAATTTAAAAAGTAAGTTGGAGGCTGGCATATTGCAAAGTGATGTGCTGCCCCCCTCCCAGCACTGTATTTCTTTGGCTTCAAAAGAGTGTTTTTTAAATATTTTAGCACTCAGACTCCATCCTTGCCTTGCACTTAGGTTCTTGTGCAAGTTACTTTTCCTATATGTTTTGTGTTCAGCCAGGCCCACCATAGTAACCATTTTATGAATGGGCAAGCTCCCTGCCATGGCAGCCATTTTGTGAGAGGGCCCACAATACTCAAAATTGCAAATGTGCCCACCAACTCAAAAATAATATAATGTTTCCCTGTTACTAGCCTGATATCTGTTGGGAGACAAATACTACTAAATATGAACTCTCCAACAAATTCTTGGCGTGCCTTGCAGACACCTTCCTCTTTCAGAAGATAAAGGAGGCAATGGGGAGGGGGGAGAATTTCCTTAACATTTTGTTATTAACAGTTCATTAGATTTTTAAAAATTTCTCAATACAATATCAACAATAAACTCTTCCTACGCTGCTGCCCCCCTAACCCCTATTCCTTTAGGTTTTTCCCTTCCTCTTTCATATAATCTTGTATTTATCAAATATAGCTTTCATGTATGTAAGTAAATTTATTCAGCAAAAAATGTAACTATTTATGCATAAATAAATAGTTACATTGAAAAAAAAATAGAATACACTGGCATTTAATCCAAGAAAATGTCCTTTGATTAATTGGGAATGTATACTTACCATAACTTAACCAATAGGGAAGAGTTGGTCAATGATGGTAAAGTAGCTGAAACTTTGAGGAAAAGTCGCTATGTAATGGTGAAATTCTTGATCTTAGAGAAAGTTAAAAGTGCAGGTGTGGCCCACGTCATTCTCCTACCTGAGGTGGAAAAGCAATGGTTTCCCCAACCCCACTCCCAAGTCAAGGTGCACAGTATCCAAGGTTGCCCAAGTTATTTTGACACCTGGTGCAAAAAACTCTGCAGATGTCTCTCCCTGGGAATAAAATTAAAAATACAACATAAGAACATAAGAAGTGCCCTGATGCTGGATCCGACCAAGGGTCCATCTAGTCCAGCACTCTGTTCACAGTGGCCAACCAGCCATCAGCCAGGGATGAACAAGCAGGACGTGGTGCAACAGCACCCTCCCACCCATGTTCCCCAGCAACTGGTGCACACAGGCTTACTGCCTCGAATACTGGAAATAGCACACAACCATCAGGGCTAGTAGCCATTGATAGCCTTAGCTTCCAGGAATTTATCCAACCCCCTTTTAAAGCCATCCAGATTGGTGGCCATCACTACAATCAACAACAATAATAAATTCAGTAATTAACCTTTTGTTGACTCATATGAGCCTGCAGATAGAAGGAGGCTTAATTCTCAAAGGCTAGGGTCTGTAGGGACCTCTAGGTACTAAGCTGCCACCCCAGTAATATTCCAAGCACGTTTCTTTCCTTTCTCCCATAAAAGTGAATGTTTGTTATTCACTCCAACGGGGAAAGAATCCATTGTTAGGCACCTGTCCACCACAAATGTTGAAAGTTATTCAACATTGCTTTTCTTTCCCTTCTTGACATACTTTCTGCCTTCTTTCCTTTTGCTATGTGATGCTACAGAAACTTTCATTCCTTTTTCCAGAGAGGAAGCCACATTAGGAAAGGCGAGAACTTGATTTCTTCAAGGTTGGCTATTTTTAACGATTTTAGCTCTATAATTAAGCCTCCCTTTAATTGCTGTAATTGCACCATCCTTGTTTAAAGATAAATGGGTTTCAGTGGGACATGGTATGTACTAAGGGTTTTTGTTTATTTGTTCCCTATTGTATTTCTCTAAAAGGCCATTCTGAAAACCTTGAAAGTAAATACAAGAAAAATTCAGAGAGAGAGAGAGAGAGAGCTGCACACAGAGATTTTTCGTGTTTTGTGCGTTGTGTGCTATTTTCACTGCAGCTTTCCCCAGTGCTGAAGAATGAAGGCACTGGTTCATTTTAAAACTCCCCCATCTCATTGGTGGTGGAAGCTGCAAAAGCAGAAAAAGCCAGGGAAACTATGGCTGTGTGCATGTTTCTCTTCTGTGGCTCAGTGGTAGCGCATGCAATTTACATGCAGAAGGTTCCTTGTTCAATCTCTGGCATCTCCAGGTAGGGTTAGGAAAGATTCCTGGCTGAAACCATGGACAGGCACTGCCAATCAATGTCAACAATACTGGGCTAGATGAGCCAATGTTTTGACTCAGTATGAGACAGCTTCCTATACATGAATTTCATTGTGTTTGATCCTGGCTGTATTTTATGACACTTGAGAAAATGTTACTTTCAGGGCACAATCCAGAGTCCAGAATACAAACTCCTAATTGGGTGCTGTAATCTATACTAGGAGAGCAGGGGAAGTCCTGGAGGTGCCATGAGCAGGTAGCAGAGTTGGCTGTGTGAATTAGACATCCTGCATTTGTTCTGCTCTGAGTTATGTGGACCAGCCTAGTTATGAATGGATGGGCTGAGAGCCACATCTCTGTTGGTAGACTTGGGGCATCTTAGGGCAGCACATTTTGGACAGAGCCCCAACTGCACCAGCTTCAGACTTCTTCCTTTTTGATGGACACAGAAGGGGAACTGCACCATCGTTTTCTGAATTCTCACATTGTGAGGCAGTCAGTAAACACAGTAATTGATAAGATAGCATTATTGACAAGTTTTTTGAATGCTGTGGCCTTCTGAAAGTTGGACTACTGTTCCTGTCATCCATGGCCATTGCGACAAAAGCTGGGGTTAACACCCTCCAACCACAAACAGAAAAAACCAAATAATCACAAAAACTGATATATATCTCTATCTCTATCTCTATCTCTATCTATATATTGTTCTCATTGGCAAGTTATGTTACACTGCCTCAAACTATGTAAACATATTGTTTTTAAATCATAACCTATCACGTCATTCCCTGGCGAAACAGGTTATATGTACCGAACTCCTGTTGTTACTGAATTACCACACACTGCATAATTGTTTTCATTACTTGAATGTCATTACCAAACGCTGTACAATTGTTTTCATTATATTAATGTACGTTATTCTGAGCATTATTAATGTATATGTTACACACTACCAATACACACACACATACTTTTGAAACAGAATAATTGGCCATAAGTATTTTGTTTAAATTGGAGATAGGACATGCAATTGTATATTGATGTGATAGGTTATGATTTAAAAACAATATGTTTACATAGTTTGAGGCAGCGTAACATAACTTGCCAATGAGAACAAGATATATTATCTCCATTCATCTAATTAACAGTTTTTGTGATTATTTGGTTTTTTCTGTTTGTGGTTGGAGGGTGTTCACCTCAGCTTTTGTTGCAGTATTTCCAACCACCGCCTCCCTTTATTTAGGTATCCATGGCCATTGGCCATGCTGGCTGGGGCTGATGGGAATGGGAGTCCAACCACATCTGAAGGGCCACAGGTTGCTTACAACTGCTCTGGAAAGCCTGCAGTCTTGTTCACTTTTGTGTGGTGTCATCTTGGAGGTTTCCTTATCAGAAAAGGAAGAAGAGACCCATTAGATCAGGGCAGAGGAAGATGATTTGAAAAGCAGATTAACAGAAAGAGCCAACTAGAAATTGTGGGGCAGGAAGACATAGCAGAGAGACAGCCATTTCTCCTCCAGCAAAGGAAAGATTAGACTTTGGTTTAATCATATGTTGAAATAAGTTTTCCATCTCTGCAGAAATGAATGGAAGATAGACTTTTAATCTGCATCAAGATTCCTTCTTTCATTTCTCTCTTTCATTTCTCCAGAGTTCATAGCCTTTATCATTTGCTTCAAGCTCTGGGTAGCTACAATTCCATGCATCTTGCCCATGGGACTTAAACTAAAATCATACAAAAGAATTAAGGCTTCTGTTTTCATACCATAGTGAGGCTTGGTTGGGATTTGTGTAAAAGTCATGGCCTAAGAGAAGCTGTATGAAGCGCGTTAATGAGCATATTTTCAAGTATCTATAAACAAGGTCAATACAGCTGAAATACAGTTGTGTGTAATGCTACCACTGGTGTCCCTGACCTGATGCCATTCAGATATTTTTGTAGTTCAGATCTTCACATGCTTCTGTTGAAGTCTGTAGCTGAGAGGTAGAGCATATACTTGGCATGCAGAATTTCCCCTATTCAGTCCCTGGCTTCTCCAGGAAGATTCTCTGTTTGAAATCTTGGAGAGCCAGTACAGGCAGTATAGAGCTAGATGGACCAATGGTCTAACTCAGTATACATTTGTATTTATTTATAAAATTTGAATGAATGGATGGATGATCTTTATAGCTACAACAAGACAAAACAGAGAATACGATAAAGGTACAATACAATAAGAGCAATAAAAGACCCACCAGTAACAACAGTTCCAAATCAGTAAAACATACTTCTCACTCCTCATAGAGATATTTACAACAGTTCTAAACCACTCTATATCTAAAAACGATTCCTGAGCAGGAAGCTGTAAAGAAAACCCCCAACCAAAATGCAAAAAAATGGAAATACAGACAAGTTATACCAATAAAATGGTGACTGGTCATTTAGAAAAGTCGTGTTTAAATAAGAATGTGTTTAGCAGACAATGAAAACAAAGCAATGTTGGTGCCTGCCCCTGACATCACCTGGCAGAGAATTCCAAAGAGAGGAAGCCAGTACACTCAAAGCTCTATTCCAAGTGGACTCTCAATGGACCTCAAGTCCTTGCAGAACCACCATGAGTGCTTTATTCGATGATCTCAGTAACCAGACAAGGGAGAAGATTATCTCTCAAGTATCCTGGTCCCAAGTTGTTTAGGACTTCATACAAGAGTAACAGGACATTAAATATTGCCTGGTAGCAAATAGGCACCAGAGCAGTTCCCACCGTAATTATGTTACATGCTGAAAAGGGGCAGTCTTACTCCCAGGTAAGTGTGTATAGGATTGCAGTCTTAAGCAATTAGCTCAGAAGAACTGTTGTAGTATCTAGCTGCTTTGTTATATCTCTAGTAAACCTAATCAAATGGATGCATCTAATCAGAAGCATGTGTTTGCCTAGCCAACCATGGTGCTACAAAAACAGAGATATTCACCCCAATCTATTTGGTTTCAGTGGGATTTACTTCCACACAAATAGTTTAAGAATGCAGCCATTATTGCTCAATCTCAACATTTATGAAGGATAACATAAATTGGGCATTTTTGTTAAACTGGTGGTGGGACACTTAGGGATTGGTTCTATACTTTTTCTTCTTTTTAAAAACAATAGTAATAAGTGTATGTCATACATTGACCATTACAATTAAATATATTTCTATAATAGCTGTTTATTATCAAATTATATCTTACTTCCACTTCTCATCTCTCTTTTCTTCCCAATTACTGGGAAATAGTTTTTGTTCCCCAATTCTAAAGTCATCAAAAGAAAAAAACTTTCTTTTGCCAAGCTCTAGGTTTCTTAGATGCACTGATGTTTTATGAGGCTTATAATATATTAATGCATGTTACAGAATAAAGGCAGACAAAACAATATTGATTTCAGAGAGAATGTCTTTGTAGCAGGACTTTTTTATTTTAGGGCTGAATATTGTGTAGATTGTACATCAGTGTTGAAAGCAAAAGATTGATTGTGTGTGTGTGTGTGTGTGTGTGTGTGTGTGTGTGTGTGTGTGTGTGCAACTGGCTCAGTGGAAGGGAGTCTGTCTTATTTGACATATGTGATTTGGTTCTGTTCATTAGCTCCAGCTTGGATCATTTGCAAAGGGTAAGAAGCATACATATACATTTAAATATAGAGCTTATTTTAAATTAGTTGAATTTACCAAACTAATAAAACTAATAGATACTTAACAGTTTACTAATGTTTTAGTCCTGATCTCACATAATTGAAAATAAATTCTGACATCAGCAGGCCTTTGAGTTTATATTCACAATGGGAATTGGCAACCCTAAGAAGCTCATTGTTGAAGACAATGCAGATTTAAATACAGATCCACTTTTATTTCAATGTAGTGGTAAAAGATTTAGGGCACTATCCTATGTAGTGCCAGATTTAGGAACAAGCCAAGTAAGCCATGGCTTAGGGCCTCATATTATGAGGAGCCTCTAAATATGTTGGCAATAACTAAGACATAAGATAACTATGATGAAATCGTTTTGGCTTAAATATGTTGGAAAGTCTGGTGTGACTTACAGCAGAGTTGCCTTAGCTAGAGAAAGTGTGGCAACACAGCATTTAGTATTAAAGTCGATAAGTGCAAACTAGAGCCAGTTTAAAAGAAGTTCAAAATAACTTACTTTGTTAGTGTTTTTAGACACATCTTCAGAGAAGGCTATTTAATATGGTTTAACTACAAGCACCACCTAATGCTGGGCAGTACACTTTTATTACCCATCTGATTATAATGTAATATACCTTTTTCTCATTATTATTATTATTATTATTATTATTATTATTATTATTAATAATAATATATTTATTTGTATCCTGCCTTTTGCTCTTATGTTTTGGGGTCTCTGAATCTCAAAAAGGTCTAGGGCCTCAGCATGTCTTAACCCATCCCTGATTCTATATATGTTTAGACAGAAAAAAATATATCCTACAACTCTGTGTTTAGGGAACTCTGGGAGTTGTAGGACTTTTTTCTTTCTAAACATGCATAGGATTGTGCCTTTCACTGACTGTGATTATGGCTATAAACAAAACCATAGCCATTTCATCCTGCAGTGTTAAATATATGCTTGTTTTGGATACCAACTGGAATGAAAATCTCTTTTTAACTTCCTTTTCGATAAAATTTTAAACAGGGAGGAGGGACTGCTGCATCTCTGATTCTACAGCTTAATCAGGAGCCATGGTTTAATCTGCAACTCAAGCTTTAGTTGATTGACCTACCAATTAAACTGATCAGCACTTGCAGACCTCATTTTGTGAATTGAGTTCCCCTATTTAAATAGACTTTTGAGACAACATCACATATACAGAGGCCTCAAATCCTTACTTTAAAAACCCTTAAAATTATATGCCTTTTCAAGAAAAGCCATCCAGAAATGCAAGTGCTTCTAAAAATAAAGCTGCTCATCATTCCTTTAAGCAGGATAAAGCTAAGGGGGAAAACACACCGTAGACACTTTTTAAGTACTTGATGCAGTGATGTGATGCTCCCATTAAATGTGCAGAATTATACTCGATAAGATAGTTCATTGAAGCTGGAGATAGAGGACAAGGAGTTGAAAGTTGTGCATATCAGGAAGTAATAGACACATGTCACTGAAATTAGGTGTTATCCTGGGATCACTAATACCTCTTCTCTCTCTCTCTCTCTCTTGCTTTGAAGAATGTATAACTGGTCTTATCACTGGGAGAACCACAGCTGTCTTTCAGCATTTACCTGGTTTATATTCTTCAATTCTACCCTGTTTGAAACCAACTGCCAAGGTAGGTGGTGGGCTCCTCAACACAGAAGGTATTCAAGCAGAGTCTGGACAGTCTACTGTCAGGGATGCTTTAGACTGCATTCCTGCACTGAGCAGATTGAACTTGTTGGGTTGGATGGGTGGGTTGGATTTGATGGACTAAATGGCCCCTTTCAGCTCTATGGTTCTATGATTCATTTAATAGAAGGGGTATAAAGTAATAATAATAGTAAATGTTACAGCAAAGGAGTTAAAGTTCAGACACATGAGTGCAAATGATGTTGTGCTAGCAGAAACTATGCACAAAATGAGAATCCAGCTAAATTTACATTTGCACAAGCATGATTGTGCAATTAGTTGCACAATCGCTTGTGTGAGCACAATGCATAAATGTTTATGCAGTGAAAAGATAAAATGGAGTACTGCTAGCTAGAGTGACCCTATGAAAAGGAGGACAGGGCTCCTGTATCTTTAACAGTTGTACTGAAAAGGAAATTTCAGCAGGTGTCATTTGTATATATGGAGAACCTGGTGAAATTCCCTCTTTATCACCACAGTTAAAGCTGCAGGTGCCCTGCCCTCTTTTAAATCTAGTCACTCTAGTATAGCTCTTGAACCTTTAACTGTTGTGATGAAGAGGGAATTTCACCAGGTTCTCCATATATACAAATGACAGCTGCTGAAATTCCCTTTTCTAAGCAACTGTTAAAGATACAGGAGCCCTGTTCTCCTTTTCATAGGGTCACCCTACTGCTAGCACTATTTGAGTCTGTTGAATGACACCATTGGATACTCGCCATTATGTCCACATGTTAGAGGCTTCAACAGCTGTCCTATCTCAGTCTATGTGCCAAAAAAAGAGGCAGAACAATTGTTTGTGTTGTCAATTGGGATTAGGCCAAGAGGAAATTACTTTGTATAAACTTCTTAAGTTCTAGACTAGTTAACTAAAGATGATGAACATTTTAGGTATTTACACTTTCAGAAGAGGTCAGGCTGTCCTGTTTCAAGATAATCCATTGGATTCCTCCCACCTCTATGGGTTGGATCCAGGACTAGTCATACTTGGAATAGATGAGTGGTGTACAGAAGATAGGTCTACTGGTAGATCTCCGGGTGATTTGCAGTCAGTCAGGAAGGAATTTTGACTCCAGTTGTTTAACAATAGCAACAAACTTACTCCTGCCCATTCAAAATTATGTTGCTGAAATGAACAAAGCTTGGGGTAACAAGTATTGCATTTTTGTGTGGAAAGATGAGAGCTCTATTCTATTCTGATCCTCAAAACAAATTCCAGGGCTCATAATTCTTTAATTATCATGCTTTAATTCATTTTGCACCAGGCTTCATTTGATGAAATTTGAGGCTCTAGTAAAAAAGTTGATTCCACAAGATTGAATTTTGCACATCTCTGTAGTAGATCCATTGAAATAATGTGATTTAATTTAGCCATGACTATCTTAAATCCCATTGATTTCAGTCTACTCTAAGTATGACTAAGCCTAGATCCAATCCTATGACTGTATGATTGGCTTGTGCTAATGATATGGCTGCAGAGTGGATTATGTATACCAAATTATTCTGGTGTTTTTGACAGATTTAGTAGACTAATGTAAGAGAACTAATCTCTAAAACAAAGGATAAATATGCTCTTTTACCCTTAAAATAGAATGTTGCGTGATGCAAAATTGTACTGAAAAGGTTTTCCTGCAAGTGGATTTCTGTTAATAAATAAATAAATACATAAATATAGCCTAGTCTTAAACAAGGAGGCTTATGATTGTTGTCTAACATACTGAAATAAAAATGCTTGATGCCTGTGCTTGTCTTTTAATATTAATGTAATCCCTCTGAGCATATCTGTCTAGCTTTTCACAGATTTCCTTGTGTTTATAGCCCCTTTTTCAAAGGAAAACATAGCCTAAAGGGAATGCACCATGTTTTATTTCAAAAAGCCATTCGGGAGTTTCTTATTCATGTTCATGAAGCTAATTGGTGTTCAGATATATTAATATAGCAGTCCTGCTAAGCTAGAATGTAGGTCTATTGCCAGCATTTCCTATAGGAATCTAGATAGCTGATATGTACAGGAAAAATACATGTTTCTTAACTTGTACTGCATAACCAAAGAACAAATACACATGTAGAGTTTGACATAGTCCAGATCTACACCAAGCAGGATATAACACTTTGAAAACGGTTTGAAAATGGTATATGGAATGTGTCATGGGACCCAACAGTTGTCAATGCTGATATAAACCATTTTAAAGCAGTAGTGTAGATTCCAAGTTAACTTATGGTCTCCATCAATGCTGGTGGACTAATATAATTGTAAACTGCCCTACTTCAGATAATGTGTATGTCCTCTAGATTAGGAATGGACATCTATATTCTTGAGAGCCAGCCCTATTCCCCAGAAAGTGGTGCATGACTCAAAAATGTCCTTTGTAACACAACCTGACTTCCTCAACAATTTTATCACCTTGTATCAAAAGGTTCTTCAAGTGGAGAACCTTTCACATCATAAAATTAAAAAGTAACAAGAAAAAGTAATGCATCCTAAAACACAAAGAACAGTGAATAAAACAATATGGCTAAAACAGAGTTTGCCAAACTAGGTCAGATTTAAACAGCCTGGAAAAATAAAACAATCTTTGCCTGGGGCCAAAACAACAACATTGCCAGGTGAGCATTCCACGACTCTGGGGCCACTACTGAAAAGGCCCTTTCACTAGTAACCACCTGCTGCACTTCACCTGCAGAGGCACCCAGGGAAGAACCTCTAAAGAAGATCTCAAGGGCCAGATCTACACCTTGTGACAGATCATTAAAAATGTGGGATAAAAAGCAGGAAATAACCCTATGAAAGCAGTATATGAAACATGGATTGTGCCCCAACACAATAGCAGTTCAATAATGCTATAAGGCAGTAATGTAGAGCTAGCCAAGGTCTTGATAGGGAAGAGGCAGATGATGGAGTGAGCATGTGTGGCAGCATTCCAACTAAGGATTACATGAGAATGAAGGTGTGTCTGTGTGTGTCTGTGTGTACTGTATGTGTGTATAGCACAAATAGCTAAGAATTATAATATAGTAATTCTGATGAAAACAAACATATAAGCACAGACAAAGTTTCAATGCTTCCCAGTTATTTGATTGCAAAGCTGATCATAACATTTTATTACCAAATATAATTTAATGAATTATGATGTATTTGCCAAATTGCCAATAAAAGTGGTTTTTCCCTGTAAAAATAGTTCATTTTATATAATGCCATATTTCTCCCCACAAACATATATGTTCTAATTATAACTAATATTGTTGCTTATCTTTACTTTTTAATGCAAACCATTAGCTTGATATATTGAGAAAAAAATACATTTGCTAATTTGATCAGGCTCCATGCTGTTAGCAATGTGATAATAATAGCTATAGTGATAATGTTATTTCTCCCGGTTTCTTACTGAGGGCAACTCAACTAATTTGCCTGAATAATAAAATAACCAAAGGGGTGTGTGTGTGTGTGTGTGTGTGTGTGTGTGTGTGTGTGTTTTAAAAAACAACTAGGTAGATACTGAAATACAGTTTAGTAAGTAATTGTATCAATGAATCTGTGCTTCCCATTTTCAGTTTCCATTTTTGTTGTCATTTTGCCCTCTGAGGAACACAAGGTTAATCAATTCCATGTACAATGGTTGTAGCATTACTGAATAGCTTTCATAGATGTTCAGGAAAAGTGAATATGTAATCATTACTATTAAGGAAAGTGAGTGATCTGTACACAAGCAATAGATTCACCAGTGATTGGGAGTTCTGATTTGATTTTGTGATCAGCCTAGCCCTGGCTTTCTGGGGCAACTTACCAGAGTGTCTTAATATTTCCAGACTTTGAAGGCCTTCAGTTGGCCCCTGCAAAGGCTTCTAGACACAACATTCCATGGGATTTCAACTATCCTCTTTGCTACCTCACTCCTTACAGGTCCCAGCCATACTTGCTCCTTTCCATTCACCCCTGTAAATCTAACATATGGGTCAGTATCCAGACCTGGACTAATGAAAAAGGGATTACAGGCAGGCATTTTGTGGTCATTGAAAATGAAATTGTGTGAAGGAAGCATCACATGGCAAGCTGTTTGTGTATAGCTCCTAGTTGTGAAGATCTCCAAATTCCATTATTCCATTACAATCCATCAATTGATATAGTAAAATCTATGAAGTAAGTGACAGTAGACCTATGTGGTGAATAGATGCACACTATCAAGAAGCTTCCAAAGTGTTTGGATTTCCCAAGAGCTTGACCATATCAAGAAGCATTTCGAATGGCCACAATATTATTACTTGTTTATATGTATCAGATGTTATGACAGGGATGGGGAACATATGGTCCTCCAGATATTGTTACCCTAAAACTCTCATAATCCCTCTCACCATTAGTTACACTGGCTAGGGCTAGAGACTTGCAATCCAATAACATCTGGAGGGCCACATGTCCCCCAGACCTGCCTTATGAGAACTTTTTATTGCATCTTGCTTGAGGACAATAGAGATCAATAATAACAAATGACCCAGGGAAGGAAAGTAGGCTTTGTGTCACAAATTATGTGGGAACACGGATTTACCAGGAATGTTTATTTGTTGTTTCAACCGTCATGGTCATATCAACTTTACAAATGCATAGGTAAGCACACAAAAAAAATCACAATACAAAGTAGTAAAATACAAAAAGATACTATCTTTTTGTATTTTACTTCTTTGTATTGTAAAGTTTTTGCATGCTTACCTATGCATTTGTAAAGTTGATATGACCATGACGGTTGAAATGAGAAATAAACATTCCACAGATTTACCATAGTTTGGGAGTAGCCCTCCTAAAAACACAAAGCTCATCAGTTTCAAGGCTAAAATGTTGTCAGCAGTCAATGTACTTATGCTTCAGACTGTGCATTTTGCCTTCTACAGTTTTCTACCATAGCCTTCCTTCACTTGGGCCTAATCTACCCCAAGCAGGATATTGCACTATGAAAGTGGCATTTAAAAGGCAGGAGCCACACTACTGCTTTATAGAGGTATTGAAGTGCACCGACAACTGTTGGGGCCCATTGACACATACCACATACCACTTTCATGATGCTATATTCTGCTTGGTGTGGCTCCTGCCGTTTATATACCGCTTTCATAGTGCAATGTCCTGCTTGGTGTAGATTAGGCCTTAGTTTTGTTTTCAATTGAAGATTTCTATCAATTTGGGTGACTGTACATTGGTCAGACAATAGTGCTGTAATATTTGAAAGTTGCTGGAAGCAGAACATAAAGAGCAGTAGGTAGAAAGCCATTTGCAAATGTTATTGAACAGCCTATTAATTTATGGACAATATTATATGATCTTCTTTGTCGGCATGTGGCGATCTTTCTGTTAATGAAATATAAATCTAATAGGCAAATCTATATTATAGAGCTATGGTTCTCTTGTGCATAGGTAGCAGTATTTGGAGGGGATACAAGAGACTGTAAGATATTGCAGGGTTAAAATGAGAATGCTACTAAAAGTCACTTCACTTTACTTTGACATAGTGGCACATTGACCCTGTACCTTCTAGTCTTCCACATGTTTTTAATGCCTCTTTGAAGTCATGTTTCATGTGATATGCTGCAGTTGCTTGGAAGAGGAAATGAAGGAACATGCTTTAACAATATATTCCTTCTTGCCCCTGACACCATGGCCTTGCAAACAGTTTTGCGTCTTTTTGGCAATGGGTGTGAAACACTCCTGCAAAGTGGAATGTCATTTCATGGTGTGGCGGGTGGTGGTGTTCACCTCCCTTTTCAGCTCAGCACTCCTTTAAAATAGAAAGAAATGGGTCTGATTTCCTTTAAAAGTACTCTGCATTTTCTACTTAGTAAGTCCATGACTTCTTCAATAACCCTAGGGTCAGCATTTATAGGGGGAAGACACTTTTTATGCTAAATGAATATAGCCCATTTTATATTCACAAGAGAGTTTGCCAAATGTAGTTTCATGCAAAACCAATCTTGTCCTTATATCTTTTACTACAATACCTTATCTTGTGAAAGTAGAAAGTGAAAATATAGGGTATCTTAATAGCCAATCTGGGCTTGCTTATGATTATTTTTTTTAAAAAAAAACCCAAATAGCAATGTTTCTGCAGACTTATCCCTTCAAATTCAGTAAAATTCAGGGTTTAAAATATATATCCTTAAAATTAATTCAAATTATATAGAAGTTATTATATGTGTAAAGACCCATCTAGTATTGAACACAGCTTTCCTTAGGATGTCACTTCAGACATTTCAGGCAGTGTTGAATTCTGCATGTCAGTACAATTCTTGGAACTAGCAGTCAATGGAAGCCTTGGGTTATTAGTTTGTGTCAAAACTACCAGTTTTGTGCAAAGTGTTGCATAGAGCTGTCCCAGCCTCCTTGCCAATAATCTAATGGTTTCACTTTCAGACATTTAGCACATAAATTATCACTATCATGAGAATGTTTTTAATTAGGGTTCTGGTTAAGCTGTTATTACCAATGAATGCACATTCCTGCCTGGTTTGAAGACCATTTGGTACATAGTGCAGCTTACAAAGGATTCTGAGGCAGTGCTATTGCTGACATTCTCCACGGTTGCCATATCATGACCCTACACTCGGGCCACTGTATATGCTTCTGTATACTGGTTGCTAAGGAACATGAGGGAGCGTCAGTAGTTCCAATTTCAGTGTGGCTCTTCTGAAATCCAGAATGGTTCCACAGCTCCACTGACATTGAAACTACTAACCTGGGAGGGTGTTGTTATACAGATGTGCTATTTGTGGGCTTCTTTCTGATAGGTGTCTGGCCACTGTGTGAACAGAAAACAGGATTAGATACACCTTTGGCTCTTCTTGTGTTCTTATATGATCTTTGTTTTTCTCAGAACAATTGAAAAGTGAAATGGTGGAAAGATTTCATTGGTCACCTCCACTTTTGTTAACAGAGAACTGCAAGTAAAAACAAACAAAAATATCCCACTGACTGACAAAATCGAACTTGCAATGTGTAGCAAATTATTCTTCATTGAAGTGCTCCGGCTTATTCTTTCTATGGTCTTCTGTTGAGAGTTTCAGATATTTCAGGCAGTGTTGAATTCTGCAGGTCAAATATGGACTTTATTTACTTCTTTGGAACTGATTCTTATTTCAGATAGTTTACGATGAACCAATATTATTCCCAATGGGAGGGGACTTTTCTGTAAACCTTCCTTTGCTATGATCTTCTTTTTACAGAACGTTTTCAAGTTTGTTCTTTAGATCTGAAGGGCTAGAAGAAGCATTTTATCAGATCAAATGATACTTCTGAAGTAACCCAAAGGGGGCTGTGGATTTTTATGTTTTCTTTTTATATTAATGTAATTCTGTATAGTGGATATGGACTGCAACACTCTCAGTTCCTTCCTAAATGGAAATGACATGTTTTCTGGATCTCCTACACAGTGGCAACTCCATTCATTCCCAACTCATTGTTCATGAGGTTCAGCAATCCTTTTTTCAAGTGTCTTATAAAGACAAAGATGCCTCTTCATGTTGTTTTCTTTCAAATCCTAAGCCTTGAATTGCCTTGTGATTTAAAATCAACACCTGAACAGAGTATAATGACAAGAAAACAAATAGAAATTAGATTAAAAATTCTCTAAGTATTATTAACTCACATTTTGAATAGGAACATGAAATAGTAAAGCTCTCTTTGCTCAAATGAATTATCACCAAACAACAGACTCATAAGACTATGATTCATATAGTTCACCATGAACAGCCTCTGTGCTGGGGGTGTAGGGTGAGTAGGTAAGTGTGCATTCAATCAACAGTAAATTCCATTAGTGCTTTCAATATGTTTTTTTCTTGTAGTATGAACTTTCTTTATCAGCATCAAGGTCTTATTATCTCTAGCATTAAGCTATATTCCATAGGTGTTATTATTATGGATGGAATCTTTTAGTCTACATATATGTGTCCACAGTGAGAGTGAGAAAGAAGAAAAGCATACACACAGAGCTGGTTTGGAAACCAGGGCACAACTTTATTTCAGTCATGTCAAGAGCTCACTAATTACGGATCAGAGACCCAACAATGGCATTATCCACCCCAACATCTGAGTAGGAAATTACTAGAACAACAGGATGTGAGAAGCAAAGACAAGTTAGGGGATACCCTAATAAATAGGGTAAATCAAGTAATTAATTAATAGGGTAAAATGGAGAGGAGGATAACTATGTAAGCCACCTTAGGTTCCTTACAGGATATAAAAAGCAGGATATAAATAGAATAAATAAATAAATTATAAATATCACCCATAATCAGCCTCTTGGGTTAATCTTCCAGTCACAAGTCCAGTTACAACTTTGAAAACCCTTGAGGTTCTTAATAAGATCCTCTTTGAGATCCATGACTATCCAACCTGCCTGTCCTATCTATGCCTTGGATCTTTGCCCACTGTTCAAGTGCCACTTGCAATAACATGAATGAATAAAAACACATATATCAACACTATCCTCATTATATTTATATCATGCCTTTTTTCTTCTTGCAAGGAACCCAAGGAGGCTTACATGCTCCTCCTCTCCAAATTATTCTTGTGATCCAGTGTAGACTTAGGCCACAGCTAGACCTAAGGTTTATCCTGGGATCATCCAGGGTTCGCCCCTGCCTGAACACTGGATCCCCTGTGTGTCACCTAGGGCCTTGCTAGACGAGGCTTTAGCGCGCCTTGAGACCCGGTTTCCCTGCTATGCGTCCAGATGACGCACAGGGGAATCTGGGCCCAGGCCGCACTGAGGCCTCCTCCAACGCACCATAAGCAAAGTCGCTTATGGTGTGCCTTTTTCGCAGCCCCGGCCTGAGGCCGGAGCTGCGAAACATCTAGGAAGGTCCGCGCCTTTTTGCGGCTACTCGCTTACTTTTGAGTAGCCACGAAAAGCCACGGACCTGGCACAGCGCTCATATGAGCGCTGTGCCCATCGGCCCGGGGGGGGAAGAGAGGGGCAGGGGTAAGGATGGCAAGGGGGATGGCAAGGGGGGAGGGCGGGTGAGAGAGCGCCGAGCGCCGTCGCCCGAGCAAGCAGGCGAGTGGCGCTTGCCCGGGCAAGGCCTGGCATGGGGCGGCATTGCCTGGGCAAGCGCCACCGCCCGAGCAAGCAGGCGAGCAGCGCTTGCCCGGGCAATGCCGCCCCATGCCAGGCCTTGCCTGGGCAAGCGCCGCTCGCCTGCTTGCTCGGGTGGTGGCGCGCAGCACTCTCTCACCCGCTCTCCTCCCTTGCCATCCTTTCCCTCCCCATTTTTAAAAAAGGACTTACCAGTCCACAGTCTTTGGGCCGCACGCGGCCCCTTTAAACTAAAAAAAAAAAAAATGGCGGACGCTGCAGGGATCCGACGTCCCTGCGCGTCCGGCGTCTGGAAGCTGTGGTGGCACGCGCTAACGTCAGCACGCTGCCGGCCCGCCTCCCTGCCGGGATAAGCCAGCAGGTCTAGCAAAGCCCCTAGATGAACAGGTTTGACCCCTGGATGATCCAGGAATAAACCTTAGGTCTAGTTACGGCCTTAGACTCAGTGACTGGCCCAAAGGCACTGAGTGAGTTTCATGGCTGAGTGGGGACTAGAACCCAGATCTCTCTCACTCTAACCATTATACCACACTGGCTCTCATACCAAAGCCCTTCAGGATTGCTATGAACACAAAAAACAGATTTTGTTTAGCCAACCAGATGTGATCCAGCTACTGCTAAATCTGCTTCTTAATCTACCCTAGGAACTGACATGATACACACAATTCTATCCCAGGTTTTCTCTTAGCTTGTCTCACCAAGTCCAATACTGTGTTATTTATTATTTATTTATTTATTTATTACATTTCTATACCGCCCAATAGCCGGAGCTCTCTGGGCGGTTCACAAAAATTAAAACCATTCAAAGTATAAAACAACAGTATTCTCCTTCCCTCTTTATTGTTTACTACAACTTATTAGATTGTAAGCCTATGCGGCAGGGTCTTGCTATTTACTGTGTTATCTGTACAGCACCATGTACATTGATGGTGCTATATAAATAAATAATAATAATAATAATAATAATAATAACCATAATATAATGATGTCAGCCAAGGCTGGGATGTCCATGGGATAACACAACAAGCCAGAAAGCTCAGCTCTTTAAACCTGCCTTTCCCAATCTGGTGCCCTCATGAGGTGATGGAGTATCCATCATCCCCAGGCAGCATGGATATTAGTTTTGGGGAAGCTGCTCTTAAGACTCTCTGTGCTGTTTTTTCTTTCTTCTTCAGTGATTTCTGGAGTATGAGGCTGAGCAATGAAAGAGCAGGTTAGTATATTCACCAAACATGAAACCTGTTAATAAAAAATATATTAACAAATATGTTCATGTGTTTGCCATTATGTCATGTAAAATTATAAATTGCCTCATATAAAAGTGTTCTAGAAAATATGCTTTATAGGAACTAGAAAAATATTTAAGTTAGTAACCTGTCATAAAATGGTATATTTTAAAGTCACATTTGCAAATGCGAATGAATTAAATTGGATTTTAAAGGATAGGGTGGGTAATAAATAGCATAGAGCAGCAAAAGGGGCACTTTTGGAGAACATTTTTGATCTCATCAAAAAGCACTCCTGTTGCGGCAGTTATTCAGGGATTGCATCAAAAGGGCTAAACGTATTCACTCAGCGTGATACTTTCTGAAGATTGTTTCAGTTGTTTTCAGTGATGTCAGCATTTGGCCAAATCCTATCGGCTATATATTTTAATGAAATGATTCCTTTTGCTATGGCCCCATTCAGAAGACACCTTAAACCACGATGAATAAGGCAAAAAGCCTTATTAACCGTGGTTAAAGCCATGGTTTAAGGTGTCTTCTGAACGGGGTCATTGTCATCCCGATTGGCTGGAATCACTCATGTGACTGATGTGAAGCCTCTTCCTTGCTTTTAGTTGCTTTCATGTCACTAAGACAAATCAGATTTGCCAATTAATTTGTCATTCCAGTTAGATGAAATACCCATGTGACTATTCACAGGAATAGAGTACTCAGTAATCATAAGAGGAAAAAGTGGTGCAGAAACAGCAGTAGATCTAAGGAACAATGGCCAACAAGATGATTGAAAAAAGTATAATATAAACCATAAGCATATGTATGTTTTCTCAGAAAAAGTACTATTGAGTTCAATGGATGTTGCTGTCAAGTTAGTGGGTATAGGATTGCAGCCTTAGGATTGGCCATCCCCTTCTGGTCAGGATATATTTCTGCATCCAGAAATATATTACTTTTGCTCCGAGAATAAAAATGGATGAATATTCAGTGAATTTTTAGATTTAGATACACTGTTAGGAATATATTTTATTGTATGTATGTATGTATGTATGTATGTATGCATGTATTGAATTTATAATCTGCCTTTTTTCCTCCAAGGTAGTGTGCATAACTTCCTCCCCTCCATTTTATCCTGTGAGGTAGGTTGGGCTGAGAGTCTGTGACTGGCCCAAGGTCATCCAGTGAGCTTCTGTGACCAAGTGGGAATTAGAACCCAGATCTCCCAACTCCCAGTTCAATGCTCTAACAACTACACCACACTGGCTCTTATTATACCACTGTAATAAATATACACATTTATTAATACATCATTCACTAATGTACATACTAATTACCACATATGCCCTTGGCCACAATGTATCTGGATAAGAATGTTCAGAGTTGTCATTGTCATCTCACTGCATGTCCTCAGTGAGGATACTTTGTTTAATTTGGTGCAGAGTAGTTTGCACAGCTCATTTAATGAGAAAAATAAATAAATCCCGCACTATCACAAATACACATAAATAATATCTCAAACTCCATATATAAAATCATGGCTCACAAAGATGACCGTAATCAGCAGCAGAGCTGGTATAGCTCTTTCAACTACAGTAACATAATTAAATATAAGCAGTGAGATAAGTTTTTGTTCTTTAATTGCCAATCTGATTAATGGACATAATGAAATAGATACAGGCTTAGAAAGCTAGAAAACCCTGACCTTCAAATACGACTTCCTTTATGACTGCAGACAAGTCAAGTGAGTGCATGATAATAGGAGTTTTATGATCTACAATTAAATAACAAAAAGAAAAACATCAACATTCTTCAAGGTTGTTTGTATTTAATTTCAAGGTGCTACAGGGAAAAAAAAGTGAAACAGAATCCATTAAAACATTTCCTACATGTAAAGCCATGTGACAAATGCCATGACTAAAAAGAAAAATATCTGGCACTTTTAATAAGTTAAGTTAGGTATGATTTTCAATGGAAATTGTTCATTTCTGGAAATGTTGTAGTATCAATTTAAGGCCTGGCATATAATAATAATAATGATCTATTATATTAAAATTTCTGATGAACAATATATAGAAAATGCCTTTCTCACTTGAGTTATTTGCTATGCAAAGGAATTTTTAAAAGAAGCTTGTTGTGGAATGAAGCTCCATGACAACCTGGAACTGACCAAGCCTGGCTGATTTCATTTACCCTACATTTCTCCTGTGAATAAGGCACTCGGTGCTTTGATGGCTCACCAGACCAATGCCAACCATTTTGATGGCTGCTGCACAGCTTTGCAAACCAAAACATATGCAAAGCAGTGAGCAGAGCAGTGCTTCTGAGTCCATCCTAAAAAAAGAAAAAGACCCTCTTCTTTTAGTGGCTGGAAATGTGGAAGTGAGAGGCAGACAAAAATAGTAAGGTCCAGATCTTCAGAACTCAGGAGAGCAGTACCCATCCTCACATATTAGGTAAGAATTGCCTAATATTGTCTCCTTGGAATACCTTCACCAGATGCCAGTTCCCACTTCAGGAGCCAAAGGAACATTGGTTTGAACAGCTCAGGTTCCACAGGACAAACGTGCCAGTATTCAAAGTTCTTAATTTAGTTTCCTCTGACAGATCTGCCACTGATGTTTGCTGCCATGGTTTGGTTAATCCTGAATCTATATTTCTTCTCTCTCCCTACCTCCCCTTTCAGCAGGGACTTGACTCTGCTGGGTCTCGTAGCAGTCACTATAACCCTAGAGACTGTGTGATCCATTAGATGAAGAACTATAGAGAATACCACAGCGTGCTTGCACACATTCTCTCTCTATCTTTGAGATGAATAGTTAAGACACCTAGCACAGTGCCAGAACAAAGTTATTTTTGAGATGCTCCAAAGAATGTTTCAGAGAGAGCTGGTGACAAAACAATGCCAAAGATGGACCTTCACTGTTGCTGTTTTAAAAACAAACAGACTCAAATCAACTTCCTTGAAGGATTTGTTGAACATGGTTCCACAAAAAGAGTAATACAGGTGCATCCTCAAAAAGATTTTGTGTAATGGAAGACAGGAGTGTATTATGCCAGCATTTCAGAGAGGCTAGTAAGGAACACTCACTCAGAAGAATGCAATATGGACCCTGTGCAGAACTTTGTTTTAACATAAACTGTTGAAATATTTTTTTTACTGCTAATACTGTAATTACTATAATTTGACACACAGGTATGAGCACATTAGTAGGAATAATTTCAAAGTTGCACAGATTGCATAATATTAATATTTAAGTTACAAACATGAGGTCTGAAGAGTTCTGAATTTCAGTCAGAGCTGAGCTATCATATTTGGAAGCTGCATAGTTGTACCTTTGGCTGGCATGAGACATTTTTCTCCCATTTGCCTGTAATAAATTAAACTCAACAGCCGTTGCTTTCAAATCTAGCAAAAGCTGAAAGATTGAAATATTCTAAACATCATTCAAAACCACCAATATTAAACAGAGAAAGTTCTGAATGCTCTTTTTTTCCTTAGAACATTTATATCCTGTCCTTCTGCAGAAGCAATTCTGCAGTACTAGACATACTTAGTTCAATAAAGGTGTGATTCAGCCCAAGTTAGACTCTTATTAAATCTCCCTGTGTGATCAATGGGATTTAAGACTGAATTACAAGTAATGTGGGTGATCTGTGATCAGATTTCCCAATGTTTTTGTTTCACATGCAGGCACATAGTGGCTAAATTGCCTAGAAACTGGGAGGAAGTGTCTAACTTTTTCCACACTGTGCAATTTTTGCAGTCTGAATTTACCTCTTGAAACAGCTGTTAGCCCAATGGGGGTGGAGAATTAAGGCATAGCAAATTGGGATACACCCTCCCCCTACCCCCAGTGTACTTCTGCAAAAGAAAAAATAGTTGGAAGAACTGATCACAGATATCCTGCATTTAGACTGCACTGGCTGGTGAAGAGGTATACTCGTGGCCTGGAGATTGATCAGGAATTCATTCAAGTGCCATGAGGCAGGGGCTGCCATCGCCAGCACCATGCATGCACAAGGTTGTGGTCTAGATAGTTGCCCCTTCTGATGACAACGGCTGTGTCTGTTTTGGGCAACTATACAGTCAGCACTCATGCATGTGCATGGAGCTGGCCTCAGCACCACCTGCCTCCCTTGCTGCTTAAAGATATTAGTGAGACTCTCCCCTCCCTTGATTGCCATGCAGTAGCTGCTGGCAGATTGTCCAAGAATATTGCCTGTCCAGTGGCAACACTCAGTTTGGTTCTGAAATTCCCAGAATATAGGCTAAAAGCAGTACATGGTGCATATATATATATATTCCTTACATTACTATGATTGTTATTTTCAAATCAGTAATTTATTTATTCCTTCACTATCTATAAAAACAATGGACACAAAAGAGAATAATTATAGTGGACTTTAGAAACTGTGCAAAGAACTTTCTGACAGGATTTGACTTGCTGACCAGCCAAGTCTTCATATCCCAGATATATGTGATTTCCTGAATTGTGGTTACATGCTCTTTATATTCTGCATTTATAGGTAATTTGTATTTTTATTGTATTTATTATTTTATAATATTTTATTATGTTGCAATCCACTTACTTTTACAATTTAATGGAAATTTGGTATAAAAATACATCAAGGGCACAATCCTATGCATGTTTAGACAGGAAAAAAAAAGACTTACCACCCCCAGCATGTCCCAGCCAGTCCAAAACATGCCGGCTGGGGCATGATGTGAGTTGCAGGACATTTTTTCCTGTGTAAACATGCACTTGCCCTAAATAAATAAATAAACAAACCACGATTAAACACAATGGCCCCATTCAGAAGACTCCTTAAACCATGGCTTTAACCTCAGTGGTTAAGCTAGAATGCCAAGCTTTATTCAATGGCCTGGTTCAGACCACATGCTAAACCATACTTTGTTGTTGTTTATTTGTTCAGTCGCTTCCGACTCTTCGTGACTTCATGGACCAGCCCACGACAGAGCTTTCTGTCGGCTGTCGCCACCCCTAACTAGCATGTGGTCTGAACCAGGTCACTGTGGTTAAAACCATGGTTTAAGGTGTCTTCTAAATGAGGCCAATGTGTCGGATCTAAATTTAGGCAAGTGGAACTGGACTTTCTCACCCTCTCCTTCCCATAGCAGCCCCTCCAGAAAATGTTACACAGATTGGCAGGGGACCCTGCTGGTTGGGATAGGGTGTTGTGTGGGTGGGGGCCTAGGGGGAAAGGAAGGAACTTTGAAAACTGGCTGGAGTCCGCTCACAGATGGTTCCTCTGCTTGATTTTGGGGATTCCCTGGGCTCCCATGCCACGGGTTTCCCTATTCAGTAGTCCCCTGCCCCTCTATGTAGCATTTTTATGTGGGTGGAGGACGGGATAAAGAAGTCTGCTTTTGCCTATCCAGTTGCCCACAGCTGTGACTTAGTGAAATTTTTAAAGGTTAGCCAACCAGTTACCTGGCTGAGACCATTGGCGTTGTATGCTATGCAATGTAAGAAATGTTGACAGCATCTAATTTCTAGAATGAGTTACTGGGTTTTAAAGCTTTTAACTGCCTGAAAGCTGTACAGTCTGCCATGAACACCTGCTTTTTAATCATAAATATGTGACAGGTCCAAGAACTATTTGTGAACAGTTACAATTGTGAGAATAAGGCATTCTAGACATCCGTAGCAACAACTATTATTTCTTCCTATATTCTAGAATTTACTTTTCGAATTGAAAAGAGGGAAGCACAAGCCCAGCCCAGAATTTTGATAATGAGATTAGATCAGTTAAATACGGTTTGAAACAATATGGGTTGTTTTTGTTGTGTTAAATGTGTTGTGTTAATTAACAATGGGTGTTAATTAACAATGGGTTATTTGTGAATATATGCATATTTTCATTTGAGAGGGTTGTTTTTCATAGATGAAAGGAGCTAGTTCTGGTAGGCAGTAGTAGCTAAATATGTGAGCATAAATGTTTTTCATGCATATTTGTGACTTGAATGAAAGATGGAGCTGTGTTGTGCCTCTGGATACCAAATTTAATAAATGGATTCCAAATTTAATAAAGATAAATAATATATAAATAACTAATCAATTGTTTTTGTAGCTGGCAAAGTATGCTTATGGATGATTTATGAAAAGAATACAGCGAGGTATTAAGTGTACATATCACTAGTTGAATTCTTAGTCTGTATTGCAGGTCTATGGAATGATGCAAGCTTTCAAGTTATGGGACAAACTCATCAATTATGTCACTCTAAAATCTGCCTAAAGTTACTTCACGTTTTGACAAGATCTAGAAGTGGAGAAGCTAATTTAGCCTTCACCAACCTGGTGGCCTTCAGATGTTTTGGACTGCAATGCTCATAATTCCTGACCATTAGTCATGCTGGCTGGGGCTGATGGAAGCTGAAGTCCAAAAGATCTAGAGGGCACCAGATGGGGAAGGCTGAACTAGAGAATACTAAAGGAACATTTTAGAGGAATTCACATGTTGGTAAACTACAAAACAATACAAAACAAACAAACCCTAAAGAGATTAGCTTATGAAGAACTATGAAACATTAGGATGTGCCTATATGGAATCAATTCAGACCTGAATTTTAACTGGGAGGAAGAGTTAGGTCAAGGACTTGCTGAACCCCATGACCCCCATCTAAAGAGAAACCATGACTGAATATGCATATATAACATTGTTTCCTAGACATAACTTTCAATTTATATTTGTCTGAATTTGTGATTTGAAGACCAAAGCAAAGCACTGTTTTTGACTCTTGGGCAACCATGTATGGAAGTCTAAATAGCTTGTGCTATATAAATAAATAAATAAATAAATAAATAATAATAATAATAATAATAATAATAGTGCAAGCTGAGTCATAATTTAGCAGGTAGAAAGTAGTGACACTTGGCAGTTCACACACAATGCCCAAGGGGCAGTGAAGTATTTAGGCTATTGTTTGAAGTATTTGGAAGTCTAGACATCGCCATCTTCACTTTGTAGTCTGCCCATGTTTTCCCATAACTTTTCCCATCTTTTTCTTTACACAGAAAACTCATTAAGGAGGGAAATATGAAATCACTGCACAATGGCCTCTGAATGGCAGTGCTAGGAACCCTCCGTCTGGAAGCACCCCATGTGTGGGCTTCACTTCTTTCACTATGCTGTGTGTTGCTGGTATGTAGGTTTGTGTGTTGTATGTATGTTATGTTTTGCCATAGGCCGTAGTCTCAATCCTGTGCATCATTATGTAGACTGAACTGCAAGGTGTGTGTGTGTGTATATGAACTGGCCCAGAGTGCCAAGGAAAGGTGTTCTCTGCAAAAGAAAATGACTGTACAACAAAGTAGTAACAAAGAAGTGTCTTCATTATGTAATTAAGGTGAGCTTGTGGGAAAGCACTTTGCACATCCTCAGAAGCACACTCAAGCTCTAGAGCTGGCACCTGAAAACTAGCCCTTCAGCCATCCTTGTGGAAACGCACTCTGCATATCCTCAGCACACTCAAGTTCTGGAGCTGGCACCTAAAAATTAGCCCTTAAGCCTGCCTTCCTCAACCTGGGGCCCTCCAAATGTGTTGGATTACAATTCCCAATCAGTGCAACACACCTGGAGGGTACTAGGTTGGAGAAAGCTGCCCTCGGCTAAGCCCTGGTGGGTCCTGACTCCCCATATGCCCCCGCCCCCCGTTTCTCGGTGCTGGTGCTGCCACTGTCCCTCCCCATCAGACCAATCCCCACCCCACCCCGGCTGCTCTTTCCAGTTCGGGTTCCCTTCAGTCCGTCCTTGCCTGCCGCTTCAGCCCCGACACGCGCTCGCTCTCCTTGGGCGCGAGGGCGTCTCTCCAATTTGAGGAGGTGTCGCTTTGTTTCTCCGGCTCTTTTCGCCGACGACGGGAGGGCCAGGCAGGAGGCAGCAGCAAGTGGCGAGGCGCTCCCCGACTTTCGGCCGTCGCCTGCAAGCCTTGCTCGCACGCGGGGGCTCTCCAGCCTTCCCGTCTCTGAGGTGGGGGGGGGGGCAGAAGGACGACGAATGCCCAGCCGGGAGACGGTGTGGGCAACTGCCGAGCCGCTCAGCGGCGCTTGAAGAAGACGGAGAAGCAAGCAAGCTCGCCTTAGAAGAGAGGCGGGAACGCCGGGAGCCCTCCAGCTGCGGCGCTTCCCACCCGCTCGGCCCTCGCGCCCTCCCCAAACCCGCCTGGTCTCTCTTGTCTCCCCCGCGGCGCCCGCGCGCTCCTCCACCTCCTCCTCCACCTCGGTCCCAGCCTCGTCCTTTTCCCTCCCGCCCGGCGCATGGCTGGCTGAGGGCGGCTCGGTGGGCGCGCAGGGACACCCTCCCGCAGGATGAAGAGCTCAGCTGGTAGCGAGAGACTGGAGCCGCTCGGAGCCAAAGCCCGGTCCGAGAGCGGTAAGTTTGGGAGCCCTGGCGGCGCCCCTGCGGATTCCTCTCAGGGGTTGACCGAGAAGGAACCATCCACCAGCCTCTGCCCCTGTTCCAAATCCTTTTTCTTTCATTCGCTTAAAGGCGGGAAGAGTGGCAGGCAGGGAATCCGCAAAGCGGTCTTTCCCTCACCGTAACGTTTGCTACCCGGAGGCGCCTCTTGCTAAGGCGCAAAAGAGGCGCAAAGCGAGGGCCTGGCGGAGGCGAAGGGTGAGCGATGTTGCGCGAGGCTGGCCTTGGCCGGATCAAAGTTTTCTCCCAAATAAGAGTTGCTAATGTTTGAGCCGCGTCGATTGCGGGCGGGAATGGAAGGAAGTGGGGAATAGGGGTGGGGGAGATCCATTCGGTTTGATGGATCGGCATTTTTTGAAGTAAGGGATGCTCCTCCTAAAAGAGACAATTACACACCTCTCGCCCTCCTCTCTTCTGTCTTGTTCCCTTCAAATCGTCAGAAAGATCTGTGACAAACTTGGGCGATCTTTGCAGTACACTGAGGGGTCTTACTCTGTAGTTCTCTCTGGGACCTCCTTGTGATCAAGTGCCTGATTATGAATTTTCTTCAGTTATTGCCAAAACTGCATAGTAGTAGCTCTCTCTCTCTCTCTCTCTCTCTCTCTCTCTCTCTCTCTCTCTCTCTCTCTCTCTCTCTCACACACACACACACACACTCTCACACTCACACTCACACTCTCACACTCACACTCACACTCACACTCACTCAAACACACACACAGTATCCTCGTTTTCATTTTAAAAAACAAAAACTTTCATGATGAAAGTGCTGGACTTGTGAGAATTCCAGCACTTCTCACAAGAGAAGTGCTGGACTGGACCTCAAACTTGCCTAGAAAACCCATGCTCTGAAGCCCAGAGCAAATACACTCTATGCATGCTCCAGGATTTTATTTAAAAAATAATAATTATGTGAGACCTACCATCCAAACCAGGCACTGGGACTGTGAATGGATGAGCAATGGCTAAAATAAATACAGGCAATGATTGGTTGTAAAAGCTCTTAGGAACCCCAACAAATCTAGAGTGAGCACTCTGAACTTTACAGGCTAGCATGCTCTGGAGTTTAAATGCTTGGGAAGCAGTTTTCTTTTTAACTTGTCTTTCTTTTATATGGGCAGAAGGTAGATGGATATTGCGCTGGCTTAGTTGAGTGCTGGTGAGAATTCTGCAGAACCTGATTTCGGAACAAGAATGTAGAGTGGTTTTATAAGAGGAGTCCATTTCAGAACCCACTATTTACTGACATGTAACCTGTAGTTAATAACAGCAAGGGATGTCTATTATTTCAGGGCAAGGTTTCCTATCATTGTTATCTGTACTAATGATGTATACAAGTACTTACATATTGAGGAAGTTAAAATGGTATGATATCTGTTTAGAGAATGACTCTTTCTGGCTTAGTGGGATTCTTAAGGCTGTTGTTTGTGGTATAGCACAAGGCAATTGCATATAACCCCAAATGGGTCATTTTGAAATTATAGCGACCCAGCCCAGTGTGTTCTCATTTTTTTAAAAAAATTTTTTTTTGCTGTTCATTTCTAGAAGTGTTTCCTCAGAAAGTAACTTCTGTGTTGTTGTTTTTTAAGATCAGCCTGAAGACTTGTATAAAACAGTAACATTTAGTGATGATCGTATGGCAGTAGGGTCTTGGTGCTACATTATCATTATTATAATTATTAAAGGCAGAAATTTTTACTTCAGAAACTAAGTGGAATGTTTCAGTCAGAGCCAGATTACTGGCTATATATTTTTTCAAAGAGACTTCACAATGATTGCTAGTACTACTCCTATACATGCCTCCCACTTTCAGTTACTGTGCTTTTCTCATTACACTGTCACTTTGTGAAAGATATACAAATGGGTCAAGCATTAAGTGGCTGCTCTGAGGAAATAACTAAGCACAAAATGCAATCCAATACAAAAAACACACACACACCACCATTGAAAGGAAAGATGCATTTAAATCTTCCTTAGCTGCAGTATTTCTGAATTCGTATTAACCAAGATCACAGGGATGGATATTTCATGATAAAATCCGTTCATATCTGAGCACCTGTGGACAATGGGTCACCAGGGGTTGAATCCAGTGCTGTGATAGCAGATGTCTGCAACTGTGACACAACTTTCTCTCTCCCTGCTCCTCTCATAGCCCTCTGTGTTACCCATAAATCTCCTCCAGAACACATTTTGAGTGCTGCTGGGGGGAGGTTCTCCTGTCATTCCATCAGCAGAATGACAACCACCGTTTATAAAGCTGTGTGTTCTTGCATGGTAAAATGTATCTGCATATTTATAACACCATTGTTGTTTTGGATGTTCCTACAATGATCTCAGAAAGGTGACTTATTTATTTATTACATTTTTATACCGCCCAATAGCCGAAGCTCTCTGGGCAGTTCACAAAAATTAAAACCATCATAAAACAACCAACAGGTTAAAAGCACAGATACAAAATACAGTATAAAAAGCACAACCAGGATAAAATCATGCAGCAAAATTGATATAAGATTAAAATACAGAGTTAGAACAGTAAAATTTAAATTTAAGTTAAATTTAAGTGTTAAAATACTGAGAGAATAAAAAGGTCTTCAGCTGGCGACGAAAGGAGTACAGTGTAGGCGCCAGGCGGACCTCTCTGGGGAGCTCATTACACAACCGGGGTGCCACAGCGGAGAAAGACCTCCTCCTAGTAGCCACCTGCCTCACTTCCTTTGGCAGGGGCTCATGGAGAAGGGCCCCTGTAGATGATCTTAAGGTCCAGGCAGGTACATATGGGTATAGCATAACCCTATGTATATCAGGGTAGGTCATCCTCTGGCCCATGGACCTAATTTGGCCTGTGCCTATGCATTATTATTATTATTATTTATTTATATAGCACCATCAATGTACATGGTGCTGTACAGAGTAAAACAGTAAATAGTAAGACCCTGCCGCATAGGCATAGGATTCCTATGCACCATTCGCCTCCTGCAAGTCCCACCTGAGGCCCTCTGTGCCTGTCTTTGCATGGAATAATAATAATAATAATAATAATAATAATAATAATAATGATGTTTTTTTAAAAAATGGTCAGGGCAGATGATGTCATAGGAGGGGAGGGGCCCATCCCCTGCTGGCCTGGTCCAAAGGGGTACTGAGGCCCAAGGTCCAAAAGTGGTTGTGCTCCCCTGCTGTACAGATTTACTCATGAAAAGTAAGACCTGCTCAATTCAGTGGTGCTTGTTCCCAAGTAAGAGTGCATATGATTGCAGCCTTAGTGTCAGAACAACCCTGGGAGGTAGGTTAAGCTTTTTGGTTTAGACTGTTTAGTGCTTGTCTCTATTATAGTAAAATCTGTTTCTATTTAAACAATCAAAGCCGACAGAATTTGAATCTTGGTTTTCTAAATCCAAAACTCTAGCCACTGCACCAATATGCTTGTAGGCAAATGAGTTTCTGTCTCATTTTAGTAAGGATGAGGGAAAATTTTGTTCGGTTCACCTATTGATATAAATTCACACATCCTGAATCAATATGCTAAGTGGAATGCAATTGTTCTTTGGATTCACATTTCTCTGGATTTTGCCATGCAATTCTCTAAACCAAATCTGCACACAAAGATGTGTATATATTAGGGAAAGTGTGCAAAAGTACACTTATTAGTGAAAGAAACACATATAAAATTATATAAGAGAAAAGTGTTTGCATAAATGGGTATAGTAGGAAAAAGTGCATACAAAGTGTGTGTATTAAGAGAAATGCATACAAGAATCCATACAAATTTTCATGCGGACTTAAAAAACGTTACAAACTAATGCAAAAACAGAATATGATGAACCAAAGGCCGGACAAATAAGAAATGGAGAGAAACTGAAGTTGACAAATTTGTCCATCCTTATGTTTTAGGATGTTAATGTAAATGTTCAAAAGGAAGTGTTTTGATCATGTGGTTTTATGTATGGTGTGCATAGAATGTGGGATTTGTATTATGGTTACTAAATCATAGTTGGCAGAAGAACTTTAAAAAACGTGATAATATTTCTGACATAGATGCACTTGACAAGGTCACAGCAAATAGCTCTGCTGAAGCTATAGTTGGGCACTGTTTTAATTGTAGGTCAGTCGACCTCAACAATATCTCTCTATCTGTTTTATTTCTTTTATTCTATGTATATCCTATACTTCATAAAAATTCCAGGGTTGGATGCATTTCTTAAAGTGGGATACTGAACACAACCTAGCAGCCACATAATGTGATCTGCTATTTCTGCTGTTCCAGGTGGACAGCAAAAAGAAGACATATTAATTGCAAGTGGTACAGAATGACATTGCTACCTCCTAAAAGATATTCACACAAAATTGAGGGGTTGCACCACTGCGGTTAAAATCTCACCTCCAGAAACCATGTGGCAAGTGAATTATGTAAATATCTTAACATTGTGGAAGTCTGACTGTTTTGTTTTGTTTTAATTATTTACAGTTATAACAGAAACAAAAAAGAGAAAAAGAAAAAAAAGAAAAAAAGAAAAGACACAAAAACATATCTATTCACAAAAATGGTTCAAACACCATTGAAAAAAGAAAAGGAAAATAATACTTCTGTTTCAAATATATACATTCATATAAGCAGTCCATATACTTACATAAGTAGGCATATGAAATTGATGACTGTAGGATATAGATTGCAAAAGCAGTAAGATATTCAGATAGTGCTTATTGTTCCTTCCAAACTTGAAGTGTGAACGTCTTTGAAAATTTAATAGTTCTCAAGTCCACTTTTGCTGCTTTTCTGTTCATTCCCAAATCACAAGAATGTATGTAATTTAAAACTGTATTAACACCTGCAATTATCACAGATTTTTCAAGAACAAAATTTATATAAGCAATGACTTACAGCTAGAAAGTAGCAACCAGAGGGCTTCTTTCATCTTCCCTCTGTCTCTACAGTTGCATTATAAGCAACCAAATACAAATGACTGTATGTATGAAGTGGATCTAAGCAGATTTCAACAAGGAGCCTTTTATACTGTATATTGAACTGGATTTCCTTGCCTCTTAACACAGTCTTATGCATGTTTAGTTAGAAGTAAGTTCCACTGTGCCCAATGTAGTTTACGCCCTATAAGCGTATTTAGGATTGTAGCATTTGCTCTAGAAATGTAGAGATTGGTGAATTCTCCCAATCTCATGTCTTATTAATTTTGAAATTACCCAAGATATTCCACCACCACCCCAAATTGGAATATCTCAGATAATTTCTTCAAACCAATCTGGCAGCTCAAAAAATGCCCCCCACCCCTGCCAGCCTTTGTTTTTCCATCTAAATATACTTTTCCTTCCCTTTTTTCTTGTAAGCAGCTGAGGTGGGTGCAGTAAGAGGGGTATGCAAGAGTGGGGTTTTTCTTTCTTCTGTTTTCTGGTTAAGTGCACACTAAGGAACAAAGCCATACAACCATGGGACAAGAAGCTCTTCCAAGGGCTGCTGTAAGGTGAAAAAGATCCTGTCCCCTCCTGCTATTCCTGCTACCATGGCTTGCAAGGGAAGGGAAGGAAAAGTGGGTGTCTCTTTTGGCAGGTGTGGGCTTTGGGCGACCACAATGGCCTGGTTCAAAAATCAAAATAAGCCACAGTGGTTTATTTAAATCATGACAAGTGCTGGGTGCATGTAGGGCGCGATTTCCATAATCACCGCCCAGGCTCAGCTTGCTGAGTTGTCCAGATCTAGGCAGCATGGCTTATTGGAGGGGGAACAACCGTCCAATAATCCTTCAAAAGTGCATGGGTTTCTGGAAGGTTTCAGGGAAAAGTGCAGGGGGAGATAAAAATACTTACCTGCCTTGAATTTTAATCTGAGTCAGAGAAGAAGAAGAAGAATTGGTGGTGCTTTTAAAGTTTACTTCTTCTTTAAGGAAGAGTTTTTATGAATCCCTGAAGTACATTTAGAGATCTGTGCTTGGAGAATTCTGTCAGCAGCTCTAGGGGCAATTTACATGTTACACTACAGCTGTGTGTAATCAAGCCCCAATGGGCTTCTCGCTGGGGATTCTCAAGCAACTTCAGGGGAGGGCAATTTGCTTTTAACCTAAAATTTTCCTCTAGTGGCTTTAAAAAAATATATTGCCAGAGTTATGGGCTAAGCTACACACTACTTTACAAATATAATGTGCATGTGATCCTTAGCATTGTGTACACACTTAATATTAGCGTGTGGGCCCCAATCTGGACTGGGACAACCAGCTATCCCCCCCACACACATTCACCACCACCACAGGGACAAGCCCCCCTTCACTGGTGTCAATGGAGGTTTTTTTAAAGTCCTCCTGGTGGTGGGGATGGTGCAGGGGAAGTAGCTGGGTGGGAAAGTTTAAACTTTCCGTACCTACATGCAGCGATCCTGATCTGGAACAGACCCCCACATGCTTACGCTAAAGTAAACAAAATGCTGAGGATCTGCATCATCCTGTATATTTAGTATAGCATGTACTTTAGCGCGCAGTGTAAATCAACCCTCCTGTGGGTGCTTTTTAAGGGAGAATGCCTTAAATGCCATAGTGCTATTGTTTTCTCCTCTAGGAACGTTGTTACATCTGGCTGCAGTGTAATGTGTAGCTTTCTCCTTTAAGTCGCAAGACCCAAAGACAAGTGTTAGAGTTTTGGTTCTGAGGTAGCGTGATGTGCAGGTGGATGGAGGCAATTTTAGGATGAATCAGGGCAGACAAGTTGAGCAGATGATGCTGGTTGCTAGGGTTGACTTTTATCAGGTTTGTGTGATTTGCCAGCTTTGTTTCTAATTAGAAAAAGTGGACCTTTCTACTGTTATTCATGACCTACTTACAAGCAGGTTAGACTGTTGTAATGCACTATGTGAAGATGGTTTGAAAGCTTTGGCTGGTGCAGAATGGTTGTGAGATGAGTCCAGATGGGTTGCGGCAAAGCTGTTGCCACCATGTTGGTCAATTGTGAAATTGTGAAAGTGGGTCCCATGTTGCAGGTTGGGAGTCCGAGGTGGGTCTCAGGTCTGGACAAGTCGAAGATCACTGCCTGAGGTGATCAGAGCATATAACACTGATTCTGTAGCAGCTGCACTATTTGTCAGTGCATTTATGTGCTCAGCTTAAAATGGTAGTGCTAAATGGTTTGAGACCAGGTTACTTGAAGGAACATACAAACTACCCTGTAAACCACTTTGAAAGATGGTTTTTGGTTTGAAAAGTGATATAAACGTATTTTAAATAAATATGCTCAACAGCTAGTGACAAGCTAGGCTTGGTCAAAGATGGAAGAGATTACCTAAGAATCCAGAATGAAGGGCCTTAAAAACGGGACCTGGCAAAGGGGATGGATGTAAACAGAAAGGAAAAGAGAAGCGAGCGTGTTTTAGAAAGTTGCTATCCTTATTTCAGATTGCCAGTTTAGTCATATCAAGGCAAAGCTGCCATTGACAACTGCATTTGGGAAGGAGAGAGTATGCAAGATGAGTCTTCCTATACCCCCCACTCCGCCAATACTTGGGTGGGAGAAAGAGCAGGATAGTGGCTCTTTCTTGAGGTATTAGGTCTGGTATTTTTTGAGATGGTGACTGTACTGTAGTGGTGTATGAAAGGGAAAGGGGCTTCCTATCTGCTATTGCAGCAAATGCGTCATCAAAGCAGTAATCTAAGGTAAATTACATTTTTCTGATGTACACCCTATCCATAGTGATGTACACTATGTTCAGTGGATCTTACTCTCAGGTAAGTGTGCATAAGATTACAGCCATGCAGTGCAATCCTAATAATATTTATTAAAATTGTGACCTTAGAGAAATTTTGCAACACATCTAGAACGTAACTTAACATCGCAGAATTGATGTTTATAAATTGTGTAGGCCTCCTGCAGCCCACTAAAAATATTATAAAGTGTTAAGTACCCAAGAGCAAAATATATTTTATACTGATTGTCAATGAAGCATAGGCTATTGTTTCCCCCTCTTAATTTTGTCTTTGCCAGTCCTTTAAAGATAATTGATTTCCTCTTCATAATCCATTTCAATTATGGATTCCCCCCCTCCCAGATTTCAGTGTCAGGATTGGATATGGGAAATCCAGGTTCAAATCTCTGCACAGAAAGTTACTTTGGGAAAGTCAGTCTCTCAAGCTAATTTATATTGCAGAATATAAACACTGCTATTACTTACTTGGGAGGAAGGCCAGGATATGATGATGATGGTGATGATGTAATTATTTTGAGATAGATACAAAGATATATGTTAAGCTTTTGATCATCAAATTAGTACATTTGTATTAAATGATGAACTAAAAATGTGCACATAAGATTATTTTTAGCTAGTATTCTTTTTAATCTTCAACTTCAAAGAATCACTTCACTTTCTAAGTGAGACATCTCCAAATAAATGTTAGCTTTGGTTAAGAATGCTGAATATTCCATTTGTCATCATTGTGGCTTTGTTTCAGACATCTTTGTTAAAGAAAACCCCACAGGGATGACAAGAAAGAAAATAGCATATATCTATCAGACAATATTTTGAATATAATTCAGCACTGCTTTATCTAGCAGTGTTTTAAGGCTGTAAACAGACTTAGCATTATGGTTTATTGATGCATGAATGGATATATGAAATGGCATTTGTAGGGATGCTGAGGTCAGGTCCCAAAGCAGCAGGAAGGAAGATATGAGAAATATTAATCAGTAGGGAAGTTGCATGGGTTCAGATGTCTGCATTTGCTCTGAAACTAAAAAAAACACACTGTTCCTGGATGACCCCCTCACCCCAAATATTAATTTGCTTCATTGATTCTCAAATAAAAAAAGATCAGTATAGTTTTTCCCCTTCGTTACATTAAGTAGTCTGCTTATCCTTTCAAACTGCCAGTGCAGTTGTAAATATTCTGTACCAACATAGGATCCTCCTGTTTTTTCACAATGATGGTGTACTTCCATGGATGTCATTTGAACAGCTGGCCAGGTGAATGGAACAAAACAGGTAGTCCATTCTAATTATTTATATGCAAACACAGGAAGTGTTGGCAATTGGTTGCAAACAAGATTTACAAGCAGATTTTCTTCTGCTGTTTGCAAGTCTGTATTACAGTGAAAGTTGATAATGTTTCGTTTAATTTATTCTTTATTACATGGAGCTCTTCATTTTGGCTGCTGGTTACATATGCCCACTTGTAGACAGTTCTGGAACTCTGGGTAAATAGTGTGTCACAAAAAAAGCAATCAATCTTGCCCAGTTTTAACAATTTCCCTCTGTATTTGCATGAAAGTAGTCAGTAATGGTCAATGATGGTTAGATGGAGAATATAGTAAACCTAACAATAGGCAAACAACGTCCACATGCAATGCATGCTATGTTCAGGATCATTGTATTTTTATGTAAATGCTTTTTTTTTAAAAAAAACAAACACCCCAATATATTTATCACAAATTTGATTGCCCCTTAATTGATATATCCAAAAAATATTGTCTGTTTTGGAAAATATTTCGTGATTAGGCATGGTTTTTTAGAAGCACATTTAAGACGTGTACACCATCCATACTTGTTTGTGCTTTAGGAAAGTTTTGTGTATGTAGTGGATTAATGTTGACATAGTACATTTATAGTGCAATGCAGACTTACTCTAGACAAGTGTGTATAGGATTGCAGCCTTAAAATAGCTCGGATCTAGGTGGCTGGTTATAGTTCTACTTGGGAATACTGTTGGATTTGATTACTGGGAAATATTCTAATAGAAATCATTGTCTAAATCAATTTAGCAGTCTTAGATGCAGAACAATATGTCTTTCATTTGCAGTAAATATTTTTGCAAAATATAGGAACTTTTTATACGAAAGTATAGGAACTCTGTGCAAAGAAACATGCAAAGCTGAAATATTCTCCTAGTACCAAAAAGCTATTTGAGAAGTCACAAAACATAGTTAGTTAATGATATGGTTATAGAACGAAATAAGGTAATGTTAGAGGGCAGAGAGAGACATGCAGACATGGTTAGATGGAAAAAGGAAGATGGGAGAAAGAAAAGTGGTAAGAAGTGGAACTACCATTAGCACCATTAATACAACATGCAAATTGCAATGAAGTACTATAGAGCTCAACAAAATAAAAGAGTCGTGATCAGGGCTGGGTGAAAGATTTGATGTTCATCTCAAACTTTATGGGCAGTGCAAGGTAAAAGGGGAAAGAAACTCATGGGTCCTCTCCTGTTTGCTCCCTGCTGGTAGCTGGCATGTTCAAATCCCCATAATGCTGTGGAACAACATAACATAATTCAGAGGGGCATTCTGGGGAGAAAACTGTGGCTCCACTAACATTGTGATGTAGCATCATTATGGGGCATTACAGGGATTTAATAGGGTGGCTGCTAGTAGCATGGAAGAGTTGGGAGCAGTTCCTGTAAGTGTCTTCTTCCCTGCCCCCCACTCTCAAATAGACTTTGTAAGCTGTGAATAGGGTTGTGAAAGTCTGATGCCATTTTGATACAGGCTTAAACATTAAGTTATACTCCCTTTTTTGCCTCCCCCAAAAGGTATTTAAGATAGTTTATAACACATTTGTTAAACATTTTTACTATGCAGAATTACTTAATTAAAACAAACAATGAAATGAACTAAAACAAGAGCAGGCCGGCCCAAAGTATTACCTGTTCCCAAATGTGTAAAAGGGGTAGATGGGAGTTAAATATTTTATCATTATGTAAACCGCCCAGAGAGCTTCGGCTATGGGCCGTTATACAAATGCAATAAATAATAAATAAAATAAATAATCATTCATGGCAATGGAATTCATCAGAAGTAAATAAATCCTTAACTTTTTTTTTTTAAAAAAATCATGTTTGTTGATGGGTCTTATAGAAAAGTCATTGCTTGCAAATAGAACCATTTCGATTGGACTTAACAAAGGCCAGTTCCTCTCCTGATATCACAACTTTATACCCACTGGCCTGCACACAGTCAGTGCACCAGAGTGTTATGCAGACTGGATAGTTGTGCCTAATATCCAGCCTTCCATCATCTTTGCAGTTAAAGAACTATGCGTGTTAATGGGAAGACATTTGTTATATCCAATGATTTTGCCTATAGTATGGAGATCCATATTCATAGCTGTGATCGCACCCGAGGCAAATTAAATAAAGTTTTTGAAAGTATGGCGAAATAGCTTCACTGATAAGGAGGAATAACCAAATCTGAATCTTTGAGGTGAAATGGTTTCTGTGAAACTGTTCTAGGAATGAGCTCATTCCAAAATTTTGATGGAATATGCTTTTTTAAAAAAATGTTTTGAGTACCTCTTGTTCAGTAACATTTTATACTCACATCTGGAAGTTTCTAGTCTTAGAATTCCCCTCACAGTCTCGGGCTTTTGTCTTTCCATTCAGTCTTGCTGTGTTATAACAATGAATCATCTTATCCATTAACTAAACTTGGAATGTCTGCCTAGGCACTGAATTTGTTTCATCACATAGCTATAATAATTGATTGGAATCTTGGCAACTTCAACCACTTTCCCAGATATATTTGACTTGGATTTCACTCAGCGTTGTTCTGAGCAACAGAAGGATAAGACATCACAGCATTTGGATATACCTTTCTTTCATTTGTCTTTTCCCTGTGTATTTTCCTGTTCTGGCAAGTATGAACCCATGGCTGATTCTGAAGGAAGGAGGTAAGGCAGGGTTTGGAACAGATAGCTGGAAGAAAGGGTCTGACAGGCAAGGAGCTTTTTTGCATCATCAGAGAGGGGGCAGGGGGAGAATCATGTTTCCCTACAGTCACTTTACATCCTGCTTCTGTCCCACAATAGGAATGAAAAGCTTCCTATTTCTTCACACAGGGAAGAATAGGAAGCAAGCAATGACCACGTGGCCCATTCATTGGGTGTTTTTTTTTATCATGCTGCTTTTCCTAAACACAGCAGGAAATGGTGGCAAGTTTCATTACAGCCAAAAGAACTGGATTTTCTGGGTCTTTTTTGTGTGATTGAAAAATGAGCAGAAGGAGCGGGAGATGTGTAGGAGGCAGCATCGTGAAAAGGACTCACGATAATCTGTGCATGGCCAGTAACAACTGTGCTATAAAAATGCTTGTCTGATGACACTATATCATAAAGCAAGCATGGTCAAAGTCAAGTCCTTCAAAACTCTGGAGGGAAGAAACAACTTGTTCTGAGTAGGTTTGATTGCTGACTGAGCTTTTATATAGTCCCTCAGCCTGAATACCATTTCAGGCTCCACCTTCTCCATTGTGATCCATAAAAGGAACAGACCTCTGGCCTAGAGCCCTAGTACTCCTTTGTTTCTCCATTGTCTTTTCCCAGGCATGCTATCTGTGGCAGTGTATGAGACCTTGAGTGTGTGTGCAAGGATGTTAGTTCCTTGGTGGGATCCATTTCATGGCCATGTTTGAGCAAGAGAAAGAACAGGGAAGATGGAGAAATGTTAGCGGGTGGCAGAGAGAAGATGGCAGAGGAGAAGACTGAGACTAAGGCCACAGATAGGGCGATATCCCAGGTATTGTCTCGGGATTGTCCCTATGTGTCCCAAGTTGCATGAACAATGCTAATTCATGGTTTATGCAACATGCTAAGCCATAATGTTTAGTTCAGATGCTTAACCTCTGTTAGCGTGTTGTCTGGATAGGGTCGTAGCGTCTGGATCATGAGAAGTAATCATACCACTCTATTTTGCTTTGGTCAGATCTTACCTGGAGTATTGTATCTAGTTCTGTGTCCAGTTTAATACTGATATCAATAAACTGGAATGCATGCAGAGGATGGTGGCATGAGGAGCCTGATGACCAAGTCCTCTAAGGAAAGATTTTAGGAAATGTATATCTTTTGCCTGAAGGAGAGATAATTAAGTGGTGACATAGCTATTTTCAAACATTTTAAGGGATGTTACATGGACTTGTTTTCTGTTGCTGCTGCAGTAACATATTGTTTAGAGTAAGAAAGGAGAGTGTGATTAAATATTAAGAGGAGCTTCCTGATGGCACAATCTCTTTGACAGTGGAAGAAACTGCCACAAAATTGTTAGAAGTTTTTAAGAAGAGGTGGAATGGCCACCAATTTGGATGGCTTTAGAAGGGGAGCAGATGAATTCATGGAGGATAAGGCTATCAGTGGCTACTAGTCCAGATGACTATAAGCTACCTCCAGTATGCCTGTATACAGTTTCTGGGGAACATGAGCGGGAGGGCACTATTGCATTCATGTCCTACTTGTGGGTTTCCCACAGGTGGCTGGTTTGCCACTGTGTGAACAGAATGGCCGAGTGTTGGAACAGCTGGCTCTTGAGCTTCCTTCCAGCTCTGTGATTCTAAGTATTTGGCTGTAAGTTTGGCAGGCATGTTGCAGCAGAGAAATAAAGGCACAAGAAGCGAAAACGTATGTTCTTACCTTTTAATCTGTGAATAAGGCTGCATATGGCATAAAAGCTTCTCATTTAAAAAAAAATATTTGTGGAAGATAATGTCTTCCTCTTTTGACATTTTATGACCACTTCATAGCTTTCCTATTCAGCAGGTTAGTTAGTAAATTCAGGGGAAACTCCATTTAAGTGTTAGCAATACAGTACATACAAATATTTTTTTGTACATCACCTCAAGGGCCCAGGTGGTCAGAAAAACAATTTCTATATATGTTTAATAACTAACAAATAACAATAAATAAATATGAGTTAAACTAAAATATTCTGCAGTTTAAACTAATCCTAGTTTTCTTGTTTAGTTTTTTTCTTTTCTGTTGGACCAGCTGAGCCAAAGACTTTGGGCATATGTGCATTTCTGCCCCTGGTAGTATATTCCTTCTAATGTTCAATAGAAAGCAAAAGCTTCAATTGCAAGCAATATTGGCACATGCTTATGTTTCACATCTGTTAAGCTGGGGATTAAACACATACACATATCTCATTGAGCATTGAAATAATATTTGTGACTGGCTCCAGCCTCCCCCCAAAAAAGGGTGAAGAAGACTCCAGTAAGCCCCACTTACTTCAATAGAGTCTCAATGGAATAGATAACAAAGGATGAATGTTTTAGATTACCAAAGGCCTAGTAAAGGTTAAAGATGGTCCTAGGGAAAGGTTTGCCAATCTTGAGAGATGACTTTCCTATTAGAAAAGCTAAAACTGCATAGGCAAAACAGATTTTCATATAATGTGCAAGATCAGTTCTTGAAATTGGATATTTAATCCAATGATTTTGTTTTAAAGACTAATGAATCTTTAATAAATTATGCATCGGGGAAAGAAGAATGCTGATAATTTATGGAGGTGTATGTGATATTTGTTGTCTTTACAAAGGAATTTTACACCAATTGTAATTACCCATTTTTCATAGTCAGTTGCTACATCACAACTATCTATGTATGAGGAAGGACTCAAGAGGCAAAATAAATGACCTTATTCCCGGTCTGTTGGCCTGGTTTTTGACTCCTTTTTTTCTTCTGGATTAACATAATGGTGGCATAATTGGGAAGTTTAATGTTATCAGACTGCTGGCTTGATCATGCGGATAACGGGCATCAGACTTGAAATTTACCATCCTGTAAGGAAAATTGCTGTACTGCTTCCCTGGGACACCTGGTGAATTGCCAATCTTGGTCATGTTCAGGTGTCACAATAGCTCATGATGGGTTAATAAGCTATGCCCAGTAGCTTATTTTTGAAATAGTCCATGATCCCTGCCATACGAACAGGTTATTTATTTATTTATTTATTTATTTATTACATTTCTATACCGCCCAATAGCTGGAGCTCTCTGGGCGGTTCACAAAAATTAAAACCATTCAAAGTATAAAACAACAGTATAAAACCATAATATAAAATACAATATAAAAGCTCAACCAGATAAAAACAGCAGCAATGCAAAATTACAAATTTAAAATGCCAAGTTAAAATTTATTTATAGACTGTTAAAATGCTGGGAGAATAAAAAGGTCTTCACCTGGCATCAAAAAGCATTTAATGCCTTTGGCAGGGGCTATTAAATGAGTAGCTTATTAAGCCACTAGGTGTAATTTGACTCACTTTCTGTGCCCTGTCCTGATGTAGTCCTATCACCTGAGCAGTTGTGCTATTTCACCTCTAAATTGCTGGATGTATGCAGCTGGGAGGCACCTAATCCAACATCAAAAACCCTGCACAACTACTCACCAAGGAAGAAAAATCCCAAGTGTACCAAAAAAGGGGGTGATGGCTATAAAATCTTAGAGCTTTGTAGGATTGGGACAACACTTCACACACAGCCTCTCCTAATCAGGAGGCACCCAATCCAACAAGGAAACCTTGTGCAATTACAGCTGGAGGAAGGAAAATCCTGGGTGCACCAAAAAGCGGCTGACAATAATAAACCGTTGGAAATTTGCAGGATTGGGACCAAAGTTAATACACAGCACGCCTGCTCAGACAACACACTAAGCCATCATTATGCTGCTAACCCATTTGCAGCAAATGGTTAGTGAGCATGTTTAAACCATGGCTACGTAGCTACCATGGTTAGGAATGGTACAGACAACACCCTATGTCATGGTTCGCATGACACGCTAAGCCATAATATTTAGCTCAAAATACTTCACCACCATGGCTTAGTATGTCTTATGAACAGGGTCAGTCTCCCCTAGTGGTTACCAGTCAGTTTTTGGGTCCAATTCAAAGTATTGGTGCTCACTTAGTATTGCTCCTAAACAGCTGATGTGTAGTCTACCTGAAGGAGTGCCTTCTCCTATATGTTCCTCCCCAATTGCTAAGATTATTTTCAACGGTTCTTCTCTGGGTACTTCTGCTCACAGTGGTATAACAGGTGGCTCCCAGGGAAAGGGCCTTCTCCCTATTGCCTCCGTCTGTGGTATCCGTTCCCAGGGAGATCAGCCAGGCATCTTCACAATATACATTTAAATGCCAAGTTAAGACTTTCCTCTTTAAACAGGCATTTAATCTTTGATCTGTTGCTTGATTATTACTTTTATTGCTGGCTCCTCAGTGTTTTAAATAGTTTTAATGTTTTTAATGTTTAATATTGTATTATTATTTTTGTTATATTGTTGTTGTGGTAGTTGTTGTTTGGCTTTAAGATTGTAAACTGCCCTGAGGGCATTTGCTTGTTGGGCAGTACCCAAACATTTCTCTGTGGTGAGCTTCCAGGATGGATCCAAGAGCCAAAGTTAATTAAGATACTACTGTATACACTAAAGAAATGAAACAGATAAGCCCAAGTAAGAAACTGGATGGCACTTAGGGTAATCAGTCTCAAGAACCATGTGGAGACTAGCTTTAGGATGGGTACTGGTCCAGATGTTTCTGTTGAAGGATTTTTTCTTGGCTTGCAATTTTACTGAATATGTGTAAGAGAGGGGTTATAAGGACTTGCTAGCATAGCATGGGGAAAGAAGCTTTGGTGGGGCATAGAATGGGCTTAAAGGGATGTACAAGTGATGGGGTAATGCTTTAGTATTAAGAGGGCAAGTAGGAGTACAAACTCTGTATCAAGGGTTAGATGTTTTGGTGTAGATAAGGCTGGACGAAATATGATTTGATACTTCTCAAAGACATTAGTTATAAGAACTTGTGACTTGTACCAACTGTATGTATTATTTTTAAGGAATCTAGGTGAAAGGTCCAGGGTGGCTGAAAGGTAGAGTTGTGGTTTAGAAAGTCCCCATGTGTAGAAGAAAAGAGAAGTGAGCAAGAGGATGGTCTAAACTGAGCAGTAGACTTAGGTAATTTAAAATAAATTAATATGTATTAGGAGGGAGGTCTCTGGTTTTGAGAAAAGTTTTTAAGTCTGAACACAGATACGTGGGTATGTAATTTTGCTTTGTTTTGCGGAAAGCCTGGTGATAGTGTCAAACTTTGTCTTTTCTTTAATAAAATACATTTAATTTAAAGTATGAATAGATGTTTTAAGTTCTAAGTGTAATCTGGGTGAATACAAACATTCTGTCTCGGATCTCCAAGCACAACTGCAGCTACAATACTTGGGCCAAACTGAGGCTATTTTAGTGGGTGTGCCTGAGTATCTAATACTGGGGACCCTAGAACTGTATCCTGAAGTTTCCCCACTTACACTTTGAACACATTGTTTCCTTTGTTGAAGCTTAGTTGTAGAATTATCTGACAGAGGCACCTCCCCCCTCTTTCTGTTATAAATGAGAGAATCCTATAATAAATGTAAGCAGAGATGATACTCGGTCAAGTAATTCTGCATCTTCCCATTTATGAGGAAGATGTTTTGGAGTGATTGACACATCTGAAGTTGGAACATTTACTCATCTCCTTATGCCCATATTGAAATTTGAAAGAGAACAGTGCTCTGGCTCTATGTGAACATCTGGATTACCTTTGTGGATGTTTTGATAAAGAACTCAGTACAGACTGGCTTATCAAAGAACACTTCAATGGACGTTGAATATGATGAAATCTTTCGGTTTTCATTATGATAACCCAATTAGCCTGGGCTCTTTGCTGTTTGTCATCTTGCTGTTTATCTTCTTTTGTGGTTTGAATTCATGAACTATTAAATCATCCAATGCTTGAACCTTAAACATGTCATTTTCTGGCTGTTTGCTGTTCAGAAATGTATGAAACAGAAGCAACACCATAACTTATGCTTGAAGAATGGAATGTTTTGGTCCTGTGAATAGCATCTTCTTCAAAGGAGCTGCATCTGATGTGTGAGATGGAAACATGTTCATTTTATTCCTTTTCTCCTGAAAGAATGCAGTCTGGTTTTAATAAGTCCCTGAAAATAATTTAAATAGAGCTAGAAAAATAGAGCCAATCAGTGTGCATTAATTAACTATAGAGTGAAGCATGTATGAAATATGAGTTGTCAGGACACTGTTAATAATAATACTTGCTAGGTGTAATTCGTGGAAAGTATGTTGCCACTGGAAAAATCTTTCCATTTTCTCATCAGTTAAAACCACAATAAAAAGAGGCATCATTGATTGTTCCTGGTGTGAGGACTATAATGAGCTGATAGAAATAACACAGAGTTTCATTAATATTAGTAATGGTTGTGTAGAGCCTCATAAAAGCTCTATACTTTATTATGTAATAATATAGACTATATTATTAGTGCATATTACACTCTGTACTAAATATTTATATGGGAGATCTGCTTGCAGTAACTCTTTAATATCCATGACATGCTTGCAGTGTCATGATTTGAAATACTGCACCAATAACACATAATTCCATTCTAAGCATTCTTTTATTGGCAGTGTGTATGTGGGATGGGAAAGGGGCTCTTGGTGGGGCAGGTGGCTGGCAGACTGATGTGCCATAAATTAGTGTCAAGTTCCAGAGCTGGAAAGGATACTGGTTACTTCTTTGGCTGCTACATTGCTAAAGTGCCCAGAGCTAGATATGGGCAAATCTGTCAGGATTGATATCTTTGACATTCTTGTTTTTCCACAGCAAAGCTCATTCTGACTCATGTCCACATCAGATTGGAACCCTCCTCCCTATCAGCATTTGTACATATTTCTATGCATATTTGTAGCATTATTTGTTGGCATTATTTGTATGCATTTCTATTTTTCATTGAGAAAAGTGTTTTTGTGCTATTTTTCAAATGTACACATTCTTTGTCGCACATTTAAAATTGCAAGTGACCTTGGGAGCGCTACTCAGGCTGAAAGATGACTCATAATTTAAACATAAATAAAAATAAATTGTTTAAAATGTTCTTGAGGTTTTTTTGGTTTTTGGTATACATTTTCCCATCTCCTCCAAATTTCCGTGCAAGTTTTGGGAATATACAGATTTTTTCAGAGACGTGATCTTTTCTGTGTTTTGCTTGGGAGGTGTGAATTGGGTATTCGTGCATTAAAATCTAAACCCAATGAATTTCCCACCCATTTCTAGCCAGAGCACCTTGGTAGCACAGGACCTAGTTAACAAGCCGTTCCACTCTTTCTAGAACCAAGCCCTGACCTCACATAGAGGTGCTGTGCGAGATCAGGGACAAAGGAGGAATAGGTGACTGCAAAAATTGTGGATCTGTGACCAGGATATGCAAGTTACTCAGGCTCAACAGACTTGCATTCTCTTACTTTGCTCTACAAATTTTTCATTGCAAGGAATGCTTTCTTGTGAATTCACAGCAGCATGCATTTTCTCAGGCAAATTCTGTCTAAATAAATGTATATGTATATAATTATGTTGGAATTCTATAACATACCCCTTCTCCAGTATTTCAGAAATGTAATGCATACATAATAAGCAAGCTTCACTGGGAAATAAAGCAGTGAAGCTCAACTAGAATTTTTAGTCAATATAATGGCCACCCTGTTCTACTTAATATAATGCTGTACATAACATGAGGATGGAAACACGAGCATATTTTTGCAATATATGAAAAAAATAACATTTCACTCCATAGTTCTAGCAATTTTAATTTAATGATCTATCCAGTTCTAATATTTGATATTCATTTTCTGTCAGCTTCATACATCCAATTCTTATCAATCGCATTTGTCCCTGCTTCCCAGTGGCCTCTTTAATTTCTGTTTTTCAGATCATAGGGTTATGATCACATTTGACACTGGCAGGGTAGACGTAAATATATTGCTGAAAGTGTCTATAACAAGATGGAGTTGCAATTTCTTTCTCCTTTGAGCATAATTCTCTTTGGTTGATGTGCACGACTTTGAAGGTTATGGCTGTCCAGTGACAGTAATTCACCAGGCCATAGTTAGGTATGTCTGCTTACAAGGTTATCTATTTGATAGTACTCAGATTACAAGGGAGGTTTGTTGTGACTGGAAAACAGCATTATTCTGCTTAGCAATGTGGTGTGTTCAGTCAAATTGGTTAATAATTTTTTACTCCCTTTCCTTTTAATGGATTACTATAAGCAACTATCTTTATAAAACTTCTCCATAGTTAAGATATGAAGATGAAACTATGAAGACTGTAAAAATCCGTTTTGGATATGAAGCAGTAGCAACAGTAATCTCATAGGATCTGGGAGTAATATCTGTAATTATTATGGTGTTTGAAAACAAACAAAGCTAAAGTGGTTCCGAATGCAACTTAATTTGGAGGACTTGAAGCTTGCACCTCCTGTTCCTTGTAAAATATGAAGTTTAGGTTTCACGTAGCCATCAACCTCTTAACATGCTGCAATGTCTAACATACTAGACACTTTTCATGAGCAAGTAGAGGTCCTCCAGTTCTGTGGCTTCTTTCTTATCACTGTCGCTCTAATCCATCCCCTTCAGGGTTTGGTAAATCATTCAATTTGGCATTCAATATGTGGGTCATGTACATTGCCACATAAGAGACTATTGCATCACTTGCTGAGATAAAATCAAATTTGAATGCTCTAGCAACATAGCCACCTACATGGTAAATCTACAACTCTTTATACTGCATCCCAGAATGACTTGTTGAAACACACTCTTGAACCTGATGAATGAATATCATCCTGTATGTAAATGTACTCTTTTGTTCAAGGGATACAAAGCATTCTAATCAAAGGTCTCCCGCTGGTATGTTTATATCCAAGTGCTGATGTTGTCTGTAGTGCTGGAAGGATCACTTGAAGTTCCTGTGTTTGCTATGTACTGTTCCATGGAGAATTCATTCGCTTTGAATTGCTGTGGGGTCAGATCATTTTCATGCAACAAATTGCTGTGAGCTCGAGTGTACAATATTTACACTCCTTTCCTAAAGATATCTGTAGCTTGGTCCAAGGATATGCAAATATAGCATCATCCTTTGTAAAGTAAGAGGAATATATGAATGTTTGAAATGAGATGCCTCTTCTAACCTTGTATGAAATGTTTACTTAATTAGGAAAATCATACTGGAAGAGGACTGTGACAAGGCATATTCATTTTGGCCCTGTTCTCATTTTGAAAGTTATAAGAAGGCAGCAGCATTGTATTTCTAAAGCTGCAACCCTATACACACTTACCTCTTGAGTTTATCCAATACCTTCCTGCACCAATGCTGGACATTCTCCCTAGCAAATGCACACTCTGTATGAGCAATTCCGTAGCCGTTCCGTAGCCGTTCCGTAGCCAGATATTTATACTTGAGAACACTTTTGAATGCTTTCCTGGAGCAGGGCCTGATATCAGGATATAAAACTTGTTGGTTACTGATCTAGGCCTGGCTTTTCTTAATCAGTGAGTTGGAACTATGCCACAGCTTCCAAAGGAATCTATATTTACTAGTTCGCAACAAATGGTTATGTCTTGAGCAAGTAGCTAACTATAAGTCTGTTTGAAAGGATATCTTTGAAAAGGTAACAAAATAAATAAATGTTGTGAATCTCCTATTAACACAGCTTTGAAACACCAGCTTTGAAACTTGACATGTCATTTTCTCCCTAACCTTTCATTTTCTGAATTAATTTTGTATTACTTGGCATCCATGTTATATAAGCTAGTATTACAAAGCATGCAGATGATGCTCTCCATAGGTGAACACTTGGCTGTGCAGAACCCTGCCTGCATATTGTAGCGTTAAACTGACCACGAAGCAAAATATTCTGGTAAAAGAAAATTGTACTTTTGCTGAGAAGAAAACTAAATAGATTTTGAAGTGTGTGTTTGTGCGCATAAGAAAGAGAAAGGAGGATAAAATGGGAAAAACAAGTTATTAGCCAGCAAGTTTAAAGTTTAAGGCAAAGCGCAAACAAAACTGTTTCTGAACGTATGGTTTCATTTCATAAACCTGCAATTGCTGCAATTTGAGGATGGAGATTGAGGGAAGATGTGAATGTGCACTGAGTCTGTTATGCCTATGTTTACAGTCAATGTCCAGAGTTTGGTGAATGTTGACATCATCATCATCATTATCATCATCGTCATTATTATTATAGGTGGGATATAAATGCAATATTTTTCCTCAGAGGGACCCAAGGCAGCATACATAATCCTCCTCCTCCGCTCCTCACAACAACAACCCTGTGAGGTAGGTTGGGCTGAGAGTCTGTGACTGGCCCAAAGTCACCCAGTGAGCTTCCATGGCCATGTGGGAATTAGAACCCAGATCTCCTGACTCCCAGTCCAACACTTTAGCCACTACAACACACTGACTCTTTATGTATGAATGTTGACAGTTCCATACATATGAGCTTCACAAATGTCCAAAATTATTTCTCCACATTTTGTCCATTGAGTTGTGGTGCTTAGAGTGTTGAAAGTGTTCTAGTTCCCACTCTGCATGAAGCTCACTGGGTGACTTTGGGCCAGTCATGGACTCTCAGCTTAATCTACCTCATAGTTGTTGCAAGGATAAAAAATGGGCAGGAGGGGGATCGTGTAATCCACCTTGGTCTCCTTGGAAGAAAGGCAGGATATAAATGTAGCAAACAAATAAAAGTTGGCAATTACATCTGAGTGTTAGAACGAAATCTGTGATTTCAGATGCAAAATTGGCTCTGGGATTGTCAACACTCACAGCATCAAACGTATTTCAAAGAACATTTGTAAGGTGCAGGGGTTTGGAACCAAGGGCTCTAGGAGCAGGGCCCAGGCATCTTACTCCTGGGCCAGATCTACACCAAGCAGGATATAACACTTTGAAAATGGTTTAAAAGTTGTATATATAATGTGTTTTGGGCTTGAACAGTTGTCAAAACCATTATAAACTGTTATAAAGCTGTAGTGTTGATCTTGCCCTGTACTACCAGGGCAGCTTGCAAGAATTGGGACTGATGACGTGATTTCTACTGCTTTTCAGCATCACAATTGCAGACGTCCAGATGGGAGACTTCAGCTTTAGGCCTAACCAGCATCAGATGAAATGGGGAGCTGATTAGTTTCCACCTGTCCCTATATGAATTGTTGTCTCTGACCTGGATCCTCAGTCTGTGGAACTCATTGCAGAGTGCAGGTTGAGTTGTTACAGATTACATCAAAGCCTTACCTGAGCCAGTAGAACCACTAACCTGCCTTCTAACCATGACTGCCTTCAACAAGACTAACTTTAGGCTGCTTACGGATAATAAAAAATGTTCTTCCAAGTAAAACTGAGTGGATGAATAATATTGTTAGACCTTCATTATGTATTGATTTTTAAAAAACTGCCCTGTGGCAGAATGGCATGGCCAGAGAGCCATGGATGGTTAAAATTGATGGATTGACAGTACTTCTGCCAGTTTTATTTAATTGTTCTGGTAGCAGCACAGTAGATGAGAAGAGGAACTGTAAATTTTGGACAAGATCAAACTCAACATTCTTATCTTTTTTGATGGCCACTTTTCTGTCCCTTGCCCTGTAACTTTATACTCTCACCGAGTGGCTGAATTGTAAAGTTGCAGCAATTTGACAAGCGTCCAAACCCTGTAATAGTCGAAGGATTGCAAGGGCTGAAAGGATAATTGCAGGACTGTTCTTTCTTCATGAGCCATCCAAATTTGTAACTTTGACAACTTATCTTTGTGCTGCTGAAAAATGAAGAACCTTTTATGGCTGTGATCTAGGAAACTGCAAAACCAGTATTACGTGCCCAGTGGGTGTTCCTTGAATGGCAGCCTGCCCATATTATCAAGCAAAAAACTTTTGAATCTGAAGGAAGTTTCAAAAGCTGTTTTTCATATTTCATTGAGGGATGTAGACTGCTGTTCGTGTACGTGCGCTAACCAGCCTAGAAAAACATGTGGCCCTAAAAATGACTTCTTGTCTATCTTGGGGACCGAGATAGACACTTGGCTGTGACAGCTTCATTGGCTGATGAGAGGTGTAAGATTTCTCTGCTTATTTTTTCTTTCTGCATCCATTTCCTATCAAACTGTCATCCTTTTGCACAAGTGTCTTTGTTTTATCCTGGAAATCAAAAAGAATCTATTTTGACTGGGACCTGACAGAATCAGGACCTCAGATTAATACATACCCCACAGCAAAAAGATGCAACATACTTAACTTTCAGCATACCTCCTAGGAAATTTGAGACTCAATTTATTGCTTTGCTGATGGTGTACTGTTGGCATATTTGGTATTTTATGCAATTTGTAGCACAAACTTATGCATGCCTACTCAGAAATAAATCACTTTGAGTTCAATGGCATTAACTCCCAGGAAAGAATGTAAAGGACTGTAGTTTGACTGTGATTTTAAAAACCTCTTTATTAAGGTAAATTAATATTTTTAGAGAAGGGATGAAATAAAGTAATCAGGTATCTCATAGGTAGTATCAATGTCTGTTCTGTCTGTTCTGTCACCCATTCTGCAAGAGTGATTTGGAACAGTCATTGATAAAAGGTAAGGGAGCGGGTGGGGGGGGGTCAGAATGAAGTATGCATTTAGTTACAATCTTAAGGTGAAATGTGGAAGGAGGTTGCAGACATTCAAATTAAGCTTTGCTGAGTGTTGTGTTGGCTTCTAGTTGTACCTAGGACTGCTCCTCATGCTGCTGGGATGAAGGGAAAAAAGGTTGATTCTTCATTTTTTAAAATGTATCATTTACTGTTAGCCAGATCTAAGAATTTCTTCAACATAAACATGTACTGCCTCTCTCTTGTACTCTTGTAGCTGACTACATGTTGGAAATGTTAAGGCAATGGTCATTTCAGGGTTATCAAAGAGGCATAGATGAAATGGCTGTCTGAACCAAAGTTTGCACCCTATTACTTAGGGTGACCATATGAAAAGGGGTATAGGGCTCCTATACTCCTTAACAGTTGTATAGAGAAGGGAATTTCAGCAGGTGTTATTTATATGCATGTAACACCTGGTGAAATTTCCTCTTCATCACAATAGTTAAAGCTGCAGGAGCCCTGCCCTCTTTTGTATCTGGTCACTCTAGTATAGCTCCTGCAGCTTTAACTGTTGTGATGAAGAGGGCATTTCACCAGGTGCCCTATCCTCCTTTTCATATGGTCACCCTATATTACTGCCAGGAAGCTTGACCTGGGGAAAAGGGAACATTATCAGAAACATTCTGGCTCATTAAGGTTCATGATGAGACATGTCAAAAGCACAGAGAACACGTTTTCTCTCAATAATGGTTGTAAATACTCTTTCTTGGTGTTAGTAAATGTTTAAAACATAATCTGTGGGCATCTGTTTATAAAGCATGTTGAGTTTAAAATGGCTGAGTCCTTCTCAGCATCAGAAAAACCACACCTCTGTGGACCCAGATATAGACAGGAAGTAGGAGCCTGTCAAGATAACAAGAGGTCTGCTTAATTAGATTTATTATCCACAAATTATTTCTCCAGCAGAGGAACAAATTTTGTGACCTTTTGAGTTGGCTTAATAAAGGTATTGCCCAATATTTTATTTATTTATTTATTTATTTAATTTATATACCGCTCCATAGTCAAAGCTCTCTGGGCAGTTTACAAAAGTTAACAACAGTGGACATTAAAAAGTATACAAAATTTAAAACCATCAAAAATATAAAAACAACAGTATACAGTATCCATTTTAAACAACAGTTCTGGGGTCCATTAAAAAACAAACAAAATTTGCAAATGTTGTTAAATGCTGTTAAATGCCTGGGAGAAGAGAAAGGTCTTGATCTGGCGCCGAAAAGATAACAATGTTGGTGCCAGGTGAGCCTCATCGGGGAGATCATTCCATAATTGGGGAGCCACCATTGAAAAGGCCCCCTCCCTTGTTGCCATCCTCCGAGCTTCCCTCGGAGTAGGCACTCGGAGGAGGACCTTAGATGTTGAGCACAGTGTACAGGTAGGTTCATGTTGGGAGAGGCGTTCTGTCAGGTATTGTGGTCCCAAACTGTGTAAGGCTTTATAGGTTAAAACCAGCACCTTGAATTGGGCTTGGAAACATATAGGCAGCCAATACAAGCAGGGCAGAATCGGTGTTATATGTTCGAACCTTCTGGTTCCAGTTATCGATCTGGCCGCTGCATTTTGCACAAGCTGCAGCTTCTGAACCATCTTCAAAGGCTGTCCCATGTAGAGGGCATTGCAGTAATCTAATTTGGAGGTTACCAGAGCATGGACGACTGAAGCTAGGTTATCCCTGTCCAGATAGGAGCATAGCTGGACCACCAAACGGGGTTGGTAGAATGCACTCCATGCCACCGAGGCCACCTGGGCCTCAAGTGACAGAGATGGTTCAAGGAGAACCCCCAAGCTACAAACCTGCTCCTTCAGGGGGAGTGCAACCCCATCCAGAACAGGTTGAACACCCACCATCTGGCCAGAAGACCCACCCACCAGCAGCATCTCAGTCTTGTCTGGATTGAGTTTAAGTTTATTAGCCCTCATCCAGTCCATTGTCACAGCCAGGCACTGGTTCAGCACATCCATTTTGGAATTTTGGATTTTGGAATTTTTCTTATTGTTAATGTGGCTACCTTTGTTTTTTTATACAGAGAAGTATACCTCAAATTTCAACCTCAAGATGATGATGATGATGATGATGATTTACATTTCTATACCGCCCCATAGCCAAAGTTCTCTGGGTGGTTTACATAAGATTAAAACATTAAAAGTGATATACAAAATTATTTTAAAACAAGACAATATAAGAAACATCTAATAAAAATCTAAAAGAGAGCCAGTGTACTGTCATGGTTGAAGTGTTGAACTGGGACTCAGTAGAGCTAGTTCTAATCCTCATTCAACCATGAAGCTCACTGGGTGAACTTGGGCCAGTCACTGACTTTCAGACTAACCTACCTCACATGTAATTTTTTTTTAAAAAAAAGCCAACATGATAAAAATACAAGAGTTGAAACCAACCAATAAATATAGGAGATAATATCACCAAAATGTCATTGAGATTAAAATAACAGATTTCCTAAAATGCTTGGGAGAACATAAAAGTCCAGACCTGATGCTGGAAAAAAAAATTGATGCCAGATGAGCTTCCCAGGGGAAAGTATTCCACAGCTGAGGTGCAAACATGGAAAAGTTCCTCTCCCTAGTACATACCCCCCCAAAATTCAGAATGTGGTAGCGCTCGGGAGGCTTATTTAGATTACCTTCTGGTACAGATAGGCACATATGGAAGGAGGAGTTCTATCAGGTAATGAGATCTTAAGCTGTGTAGAGCTTTATAGGCCAAAACCAAGTTTATAAGTCAAAACAAGCACTTTGAATTGGCTGAGAAAATGCACAGAAAAGGGAGAAGCTAGAGTTTGAAAAAGCTGAAATTCTGTGTACATTTACTCAGCAATAAGCCCCTTTGCACTCAATGGGACTTAATGCTAAACAAAAATAAGGCCAGAACAGTATGTGCAAATCCATGCCAAGGATCCCTACTGGCATTCTAGTGAGCATGACCTCTAGGCCTCATGTGGATGCACTGCTGCTGTGTTGGGTGCACAGCAACGTGCTCAGCTATTGCTGATAATTAGATGTCTTCCTGACTATCACATACAGATACTACGTGGTTGGCTCCTCTCCAGGTTCTGGGACATGGGCTAATCCCACAGGGAACAGGAGTATGCTCTAAGTTAGGACCCTGGAAAGGAGTGTGCCCTTGGATAGCTGTATATGAAAACTAATAATGATTTTCAGTGGCCAATCACACTGTGCTCCATCCAGTGCAACCAGCTGATGGTGAATTCAATAGCTGTTGTTTGGAAACTAGCCTGTTTTTGTTTCTCATTTTTTAATTTATTTTTTTCTCATGCTTTATTTATTTTCTGAACCTCCCTGAAAATAAGATTGAAAGTCAAATAAAATTGAAAGTCAAATAAAATCTCAAAACTGATTATGTGCCCTGAATTGTATTTGTGTGTATCTGACTAGTCTGCATTCACCTGGTCATAATCCTGCCCACACATACCACCTTTTCCCAATCAAGCTATGTTTTGCCACCCACATTTTGGCTTGCCTTTTCACACATATTAAAAATACCCTATCATACTACTACTAAATTTATTTGTTACCCGCCTCTCCCTCTGGATCAATGCGGGGCACAACACAAATGCAAACATACAACTAATTAAAACATTTAAAACCAATATGTCACTAAAAGCAGCACATCATTAAAAGGCAAATTTAAAATTCAAGTGGGTAGGCCTGCCAGAAGAGATCAGTCTTTATGGCTTTCTTAAATTCCGGAAGACTACTAAGTTGTCGAATCTCTCCCGGCAAGCCATTCCACAAATTGGGAGCAGCAGAAGGAAAGGTCCTCCGGGTAATAGTAGTCAGCCTTGTTTATGTTGGCTGGAGTAAATTCTTCCTAGAGGACCTGAGTGTGTGGGGCGGATTGTACGGGAGAAGGCGATCCTGCAGGTAGCCTGGACCCAAACCATGTAGGGCTTTAAAAGTGATAACCAACACTTTATACTTCGCCCAGAAACTAATTGGCAGCCAGTGAAGAGATTTTAAAACTGGTGTAATGTGGTCACCCCTAGATGTACCGGTGACCAAGCTGGCTGCCATATTTTGAACTAGTTGAAGTTTCTGGACTAGGCACAAAGGTAACCCTAGGTAGAGCGCATTGCAGAAGTCAAGCCCAGCGCGTGCATTACCGTCTTTAGGTCTTCCGACTCTAGGAAGGGGCGCAGCTGGCGTATCAGCCGAAGCTGATAGTAGGCACTCCAGGCCGTCACATCTATCTCTACAAATTAGAGCCTCTTCACATTAAAAAGCTTTTCCTGCCAGTTTCAACAATTCAGCTTATGTAGTAGATAAGGTTATATAGTAAGTACCCATCAAAGAATCTATCTGACAAGTAAAATCTCATTGCTCTTGATGCTAGCTGAAATTTGTGGCAGAAGATGAAATAACGCTGAGATTTGGTAATCATTATTTGTTTTGGCTCCTTCGTAGCTAAGAGCTATATACAAACTCTTCCAAATTATTCTTATAACTATATTTGACTATTAAGGCGTACAGGCAGCAATCCTATTGACTAGAAATTAACTTTTCATGACACAGTCAGTTTTCATATATTTTAAGCAGTGAACTCTTGGAACCAAACATTAATACCCCCCGCCCCCACAAACCCCTGCACAGAACCTGGTCAGCCTGAAAAAACAACAGCACAAAGTTTACATTTCATCCATAGGGAGAATCTGTCAAACCACAAAATCCACAGCCCAGCAATACCTTTATTAGGACCAACCAAAATGCACAAAATTTTGGCATGCTTTCAAGATTTTCAGATCTCTTCATCGAGAAAAATGTTACAAGGAGGCTGAGGCTGACTTGATGTTGAAGTCATGAAGTCTTCCTGTTCAGAGTTTTAGGATAAGATAGAGTAGCATACTGAAGGTAGCATAGAGCTATCAGGATTAGTAGCCATTGATAGCCTTCTCCCAAGAAACGTGTATAACCCACTTTTAAAGCCATCCAAATTATAAAGCCATCCAAAGCCTACACTGTACTCCTTTCGTCGCCAGCTGAAGACCTTTTTATTCACTCAGTATTTTAACACTTAATTTTAACTTAAATTTAAATTATACTGTTTTAACTCTGTATTTTAACCTTATATCAATTTTGCTGCATGGTTTTATCCTGGTTGTGCTTTTTATATTGTATTTTGTATTTGTGTTTTTAACTTGTTGGTTGTTTTATGATGGTTTTAATTTTTGTGAACCGCCCAGAGAGCTTCGGCTATTGGGCGGTATAAAAATGTAATAAATAAATAAATAAATAAATTGATGGCAATCACTACCTCAAATTTCATACTTTGACTCTGCATGCTGTGAAAAAGTACTTCCTTTTATCTGTTTTGAATTTCCCACCAGAAGCTTTCATAGATGACCCCAGAGAAGGAGAAAATGTCTCCCTATCCACATTCTCTGCACCATGCAAAATTTTGTACACTTCTATCATGTCTCCCCTTGCTCGCCTTTTCTCCAAGCTAAACAATCCCAGCTTATTTAACCTTTCCTCATAGGGGAGTTGCTCCAGGCCCTTGATCATTTTAGTTGCTCTTTTCTTCACTTTTCCCAGCCCTACGGTATCTTTTTTAAAGGTGCAGTGACCAGAACTGTACACAGTATTCTAAGTGTGATCCACCATAGATTTGTATAAAGGCAATATGATATTGGCAGTTTGATTCTCAATTCCTTTTCTAATAATGCCTAATATGGAGTTTGCCATTTTCACAGCAGCTGCACTCTGGGTTGACATTTTCATCGAGTTGTCCATGACAACCCCATGATCTCTTTTTTGTTTGGTCACACCGAGCTCAGAAGATGGTATTTTGTGCCCTAACGTGCATAACTTTACACTGATGGCTAAAAGCAAACCTTTATTATAAAGATGAAGTGTGGATGTATCCCATTCTGAAAGTTAAATCTTCTATCCACTGCCCAAAAGAAAGGCCTAATACCAATAAATGAATGCTGACAAACCTGATAATGCATTGCCTTTTTCCTAAGTCTAGACTATGCTATTTTAGGTACTCATTTCAGAATCTCATGGTCTTTAGTCCACACTTGATTGAGATATAATGAAGGCAAATGTTCCACAAAGATGTGATGAATGTTGATTTTGGAGCTTGTATAACTAGCAAATGTTATGAATTGTAAAAATTGAAAACGAATGCTAACTATCAGAAAGTGAAATATAATTGCAGCATATATTTTAGTTCCAGTCTCTTAAGTTTAATTTTGTATTTATTCTAAGAAAAATGCTTTCACATTGCATCCAGCTGCTAAATTAATATTTTCTTAAGTAATTATATTTGATCAATGAACTGTATAGAAAAGAAATGCTGTAAAGTCTATGAAGTGAAGAATAAGAACAGTAAATATATGCTAGTTTAAGCCAAATTGAAGTAGTTATTTTGTTGTTGATATTACATTACAAAGGTTGTTTTGTTCCCAAATCTATCAACTAGACTATATTGATCATTTTGTCAGTAGTTACTGGCTGTGACTGAACACAGAGCTCTTAATGCTATTCAATAGTCTTAAGGATGCTTTTGATTGTGGCCGTAAGCTTTGTGTAACCAGGCACCAAAGCTAGTGCAAGCAATGGTAAACATTGCTGTAGTGCTACATTACTGGTTATTCACATAAATATTGATCATTTGAATGACTATGCACACATAGGCTATAATGCACAATATTTATATTTTCTCTAAATCTAGATTTGTGGTGGTTCTGTTATTACATGGGACCACCACAAATCATTATTACTTAATAGCTAGAGCAGAGATGGGCAACGTCTGGGAGTTGTGGGCCAGATTGCCCCCCTGGAACCCACCAGGGGCCATACTGAGTGTTCTCTTGCAGGGAAACAAAGCACTTGGGGAAGGTGCACTCTGTTTCTAAGGAGATTTGTGCTTGGGACTGATTCTGCTTGTGCCCCCCCCCCCCATGCACATTGTTTCCTTGCAAATTTTTCACAATTTTACTGCTACTGCAGCAAATTGAACAGCAGCAGCTGGGGCACATGGAACCATGGTGGGATGTATGCAGCACACAGACCGCATCTATTCACCCCCAAGCCAGAAGAACACAAATTACCACTGTACCTATTAGAGTTCCATGAAATTATTCTTTAAAGTTGGCTGGGAACTGAAGACTGAAAATGCTTCCTTATTGGCTGACATAATTATGACATCATTTGTATAGTGAAGTTACTGATCAGGGGTCCACAAATTATGTCCAAACTTAGTAGCCCAAAATTATTTCTACAAGCCAGCAGGAAAAATGGCCTCTGATCACATATAGAATCCCTTTTGCTTTCCATCGAGCAAGTGGCAGCCTACCTCTCTCACAGAATTAAGGAGAACGGCTGTGTCTAGATCTACATTACTGCTTTATAGCGGTATTGGAGTGCAGTGGTAACTGTTCTGGAACAAACTACATTCCATATACCACTTTCATTGTGTTATTTCCTGCTTTTATTGTGAACCCAGCTGGCACAGCAGGCCATAATGTGAGAAGGCCACAGTCTGCAGGACTGTCCCTCTCAGCAAGGAGAAAAATTCTCACCTCTCCCAACCTCTTTCACCCAAGTTTTTGTCCCCCTTCTCCATGAAATGCTGAAAATAGAATAGTCAATTTTTTCATCACAGCACTATTTTTAAGCTTTGTAATAGCCCCTATAAATACAACATGTGCATACCAGCAATATGTTGCCTGGAGAAAAGCTACACTAGAGTGAAGATACAGTGTACCTAAGCACCAGTTGCAGGGGTGTGCACGGACCCCCCGCTCTGCCCCGCGCGCCGATCCGAAAATTTCGGGTTGGCCCGCTCCACGCCGCGCCACCCATACTCCGCTCCTCTTCGCCGCGGAGCTCCGGCTCCGAATCAGAGCTCCACAGTGGAGGGGAGTGGCACCAGGTAAGGCCGGGAGAGGAGGGTGGGAGGTTTACCGGGCCCTGCCGCCATCGCCGCCCATGCGGCGACGGCGGCAGAGCCCGGTAAAGGACCAAGGGAGAGGGGGGCCTTACCTGCCTCCGTCTGCAGTCCGTCGGCGTCTTCAATTGAGCCCGCGGTTCAACCAGGAAGTCTGGGCAAGCGGCCCAGACTTCCTGGTTGAACCGCAGGCTCAATTGAAGACGCAGACGGACCGCGGACGGAGGCAGGTAAGGGAGAGGAGGGCGGGGGGGTTACCAGGCCCTGCTGCTGTCGCCGCATGGGCGACAGCGACAGCGGCAGGGCCCGGTAAACCCCACTTACCTTTCCGGCGGAGCTCCGGATCGAGGCGAAGGATCTGCCTTCACCTCGATCCTCTTCGCCATGCTCCGCCGGCTGCCCAATCCTCTTCGCCTCCGCCTTAAGGGCAGGCGAAGCCCCCCGCTCCGCTTCTAATTCGCCGGTCCAATTAGAAGCGGAGCACATCCCTAGTTAGCAACATGGAACCCTGCATAGATCAAGTATTGTTCATTCACCAGTATCTAATTTAAATCAGACCTGAATGACCTCATTTTTTTAAAAAAATAATAAACTTCCTGTGCTCCCTCATTGCCTGTCTTCAGTCTTCCTTGTACATAGAACATCATAACAAGTAACAGATCGTCGTTTGAAATGGAAGCTTCTAACATTGTTTTAATTGAGATGTTCCTTGAAACTCCAACAGCTGAAATTGGAAGAAACTAGGGGTGAGTTTAACATAGCAGTACTTGCACAGCAAGGCAATTTTGTGAAATTACTTGAACTTGAAGAGGTGTAAAAGTAGTGAACAGTAGGAAATAGCTCTATTATTCACCCCAGGGACTAACACTGTAAAAGAGACCAAAGCTACACTAGGTGGATTGATTTCAATCAATTTTGTGGTGAAAAAACTGCCACTTCGTACGCCTTGCTATCTGAATGGTGGTGGGAGGATTTTCCTTTTTTATTTTCCTTGATCGGCCTTTAAAAAAAAATCTCCCTCCAATTGAAATTGGAAGGGAAAATAATACCAGCTCCAGGGCTTATGTACTATTTCCCTTTCTGTTTATGGTAGGTGGAGTGTCAGGGGAATTCGAGAGGACTTTGGATATGATAGATCCAAGGTCTTCCCCAATTTGCCTGATACCCCTTTTACCCCTACTGCTGGAGAAACACCACCATATTTCTATCCTGCTGGAGTTCTTCCCTGGGTTGGAAGGTTCCTGGGGACTTCTCTGGCCTCCAGCAGAACTCTTGTCTGCCGGCAATCAACTCTTCCTCAAAACCTTACAGCTGGCTAACCGGCTCTAGGCCAGTTGTCTCATTATCTAATTTAATTAATTTTGGTTATAGGAGCATCAGAATAATTTTTTAAGTGAGTAAAGACAGTGCTTTGACATTACATCAATTTCTATTTGGAAATCTAAAAGAAAAATAAATTACAAATTGTTATTTTGAATTATTACATTTTATAGTGTATCAGTTTTGAGAATATTGCTATATTGCATTTTGTTTATTTATTACATTTCTATACTGCCTGATAGCTGATGCTCTCTGGGTGGTTCATAACAATTAAAATCATAAAATACAGTACATCAAGTACAACATTCTTTAAATGAAAAAATGGGGAGATTATACATAAGTTTCAAGAAAGGCAGGCCAAATATCTATATATTCATCCTCTCATGAGTGATGCCTATATACCACCCATTCAAATATTGATAGCATTGTTAAATCCTCAGTCCATTGTATTATGGGAATTGTACATTTATCCTTTCCAACGTTGGAGTATCAGTCTTTTGGCTGTCATGTGGGCACAAAATATGCATACGTTAACTTCCAAGAAGCTGGTAAATTCTGTGACTCTAGAGACAACGATGGATCCAAGAGCACCCTCTAACTATGAATCTGATTCTTTAGGGGAGGGAAACTCCCTCCAGAACAGGTGGAACATCACTTAGCTGGGCAGACAAACTACCCACTAACAGTACTTCTGCCTTGACTGGCTACTGGCCTATAGTTGTTAAAGTCATTCAGGCCCAGGTTAGGCTTTTGCAGGAGTTGCCTAATGACCTCCTCCTCTAATTAGCACCGGTACCACCCTGTCTCTCAACGTGGACATTACAACCTCCAGGACACAGCCAGATATCATCTCCTTATTAGATGTAATAATCCATGAAGGGCATAGGTCAAGCACACAGGTAGTTGACCAGACTTGGCCAAGCGCCTTATCCATTTCCTTGGGCTTCAATAACTGAAACTCATCCAATAAAACAGTACCAGATGGTGCTCTAGGCACCTCTACAAATGGAACGGCATTAATTGAGATGTCCAATTTATGATGGATTCCAGAGACTTTATCTTGAAGAGGCTGTGCAGACTTGTTATTTTATTGTGATGTTAAATCGGTTTTATTTGTTATGCTGCTTTGAGTACAATATTAGCAACATATAAATATTTTAAATAAATAACCATTGTCTGTGTAACATTGGATTGCAGATAGAATATTCTAGTTGCTTTGTTTTAGATGCTACATTTTATTGAAAGGGATATGAAATGAAGACTTAAATCAGTACCATACTCCTATTTGCTTAAATATTAAATCCAGTTTTGTGCCATCTCTATACCTTTTTTTAAAACTAAAATCCATTCTTATAATTATGTTTGCCTCTATTTATATCAAAGGAACTTCTAAAGTGAAAGCTGCTGATTAGCCAACAAAATGCATTTCTGGCTTACTGCTCTTTGAACCCTGTCCCCTTCCAGCTATCCAGCAATCTAAGGGAAGAGTCTCAAGCCACAAAAATAAATTAAACATAAACAGAATTCCATGTGTGGGTGGGAGAGAGAGAGAGAGAGAGACAGACAGACAGACTTGGCCCTTGAAGACACTCAAACTATCTTTTAAACACCCCTCCTCTTTTCTTTGCAATAGCTAAGTCTCATATTTTTGTGGATCTCATACTTTCTGTAATTTAAGAAACTCCTAAGTCATGAAAGTTCTGATGATATTCTTTGAGTTTCTCTTGTTCTACTCACAGGGATTATTTTTTTTCATTTGGGTGGCGGCGGCAACATTTAGAAAAGCTCAAGAGCACCTCATATCCTCTTTCAGGCTTAAATTGTGGAAAAAGCAACTTTTATTATGATGCTCCAATATGATTCTTTTCCATCTTTCTTTACACTTTATAGGCATTGGTTAGATAAGCATTTCCTTTAAGATGAACTTGCTTATTGTTCAAATGTCACACGTACGTTTCATGATATGAAGGCTAGGCATTTACTATGTCTGGTAAACATGTAGGCTCAACTAACATTTTTCTGGCTAACATTAATTTCTTTTGAGCACAAGCAATAGGATTTCTTGTTTCTCTTTGGAGCACACTTGAGATAGCAATTGCTGTTGTAGCATGAAAACTATTGCTGCACTGTTCCTTCCTACAACAAGTAGAATAGGACAACACTGTAGCTCCTCAGTGCTCCAGTTTTACTCCAGTTTGAGGAGAATTGACATAGAGGAACCAAAGCATGGGCTTCTTCCATGTCATTTCAGACTTTCATCATGTCACCCTGGTAATGAAAGAAGGAATCACACCGCAGGAGTTTCCTAGTAGCACCAGGGTAATTTGAGAACCCACTCTGGGTATTCCAAGGTGGAAAAGCACAGTAGAGTGGAAATGAAATTTGGGGAGACAAAGAACATGTCACATACTTGCTTGAGTATCCCTCCTGGTTAGGAATTCAAATGCTCCATCAGGGTAGCACAAAGAATGGGGAGTGCTAAGGGGAGCAAATCATAGTTAACCACGTTGATAAGCAAGAACATTGGCAACAAGATAATATAATGGGGCATTCCAGCAGGAGGGTAATATGGTGGCATGAATGGAATAGCAACACCCACAGTTCCAGTATTGTTTAATCAAAGTCTAGATTTCAACCCTTATGTATCCTGAACAAACATGAAGTTGCAAGAATTTAAGGGAATGTTGTTGTGGTTTGGAGCTACATGTCAAGGCATCATAGGATAGTCTCCAATTGTGCCTGTTGCCTCCTCTAACAAAGACTTCAAAGAGAGTGAACAGGTTTATATAGTTGTTGGGCTGATTAAAGGTGTATGCATGTGCGTCCATCAGGGAATAGCCCGCTCATCTTTCTGCAGCATTGAGGGACAACCCCTTCTTCCGAAGTAATATAAAGCAGCATGAAAATGTGGAATGTAAATGACTTATGTTTTCCTGTTCTGCAAGTTTTCACCATCTAAAGCCACTCTGAGAGAGAAGCTCTGAAAGAGGTCTATAAGGGAAGAAGGCTTCCTTCAGGCAGAATTCACTGCCAAGGAAAATATTTATTTCTATCTGCATCTAAACCTCTAGAAGCTGTCAGTTTGGGCATTGGGAAGAATATGATAAGCACTACGGCTACTTATTTACAGACTCTTTCCCCTAACTTCCCTAATCATTTTGAGCCCTACTCCATGTTGCATTATTATTCTCTGAATTTACTATTCTGTCAGTTAAATGTCCACCTCTTTGAATAAGCAGGCCTTATTCCCATTTGCTTGATTATATAGTTTATTTGATATCCCTAACTTTCTGTCTTGAATGACCACCCCCCACCAACCCTTCCCAGAAGGCCTAGCAGTGCCAAACAGACTTGCCTACCGACTTTGAGTGGCTATAGGGAAATCTCAGTAGCACATGACAGTTAGAGTTAAGTCCCAGGTTAGGGTTAGGGTTGGGGAGGCATGGTTTCCTGGGCAGGAACCGGGTCCTTGGTAGAGCCTTCCCAGGCCAGACAGACTAAATGGGCCTCTAGGACAGCTTGCCAACTGACTGAGTGGCTGTAGAGAAGTCTCAGTGGCATGTGAGGATTAAGCTTCAGTTTAGGGTTAGGGGTGGGGAGGAACAGCTCTCCGGGCAGGAACCAGCGCCTTGGAAGAACCTAGAAGGGCCAGACAGACTGAGTGGGCCATGAGGATTTAAAAGCAACACTATGTTAAAAAATAACACACAGAACAGTATTTCAACAATCACAGAAATGTACAAAAAACCCATCAACATGCCAGCAAAAAAGTAAAACAATATCCAGTGGTAAACAACTTCAGCACTTGAAAGCTTTCTTGAATAACCAGGTTGTTCAGGACTGGCAAGCTTCTTTTAGAAAGGTGTTTCACAAATGTGGTGCTACAACTGGAATGGGGAATCAGGAAAATGGCTGCCACTATTATGTCCCATTTGTGTGAGTTTCCATTGTCAGCATGCTTTCAGAAGTATAAAAAGAGATGAATGTTTTATTTAACAGACTGACCCAGCAAGACACTTTTATGTTCTTATGTTCTTCTCTAAATCAGCTAGAGGATATGCTTGTTATTCAACATCTAGGAGGTAAAACAGGTCCAGACATAGATACAGGCAATCCTTAAGCATGATCAGATGTGGTTCAAAACATGGGGGGGAGGGATGTTGTCTCCTATCCTTCCCTGTCTGCTCATTTCTAGTATTGGTGCATTTTGAAGATCAGCTATATTATGGGAAATATCTCTAGGAAAAGCAAGCAATGACCAACATCATGGCCAAACTGGACATATACTTGAATATGGCAGATGTGTTGGTAAAACTACTGACATATACAATCCTAATAAAATTGTCTATATAGAGCAAGGAACACATAGTAAATGGAAATATATTAAACATGAGACTTTTCTGTATAAGAGCTTCGGCTATTGGGCGGTATAAAAATGCAATAAATAAATAATTAAATAAATAAAATAAACACCAGGACGTTCAAGGAAGCTCTATGTCAGGCCTCCTCAAACCTTTGGGTCCATGGGTCCATTTGGAATTCTGTGGAACTGTCATTGAGTTTGAGTCTCAAATGTAAAATCACATGTTTGGACCCATGAAGCATAATGCAATACCCATTCCAGAGAAGTAAAACTGGTGATGCTTGGAGAAAACCCCCCTCCCAAGAAAACCACACAAGTCCTTGAAGCTGGGGATAACACCCCTCCCGAAAAGCACAGCCAATGCACATGTGCACACACATAAAACATCTCCCATGCCACAAGAAAAATGCAAACAAAACACACCCCACAAAACCCTAGGTAAAAAACTCCTGGTTGTTTCCCCCCATCCATGGGCTCCTCAGTCCCCCAATGTTATGAAGCAATAGCAAGATTCCTTCTTCTTTCCTTTAAAAAAGCAAACACAGTTTTAACTAGCTAGTTGAGTGTATTGGAAAACAGAGCATTGGCCTCCAGCTACCCAGTCTGCTTCCTGCTTCAGGGTCCATGTGGGGCCCAGAGGCATCTGAGGAGAGGAAGGTGGAAGCATGGCTGGAGGACAATGCTTTGCTTTTCAACTGCTCAAGATTTTCCTTTTTTAAAAAAATATATTAACAAAAATTAAATCGAGAGAGTCAGGGGGGCTTGACCGGCACCAGTAGAAGTATCCAGAGGTGTTGTAGCTCCCATCAGTGCCATGTTGAAGAGCCATTTATTTAACCCATGGCTAACCAGTGGTTTGTTTTCTCAATCCCAGGGTTATTTGTTTCCCTCCTCCTTCATCTGCTCCCTCTCTGAATCCCAAATGCCTTTGTGGCACTGTACTACTAGCATACAGAGCAGCTTCTTTTTTTAACCACTCATGCCCACTGCCTCTATAGCTTGGCAAAGCAACCCATGAACATCCCACAATTCTGCACTCACACATAATGATGACCCATGGTTTAAACATCCCAGAGTTCATAACCAACAATAAACCATAGCTTCTCTTTCTGGGTTGTTCATGGCTAAGAAACCATAGTTTGTTTGTATGGCTGGGTTCACACATCTTGACCACCCAGAATTCAACAACCCATGGTTTAACTAAATCAAGAGTTATTATGTGCAAACAAGTTTCTGTACAAACACCATGGGATGCAAGGACAGCAAAAGCACCACTCTTTGTTTTTCATTCCAGGAAACCAGTACTCTGACTTGGAGGCTTGAGAGACAGGTGTATTCATCTTGAGACCAAGACCACTTCAGAGGATGGAGGCCCACCAGTAAGCCCTTAATTAAGCAGAGAAGCAGCTGCCATCACCATAAATATGTGAGTAAAATAATGTTTGTTCCATCCGTACAGCAGATCTGATTATAACATATGGCCTGTAAGCTTTTAGAACTCTTTTTTGAAAGCATTTATGCATTATGAATACTTAGCCCTTCTGATAGGGAACATGAGATTTTTTTTTGGAAACCTCCTTAGCCTCTGCCTCAACGTATACGCATTATTGTCAATCAAAGTGGCATAAAGAATTATCTAGGACTATTCAGGAGGACACAGTCCTTTTTCACCTTTTGCTTATGGTACACTGGAATACTTTGCCATCTGGTGATATACAAGGAATATATGCAGGTCATGTAACATTTATATTAGGAAGTTGTACACACTATCTACCATAGGAAGTACTTCATACATGTGCCTACCAATCAATTGATACCTGTGTTTAACTAACTGTAAATAGACCTTGCATTTCTGAAATGCAAACTGTGGATTGATTATAAATACAGTTGGAGCCAGAAAATGGCAGATAATGCACTAAAATATCTGAGATGGTCATCTGAATGCAAGTTTTCTTTCACAGGGAAGGGAAGGGCTATTTTTGTGTCCACGTAACTCCATTGTTGCTTTTAATTCATCTGCTTCTGTATGTCTTTTGGGGGGATTTATTTTTTTATTTTCTAGGAATGTTTTGATCATTTTGAGTTGGAAGATCTGGATACATCCTTTACTACCAAATACCTGTACCTCATCTGTTCTTGAAGTTCCTTCTTCCTAGAAATAGTGGGAAGACAGACCATTATGAGCATGATATAACAGTGGTAGCAAGTCACTTTTTTAGCATGTCTCCTTAGCATTCAGAAGAGTCTATTGTGTCTAGAAAATTGTACCAGTAACTTACAATACAATGTCCATTTCACTGGGTCTTTTCCTTCTAGGTTTAGGCCCAGTTTTGGGACTGAAACAGACTTAGTTGGCTTGGTAGATGGCATATGCCAGGAAATAGACAGGGGTGTATGTCACTGATGTTTCTGCTACACCTCTTGCGGGCATTTGATACCATCAAACAGGGTAACCTTCTGGGAGCTTGGTTAATATGGGACTCTTGAGTACTGTTCTTCAGTGATTTTGCAATTGTCAGGAATTATAAGAGTTGTAGTCCAAAACACCTGGTGGAGACCAAGTTGGGAAAGTCTGCTCTAAATTGTCTAGGGCTATTATTTGAAGGCCATCTGTATCTATATGACCCTGCTGGTGCTTTAAGATCTGTATTGGAGACCCTTACTCATTGGCCTGCCTTTAAGTTTGGTTTGACTAGTGGGCACTAACGGCTGTTGCAATATTTTTAAAGGCTTTGAAAAACTATCTTTTAATTGATGTGTTTTATCGCCATGGTTTTTATGTTGACTGAATTTTAATGTATTGTTGGGTTTGGGTGTGGGGTTTTTTTGGGGGGTAAATGTTTGAATTTTAACATTTTGTCATAGTATGTATTTATACTAATAATTTGTTCACAACTTGACAAAACAGCTTATAAATAAATAAATAAATAAATAGTGAGGGCTACACAGAGTAAAATTTGGATTTGAAGGAGCTTTCTTTCTATTATCTTATTTTCTGATTTCATATCTGAACACATCACCATCTATATTCTGTGCCAACGTCATGTGTAATTATGCTCTACTAGAGCTGGATAGTGGCAAAAGTCTTGTCATGCAGTGCTGGTGGGCAATGAAACCACCATAAATGGGAACAAAGATGCATATCTAGACTGAAATAATGTGCTAAAATAATGCAAATGTTTGCTAAGGAAAGTAGTGATCTTACGGGATTTATGTATTCCTCAAAATTCTACTTTTCATATTGAAAATTAAACCTCAAAAAAGATTGATACAGCACTAATAATGACTAGATATTTCTGCAGTATCATGCAAACCAAAGTAGTAAGTGTTGAGGCAGGTTACTCAAGCACTCATGTATTGCGCAATTAATGTGTAGGTGCAGCCACAGTGGGATGGAACTATATTGACTAAAATATATTGTGTATTTTGTCATTAATATTTTTAGCTCCTGAAGCGTTTTGAAGTAATTGCTGATGGTAGTTCTTTGGATGGGACAGAGTTGTAGGTTCATGGGCCAAAAAGGGCCGTTTTCCTTTCCTTTCCTTTTTTAAGTGAATTTAGACTCTTTTTCAGAATCATGCCAAAAATGACTTAAACAGGACAACTGGCTTGTATAATGCCAGAATGTCAGAACCTAATTCTATAGTAGTAGACATTTCCTTAAAGAATGAAATATTAACTATCTATAGAACTTTTCAGGGAGCTGTCATAGCACTCATGCACAAAACTTACTTTTGTTAAATATAGTGTAATCCTTATAGGAGTTATTGCATGCAATAATTAACTTGATTACAGGAGGCAGAAGAAAAAGAATCTCAGAGTAATCAAAGCACCCTCTATAACTCAGAGGCTTTAATAATAATTATTTTCCTTCTTTCAGACTGCAGGTGCTTCGTTATGAGTTTTGAGAATAGCTAAATGATTGTCTTTAAGGTTTGATTAATATTTAAGATTTTTTTTTAATCTCACAAAAAGCACTAATCAGATCTTTAATTTTTGGATAGTTTTCCCTTTTGATTAGTGATATAGCAATCACCAAACTGAATTAAACACTCATGTGTTTAACATTAAACTCACAGGCTATTTCAGAGAAAATTTGGATTCTTTCTGGCTGTGGAGCAGAGTCATTGTGTGTATGTGTGTTTTAACTTTTTGAAAGAGGAAGAAAAATGTATGAATATGAATGTGTTGAATTTGTTTCTATGGTGGTTGCCTTTAGGGTTCTTTTTTGTACATATGATACAGGTATGCCATGTAAAAATAAAGGACTTCAATCTTGTAACCCTATCCTTGTCTACTCAGAAGTAAATCCCAATTTATTTATTAATTTAAGAAATCTTGGCCGCCTTTCAGGGCAGAGGCCCTCACAAGGTGGCTTTCAACAATAAAATGAGAAAAACATTAAAACCAATAAAATATTTAAAATTTAAAAGCAATAAAAACATGTTCACAATAAAATAGCAATTAAAAAATAAAACCAGCAGGAACAACAGTAACAACAATAACAGTATACATCATGGGAAAGCCATGGTAAAATAAAATGTTTTTAAGGCCTTTTTGAAAGCCTGCAAGTATGGAGCATGGCGGACCTCTGATGGAAGTTGTTTCAGAGGTTTGAGGCCAGCGCAGATGCAACAAAACTGGAATAATCAGTAAAAGGAGCTTCAGGAACCAATCTGGCTGCTGCACCAGCTGAAATCTGCAAACATTTCTCAGAGGCAGCCCCGCGTAGAGCACATTACAGAAATCCAGTCTGGATGTGAAAAGGTTATGTGTGGAAGTAATCAGATCTACTTTATCTATGATGTAGCTTGCAACTGACCTAAGCTGTGCAAAAGTACAACTAGCCATGAACCACCACCTGAGCAAGGGAAGCCTGTGTCTAGAAGGCAGGCTACATACCTGAGCTTTCAAAACCCATCCAGATCACATAGTAGAATCATTAAATAGTAGAGTTGGAAGGGGCCTAGAAGGCCATCGAGTCCAACGCCCCCCCCCCACTCGATGCAGGAATCCACCCTAAAACACACAGCCTTCCCCCTCTCCCCACCAGACTCCTAGTTTAGCTCTCCTGCTGAACACCAACACCATTTGTATGGAATAAGCCTCTGTTTATTTGCCCACATCCAAGCTATCAGTTGAAAAGGAGAATCAGAGTTAGGTGTGATCTGTATACTAATGGTTTTAATTTTTGTGAACTGCCCAGAGAGCTTTGGCTATTGGGCGGTATAAAAATGTAATAAATAAATAAATAAATGACACCCAACCCCAAATCCCTGGATCACCTCTCGTAGCAGTTTCATATAGATATTAAATAGAACAAAAGACTATTAGAACCCTGAGAAGATTGTTCAGAAACAAGCAAGAAACACGTAATCTAGGTGATTCACATGTGTATTGTATCAGGTATCACCATAGCAAAATAATTCCAAAATAATTCCATATTATGTGGAGAGAAAGGAAAATTCCATTGTCAAGATGATGCTTGCTATCTGCAGTTTTTGTAACTATTTGTATTATTTTCAATTTTGTCCCATTAATCCAGGCATATTTTAGCCTATCAAAAGTTCTAATTGATTGATAATACTGATTAATCTATTAAGCAATGTTGTCCGAAGCATAATATATGAAATTAATACAATCAGTTTTTTGTTTTAAAAAAGCTAAATTAAAATACAGAAAAACAGGGAAAACCATTTTCTGTGCCATTAGGTTGAAAATAGTTGGATACTTCTATCGCATTAGAAATAACTAATTTTCCTTCCTCCAAACAGCAAGGGAGAGATATAAATTCACTTTGAAACCATGATAATGGCAAGCCAAGTGATGTTGACATCAGCCTGGTGGTTTTTGCCATTGCTGAAATACCAACAGTTACTATTTAATTCTAATGCAGTAAGATAGCCTGCAGCTAAATAATACATTTCTGTTAGCAATTATTTAGCACAATCCTGAACTGCAAATACATTTACATAATAATTTGTCTCTTGTAGAGTGTACTTACAGAGAATGTAATTGGAAGTAGAGAGAAATAAAATGGCTCCAAATAGATGAAATGTTTGTATTACATGGGCATTAGCATTCTTAAATTCCTTGTATAAACATAAATATGTACAACTTGCAGTTTTTAAATACCAAGGAGGCATATAGAATATTTAACACTACGCCATTATAGCTGTTGCATTTTGTATAAAAAATTAATTTATGTATTTGAATACTTTTAAATGTATTTGAATACTCTTAAAAAAATCTTCATCTTATTATGGTGACCATACGCAAAAGTGGACAGGGCTTTCAGCATGTTTCACTGTCATGCACTTTTATGAATTCAGCACCTGGTGTAATTCCCTCTTCATCACAACTGTTAAAGCTGCAGGAGCCCTGGCCTCTTTTGTATTTGGCCACTCTACTTCTTACTTAGCCTGGACATTTTCTTTTAATCGAAACTTTTCATTTTTTTCCTTCCAGAATTGAGATTGCAAGTTCCTTTAAGTAGGAACGTCCCAACTTTGCATATTGATCTGTAAGACATCTCATACATTGAATGAATAACAACAACATAAATTGAGCACCTGCAAAGAATTGACTTCCTGGATGTCGCTATACTAAAGTTAGCATCATTGCAGTAAGAATAACTGTAGACTGACTCACATCTTACTTTGTGATGCTTATTTCCTCTTTTCATGCAAGATGTCTACTCTCAAGAGTAGTGTAAGATTGAGCAGAGACCATGAGAAGTAAGATTGAACAGAAACCATGAGAAGTTCAATTGCTATGATTCCTATTTTCTGTAATCAGAGAAGCCCAAGATTAATAGGACACAGAAATCGCTGTAAGCAGTTCACTCATATGATAACAATAAGGCTTGATTGGAATGCTAGTTGTAGAAGTCACCTATGGAACTGGATACTACGTGAGCTTACTACTACATTCAGAAGAGATGTAGATGTTTAAAATGACACTTTTATCCCTCCCTATATGCTATCAGGGCTTGTGGTGTTGGACCACATCATGTGCCTGACCCATTTGGTTCCAGATGTTAGGGCTATAGTGTAGAAGCCTAAGTACAAGAAAATGCAACCACATTACAGAGGTGTGTATGAACCTGACCTAAGCAAAGAAAGAAATGTGTGAATCAGAACTAGAGTAGTAGTAAATATGACCTCTTTACAAACTGGAAACAGAGCAAATCAATTATTGTTATTTAAATAAACACTTTAGAGGTCAATGTCGTACAGCAGTTCAGTTGAGTTGGCATTAAAGCATGCATTTACTTATTCATGGAAGTACAGTGACTGAAGTCTCCAATATTGTGATCATTGATAAAATGGTAACTGTAGACAAAGGTTATTTGACAGGCAGATTATATGCTGATGAATTCCCAATATTCTTGCTGAAATAAATGTGTTAATCTGTAAGGTGCTAAAAAAACTCTTTGTTGTTTTTATGGGGGAAAAAACATATTATAGGTAGTAGTAAAGTACATAAATAAAACAGTATTTCTACACAAAGTTTGTTGTTGTTTATTCGTTCAGTTGCTTCCGACTCTTCGTGACTTCATGGACCAGCCCACGCCAGAGCTTTCTGTTGGCTGTCGCCACCCCTAGCTCCCCCAAGGTCAAGTCTGTCACCTCCAGAATATCATCCATCTACACAAAGTATTATGGTGTTTATTACATGTAATTTTCTTGTGATATATTGCACAGTCCGTATACCATGGGCTCAAGACAGCTATATTCACTACATAGGACATGTAGTGAATATACATTGAACTACACAGACAAAGCAAGCAATATGTTCTTGGTAAAAAGTTGTCCTTGGTAAATTTCTAAATAGATCCTAAACTTGAATTATATTGCTATTTCCCCCCATTCTAGTTAACTGGTATTTTCTAAAAAATGTTCAAGTACTTTTGAGTTTATTTCAAAAAAAGATGTAGAATAGACATAGCTGAAACCTGTTTTTTTTTATTATCCCTACTTTTTATCATGTCATATGAGTAAAGATTTCAGAGATTGCATACTACAATTTAACATTAATCCAGCCATTCAAATAATTGCAATTAATGTATCAAAATTTGCTATTTAAATACTTATAATTGCACCCAGCTGCATTTGAGTGTCCTTAATTTTCCCGCAGGGCAAGAAAAGATCAGTGGATGAACATCCTGTCAGCTCTCATATACTTTTCTGTTGGTGCTCTGCCTTGCCTTGGTCTTTTGTTACTTTCTAATATTAATAGCACCCTTTTAGTCACATGAATGAAACACAATTATATGTAAATATTTGGGCATAAATAATCAATGATGTTCAGTGAAGTCTCAGAATACTATAATGTTGTGGTAGCTGTTACTGCAAGAACCTAAAAACATTATGAACCCCTTTTTTCTAGTATTGCCTGTTTACACAATTCTTTTTAAATATTACATAGAGGGATGATTCTATGTGGTGTTAGGAAAGTTTGTCTGAGAAGCCTCTGCCTTCCAAGTTGTTTGGGAGATAATGTTCATCTTCCTATTGTTCAGATTCAGTAGATATACTTAAAGTCTCTTTTTTTCTTAACCAAACTCTCATACAAGGTCAATGGAAATAGCAAATGACTTTTTTTTTTACTTGTACTCTTGCTGTGATAAGCTGATAATGCCATTCAAGTAAACTATACGATCGCCATACATTTTTTTAAACTTTTGACATCTTAAGATGGAATTACATCATGTGTGTAGTTCTGCGATATTTTTAGGGATTTACTGCTGAGGCTGCAATTTAGAGGAGGAAACTAGCATGATGAGGGAATATGGGATTCTTCTCCCTTTCCCCTTAGACTGTTTTCCTGCTAAAAAAAATTGGCTACCTGAGGGTTCCAAACCTTTTCAGGGCAGCAGGAACATTAGAATTTTGACAGACACTTGGTTCAGACGATCGCAGAGAGAGAAGCAACCATCATGGCTTCTCTATGCATGCCGCAAGCAGGGCCACCATTTGCATTATTCTCCACAAAACAGTGTGGGTTGACATGTTGTCTGAACCCAGTTTACGGGGAGAGTCGTACCCACCCTACAAACTATGACATGCAGTAGAGTTTGTAGGGTGGGTATGCCCCCCTGCTGCACCATGTGTTGGGTTCAGATGACACACCAACCCATGCTGCAATGTGGAGAATAATGTAAATGGCGGTTGCGTGCACAGCACGCATGGGGTGAGGGGAATACCCACGACGGTTGCTTCCTTTGCTGTGATTGTCCAAACTTGCTCATAATGTCATGGACATTTTCAGAAAATGGCTGCCATGGTGGGGTGGGGGTTGCCATTCACAAAACAGCTGTTTTGTGGGTTGTCACAAAACACTCATTTCCTGAAAGCAAACTGGTGAGACTAAAAGAAAAGTAACTTGCCCAAGGATTTAAGTCCTAGGAAGCAAGAGTGATGTCTAATCTCCAAAATACAAAACCACTGTATTCCATAATTGGATATGTCATGAGTCTGCTGGGGAATTCCTCATCAGAGGAAGAGTCTGAATCTCTGAAAACTGATATCGCCAAGGAACAGGTTGTTTCAGAGGATTCTGGCACTATCCAAAATGGTACTGGACTGATGTCTTCATCTTCTGAGTCAGAGAGGATACTGAATGGCCCACTTTTTATTTTTTAAAAACAAAATTAACTTTTTTTTTTTACTGTCAGGTAGGATTGCTTCAAAGCAAAGTGAGGGCCTTCAGCTGCTGCCATCTTTATTTACCATGAATGCCTCTGGTGCTCAGAGACATTTTTGGAAATGAAGATGCCGGATGGCTGCAGGCGAATGCTTTCCTCTGCTGTGCACCCAATTGCCAAGAAAAAGATGGGCTGGTGGTGAAAAAGGCACATCTTTTGTGACAAACCATGTTTCCCAAAGCAGCCATTTTCTTGTGGTGCTCAGGACGGTTTCTCAAATTGCTGAATGTGCCCACAAACCCAATAAGGCTTATGTGATGAGGTGAAGTCTTCAATACTTTTGCAACTGGTTGGAATTTCTGTTATACAAAATAATGCCCAGTCTATCATACAGACAAGTCCTTCCTTTTAAATGCAGGAATTATTTATTTATTTATCTCCAAGATTCTAAAAATCCTGAGATACACTATATCTAGTCTGTTTAGAGAGTCCAATATAAAAAAGGTATGCTTCTATCAGTTTTCCTTGACAGTGCTTGTTATTTCATTTTGACATCTTATGTTTTCACACTTCACCTCCAGATTAGTGCACTAAGCTGAAAGATGAATTGTGAGCCTCTTCGGCTATTCAACATCTTTGTGCTGTCAATTTGCAACCGCCAGCAACAAGTTGAAGCTGAGGTGAATAAGATGGTTTCTTCAATCAATTTCTTGATCTGTTGCTTTGTACAAATCTCTACATAGTTAGAGCGGTGGAGGTGGTGATTGAAGCCCATTGTTTTCCAAAGTCATGGCTATATTTTAAGCATGTCAGAGTATTGTGATGAAAGAATGTACATGTGTATGAGGTTAGAAAGAAGAACATATTCAATCAACATTGTTGTAGGGAAGTTGGAGAAATCCACAACAGAATCGAATGAGTTCACAATTCTATGAATCTGATCTGGGGATTCTAGATTCAAGGGGAATATTTTATTGAAGAATGGTATAAAGAAGTATGGGATATAGCTATTAATGATAAATTGACTTGTAATATTAAGTGGAGAAAAGGCATAACTAAAATAAATGAGTTTGAAGGAATCTGGAAACAGTTCCTAATATTTGTGTTTACTAAGGGAAGTGGGAAACCGCCAGCAGAAGAAACGATAAGATTTTGGAACATTTATTTAGCATGTATGTAGTAGTTGTTTGTTTGTTGTTGTTTTATTATTGTAATGTTGTATGTATAATTAATAATTAATGTAGAAAAATAAAAAATATTTGGGGATCTGGGGATTCTGTGGACTTGCACAAATTTAATAATAGAAAAATACATTTAAAACCCCCCACCAGTAATAAATTCACATTTCCCCTGTAGGCTAAAGCATGAAAATGCACATTCGAGGGGATCTGTGTATATGTGCAAGTGCAAATGTGCTAATCTTTGGGAAATAGGAAAAAATCTGATTCTATTAATGAGCAGACAATGGAATGAAGGACAACTGACAATCTGCGAAATGCAGAGCGAATGGAATTTGCAAAATCTATACATCCCTAATTGCATAAATGTATTCTTCCCATTTGGACTGAAAACTAAATTTGTTTTGTTTTCCCATAATTCCTAGATTCTTAAAATGCTAATTGAGTTGGTGGGAAGGATAGCAATAAGGACACTTGGGAAGCATGTCTGTGTGCATGCATGTGCAATGTTTCAGGGGGATCCTATGGCAATTGGAGCCCTTCTCCTCACCTCCTTGCCCCAGGAGGAGCTGTTGCTATGTCCTAGTGATGTTTTCCTGTATGCAATGCAGAGGGACACATACCGTGTATCCTATTCTATGCCATAGGTAATTTCAAAGCTATGCACTTGCTCCCCCATGCATGTTCAAATGCATGTTCATGGGTTTGGGGGATGTACAAAAGTATAGGCTCTTAAGAGATGCTAGGGATAGAGCCTAGTATGCAGTGTGCTGTACCACTGAGCTGTGGTCCCTCCACAATATACACATGCACGTTCATCACTTAGCCATCAGGTTAGAGACACTCTGTTGTATCTGTGTTTATATGATATTCATGAACTTTTGAATTATCCAGTGTAGATCTTGCTTCAGGAGAGACAAACTTTAAGATGTGCCATGTGGAAATGATCTGTCTTGTAGGTTATTCCTAATTTGTACGCTGTACTACAGCACTGTTAATCATCTTCTCTGCTCATTTCCTCTCTTGGCAATGCTTCTGCATAGCATGTAGCACACATACAAGTGTACATCTCCCCTCCTTTTCTTCTTCCTCTTGAACTTACAAAGAGGAGTACAATTGCAGAAACAATCACAGGCTAGAACTCTTCATATGACCCAGTTCTACACAGAAGAAAAGCAGACTGTAGTGATCACGGTAATTCAGTTCATTGAAGGAAAAGCTGTGAAAGGATGTTACTTATTATTCTAGCAATTTTGTGAAAATTCCTCTCTATATGCACAAGTGCTGCAGTACTTTTCTATTCCAAGTCCAGATACATATTTTCAATAATTCAGTTAGTTTTAAATACATTTTGTGAAGATTCATTTGAAATTGTTAGGAGGCTTGCTGAAACCTCCTGGTAATTTCATTAAATTGATCTCCCTAGTTATATCCAAATTTCATTTTTATTGACTTTATTTAATGAGTTTTAAGTTCTGTGTTATTTGAGAAAACACTAACTTCAGACTTTCATGAGGTATTTTGATTTTCTATAGTTGCAATTGAGTTTTATGGTGAAACTTCTATTATTATTGTTGTTAATAAATACATCTACTTTGAAAATGATTTATTTATTTATTTATTTATATTTAGGCTGCATCTAAAGCTAGAATCCTCTCAAGGAGGTATAAAATATAAAAACAATACAGAACTAGGCAGAACCAATACAATAGAAAACCAAAAAAGTAAATATTCAATAAAATACTCTTGATTTTTGTTCATTTAAGTCAACTTTGAGTTGTCTTGGATTTGTTAATAAGTCTTAGGAACAATAATCCTTAGCCTATTTTTGACGTTTCTTGACAAAGCAGTCCGAAGAAATCTTTCAATTTTTGAAATGAATCTTCAAAAGAAAACTGTATATATGCTTACAATATAGTTTCCTTTGATTCACTTCAAAAATTGTTGGTTCTTACAGGTGTTCTGTAAATTGAATTGTTCCAGAAAGTATCAGTATCAATGTTCAATATTTTATTAAGAATGAGTTTAATGGATACATATGTCATCTTAACTTTTGTAATTTCCCTTCCGTTATTGAGAGTAAAATGTATGCTATTTTATTTATATTTATGTATTTTAACTTTTTTTTTGTTATGTACTTCTGTCAAAATGTAAAAGCCTAGCAAATGGGCAGGCAAGACACAGGGCTTGAGAGATCTACTTTGGGGTTGTTGTTTTTTTGGTGTTTTTTTTAAACTAAAACCTGAGGTCCACTAACTGGAACTAGGTACAAAATAGTGGTTCAGGACATACTCTTAGAATTAAGGGGCAAGGGTGCCTCTGATTACATGCTCATTCAAACAATTTGTTTTCAGGACCATGCCTGAGCTCACAGTTCTTTCACACACATACATCCATTCCTATTCCCCGGCCCACGCTTCAGTTTTCTTCCATCTCATCATTCTAAATTAGAAGGGTGGGGAGATATTTCTTTGTTGTTGCTACTGTCAGAAATCCCTGCTGCAAATCACCCAGAGATCTACCAGTTGATCTGTCTTCTGTTCCTCCCACCCCACCCTGATCCATATGGCAAGAAAACCATGGCCACAGCTAGACCTAAGGTTTATCCTGCGAACATCCAGAGTTCGCCCCTGCCTGAGCACTGGATCACCTGCGTGTCACCTAGATGAACAGGTTTGACCCCTGGATGATCCAGGGATAAACCTTAGGTCTAGCTATGGCCCATGTTGTGGCTGGAAAAGTAGCTTTAATATTGAAATTATTTGTCCTTGGTACTGTGGCCTAAATATGAGTATGAAGGATAGATTGATGTATGTTTCTGGTGAAACGATTCCTTGATGAACAAGAAAAATGGTGCACAAGTATCTTATGCTTCCTATTTTCTAGCTTTTTAAATGTAAAGATGTGCAAGGTATTACAATTGCTATAAAAGTTAAGTTTGAAGCTGCTCACAATGTGTTATCATCCTATGTCATTTTTTTTATTTTTATTGTCAGTTACTAGTGCCCTGTTTGTCAGTGTTGTGGATTTCCTTGTCACTTGCCAAACAACATCAGGACCCAGGCAGCATTCACAAGGAAAAGAGTCAGAAATACCGTCGCGATGGAACTCCCATCCATGCCGGGAGGGAGACTGATCTCCGCCTTGAAGCTCTCTGTATTTATAATGCTAGCTATTCCCCTGCAAGCCCCCCTTTATCTTAGTAGAAATAAAGTCAAAGTTTTGACTGACAGTCAAAGTTTCTAGAAGGGGTGGTGCCTGCCTTATCAGTAGGCTTAGGCTATTAGGCTATTCTGACCTTGGTTGCCATAGGTAACACACATTCTTTCTTGCTTGTAGCAAGAGGCACGTTCTTGTGCTTTTTGCAACATCCCAGAAACTCTGCTACAATTCCCATCTTAGAAATTCTACTACAATTGTTATCAACAGACACTATAACATATAACAGATTAAAATCCATTACATCAGTTTGTAATAGACTGCTCTCCTTAAATTCTAAGCTACATCCTACAATATAAATGGGATAACCTTTGGCTGCAAGCTTGAGCAGCTTTTTTCGGAGCAGTTTCATTTAAAAGTTTTGAAATTTATGCAAAAGAGCTTATTGAGTTCATTCTCTATTGTAAAAGCCTAGCAGACAGTATAAAGATACAATCGCTTCAACTCAGCCTTTTCTATCTCCCCCTTCCCCAATACTGTTATCGTTTAGGTGCCAGGTCAAGACTTTTCTCTTTTCCCAGGCATTTAACACCATTTAACAACGCTAAGTTTGTTTTTTAATGCCCCCCCGAACTGTTGTTTTTAAATGGATACTGTTGTTTTTCTACTGTTGTTTTTATGTTTTTAAATTTTGTATACTTTTAACGTTTACTGTTTTTAACTTTTGTAAACCACCCAGAGAGCTTCGGCTATGAGGCGGTATATAAATGTAACAAATAAATAAACCATTCTGCTTTATGTAACTTCTTACCTGATGGGTGAAAACCAAAACCATCACATCACCTGCTAGAGATTTCTTTGAGTCTCTGCAGAACTTTCCTCCCCAAATACATCTCAATATTGTGTATTTTAACAGCAAGTCTGTCTTTCCCCTGCCTTTGAAGAAATCTCGAAAATGCACGCATTTTTACAACTTAAGGTTGGCCTAATACAAATATTACACTAATATGTTTTGTAGAATGTATTAATCCTGTAATCAAATCAACTAGAGAATCCATATCAGTTTTCTCAGATGTCAAATTATATTCATTACTTTGTAGTCCAAAAAGCCCTAATTATTATCCTGGCTGTTAAAAATAGTCCTTATTTCATTTATGCACATTTTACAAATTATGGGCATGATCTATCCCCTCCCATGTGTGCAATTCTGCACGGGTGGGGAAATTCATAGGTTATCATTGAGTTCTCCCCTATTCTTCCCTGATGGTTCCTTGGCAGAGTACTATTCTCTAGCCACTTGCCATTAACTTCCATTACTTTCAGCCTGCTTGCACCTCCTTATGAAGTATCCAGTAGTCAGATTTCTTCTAGATTTCCAACATGCAGGCCAATCATGCTTTGAGTTAGAATAGTCTATACAAGTTGCTCTTGATAGTAGTAAGGCTACTGGATCCCTCTATGGGATCCTACTGTTCAAGATAATGGCCAGGTATACTGCCATGAATCTAACACCATGTGCTTCCAGCAAAGTTCTGGCGGGGGACAGAGAGAAGGCCAGAGGGCACAGTGATGCTTTACAGAGAACCTCTCTGGCATGTGCAGTTTTGTGATTTGCACTTTCAGAAGGGATTGCCCCATATTTGCATACTAGAAGGCAATCCTATACATGTTAAGACAGAAAAAGTCCTATAACTCGCAGCATTCCCCAACTAGCATGGCTGGCTGAGGAATGATGGAATTTTAGGACTTTTTCCTGTCTAAACATGCATAGGGATTGCATCCTTAAGTAGCTATCATCCAGATACTGGTATCATCATCCTGATAATCACATCTACATAACCAGACAACCTTGCTGTTATGGTACCAATGGCATCCGGATTGCTTAGTTCATTTTTAGTTGACATTACTGTGGTGTGCTTGTTTCCTCTCCCTCTCTCTCGGGGAGTGGATCTACACAGATATATGTAACATCGTATTTTGTGTCAGTAAACGTATTATGTTATTACGATTTTATACATCCTCGGGCACATGTATTTATTAATACGTTTCTTACCGTTGTCTTGTCTGTAGATATGCGCTGATCTGGGCCACACAATGCATTTTTTATCATTGTTTTCTCAATTCCCCGTCTGCTGTTTGTTCCTCCCACTTCCTCTTTTCTTCCATTGCCCCTCCTCCATAGGCTGTGCTTTTTCTGCTGCGTTAAAATTCAAACTGTTTGGGTGGGATAGCTGCATTGTTCTTTGCATAGGAGTAAGGTAGTAGGCAATGGCTGTCGAACTAGTTCCCAGTGGGACGTCTGAACTAATGGAATGTATTACTTTCGCAATACATTATTTCTTAGCAGTGCTGAATGGTTTAGGTTTAGAAAATCTTCTACAAACACTCCACCCTCCAAGAACAGAAAATGGAACTGCATGCACAGACGAGCACGAGGCAAGAATGTGAAAAAATGGCTGCAATTTTGGGCGCGGAAAGAAAAGGAACACGCCCCTAGGAAGCTGATTGACTTTCAAAAAAAAAAAAAAAATTGAAAAAGAAAGAACACTTAGGAATGATACAATCGGTCACATAACAGATCATACTACGACTTATAAGAATAACATCACAAAATATTACAACAGGAAGGGTAAGCGATAAAATGATAAAAGCCAAGTGTCATGTGGCGGAATAAGACGAAAAACGCAATTAAAAATGTTTATTAGTGGTTTATCCACTTATGTGTAGATCCTCTCTCTCTCTCTCTCTCTCTCTCTCTCTCTCTCTCTCTCTCTCTCTCTCTCTCTCTGTTTGTTTTTGTCTGTGCCTCCTTTCTCTGTTACTATGTATGTGTATGCCAAATGACTTCACTTCATATATGGGCTCTAGTCCATGAAGGTTCATATCAAAATAAACCAGTTTTCTTTGAAGTGCTACAAGACTGTTTTTGCTGCAACAGACTAAAATAGCTACTCTTCTGTTCTTTGAATGTAGAAAGATAAACTGGCTTACGATAATAATGACAACATTATTGCAATCATCATAATTTTTGTTTAGTGTAACAAGGCTGGTTTGTGAAATACCAAGAAATGGCTGTAATTTCTCTCTCTGCAACTTATAGAACATCCCTTTTACAGTGATTGTTATGTAACAGTCATCCTTGGGTGCACAACCGTTGCAGTCTTTCACCCATTTCAATCCTTGCTGGCAGTCTTTCTCCCTCCTCCCAGCTGTTATACTTACAGAGCTTTTGCTTATAGTGCACATCTGTGATACTGCATTTTTGAACTCCCCCATGTTGCTAGATGCTTACTTGCACAGAGTGTACTGCAGAGAACAGTTTGTCATTGGAGTGACTTTTTGTTTGTAAACCTGAGTCTGTTAAATGCAAAGTACTGTATTAAGGAAGCTTTACTATTGAGATTTATATTCACAAGTCAAGAAGTTCAAAGTGATAGTTCCCTTGACAACTATACAGTGTCCCCTTGCTGATATTTGATGACACGTTTTTATTGCTATGTCTGTGTAGAGACTTGTATATAGTGAAAACTGACAAGAAACTGCTCCCTCTCTTGGTGCAATTCTGACACCAGGTTTGGGATTTTGTTTCAGTGTTGATAAGATTGTGCAGCTAAAGAACTATTCTGTATTAAAGTACTCTTCATATTCAAAGGGCAGGAAGCCATCTCAACCGTCTGCATTTTAATTAATTTAATTAATGCATTTATTTTACATTAATAGTGGCATCAAGTCAAGTCCCTGGTGCTTAAGGCTTTTTTCCAGCAAGCTTGGCAGCATGATTGTGGAATGTATCTGTAAGTACTATTTTGTAAGACTTTGCAAAGCAAGTGGGGGAATGTTGTGTACCCTGTTGCCTAAGTGGGGCTTAGAAATGTAGGTCAGGCAATGTAAGTCAGCTGAAGGTTTTTGTTCAGTTACTGGCATGAGAAAATACTACAAAAAGCAGGGTGGATTTGATTTAAATCACGATTTAAATCACTACTCAGAAAAACTCGATTTAATCATGTGACTTCCCCCCAAAAAAGTACACTCTATTCATTGAATTTTTTGAAACTTAGGACTTAAGAGGTAAGGGGTTGTTTCTGTGTACGTAGATATGCAAAGGAACAATGGGATTGTGATCTCTGCAGATACAAATTCACAGTTTTGAGAACTGTAAAACCAAGCATCTGTGATAATATCTTCTAGATAGAAAAATTGCCCAATAATTTTACAGAAACCTCTGGAAGAGCATGACATTGTGAATGGATTAATGGAATTCATTTACCAAAAAATGTAAACATTGCATGAATGTAGAGCCTCATGCTACATAATTAAAAACGAATCCTTATTTCATGATGAATAATCTTTGGACTATAATGTATCTTAAACAGAAAACTGTCTTTAGATAGATTTTTTCCTCAAAAAGCATTTTATTAAAAAAAATCTGTTTTAAATAAAAAAAATCCGATTTTTTAAAAAATGCATTGTTTTTTTTATCCACCCTGAGAAAGCAAAAATCACCTACTCAGTTTCTACTTATTTGGCAATGAAAGGTGCAATCCTATGCATTATACATGTTTAGAATGAAAAAAGTCCTACAATTCCTAGCCAGTCAAGCTGCTTGGGAAATGCTGGGAATTGTAGAAATTTTTCTGTCTAAACATGCATAGGATTGCTTCAATATTTGTTTATTTTGGTCTGTAGTTTACATTACCTTGCAGAATTGGGAAAGGCAGGAATATCTTATATGCAACCTCATGACTCCTAGGTTTATTATTTAAGATGGAAACTGAACTAAACAGTGAGGATGAGGTCATAAAAGACAGGGAACAAAGTATAAAACTATATATGTAGAACCTCTTTCCAAAAACACTCTTTGCCCTAATCCTGTCCTCTCTTCTCTTCCACTTCTGCTGCTGATAGATACAGACACAGGGAAGAATAATTCAAGATCTTCTCTCGGTCTTGCTACCCACAATAGTGGAATGTGTGACTGCCAGAGAATGAGCCTTCTCTGTAGAATGCCCTTCCCATTTGTGGAACGCCCTTCCCTTTATATATTTAAACAACAGGCTAAGCCCTTTGTCTTCCAGCAGGTATTTAATCTTTAATTAGTTGTTTTTATTATCAGTTTCACTGCCGGCACTTTAATATTTTTAATGCTTTTTAATATCTTAATATTTTGATATTTTCATTGGCTGTATTATTGTCTCAGTTGTTAGCTCATTGTTGCTTTGGGGTTTTATGATAGTAAACTCCCCCAAGGTCATTTGCCAATTGGGCGATATATAAATTTATAAAGTAAAACAGAAAAATATGAGAAATTAAGGGCACAAACCTATGGGTTGTGCCCTGGGTACTCGTAAGCTCCCGAACTCATGGACTTCAGATTATCCAAAGAGGGCAGCTGCAGCACTGAGGAGATCCTCTCCTCCATGCTGTGTCCGCCCTACTTTTTCTGCTGGATGAGCTGGGGGCTTCAGAAGGGCACAGAGAGGCAGCCACCATGATTCACTCCGCACTGGCTGCGAGGGGAAGGGAAAGCGGCAGGGAGCAGTTTCCTGGCTCCGTGCTTAGAGTGCCATTAGTGAGCTCAGAGCCAGAAAACCAAAAACTGTTGTCTCGGGGGCATAGGATTGCTCCCTAAGTATGCCTCTAAAATATAGGGTTTAATTATCCCACTGTCCTTCTTCCCTTAACCTGTGGATGTCACCTGCAGATTACTATTATCCAGGCCAGGCTAAAAAAATTACTCTCCACTACAGCTGAGACCTGAATATTTTCTCATTTTTAATTTAAGTGTTCTCAGTTATTCTAGTTTTCACAGCGTGAAGAAAAATTACATATCGAAATCAGTCCTGAACATCTGTAATTCACCTCTGCTCTAATAAAACTGGTGCAGGATGTTATCAGAGGTACCATTTGAGGTATTAAAAATATACTGAGCTATCAGGCTCCAAAAGGGGGCTAAAATAAAATAAAATCCAAATGTGCTTTTAATCCAGGTTCAGATATCTCAAAAACGATTAAATGGAATTTTAAAATAGCTACAAAAATAGCCCTTAAGCAAAACATATGTAGCAAAAACTGCAGCCAAAAAGAATGAGTTTTTTTTTGTTCTTTTTGTTAGAAGAAGAAAGTTCTAAGCCCTGAAATGGCTTGCTTTTAAAAATTACTTTAAAAATTACATCTCATTACCCAAATGGGTGAAGATGCTGTTGCTAGCACAGTGCTATAATGCAGTCTGCATTCTTGTTTGAGAGTCTTGTAAGTCAGATAGCTTCCAGGTGCATTAGCATTTTTGGTTTAAACGAGATGTGTGGTAGTAAGTGAAACTGCCTACCTTTTTAAAAAGCTCAGATTGAGCCATGGCACTTAATCTAAATGCGGCAGCTACATGAATTTTCCAGGAGGTAATTTAGTGTGATTATTAGTTGATTAAAGTGTTTCTTTACAGCAGCTTCAATCATGGATTAGCTTGCTGTGTGGCAGAGTTCAGAGTTTATGATTCTGATAGATGCTACCATTGAATAGTTTCTGCCTAAATAGAAGAGATTGTGGTGGTATCGCCTTTAGATTTATTTTAGCAAATATTATTTATAGTATTGTTCTTTTAAAAATACTCTCTGCCATACAGTTATTGAATAAAATCTTGAGTATAACCTAATGCCACTTATTAACTAAAACTGTCATGAGTAGCCCATTGGCAATATGCTGAATGAGCTCATGAAATATAAATAGGCATTCTTGAATATGTGTCTGACACATCAGATCTTGTGGTAATATAACTCAATTGGACAACATCCATATTGACCATAAAAAGGAGAACTGATTGTAGAGAACACTAGGCAATTTTGCATATGTAGAAGAAAAAACTACTTCTGTCCTGGGGTACAGCCAAAGAATTCTTCTTACAGTAATCAAGTATATTTATTTATTTTATTTTATTTTATTTATTTATTTATTTACATTTATATACCGCCCCACAGCCGAAGCTCTCTGGGCGGTTTACAACATTGTAAAGCTCTCTGGGCAGTCTACAATATTGTAGATGGCTCTATAGTAAAATCTAGATGCCATCATATTATCCTATTTCCTTGTAGAGAATCATCACATATATATGGTACCCGCCCAGCTAGGATGGCTTTGGTGGGAAAACAGCCATTGCAGGGGAAAGGAGCAGAATAGGGTACCTTGTGTGTTGCTTCATGTATGCCACATGAAGCAAGGGCGGGACAAGCCTATAAAGGCTGACCCCGAAAAGCATTGTCCTCTTTTGCTTTTTGGCTCCCACCCTCCCTCCCTTTATCTAGTATGGGATTAGCCAGTTGCTCCCTTTGGAGTGGGGGATCTGAGTAGGAATTTTTCCTTCCACTAAATGGTGGACAGGTTTTTGCCTACTCCATACTGGAAGTTATAATGAGGAGGGGGGATAAATAAGTTGATTTGTTTTCAGGATGTATGGAATTTGCTATATTAGAATAGGGATGGTGAGCACTCTGGCACCTTCTGGTGATTGGCATGTCTGGAGGTCCTGCTCCTTTTGAATTTTACAGCTCCCATGTCAGGATATGTTATGCCTTTGGAGATCCTCCTGCCTCATCTACTCAGAGTTTTATGGCTCTGAGTGGGAGTGACGTGGGGCAGTCTCCCCATATTTTTAAAGTGTCACATAAGAGAGGGGCTGGGTTTACCCGACTCCTGGCTTAGGAGAGTGACTTGCCCATAATGCCAGGCAAGTCGTCTGAGATAACGACATTGATTCCTGCACTTTCACATGCAGATCCAGGGAGGGGTGAATCTACCTTATTGTTTTAAAAAGAGGCCATAGTTTATTTCCAAGCGCTGGTGTCTGTGTCTTAATTCTGTGCTTCCTTCTCCACTCATAACTATCCTCCTCCTTTTCCAGTGTTAGAAGTGGTGCTTTATAAGGTGCTGATTTAGGAAAGTCTGTCAAGTATGCATCTACAACGAGTTTCTGCCCATTTGCAGACAATAGGTTGGATCCAGAGGATTTGTGTGCAACTGGGCTGGCAGAAGCAGACTTCCCCACCCCCTCCTTCCTGCAGCAGCACCTCCAGCCCCGCCGCTGAACGGGGTAAGTTATGGTGCAGAGGTTGCGGCAATCTCCCAGAATTGGGCAGAGCCACTTTTTGTGACCATTACCCACAACATAGCCTACCTCATACAGCAATGTCCCCTGACTGTCTGTGTAGCATTTTAGGGTAACTACAGGGGCTACAGTGGGGATGAGGTTGGAGGAAGGTTTGCTTCTGTCAGCCCAGATGCACGTGCTGAATCTGAATCCATGGAGCAGGCAGAACTACAGTATGTGTGTTGTCCTTTGCATGGCTCTACTGACACTCTTGAAATAATGAAATGGACAGCAGGATTTCTGTGCACACATTAAAGAGCTTCAAGTATGCAGAATTATTAGTGACAAATAAATGTATGTATCTATATGATAAACCCTTAACAGAAATTTCAGGATTTTTCCCCACTTCACTTCATTGGCTGTTCTTTCTGGAGTGGAGAAACTCTGAATTATTTGCACCTGTTTTCATTGCAGACTATGTAGAACAGAGTATATGGCATGATGTCAGACATTTATTGAAGAATCCTATTTATAGTTCATGAGCTTATTCAACATATTGCAGTGGCTGCTCAGGGCACTTAATAGGTGGGGGAAGCGTATGATTTAAGATTTATTTTCTCTGTTACCATTTTAGTTTTGCTATACACTCTTGGAGGAGGAGATGTGGGGCTGCTGCTTTGGGTGGTAGCCACATGGGTCCTGGGACTTATATTTCACCCCAAGTGTGGACCTTAAGGGTCTGTACACTCCAGTATTATTATTATTATTATTATTATTATTATTATTATTATTATTATTATTTTATATAGCACCATCAATGTACATGATGCTGTACAGAGTAAAACAGTAAATAGCAAGACCCTGCCGCATAGGCTTACAATCTAATAAAATCATAGTAAAACAATAAGGAGGGGAAGAGAATGCAAACAGGTACAGGGTAGGGTAAGCAGGCACAGGGTAGGGTAAAACTAACAGTAGAAAGTAACAGTAGAAGTCTGCACAACATCAAGTTTTAAAAGCTTTAGGAAAAAGATGGCAATAAGATGCAATGAATTCTATTCTATTTTCAGTGGCACAATTGATATGCATGTTTCATTCTGATCTATTTGCTTTCCTTGTTATAGGTAATGATATGTCTAATCTCATTTAGGTAGAGAGATTTGCTCTTTAAGATGCTTCCAGACATAAGGTTTTGCTGGAGTTTGGTTATCTAAATTATAGCACTGGTCATGTTCAATCTCCACACTTGGAGTATTGATCCCTGTTCAGATTGCTGCCAGTCCAGATGGCTTAGTAAGATCCATTCAGGCAGCCCATTTACTGTTTACTCAAACCCCTACAATAGGAAGTGCTTCTTCTTTGAATTTACTTCATCTGTGCTTTCTGGTTGAATGCTACTATCTCTCCTTGAAACAATGACCTGGTTCAGACATAATGCTAAACCATAGTTCAGTTTAGTGCTATGTGAATTAGCCTTTTCAAAAAGTTGGAACGGAAAGTCAAAGGAATCAAATCTCTCCAAAATGCTTGAGGGTTACTCAGAACCACAATAATAATAGAAGCTGAGATAGAATGTATATCACAGGTCAGGGAAAGTAGCACCAATTCCAAGAATTCACTAGAACAATAAGAGATACAAAAAGAGCATTTTGAGGAAGCACGTCACTAACAACACTAGGGTGACCATATGAAAAGGAGGGCAGGGCTCCTGTATCTTTAACAGTAACAGTTGCATAGAAAAGGAAATTTCAACCGGTGTCATTTATATATATGGGGAACCTGGTGAAATTTCCTCTTCATCACAGCAGTTAAAGCTGCAGGTGCCTTGCCCTCTTTTAAATCTGTATAGCTCTAGTATAGCTCCTGCACCTTTAACTGGTGTGATGAAGAGGAAATTTCACCAGGTTCTTCATATATACAAATGACACCTGCTGAAATTCCCTTTTCTATACAACTGTTAAAGATACAGGAGCCCTGTCCTTCTTTTCATATGGTCACCCTAAATAACACCAAGGCCAAGAAAAAAGAATTCTTTAAATGTATCAGAAGCAGGAAACCTGCTAGGGGGCAGTTAGAATGTTGGATGCAGTGGAGTTAAAGGCGTGCTAAAGAAGCAGAAGGTGATGGTGGAGAAACTGAATGAATTATTTGCGCCTGTTTTCATTGCAGTCGATGTAGGGCGGATACTATTATTATTATTATTATTATTTATATAGCACCATCAATGTACATGGTGCTGTACAGAGTAAAACAGTAAATACCCATGCCTGAACTGAAATTTTCAGCCAGGAAGTCTAAAGAGCTGACATAAATAGTGATGACAAGAGATGAAGGGCTAGACCTTAATGACAAGTTGAAAATGAACAACACATGAGGATGGTATCTATCTGAAAGTTCTTAAGAACTCAGATATAAAAATGCTTAGTCTTCTGAAAAACGAACCATGCTGGCTGCCTCTCAGTGGTTGGGGACTTGACCTTGGAGATGGGGACGTTTTGGTAGGGGAGGGGAGAGGACTGGTGACGCCAGGATCCAAACCCTCTAGTATCTCTCCCCCGCCCCATAACAGATTTGCTACATGGACAAAAAACCCTGAGTAGCGAAAATGCAGGGCGGGAGGAAGGGAAGGCGAAGATTGCCTCCACCACTGCTCCTGCCTTGCATAGGATCCTTGCATCGAGGGTGAAACCCATATAATTACGTCTTAAAGCATCTTACCCAATGGCATTTTTAGCTGGTGGCAAAATGGAGCAGAAAACTCAGTGAAGATTAGTGCCATTGTCATTATGAGGACAGGTGTAGCATCCTGTGAGAGCTGATGTTCTGCTTTGAGGTTCCTATACTTCCCCCATCATATTTATATGATTCCTTATTAAGTTGTTTATGTATGTTTCCCACGAAGCAGGAATTTCTCTAACTGGTTGTTGATTTTTCAAAGTTCCCTGCTATGATTTGGGAAGTAATATATTTCCTTCCCAAAAAGGCTAACTTTTGTTTCTTTTCCACAGGTTTACTATTTTAAAACTTAAGTGTTTCTTGGGTCTATTTACTTCCCACAATATTTCATAATATGTTTGACTCCTTCACATAATAAGTTGGACATGTACAATTGCCTAATAAGTGCTTATTCTTCCTTTTCTCACCTTTCTTTTCTGAAACACCTCTACTACTTCCCTGAGTTCAGCTGGGAAGATTTTATTTATTCCATAGCAGGCTTCTAGGTCAGTAAAAGTTTCAGTCAAAAAACACAACTTATGAACACAAATTTTATTTATTTATTAATTTATTTTAGCACTTTTATCCCACCCTTTAGCCAAAAAGGCTCTCAAGGCAGCTAACAAAAATATTCCTTAAGACTGATGCTTCTATTAGAAGGCCTTAGAGTGGAACATACTCAAACTTCATATGATAATACATTTTAATATATCGTTTGTTTCTTCACAACTTAGGAGCGCTTAGCAATCTATAAAAATGTAGAGGATCAAATAACTATTTTGCATAAATATTTGCAACAGCATATTATGCAGATTGGTGCAGGAATGTTGCACAGTGCAAAGGTTTCAGGGCAAATACTTATTACACTTGGAGTTTCAAAAAGCTTTTGACAAAGTCATCACCAAAGACTCCTGAACAAATGGCAATGTTGGGATAAGAGGAGATGAATTGGCAACTTCTTAAAAAAGAGAAAGTAGGAATAAGGTCAGCTCTCACAATGGAGGGATGTGGACAGTGGAGTTCCCCAAAGATCTCAATTGGCGCCATTTGGTTTTTCAAAAAACTTGTTCGTAAATGAAATACATTGGAGCAAGTGTGTGTGTGTGTGGGGGGGCATGATAGAGGTGTGCATCCTTGGGAGAAAGTGAATAGAGAGAACTTTTTTTCCTCTCATAATGCTAGAACATGGGATCATCCAATGAAGCTTAATGGCAGAAAATTTCATGACAGACAAAAGTAAGTATGTCTTCACATAGTGCCTAATTAAACGATGGAATTCATTGCTACAAGAAGGCCACCAACTTCGACTGCTTTAAAAGGGGATTAAAAAAATGAGAAGAAAGTGTGTTAGGCTATCAATGGCTACTAGTTATAATGGCTATTTACCACCTTACCTCCAATATCAGAGGCAATATGCCTCTGAACTCCTACTGTTGGGGGACACAAGAAAGAGGGTGCTAGTGCATTCATGCCTTGCTTGTGGGCTTCTCATTGGCCACTGGGGGAACTGAACATTGGACTATAGATAGGTCTTTGGCCTGATCTTACGGGGCTCTTTGTATGTTCTTATGAGCCTGTTTCATTCTCAGGCATGGGCTGTCCTTCCTCTCCTTCTGGTTTAACTGTGAGGAGATTTTAAGCATCCATATCTACTTTGAAACTTAGCAGAGTTTAATCTTTAAATAATATTTTGTTGACAGAAACCACATTCAGAAACCATAATTTGATTTTGGCTTGTTTCAACAAAACATAGTTTAAACCTTACACAGTTCCCTCCTTCAGATATTATAATAAACACTGGCTAGTTTAAAACAGAACATGGATAGTTCTAGGCCAGCTCTTCACCAAGCAGGATCTAACACTTCCAAAGCAATTTGAAAACGGTATATGGAATGTATCCTGGGACCCAACAGTTGTCGATACCATTATAAACCATTATATAGCAGTAGTATGGATCCTGTTGCGGAATGTGGAGTGTGGGAAATAACGAGGCAGACAAAAAAAATGGGATTTGAACAGGGCCACATTTATTAATAGATCTGCAGAAAGGGAAATCCTAAGCGGGCATCTTTTCTAATCCGGTCTCATACCATTGTTTTATCGGGTGAGACATTCATGGCCTGACAGTGGTGCCTTGACGTTTGCCATCTCCTTTTGGGGTCGGGAGGCCTTCTGTGTCACCTCCCCTCATGCTGTGAAGCTCCAAGTGGGTGAGGAAGGTTGGCCTCAAAGGTAACCCTTATCTCTGCCAGCTTGATCATAAAAGTCATAGCTAGGAAGCCTCAGGCATTACCCATCACTGCAACAGTGCCTCTGAATGCTCACCAACCCTAACCCGCTCAAAATGCCCATGCATACTTGCCACAGGGAGCGACAAGCCTCTTGCTTAGTTGTTCTCCCCCACACCTGCACAGAATCACATCCCACAGGCCCTTCTGCAGATCTAGCAAATACAAGCCATTCACGAGTTCTGACAATTGTCCCTGTCTCTCTTATCATGCTCCCTCTGTGCTTCTACAATTGCGGGGTGTTGGGTGCATGTTTAATTAATTCATTATAATTTCCAACTCTCTGTTAAATTTCCCTAGGCACCCCCTAAGTGGGTGCATGCCCTTCTAACAGCACATTCTGTGCATTTGGCAAGACCATACGCTCATAACTCATGATTACACGTCTTTGTGAATTGTGCATGATCGCATCACAATTCTGGGCTGTTGCCCAAGTGGGTACCTGCCATCTTCCCAGCTCATTCTGGGAATCTGGCAAGACCAAATACTTGCCTCCTTACAAGTCCATGCACAAGTGGTCCATGCTGTCCCTCCCTCGCACTGGCTGGGAATCAGCAGGATCATCTTACAGTTCAGGGCCACTGCCCAATTGGGTACAGGCCATCTTCCCAGCTCACTCTGGGAATCCAGCCAGACCACATACCCACCTTCCCAGGCAAATGCTGGCAAGTATCCTGAAAACCACAAAGCCTGTAACTCCTAGGCTTCTCTTTCAGCTCTGCACATCTGTGGACTGGTGCCTTTGTATCACATGCCATATCTGTCAAACTGCAGTATGTTGGCACACCAGCCAATTCATGTCTGTAAACTGATGATCTGAGAAGACAAGAACTGTTAGAACTTTCCCAGGATGGCTGGGCATGCATGAAAAGACCCCTCCCTTCCGGTGGCACCATGGGAAAACTGCCTATTGGATGCCTCCATGCCTCGTCTCCCACCCCACCTGCAATAGCCTCCCCATTCCCAGGCTACGCTGGGCGTGGAAGTAAGACATTTGGAACCATACTGAAGGAGGAGATCGAATGTGAAATGTGTAAACTGAAAGCTCAAGCAAACTTGTTCATGTAGTGCTAAGCTATAGTTTTGTATTTCTGACCTGGATAAATGTCTATAATTGATTTTCATTAGGGGAACGTTTACTGTTACTTATAAACCGTTGTTTGTTGTCCCATCTACTGCATAACATTTAGGTGCTTCAGTTTTAAAATATGGTATGAGCTGTTAGAATAAACTTCTTATATGTTTTCACACACTACAGATTTATTAAATATACTGATTGCTCCAATCAAGCAAAGTGATTTCCCCCCTTAATATGATAACTAGATTTGTTTAACTCATCTTTGTAATGTTTTGCAAATTGATGCTTATATCTATGAGATGGCATTGTTCTAAACTTATGATTGTTAGCCATAAAATTCACCACTGACTTCTCCTAATATGGAAGTTCAAAATTCTAGTCACCTAATCTGCATTCTATTCCTTAGAAACTGTTTTTGTAAACTTTGGAACTGCTTATGGTTTTTCCATTCTCGTTGTATATTGTGATAATCTAGATTTCCTAAAAATAGGCCATGAGGTTCTTGCAGGTCACCATCTCATGGCAAATATAAACTTGCACCAGAAGAATTTTTTAAAGGGTTTAAGAGACTAAAAATGGGTAATTATAAAATACTTTCCCTGTAAGAGTGTTTTTGTAGTGGGATATTGATTTATGTCTTCAAATACAAATGTTTATCCTTGACTGCCTTTTAGAATTTAATCTTCCCAAACATCATTGGGTATATAGTGAATAGCAGTCTTTGGCATCCTGTAGAGTTTTTGTTAGAAGAAAGATGTTTTGTGAAGTAAAGTCTCATAGGCTAATTATTGATTTTATAACAAGTTGTACTAGTTTTAACTTTCTCACATTTTGTCCTTGAATTATTGTGTTTGTAGTGCTTAAGGGGCAAATAAGAGAATCTGGCATATTTTTCAATTCACAGTTACTTATTTTGTAGCCCCTATATTAGGACCTCATTTTTGCTCTGTAAAAATATTTTCCCCATCTCTGTCTCTGTCTCTCTATCATTCTTCCTCTCTTTCATTCTCTCTCTAGGCAGATAGATAATCATCCATGTGGGGTTTCTTCTGCCATTCATCTTATCAACTCATTCTTTTTTCAGATATTCTGATTTTTAAACCTGTCAAGAACACAGTATCAATATTAGTCACAAATCCCATAAACATGATTTATGATGGTAGTGGCATTATAATATTCTCTGCATTGTTTTCTGTTGTATACAAAACAGAATGTTCAGTTTGTTCTCTACTTTTAAGCATAAGTCAAAGAAGAGAGCGGATAGCACCAATGACCCTGACATTATCTCACAGTTCTTATTCTAAAACTCAGAAAAAAATCATTTAATTCAGATGAGTGAGCTGTGGACAATTCTTGATCAAGCAGTGACTTGTGCTCTCTCACTTCCCCTTCTTCTTTGTGTGACTTCTCTCTCCATTTTCTGTTTAGCTGTAATCAGAGGTTCTCTGACATCTGAATTGGAAAACAATGGTGAATCCTTGCCCTCCAAATAAGAAATCAAGTTTAAACATACTGACCCAAGTTAAAATACTGACCAAGAATAGTTGTTTTAAATGGATATTGTTGCTTTTTATACTTTTGGTGGTTTTAAATTTTGTATATCTGTTTTTAACTTTTGTAAACAGCCCAGAGAGCTTCGGCTATGGGGCAGTATAAACATAACAACAAACAAACAAACAAACAAACAAACAAACAAACCATAGCTTCCAATTTCAGTTTGGAGGACAGGAGCTAATTGTAATTTGCTGATTCTGATATCACAGCAACCTATGGTTACTGCTAAACAGGAAACAAAAGGAGAAAACACATGAGATTGGGAAGGAGGGAGTGTGTGGCTCTGTTTGCACGTAGAGCTGATCTATGTTCAGTGTTATGAGATTTGGGGTTGTGTGCTATCCCCTCCTCTAGTGCAACTGCAAAGGAAAGATCAGAAACTTCTATTTCCTTTTTAGATGGTTAATCTTAACTATAGTTTCTTGAAATAAGGCAGTTTCATAAACTACGGTTTGAAGTTGGTCTGTTGGAACAAACCATTGTTAAGATTAACCACAGTTCATCCAGATTCTGACATCATGGCAAGCTGCCTTTAATCTAAAATGAAAGTGAAAGCTCCCAAACTCCTCCTTGTGGCTACACCAAAAGAGAAGAGGGGAGTGGGAGTGGATAAGCCTGAAAATGAAGTTCAAACTGTGGTTTGTTTTTTAATGCTGAACAGACACTGAACATTTTGCTGCACCATTTGCCATAATTTATCCATTTTTGAACAGAGAACTGTATTATAAAATTTGGAGAAGTGTGAAAACTGCATTCTGGTTTGTATATTAGTTTTAAAAGTGCAGATTAGGTGAGTTGGTATTAAAATAAGAACCAAACAAATTTCTCATCCATCCCTAGATTTAGTGTTATGTATAAATGAGGCCACAAAAAATTGTTTTTGTGGTAAACGTATCAGTTTTATTTTGAGTCAAAAACAGTTCAATACAATACATTTTCAACTTAGTTGTATCATCATCCTTACTTATACACATTCATACAGGAACCAGCTGCTAATAGATAACTAATCATTTAGGCTTTAACATAGGAGTCCAGACATTTTTGGCATAGGATTTGCTCAGGGCTGGAAAAATGCTGACTTCCTAGGACCAGAAACAATTTTTTGGCCACATGGGCAAACAGATGTTTGGGTTTCCTCCAGCTTTTTGAGTGAGCTGTCCAAATTGATGCAGACTACAAAAGGAAAGGAAGAGGGATGTCTGTGTTTCCACTCTGGCCCACTGACTATACTGTTAGTTGATCAATAGCATAAAGGGTTTTGAAAGGTTCAGTTTTTGAAATTCTGTATAGAACAGTATCTTATCTCCTGCCAGTACTGAGCTATGGACACTGCTGCCTGATGTCCATTGAATTCTGCAGGATTATATGAAAGCTGGATTGGAGTCAGTGGTAATTAATTTCACAAGACACCAGCAGATGGATTCTTTAAGTATTAATAAAGCTAACACCTACAGAATCCTTAGTTATTATAGGTTCAGGGAAACATCTACCTAAGGCCGTAGCTAGACCTAAGGTTTATCCCAGGATTGTCCTGGGGTCAAACCTGTTCATCTAAGTGCCACACAGGGCATCCAGTGCTCAGGCAGGGACGAACCCGGGATGATCCTGGGTTAAACCTTAGGTCTAGCTACGATCTAAGATACAGTAAAAATTGAGCTAGACGTTTTGCCCCAAATTTTTGTCCTATTTTTGCTATTCATTCCCTCACTAGAGGTGAAGCTAATGCCATTGATAGTGTATATGTGTGTGTGCATACAGAAGAGCTGGGGGTGGGTGGGAATCAAATTCATTGGTATGAGCTACAATTTTTTGGGGTCAGCACTAGTTTTTCAAGAGGCAGCTCTCCAAATTTTTTAAATTCTAAGTATCAGCACCAAATATCTAAAGGCACAGGTATCTGATATTTTCCTTGCTTTTCTTTAACTGAGTTGCCTTATTTTTCTTTTGCTGGCACATCATTCATATGTGTATTTGTCTTTCAGTATTTGTGGGTTTTCTTGCTTTTTGTTTTCCTGCATTAATAAAGATTCCAAAGGACCTTTATGTCTGGAGAAATGAAATTATTGTGTCATGTTTGAAATCAATTGATATAGCTATTCTTTGTAATAAAAGCATACCAGAAAACTCCTACACGACTTTCTTTCTTTCTTTCTTTCTTTCTTTCTTTATTACATTTCTGTACCACCCAATTGTCAAAGCTCACTGGGCAGTTCACAACAATTAAAAGCACAAAATACATCATAAAATTCAATGTAAAATGTAAAAGTTTGAAATTAGAGTATAAAGGTGCAACCTAGAATATAACCTAGCAGCAAATTTAAAATACAATAACAGATTTTAAAACAGAGGTAAATGTTATTAAAATACTAAAGTTACTTTAAACATTAGAACTTAACTTGAGGGCTATTTAAGCAGATAAAATGCTTATGACATATGGTGTTTACAAAGCCAAGAGCTTTGTCATGTTCATTAGAGATGTGAGTGAAACATAATGAGCTTGTGCCCAGGAATTTAATTTATTCATTTATTTACCTACAATATTTATATACCACTTCCCATCCAAAAGATTTTGAAATGGTGAACAACAAATAGAATAAAATAATAAAAACAGTACTAAAACACTGTATTAATTTTTTTTTAAAAAAAAAGAAGCCAGAGTTCTGATAAAATCATGGCCAATCATGATTTCAAGCTTCTTGAAACAACGTTTTCTTTAGGCCCTATACTCCACCCTGAGATCCTAATGATATAGGATGGGATACAAATGTTTTAAATAAATAAATAAATAATGTAACATTGGCACCTGCCTGACCTCCAAAGGCAAGGAATTCCATAAGAAGGGGGCTACCACCTTACAGGCTCTTCTCCTGGTGAACACCAGTCAGACCATAGGTCTCTGTGGAACCACCAGAAAGATGGCCTCAGATGATGATTGTGACCGGGTAGGTTGGTAAGGGAAAAGGCACTCTCTCAGGTATCCTGGTACCAAGGAATGAACTTAGAGGTGAAAGGTCCCTGAATTCTAGTCCCATGCAAGAGAAGGATGCAGTGTGAGAGCCAAGGTGGTGTAATGGCTAGAGTGTTGAACTGATAGTCAGGTGATCCAGATTCTAGTCCCCACTTGGCCATGGAAGCTCACTGGGTGACTTTGGGCCAGTCACAGCCTCTCAGCCCAACCTGCCTCACAGGGTGGTTGTTGTGATGACAAAACGTAGAAGATGAAGATTATGTATGCTGCCTTGGGTTCCTTGGAGGAAAAACCACAAAACACCCAAGGCCACCAAGGTTTTTTGTCCTGGTGCTCTAACAGTACACTGCAGAGGAAAAGGACAGCAAGGAAGTTTTCCTCTTGACATCTCATAGCCAGAGCACCATTGTTGTTGCCCTAGTATGTGGAGCTTCTAAAAGGAATTAAGAGTTGTGTGTGTGGAAGGTCATTCTGCTTTGTTTTTGGAAATACCTCAAATTACTTCTAAGCCAATTTGACATGAACAGGATGTTCACTTTTCTAGAATAAATAAATATAACAACCTGTTTTTGTGGCAAATTAAAAAAAGGGGGACAATACTTCCATTATTGACAAATAGGTTGTCATGTCATGGTACAAGTGCCTTAAATATCTTCAGTAGTGATTTTTTATTAGTGTTTTTCTTCTAGGCTGTTTTTTCATTCTAAGTCCTTGTTGAAGTTGTCATGCTGAGGCCTCATGCATTTCAATGCCTTTATCACTGCTTAATGCTGTTTTATAATTTATATATCCAGCTGTGGTGAAAGCATGTGCTATTAGGGGACGGGAGGAAGAAGAGGCTTCCTTGCTGGAGTATATTACTAGGAGAACTGAGAGGGTAAGAGAATCTTTTTTTTAAAAAAAGTAGAGATGTAATTGGCTGGTATTTTTCTACTATTATCAATAATGTGTTTAACAGTTCTTCTGATGCCAGCCTCTTTTTCAGCTTGATCCTGAAGTAAAGCTAAAGCCATATTTAAAGGCTCTGTGGGATATAACTTCAGCCTCATTCAGCTTATTCACTATTACTGTTTTATCCCCTACACTTACTTTATTTTGGCCTTATTTTCTAATTTTCTCCGGCCTAAAGTAGATGTGATTTAGACATCTATGGTGAGATCTTCTGATGTCTTTTTCATTGGTTCATTTAGGGCCATTATACTAGGGATGTATCTGTCCACAGCTAATGGCAGTTTTGGGGGAATAAGTTAAGTTGGGAAAATGGATTAGAATGAAAGTGTTTAGCCCCTCCAGATGTTGTTGGACATCCTATCAACCCTCACCATTGCCTATGCTGGCAAGGACTGATGGGAGTTGCAGTCCAACAACCTATGCAGGGCCACACATCCCCAACCCCTGGTTTAAATCCTCCTTAGCACCTTACTTTATTTATTTATTCACAATATTTATATACCGCTCCCCATTCAAAATTTCGGAGTGGTGTACAAGATAAAATACAATAAAAACATAATAAAACACCTTAAAATAGATTTTTAAAAGCAAAATGAAAGGTGAACTGTGAACCATGGCCGGTCATTAAGGAAAGGCTTCCTGGAACAATGATGTTTTCAGGAGATGCCGAAAGGAATACAATGTTGCAGCCTGCCTGACTTCCAGAGGCAGGGAATTTCATAGGAGGTGGGCCATCCCACCAGCACCTTGGCCTTAATCGAAGCTACCATCAAGAGGGGCTGTTTTGAACCAATTAAAAATATTGTCTTGGGAAAGAGTTGGACATGATATAAAATAACTATCTAGTGCGGCTTTTAATTTTGGTTTATTGTGTGTGGGGGAGGGAATACATGCTGAATTTGTGCAATATACTACTGATACACCTGATAGAGTTTTTTTAAAAAATTAAATAGAAGGATCAGAATAAGTGGGGGAGGTTGTGAGATTATGAAGAAGCTAACTCTTAAATATCAAGGAAACAAATTAACAGGCAAAATGTACAAGGAGATGGAAGTTGGGAGCTCATTGATGTAAAGCTAAACCACAGTTTAGTGTTACATCTGAATGAGGCTAATGTAACACTTTTGTCCTGTTGGCTGTCATAGAAGATTTTTTGCAAGTGAGGAAAAAAGCTAGAAATGGAGAAGAATAGGGCTCACTGCCCTGCTTGGACTGTGTAATGCATTATTTGCTCAGGCATGAAGTACAGTTCACTCCTTAATAGCCAAAGCTGATACATGGTTCCTAGCTGTAACTCTATGTGTAAACCATTTTTAGTCATTTGCAAAAAGGAATTGCTCAGATACATCAGGTTATTTGGGTGCACACAAATTGTCAGCTATTTAAATAATTGCCTGTGGCTATTCTAGGATAAAGCATTCACTCATTAGCAATGTGAAGATACAAGATCATGATGTGCGTTTGAAGCATTTCTCAGACCCAGCAATATATCTTCTCGATCTGCTAATGAGATTCACATACATTTTATGTGTGCTGAACACACTTTCCTTCAGAGTTAAAACAATTCTTTCCTTTTACTTATTCATTTATTACACAGTATGCTCGTCCATTGTTTTGAATACAAAAAAAGCTTTGCAGAAAGTACTCAGTATTATTTGTGCCATTAATTTTGTATCACTGGGCTTGGTGCATTATGAAATTACCCTTGCTAAAGAAACTTGTATTAGTGAAGATGTCCACATTTTATCAAGTTTGACCATAAATATAACATAGTATTCTGATGATAGAAGAAGGCTGTTTTACAATAAGATTCTTAAGTGTATCTTAATGATTTCAATTTGGCTAAAATAAGTGGAAATAAGTGTTCAGTTAATATCTTCAGTGGGCGTGTTGGATATTGCTTTCATATAGAGTAAGTACCAGACTTCTGTAGAACCAGCATGGCATATTGAACAGTCCTCTAGGTTTAAATCTCCATGCAACTATGGAGATCATGAGTCCCCATAGATCATTCACTCCCTTGCAGCCTAACTTACTTTTCAGCTTTGTTCTACAGGTAAAATGGGACAAATCTCAATTTTACACCTTAGCTTCTTTGAAGAAGGGAATAATAAAATGTAGATGATGACAATGACCACAGTGGATTGGGTTCAGACTTAGTCATACTTAGAGTATAACTACTGAAATCAAAATTAGTCATGAATAACAAGTCCTATTGATCTCAGTAGGTCTACTCTAGGGCCTAATCTACACCTGCCACCCTTTCTCAACAGAGGAGGGATAATTGCAAGGTTTCCTGCTTCTGTGATTGTCACTCACGGGGCACACTTGAGGGAAATTTCCCACGAGTAAAGGAGAGCCGTTGTGGGAAGGAGGTGTGCCCTGTGATGGCAGTTCCAAATATGCATCGGCAGAAGTGGGCAGGACTGCACGGATAGGTAGGAGGCACGGAATTTTTCCTTTTAATAATTCCTCCGAGATGTGCACCAGGGCAAATACACAGAAACGCAAGGGGGGGGAATAGGTACTGTGTCGAAGATGCACTCCTGCACATCAATATGTTTGTGTTAAAAAAAATACCCACATTCGGTGCCAAAACATGCTGATAGCCAACCTAAAACTGCTGAAAATGGCGGCCACCCACTCCACACATGTCTGAAACTGCTGGACATGCCCCTGACAGTAGGTTGGCTGTTTGCCAAGCCAGAAGCTCATGCTGAACAGCAAACGCTTTGGGAAGGGGTGGCACACCAGCCACGGATGTCAGGATTGTAGTGAGAGAGCCTGAAAAACCATGATAAAAACAGTCAGCGATATTCCTGAATAACTGAGGGGTCGTCCCTAGATCATTGTGGGTGAACATAATGTAGCACTGTAGGTATGATCTCAATATTATTCTGCAATAAACGGCTGGTATAGATTAGGCCTATGTATAACTAAGGCTGGATCCAACCCACTGATGATTTTTTTTTAAAAAAATGATTAATTATTTGTTGTTCTGTTCATTTTTTCTGCTTTAAACAAGGGCATTTTTTTCTGAAGGTATAGAAACTAGGTGTAGGCTCACTAGCACTTGATTCTGCTTTGGACTTTTGTGATGTAATCTTTCTCTCTAACTGGATTATGTGAAATACCAGCCTTTGTAGGATTTGTTATTGAATCCAAGTATGTGAGAGGTTGACTAATGAAAAACTTAACAAATCACACATCCACATCCACACTTTCTTGACCACAGTTGCCTAAGGGCAGTCAACTAAGAGCGTGCGTGACAATGGACCATCATCTGACCTAGTCCCAGCCATTTCCATTGTTAAACTAAACTCTCTCATCAATATCATCTATCAGAACAAAACAATGGGGTCAGAGATTTCTTGAAATAATATAATAATATAATAATTAGATTATTTACTTGTATTTTAAGTAGCCAGAAGCAAAGAGTTGGCCAACTCAATATCTTTGCATGCTTATTTATGTATTTGTTTATGCTACTATATCGTAGATTTGTTACTATAGCAAATCATATACCATTAATTGCACTGCTGCTTTTGTATCAGAATGCCTGGCTTGCATTTTAAGTAATCAATGACCTCCCCTTCCCCTCCGCTTATAGACACACACTTCAGTTTTACTACTACCATTGTCATCAGGAACAAGCAGAAGCATTATTCTGCTTTAGTATTGCCCAGTGTTGCTGGGGGGGGGGGGAACTATCAAAAACCAGAGGATGATTTTTCTTGAGATAATCTGATATTATGAATTTGGACTAAGGAGAAGAAATAGTGGTTGGATTCATGCAGCTCAGGGCACACAAGATTCCACAGGTTGGAATCCTGTGGGCCCTGTAAGTAGTTGCTACATAGGGTAGTCATTATTACTTCACATTGTTGGATCCTGGAATGGATCCTGGTTATGTTTTCCATTGATTTGTTAATTGCTGAGGATCTGGAGGAACAGAAGACTCAGCAGAAACTTAAAGGTCAACTCTACACCTGGACATTGAGTGTCATAATTGAATAATTGTCTAACTGATTGTCTTCAATTAAGGGTTGCAAGGAGTTGCATCATAGTACAGGTTGTCTATAAAAGTAAATGTATTTTCAAGTGCATGTATAACTTCCATGTCCCTCATGTGAGCTGTATTGACTGACCGTTTGTAAGTATTTGTATCTGTACTGCCATAACTAAATTATATATTTATTTGCCAGTAAAAAGGTTTATTTTAACTTACATAAATCTCTGTCTTAATTCACGTCTTTGCTGACTTGGCTGAGAACTGCTGTAATCTCTGCTAGTCTCTGTAGGGCCCAGACAGAGACTTAACACAAAAGGTTATGTGCCAGAAACCCAGTCTGTGCAATAACTAAACAGCTTCTAAAGCCATAACTCAACACACATTCCACCACACCACAATGACAGTGGGTCTGACAGATCTCATTTGGAAGATATTCCACGAGGTAGGTGCCACTGGTGAAAAGGCCCTGCTCCCAATAACTACTCACTGTGCTTCATAGTGTAGATGAATCCACGAGGTAGGTGCCACTGGTGAAAAGGCCCTGCTCCCAATAACTACTCACTGTGCTTCATAGTGTAGATGAATCTGGTTGCATAACTTACATGTATGCTTATTTTAAATTAAAATACACAAAATAAAAAGGGGCTAACCTGTATGCTGTTGCTTTGGCTATGAGTTCAAAAAGAATTTAAAAGTTAACTTTAGTGGATTAACGATGTTTATCTGATCCATATTGGCTGTGTGGATGTAAGCCTTCTGCCATGTGGCAACCTCTCTTGTGGGATTGGGCCAAATACATTTAAAGCAGTTAGCAAGTGACTATATAACTTGTTTCAGTTTTGAACACTGGAATATTGCAACAATATGGCCTATCAGGAAAAATGTAAGACCTCAGGTTAAGATTTTCCTCAGTATTGAGGGAGCAAAAGTTTGGAAGTTTAAATTGCAAGCCAGGCATTTCTTTCATCAAGGAAGAAATGCACAGCAATGCAAAAAAATGAAATCTTTAAATGGCCATAAGGTATCCTTAGGAAAGGGTCGCTGCACGTGAGAGCTTACAAACGTTGAAATGTCAGAGACGTGCTGAGGCTGCAGGAGAACAGCAGTGTAAAACATTTTGGTCAGTGAGGAACGATAAGCATAGTGATCAATAATCAAGCAATTTGTGAAAGCTGTTGATGTCAGTGGATTTAGGTTGGCATCAAAAGGGTCCTACAAGGAAGCCAGTTTGTTTGGCCAAGTGTCCCTGATATGAACAAAGGTAAGATACTTAGGTCTGATAATACTTTATTGTTAAACATTGATGATACCTTATTGTTAAATTTATTTTACATAGCCAGATACCGTTGGGATAGCAATGGTAGTCTGCTGCAGTGAAAACAGCCACAACAACTACACACAACTAAGAATCTTTGGGGCACCTTAAATGCTAACAAATATATTGTGGCATAAACTATCATTTGGCTGAGCTCTGGCCCACAAAAGCTTATACCATAATGTGTCCGTCTTTTAAGTTGCCACAGTGATATTTGCTATATTTGCTTTTGTTTTATAGGAATATAAGAAGTGCTGCATGTAATATGTAATTTTTTCAAAGACAGTAAAAGCATAACACCGATGTGTGCTTAATATGTCAGAATTCTACAAGGTTGTCTGGTATTCATATATTTTTCTTTTCCTTTGCCATTAATTTATTCAACAGGTTTTGTTTGCAAAAGGTGTTAGTTAAACATTTAATTTTATCATTTCCCCCAAAAAGCTTTCATTTATTAAAATTTAACACATTACAAAATATCCTTCATGTGTAGTTTATCTAGAGGTTTTCTTTTACAAATTTATAGAAGTAACAGTCTCTTTAACAAATTATGAATTCATAATTAGATCTTCTCATTGTGTGTTTTCTAATAACTTTTAATGACCATAGGTTGGATCCAGATTTGCACTGGATCAACTGTGCTGACAATAGTGGACTTCCCCACCTCCTTCTGCCTTCAGCCCTCTGAAAATGTTACACTGTCACTGGGTTTGCATGATCACTACAGCCCAATCTGATTGTTGTCCAAACAACCCCTTCTTCCTGGGTTTGGACAACACAAGAAAGCATGGCAACCTCCTTCTGGAGGATCAATATTCAAAATGGCCGCTTGCACCAGCTGTAGCCCATCATGATTTAAATAAGCCACAATAGGTTGCAGAGAGTCAGGAACCTCTGTTGAAAGGGATAAGCTGTGGTGTATGTGTGTATAGGATTCCCAAAAAATATGTGAAGTGATCTTCGGTGAGTGGAGCCTTTCCTCTCATGAAAAGCAGATGATAGATCCAACCCTATATTTCTTAATTCTTTTGATACAATTTATATCACTTGAAGTACTTTTCATCCAATATTTTAATACTGATTTTTGTTCCAACTCTGAATATATTTGTACCGACTTTATACAGAGTCTTTTTTTAAAAAAAAATTCAGTGCCTTACCAAAGTTTCTTAGAGTAGGAGATTTTATGATTCAATGTTCTGTGACAAAGTGTTTTCATTCCATTTCATTAGAAGTCACATTTGTTTTATCTTCTAGTATTTAACCAGTGATGTCCAGGGAACAACCAACATATTCTCCATCATTTTTCTGTATATACCTGGTATCTCCTTCCATCTTCCTAATAATATAGCCATGGTGTCCATACTTATAACTAGTTCTGTGCTGAATCCTGCACTGTTTTCGGAACTTTTTTTCTCCCTGTGAAAGAGGCATTGTTTTTTCTGCCTCTTTCACAGAGAGGGAGAATTTCGGAGAATTTTTTCCTTGGGGAGGGGAACAGCACAGCATTTCCACATACCTTTTAAAAGTGTAGCTGGTTGTTTTGGAGTCTTCTTCCTATATATTGTAAAACAAACAAGGCACTTGGAGGAGCTCAGCAGTTCTTCCTGAATGTCTATAGGAGACCATGGCCTAATCTACAGCAAGCAGGATATCACACTATGAAAATGGTATATAAAAGACAGGAGCTACACAACTGCTTTATAGTGGTATTGAAGTGTACTGACAACTGTTGGGACGCATTTACACATACCATATTTATTTATTTATTTATTTATTTATTACATTTTTATACCGCCCAATAGCCGAAGCTCTCTGGGCGGTTCACAAAAATTAAAATCATCATAAAACAACCAACAAGTTAAAAATACAAATACAAAATACAATATAAAAAGCACAACCAGGATAAAACCATGCAGCAAAATTGATATAAGGTTAAAATACAGAGTTAAAACAGTATAATTTAAATTTAAGTTAAAATTAAGTGTTAAAATATTGAGTGAGTAAAAAAAAATATACCACTTCCATAGTGCAATATCCTGCCTGGTGTAGATTAGGCCCATGTGACCTTGCCTTCTTGAATAGACATTCAGGAAGAACTGGGCTCCTGCAAGTTCTGGGGGTATTTTCTTTCAAATAATAAAAAAAAAATAGAAAGAAGTCCCCTCAAAACTTCCTACACTTAAAAAGATATGTAGAAACCCTGTCCCCCTCCCTAAGGAGAAAAATCTCTGAAATTCCCATCTCTCTGAGCCTCTTTCACCAGAGTTTTCTCCCCCTCCCCAAAATTCTGAAAATGAAATGATCATTTTTTTTGACACAGCACTACTTATAACCTATAATCTTACCTCAATTCAGAACTTCTTAATTTTTAATAGTTCCACCAAATATGTTTGAAAGTTCACAGTCTTGTCTACGCTAGAGAATTTGTATATGTTTTGTAATATATGCAGTTAGATTTTATAATATACACAGAGTTACATTTTATAAAGTTTTCTTTAGCTCCAACATCCATGGAATATGGTCTTTCTTGGCGTATATTATTGCAACATTGATTGTTGAACATCTTTTCCCATCTATTTTTGATGCAACCGTCTACTTCTTGTACCTCTAACATATATTATATATCTAAGGCTGCAAGTTACCTGGAAGCAAATCCAGGACTCAGTGGGTTATTTCTGAGTTGAAATGTATAGGATTGTGCTGTTAGACTGCAAACCTTTTGAGTCTTTCAACTAATTAAAATACTTTAAAATGTTGTAAATGGCCTAAATATATCACCATGTCTTAACATTTTTCTAGAACAAATTTTAATACAAAACATCAAATATCAAAACATGCATTCCTAACTGAACCAAATGTTCATATCCTCAAAATTTATATTAATAATATATTAAAAACTATTTTATTGTCTCTAGTTTGTATATGCATGGGACATATATACACTTGTTATCTGATACATTCAAAAATGCAATCCTATTATGACATCAAGTTGAGGAAAATATTGTTCTGATCCATTCTGCTTTTAAAATTCCTTCCTAGTAAGAGTAGTAAGCTGTAAGTTTGAGTTTTACAAAATGAACTTATACAGTTTCCCTTCCCTTTGATCATAATAATTCTCTGTCTTCACTGATTTTACATGTCACAAATTCTACCATAAAGTCTGTCCAGGCTTAGCCAGTGAGGAGTAGATGCAATTATATGTGAAAGTATGTCATTAGGCACACTGAGGATTGCTTTGTAGATATTAATACAATTCAAAACAGATTACTGGACCAGAACATTGGGGATAGCAAATGTGCCTATAATCAAAATCACGAAACCTATCTCTACCTGGTAAATTAGTACAAAAGCTATTTTTTTATTTTTTAAAAAAAGCCTGAATCATAACCGAACAGTGAGATAAAGACTAGAGTGCCTCATTATTTTAATAACATTCTTTAAAAATGTCACTAGTGTAAGAGAAGCCATTGACAATCAGAATCTTTGATGGGCTAGCTTCTGTAGTACAAAGAACTTAAGTACTGCAGGATGACCAACTATACTACCCACTTTCTGCCAGTATAGAATATCAGATTATGCTGGGATTAAATTTCTCACCCTGAGGCAGCTTGGACATTTGTATCAGCCTGCCAAGTGGTCAGTTGCAGATGTATTGTAAAATGGTCATCTGTCACCATGAAGGTGAAAAAAGAAAAGGTGTAAAAGCAGGGGAGCATCCAAAATAGACCCATGAATGGAAGAAAAATGTCTGGAACAAATACTTTATCTGTAAAAAGCTCAGCGTGTTTCGGCCTATTTTTATTTTAAAGCCTTCAAGGGTCTGTAAAATAATACAAGACAAGATAACATAGTACTAATTGAGGAAAGAGGTTAACTAGTTTACAAAGTGAAGAGCTCTATTCTTTGCCTTAGAGAAGATGACAGTTGTAACTCCTCTATTTGCTCTCATGGAGCATGTAGGAGTGGCTTCCATGTTGTAAAGAAGGCAATGCATAGATTGTAGGGGTGTGCACGGACCCCCCGTTCCACTTCACTTCCAGATCCGCGATTTTCGGATCGGGCCGCTTCGTCCCGCCCCCGCTCCGCCCATGTCCGCTCTGCTCCGCTTGGAGCTCCGGATCCGGATCGGAGCTCCGTTTCCCCCCCCATAGGGTTGCATTGAAAGCTAAAAAAGTAAACAACTTTTTTTCTGTTCAAGTTAGAAACCTCACGTTTGGCACCATGACATCTCATGGGGGTATATACATGCATGCCAAGTTTCAAGGGAATCCCATCATCCCCTGATTTTTGGGGAATTTTTGAAAATCGGGCACCCCATTCACACCCCTTTCCATAGCTCCGTCAATTTGCACGCTAAAAATCTCAAACTCGCCACCATGAGAGCTTATCCAGGGACACACACGCACGCCCAGACTCAAGGCAGTCCCATCATCCCCTGATTTTTGGCGCGGCTCTAACCTCTAATGCACCACCCATAACCCTAATTCACACCCCTTTCGATAGCTCCGTCAATTTGCACGTTAGAAACCTCAAAGTCGGCACCATGATAGCTTATCCATGTGTCCACATGGACACCCAGACTCAAGGCAATCCCATCATCCCCTGATTTTTGGCACGGCTTAACTCACCCCAAATTGTCCCATTCTACAACTACGTCAATTTGCACATTAGAAACCTCAAACTCGGCACCATGATAGCTTATCCACGTGTCCACATGGACGCCAAGTTTCAAGGCAATCCCATCATCCCCTGATTTTTGGGGAATTTATGAAAATCGGGCACCCCATTCACACCCCTTTCCATAGCTCTGTCATTTTGCATGTTAGAAACCTCAAACTTGGCACCATGAAAGCTAATCCATGTGTCTAATCCTACTGTATGTAGGGAAATGGGACAAGAAGTGTGTGTATGCTTTGCCCAAACAAGATTTGAAATGCTCAATCAGTGGCTGTTGCACTTCACAAACAGTGCACTGCACACACAGCACGCTCACACAATCACACAGTCACACACAGAGTCCAAGTAACAGAGAGAAGAAATAGAGAATATATTTTTTGGGTTTTTTTTTGTATTTTTTGGTATATAGAAGAAAGGAAGATGAAACACAGTCAAGCTTTAAGAGAGGGGGGGGGGACAACCAACCAACCAAACAAACACACACTCCAAAGTTTAAAAATAAAGTTTATATTAAATCAAAGTAAGGGAAAAACACAGAGCAAACTAAGCTAAAAGTCAGAAAGAAGCAAACAAACACACACACACGCGCCAAGCTAAATCCTAATCTATCTCCAAAGTCCAAACACAGCAGCAGCACCTATAACTAACTCCTCTCTCCACGAACGACAACCCACAAAGACGCTGAAAGCTGAAAGCTCTCAGGGTGCCTCTGCCTTAGTCCCCCCCTCCAACACTGGGATTGGAGGATGCTTCATGAGGTGATCAATTCTCATCAGGATTGGGAGTTGAATGTGCCTGTCATCGCTTCAAATAAACCCTGCCGCGCCGCAGCCGGGTTTACCCTACCGTTTGTATTGTAAATGTACCCGATTTTTTTAAAAAAACATAGCACGCGAACCAAAGGACACAGAAAGTTGAGAGTAGTCTCAAAATGACCCCCATCCATGACTGTGTAAGCACAAGAATTTTCAGAACGATAGCTTAAAAATCAACACAGTTATCCCCGATTCTTTCCCGCAATGCAATCCTATGGGCGAAAACCGCCGTTTGACCCGCGCTGTCCCTGTTTGTTGACCCGATTTTTTAAAAAATATAGCACGTGACCCACATGACGCAGAGAGGTGAGAGTAGTCTCAAAATGACCCCCATCCACGACTGTCTAAGCACAAGAATTTTCAGAACGATAGCTTCAAAAACAACCCAGTTATCTATGGGCGAAATGTTTCAAGATGGCGATCAGAGCGCTCCGCGGAAAGAGAAGCGCAACGAAAATGGTCGCTTCTCTTCGCCTTGCTTCTAGGGGTCCGCGGTCCGCTTCTACTCCGCCTCTGGGCAAGGCGGAGCAGGCCAATTCGCTCCTGCTTCTGCGCTTCTAATAGGAGCGGAGCACATGCCTAATAGATTGCACTAGCTATTGAAAACCTGCAAGAAAAAAATATGTTTGGGATGTTTGGACATAAGTAAGCTCTTCTTAGCTGGCCTTCCATGAAATGACCCTCTTCCACCCCCATAAGTATTTGCTGCCAGCCCCCATCTCCCTAAACATCCTACCCACTGTCAGGATGAGGCTAGGTCTCCTTGGTGTGGATTCTGAATTAGACTCAGAGGCTGAAGTAGAAGAAGACCAGCTGAGACCAGAAGCAAGGTAGGAAATTCTCCAAGACTCAAGGAATCAGGGAAGAATCTTCCCAAGAGCTCAGACATCATCTTCCCCTCACCCCCAGGGAACTCAGTCTTTGTCAGAGAGGGAGGGAGCATTAGAATTGACAGATCCCAAGAGTTTGCCACAATGTCAAGTGGGCAGAGCTGAGAGGAGGTGGGAGGTGGTCTGCCAGACTAGCCACATGGCAGAGGTTACAGCTTGAACACCCTCCCTGAAGGAGGAATCCGGTAAAAGCTTGCCAAGTTTGACAGGAAACCATCCATTGAGTTGATAGGCAACTGCCTTGCTTTGTTAGGCTAATTAAGCATAGTGGACAGCTCCTGGCATTCACACTCCATTCAGGAATGAAGAAGTGTTTACTGAATATTATTTTATTTATTTATTTATTTATTTATTTATTTATTTATTTTATTACACTTATATACCGCTCCCATAGCCAGGGCTCTCTGGGCGGTTTACAGAAATTCTAAAAATTGAGATAAAAACAAATATACAAAGTTTAAAACTCTAAAACACAGAACATACACACATAAAGCATTAAAAACTGATTAAAAACTAAACATGTGGGTGATTAGGATGTGCCGCCATATGCCTGGGCAAAGAGGAAAGTCTTAACCTGGAGCCGGAAAGATAGCAGCGTTGGTGCCAGGCGAGCCTCGTCAGGGAGATCATTCCAAGTCTGGGGGCCACTACTGAAAAGGCCCTATCCCTCGTTGCCACACTCCGAACCTCTCTCGGAGTAGGCACCCGGAGGAGGATCTTAGATGTTGAACGTAGTGACCAGGTATATTCACGTCGGGAGAGGCGTTCCGTCAGGTACTGTGGTCCCAAGCCGTGTAAGGCTTTATAGGTCAAAACCAGCACCTTGAATTGGGCTCGGAAACATACAGGCAGCCAGTGCAAGTGGACCAGAGCAGGTGTTATATGGTCAAACCTTCTGGTTCCCGAAATCAATCTGGCCGCTGCATTTTGCACGAGCTGCAGCTTCCGAACCATCTTCAAAGGCAGCCCTACGTAGAATGCATTGCAGTAATCTAACTTGGAGGTTACCAGAGCATGGACAACTGAAGCCAGGTTATCCCTGTCTAGATAGGGGCGTAGCTGGGCCACCAACCAGAGTTTGTAGAAGGCACTCCGTGCCACTGAGGTCACCTGAGCCTCAAGTGACAATGATGGATCTAAGAGAACCCCCAAGCTACGAAGGTTTCATGGACTGCACAGTAGACCTCTTTACTGTCTCATATCTCAGTGGGAGGTCTTGGAATCACGACACTACAGTTGTTTCCTTAGCACATAGAGAAGAGAGAAATAAGGCTTGTCTTTTCTGTGTCTCTCTCTTTATCTCCCTGGTTTTCTGATCAGCAGTGTGCTGGTTGCAAAATCTAGGGGCTCCATGGGAGACATATACATCTCCCTTTGCATTGGTAGTATTTCTCAGGAGGACTACATCCTTATGGGTCCATGGGCTTTGCCCTGTAATTAGAACACTGGCAGGATAATGAGAAAAGGAGGAAAGGCACAAGTGAGTTTGGAAGGCTAGTGGTGGGGTGAGTTCTTTTTTTTTACATGGGTGGGAGAGAAACCAAGAATTCATCTCAGGCTCAGATTTTTATTCAAAGTGGAAAGGAATTTGGGGCTTTAAAAGTGCTATGACTGTATTTGGCACAGAGACTGTTTTAGACACTCTGATGAATGCCCAAAGCCAGGAGAGAGACAGGGTCAAGAGGTAAGTTTGATTTTCAGTCGTCTTTGATACTATGAACAATGGACTTGGGGATATGATTCTCATTCCGATCTGGATGGCTAATTGCAGATGGTGGAATTTATGCTCTGGGATACTTTAGAGCTCCATATTGTCTTCCATGGTGTTCAACATCTACATTAAGCTGCTGACTGAAGTCATCTAGAGATTTGGATTAAGATGTCACCAATAAGTGGATGATAACTAACTCTGTTTCTTTTTCAGCTGAGGGTTCAGCTGAGGCTTTGCAAGTACTGAACTTCAGTACTTGTTTCGTTCAGTAATAGACTGGTTTCATTCAGTAATAGACTGGATGAGGGCTAATTAACTGAAACCCAGTCAAGATAAAACATATATGTTGTTGCCCTTGGTCTGTCCAGGATGGTGTTTTTACCTGTTTTGAATGGTATTGCACTCTTCCTAAAGAACCAGTTTGCTATTTGGAGACGTTCTTAGATCCATTTCTCGCAAATGGAGGTATGGTGACCTCCGTGGCAAAGAGTACTTTACATTAGCAGCAATTTCTGCTCAAACTGTGTCCTATTCACAACATAGTGAGTCTAGCCTCAGTCACCCTTCTGGTAATCTCCAGGTTGGTCTACTGTAATGCATAACCCACAAGTTGCAGTTTAAAAAACTGCAGTTAGTTCAGAATACAGCTGCAAGATTTCTAAATAGGACCAGGCATTGGAAACACATTCCCCCTGTGCTTAATCAACTGTACTGGGCCCTGAACCATTTCTGGGCCCAATTGAAAGCATCTGTGATTACTTTTGAAGGCCTTCAGAAGAATGCCCTGTCTCATATGAACCTGTTGGTTCACAGCCTATTTCCAGGCCAATTAAGACTGCTAGTTTTAACTTTGAAAGCCCTAAACAGCTTGGTAACAGGTTACCTAAAAAGACTTCCTTCTCCCATATGGACATACCTGAACATTAAAAACTTTAGTAGGTGGGGGCATGTGTCCTACTTTACATAGAACAGTCCTCTATTTGAAGGGCCAAGTCCTGTTTAAAACGAAAGAAAGAAAACTGGGGCCTTGAACCTGCTTAACCACGGTTAGCACCTGGATAGCAGACTGAGCAAGCACACAGGTCACCTGGTCACAGTCTTGCCCACTGTGGTGAGTTGTATGGATATTTCTGTTGAATTTATAGTATTTATTTCTAAATGGACATCTATATATTTAAATAAGCATATGCAAATGTTATGCAAATCTCTTCCAAGTTGTGTTCTTTTTATGAAGATGCATTTTCTCTTTTTTTGCAATCTGTAAGTGGCTGTGCTGAATGAAGTCAGGCAGGTAACTTAAAGGTGGGAGGGCCTTTTGGGAAGGGGGTATGCCAGTGTGATGCAACAGCTTTCTGAGGCCTTAGCTAGACCTAATGATTATCCCAGGCAAATGGAGGGGTCGTCCCTGCCTGCTCCCAGGATCCCCTGAGTGTCATTTGGATGCACAGGGATGATCCCGGGACAATCCCGGCATATAGGCCGGGTCCAGCCATGGCCTGAGAGAAGTTCACCTGCCACCATCTTTATAGTCTTTTTAGTGCCAGATGAAGTCCTTTTTATTTGTCCAGACCTTTTAAACAATTTATGCCTCATAGTTTGGGCCTTTCAGCTTAAAATCTGAGTTTTAAATATGTTTTAGTTTGAATAGGTTTTATTGTTGTATTTCAGCATTGTATTGGCTTTGTGAGACACCCAGATAATTTGTGTCATGGAGAAGCTATATAAATGGAGTAAATAAATAAATGGCCGAGTCAACTTTTTCAGACATGTTACTGAATTTGTAATTCAGTCTTTAATAGAAATATTTGATTGGAGCCAGTATTTAAAGAAACAAAACCCTTCACGAAGTACTTTAGTAAGTTCATACATGTCTTAATTTTAGTTGGCTTGGATCACAAAGTTTAAGTCTATCAAACCTAGGGAGAAGTTTCTGAATTCTCTCATGCATGATGCAATTCTTTGCTTTTCCGCAGAGTACAAGCTTAGTGAGGCATATTGGAAGAGTTTACTGACTCTGCTAGATGAGCCACAGGGGTTTGAAGGAGTTGCACACTCAGCAGGGCTGGCATTAGTACTCCACAGAGCCTAAGCATAGAGTAAAGCTTCATTACAACAGTAGCTTCAAGGCTTTTGTTCAAGCTATCTTCAACATTCTCCAGCGGGAAGAAAAAGCAAGCCTACATGTGATGTATTCAGAAGAGTATAAAATAGCCTTGATTTTCTTGCTTCTGTAGCTAAGATCATAAAAAGAAAAGGAATATCTTTTTAATGCCTTTTTAGTTGGTATTCTAAGGCACCCACTGCTACGAATTAGAGAGAACATAAAAAAATAATTTAAAAACCTTGCAAAGACAGCATGGATGGAGAACTCTAGCACAGCCTAATCGTCACCAAAAATTGGGGATTTTTTTGATAGGAAATAGGAGCAACGGCACTAAACTTTACAGAGAAATAAGTGGAGCTCAACATTGTTTGATCTTATGGACAATGTATAAGGTATTAATCTTCCGTTTAGTTGAACCATAAAACTAAAAGAAGCAGTCACTGTTCCTGACTAAAATTGCACTTGTTGTGGTGAAGCCTCTGACATAAATTTGGTGTGATGGTGCAGAATCTTAATTGTTCCATCAAATTAACTTCTCAGGCACTTTTTAAAGTAGTGATAAAATCAATGTCTCAAATGAATGTAGCCCAGATGGCTGACTGAAGTTCACATTTTCACTTCCTATCGAGGAAAATTCCCATTGCTTTCAGCAGAATACTTAAGCTGGGTGTGGGGGAATATAATCAGATGCCTTTACACAGCAATCCTATCTGCTGCCACATTGGGGAGTAGGCAGACAAATGACTATATCCCAAATCCTGCTGGGCTCAAGCCAGTAGGCTGGAATGGAAGGAGAAGCAGTATTTTCCTCCCTTGATTCCTGTTCCATGTTTTAATTATTCATCTCTTATTACAATCAATTTATTTATTACATTTATATCCTGCCTTTTTTCCTCCAAGGAACCCAAGGCAGTGTACATAATCCTCCTTCTCTCCATGTTATTCTCACAACAACAACCCTGTGAGGTAGGTTGGACTGAGAGTCTGTGATTGGCCCAAAGTCACCTAGTGGGTTTCCATGGCCGAATGGGGCTAGAACCCAGATTTCCTGACTCCTAATCCAACACCTTAGCCACTACACCACACTGGCTCTCAATGAAGGTTGACTTCCCCCCTTTTGCCTTTGGGTTCGGAGGGGGGCATCTGTGGCTGGATCTTCCCCATTGGGATTGGACCTGTCTCCATACCATTTAAAAGGGAGATCTAAACTATCCCATGGCCTCTGGGATGGCCTTCCATGGATCATAGGGTTGCAGTCTTAATTTAATCCAATATTGCAGAAATTATAATAACTACAGCTACTACAGCATATCTTCTAAGATTTCAAAAGTTGATAGCTATACATTAATTACTGTGTTTTAAGTAATTCGAACTACCGAAAGTGCACAGGGAAGAGACACAGATATGTATTACTAGCTAATTAAATAACATATGGTGTTGATTAGTGTTTAACTCTTTTTATAGAACTCAATTAAAGAAATGAGTGCAATATATTTTAACACAATGAGGCTCCCGTTAAGATTCTTTCTCAAATGAAGAAATTATTGAACCAAGGAATGAACTCTTTGGGTTTAGCCATAGGTTCAGAATGCCTGGTGATTGCTAAGATGCAGAGTAGACTTTGTTCCAAAATTTTAATGCTGTTGAAGATACTGAAGGGGGAAAAACACTGTTCTGTTATACAGTATGCACCTTTGTAGGCAGTATACCGGTCATAGCACAGCAATAATTATTTATGCATGATAATTTGAACAGATTTGAAAGAAAAATTACTGAGCAATTTCTTTGCTATTAGTCTGAGGCCTTAGCTAGACCTAAGGTTAATCCTGGGATCATCCCTGTTCATGTAAATGACACACAGGATATCCCGGGAGCAGGCAGGGATGACCCCGGGATAAACCTTAGGTCTAGCTAAGGCCATAGATTTTTTTTACAGAAGAGTTACCCAGGATTGCATCCTTCCCATGGTTTAATAATGCACATTTTAAATGATCAGTTATTCTTTAATACTTAAATGGAGCTAAACAACCCCCAACAATGTGTCTATGCTTGAAATAACCTTAAAGAAAAATTATATATATATTTAAAAATCTATATACATGCATGAATGGTAATTCTTTTCTTAATCATCTGAAGCAATTTCACTGCTACATTCTGTCTATTCCAATATTGCCAACTCCCCCCGCCCCTGGTTGTTTCCTTGCTCCTGTTATATGGAAATTCAGCAGGTGAAGTTTTTCCCCAGTCTGGATATTCAGGTGTTAAAACTTCCCCTTAACTTTATCTCCATGCCAGGAAAAACCTTCACCTAATAATATTCTTTATGTCCTGTTGTTGTTAAAGGGATCAGAGCAGGAACAGTGAAATCCTAGAAAAAGATGGATCTGAATTCAAGTGGGGGCTGGCCATGGGTGGGACGGAAAAAAGAGTTTTTCCACCAGCTACTTTGTCAGTTCTCTCACCCTACTATTCCACCAGAGACTTTGCTCATTCCCTATCAGAAACGGTTAACAGCTTCCTCTTTTTGTATTAGTTACTGAACCTTCAACAGGATCTTATTCTACATATATAACAGAGAACAATGATAATATCTGTGCTCTGAAAGAGCTTCACCTGCTGATTCCTGCAGATAAAGCTCCTGTTAAAGTCACAGGAGCAGGCTTGGGTGTTTTTTTCCCCTTGCTCATTAGCCTTGTTTTCCTGTTTGTGTCAAAGATTCTAATTTTGTTCAATTGTTCTTGTTGCTTTTCTGCTCTTAAGGGTACAGTCTTAAACACACTTAATAGGGAGTATGTGACACTGAACTCAATTAAATTTACTTCTTAGTAAACATGCTTAGGAATGCCCTGAAAGACAGTCAAGTCAGCCGAATCCTAACCATCTTTTCTCTATAAGTAAGTCTGATCCTAAACTAGAATGACCATATGAAAAGGAGGAGAGGGCTCTTGCAGCTTTAACTGTTGTGATGACAAGGGAATTTCACCAGGTGCTGTATGCATACTAATGACACCTGCTGAAATTCCCTTTTCTAAACAGCTGTTAAAGAAACAGGAGCCCTGTCCTCCTTTTTGTATGGTCACCCTATCCTCAACCCTGTTTACTGTGTACAGATTTATAAGGATTAAGATTGCTCCTGGCCCAGCTAGATTAATATGATACACAGGAAGTGGTGGCAGTGGATATTACCCGACAAGACATTAGATATAATCAGTGCACAATCTAATGATCCTGCAATCCCCAGCAAGCATGGCTGGCTAGGGGATGCTGGGAGTTGTAGGTCTTTTTTCTGTTTAAATATGCATAACATTGTGCTTTTCTAAGAACCTCCTAAGTCTTAGAGATGTGGTATCACGCATCACGTTTCTTTCAAGTCTTTCAACAAACAAGGATCCTATAGATGCATGAAATATGTATCCTACCTGTCTCCCTTTCCCAATTCAATCGTCTTCTGGTATAGGCCCAGTAGAGCAGTCAAAAGTCTACGTCGCTTTGGCGGTCTTCATTCATGGTACTGCTTCAGTAGTCCTTCCCTATGTGGATTTCACTGGTGATTGAGTACAGAATGGTCAGAAAAATCAATTGTTTTCATACAGTACTGATAACAAAGAACATAAATATTACTGTAAAATTGCTACCACAATTCAAAGTTACAATGGCCAGTTGACAAAAGGTTTTTCTTTCTGTGAAACCCATTTGTTTCCACTTAATAGGTTAATTGTACACAAGAGGTTAGAATAAAAAGAATTAGAGAGAATAGGAATCCTGACACTAGTTTATTATTTGGTTAGCTTGCAGAAACTACTGTCATCTGTAATCCAATTTAACAATCTTTGCTTGATGCTTCCCTGACAGGAAAGTGCACTCCATGTCAGAACAGGGAGGACATGATTTAGTTCAGGAGAGTAACATATTTTCTAATTCCCTTTCTCCCAATCTCCAATTTTATCTTGAAACTATATTACCATCTGTGGTAGTCAAGCCAGAAATTGTCACAAATTATAGCTATTTTAGTTTTCCATAAGGGGCAGTTTTTCTTTTTCTTTTTTCTAACATGCATAAAGCAAACACAGTCAAGCAAAGTTCATTGTACTGGTAAGGATCATTGGACTAGAATTGAGTTCAAGGCTTCAGGGACAGGAGGCCTGTGCCAATACATGCTGTTTAAGTAGATTCTTAAGTTTTTGGACTCTCATTTAGTTTTCTAATTCACTTTTGATGTGCTGCTTATCTTTTTATAGTCTTGGAATGTACACACGTTCTCACAGAAATTGATCTCCCCTCTGCTGCTCCAACTCAAACATCTGATCATACTATACTATATTTTGTATAGTATACTTGAAACTCTTGCCTAAAAGCACGGGTCTACAAATTATGGCTGGGCTTGTTGCCAAGTATTTTTCTAGCCAGCTGTGAAATCCAATCCCACCATGATAGTGCAATAATATAATATGCATTTATCTACACATATATTGTCTGATGAAATTGATGAAGTTATATAATTCAGGTTGTAATCCTTTGCACATACCTATTTATGTTAGCTCAAATTTACATTGTTGTTTTCTGGTACAAACCTCAAAAATATGGGAAAATGTAGATTTTGATGAGATAGTGAGCAAACCTATGTCCCCTGGACTGCTTTGGGGGACATAAGATTTTTCGGTTCCCTGGATATGAGTTCTGAGAAACAGCTCCAACCTCTTAGCCAGGTAACTGCCCTCCCTGCCCTCTACTCCTTGCAACCAGCATGGAGAGAACTGCACCGGAGAGCAGAGATGGAGGCTGGGGTCACTGGCTTAAGGCTTTTTCTATCACTGCCTTAGCCTCCTTCCCTCCCCCTCCCCAAAGCAAAATTGCCCACCTAGGTAAAGTGGAGAGAGGGAGACCCAAGGAGGGGCTTAGGAGTACCCAGGGTACAACACATAGGATTGCACCCTAAGATGCCTATTTTAATTTTCTAATACATTTTACTACTAATTTACAAGAAGAATGACCAGCTTTTCAAGGCACATTAAAAAAACAAAAAACCTTTGCTGGTCCATGAGGGGAACCCCCCTTCAAATCCACAGTTAGGGAATACTTTTATTAGGATCAACCAATTGGTCAGCTATAACTGCACTTGGTAAAAAGAAAAGAAAAGTCAATTGAAGGCAAATTGTGTAGTATTACCTAGTGGCGGGAGAGCACATTTAGTTCATTATAACATTTTTAGTGCGTGCGTGCATGTAGGTATGGAGTAGTCAGAAAAATATAGGTGTGTGTACTAGATCAGAATTTGATTCAGAATTTGAAGGATTAAGTGTAGGATATAGATGGAAACCATGGTGTCATCATATTTGTTTTAAAATTGGGATTCTTTGCTTGCTAAATAGTTAAGCATAGTTATTGTCTCCCAATTATATCGGTCCCCTGCTATCAATCAGCACTATCGACAATTGCTTAAGGTCTTGATGCAGGAATCCAGGGTAATTAGGTTCAAAATGATGAGGAAGCATAGCTTTAGGAATTACCAGTGGTTTAATGTGGAGAAATATCTTAACATTTATACAGATAGTCTGAAGCAGTAATCCTAGTAGCTGGGGAAAAAACGTCCAATTCTATGAGATGAAACAGAGAATGAAGTTCCACCAACCATTCGCCCAGCCTTGGTTTTATTTGTGTTCTGTTTGCTTTAATTAATTAAGTTGCATAGAAAAGATAACTTAAGAAGCATTTTACTATAGCAAGCATGCAGAACCTGTGGCTGTGCAGATGTGATTGGATTACAACTCCCATCACCCCAGCCATTGCCCATCTGGCTGGGGCCAATGGAAGTTGGAGTCTGACAATATCTGGAGGGCCACTGGTTTTCACCCCTGTCCTACAGAATGATTGTCTCAGCTCCCTCTATTTCCAAGACTATTGAATTTGGGATTACCTGTAACGAAAATAGTAAAACATGAAAGTCTCATTAGTCTCTTATTCACTCACCAGAGGAGGGAGGGCTTGTTGCCATAATTACTCTAGCAACTGGTTTGTCAAAGTCTGTCTAAAACAGTTAGGTAGCCAGCTTTTTACCAGTCATAAGCTCTGTGCCTGTTAATGCTGCAAGACAGGGGAAACCTCTCCCCCCCACCCCCCACTTACAGATATACAGTGAGGATGAAAACTGCCCCATTACTGTATATCAGTTTCCTCATGCCATTTCAGATGAAAAGAAATCTATCAATCCTAAAGTTAACTATTCTAGGAGAGTCATCAGGTTAGTAAGACAGAAAGCATTCTATGCCCCTTTTCAAAAGATACCTTAAACCATGACTTTAACCACAGTGAATAAGGCTTTTTGCCTTATTTACCTAGGGTGACTGTATGGAAAGGAGGAAAGGGCTCCTGTATCTTTAACAGTTGTATTGAAAGGGGAATTTCAGCAGGTGTCACTTGTATGCATGCAGCACCTGGTGAAATTCCCTCTTCATCACAACAGTTAAAGCTGCAGGAGCCCTGCCCTCTTTTGTATCTGCTCACTCTGCTATAGCTCCTGCAGCTTTAATTGTTGTGATGAAGAGGAATGGTCAGCAGTTGTTTTCAGTGGAACGTACTCCTAAATACATATACATAGGACCATGCAGCGGTGGCAGTGCCAGGTAAGGGAGCAGGGAGGAGGGACGCTTACTTTCCTCCGTTGCGGGCTTCAATTGAGGCCCCGGTTGAAGCCGGAAGCCCGCGACGGAGGAAGGTAAGGGGGCGGGGTGGGTGGCTTATCTTGCGCTGCTGCCGCTGCCGCCGTCCATATACTGACGGCGGCGAAGACGGATCGGCGCGGCGCGAAGAGGATCAGGCCCGATCCGGATTTTCCGGATTGGGCCACGAAGCAGATCAGGGGGTCCGTGCACACCCCTATTTATTTTTCTTTCTTTTTTTGCACATTGCTTTCATGATTATGCTACTGTTGAATTGCACTAGTGCTACATTTTAGGATATCTATAAAAACAATTATTTTACATGTGTTAATCTGGGCCTGCAATTGTGTACATTTACATGAAGAGACAGAGAAGTTGCAAAGTGAGCAGCATAAATAGAGAATTTCATACATTGTCCAATCAATATGCATGTTGCTGGAACTTGTCAGGGATTTTGAATATTACCTGATCAGTATGCAGTTCCCAGGTAGAGACTACGTATATTGGCTGAGCTATGTGCAAAATTCCCTGGTTTTGCTGCTCATTCTATATTTCCCATAACTTCATGTGAATGTGCATAATTGCCAGTATTGATGCACACATTCCGTTCATTTTATATTAAACACAACATATACATAATTTAAACCGCATATTAGTTAATTTTTGTAATGACTGAAAAGGGAAGAAAATATTTATACAGTTGTATACCTGTGTAGATAAAACATTGTTTTAACTGTTGACATATAGCAAGTCTTTTGTAATTTTAAATTCATACTGCTCTCTAGTGGGGAACACTTTCAATGCAGAAGATGCATTGATTTTGGAAAACAGCAGATTTTGGCATGCTGGTGTTACTTCATTACCTGCATTTAAGGCTCATGTTCTCACTACTATAGCTAAATTTCTTTTTTTCACATTCTTTTGACAGAACATAGTTCTTTTTGTTCCTTCAACCAGAGCTGGTAAACAAGGAATCCATGCTGTTTTCCTCAGGGAATATTGGTTCTTTTAGTAAAAACTTAACCAGAAAAATCTCTGAGGAGTTATATGCTTTCATACATTTTGGATTTTTATGCAGGCATTTGCCTACATTCTTTCCTCTCCTTGTGGTTTGTTTCACATTGTAATCTTCTTAGGGGCAGGGACCTTTCTATATTGTCTATATAACTGTGTATGGCATCGTGTTCATTGATAACATGCTATAAATATCAATAAAAGTTGAATATTTTTGTTAATACAATTTCATATTGACATTTTAAAGAACTTTTAAGTGTAGGCTGTCTGGACCAAGTGAGTTTTTAATCTTTCAGTTAGCTGTAGAACTCTATTCAACTTTCTTCTTCACATTTCCTTCCTTAAAAATAGCAGTTCAAACCTGGGTATTTCTCTGAAATAATGCTGAGCCAAAGTACTCAGCCCAGACCTTTTTGTTAGTTTCCTGGGTGGGATAAGGTGGAAATGCCTCTGAAGACTGGATTAAACTTTGGAAGTGGACAAAATCTAATCACTTTATTTTGGGGTTTGGGGGGTTCCCTTTATAGATGAGGTAGCTGAACATTGTTCTGCTATGTTTTTATTTATTTAATTTTACAAAAACCTTGTCACTAAGATCATAAGAAGTGCCATGCAGGATCAGACCAAGCGTCCATCTAGTCCAGCACTCTGTTCACACAGTGGCCGACCAGCCATTGGCCAGGGATGAAGAACCAGCACGTGCTGCAACAGCCCCCTCCCGCTCATGTTCCCCAGCAACTGGTGCACACAGGCTTACTGCCTCAAATACTGGAGATAGCACATAACCATCAGGGCTAGTAGCCATTGATAGCCTTTGTCTCCGGGAATTTATCCAACCCCCTTTTAAAGCCACCCAAATTAGTGGCCATCACTACATCTTGTGGTTGTGAGTTCCATAATTTAACTATGTGCAGAAGTACTTCCTCTTATTTGTCCCGGATCTCCCACCAGTCAGCTTCATGTATTTTGAGAGAGGGAGAAAAATGTCTCCCTATCCACATTTTCCATACCACACATAATGTTGTATACCTTTGTCTCCATGACTACTTCAAGCAACAGCTTGGCTGCCCTGAGTAGCCTGGCAGTGTTCCCTTTGCATTTTGGAACAGAATGTGTTATAGGAATGATTCTACATCATTACATAGCCTCATACCCAACAGAACTCTTGGAAAATAAGGATGGCTACCCCATTATGACTAGGGGACAAAAGGCAAGGCAAGTGGGTTCTTAGTAGTGAGAGTAGGTTTTTAAAAATGTTACCTTCGTATCCCTCCTCCAAGTTGGCTTGGAGGAGAGATAGCTCTTTCATAACCCATGCTCACTAGGGTCACAAAACAAGACAACCTCCAAGCGGGGCTTGCATAGTCAATCTAGCAGGTACACCATGGATTAAATGACCCACAGTGGACTGTCATGTCATGTGAACTGACCCATTGGCTGGGTTCACACAAAATACTAACCCACACTCAATGGTTGAGTGTGGGTTGTTTGTTGAATTGTGGGTTAGCGTGTTGTCTGAATCCAGGACATTTTCTGTAGGGATATTTGTTAACCATGCATCATGGCTTATTTTTGTTGAACAAGCCACTTTGAGAACCCATGGTTTGTTGTTGAGTTGTTCAAGGTGGTTAACAAGCCACAATGCATGATTAACAAGCCACCCTATGGAAAATGTCCTGAGTTCAGACAGTGTCCTGGGTTCAGTCAACACACTAACCCCCAATGTATAGTTAGAACTGTGCTAGAAGGGAAAGGAGCAAGATAAGATAAGTAGACATAAGCATGGTAGAGTGCTAAATCTAAATTGAAATGATTGTTTAGATTTTGAAACTTGCATGGAACTACATTGTTTAACATCAAAATTTTAAGAATATTTACTGAGAATTAAAAAAGATTGAACACTGGTATTTATTTCTGCATAATATTCTCAGCATTTATATAGCGGTTTTTGAAAGTTCAAAATACTTCATTTTCTTTACAACTTCCTTGTAAAATAACATAGCGATGTAGGATGCTGCTTTATATCAAATCAGTCCATTGATCTATCTAACTTAGTATTGTACACTGACTGGCAGCAACTCTTTAGGGTTTCAGATAGGATTCTTATCACTCCTACATAGACATGATGGTGTTTCAGCCTGGGATCTTCTGCATGCAAAGTTGAATCTGGTGTTTCTTGTCAAAATACCTGAAATTCCAGAAAATGTTCATGTTTTTATATTCAAAAAAATATGTAAATAGAGATACATTTCAGTAGATATTGAGCATAAAAAAGGGAAATCAACATAAATTATGTATATTCATGAATCTTTATATAGAACTTGTTTGACATAAGTGTATATCGTCTATTTAAGCACTGACTCAGCTGTGTTCTATTTGTATCTTTTTTAATGTTTATTTCCCTTTTTCACAAGGAAGCACATCAAAAATGCAGTTTGAAAATCCTATATGTTCCAGTATTCTTAGTATTAGCACAGGTTCTATCTGTACTTCTCACAATATTTTATGTGGCCAAAATGGAATAATAACTCCATTTTACACAGTATGTAACTGTGGTTACACATTTGAAATATTGTAACTTGTTCAAATTATACAGCAATTTGCTAGCAGAGATGTGGCTGCAGCCTGCCTTTCCTAGCTTCAACCTATCTTACCAAGTTACTGAACTCTGATTCCTTGGACCGTTATCCTGAAAATGTGCAAATGTCTCATTGACTTAAGTGTGGCGACACATGACTATGCTTTCAGGAGTCTGGTCGTGTTGCATAAAGAATTGCCAATTATTACTAGGGATTAGTACATTTAAAATTTCCCTGTTGGATTCTGAGCCTTTAAAATGTAATTACTTAACATTTTGAAGCTTTTCCCTGCACCTAATGAGATTCATGATTACAGACTGATGGCACTGAGGAAAAAAATCCAAATATCAAAAGATCTATTATGATAAAATTGTAAAGTTTAGCATACTACTGTCTGATGTTTTTAAAATGTCATCTATTCTGTGCTATGTGCATTAACAGATGAAGCTTGGGAGCCTTGAAAAACAATTCGAGGCAATGTGTTCCTATATGTCTTGAGTAAAATGAAACCAAAGTCTTAGTAGGTCAAGAAGCATGTAATTAATAAAATGTTTCATAGAAGTTTTTTCTGCACATGGAAGTTCAATTAATATTCCCTAACACTTGCAATAATGAATTCATTATGAGAAAACAGTTTTCTCAGGCCATAGTTAGATGGGCTGATATCTTGGGGATCACACCGGGATCATCCCTGTGCATCCACATGACACACAGGGGATCCCAGGAGCAGGGAGGGATGATCCCTCCTTTTCCCTGGAATATCGCCCTACAGCTGATCCCGAGACCACGGAATGTGTGGTCAGGCATCGCGGTTTGTCCCAGCTCCTCACGGTTACTCGCAAGAAGCTGGGAACCGCACACAGGGCGCAGAGCTCCTCTGGGAATGGGAAAAATTGTTTAAAATAAAAAAACCTAACCTTTTGCACACGAGCGCTTGTGCACGCTTCTTTAAGAAAAAAAATGGCGGGTGCGATGTCCTATTCCCCCAAGGCCGTCGCACGCCACGTGTAAACAGAGGTGGGATCTCGCGATAACAATATCGTGAGATCCTCACCCCTCTGTCGCGCTAGACCCGTAGGTCTAGCAGAGGCCTCAATTTCCAATAAATATGAAGACCTTTGTGCTGCTTCACATGGCCATATTTTTCCATGATAGTTGCGGCTATCAATAGAATTAATGGGAATAAGTGACAGGATAGACTGTATCAATTCAAACTACAAGTGGGAGATACCTTTTTAATGCAAAAAGTGCCAAATTTTCTCTTTATCATGGATTCTATCTAGAAAAAAGATTTTGCCTGTTCTTTTGCCTGCTATTTAGGTTCTATGTGTACAGGAATTTTTTAACAAAAAGTATTAAAAACATGATTCTCCAACTACATCATAAGTGATGCAATCCATTCTATCATCTAATTCTGCTGGACCACGCTTCATACAGTATGTATAAAAGGGCCCACAGGGCTACATTGCTAGTGCCAAACCTTGGTATCCATACATTGAGTTTCCTGATGTCAAGGGCAGGGCAGGGTTACCACATGGATAACTCATGAAGTGGGCTTTAGACTAGCCTGTAACAATGTCCATACATAGGTATCACACTTGCATTCTTAAAAAAGTAACTTTATTGATAGCTACTCTGTGACAGTTATCACATTCATTCCAGCCAGCCAACCATGTTATAATATAACCATTTGTGGTCACCATGTGAGAAACTCAGTCATGCACATTGGTTCTGAATACAACCATCAAGTTTGCACAAGTTTAAATTTTGGGTGCATAGGATGTGCATTACTCATAGCTCTTTCTTTTGCTTCTCTTAGAAACTATGAAGAAACCCTGGAGTCCTAGTTCATCCCAAGACAATGTTCCTTATACTGCAGATTTCACTTGTTTGCATGAAAGAGAAAGTGAGGCAGAATTAACGCCTGACGACAGTGAGGAAAAGAAAGAAACGGAGAAGAAGCACACCAGTTTTACTTTGTGTAATGTGTGCAACATTCAGCTGAACTCTGCTGCTCAGGCACAGATCCACTATAATGGGAAATCACACCAGAAAAGATTAAAACAGCTCAGCAATGGGAATCTAAAAAATGATAATGGTAAGATTTTGTTATATTCTATCCTGTGAGAGGTATTTATATCTACCAGATTCATTTGTGAAGGTGTATCATGGTATAATTTTGAAAAGTTGCTTGAGTCTGTTGGGGGAGGGAGGGAAGTCTGCCTTCCATAATTTAGAAAAGTAACACAAAATAAAGTAACAGAATTTAAACAATTCAGAGATATTATTGGTAAAGGGTAAATGCTGTACCTTTGTAGGCGATAAAAGTTATGGTTCACATGATCATAATATTAAATAGTCATTATTGTGACTTAAATGGCATTTTCCTTCTGTGCTTTAACTGGAAGCTACTGGCTTATTTGGAGAAGGATTTGGCAACCATTGTACATATTTCTTTCAACGTATAGATTAGACTACAGCAATATACTTTTTGTGGGGCTGTGCTTGAGAAGTGTCCAGGAGCTTCAATTAGTGCAAAATGCTCCAATTTGCCATCTGTTGGGAAGTGGACATTAAGCTTAAATGCAAACTTAATCTCGCAAGATCTGTGCCATCTACTAAGGGGCTCTTGGTGCAATAAAAGAGCAGCAGAGTAATCCAGAGGCTTGGTGGAATAATTACATTTTAACTATTGCTGATGCAAAATTGTGGCAGGAAAAAAGGGGTAATGAAAGCTATACAAAATGTGCAGGGGGCAGGAATGTGAAAGTGTTCACAAGGGAGTGGGGGTCAATGGGGAGAGAAAATGTGTCTTTGTTACTAAGATAACATCTCAGTCATCCCAATCTAATCGGTGCATATTTTGCTGCTGCAGATAGAATAGAGTACACTGCATTACTTTTTTAGGATGTGTTTTCAGATAAGCATCTAAATCCACAGCCAAAATCTTATTATGCAGCAATTAGTCAGGCATTATGAGCTAAGGTTCTTGTCCTGGCAGGAAATTAAATTGCCACAGTAGCATGGCAATGACCTTGGTGCATTCCCGGCATTTCCCCCTATTCAGGATAATGCAGAACCTACAAGTATTTTGTTTTAATTTTTTTTGTCATCGGTGATATTGTTAAATAGCCATATCTGATTAGCTATGTATTATTGTGAAATCATAATGTTCATTATCACCCCTGGTTGGCTGGAATCATGTGTTGAAGAAGCCCTTTCAAGATAAAAAAAATGGTGCTGAAGTAGAATGGCAGAAGAATGCAAGCAGACATGAAAAAATACATGAAAAAATGGAAGGTAGCGTTTTTTTGTGACACTCTTCAGATTGATGACTTTAGCTCTGCAAATTGAGCGTTGTGGAAATTCAACCACCAGTACCCATGAGGAGATTTTCTTGAAAGCTGTGAGGAACTGGACTTGACAAGTCTCCCTCCAGACAGCACTCTATAATCATGGTCTTAAAATTCTGGCATTGATTACTTTTTTCCTTCTGTTAGAACTGAAGGCCCTTGTATGTAACAGTTTTCTTGTGTTAGTCTTGAAAAAATGGATACATAGACACTGTCTATCCTTGCACTATTTATCCTTGAGGTATTTCTAAAAGCACAAAAGCAAAGTGTTAGTTTTGTGAGATTATTTCCTAAAGCACACACATCAGCCGTCATTGGGGGAAAAATGTCAGGCCTCTTCGGAACAGTAAAGTGAGGTGGGGTCACCATCTGCTCTAAAGCAGCTTTGCGCTACGTAAGTGTTCATGCTTCTCTGGATGTCTTCCACATGCTTATGTATGTGCTCTTAAAACTAATCGCAGCTTTGTGATGTCCCACTTTATTCTGCTTATTAGATATGTTTTCATTAATTAACTACATGCTAGGTACATACCTGAACCACCAAATCACTCTCTAGGTATGAAATATCAAGCATACACCTGTGCAAAATAGGAGAGAATTTCAGGTCAACCCGAGAATTTACTCACTGCAGGTTGGGGATATTTTCAGCAGTGTCAAAAAGGCATCCCTGTTTTGAAATATCATTTGCCTATTCCTGCTGAATTTTGTCTCTGACGGTTTGTCTCAATTGGCTTCGCTTATTTGGATTTGTATACACTACTTCATCATATAGCCAATTCCCATTACTACATAGTGTAGTGATATTATCCTGTTTGCTAAATGGTCTACTCTTAGCTGGGATCACTTGCTTGACTAATCCAGGAAGAAGAAATAATCAGCAGAAAATGGAGCCAAAGCAGCAACAGTTTGAGGAAACAATGGGCAGTGAATGGAACTGAACAAAATTGAGTATTCATAGAATTAAGGGTTACAGAATAGAACTTTCTAACCTAGGGAAGCTGTGTTCTTACCTTTAAAAGTGAAACAGCAGAGTCTTTGGTTGAGCTCTAGCTCAAACCCAGACAGATTTCCATAATGGAGCAGAGAGGGTTGTTCATTAGACTTATGTGAATAATCAGGAATCTCACAGTGTCAGATATGCATCATTCTGGAGCGAGATTGGTCTCTGCAATGTGTTGAATTTTTAAAAAACCAGTGAAAAATATCCTGCCCTTTGCATAAATCACAATTTAGCAAATGAAGCACCACTGTGGCAAAATCAAAACTGCTTTTCTGTCAATGCTATAAAGTAGCTGATGGAAAATACTGGTATAGGAAGGAACTGGCATAAATACTACACATTTGCCATGGATTTGGGCTGGTTTTCTTCCTTTGAATACTGACTCAGGTCAGTATAATGCATTGAGCCATTGAGCTGTTACAGATGTCTAGTCTTTATCTCCTCCATGTGCCAAAGTCTCAGAAAGAGGAAATTTTTGCCAGTGGTATGGCCATGAAGTCATACATCTGGTGAAAGTGCAATAACACCTTGCCTGGGAAGTATTCTAAGCCTAATGAGTTTACTGTTTCAGTCTTTTATGGCCTAGGCCTTAGCTAGACCTAAGGTTTATCCCGGGATAATCCCGGGGTTGTCCCTGCCTGCTTCCGGAATCCCCTGTGTGTCATGTACATGAACAGGGATGACCCTGGGACGACCACGGGATAAACCTTAGGTCTAGAACTCTGGCACTTTCCAGCAGTAACTTTCCCTTCTGTTAAGCTTTTCAAAATATATTTGCACTTTGCTCGCTCATCTGTGGATGCAGTGGAGATCCATGATGTGTAACTGGTGTGAATAAACTTTGCACCCTTAGTAACTGTTTTCTGCTCTGTTACTCCCCTGCTCTCTGTTTTAACTTCCTTTTCCTAGTACAAATCTTCTACATTTCCTGTAAGTAGTAGGATTGCTCTAACTTGCAGATCTGTTCTTTTTACCACTTCACTATTCTTTTCAGATTGTCATGTAAAGAGAACTTTGGATATTCAGTACTGCTCTTTCCATTGGTCATTCATCTTTGCCTTCTTCTGGATTACCTACCACACTACCTGGCCTTCAGTGTGGAACAACTGCTGGCACTATAATATTTTAATTCTCTGATTTTGCCCCTTGATATATGTTGGGTTCTGTTACTCACTGGGCCCTAAGCCTATGAGATTGCAGTCCAAAGGACTCTGATGTGGCAAGTATTTACAGTATCACCAGTTTCAGCTGACACACCTTGGACTTCTCTACCCATAATAAGAAAGACAAAAAAAGTGCTGCTCAAGGCTGGAAAACATTGAGTTGCCCAGTTACTCAGGCAACTGAACTGGACACTGGAAACTAAGAGTTAGTTTGCTCACTATTGAATTCTTCTATGAGTCTAGTGCTCGACATTTGCAAGAACTTTCAAGAAGATTGTACACTGCATAGAGAAGGAAATGAGAAAGATATGATCGGCTGTGATTTTGGTTGCATACCCTCCCTGAATAATTCCTTTTCTTCTGATATCATCCAAATATTCCCTCTCTCCCAAAGTTCTTTTTCCTGTCCTTAAGACATAGGTCTCATCAGGTAATGAATGACTTTCGAGTTCATCATCTCTGTCCTCCAGCACAGCTGCAAGGAGATCAGAAGATTTCACTTCCATTCTTAACTAATCACAGTTTAGGATTATATTCAAACGCGGACAAATTGTGTTTGATCTCTATGTTTTACTGGAATAAGCAAACAATAAGCCATACTTAAGATTAACTGTAGTAAAATGAAAATGGAAAGAAAACTTCCAGTATCCTTGAGTCCATGTCTTAGGATGGAGGAGCGAAAGAGCCTGAGCTCATGCACGTAATACTAAACCATAGTTTAACCCAGCCTTTCCCAACGTGATGCTCTCTAGATGAGTTGGACGATAGTCCCTATAATTTCTATTCAGCATAGCTATTACTGGCTGGGAATTATTGGAGTTTTATTACTACACATCTAGAGGGCACCAAGTTGGAGAAGGCTGGAGTAACCATTTTAATAGTCAGGCCATCTTTCTTCCTACCTGTTTTAAGCCACTAGAAGTAAAGAAATGAACTCAGTATTAGTATATGTAGAAATGAGTTCAGTAGTAGTATACACATAATAAATGAATTCAGTATTCATTTGAAATGATTACTGAAGTGAATTCAATATTAGTATATGTTGAAACTAAGAAAGTAGCTTTGCAGTTCTAACCCCTGATGAGCCGCTCATTGCTATTCAATGCAAGGACACCAGCAAGGGAAGATCAGCCTGACCCAAATTGGATATAAATGCCCACTTATAGCTCATCCCTTTGTTCTGCCTTTGAAGAACTTCCTTCCTTCCTTTACCTTTTCCCTCCATTCTTCTTCCCTTGTGTGTCTTGTCTTTTTAGCATGTCAGCCTGATGGCACAGCATGCCTCTTCTTTTTACTGATATGAGCCATTTCAGGAAAACAATAATTTTCTGAAAAGTGAGATAAAGATACTGTAAATAAATAAGTAATCGGCATGCATGGAATTTAAGGATTTTTTATATTTAGTCTTTTTCATCATTTTGGATTTTTTTACATATCCTTCTCCCCTCGCCCCCACTGCCCTGTATCCTTAGTCTTTTTGCTTATCCTAAAAATATTCTCTTCATATTTTCCTGACTTCAGATATTTGTGCTGACAGCTTTGTACTAAACAGTCTCTTCTAATTTTATCTGCCACAGTTTGTTCTTCAATTTCTCCTTTAAGTACACTTGTTCTATGAGGGTTCCAAAACACGCTCCGCATGCCAAAAGTATTTCAGAAATCTAAGAACTTATATTACATTGGGACAGAACTGAATTGTCTGTGAAACTTAAGATGAATAACTTGTGACTCACCAAGCACTGAGATGTCTATCAAAAACAAAACAACTCAGTTTCATTGGTCTCACAAGTGGTCAAAGAAAAGGTTGCATTCCATCTTGCAAGTGTAAGGTTAGAAAAGGTCTTAGTCTGTTATTCATCATTCTGTCCTGAGTGTGGCACCATAGCATTTCTGAGAATGGGTGGGGGAGGAGGGAACAGCTGCATTTGCTGCTTTAACTCCTTAAATTATTTGAACATGGCTGGCATGACTTCTGGTCTAATTCTGCTTGACTCATTGGCTTTGTATGTACTGGTTATGGCATCATTCCAACTTGTCTGTCTTTTAATGTTGATGTATTTTTCTGCTATGGCTTCTGTTATGTAACAGATCAGATGAAAATGATGACAAAGATTTTTTTCCCATCAGTTGAACAATTTTTGCCCTTTTTTCCTTTTTCTTTTTGATTAGGTAATCTTTTAGGGGAATTAGTCATGCATCATTGGTTCCTCCCCTCTCAATCACACATAGTGATCAGAACTCACTTCCAAAGCCCTCCTGAACTCAGTGAACCATTTGTGAAACTGGACCCCCATTTACTTCTCCATCCTGCCTTTGCTCACCCTTCATACTCACTGCCAGTCGTTATCCAATAATAACTCATTGTACACTGCTGATTTCAACCAGACCCAGATCTGTTAGACAATTTGTTCCTGAATCACTGAGTGGAATTTCCAGACACATTTATCGATTGTATTCCTCAAACAGACAGATGTCCTGAAGACACTATTTCAGACTAAGTATTTTTAGTATTGCAACCAAATCGTCTTCAAGTCACAGCAGTGTGGCTTTATTGACAAAGCTTTACAATCTTGATACTTGGTGAGTTGTAAAACTCATGAAATTAAAGATTTAAAACATTCTTAAAGAGTCCCAGAGAGACTGTTTGCTTTCCTGTTAAAATTCTAAAAATTAAGACTGTATATTTGTTGGAGTAAATTGAGCACAGTAATGAACTATTTTATTTAATTAGTCTGCTGCGGGTGATGATTATGTGGCATGGGAATTTACTGGCTGATTTTTCTGGTTCCTCCATGCTATAACCACTGATGCAGTTCCTATTCCAGTGTTCTGTTTTGCAACTTAAGAAGCAGAAGCTCAAATTCAGTGTGAAAATTAAGGATGTCCAGGTTTTGTGAAATCTGTTCCATGTCTGTTTCATGGATTGTGCGTTCCAGTGTTCATTCGCAAACAGATTCATTTTTTTCTCATTATGCAGAAAAATACACAAAATCTGTAAAAGGGTTCACAAGAATTTGCATAATTTCTGTTAGTACGTAACATTTAGCATTTTGTCCCCCATTCCATTCCCTGTGTATATTTTCTATGATAGTATATGCCTCAGCAGAAGCTTAAAATACATTTGCGCAAATTTTGGGAAAGTAAAATAAATAAATAAATTAATAAATACAAAAGCCCACGGACTCTGCATGGCCTGAGGTTGCTGATCAGCAGCAAATTCCACAAGTCAAATTCTTAGAAATCCGAACTCATTTTAGTCCGTCTTGAAATTTTCCAGCATCTCTAGTAACAATAAAGATGTTGCCTTCTATCTGTTGGGTATGCTGGTAAGATGCAAAGAAGTGCTATATTATCACAGATATTGATCCTAATCAACAAATTAGACCATAAGAGCTCTTCCCTGATGCCTTACTGCAGTCTCACAGTGCATTAGCACATATATTTAAAACGACAACAGCAACCACCAAATACCCAATATCAACTTTATCAGTGACTGACTGTTCCTTTCCAAGAAACTTCTGTGTGTATTCAGGCATGTGAACCCACAAATAAAAGATAATGTGATGATTAGCCTTAAGATCTGTCAGCAGTGTTAGGATATAAAGTAAATATGGAGAGGCAGTCCTTTTTATTTATTTGTGGCATTTATATACCACTGAATATAGTAAAATCCCACAGCGGTTCACAATATTAGTCATAATAGCTGACTCACAAGTCCACATTTCCTTTTGCTTAGAGGGATGGATCCTTATGTGTGACAATTCCTTGGGCAATTTTGTTGCATTTTCATATATGGAACTAAATATTAACATTTGTAGATTTTAACCAATTATTTTCCACTGAAATGATTTTAATTTAAATTTTAATATATTGGGTTGGACTTAATATATTACTTAATCATATATTACTTAATCATACTTGGAGACCAGGGACAGTTCTGGAAGTAAAAACGTCAGCGTGTAGATGAGTGGAGTTTCCAGAAGAAAGGGCCTGAAAAATAGGGGGGGGGGTCTAATTTGTGTGACTAGGAATTGAGAGCAAATTTTTCTGAAAACTGAATCATTGTCTTCTCTGGAAAATAATCTGCCTGGCTGAGCTGCTGGAGGAGGCCACAAAGCAATAACACAGATGCAAGGACAAGATGCTTGCATCTGTTTGACCCATAACATGCTCTCTTGACCCTTGCCCATCATGGGTCATTCCAGCTAGCCATGGGGGGCTGACCAGAGGGATCAGGGGAGTGATGAATGCATCACTGTGTGATGGGGTGGTCCCTACTGCCTTGAAGGAGGCAGTGATGCGACCACTCCTGAAAAAAACTCTCCTTGATCCAGAGATCTATGTTAACTATAGCCTGGTTGCAAAACACCCCATTTTTGAGTAAGGTGCTTGAGAGAGTGGTGGCATCTCAAATACAGGTGCTCTTGGATGCAACTGATTATCTGGATCCATTCCAGTATGGATTCAGGCCCAATTTTGGGATGGAATCGACCTTGGTCGCCCTGATGGATGGTCTTCTTCAGGAGAGAGACAGGGAAAGTGTGACCTTGTTACTTCTCCTTGATCTCTCAATGGCCTTTGATACCCATGTGCAGAGTTCGGAAGCTGTAGCTAGTGCAGAACGCAGCAGCTAGGATGCTCACGAGACTGCACTGGCTGCCTGTTAGCTACTGGGCCATGTACAAAGTTATGTTATTATCCTATAAAGCCCTAAACAACTTGGGACCAGGGTACCTAGCAGATCGCCTTCCCTTATATACACCCAGACAATATTTATTCTCTTAAAAGGAGGTCTTGCTGGTCATTCTTAAGTGAATGGGTTGTCGCTATGAAGTACCTCGATGTCACGCCTTCTCTGTAGCAGCACCCACCCTCTGGAAACCCCTCCCTTGTGTGGTTAGGGAGGCAGAAGATGTAACATCCTTCAGATGCCTCCTGGAAATATACCTTTTTACACAGGCTTTCCCTGGACTGTAACTTATTTTGGTTTTATATGGCATTTTTAACTTTTAAATTTATTCTGACTTGTATTTTATGGTTTTAATTGTGAACTGTCTGGAGAGCCTTGGCTATTGGGCAGTATAAAAATGTAGCAAAATGAATGAATAAATAAATGATGATATACTGATTTGAAAAGGAAACACTAAAAATATACAAATATAGCAGCTTCCATATTTGTTTGTTGTATTGACCCCCAGTGGTTCAATTTGAACATTGAATGCTAAAGTTAATCACAAATATGTTTGAGTCTATTGGGCTGACAATATAAGAGTAGTTGAAATCCATGTTTTTTTACACTGGTTGAGGCATGTAGAACATTTGACTTTGGATTCCAATATGCACAGATTTCTAGTGGTTCCCTGTGGGATTGGCAAATTTGCATGTGCTTGATGTGAGCATAAATCTCCTTTCTGTAGGCTGCTGTGAGAAACCCCTGCACTTGTGGTCTTTGGAATGATAGCTATTGACAATGCGAACTGAAACCCCATGATAGCACTTTGAAATATTACATCTGAATAGAGAGTTTTAAAAATAGGTGCCATAGTATTTCATTATGTTTTATTTGATTTTTATCTCCAACTCTTTTGATGTCAGTGACACGCAGATGGTTAGGTTGTAGTTGAGAAAGCCAAAGAAAATATATTTGAGGTGCCTGGTGTGTTATATGATATATAATACTGACATACAGAGCTGGCATTTAAAGACATTCCTCATAAATAGAGTGTCTGGAGAACTGTTTTTATGCTTGTAAAGCTTTATAGACATCACATATTAAGTTTGCATAACTTTTTTTTTTAAAAAAAAAACCACACACCCCAAGCAGTGTAGCTGGAGCTCTAAAGAACCTTTAAGTAGGTCAGACCGATCCAATGTAAATAACCTTAGAACTGAAAGCTGTGTAGGAATCTTACTGTATTAAGATCAGTTTTATATTAGAATAAAGTCACTATTACTTTTGGAAGTGCAGTCTCCATATTTTTGCAAATGTGCTCTTATTTCTGTACGCATGTGAATCAGTATATTTTTATTATACTAGTTAAATTATTTGTACTTCGAAATTTTAACCTGTATTAAACATGTGACGATGATACCTTTTAAAAGCACTCCAACAGAATACTGCCTCGGTAATTTATCCTCTTCAAATACACAGGTCACATTTACCCAGAACAAAGGATTCAGTTCCAAACCTTATGTAAAAAATAAAATCTTTTGTCAGGTTATTTATTAGAGTTATATACTGCTCAACTGACAAATGCCTTCAGAATGGTTTTCAATAATAAAACCCCAAAACATCAATAAAATAACTATAAAAATGTCAACCATTAAGATATTAAAAACATTAAAAACATTAAAGAGCCAGCAGTAAAACTGACATGAGAGATAGCAAATTAAAGATTAAATGCCTCCTGGAAGAGGAAGTTTTAGCCTGGTGGGATGAATACGATGAAGACACCAGGCAGATCTTTCTGGGAAGGGCATTCCACAGATGGGGACGCCACTACAGAGAAGGTTCTTTCCCTGGAAGCCACGTGTTGTGCCCTTGTGGGTAACCAGGGAAGAGCCTCTGAAGATTAGGGGTGTGCACGGACCCCCCGCTCCGCTTCACTTGCAGATCCGCCATTTTTCGGATCGGGCCGCTCCGCCCCACCCCCGCTCCGCCCACTTCCACTCCGCTCCGCTCGGAGCTCCGGATCCGGATCGGAGCTCTGTTTTCCCCCCCATAGGCTTGCATTGAAAGCTAAAAAATTATACAACTTTTTTTCTGTTCAAGTTAGAAACCTCATGTTTGGCACCATGACACCTCATGGGGGTATACACACGCACGCCAAGTTTCAAAGCAATCCCATCATCCCCTGATTTTTGGGGAATTTTTGAAAATCGGGCAACCCATTCACACCCCTTTCCATAGCTCCATCAATTTGCATGTTAGAAACCTCAAACACGCCACCATGAAAGCTTATCCAGGGATACATACACACGCCGAGACTCAAGGCAGTCCCATCATCCCCTGATTTTTGGGGAATTTATGAAAATCCAACACCCCTTTCCATAGCTCCGTCAATTTTGCACGTTAAAAAAACACCTCAAACTCACCACCATGACAGCTTATCCAGGGATACATACGCCGCACGCCGAGACTCAAGGCAGTCCCATCATCCCCTGTTTTTTGGCGGGGCTTAAACCTGCAAAATTTGGAACTTCCAAAACTCCAAGTGAGCGCAGGAAGGACTTCTCCCCTGAGTCAAAGCCACACGCACACACAACATCCCTGCGAGGTGGGCAGGGGAGGAGGGAGGGAAGGCAGGCAGGCATGCAGCTGGCATTTCTGGGGGCATAAGGAAGTGAGCCAAGGATAAGCCAGTAATGCATATAAAATGGAATAAATAAATAAATAAACAAAGGAGGGGTGGAATTAAAAGCAGCAGTGTTGCTCAATAAACAGCAAGAAGAATTTTTTTAAAAAGGCTATATCTGTCTTTTACCAGCAATAGGGGGACGTGCCCCGGGGAGGGGGAAATAGCTGCCAGTTCAACTCAAGACAGCCATTGCTTCACCAAGAGCTCTGAGAAGTAAACGCTCATTTCAACTCATAATAGGCATCGCTCCACCACTAAGAAGTAAACGCTCACTTCGACTCATGATAGGCATTGCTCCACCGTTTTACTCTCTTTGGAAGGCTCTAATCGCCTTCCAGTGCAGGAGAGAGTGGGGGCACGTCCACGATGAGATGCCCTAGGGGAGCTCATCCCCTTGCACCACATCTTTTCAGTTGTTCCCCAAAGTTAGGGTGGGTAGCAGTGCTGTGTTTCTATCTCTTATTATTGGCTTAGTATATGATTTCACAGGTTGTGTTTGTGCATTTGGTGGGGCTACTGTGTTAAAAAACACTGGGAAAAGTCCGTTCAGATGAAGAAAGAGAAGTTTCCCAGAATCCCAAGTTACCCGTTTTGCCTATGCCTTCCTCTGACTTTGGGATCATGTGATCATGACCGGGAGCTGACTCTGCCCCTCAGCCCTTTGAAAAAGGTATTTTTCCCGCCGATTTTTTTAAAAATTCTAGCGTGCGACCCGCACGACGCAGAGAGGTGAGAGTAGTCTCAAAATGACCCCCATCCACGACTCTCTGTGCACAAGAATTTTCAGAACGATAGCTTAAAAACCAACCCAGTTATGCCCAAGTCTTTCCCGCAATGCAATCCTATGGGCGAAAAGCCGAAAACGCCGTTTGAGCCGCGCGGTTGACCCGATTTTCAAAAAAATATAGCACGCGACCCGCACGACGCAGAGGGGTGAGAGTGGTCTCAAAATGACCCCCATCCACGACTCTCTGAGCACAAGAATTTCCAGAACGATAGCTTCAAAAAGAACGTAGTTATCCGCGATTATTTGCCGCAATGCAATCCTATGGCGAAATGTTTTCAAGATGGCGATCGGAGCGCTCCGCGGAAAGAGAAGCGCTCTGAAAATGGCCGCTTCTCTTCGCCTTGCTTCTAGGGGTCTGCGGTCCGCTCCTACTCCGCCTCTGGGTAAGGCGGAGCAGGCCAATCCGCTACTGCTTCTACGCTCCTAATCGGAGCGGATCACACCCCTACTGAAGATCATCTTAACAGTTGGCTCAGAATGTATGGGAGACAGTGCTCTTTAAGTTAGACTGGTCCTAAGCCATTTAGGGATAAAGTCAGCACCAACATTTTGAATTGAGCCCAGAAAGTTTTTTATCCCCCCTCGGCCGGCACTCTGTGAGGGGGAGAAACAGTAGTTGTGGTGGGGAGGAGGGGAATAAAGGCCTCACGTGTTGCACACGTGGGCCATGTGAGGCAGGGGCGTGGCCAAGCCTATAAAGGCTGGTCCCACCCCTTTCTCAGCCTCTCTGTCTTTTTGGCTCCCACCCACCCTCCCTCCCTCTTCTAGTATGGGACTTAGCCAGTTGCTCCCTTTGGGGGAAGGGCTGAGTAGGAAATTTTCCTTTATAAGGTTTTGCCTACTCCATACTTGAGGTTTTAAGGAGGGCGGTTAAATAGGTCAATTTGTCAGTAGGAATTGCGGAAAATTGCTATCCCAGAATAGGGAGATTGACCACTCTGGCACCTCTTAGGTGATTGGCATAGCCAGAGCTCCTGCTTCTTGCAAGTTTCACGGCTGACGTGTTTGGATATGGTATGCCTTCGGAGATCCTCCTTCCTCATCTACTCAGGGTTTTACGGCTCTGTGTGGGGATGACATGGGGTGGTCTCCCCACACTCTTGAAGTGTTGTATAAGAAAGGGGCCGGGTTACCCGACTCCTGGCTTAAGAGAGTGGCTCACCCTTAAACTAGGCAAGTAGCCTGAAATTAGTGCATATTGAAGTGCAGGCACTTTTCACAAGCAGTTCCAGGGAGGGGTTGAAAGGGGCCCTAGTTTTTCCCAAGCTCTGGTGTCTGTGTCTTTATTCCATACTTCCTTCTCCACTTGCAGCTGATTGCCAATCAGTGCCGTTTACACAGTACTGAGTAAAAATGACCCGTCTCAGTATGCAGTTTGCTGCTCTATGTTGCATTACTTTGCGTATTGATGAGACCTTACTCCATCCCTCTAGCCAACTTGTCACAGTGGTTTCATGTACATGTTATAAAGCACAGAGGACAAAAATAAAAAATAAAAGCCCTGAGGGACCCCTGAGGGTCTAACTGCTGCTCACCTCTCAGAACACAGAAGCCTAGGAGCAGCATATTCAACATTTTCTCCTGGCCAGGAACTGTGATATCTCCATGCGACTCCTACAGTTAACCATGTTTACTTGGACGTAAGTCCCATTAACTTAAGTGAGGATTCCATCTTGTTCTTTGTCATATATACATTGCTTGTCATATATACATTGCTTTAATTTCTAGTAGGTCCTACTTTGCCTTTTGCTCAGTTATCATTACTCGTACTTACAAAAGGGGTCCTATTCCGCTAATTGTATTGTGCCAACAGGACCTCCCAATAGTGCAATGGAAAGTTAGCACTTTGTAAAGGCACCCTCAGAAACAAGCAGAAATACTTCTCTCCTGATTGAGATGGGCCAGTGGAGTGTCCTTCTGACTTGTCATGTTCTGGAAACGAGCATTTCTGCTAATTTCAGATTGCTTTAATAATGGCTAGCTCCCTGTTAGGCTAGCGTCGGGTCCAGCAGGCGCATGAGCACAATAGGATACTGCCCAATAACTACAATCTAACTAGAAATACAGTATATCTCAACATAGTGGAGAAAACTGTGAGTAGGTAGCCTGTGGGCCTGCTCAAAATGTTGTCCGGGTGGTAACTGGACAGGCCCTGGCTTCAAGACCTAGCTCTTCCTTCTTATGGTTCTGTATCCAAGTAGACTTGGACCATGCCACTTTTTGAACACAGGATTCCTTCAAATAGAGACTATTCAATAGAATACTCTGTAAATTAGGACACATGACCATCCTACCTTCAAAAAGAATGTCAGTAGATTGTTGTAATTCCACTCTCCAAACTCCCATATGTATTCACTGAATGTGTAAAAGGAGCTTGGGAGTTATCTGCATGCTAGAGGGGAGGCACAAAAATTGAATGTTAGCCCCAGGAAATGATGGTATCAAGGCCCTGTTTCTTGTGTAAATATTCACATGCATGCCCTGCCCTGCCCTCTCTAAAAATAAAATAATTTATTTTTAATTGTGTATCCAGCAATTGGTGTCACAGCATCAATTATCTTTCTGTCAATTCTCCTAATTGGCTACTGCTACACATCCTCATGGCTGTATTGTAAAATGAATGATGGTATGTTGGCATCCTAAGCTTGTGAAAGCTTTGTTAGTTTCATTGCTACACAAGATAAAGGGGAAAAAAGGCTGATGACTGAGTTCCTTCTATAAATAATGGAGAAATTTGGCAGGATTGATGGGTTATGAAGGGCTTTTGAAGGGCTTTCTTCCAATACGTTAGGAATATTATAACTCTATGAATGAAAACTGAGAGAAAGTCTTGCACATATATTTTATGAGCATACATGTCTATGACTTTAAAATAACTGAGCTCTTTGCCCTTTTCTTCTAAACATTGCTTCCTTTCCATTATTTTACCCCAGTGGTTAGCAGCAATTGAACAGTGTTCTATATTCACTCTATAAAAGTGAAGGCCTGGGTACTATCATTTCAAATTCAAGTAAAATTCACAGTATTTTAAAATATCCATGTGGATTTTAATGGATGGTTGGACTTTAGGGTCTCTTCTTAAATATCTTTTTAAATGGCAAAGATGTCTATTTATATCTTTGAAGGAAGAAATTACCTCATTTGGATTTGAACCATGGTTCCAGAGAGTCTAGGCATTTCAAACCTGAGTATTAAGCAATTGTTCAGAAATGAACTTGAGAAATAACTGAACTGAACTCAGATTTTGGTTAATCTGAGAATTAAATGCACAAGTAGATAAGCTTGTCCAATTCTATTTAGGTTGCTTCCTACCTGTAGTTGTATTAGCAACTTTAGTTTGATCCATAATAAACATTTGAGGATATATGTATAGATAATGCTTTTGCACACAAAAGAAGACATTTGCTATTCATTGAATAAAGACAATTTTTCTCTTTGGTGACATTATTTCTAACAAAATGAGCTTAGATAAAAATAAACTCCTCAGAACCCCTGTGTCAGTTTTGCTTTCAAAGTTCCGCATTAATACTGTGTGAATTCTCAGGCAAAAGTTTCTCTATATTTATAGTATTGATTAAAATTTTCTATTATTTTTCACTATGTTTCAAGATATTGTTCCTTTTCATATGTTAAAAAAACAATTGGATAAATGGGAATTATCCTACCTGGATACAGTGGTTTATCGAGAACAAAATGCATTATATATTAAGCCTTATACAAAACCCACCGATAGAAATTCTTTGTTGCATTTTTCATCATACCACTCACCATGTCTATGGAGAAATTTATCTTATGGACAGTATTTGCTTTTGAAAAGGAATTTGTCAAATGAGAAGCAGACTGGATTTAAGACATCAATTTGTTCACAGAGGTTACCCTTTCGCAGTGGTCCATTCAGCAGAAAGAAAAGCAGCATTGGTACCATGGGCATCCCTAATATCACATCAGGTTGCTCCTTCTGTCAATAAATTAACATGTTCATTCACTTATTCTCGATTGTTGTATCCCATTATTAACATTATTAAAAGACATTGGAACATTGTCAAGGAACTTCCAGGATGCAGTGATTTTCCTTACTTTGGTTTGAAACGCTCCAGGAATCTAAAGGATTTACTGGTACATACTGATGTTGACCAGCCCACAATAAGAGTGGACCCTACTTTTGGGCATTTAAAATGTGGTAAATGCTCTGCGTGTGCATTGACTCTGGAAACAAAAACTTTCATACATCCTGTGGATCATCGTCGCTTTGATTTGGGCCATTTTTCGAACTGTGCGACTAAAAGGGTAATTTATTTTATTATTTGTCCATGTGGCCTTATTTACATTGGGAAGACAACACGTTTGGTTCGGACGAGGATCTTGGAACATAGATCCAAGATTAAACATCAGATCATGGAGGCACCTCTTGTGCAACATTTTATGATGATGGGACACGGATGTAATATTTTAAGTTTCTGGTAATTGAACGAGTTTTTGCACACAAATACAACTGGCAGTGTTATGACAATGTCTTGCTTAGAAAGGAGGCTCAGTGGTCTAAATACAGGTTGAATACAGTGGCCCCACAGGGTCTAAATTCCAGTCTGGAATTTTCTTCTTTCTTGGGAACTTGAGCCTGAGTGGTAGATATCACTTTAGGAACAAAAGTTTCAGTTGGGAGATCTATGCTGTGGTTCATTATTTAATCAACTGAGCAGATGCTGCTGTCTGCCAGCTGAGAAACGGAAAACAATGTGACGAAGCGAAATACGGTTTACTGATTTTGGTATGTATGTAAGGTCTTAATTTTGTGTTGACTTCCTGGAATGTTAAAGAAGTATAATGTTGTGCAATGGCACAGACCTTTGCCTGTTTAGGAAAAATATAGCTAATTAGCTTTTTGTATACTGTGTAGATATAATACCGGAAGATGGTCTCACCTTAAAAAACTTAATAAAGAGAGATTGCATGAACTTTCCACTGCCTGTTGGCGGTAAGTTGTCTGAATAAAGCAATACGCGGTGTTCTTATCTTGTGAACCAGCCAAAAGAATAAGAAGTAAATGAGAGTTGTTACTGTGGAGTAACTCTAATTAAATGTGTTTACTTTGGAATTGTTATTTTTTACAGAGTGCTAAGACTGACGTTTTTGAAGAAGATACTTCGAAACAAGGAATAACATGAACCTTGTTGACTAAATTTGGTCTTAATATATTGTTGATATAATTAGATGAAAGTGTTAATGTCTATGAGTCGGATTTTCATGCAATGACTGTTTAAATTTGGTTTGAAATGATTGTTAAGTACAATTGAATGCTATAGATATGTAATGAAAAGCTACACTGATGTGATAGTTGATTGTTGTAGACTTGTATTAGTATTGGATTGTAAATAGTTATTCTAGTATAAATAAGTGTGTATAATTTTTGAATGACGATTTAATTCATTTGGTTTATTTTGTTTCTACAGTGGTCGCCTTTTGGGTTCCTTTTGTTCAAAAAAACAAAACAAAACATACTTTATTAACACTGTGGCCTTAGCTAGACCTAAGGTTTATCCCGGGATTGTCCCAGGGTCGTCCCTGCCTGCTCCTGGGATCCCCTGCGTGTCATTTACATGAATAGGAATGACCCCAGGACAATCCCAGGATAAACCTTAGATCTAGCTAAGGCCTATATTGATGGTATTCCATGAGACTCCAGTGTAACTTTAAACAATAGAGGAAGAAAAATATAACAAGTTTTTTTTAAGTCTGAATAAGTATCTTCATGGAATTTCAAGGGAATGGGTTGGATGAGTCTGATTGATCACTTGTAAGAATCCTGAGAGAAGGCTGTTGAGTAAGGGGGACCCAGTGTCAGTGATGTGGGTTTCCAAAAAATGGTTGGCAAATTTCCCAGTGCCTCAAATTGAATGAGAGTTGATCTGACATGTTGCACTTAAAATTAGTGAACAAACAACATAATTTTACATGTTTTTACATACAGGGAATAGCTACTGTATATCTAGACTGGTCAAATTAGCTGAAACAATCCTTAAAGTCCAAACATGTAGACTTTACTTATCATAGATTTTTGTTCTCAAAACACACCCATTCATTACAAGAGAGAAAAATGGGCTGGTTAATATACCCATGAAAATCGAGGAACTTAACATTTGCCAAATATGAAGGTGAAGGTGGCACTATGGAAATGAAAGAACAGGGGATTGGAACGCTATACTACCAAGGAAGCTCAGGTGGTGTTGACAGTGGTCAACTGCGAGGGTGGTAATGGTTACATTTAAGAGGAAAGGAAAAGAACTGGAGCAGTTCTTTTCCTTTCCCCATAATTACCTGACTCCAGGGAAGTTAAACCCAAAGGACTTCACTTTCTGTTTGGATGCCCCAAATTAGAAAAATGCTGTGGGCACAGACTACCCTTAGGTTTCTCAGCTTTAATTCCAAATTAAAGTTCAGTTGAAAAGTGTAAGGAGAACTCTTTCCCTAGAAACATATGATATGAGAGGCACCACAGTCGGAATATAGAATCATGACAGAAAGAGTAACGAGGAAAGTTATTAAAGCCAATGTGAAGGATGCCCAACCCCAAAGAATAAACAAGTGGCCAAACTCTAAGGCAGTTATAGGGTTTGAAACAAAGGGAACAAAGAGCTGAATGGCTCAGAGGAAAAAGCCAGGATGGGTCAGAAGAAAGGATTCTGGGAAATTAATAGGAAGTACAGAGAGGTTCTTTTCCCCTTGCTTAATTTTTCATCTGCGACTATACAGAGTAGCATAGCACAATATTCAAAACAAAAGTGTGTTTAGATAGGGCTTGACCTTGTTGACCTGACTAGGAGGTGGGGATGCTTCAGAGGGATCTTAATGGGTTAGATGGCTGTGTAGTGGCATGGGAATCAGGCAGGTATTTGCGTATTTCTGCAGTTACAAGAAAACTCTTTCATCTAATCAAAGAGGAAGCAGATACATTTTATGGCTGCTGTGCCTCTGTGATGGTTTTCAGTCTTTACAATGTTCTTGGCAGCATTTTAGGCTGTGCCTTCTGGAGCCAAAGGTGTTAGGGTGATGACAATTAAATGCATAGTGCACAATACAAGTGTCAGAGACCCAACATGTCTGAAGCTCTTCCATAACAGACTGGCACACTTCTGTCTGAAACTGTATAGTGTAAGTTTCCTACAACTCTGAGAATAGAGTATTTTGTATGCAAACAAGCAGCTGTTCTGCAAATGCCCTTTCAAGTGGAATAGACACCCAGTTTAAAACTGTCTTATAAATTTGTGTGCTTGACTTAATAACTTTTTCTTCATGCCTCATTAGAAAGTCGATAGAGTGCATGTGATTATGACTTCATCTTCACCTCTTTTTAGAAATGGGGAAGTTGTCAACAAGGGGGCTGGGAAATACGATGCAGAAGGCATAATTTTACAGTTAAAAATATGTTCTGAAGAACATTCCTGTGTTCAAGATGAAGACATTGCATTTTATCTTACCTGTATGCCATTTAGTTTCTGATCCATAATAGGGAAATGGTGGAACGAGCTTACAGTGTACAGTCTCATGTTTTTAAACTGCCTGGATAGGCTGACCATATGAAAAGGAGGACATCACAACAGTTAATGCTGCAGGAGCCCTGTCCTCTTTTGTATCTGGTCACTCTGCTATAGCTCCTGCAGCTTTAACTGTTGTGATGAAGAGGGAATTTCACCAGGTGCTGCATGTGTACACCTGCTGAAATTCCCTTTTCTACACAACTGTTAAAGATACAGGAGCCCTGTCCTCCTTTTCATATGGTCAGTCTAAACTGCAACAAACATACCAATTTTTTCCTTTCCATCTATCAGTTGCTGAGCAGGTAGATGAGTACTTCTGTAAAACCTCAAGTTATGGAAAAGATTGACATGAAGAACAGCTCCTGTTTTGCTAAATAGAGAAGCAAAATAAATAGAAATAGCATTTTTAGTTTTGTTCCTCTGAACAATAGATTAACTAACCAAGCAGTGCAATGGTTAGAGGAGCTATGAATTATGCAAATAGTACTTGAGTCAGATATATAAAAATAAATACTTGTGGTTATTCATTCTGTTGAAGAAAGATAAGAACATCTTAATCCATTTTATCATCACATATAGTTCTTATACCTAAGAGGTTTGCATAGCCTCTTGAATAAATATTAGCAACAGAAAAAAGAGGATTCCCTATGCTCTTTATACGTGGCTTTCAAAGGAGTTACTTTAAAACTTGTAATCTCCACAGCACTTAACCTATTGGTATTTATATACCTGGCATCCCTGTCCTATCTGTATTTAAATCAGAGTTGCTGAATTTCAAGTTATCTCTTTTCATGAGCTCTCTGCTGAGGTAGGGATGCCCACAAAAAGCTTTATAAGAAGTTGGGGGAAGAGCAGGATTATGCTTCATTTGGTTTCTGTTTCAGAATACAGCAATTTTTTACTTTTCTTTGTAACTGCACTGTTCCCAATTATTTACAATAACTATGGCCTTAGCTAGACCTAAGGTTTATCCCTGGATCGTCCCGGGGTCGTCCCTGCCTGCTCCCGGGATCCCCTGTGTGTCATTTACATGAACAGGGATGACCCCGGGACAATCCCGGGATAAACCTTAGGTCTAGCTAAGGCCTATGTTGTGCTTTCTCTTCCTTTGGGAGTAATTACGGGAGTAAATTCAGAATTCTGAAGGTTGGGATATGAACTCCCAATTTAGAAAGTTTCAGATCATTATATGTTGGGCCCAGATTTGGATCATGTATATAATCCGATTAGTCTCCAACACTACTCATCTCCCTTGCTACTCTCCCCCTCCTAAGCAATAAAAATTTCTCTTGAGAAGGGGAATGGGGTACTGATAGGAAGGACTTGCTAAAGACAAGAGAGCTTTGCTTTCAGGTCTCATTGGAAATGAAAGCCCCAAGGATGTTTTGAGCTACATTTTTTTTTTTTTTTTTGCTTAGGAGCAGGGGATTCAATTTGGGAAGGAAAGGAATTCTATTCTCCCTGGAAGGAAATAATATTCCTGACTATACTCAGGACAGCATCATTTTCAGTCAAGAAAATGCTAGTGAGGTTACTCGTGTCTCTAATGAGCTCCCATGATTGCCTAATCCTTCTCAAGAGTAGATCTCCTTGCTTGGGAAGGGAGTATTGCTTGGAAGGGGAATACTTTACCCATTTGTTTCGCCCCTGAGCTTTGTTTTAAAAATTCAACAAAACACAAACGGTTATTTTGAGCATTATTTAGGAAAGCTTTTAAAATGTAACCAAATGGGGTTTTGCTCATCATGAGTTCTTTGTGATTTCTTAGCTTCATTAAAATAGGTTTTGTCTTGGAGAGGAAGGTTTTTTGCAGTCTGTTAGTGTGGCAACCAGGAGAACATGCCTGGTACCAGTGCACAGCAAAAATCCTGATGACAAAGGCAAAGAATTCTTTCTTTCTTTCTTTCTTTCTTTCTTTCTTTCTTTCTTTCTTTCTTTCTTGTGTGTGTTTATGTTTGTGAGAAAGAGAGATTGAAGGCAGAAGGTGATATGTAGGGAAATATTATGAAGACCATGAATCCAACAAGGATGAAAGGCCTTCTTGATGGTGGCCCTCCAATGGTGAAACATTCTCCCCACTAAACTCCACCTGGTGCCAATATTGTCATCCTTTTGACACCATTTAAGACTTTCTTCTTTTCTTTGGCGTTTGAAAGCCTATAAGATTTTAAACTGGTCCTGTGATTTTTTAATTGCTTTTTTAAAAAAACTGTAATTGTATTTTATGTTTATATTTTATTTTTAAGATTTTATTTTTTTGTAAACTGTACAGAGAGTTTTGGCTATTGGACTGTATAGAAATGTAAATAAAAAGAGTTCCTATTACTCCTCTCTGAATTTTCATGAATACTTGCTTATTAACAACTTGATGGTCTGTAGCCTGTATTATTATTATTATTATTATTATTATTATTATTATTATTTATTTATTTATTTATATAGCACCATCAATGTACATGGTGCTGTACGGATTATACACAGTAAATAGCAAGACCCTGCCGCATAGGCTTACAATCTAATAAAGTTGCAGTAAACAATAAGGAGGGAAAGAGAATGCAAACAGGCACAGGGAAGTGTAAACAGGCACCGGGTAGGGTGAAGCTAACAGTATAGAGTCAGAACAAACTCAATATTTAAAAGCTATAGGGAAAAGAAAAGTTTTTAGCTGAGTTTTAAAAGCTGTGATTGAGTTGGTAGTTCTCAAGTGTTCTGGAAGAGCGTTCCAGGCGTAAGGGGCAGCAGAAGAAAAAGGACGAAGCCGAGTAAGGGAAGTGGAGGTCCTTGGGCAGGCGAGAAGCATGGCATCAGAGCAGCGGAGAGCACGAGCGGGGCAATAGTGTGAGATGAGAGAGGAGAGATAGGCAGGAGCTAGACCGTGAAAAGCTTTGAAGGTCAGCAGGAGAAGTTTATATTGGATTCTGGAGTGAATTGGAAGCTAATGAAGAGATTTCAGGAGTGGAGTGACATGGTCAGAGCGGCGGGCCAAGAAGATGATCTTAGCGGCAGAGTGGTGGACAGAGACCAGCGGACTGATGTGAGACGAGGGAAGGCCAGAGAGAAGAAGGTTGCAGTAGTTCATCCGAGAGATAACCAGTGCGTGAACGAGAGTCTTGGCAGAAGAGACAGACAGAAATGGTCGAATCCTGGCAATATTATACAGGAAGAAACGACAGGATTTAGCTACTGCCTCGATATGAGGAATAAAGGAGAGCGAGGAATCAAATATAAAGCCAAGACTACGAGCTTCCTTGACCGGAGTAAGCGTGACATCGTTGACAGTAAGAGAGAATGAGAGGTGAGGAGAAGGTTTAGGAGGAAAAACAAGCAGTTCAGTTTTTGCCATATTAAGTTTCAAACGACGATGAAGCAGCCAGGCTGAGATATCTGAAAGACATGCCGAGATACGATCGTGGACATCAGGAGAAAGTTCCGGAGATGAGAGATATAATTGTGTATCATTGGCATACAGGTGATATTGGAGGCCATGAGATTGAATAAGCTTACCCAAGGGCAGCATGTATAAAGAAAACAGCAACGGGCCAAGCACCGAGCCTTGCGGAACCCCTACTGAAAGGGGAAAAGAGGAGGACGAGCTGCCGTTAGCCGACACACTGAAAGAGCGACCCTCTAGATAGGAGGCGAACCAGTTATAGACAGAGCCACAGAGTCCAAGGTCATGGAGGGAATCTAAGAGAAGAATTGAATTCCCTTTTTGTGTTCAACCTTTGCCAAGGTCTTCAATGTTACTATTAGACTAACCATCCAGAAGAGGCACATGAAACACTTTAGAGGTAGTGCCTCTGCAGTCCAGACTCAGTACATTAAAGTTGCAACCCTGTAAAACTTACTTGGAAGTGTGTCCCATTGAACTCAATGAACTCAGTAGATCTTTCTTCTGGGATTGCAATTAAAGTGGTTAGTGTGGTAAACCAAGGATAGAGCTGCGTTAAAAATATATATTTTATTTTACCTATTGGTACCCAATCTGGGTGGCTTGATTTCCCTTGGTGGCTATTCCCTAAGCTTCCTTTCCCCCTTTTCTTCTTTTTCAAAACGAGTGTCATGGAGCCACCATGCAAGTGGCAAGGCACCTGTTCCTTGAACACTGCATTTACAAGGATGCTCTTCAAACAAAGGAGCATGGAGGAAGAGAATAACTACAACCAGCAATTCATGCTCTGGCAGGTCTGTCTGCAGATAAGGGCCCTTCTGTTCCTTCCTCAGTCAAATCTGCCCATTGCATGTAATATTTGAACACAACCCATCCTATCTTGCTCCCTTTATCACAAAAACAAATGTTTTACATTTCTGCACAATTTTAATGAGAGTTTAACAGCCACAGGAAAAACAGAGGAGAAGGTGATGGTGGCTATTTATTTTTTTGTTTATTTATAAGACATACTAAATTTCTATCCATAGGATTTCCAAAGCAAATGCTGCTGAGGCTAAATAAAAGAGCAGATGGGAAAAGATCACTTTCATTCAGATACCGTATCACATCCTGCCATGGCAAGACAGTTGGTGTAGAGGATTTTTGCTTGGCCTGTTCCCAGCTTTTTGCCTCGGTGAGAGGATAGTTTTAAATAAGACAAGTGGAATCTTTGTCACCATTCCACATAACAGCAAGCTCTGGGGCTCATTGCTCCTTATGTGGATGTAAATTTGTTGTGGCAGAATGTGAATAATATGTGTTACCGCTTGAAAGATAAGTATGATATAATAAGTCCCCCCCTCCCAGATCTTCCCCCTAGCATTCTGTAAAAGGAATCTCTTTCATTTTACACAAAATTCACATGCTGCTATAATGATGGTGCTGTTGTCAGTGCATTCTGGCTGCAGTTCTAGACATACTTCCCTTGGATATGAGCTGAGCAAGTAGGAGAGAAATCCAGTTGAACTTAATAGGGTCTACCTCTCCATAGACATATATAGGATTGCATTGTCAGTGGGTTACATTTTAGAATACGTTGATCAATATGTTTTCCCTATTTAAATTATATTAAGAGGCAATTTAAAAGTTTAATTAAAGTTGTCAGTAATTGTTGATCATTATACACAGTGAATTAGATCATAGGGCTCAAAAGTAAGTTTGCACATGGGATCACTATCCCTATTTGCTTTTGTGTCTCTCAGCTTGGCTAGTCAATTATTTACACCTCTAGTCTTTCATAATCAGCTGAATGGAGAAAGTTGATTTTGAGGTATTAGCGTTTTGCTTTGGGGCCTAAGGAACTAATAAATACTTTACTGTTTTGGAAAATCTGTCTAGATAACCTAATAGGGTTATTTTTAAAATGGGTATTTTACAGTAGTCCTCCAGCAATCTGATATACATGGCCTATTTTTGATGCAGATATAAAGTATTTCAACAGTTCTTATGCGGTAAGAGATTTTGTGATGGTGCAACTCCAGTATCTTATTTGCCTCTATGCTGGCTTGGAACTGAATCAATGTTTGTATTCATATCCCATAAATTTGAGGTGCTTTCATTATTTTTAGTGAACCGGAACCAACCATCAAGAACTTGTTATCCAGTAGTTTCCTGAAAATTTTTCCTCTAGGCTCCATGAGTTCCAAAGTAAATTCAAAACAAAATAACAAATACTTTTGGGTATAATAAATAGATGTTATTTAAATTTAAAATGCTCAAATTTACCACCATAGCTTTCCTCCTATACTGAGGACTCTGAATTGGTAACAGCAACTTTGTTATGAGCTGAAAATGTTAGAGAGAACAAAGGCTAAAAAAGAAAGTAAGGGAGAGGCAAAATTTCAACATTTTAAGCTAAAATGGTGTAAGCTGATTATGATGAAGATGAATCAATGTGTTCTCTTAACATTACTTGGCTCTCCCTCTGCTATCTTTCTCACTGGGCATGTTGTCTTATATGACCACTCAAGGAGGATAGACTACAGGTCTGATACATTTGGCAAACTGCATAGGAAACTGGAGTATTAGACTATTTTTTAAAAATAATTTATGGTTATGATAACTATTAATCATATATGCACTGGCTTTATGGACAGTTAAACACTGATGAAAAGACAGTCCCAGTTGTCTTTCATATAAAAAAATCATGATTTAGTTTTAGCTGCATTGGAATCAATCACTAATTTCCTAGTCACTTCCAGGAAATCAGTATTTGCATATAGACAGTTATTCTGTACAGAAAAGTAGGCATGGGAATTTAATATGTGTATCACAACTCTATAGGTATGGTTGAACTATGTTTCATAGAATCCAATGTTTTCTTTTTTTCCTGCTTTTGTGGTTACAATCAAGAGAAAAAAATATTGACAATCCTTCCCCCCTCCCCCCCCCAGCAATGATTTTTATTTTTTTTTAATATAATTGCATAAAGTGTTCCGGTTTTTTTTCTATCTTCATGGTGGGAGGGGGAATTCTTTTTCAAAAACCCGATCTTTGATGATCCTGTAACTTTAAAAGCACAGATTGTACAACTCACATTTCTAATTACAGTGAAGATTGGCAAGCAACACAAAGAGATTCTTATTGCACATTAACTTATTGTACTTTATCTTCTAACCTCAGTTAAATTTCTTGGAGATTTGCAGTTAAGTTATATTAAGTTACCAACCATACTTGATTGAAATGAGAGACAACTCTATCTGCTCTTTGACAGGTGCCATGCTTAACTGTTCTGTTTTATAGCCCTCTTATTTAAAAGGATCAAAACAAGTCTGCGAGACTGAAACATGGTACTGTGTTGTCCTGACAATGAAATAATCTATTTGCAGTTGCCATGAAGTCAGCTAATCCATTATGAAGCAAAATAAAGGATGTTTGCCATTTGGACAGAGTAAGTTTAGAAATGAGTTTGGGAAACAAAAAATGCAACTGAGCTTGACTATCTGTTATGCATTCCCTTAGAACTTATTATTAAATCCACCTTTATTTTGTGCTTGTTCATTTTTATGCATTTGCTGATTATTTGTTATTTATTTAATCAATTTATAAATCTATTGACTCTATCTAAACTGCTACCTTGAAGCACAGTTTACAACGTAAAAGTTTAAAATACGAAATGCCCACAATTAAAACATTTAAAAATAGAATACAAAATGTCACAGCTACAGACATTTAAAACCAACAACAACAACAACAACAACAAATAACACATCCTCAATGAAAACATTTATAATCAGAAAACTGACAATGAAGAAACTGGTCAGCACAATCAGTCTGGGAGAGGCTGGATAAAAAGACAGGTCTTCAACTTACACCCAAAGATGCCACAGTTGGTGCCTCCCACATATAAAATGATTACTAGGAACTTTGCCTTGTTGCATTTAAAGAACTGCCTTTCTGGAAAGGCAAATACCTATTTTATTGGAGAAGGAACAGTTTTTCAGTGTTTCCCACCGCCCAGTTCACTGTCTTGATAAGATTAGGTGAGCCACAATTATAGGCATGGGACTTCAGGTTCTCTTGGTAGGTAGAGAATTCAGCGTAGGGCCTGATTTTTGTGTGTGTCTGTTTCCCTAATGTTTGAAACATTTGGCAGGATTTCAACTATTAACATTAGATTATACTTAAAAGTTGTGTTGCATTTCCATTTAGAAAGAGAGGCTTTGTAGTTCAAAGTTCCTGCTTATTCTTGTGCTTGACATATGGCTCCAGACTGGGTCTTCGTTGATTAATATTGTAGAGACAACTATTCAGCAAGATCACATATTAGGTTCTATCAGACTGTAATAAGGGATTAAAATTTGAAAGCTCTCTAATATAGAATGAACTCCCAGCATGTGGAATATTAGTGCATCAAGAACTAGCCCAGCTCTTTCCAACATGTGCTAATTTTCTGTTGTATTGGATGATTTTTCTAAAAGGAAGGGGGTGTCCAGCTGTGTCCAAGGGGGTGCTGGAAGTTCTTCATTCCAGTGCTTCCACTTCTACTTCATATTGTGCTACCCCTTGGCAATTATGCTATGGGGTTCCACAGAGCCCTGTTTTATGCCCCATGCTGTTTAACTATTGATAGAGGTCATCTGGTGATGTGTACTAAAAGTGTAATTTTTATGCAAATGTCACCAACCTCTCCTTCTCTTTTTCATTGAGTCCAGGAGAGGCACTAGGCTTACTCAGGCTTTGAGCAAATGTATGAGGTCTTACCCAGGAGGGACTCAGGGGCATGTATGCAAGCCCCCCTCCCCTGTGTTTCCATGCATCCACTTCAGACCTTTGAGTGTTCATTGATTTCAGTGGAGCTGCTCTAAGATGACTAAGGCCATAGCTAGACCTAAGGTTTATTCCTGGATCGTCCAGGGGTCAAACCTGATCATCTAGGTGACACACAGTGGATTCAGTGCTCAGGCAGGGTTGAACCCTGGATGATCCCAGGATAAACCTTAGGTCTAGCTGTGGCCAATGTCTGGATTTAACCCATGCACTGTTTTTGGGTATCAGAATCATCAGTTTTACTATCCCATGAATAACATTTGCCTTAAAACTAGTGATGTGGGGTTTATGGGACATTTTGAATTGAGAAATTTTCATTTTTCTCTGCAAAGTAGGCTAACTAGCATTAGAATTTTTTCAATTTGCATTAGAAAAATTTCTGTTGTCCCACAGAGTGATCTAACATACCATATTTATTTTTTATTATTATTATTGTTATTATTATTATTATTATTTATTTATTTATTTATTTATTTATTTATATAGCACCATCAATGTACATGGTGCTGTACAGATTACACAGTAAATAGCCAGACCCTGCCATATAGCCTTACAATCTAATAAAGTTGTAGTAAACAATAAGGAGGGAAAGATAGTAAACAACAAAGGTTTAAAAAATACTCCATGTTAAAAAAAAAAATTGTCCCAGAACAACACAAATAATTGGCCTGAAATATTTGAGTCGGGAAATTAAAGCACACTTAATGTGAATTAAATGTTATATTATCTAGACATTTTTATCGAAATACTTGTAAAAACTGAAAAATAATAGCATGAACTTCCATTATATTGTTTAAATTATAAGTGAAACTGCCAAACATGCCTGATATTGTATTTGCAATTGGCTCCTATTCATTGTTATTAATGAAATTATGAAATGGAAAAACACTGTTAGTTTTGAGTTATGATCTTCTCCTCTTACTCCTCCTCCTCCTCCTCCTTACAGTTATTTGTAGACATTTCCAGATTATTTTTTGCTCTGTTTTGAGCAGCCCTCCAGGGCAATTGGTGTATGATGTATTGGAGAACAAAAATAGCTTGACTATTCCACCCCAGGGCCTGATCTTAGTTGCTTAGTAGAGAAACACTCTTGAGTGGCTTTGCCTAGTTTATTTTCATAACATTTCCACATGTAGGTCAATTCAAAGTGATATAATGGCAATGAAAGAAATGAATACTTTCCACAGCAATATGATACCTATTTGTTTTTAATCATATGTGTTGAGAGATGTTTTGAAAAGTTGCTTATTATATATGAATTTTATATTTTCCATGAGTATATTATATCACGTTTTGTGTTTTATCTTTTAATTTTCAATTTATATGGTTTTTTTAAAAAATAAATTGCAACTTGTAGAACCCATAAGCAGGACATGAATGCAAAAGCATCCTCCCACCCATGTTCCCCAGCAATTAGTGTACATAGGCATACTGCCCCTAATAATGGAGGTAGCACGTAGCCACCAAGTTTAATAGCCATTGATAGCCTTCTTCTCCAGTTAACGCTGGAATATTTGTAGAAGTTGTACATTGTTCAAATCTTCTCAAATGTAACCAGGCTCACTCTTGTATTTCTTATACAAGTAGGCCATGTGGACCCTGGATATGTGATGTGGATTGCAAGATTGGAGATATGAATGGGTAACCTTATAAGAGGGCATGTGGAAGGGAAGGGAACATGAACAAAAATAGTGTGATTGATACTACAAGTAGAATAGGAGAGGTTTCCAGGAAGGAGAGATAAGTCTTAATATATCAAAAAGGAACTAGCAGATAAGGGAAGGAAGAACACTTGGAGTGGAAAACATATAGATTCAGGGATAGGAAGAGGTTGATTTAAAGAAATGGGAAGTATAGGCAAGTGTGGATTAGCCAACAATTGAGTGGACCAGGCAATGGAAGTAAGAGAAAGAGCCTAGCCCACATTAGCCTAGTCTACTCATAGCCATGGGTGGTTGGCCACTTTATTGAGCACTTCTCACTAGCTGTGCTAAGAGCTGTGGATTCTTTGTCCTTTTAGGTAATGAAGGGTTATGAAGGAAAGGGCTTTTTATGAACCCATTTGTAAGGTTACTAATAGGCATGTGGACTCTGAATAATAAAATGGAAAAGTGAGCATGTGGACCATGCTTAGGACATATAGCCCTAATAGATATAATTTGTTACTAAAGGCTTTTAGCCATAAACTATTATAGGCGTCCTTCTGAAGTAGGTACAAGTAGCCTGATGATACATTAGCATGAAACAATTTTAATCAAAACCTGAAAGCTAAAGACCAAGCCCTGCTTTAAGGGGTAGAGGTGGAAACCAGTCTCTAGATGCATAAGAGCCGCTGACACAAATTTGGACATACTAAAAAGTAATTTTAAGGGCAACTTTTAGAACCCTCCTGTTCTGTATCTATTGTTCCCAAGAAAGATAAGAAGCTATAAGAAATTGACATTTGCAATGTTAATTTCTGTCTGTGTAGATGCAGTCAGGGTTACCTGTATTGATGACTCACAGAGCAGGGGAAATAAGTGATGTCTGCTCTTGAATATAGACAGTTGTAAATAAGTGTGTGTGTGTGTGTGTGTGTGTGTGTGTATGGACAGTTGTAAATAAATGTGTGTGTGTGTGTGTGTGTATGTACATACGTATACTTTACTGGTGGAAGCCACACTGGCACACTTCAATCAAGGCATGGATTCAAGGGATCAGAGCCGTATGTTTATAGAACTGTGAAATACAAATTGTTGCCAGGCGTGCTTTTTGCCAGGATAATTTTGAAACAGTGTTGGTATTCTTCAGAAATAACATTCATTGCTGATGACACAACGTATTAGGAAACTACTGTTTAGATACTGGATTTGACCTGACAAATAAATTCCCCTTTGCTAGGAACTGGATTATCACCAGCCCCTCCCCTTTCCACATCAGTAATACTTGAACACACAAGAGGACTTTTGTATGTTTCTAGTTAGTTTCCCTAAATAATGTCCATTCAAATAACACTAGTCTGTGTACAATGGAACAGGGCCATTAATCAGGAGTCAGGTGTGAGGATTCTCTAGAGGCTGGAAACAGGTGTTCCCTCTTAATGGCTAGCTGCACAGTCAGTTGTGCTACCTGCATGCACAAATTGTACATTTCCCAATGCATTAAGGACCCATTTTCTAAAATGCTTGATTTGACATATATAAAATCTATTTTAAACCACCTAGTGGGGTGATATGATATTATCCTAGCATGACTATGAAAGCTAGGTTGGAAGGGTGCTAGTTGATTTAAAAATCCATTATCCACATTCTGCCAATTATATTTATGATTGCCAATTTCCCCTATAATCTTTTCCATTTGAAAGAAAAGCATCCCTTAGCGGGTGCAGCTTCTTTTCCCCACCTCTCTGCAGTATTACAACAGGACAAGGTGAAGCTGCAAAATTCCCTCTTCTACGCAGTTAATAAAGGTACAGAGGCCAGTCCTCTGTAGCATCCATTTAATGTCTCCTGAATTAGTTCAATAAAATCATTTGTCACAATATTTAAATTCTGTTTCTACCTTTCATTTTTATAATTACATAATCTCTCCTTCTAATAGCAAATCCAGGTGTTTGAGTACCTATCACTTTGGAAGGGAAATGGGGCATCAAAAATAGGGAAGTGATTTCTACATACTTGGGGGACTGCTTAGGTATACAGAAGTATACACCTTTGTAAATTAAAAAAAAAAGAACGCCCCACCACTACCACCACTGCTCTGAAAAGGCTTCTGGGTTTCTACGCTTACAGAATGATGGACCTAGGGATAAAAAAGTAGTAGTGTAAGTTACTATATTTGAAGACAGAACTAAATTGAATGCTGTGGTATATGGAGACATTTCCGGAAGAAGAAAAGTAAAAGGAGCACCTTTTTTCTTTGTCACTGTCTAGAGAACCTCCCACCGTGTAGCAAGAAAATGCTCATATTTAAGATTGGTAGCCAGTCCCAAACATTTATTTATTTTATTTTAACATTTATATCCCACCATTCTGATGCAAAACCACCACTCATGGTGGCTTACAATATTTTAAACAACAGTTTCATTTGAAAAACAACAACAATAGAAAATCGACAAAGGTGTCAGGATCAGCAGTTAAAGCCAACTTAAAAACTTTATCTGACACATACAACAAAAGCCTGCCAGAACACAATGGTCGTTAGTAACCAATGAAAAACAGCAAAGGAAAGGCCAAACATATTTTTCAGTGTAAGATTTTCTAAAATCGCTTTTTGTACACATGATTTTTTATTTGTGTAGGCATCACCTAGCACTTTGTCCAATATGTCTAAGATGTCTTTTGTTTTAGGATTGTCTGCATGGACAAGGGTCTGATAGGAGCTAGGAGCAAGAGGGGTTGTGAAGAATGCTCACCTATCTGTCCTTATTGTAATTAAAGCTCATGACCTGCCTGTCCTCTACTTCAGGGGTGGGTAGAATGTAGATCTCCAGATATTTTGGACTCACCTTCCAGAAATCCCTACCATCATGGCTAATATTCAGGAATGCTGGAAGTTGAAGTCCAAAACATCTGGAAATCTAATCTTGGACCATCCCTGCTCTATCTGAATTGGGTTAAAAGAAGTTGTACTCCTGCAGTATTCAAAGCTTATGCTGATTATGGCTTTTAGCATAGGACAGTTGCCTAGACCTTTCTTTTGTTCATGGCTTCACAGTACTGCTTTTATTTCTGTACTTCCATGCCATTGTGCCTCATTTCCTTGTTTCCTTTCTCACTAATAATCACTTTTTCTCTTTTCCGCTATGGGATGGGATACAACCTAGGTTAGTCACACTTAGGTGTCATTCAGATTAATGTGACAAGTTAATCATGAGTGACTTAACAGTGCGGTCCTCAGGTGCTTCCAGAAGAGGCTCTTATGGTACCATCTCCCTGCCTCATTCATTGAAATTTACAGGGGGTCAAAACAATGTCATCTGCACAATTTTTCTCTCACTTCAGAAAACCCATGGGGAAAGAGTAGACAGAATAGCTGGGTAATGACTTCTAATGGTTAGTGCTGGGAACTTTCTGACTGAAACTACCTGTATACATGCTTATTCTTTGAATTCAACAGTGCTTATTCCCAGTTAAGTGGGAACAGGATTTTCTGGTAGTGGTGCTTCCTGCAACATGCTGACATAGTTGGTTCAGAGCCAGTTTCTCTAGAAATGCAACTGTGTGAACCAGCCTTTAATTTAAATAAGTCTCCAAAACCATATGGAGCCACTTGAGATGCCAAGATTTTTTAGGTTCCACTTAAAGTGTTTCTTATAGTTGGAACTCTACAGGCATTCAATTTACTGACATCAGGCTTCAATTTAGAACAAGAGCAGTTTCTCTGGATTTAGATGGAAAGGAGAAATAGAGTTGGGTGTCATCAGCATACTGGTGGCACTGAACCCACAAACTCCAGACAATCTCTCCCAGAGGTTTCATATATATGTTAAATAGTATGGGTGATAAGATGGACCCCTGAGGGAATCACAGGCCAACAACCATGGTATTGTACAGGAATTCCCCAGCATCACCTTCTGAGATCGCCTCTCCATGAAGCGCCATTTCAGCCCCATTTCAGACAGACGCCTCAGGAGGATACCATGGTTGACAGTATTCAAAGCCATCAAAAGGTTCAGTAGAATTAATAGGCACACACTCCCCCTGCCTGGTTCCCAGCATAGATAGGCCACCAAGGCAACCAAACTAGTCTCTTTCCCAGAATTAGACCTGAATTCAGATTGAAGTGGATCTAGATAATCCCTGGAGCTGAGAAGCCACCACATGCTCCAGCACTTTCCCCAAGAATGGAATACTAGATACTGTCTGAAAATTATCTAATACAGTGGGGTTCAGGGAGGCTTTCTTTTCTTTTCTTTTTAAGAAAAACACACACACACCCTCCAAAGCCTTACCATCACCTCTTTTAGGCAAGATGGAATCACACCTTGCTATAAAGAGTTGTTCACTATTGCCCTTACCCATTCGGTCAGTCTCCCCCTGGCTGCTTTTATAAGACAGGAAAGGCCAGGGCCCAGCACACAAGTGGTAAGCCTCACTTCTCCAAGGATCCTGTCCATGTTCTTGGGCTGTACAACTTGGAAAGTATCCATTGTATCTGGACAAGCAAGAGCCAAAGTTAACTCCACCAGACGTGCATCTGTGGCATAAAAGTTGGCATGGATACAATCAATTTTATCTGTGAAGTATAATTTATCTTTGGCTGTGCTACACCTATGAGTCCAGCTTTTTATCATATAAACGGAGTAATGAGCTGCACACGTAGTTCAGGAATCAATTAATGGCAGGAACTCTGCCTCTGAATAGTTTTAGTTATCATGAATAGTTGTTACTACATTTCTTGCAGGGATACTTCTGCAGTTACATCCGCCCCGCACACTCAGGTTCTCTGGGAAGAATTTACTTCAGCCAACAAAAACAAGGTTACCCAGAGAACCTTTTCTTCTGCCGCTCCCAGTTTGTGGAATGGCTTGCTGGGAGAGATTTGTCAACTTAACAGTCTTCCAGAATTTAAGAAAGCCATAAAGAATGATCTCTTCCGGCAGGCCTACCCAGCTGAATTTTAAGATGCCTTTTTTAATGGTGTGCTGCTTCTAAAGGTGCACTAGTTTTAAATGTTTGAATTAGTTTTATGTACTTTATGGTGTTTTTATTTGTGTTGTACCCCGCCTCGATCCAGAGGGAGAGGCGGGTAACAAATAAATAAATATATTATTATTATTATTATTATTATTATTATTATTATTATTATTATTATTATTCTATCTTGATTATGTTAATTTAAGTTTACTATCTACTAGAAACTCTCTCTCTCTCTCTCTACACACACACACACACACACACACACACACACACACACACACACACACATTTTGGTCTTTCTATCCCTTACATTTTATATCAGTATAGAGTAGCAAGATGCAAAAGAGGCCTTGGCTTCTGCATATTTAACTTGGATGGCAAGATACACCTGGTGAAATTCTCTCTTTTACACATTATTAAAGATGAAGAGATCTTTCTGTCTTTTGCATCTGGCCACTCTAATTTGAGCTGAGGAAAATTCATAAATCTTGGCCAAGGAAGATGGTGGCAGTGCTACTTCATAACCCTATAAAATGTTTAGGTATTTTTGTAAATAACAGGGCTTACATTTGAGTAGTGTTAAGCTGTAAATCTAAACATGCTTCCTTGGGAGTAAGGCTGCAATTCTATATCCCCTGTTTCCTGGGAGTAAAACCCATTGAACTCAGTAGGACTTACTTCTGAGTAAACATGTTTAGGATAGCAGTGCACACCATTGAGGGATGTGCAAAATCCGCCAGTCTATTTTTGTAGAGTTTTCTTCCTTTCCCCTATGGAAATTATGTGTATTGTGTCAACTATTTTTTCTTTTTCTCAACAAATTCTGCATGTGTAGAATTCTGTTCCTCCCCTACCAAAGCAGTTGTGAATAATGATGTAGATTATAGTGGCTGTTACATATAGGTTAATGTTTTACATATGCAAATGAACATGCTATATTATTGGTTGGATAACTATTTCTGTACCATTTTTCTGCCTTGCCTTGATGGTGGTTTCATCAGAAACTGAATGTAGCAGATTGTTACAGCATCCCACCCAGACCGAAACTGTATAAAAATTTATATTGATTTCAGATTTACTTAAAAACACAGATGATTTGTGGTTGTTTTGTTTCCTTGGTGTTTTTTTTTTTAATGGTGTGGAATTGTTACATTTCTGCACTGACTAATAGTCTCACAGGTCATAGCTAGATGTGGTGATATACCAGGGATCATCCTGTGTGTTCACATGATGCGCAGGGGATCCCTCCCTTTCCCTGGGATATCACTCTTCCCTTTTTCCACGGTTTTTCCGCAGTCTCGGGATGATCTCAAGACTACGGAACGTGTGGCCTGCTATCGCAGTTTGTCCCGGCTCCTCGCGAGTAACTGGGGAGCCAGGCATGGGGCACAGAGCTCCTCAAGAGCTCTGTGCCCATTGGGGGTGGGGTGGGGTGAGCGGGCAATTATTTTTTTTAAAAAAACTTACCTTCTGCACACAAGCGCTGGTACACTCTGTCCGATAAAAACAAAACCAACATGGCTGTCACGATGTCGTGTGCCATGTGTAAATGGGGGCGACAATCTCGCGGTCATAAAATCACGAGATCATCACCCTTTTACCCCCCTCGTCTAGCCAAGGCCACAGAGTACTCTGTGAAATTCTAATTAAGTGTATAACAGCATATATATACCAAAGAAAATCTGCATCAAGTGCAGAAGTGAAGTACAGCATCTGCTTTTTAATGGTGTTCCCATTCACACAGAAAATATTATAAGAAAGAAAATGAGCAATAGCGACAACTAGTAAGGAATTTAGTTTAGAATATAAATTATCTTGCTTGGATCAGAATGCCAAGATGAACAACTTCTGGTAAATAATTCTGTAGAATTTTTGATGCCTACGAGTGGCTAGTGCCATAGTCCTATGTCTCCACATTTTGATTGCACTGCCTGGAGTACCCTTTAACTACTTGAGTTCTATATTAACTGAGCAAAAGTAAAACAGCTAACTAGGGACTCCATTCTGCAAAGTACTGAATGTTTTCAGCCCCAACCTAGCAGAGAGTACTCAAGCATGCAATCACATATAAGAGTCTTCATTAGGTTAAGCAACTGACAGGGCTGTAGAATGGTTTCCATTTATTGTTATGTTACTTAGTAATATATTCTTAGCAGTGAAGAATATCACTGATTCTGGTCAATTGTGGCCCTTTCTACACCTAAGGATTATCCCAGTAAAATGGAGGGATCATCCCTGCCTGCTCCCGGGATCCGCTGTGTGTCATTTGGATGCACAGGGATGATCCCGGGATGATCCTGGGGAAAAAGGCAGGTGTAGAAACAGCCAAAGTCTCCTGTCACACTTTGGTTATATTCTTAGCATTTGCTAAAGATTCAGTGATTTTACCTTCTAAATTTTGTAAGAATTATGATGTGCAGATAGACCAGGGAAGGTGGGGCTGTAGCCCAAAGGAAGACCACATGTTTCATGCAGAAGGTCCCAGTCTGAATCCTGGTATCTGAACTGTAAAAATGATCAGGTAGTAGGTAACGGAGAAGGCCTCTCTCTACCTAGGAGTGTGCTGCCCAGTTAGAGTAAACACTACTGAACTACAATGTGGCCATGTGCCTACTTTACAGCCTTATAGAGGAGAGTCTTTTATGCTTCAAGGCAGAAAAAAATCTGGCAACTCTAGTTCTAATCTCCTCTCTTTGAAGGGCTTTGCAGAGTGCAATGGAAATATTAAGAATCCAAAACAGGGACAGCAGAGACCTTGAAGTTGGGACCTGAACCTTGACAGCACCTGAGCAGGCACTTAGGTCACATGGACACTCTTCCCCACTATGATGTGATACATTGTATTTCTATTTAATTTTTTGTAATTATTTCTAAATTTGCATTTATACATTTGAATTAGCATACAGAAATTGTATGCATTTTTATGTAAATATGTGGTCTCTTTTGCACTCTTTTCTAGTGATGCATTTCCTCTTTTCTGGTGCTGCGTCAGCGGCCACCTTCCTGGACTAGATGAACAAATAGTCTGACCTGGTGTAAAACAGCCTCCTATGTTCCTGTGAGGTTTCCTTCGAAGTTTCTATTTAGTACTGGTTCTGGGATGTTGGAGGACATATGCAAGTTATGCTCACTGAGTTCCCTTAACTTTGAAGGGATGGAGCGCATACACATCTTTTACTTCTCTTAGTATGCAATCTTATGCATGTTTAGACAGAAAAAATCCTACAATTCGCAGCTTAGCTGGCTGGGGAATGCTGGGAGTTGTAGGACTTTTTTCTTTCTAAACGTACATAGGATTGTGCCCATAATGTCTTGTGCAAAGACAGAATATCACACAATTAATAGCACACAATTAATATTTCTTTTCTCTTCTGCTCCAACCGCAATTCCATACTTTAATACTCCACCATTCCATGTTTTCAAACTGTTATGTTAGAAAACAACAAAAACTGTTTGCCAACTCTGATAAAATATTTTTTTAAAAAATTATTTATTGCGTTTTTATACCTCCCAATAGCCGAAGCTCTCTGGCTAGTTCACAAAGCTCTTTGGGCGGTTCACAAAATATTCTGGGCAGGTGCAGTTTTGTATTTTAAACTCACTGAAGTCATGGAATCATCATGAACACAGGAAGAAAATAGAGCTTCCCTCTGCTGCCTTCATCATGTGCCATCTCTGAGTGGTTGTTTCTGGTCCCCCTGAGCCCTGGGCTTTGCCCCCAAGTTCCAACACTAGTTCCAACACTGGCTCAGGGATGCATTTTTGGTGTATAGTTCCTTTATGTATGTTCCTTTTTGAACCAAGCATACTAGATTTTAAACACACACTCTTATTAAAACTGGAGCAATCAAGATTTTTTTGTTAGTGCCCGTTAATGGCAGTGCTGGCAGCTTGAACACCCTGGTAGCACATTGATGTGGATCTGGTTTCCTTCAGTGCTAAACACTTTAATCAAGGCTTTGCTTTTGACGTGCAGTCACTACATTAATTGATTAATGCATTAGTTTGATTAATCCTGCTGATTCACACTGATTCATCTATTAATATTCTCAATCCAAGTGACTCTTCAATTTCAAATGCAAAATCAGCTATTGCGAGTGGAGAAGGAAGCACGGAATAAAGACTCAGACACCAGAGCTTGGGATAAACTAGGGCCTCTTTACTTAACAACAAGGGAGGGCTGAGTAAGGGGCGGAACCAGCCTTGACAGGCTCGGCCCCGCCCCTACCCCACATGGCCCACGTGTGCAACATGTGAGGCCTTTATTCCCCTCCTCCCCACCACAACTACTGTTTCTCCCGCTCACGGCATGCCAGCAAAGGGGGATAAAATACTTTTCTGTATTTTTCTGGCTATAGTTAAGGTGGCCTCTTTTATTATTTTTTTCCCACAGAGTTACTCATAACAAGTGCACAAAAGGTAGAAGTTCCACAGGTGGAAGTTTCTCATGATTACATCTTCTTGCCAGAGGGTTGTTGTTTTTTTTAAAAAAATCTGCCTGGCATGCATCAGCAGTGGTGGGGAGCCTCAAGTCTTGAGGGCCAAATCTGGCCCTCAGGGGTTTCCCAGGGGGCCACACCTCTTTTCCCACAGCCAACAACTGTTTTGTAGTTTTCTGTCATCTGTGCAGTCCCTACTCTCCCCCCACCCCGACCCCATTCTAAAAGCTTGAAATGCCTCTCCTAAGGCTTAGTTACGGCAGAAAAAGCTTTAAGTTACGTTGGTATATTTCGTTTTATGGCTTCACTCCTTTTGCTTTTGTCTTTGCCCCCTTTTTCTGCCTAAACATGCATAGGATTGATGTGCCTCATCCCCCACTAGTATTTCATAAATCTTCATTGAACAGGTTAGGCTGCAAAAAATATTTGGCTGCAAGTATGGGGTGGGTGGGAATGGATGTTCCCTGCTGCTTGCTCATCTTTTTTGCTCACTGTTTACTGTTCAGTAGTTAGAGCAATCTTACTCAAAGCATACCATATTAAAGGTGACCAATAAAAGTATTAACATGCATTAAATATAACGTATGTGTGGCTCAAAGTTTCTCTCTTTTTCCTCCTGAACTGAGACAAAATGATCAGATAAAGCCCCCCAAACTATTATAGGGAAATATTAGCGTGAATTTGGTTCGGGGGCAGCTACATTTTCACAATCATAGTGGCTAGAAAAAGTGCAACTGCAAAAAAGGAAACACAGTTTTCTTGCATTTCCCTCCCCAGTTCACGCTTTTTTTTTTTTTTTTTTAGCACACTCTATCATACTGGGGATGTCCATCAAATTTGGATGCAAATCCCCAGGGCAAGGATGGGATTGTGAGATGGCCACCAAGTTTCATGATGAAAAAAGCCTTAAACTGCTTTTCAGTATTCATAATTCCCTAGCCCCTGCTCCTGTCTTTCTGAAAACTTTTAGATTTCTTGCCTGGAATAATTCTATGATCTGTGCCATTTTCATACAAACCTCCCACCACCACCACCACAAATAGTGGTGTTGCAAAAATGAAGTTTCTACTCCTGGTGAGTGAGAGGATTTAAGAGGTGAGGTACATAACAACATTATTTCTGCAGAAATATGAGACAACGAGGGAACTGAGGTTCCAGAAAGACACGTTGGCCACCCCAAAATAGGGCTGGGGGTTTATATACACTCCTAGGCAGAGACTTTACGTCTGCACACTAACAATTCCTTCATCAAGCTGGAAAAGGAAAAGCACTATAAAACAGGCAGCGCCGTTGACAGGAGCTGGGAGAGCCACTTGCATATATGGTCTGGCTCTTACTGCTACGGAACGGAAACACAATAGAACTACGGGAATCCTTTTTGTGTAACAGTGGGGGAAGGAAGGGAAAATGAATCCCTCACTCTGCAAAAAATAATAATTCAGGACTCGTATTCCACATGAACCACTGTACCTATCCTTCTGAAACTTAGCAGGTTTCTTAGTTAGGCATACATATAAGTTATCTGTCATTTTGGAACAATGGTCCACAAGGAACATAGGAGGATGAGCATATCCTCTATTGGAGACTGTAACAATGTCAAGGCTGCTTTTGTGTATGCTCTCCTGCAGCTGTCATACTTCAATTTCCCAGGCTTGATGCCCTCCGAATGGGCAACTATGTCTGAAAAATTTCATTGAATTTTGCAAAGAAATTAAAAAGAGAGAATTAGTTGTTTTACTTTAAAAAAAAACCAACAAAATATACAGGCAACATAACCCCCCCCTGCACCTAGTTTTCTGTTATTGGGCAGGTGTAATTCCTTCCAAAGATTACTATGTGCCTGCAACTTTCATCCAATTCTGACCTAGAAAAAAAAATGTTATAGCAGTTTTTAGGTTTCCTATAAAAATAAGGAGCTTGAAGTCTCGGAGTTTTGAAACTCAACTTGGGTTCAGTCTTAAACCAAGAAAATGGAAGTAAAACCTATCTTCTGATATTTTATAAATGAATGTTCAATATGCTTTCCAGTGTCTGAAGTTTTGCTTGTATCTGAAGTTTTAAAGAAATCAACCCAAAATCAAAGAGTAAATCTTTTTCTTCTATAACATAAATAGGCAAAGTATGATCTTTGTATGTATCTCAGCTTATTGAGGCACTACACTTGAAACCAATGGTTTAGATCCAGACTAAGGCCTCAGCTAGACCTAGTAGTCTAGCGGGACAGAGGAGTGAAGATCTTGTGATATTTTTTTCGTGAGATCTCCCCCTCTGTTTACACACGATGCGCAATGACGTTGGAAGGTGAGGATGTCGCGGCCGCCATTTTTTAAAAAAATCTTAAAGAAGAAGAGCTCATGAATGCTCATGTGCAGGAAGATAGGGTTTTTTAAAATTTAAACTTAATTTACCCCCTCACCCCACCCTATCCTAAGGAGCTCTGCACCCCATGCACGGGTCCCAGCTCCTCGCAAGGAACCAAGACAATGTTCCACAGTTTCGGGATCATCCCGAGACTGCGGAAAAAGCGGGCCAGAAGTGTAGGGCGAGATCCCGGGCCAAGGGAGGGATCATCCCTCCTAAATCCTGGGATCCCCTGTACATCATGTGGACGCACAGGGACGATCCCAGAGATCACCCTGTGATTTCACCCCATCTAGCTATGGCCTAAGTTAGTTGATCTTAGGCCCCATTTAAACAATGAAATTAGTCATCATTTAGGTCCTGTTAATTTCAGTGGAAGCTATGGGCAAGGAACCTTGGCTCAGCCTTACCTAGGAATAAAACCCAATTGGGATTGCTTCTGAGTAGACACACATATGATTGTACTGTTAGCCTGGATCTAGTCCAATGTCTTCACACTTTTGTTGTTGTTGTGCCTTGGGAGTAGAATATATCATACAATGTGTGTGTCAAATTGTCATATGCCAAAACATTGCTAGTTTTTTTTAAAAAATGTCAGTACCATGAATTGCATTATGCTTAGCCAGAGGTTTATCTCTATGTGTTTTTAATGGCATAAATATTCATTGTTACATTTCTGGTTAAGAGAACCAGCCAAAGAGAAACAGGAGAATATAAATATAACTTGAGCTCAAATATGTCTTGACATTTCTAATACTATAAAAGTACATTTTGCCTCGCCTCCACCCCTAACAGGGTCAGCATGCCCCTGGACTTCACTCGGCTGAACTTCAGTGATAAGTTTTCTAGTTCAGTGCCTTTTCAAAGCTTGGCAGACTATAAGGCTGTCTTGTTGAAAAGTACAAAAACATTTTGAATGTGCTCAGAGAAGGCTAATTCTACTCTCTGTCACTTTGCGCCACATGATGTTTAACTAGGACTCCAAATGTCCACTTGTGTCTCAAGCATCAAATTGAGAAGCAACATGATCTGGACATCATCCAATGTCCCTCACAGTTTTCTTTTCCATTTCTTTTCAACGTACCTTTTAAGGAATTAAGTATTGAAACTGGCATCATGGTAGGTGACAAGGGCTAAGGAGAACATAATGCTAAAAGCATTTAAATGCATATTTTTGTCAGAACAAGGATAAACATTTTAAACATACATGCTTACGCACACAACTATATTTTCTGAAATCTACAGTAGTGTTGCAGAATTATGAAGTAGAGTGATGAATGTGTTGACACAGGCTGGAGCATGCACTACTTTGCTCCCTCTCCCTAAATGTTTATTGCTTGATGCAGACTACCTGAATAGAACTTATGATTGCTGTATGGAGGTGTGTGTGTGGCTGTGGTGGTGGTTGGTTTCCTTTTGTTTTTCAGATAACATTCTTGGCATTATATTTAAATGGGGCCTGCCCCTCCTCCATTCCCTCTTCCAAGTCAAGTATTGTAAAGCCAGATGTTCTGTGTCAGTTTTCTCAATTCTACTTCCTATAATTTGTCAAAGTATTTAGCTGAAGACCAGTGTTATCCATCATATCACAAAATGGAAGCTACTGTCATTTTTCAACAGGGAGCAGTTTGCAGCTGAAATTTCACAGAAGATCATATTGAAGCTGGGGCCTTGTGTCATTAGTCAGTCACACTCTGCTCAGAGGTGATCTTTGCTCTTGACAAGAAAAAATATTCAGGGCAGCCCGTAACTCTCCAAGGGAATTATTGTATTCCCTTGATAAATGTGGATTCTTTGATGTAAAGTTCTGAAGGCCATTTTCAAAGTTTGACTGTAACACAGCAGCACTGTATTCTATTATTGATTATAAGGAAGTAATTTAGCTTTTGATTCAGAGCTGATACCATATGGCATTACGTGAGTGAGCTGATTCTATCATTGCTACATCTTTAAAACATATCTCAAAACATTGTAGTGAATACACTATTTGAATGGCAGTAAAGGCAGAAACTGTACCACTGCCCACTGGAAGTTATATATAGATACATGAATTAGACCACATGTACATTAGAATAGTAAGTTCACAATTATGCCGGACATCTCCATTACCTCATTGTACCCAGTTGCTGTAGTCAATACCTTTCAGCTGATTTGACACAGAACTCAACTTCGTGTTGTGTAAGGACAGCTGAATTTTTCCTTTTCTTCTGTTTCCTCTGACATTGATTTTTAATTCAGCATTTGTATTCCAATACAGTTTCTTGTCTCTCTTTTTCTCTTTTTGTGTCTTTTATGTCTCATAGGCATAGAGTATAATTTATCCCAAGTACGAAAGTGTATCTAAGACATCGTGGAAATTGGCTACATGATTGTTCTGTTTGGATAGGACTGTTTGTTAAGACACTTGAAATTCCTTTGTGGAAGCAGTCTGATCAATGCAGCTGTGTAGAGGAATTGGCTTCTGGCCCACACATCCATGGTTACAACTTAGAGACACTGCTTTGGCTAGCAAGGCATATAAATTTGGCAACTGAAAATATGCTGCAGTGCACATGTGAATTGTGACTGGGAAGTGGGATCTATACTCCGATTCCTTCTCGCGTCTTTATTAATCTTATTCCTGCTATCCTCCCTTCCTTGCTACATATTATTAATCTTTCTCTGTCCTCTGGTTCATTTCCTTCTGCTTTTAAACATGCTACAGTCTCTCCCATTCTCAAGAAACCTACTCTTGATAGGCTATCTCTGTCTAACTACCGACCTGTCTCTTTGTTGCCGTTTGTTTCAAAGATCCTGGAGCGTGCGGTCTACTCTCGTTGTCTTGACTTTCTTTCTAGTAACTCTGCTTTGGATCCATTTCAATCTGGATTCCGTCCTCTGCATTCCACCGAAACAGCCCTTACTAAGATCACCAATGATCTCCTTATTGCCAAGTCTAAAGGCCATTATTCCGTTCTTATTCTCCTTGATCTAACTGCAGCCTTTGACACGGTTGATCATGATCTTCTCTTAGATTCCCTTCATGACCTTGGATTTTGTGGCTCTGTCTATAACTGGTTTGCCTCCTATCTAGCGGGTCGCTCTTTCAGCGTGTTGACTAATGGCAGCTCGTCTTCCTCCTTTCCCCTTTCAGTAGGGGTTCCGCAAGGCTCTGTGCTTGGCCCGTTGTTGTTTTCCTTATACATGTTGCCCTTGGGCAAGCTTATTCAATCTCATGGCCTCCAATATCATCTGTACGCCGATGATACACAACTATATCTGTCATCTCCGGAACTTTCTCCTGATGTTCACGATCGTATCTCGGCATGTCTTTCAGATATCTCAGCTTGGCTGCTTCATCGTCGCTTGAAGCTTAACATGGCAAAGACTGAATTGCTTGTTTTTCCTCCTAAACCTTCTCCTCATCTCTCATTCTCTCTTACTGTCAATGATGTTACGCTTACTCCGGTCAAGGAAGCTCGTAGCCTTGGCTTTATCTTCGACTCCTCGCTCTCCTTTATTCCTCATATTGAGGCAGTAGCTAAATCTTGTCGATTTTTCCTGTATAATATTGCCAGGATTCGATCATTTTTGTCTGTCTCTTCTGCCAAGACGCTTGTTCATGCACTGGTTATTTCACGGTTGGACTACTGCAACCTTCTTCTCTCTGGCCTTCCTTCTTCTCACATCAGTCCGTTGGTTTCTGTTCACCACTCTGCCGCAAAGATCATCTTCTTAGCTCGCCGCTCCGACCACGTTACTCCGCTTCTGAAATCTCTTCATTGGCTTCCAATTCACTTCAGAATCCAATATAAACTTCTCCTGTTAACCTTCAAAGCTTTTCACGGTCTAGCTCCTTCCTATCTCTTCTCTCTCATCTCACACTATTGCCCCGCTCGTGCTCTTCGCTCCTCTGATGCCATGTTTCTCGCCTGCCCAAGGGCCTCTACTTCCCTTGCTCGGCTTCGTCCATTTTCGTCTGCTGCCCCTTACTCCTGGAACGCTCTTCCAGAACATTTGAGAACTACAAGTTCAACCACAGCTTTTAAAGCTCAACTGAAAACTTTTCTTTTTCCTAAAGCTTTTAAAACTTGATGTTGTGCAGACTTCTACTGTTACTTTCTACTGTTAGTTTTTCCCTACCCTGTGCCTGCTTACCCTACCCTGTACCTGTTTGCATTCTCTTCCCCTCCTTATTGTTTTACTATGATTTTATTAGATTGTAAGCCTATGCGGCAGGGTCTTGCTATTTACTGTTTTACTCTGTACAGCACCATGTACATTGATGGTGCTATATAAATAAATAAATAATAATAATAATAATAATAATAATAATAATAATAATAATAATACTCATGGACATGCAAGACAAGACAGTACTCTTTCTGTGTGATGGGTGTTTATGGCCTGCTTGCCACAACAGAATTAAGTGGTGCATTGGGCTACATTAATGATGCTACATGCCATGGTTGTGACCAGATGTTGAAAGCTGAGCTCTCTTGAGATCAGATCATCCTGTACAAGCTGGAAATCACCATGGTCTGACTAAAAACATCACTTGCCACAGGCTGAAATGTGTGTGAGCTGACCTGGAGATTCACGTAATCAAGGCTCTACAGTAATATACCACATGCTGTTTAGTTGAAAACTAGGACTACAAGCTTCAATTAATTAATCAGCATAATTAGTTGACAAAAGCTTTAATCATGTATTAAAATCTGTTTCTGATTAATCAGTAGAGCTGATAGCAAATAAAAATTATGAGGATTGAGACTCTTTCTGGTTGCAGAAAATGTGGAAGCTTCCTTCTCCCTGCAATAAATTTGATGGGGGGAAAATCTTTAAGATGTAATAAAACTATCACTTTACTTCTCATTGGGAAATTGGTGTCAGTCTGGAAAACCTGGATTTTTCACAATATTGTTGAGCACTTGGATAGCAGGACCATTGTCAATAATTTGGTTCTTCTTCTGTGTGTGCACTATACTTCTTTTCTTTCTTTCTTTTTTCATATAGGTATCTCTGTCCCACCCTTCCAGTGTCTAGGCAACACTCGGAGCAGTATTAAAATCATGGTATCAGTTCAATAATGCATTAAAACCAAATTAATTAGTTAAAAATTAATATTCAATTTCCCAAATTTGATGAAAAAGTCGATAATAACAACTGATATTTTTTATTTATGAAATTGTAATTGGAAGCTTCATTTTTCCATGAAACCTTTAGCACAGTTTTCCTGGGGGATTGTTTAGCTTGGAAAAGTGGTGAGTAAGGGTAGACATAATACAGGTGTGCAAAATTATGCATGGTGTGACAAATGTGGAGAGGGAGAGATCTCCCCCCTCTCTCATAACACTAGAACCCATCCCATGAAGCTGATTGGTGGGAGATTCAGGACAGATAAAAGGAAGTACTTCTTCTCACAGGCATACCTAAATTATAGAACTCGCAACCACAAGATGTGGTGATGGCCACAAATTTGGCTGACTTTAAAAGGACGTTAGACAAATTCCTGGAGGAGAAGGCTATCAATGGCTAATAGTCCTGATGGCTAAGTGCAACCTCCAGTATCAGAGGCAGTATGCATGTGTACACTAGTTGCTGTGGAACATGGGTGGGAGCATGCTGTTGCACTCGTGTCATGCTCTTGGGTTCCTGGTCAACAGCCAGTTGGCCACTGTGTGAATAGAATGCTGGATTAGATGGATCCTTGGTCTGATCCAGCATGGTCACAATTCAGCATAAACACTATGAATTTATTGATTTTTTTCTAGGCATGACTTGGACCAATAGATGAACTTCAAGGTAGATTCCATATGGAGAAAATAAACAATTTTACTAAAAAGAATTTTAAATCAGTGAAAGAATTAGAATTGCAAATTAGTTTGCTTCTGGCTTCTGGCACAGGATTAGGATCAGCATAAAAAGTGTAACTCTGGGAAGGAAACCCAGATTAAATTAATTAGCTGTAATTTGTGCATTTATATGAAAAGATGAAGCAACATCTTGTAGCATCCACATCCAGCAGAAACACATTTATGGGTGAATTGGAGGGTTGTCAACTGAATTTGATTTGTTGGGTGCATGATGTGCTAAATATCAAGTTGTAGGTTGTTTATTGACTTCTCCCAGAAGGGGGATAAATCAGCTGGACTTTATGGCGCTGGCAATCATTTGGCTTGAGTGGCTTTTTGCTGAGAATATACAAGCAGATTGTTCAAGGATTAAATAGACTTGAAACACTTTGATTTTTCTGATTCTAGGAGGCTAAAATGAATAGATTAAACTACAATTCTATGCATGCCATTGAACATAGTGACACTTACTTCTGTGTAAACATTGATTGATTTATTAGTTTTATAAATCACATACTCTACCTGTTTATTTATTGATATGATTTGATTTGTACCCCATCTTTCTATCAAGATAAATGGCACTCAAGGCAGGCTTACATTCAAAAATAAAGCTTGATAAAAACAATAATTAAACAAATACATTAAAATACAATTAAAAATACAAAACAGCAACAGTAAAAACAGCATTCAACCCAAGAGACCCACTTACAAACCGAAGGCACACTTGAATAAAAAGGTCGCTCTGGAGATACATTGCTTCTCAAATCTGTAGTATTTCTTTCTGTTCATTTTTAACTTCATCTTCGGCCACATACAGGTTAATCTGACTGTCAGCTAATATACTTGGTTTATACAGCCCCAAAGTGTGATCTATGCACCATTATTGTCAGATAATGCAGTTGGGTACAATATTTTATTTTATATTTGTTTCTTTTATATAGCACCCTTCAACAGATTTTCAGGGTGTCTTAAAAGAAGTTTTTAAAACCCCAAAACATTTATAACAAGCTTTTGTGGCCTAGAGTCTTGTCTTTAAGGTGTTCCAAGATTCTTGATTATTATTTTTCTGCAGCAAACTAATGTTGCTATCCCTCTGAAGGGTGAATTCAAGTTTCTCTAAAAAAAAAACAGATACAGGCTCAATTGATCACATCCCATAAGTAAAGTTTTTACAGGACTATCCATACCCCCCCCCCCCAAAAAAAAACCCATCTAAGAAGAATATTTTCCACAGGTTATATATGTGTTCTATATACACATGTGAGGCTCAATGAGCCACAGTGTGTGCCGAGTGATATTTAGTATATACAATCCTCGATTGGGACAATCAAGAAGGTTGCCATGTCATGAAAACCCAACCACTGTGGATTATTGGAGGGTTAAATAACCCTCAGTTTGTACTAGGGTTATGCGAGGGTTGTTTAACCCTGAAATAACTCAAGGTGGTTGGCTTTACACAACATGGACACCCCCCCCCCCAATTGCTCCGATTGGTGGCTGCATATACAGAATGTCACTTGGCATATTCCAGAGCTCGTTGTGAGTTAAACAACCCCTGATGAGCCCAGTGTGTCATGCAAACTGCACCACTATGCACATTGTCTGAACTGTGTACTTTCAATACAGACTGTAGTCCTCTCCAGTCAGCTAGCAGTGACATGTTCCACCCACTATGTCAATGACCACAAGAGGTGGTCCAACTGGCACATTAGTAACAAAAATAGAAAAAGGGCCAAATATGTGTTAAGCCCCATTCTCTTTCCCAGCTTTCTGGGAATTTGTGTGAGTTCATCCACAAGAGGCAAGGGCATTAGTTAGTTTGGTTCTCACCAAAAATGTCTTATCTATTAAGATCTGGAAGTGCTTGATAAGGACTAAATACACATGAAAGCTTGTTTATATTCACTGTACCTGAGGCATAGCTAAAGAACATACAATAGAACAATATAAAATTGTATTACTGCTCACATTCCCATATAATGTTAAAAACAGTATGAATTGCCGGATATTCACAATTCTTGCAGTAGACCACCTGCACCTTTGAAAACATGTAAGCAGGTTTGAACTGAACAAAGTCAAAGATACAAGAAATATTAAAGCTGATAAGGAATTGTTTGTTTGGACTGGATTGTAATCGGTTTTTTGTCTATAATTTAAATGTATGGTAACCGCATCAAACAAGTTACTGCAGCTGCCCTATACCAACAGCATTGGTCTGTCTATATCAGCATTGACTGGCAGCAACTTTTCAAATTTTAAAGGGTCGTCTTTCCCAGTCCTATCTGGAGATGCCAAGGATTAAACATAACAGTTTTTGCATGCAAAGCATGTGCTCTACCCACTGAATTGTGTCCCATCCTCCAGGCTATGGAACAGGGAACTAATTTGTAGACTATGAGGTGAAGATGAAAGGTGGATGCTACTCAAATGCATTTATCATTTGTATCCCTCCACCCTCGCCCCCTGTGAAAGACTTCAGGAACTTCTAGACATCAGAACCACCCATCTATTTCAAGCACTTACACTGTTAAATAGATTTATCTCTACAGGGTGTTTTTGCTTACATGTGCTTGTTTTTATAAAGCACTGAAAGACAGAATTGAACATACTCATTAATTATTGCAGTTACTCAAGAAACTAAATCAAGCCTTGGAAAAGAGTTTATTGCACCTCTGGGAAAAATTTGTATGCTAGTCAAGGGGAAAACCAGTTGAAAGAGCATATCGTTTTAGGGCTGTAGTCGCAGTACTACTAAAGACAAGACATGGTTTATGAGTAGAAAATAGAAGTATCTCCATGTTAGTTTTACTTTTTTTTCCACATGCAAAATATAAAATTATATATATATATATATATATATATATATATATATATATATACACACACACAAACTGGTTTATCTTCTGCATTTCAGAAACTGCTGGTTCCAACATGGTAGCTATTGGACTTAATATTTTCTGTTTTCAAGTGAAATTGTGTTGTTAGTTTATACAAATATGTCAGTTTCTGTTACAAGCAGTGTTCAACACTGGGTTTTGGAAGTTAGAAAAAAATCACATATATTGTTTCACAACAAGGCATTTCTCCTGATACTAGTCCGAATTTATTTTACTTACATTCCATTAATTTCTGTTATTTTTCTTGAAACACAAAAGCTGCTCTCTTGTGTCTTGGAAATGAAAAAAGAGGAAGTAATGGGTGACACATAATAATAATAATAATAATAATAATAATAATAATAATAATAATAATAATATTTATTTCTTACCCGCCTCTTCTTTTAGATCGAGGCGGGGAACAACATTAGAACAGGAATCAATACATCTTAAAAATTCATGATTTAACATTGATCTGGATAGGCCTGCTGGAAAAGGCTAGTCTTTAAAGCTGCCTTAAAATCACACATAGAGTTAATTTTACAAATCTCCTCCGGCAGGCCATTCCACAATCTGGGGGCGACAGAAGAAAAGGTCCTCTGGGAAACTGATGTCAGCCTAGTTTTAGCTGACTGAAGTAAGTTCACCCCAGAGGACCTGAGTGTGTGGGGCAGACTATATGGGAGAAGGCGATCCCTCAAGTAACCTGGACCCAAACCATTTAGGGCTTTAAAGGTAATGACCAACACTTTGCACTTTGCCCGGAAACTAATTGGCAGCCAGTGGAGTGATTTTAATGTTGGTGTAATGTGGTCACCCCTAGGTGTACCGGTGACCGACCTGGCTGCCATATTTTGAACTAGTTGAAGTTTCCGAACTAGGTACAATGGTAGCCCTATGTAGAGCGCATTGCAGAAGTCAAGCCTTGAGGTTACCAGCGCGTGCACTACTGTCTTTAGGTCTTCTGACTCTAAGAAGGGGCGCAGCTGGCGTATCAGCCGAAGCTGATAGTAGGCACTCCTGGCCGTCGCATCTATCTGGGCTGTCATTTGGAGTGACGGATCCAGGAGCACCCCCAAACTGCGAACACAGTCTTTCAGGTAAATGATGTTACATTTGTATAGGAAATTTTGCCTTCAGTTTGTGCAATATGTTGTTGGATGTGATGCGTACAGTTAAACCAAAGAATGTAGACGATGCTTTTAAAATCCACAAGAAGTTTAAAAAGTAAGCAGCCAAATCATCCATCATCATATTTGGCTCACCAATGATGCATAACATCATCAAATAGCTGGAACTGTACTGGAGGATTTTGGTGCCAGGCAATTAGTAGATGCATACTGGTACGATGTGTAGCCATACTCCCACCTCTGCTGCCACTTACTGGCCCCATTCAGAAGAGACTTTAAACCATGGCTTTAACCATGGTGGTTAAGCCAGAAAGCCAGGCTGTATTCAGAAGGCACCTTAAACCATGGCTTTAACCATGGTGAGTAAAGCAAAAAGCCTTATTCATCGTGGTTTAAGGTGACTTCTTGCTCCATTCAGAAGACACCTTAAACCATGGTGGTTAAGCCAGAAAGCCACGCTGTGTTCAGAAGACACCTTAAACCATGGCTTTAACCATGATGAATAAGGCTTTTTGCCTTATTCCCTGTGATTAAAGCCATGGTTTAAAGTGTCTTCTGAACACAGACCATCTTTCTGGCTTAACTACCGTGATTAAAGCTGTGGTTTAAGGTGTCTTCTGAATGGGGCCGATGTCTGTTTGGAAGGCAATGTGGTGGCGAGAATCCTCTTTCTTGGTTTCTGCTCACTTATGGGTTCTCATTTCCTATTACACTACCTCACCAACTGTCCTGGTTAAATATTTAAGGGCTTAACTACATGTTACTTTAAAAACGTAGATAGTAGCTAGATTTTTACGGAGTGGTACCCTAGGGTGAGGGGTAGAAGATTTTTACTCTTTGTCTCCTGCTGTGGGTTATAGGTTCTCATTTCTTAGTAGCTGGCCCCCTGCTCCTGCAAGTTTTATTCATCCCACCCCCCAAAAAAGAAAAAAATCATTTATTTTAAAGCATCACTTTTGTACAATAATGTTCCCACTTGATACTCTTGTACATAGAACTAAGGCAGTGAAATGTGAACACAATGGAAAGGACCACAAAATGAGTTAATAATAGAATATAACTTAAGTCTTATGCCAACGCCATGCTTGAATACCAAAGCACAGAGAGGAGATGGGGACATGTGCTATGGACTGGCTCACTCCATCCCTGACCTCCTCATGCTGTTCTGAAGTGAAACTGTGACAGTGTCTGGCTGATTGTGGTTACGTTGGTCTGTGTGATCAGAACCCTGATAGTAAAGGATTCTTGATTGTGTGGAGCTTGTTTTAGGCCAACATTCTGCAAACTGGTCCAAATACTATGCCTCTAAAATTGATGTGTTCCCTTTCCCCCCATTACTTCTTTATGCAGTAGATTTATCAATATGCATCTGTATATTAAAAATGGAAACTGAACAAGCCAGAAATGCACTGGACTCAAGTATACACTGGGTCCAGAATTTGAATCTTCAGTCATGTCAAGCAGGAATTCGGTGTATGAACCACCACCAAGCTTTTGCTAAATCGTAAAATTAAATGCAGTGATGTCTCAAACTATGAAACTAGATTAGAGAATAAGATAGTGATCATTGGATATCATTGGATAAATAGATGTGCCAGTGAAGGTCAAGCAATGAAATGACATTGTTGGTTGAAAAAGCTAGGACAAATGTATTTTATTGCAACATGCTGTTTATAGTACTCAACATGTATCTGAATATGGAAAAAGAGATATTCTCTTGTGGTCATAAATTACACCATAAATCTAGAGACCTATTCTGTAGCTGAACAGCTTTTAAAATGCAATGAGAAAAGCAGCAGATTGACACAATTTAGATGGATTGGTTTGATGTAATTTCAGGCTGCCTGAATTATTTTTCTGTGACAAAGTCTCTTGCAAACCTTTCAGAGGAAACAGAGTTCTGAGCTTAGATTCAGTCTCTAGCAGATTCTGCACTGTTTCCCCACATAGTGTGTGTGTGTGTGTGTGTGTGTGTGTGTGTGTGGACGATGGTGGTGGTTTGGACAAAACTGAATGATCACCTATGAAGAATAACAGCCCCAAGGCTATACACCCAATTGCTAGTGGCTTATTCGGGTTTGACATGTCTTGGTGTGATCCTAACTGCTCTTTGTAAAACAAGCAGGCAGGGGAAAAGCTCAGGAGACTTTCTTCTATTCATTTCTGTAATAGTTTTCATGCCACGGGAGGCTTAAGAAGATTTGTACTGCCAGCTTCCTTTTCATTAGCGGAGACTGCAATGCTGCTGGGTAAGTTAATGTGTGCATGACTATAAAAAAGTGTGAGAATTACGGAATCTATAAAGTTTCATATTAATTTTTGCTTTTCAAAAGGATGTTTTCTTGTACTGAATGTTGGCAAAAATAAAACAAGAGTATAAGAGAGGAGAGATTTTTCAGCTCTATGAGCTAGAGAATTAGAATCTAGCTGTTCTTTGAATACAATACTATGCTTCACTGATTTTTGGCAGAAGGATGTTAAAATTCTCTGTATTTGTATGGCAAAGAAACTGGATAGTATTTTCAACATAATCATAGTTATTGCCTTAAAATTTAACAGTACTTAATTATTTCTTTGTGTTTTTTCCTTTGCAATGGAGTGTAAGGCTTTCAGAATTCACTTCACCACAATGTCCCGACCTGCCATACTTTGATTATGACATGCTGGGAAAACAAGAGGTAAACATTGAAATTAGTTTGAGAGGCAAACTGAACTTTACCATGAACACAAGTCTCTTAAACCCAAGTTTGTTACTGCATAGAGGTAAAAGCAGCTGGCTATCTTTTCTCTGCAGCTTCCTTATAACCTGCAGTTTGTCCCTTAATGATCCATGATGGAATAAGCTATTACTATTATTATTTAAAAGTTACATTCAGTTAAGATCTACAGCAACTTCACTTCTAAATTGATAAAGCAGCAAGCTGATCCACAGCCTTGTTAAGAGCTTGGATTTAGCCAGTTTTGTGCTGCTAAAATAAGTTGACATAATATGAAGAATACAAGGGAGATGTTCAGTGTTGGTGAAAATTCAATTTGTCTCAATGGGACTTTTGTGTGAAAAAATCCTGGAGGACAGTGTCTGGTGCATCTGAATGAGCAGTGAACTATTATGTCTATACATTGTGAATTAAATAGGAAACTGCTGATAGATATAGCACCTATTCCTTGTTAAAGAAATAATCTTATCACAGGCAATACATTTTTCAGCAACCGGACATCCCTACATTTATACCCAAAAGACCCAGTCCTCTTCACAGATTTGCATAGTATTTCCAAATGTTACTTTATATATATAGATGGAAATGTATAAATGCTATAATTGAAATAGAAATACAATGCAGCGCACCATAGTGGGGAGCCACTGTGACCAGGTGTCCTGTGTAACTGCACAGTTTGCTGTCAAGGTATCAATGGCAGGCTCTACTTCAGGGCCCCTGCTCTTCTTCCATATGTTTCTTTATCTTTAAACTGGATTGGACAGGCCTTCAAATAAAGGACTGTCCTCTCTGAAGTAGCACACGTGGCTACCCTCACCCCTACACAGGAATAGGAGAGATCTCCATTTGTCTGTGGAGATCTGTGCAAGGATGATATCATTAACATACATGGACACATCATAGCTCAAGCTAACTGATGTTTTGAGCAGGGGAAGGTAGGGGATTCCACACATTTTCTACAGTTAGGCATAGACCAATACTTGGTGAGGGGGGCAAAGAGAAGTGACACATATATTCAATTTGCAAATAAGACTAAGGATGGGCTGAAAATCCACTGGGGCCTGTGAGCTCACTGGACGCCCCGCACCAGGCCCTTCCGGTCACCGCTGAACTCACCAAGTGGATTTTCGCCTCATAGCTCCTATACTGACAAAGGGGGGGTACAGGTACAGGTGGAACTCACTTCTGCCCTGTGCGTGCCTTTTGTATTCCCCCCCCCACTGTGGTAATTACTCACCATTACTGCAGCAGGTGAAAATACACAATTTCTCCAAGGCTCCCTCCATGCGTTAGTCCTCCGCCCATGCCAATGGGTGTTTTAAAGGCCCTATTAACAGGGCATTTAAGGGCCCCATCAGTGGTGGGGGGAGGAGGAGAAGGGTTTTTCATTTCCAGCTGTCATTAGAGTAGAAAGGAAAAATTCTTCTCCTCCCCTCCCGTACCTATCGGCCTGAAAGGACCCAGGAAGGCCCAGAAAGTGCACTTTCCCACGCCTCTCCCTCACCCACTGAGACCAGAAAGAACCTCTTAACATAAGCGTTGAGGGCATTTCAGACCCTGATGGACATGAGGGAGGGGAAATTAGAAGGGTGTGGGGAGGAGAGAGGGAAGAGGGCCGGCCGATCAGTGCTCGGCGAGTTCACAGGGCAGGTTCCCGAGGAGTTCACCATTCACTAAAAAAGAGTTTGGCAAAGTGAACTAGGCAAACAAAGTGTACTACAGCCCAAGTGCTCTTTAATCCAGATAGGAAGGTGATTTTGCAAATATTCTTTCCCTCAATTTCGGGTTATGTGTGTTATAGTTTTGTTTACTTATACAGTCACAGGACCACTTTGGATACATTTTGCCTATGAAACATGACCCTCCTAGATTTACAGGTGTTTTGGAATACAATATTTGTCTGAGAAGTAAGATAAAAATATAAGAGTTTTAAGATACAAAAGGAAGTTTAGGAGTGATGCAAGCAATATTGCCAAAATAAGAACTATGATCATTGGTCAGGTTGCATCAGATGGTGAATGGTTTGATCATTATTTTGCTTAGCACACTAACTGAAAAGAGCACATTTCCCTTCTTTTATTAAAACCACCACAATGTGGTGCCTACATGATTATTATTACTATGTCAGATGGCTCTCTAAGTGAACTCCATTATAGTGGCACAATGGGCCAAATAAATGTAAAAGGCATCCGCTTTATTTTATACCAAAGTTATATCTATCAGACTAGATAGATACAGTTTATTTGTCTATGGCGCAAAGGCCATTACAACCACAGCAATAAAACAAGATGACTCTATGACAGCCAACATTGTTACAAACTCACAGGGAGAGAATTCATTAAAAGAACCAAAGTGAGAGGAAAGGCTGAGATTTATACTGTTGAAAAAATGATACAGACACTAGAAGCAATAATAACAGAAAAATAATAGCAGGTGGTCCCCTCTGCAATCTACACCTGATTTCTTTAGAAAATTTTGGGGTGTGTGTGTTGCTGCAGCAAACGTTGCCACCTTGATTGTAACTGCTTTACTGTAATCTGCTAACAGATCACAGATAATATTAGCAGTGGGCTAACCCGCTCCTGCTCTCAGGAGAACTCCCAGAAAACGATTCCTTTATACAAGGAGCAACATAGCAAGTAATGAACTACATCTTCCACCTCCTCCGCACCACAAATACATGTCGGCTGGGCATAAGGAACCCCTTTATACTTCCTCTCCAGGTAAACTGTAGGCATTGTTTGGAAACGGAGGGCAGTAAAGGCCTTTCTGAGAGCAAGGAAACTCAGGTCTTCTTCAAACAGCGCATAGTTAAATTATGGAAAAAAACTACCACAAGATGTAGTGATGGCCCCCAATTTGGATGGCTTTAAAAGGGGCTTGGATAAATTCCTGGAGGCAAAGGCTATCAATGGCTACTAGCCCTGATAGTTGTGTGCTATCTCCAGTAGTCGAGGCAGTAAGCCTGTGTGCACCAATTGCTGGGGAACATGGGTGGGAGGGGGCTGTTGCACCATGTCCTGCCTTGTTGGTCCCTGGCCGATGGCTGGTTGGCCAATGTGTGAACAGAGTGCTGAACTAGATGGACCCTTGGTCTGATCCAGCATCAGGGCACGTCTTAGGTTCTTAGGTCTTGAAAATACTGTGGTGTAGTAAGTATCGTTCTCTCTTAATATGGCTAAACCATGGGGAAAGGTCTGCACCCAGGTAGCAGGTACATTTTCATAGAAATGTGCCTCAAAAATTCTATTTCTGATTAAAAAAAAGATCCTTGTAGTCCAGCGGAAGCTGAGCATCCTCTAAACAAGACTGTGACAGTGCCAACCAATTGCAAGCCCATCCTCCTTTTGCAAGCTGTTCTGTGAAACATTGTTTTGCCAAATTGCTTTCCTCAAAATGCACCAGTCTTTTCTCATAAAGGATGATTGCCATGTGAATTTTTGCCTTAATGGAAAGCCAATCAACTTCCAATCTTAGTGAAGGGGAGGGTACCCCAGGCAGGAGTGACAGCAGTTCTTTCAAGAACTTATTCTACAGAATCTCTGCAGTTGGGGCAAAACTCTGGCCCCATAACTCTGGCCCATATAGAAGTTGGGGGAGTACCTTACAGCTTCAGAACAGGGACTACTAGGGAGCCACCTTTATGTCTCCCATAAGATAGAATTACTTTTGCTGTTCTCCAGGCTGAAAGTTTTGCTGCCTCTAGATGAGGTTTCCAACTGCCATTATATGAGAAGTGTGTCCCCAAATATTTAAAGTTAGCACATTGTTCAATCACATGTCCATCTAAGCACCATTTATGAAGGCATTTTATCCTAGAGAAAACCACCACCTTAGTTTTGGAATAATTTGTTACCAGTTTCTCCTGGATACAAATCTTGACTTGTCTACTTACGAGTCTCCTCAGGCCCACCTGAGTAGTTGATATGAGGGCCATATCATCAGCATATAGCACTATCTGAATCTTTCTGGCTCCAATAGAAGTGGGGAAACAATCCAGGGCATTTAGATCAGAAACTAAATTGCTCACATAGAAATTGAACAGGAAAGATGCCAGTAAACAACCCTGCCTAATGCCTTTTCTGGTGTTAACTTTATCAGAGAGAGAGCCAGATGAGCCTATCCGCACTCGTAGGTCAGTATACGAGTAAAGTTTCCGAATCAAAAACAGTAAACGCTTGTCTATGTTAGTATGTGAGAGTTTATCCCAATGGCATCTCTATCAATTAAATCAAATGCAGAGGTAAAATCCATAGAGGCCACATACAAGCTTCTTTTTGGTTGGCTCAAACATTTGTGGATCGGATGGCTGAGCACAAAACATTGGGCAATTGTGCTCCTCCCTTGGCAGAACCCTGCTTGATCCTTAGCCAGGATATCATTTTCCTGTGCCCAAGATTGAAGTTCATGACTGAATAATGGTTAATATATATGGTAGAATGGAATCTGGGGTTTTGATCATTTTGAATCAGAGGCATCTGTACCTGAATTTTTAGAAGTTAGCTTTTGTTACAGCCTTGTTCTGTGACAAATTTACATATGAAGGAAGTGATTTTAGTAACACATTTTGACTTTTTCCAGTAATAATAATTTTCAGTATTAAATGCTTCTTTATGTATTACAAGAGATTCAAGTCTTGTTTCTGTTGTTTCCATAGTAAAGCTTACCAATACATGGAAGTGGTATAACAGTGCTCTCCAAAGGTCACTAGTGAGCAAATAAATGCCTGTAGGGAAGCCAAGAGCTGAGCCTAGAGTGGATTAACAACAGGTGCCTTCCTTGTCCAATGGGTTCATTGCCCCTGTGTTATGGATTAGTGGAATATCTGATATCCAAATTCTAAATATATGCAAGTTGCAGTGATGCATTGAATAAGGGACGCTGATCTGAATTGCCCTGCTGAAGCAAAATGTGTCAGCTCTGTCCAGTTCTGCTGCACTTCAGTTGCAGTACTGTTGTAATTGTTTATCTAAGAGATGGTCTGGATTAATATAGATATATACAAGATTATTCTATGGTACTTTGTCTAGAACCTAGTCTCTTCCATGCTGTTACTCCATTTTTGGTGCTGATTTTACTTGATTCCACTAACACATCAGAGTATACTGGTAATTCCAATTTGGCATTTAAGGGAACTTAATTCTGATGCATAGGATTGCACTGCTAAACACTGATGTGCTGATAGGATGACAACTAATTATATCTTTTCTTAACAATGTCTTCTGCGGGACAAACTAACACCAACACTATGTTTAGTAGCTGGGGTAAGCATCCTTTTTGGACCATGGACACATTTGGCAATTTGAGAAACTGTCCTGGGCAGCACCACAAAATGGCTTCAATGGGACAAGTAACCTGCCCCAAAGACTGAATAGAAAGCAGAGATAGTCCCAGCACATTAAACAACTCTTCAGAACCCACATTTTTCTGCACCAACAGATGCCTATTTCACAGCAATCCCAGTTGCTGGTAAGAAAAAAGTGTTAATAAAATAAAAATGGGAGGGGTATGGTACCTTGGCGAACGCCAAGAAAGGTGCCCAAGGGTGCATTAATGTCCACAAGCACCATATTGTCTATGCCTGTTTTACAGTATATGGTAGTACCAACCATTATTTTGCATTTAGGAAATCATTTACAGTTATTGGGGAAGGGAAAAGCAATGGGAGTGGAGGAATTGAACCAAGTGCATTAAAATAATTTCAAATTATTATATTAAAGCATCTTTATTATAGCATCTTTAGGAAGGCTTGCAAAGTATAACCTGATGGGATCTGAGCTGGCGGTTACTGACCAAGAAAGAGATCTTGTGTTGGACAGCTCGATGAAAATGTCAACCCAGTGTGCGGCCGCTGAAAAGAAGGCAAACTCCATGTTAGACATTATTAGAAAAGGAATTGAGAATAAAACTACCTTTATACAAATCTATTGTGCAACCACACTTATTATACTGTGTACAGTTTTGGACATCAAACTTTAAAAAAGATATTTTAGAGCTGGAAAAAGTGCAGAAAAAGGCAACTAAAATGATCAAGGGATTGGAGCAACTCCCTTACGAGGGAGGGTTACAACAGTTTGCATTTTTCAGTTTGGAAAAAAGGAGGCTAAAGGGAGACATGATAGTGGTGGACAAAATTATGCATGGTGTGGAGAATGTTGATTGGAAGACATTTTTCTTCCTCTCCCATAATATTAGAACCTGGGGTCATCCTATGAAGCTGATTGGTGGGAGATTCAGGACAAATAAAAGGAAGTACTTTTTCACACCTCACATAGTTAAACGATGTAATTTGCTACCACAGGACATAGTGATGGCCACCAGTTTGGATGGCTTTAAAAGGGGGTTGGATAAATTTCTGGAGGAGAAAGCTATCAATGGCTACTAGTCCTGATGACTAATTGAAACCTACAGCATCAGATGAATTAAGCCTGTATACACTAGTTGCTGTGGAACATGGGTGGGAAGGTGCTGTTGGACTAGATGGACCCTTGGTCTGATTCAGCATGGCTCTTCTTATGTTCGCCAAATGCCAGCACCACTATTGTCCTTTCTTTCTGTTGCACAGTGGCACGTGGCCACCTCCTCTCTGGTTCAAGAGTGCTGCGAAGTTCTCAACAGAGCCACAGTCTGTGTCACTCAGATACGTTGTCATCTATGGTTGATACCTGATCACAAGCCAACCCAAAAAAGGAAAGTGGGTCTGGCAACACTACAATGAATTCCCAGGGTGGCTTACAAGGAATCAAAATTAAAATAACATAAGTTTAAAAGGAACATAGATTTAAAAAGCAGCACAAAACAGTCAGTAGTGATAACTAACGAGTAACACATAAGCAGTTAACAGAGGTTTTTTTTTAAAGTCAGGTTAAAAGCCTTGGAAAATAAAAAGGTCTTTGCTTGGTACCAACAGTGAGCCTCTCTTGGGATTGTAATCCATGGCTGGCAAATCACCACTGAGAAGGCCTGCCCCCTCCTACTCGTTTGGGCAATTGCTTCTGGATGTGTGATATTACGTGTGCCTGTGGTAGGGACCAAGCACATGCCACCACCAGCAGTGGGCCTGGAGGACCAGCATAAGGTCCCCTTTGGATACTACCCAATGCTTCCTTTAACAGCTCTTGACCCAGCCACAGATCATTCTGTCCTTCTCCTTCTTACTGGTTTTGCCAAGTATTTTATGAAGCATGATCTGGCTGTTGCTTCTTTCTGGTATACCCATTTGAAAGGGTATAAAGGGTGGGGGGGATTTCACAGACTTTTTTAAAAAAGTAAAGACAGGTTGCACTGTAAACAGACTTCCATAATAACTATAGCTTAAATGCACATTTCCAATTTCCATAAAAGAACAGCACCTAGGCCAAGTGCTCTACTTCCACTTCTTCATGGGGTGGGGGGAATCTTGTAAGGGTAGAGGAGGAAAGGAATAAAATTGTTTTATCACTTTTCCTAGGTGAAGATATGAATACTTATTTGCTATATTTTAATTACAACTACAGTATTTGCAGTAAAACATTCCTGTAATAAATAGAAGCAGCAGGACATGTATTATTTATTTATTATTTTTCAATGCATCTGAATTAATGAGCCTCTTTCAGCTTTTTGTTTATATTAGCCTTTTTGTTAATATCATGCTTTTCAGTTTGTAAAGATTATCCTGTGAATGGTAAAAAGGTAATAAACTGTAAAGTCTAAAACTAGCAAGAACTTGTTCAGCTTATCCACCGTGAGCTTACTAAATCTTTCCAGGAAACTTATTCTTTCACTCATTCTTCCGTTTATTCTTGTTCTTGTTCTAAACAACCCCCAGCTCAGCACCAAGTGATGCTAACTGTAAAAGTAGCGGGGTTTAGAAAAGGCAGAGGAACTAGACACTAAGGCCATAGCTAGACCTAAAGTTTATCCCTGGATCATCCAGGGGTCAAACCTGTTCATCTAGGTGACACACAGGGGATCCAGTGCTCAGGCAGGGGCGAACCCTGGATGATCCCAGGATAAACCTTAGGTCTAGCTGTGGCCCAAATTGCCAATATCCGCTGGATAATGGAGAAAGCCAGGGAGTTCCAGAAAAACATCTATTACTGTTTTATTGACTATTCTAAAGCCTTCGACTGTGTGGATCATAACAAACTGTGGCAAGTTCTTGGTGGTATGGGGATACCAAGTCATCTTGTCTGCCTCCTGAGGAATCTGTATAATGAACAAGTAGCAACGGTAAGAACAGACCACGGAACAACGGACTGGTTTAAGATTGGGGAAGGAGTACAGCAGGGTTGTATACTCTCACCTTACCTATTCAACTTGTATGCAGAACACATCATGCGACGTGCTGGGCTTGACGAATCCAAAGCTGGAGTAAAAATCGCAGGAAGAAACATTAACAATCTCAGATATGCAGATGACACCACTTTGATGGCTGAAAGCGAGGAGGAGCCTTATGACGAAGGTGAAAGAAGAAAGTGCAAAAGCTGGGTTGCAGTTAAACCTCAAAAAAAGCAAGATTATGGCAACCAGCTTGATTGATAACTGGCAAATAGAGGGAGAAAACGTGGAGGCAGTAACAGACTTTGTATTTCTTGGCGCAAAGATTACTGCAGACGCTGACTGCAGCCAGGAAATCAGAAGACGTTTACTTCTTGGGAGGAGAGCAATGACAAATCTTGATAAAATAGTTAAGAGCAGAGACACCACACTGACAACAAAGGTCCCCATAGTTAAAGCAATGGTATTCCCCATAGTAACCTATGGCTGTGAGAGCTGGACCATAAGGAAAGCTGAGCGAAGGAAGATAGATGCTTTGGAGCTGTGGTGTTGGAGGAAAATTCTGAGAGTGCCTTGGACTGCAAGAGGATCAAACCAGTCCATACTCCAGGAAATAAAGCCAGACTGCTCACTTGAGGGAATGGTATTAAAGGCAAAACTGAAGTACTTTGGCCACATAATGAGAAGACAGGATATCCTGGAGAAGAGGCTGATGCTAGGGAAAGTGGAAGGCAAAAGGAAGAGGGGCCGACCAAGGGCAAGATGGATGGATGATATTCTGGAGGTGACAGACTTAACTTTGGGGGAGTTAGGGGTGGCAACGGCCGACAGAAAACTCTGGCGTAGGCTGGTCTATGAAGTCACGAAGAGTCGGAAGCGACTGAACGAATAAACAACAACACAGAAGCATGACCTTGTTATCGTAGGGTTACATTTCTTGCCACTGAGAAAGTGGGCCTCTGCCACCAGTACCAGAAAAGCATTTTATAACCCAGATATTCCAGAAAACTTTAATCCACTCAGTGGCTTTCTAGTTTATTGAAAGTCCACATGCTCCTTCTATTTTCTTCAGAGCTGATTATAGTACACTTGAACAGCAGTGAGAGTTCTAACAATACAGCCAGTAGGAAGTATATAATAGTTCAGTCTTGTTGTTCAGCATGACACATGCACCAGCTCCACAAACTATCTGCTATTTTCATTAAGAAGGCATTTATTTTCTTAACTGTACATACACTGGATGGTAAAGATCATGGTCCAAAATTTAAAAGGAAAGAATGAACTCTTTCAACACATTTTATGGTGATTCCTATCATTTGGCTCTCAGAGTCTTTTGCAAAAGTGTTTAATGGAGAATAGAAATGGTGTCTGTAATCTAGGAATCTCCCATGAAATTATCTTGTTCCTTAATTTATCTCATTCATATATTCTTGGGGTATGTGTGTTCCCTGTAACCCAGAGAAGTATGTGAAAATCAGCTTATAAGAGTCCACAGCTTGGTGATAGTGCATATGCTTTTCTGGTTCTGTTGGTGGACCAAAAATAAAAAAAAGTGAATGTGCAATGTCAGCTTATCAGGTGACAAAATGGTTTGAAATTTCCCATAATTCTCAATGCACTTTGAACATCTGTGTTGTTTCTTATGGAAATTTTTAGAAGAGTTATACAGTAGCTAATCAAAGAAAAAAATTCCATGTTTGGCAAAATCATAGACAGCAGGCTTGGTGAGTAAGAACCTAAGAAGAACCATGCTGGATGAGACCAAAGGCCCATCTAGTCCAGCATTTTGGTCACAGCTGTCTGTGGGAAACCCACATGTAGCACACAAATGCAATACTATCCAGGGTTTACAGAACAGGTTGAACTCTATTTACCACCACTTCCATGCAACAGTCAGCAATCCTTAACAACTGATAGAAGAAGCTGCCTAGAGGCTTATCACAGGACAAACACAACAGGGAAGACCTCTTCCATGTGTCTGATAACCACTGTTAGTTAGACTACACAGTACTGATCTGACGAAGTATTTAGAAGTAGATTCCCTGTGTGGTATAAACATAGGAGTCAGATGACTCTATAAAGGTTTTTAATTCTCACCTAAGAGATCAAGCTCAATGGAAAGCTTTTTGTCTGTAGGCGCAAGACATACAGAGTAAACGATTTCAAAATCTGGAAAAAGCAGACGAGTTGGGAAATCCATGCATGGCCAGAGCCTGCAAATGACTCAGAACAAGATAGTAGTTCATGCTTCTTTCTGAAATTATATATAAACCAAATCTTAACCCTCTTTTTATTGACCTTAGGTAATAGAAGGACCCTAATCCTGAGCATGTTGTCTCAAACTAGGAGTTTGTGCCTACCAGTTTAACACACCCATGAGTGTTTGTCATGTTTCTTCCCCTCAAGCATCTGTTTTTAGCCAGACAAGGACATAAAGGGAGAATAGATTATGTTTCATTATTTAACAATGAGATTAAAAAAGATCAATTTTGAAGTTTCAAACAATTGTCGTACTTGTCCTTAATATATAAATGTGTGTTTTAGATTAAAATGCTTACTGGGAATCGGATCCAAACATACCATTATATTAAATACTAAGACTTTATCTGGGTTTCTCAATGAACACAAAGATTAATGCCAGTCTGTGTATTAGTTTTTCATGCCAGCATGTCAATTAAGAGTATAAATGGCATTATGAAAGAATACTTTAAAAATATTACATCCAAATGTAGCATGTCCTGTATAAAATAAATTTGTTTTGAAGATTGTATTCAGTAGATTATTTTTGTCAAGCTTTCTATTTATCGCCTCTTAGTGGTAAGATAAAACACCCCTTTCTGTTGAAATACAATCACACTAAAATGCCATGCCATCTAAACAGAAGACTGTCATCATAATGCATTGTTTTTAGAAATATTCATATTTAAACAGTTATGTTTAGTGACTTCTTGCCAATTAAGTTTGCTCATCTGGGGACTGGATTTAAATTAGAAAATAGAATAGTCTTTTGCAGATATGATCTGTTGGCAGGAACACAATCAAATGAGGGAAAGGTTTAATTGCATTTTTATTTAATTCAGTCACTTTTAATGCTCCCAACAAAAGCTCTGAATAGAAAGACTGCTGAGGAACTATGTAAGTTGAACATTTTGTTCATTAAAATTGTATTTTATTAACTCAAAAGTGTGGGTTTGGTGCGTTTAAAAATTAATATAATTATATATTTAGACAATATTAGTATTTTGATACAACAGTATCACTGATAAAGATACAAACTTGCAAAATACATTTTCCCCAACTTTATTATGCCTGGATTAGTTTGTCTGGATTAGCTAGGAAGTTCTTCTGGAGAAGCAACTGCCTTCTATGGTGGCCATGTGTCCTATTTCCTCTATTTGATGGGCTGCCCAGTCAAAGAAAAAGAACCATAGAAAGCAGAACAGGAGCTGTGAAGTTGCCCAAACACAACTGGGCAGACTGAGCAGGCACACAGCTCACATGGTCACAGTCTTCCTCACTATGGTGAGATACAGTTCTGTTTATCTATAAACAGAGATATATTTCTGCATCTCTACATATAAAGTAGTACATGCAAATCTGTATCCTTGGGTAATGCATTTCCTCTTTTTGGCGATGCATAAAGTGACCACCCTATTTGAAACTATGGGGTTTACCATAGTACATCGTGAGTCCTGCATACTGTATAACATTGTGGTAAGTGAGTTTCCAAGGATAAATATTTTGAATTACGGCATATTTTCTGTAACTTTGGTATCAGCATCTAGCTTCAAATGAAAAAAAAAACTGGAATTCCCTTGTGTATGAAATTATATTAGCTAAATGCCTAGCAGCTGTCTCACAAGCATGAGACTAGATAAAGCAACCAAGCTGTAAATCTGTGCAAACTGCATGAAAGGCTATATAATGCAAACTGATTACTTTAGGACTTGAATTAATGTGGCTGTGAATAAAAATAACCCAACAGCAAATCCTCTTCTAATTTTAACTACCACTGATGGGAAAATCTTAACAGATGGATCATTATGAGTTATGAGTCACCATTATAAACTAACATTGTGATCAAAGGGGGGGGGGGAATCCAAATTACTAATCCCCATGAAGTAAAACTTTTAATCTCTATGTCAAAAGCCAAATGGTTAAGATGTTAACATTAATTTGACAGAAAAACGTTATAGAAGAAAAATATTTTGTATTTTTTAAACAAGAGTAGTATAATGTTTTGCTTTTTACACAGAAGGCTTTTGATAATACATTTTGAGGTAGAGGTCCTTGATGTAGCATAGCATAATTATTGTATATACGACATGTCCATAGAAGTGCAGCACTGGCATTGAGATGTTCCATGCAACTGGGCTGACTCATGCCTAATTAAAATTTTGCAGATCACTGTCATGCAGAGGTATTTTGGGTGACTTCTCAGTGAAGCAAGTAATGTCTGAATTGGCCATGGTCTTTCAAAATGTATGCTGTAACTTCTGATTTCATAAAAGATTGTGAGTGGAGAAGAAAGCATGGAATAAAGACACAAGACACCAGAGCTTGGGATAAACTAGATAAACTTTATTTAAATAAGGGAACTTCACCCCTCCCTGGAACTACATGTGTAAATGGGGGAATCTATTAGACCCTTTCTTTAGACACCTAGCCTGCCATTATGGGTGAACCACTCTCCAAAGCCAGGGGTCAGGTAAAGCCGTCACCTCTCTTCTGTGACACTTTGAAAGTGTGGGAAGACCACCCTGAGTCACCTCCACCTGGTGCTGCACAGCTGCTAATAGGTGAGGCAGGAAGTTCCCCAAAGGCAAACCATAGCCTGAAACGAAAGCTGCACAGCCCCTGAGGAGCAGGTCCTCCGGATATGTCAATCACCAAAAGGTTCCAGAGTGCTCACCATCCCTATTGTAATATTATGCAAATTCCTGCCCACCCCTGTCAATCCAATCTGATCTACCTATTTACCCACCCTCCACTAATCGTCATTCCAGTATGGAGTAGGCAAAAAACCTGTACACCACTGCAAATTCATGGTGGGTATAATTCCTACTAAGCCCCCCCCTCTAAAGGGGGCAACTGGCTAATCCCAAACTAGTTAAAGGGAAGGGGGTGGGAGCCAGAAACGAAAGAGGCTGGCCTTTATAGGCTCTGCCCTGGTCACATGTCACGTGCACCTTGCCCATAAGAACATAAGAAGTTTCATGCTGGATCAGACCAAGGGTCTATCTAGTCCAGCACTCTGTTCACACAGTGGCCAACCAGCCATCGGCCAGGGATGAACAAGCAGGACATGGTGCAACAGCACCCTCCCACCCATGTTCCCCAACAACTGGTGAACACAGGAACATGAAACATCTTTCCTCCACCCCTTCCCACCAGCAAAAGCTGCCCTCCCAAGCCATTCCAGATGGGCGGGAAGCGGGCTTGCAAAATAAGGATAATAGCAGTGACCCAATTCCTTGAGTTACGAAGGTACTAAAGGCCATATTGCAACTTAATTCCTAAATAAGGTAAATACTCTCTTACTAAACTTATATTTTGTCAGGTTGTTCAGTATTCTATTTCTATATTTTAATACAATCTAAAATATCTTACTAATTTTTAATGCCTCATGTTAGCTATATTTAGGGAGTGAGTGCTTATATAGTCAGGGGAGTTCTGTCCATAGAAGAGAGAAATATCAACAGGCTTGGGGCTCCTCGTAGTCTACAGAAGTAAAAGAAAAATCTTTAGGGAAAAAAAGCCAAACCTAGAACATACCTGAATAGAACTGAATGTGCTCAGTGGTTAAGGATTGCTGAAAGACGGGTGGAAATGGAGTTAAACCTGTTCTGGAAGCCCTGAAAGATTAGGTTTGTTGTTTGAAGCTCCTTGTTGATCCATTTCTGTCACTTGAGAGTCATAGGTATCCTCTGTGGCACGATGTAGCTTCTAGCAACTTAAGTGTTACACCAATTATGGCCCTACTTGGATAGAAATAGTTTAGCTTCAGTGATGCCTGTACTGGTAATTTCTGCTTAGATGACTGCAATGAGTTATACATGGGGTTGACCCTGAAGATGGTCAGGCAAAATTGACCTGGTTTGCACAATATGATGAGCCATGGTGAGCTGTGAGCCATGTCCATTCAGCATGGCTACAAGGTGATTGACAAGGACACTGACAAGACCAGTCTCAAGAGGAAAGCAAGGAGCAGGGGGTGGGGAGCTGAAAGTGGTAGCTGAACCTGAGAAGGCGCTTTTGGAGCAGGTGTAATTATTTTGTAAATTGCCCCAGCAAAAATCAGCTTCACAGACTCCTGTAGTAATTACACCCTTCCCCAAAAGCTCCTTCAGCTGCTGCTTCCATTCCACCCCATTTATCAGGTGGGTGGGAGCTAAAAGCAGGGGCTGAATGAGAAGGAGCTTTTGGTACTGGTGTAATTACTGCTGGAATCTGTGAAGCCTATTTCTACTAATTTAGAAAACAACTGTTCTAAGCAAGCCTGTTAATAAAAAAAAGAAGACAATATGTACAGAAGCAGCTATTTGAACCTGCAGACTTGTGCAAGTAATTCAAGAGATGATGATGATTTAAAGGAGATTGCTATCAGGTGAAGAGCTGAGGTGGTGGAGGTAATTCCTAAGTGTCATTTGACAGTATAGGAAAGTGAGAGAATATCAGATGGGGGATGCTTATCAGGGAGTGAGGGGGAGTGAGGAAAAGTTTTATTTGAGAGGCAGCAGCTGCAAAACAAGTTGGGCTGCAAAGGCCTCTGGGATATGTGCCAGGAGTGGGGAGGGGGCTAAAGGGGAAACAAGCCATGGCAAGCCACAGAACACCTGATAATCTGTCAGGGGTAATGTGGTTTAGCGAGTGAACATAGTGGCTTATTCTCATCATGTTTTACCTAAACATACAGACTAGTCCTTTATCTAGTACAAAATATGTCAGCAATTATTCTGACTGGAATTGAACGTTATGATCCTATTACATCAGTATTATGTCACTTTCACTAGCTCCCAGTCTGTTTTTGGGATCCAATTCAAAATGCTTGTTTTAAAGTGAAGTGCTTTAAGTTATAAAGCACCTTGCATTGTTGGGATCATGATATCTGAAAGGTTGCCTCTTTGGAAAGAGACAATCTTTCAGATATCATGGGGGCAATATTTGTTGGGTGTTAATGTTGTGAACCTCCACATTATGCTCAACCTATGTATTTATAGATCAATGCAAATACTTTCAGGTCCAGATAGGCATGTGATGGGGAGGAGAATAGTGAGGGTGGAATTTTGTCAGTGAACAGGGTACCAGTTTAAAAGTCCATAAATTGTGGTGATGGCCACTGGCTTAGGCAGATTTAAAAGCATGGACAAATTAATGCAGGATAACCTATTATTAGTATAGAGCAGAATTGGGCAGCTTGTGGTCTTCCAGATGCTTTGGTCTACAACTTCCCTCAACCCTAGCCAGCTCAGCCAATGGCAAGGCCAAAAATCTGGAAGGATTCTGTCCAGAAGTAACAGACTGTCGTACACTTACAAAGTAGGAGTCATTAGTTTGGAGTCACACCAGCTGGGGGCAGACTTTGGACTCATTGAAGACTGCAGCCCTAAGCAAATATTCTAGAACCAAATGAGTTTCACTTCTGTGTAAATGGATCTTGATTTTGGGATGGAATAGCAGAATTATTATAGGCCAGCCTTCCCCAACCTGGTGCCCTCCAGGTATGTTGGACTTTAACTGCTAGCATTCCTCACTATTGGGGCTGATAAGAATTGAAGTCCAAAACGTCTGGAGAGCACCAGGTTGGGGACAGCTGCTGTTGGTAATATAGTAGGCTGAATAAAGGGTGTTTAAACAACAGTTAAACAGTCGATGATAAGGAACAAACATGAAGCGGAGTTATTTTCTACAAAGAAAATAAACAGTTTTTACAATGTTATTTATAAAGAGAATGAACAAAGAAATACAGGCATCTGGTATATATTCAACCTGTTTCGCGAGTAGCTCCTTCAAAAAAAATATTGATTATTAGCACCATAATGAAAGCTATTGCCATGGATAAATAGAGTGATCCATTCCTTAACTCTTTATAGAAATTCACTTGAAGTCCCACCCAGAATTGTAAAGCCTCAGATGTGGTTAGCAATTACAGCCTCTTTTGTTTGTGTTCACACTAGGCAGGGCTCCTGCAGCTTTAACTGTTGTGATGAAGAGGGAATTTCACCAGGTGCTGTGTGCATTCAAATGACACCAGCTGAAATTCCCTGTTCTATACAATTGTTAAAGATACAGGAGCCCTGTTCTCCTTTCCACATGGTCATCCTATAAGTAATCTATTACCATCTCCACAGCACACAGAATTATATTGGGGTGAGGAGAAGTAAAGGATCAGTTGTAATTATCTCTACGAAATGGTTTTTTATATGGATTATTGGTAACTAATCTCTGTACAAGTGGGCTGCAGGACCTATCTGGCCCAACTCCTAGCCTGGCTGTCCTAATCAGTTGGTACTGTCCAGCCTACTTACATTAATTACTGATAATAGGCAGCGTGTTCTTAATATATACAGGTTGGTAGTAGGACATGGACTTCTTTCTCTTGTTGATCAGGAAAATAAGGATATGTTGGAATGAAGATTTGAACTTAGATTCCATGGTTTGTACAAGAGGACTTTATTTCCTTTAGTTTTCTACTGAAGGCTTACCTTCTCCAAGACAGTCTTGGAATAATGCTATCAAGTGTCACTTTGTTGGAAAGAAGCCTTTTGAGTTTGCTCTTACAAACATAATGCCTTCAGCTCATAATTGGAAAGGTGTAACATTGGCCTTTGTATATGGAAAATAGTGTATGCTAAAACTCTGAATGCCAGTTTTTACATGTCGCCTGCAAGTATTTTCATGTATATATCGAAATACATATTTTAATGTATAACATATTGTCCCTGCATCTTTTACAGCTACTCAATGTTCCTACATAGCCTTTCAGACAAGAGAATAACTTTGGGTCATTTCACTTGCATGTGATATAATTGTCATGTAAAATGTTCTTGAACCTTGAATGCTTCTGGAAAAAAATCATGCTTAGAATCCCTATACTAATGCTTTACTGTGTTGTGGCAGTCTTGTTGTTAGTGAGCTAGTATACCAGCTGAGCAAAAAGCATCTTCAATATAATTGTTCCTCTGTTAGATTAATGGGAGGGCTGGCCACACACCCTTGTGGGCAGGCCATGTTGTCTTCTTTTTTGGTTTCTAAAATATGCTCACCCTATCTGGCCAGAACCCATTTAAATTGTTTGTTCCCTTGTAACATAGAATAGGCATTGTGGAAGAATGTACATCATAAAAATACTTTACCATTTATGTTTTATAGTAGTATATGTATTGAAGATGATTCCCATGCTACCAGAGTAGATTCCAATGCCACCAGAGTTGCAATGTTCCTTTTTTTTAGGTGGCTGAATCCTTTTCTATTTCACTCCAATAATATATGTAGGAAGAAAAAACTTGAGCTGAGTGAATAATGTAGTTCATTTCCATGCCAGCATTGCTGGCATTTAGATAGTGGTAACTTGGAATGAGAAGGCACCACATAATTCAGAAACACCATGTGGTCCCTTCTTTCAGACATTGTAGCACTAGCAGCCACATGTAGAGGTTACTATTTGTTGTTTATTCGTCCAGTCACTTCCGACTCTTCGTGACTTCATGGACCAGCCCACGCCAGAGCTTTCTGTCGGCCGTTGCCACCCCTAGCTCCCCCAAGGTCAAGTCTGTCACCTCCAGAATATCATCCATCCATCTTGCCCTTGGTCGGCCCCTCTTCCTTTTGCCTTCCACTTTCCCTAGCATCAGCATCTTCTCCAGGGTATCCTGTCTTCTCCTTATGTGGCCAAAGTACTTCAGTTTTGCCTTTAATACCATTCCCTCAAGTGAGCAGTCTGGCTTTATTTCCTGGAGTATGGACTGGTTTGATCTTCTTGCAGTCCAAGGCACTCTCAGAATTTTCCTCCAACACCACAGTTCAAAAGCATCTATCTTCCTTCGCTCAGCTTTCCTTATGGTCCAGCTCTCGCAGCCATAGGTTACTATGGGGAACACCATTGCTTTAACTATGCGGACCTTTGTTGTCAGTGTGGTGTCTCTGCTCTTAACTATTTTATCAAGATTTGTCATTGCTCTCCTCCCAAGAAGTAAACGTCTTCTGATTTCCTGGCTGCAGTCAGCGTCTGCAGTAATCTTTGCGCCCAGAAATACAAAATCTGTCACTGCCTCCATGTTTTCTCCCTCTATTTGCCAGTTATCAATCAAGCTGGTTGCCATAATCTTGCTTTTTTTGAGGTTTAACTGCAACCCAGCTTTTTCACTTTCTTCTTTCACCTTTGTCACAAGGCTCCTCAGCTCCTTCTCGCTTTCAGCCATCAAAGTGGTGTCATATAAACTAAGCCATATATTCACTGGTGAATATATCCGTTGTTGCCGACATCCCAGTATTTATTTATTATCTATGTGATCTTATATCTACTTTTACCATTATTTCTGGAAATGAAATCAGCCTAGTGTGATAAAACCTCAACAAAATTTGGCACACACATTTGCATTCAGTTAAGTGCTTCTACTTATAGCGATTTAATGGGCTCAATCCTTTTGTCCACTTCTAGCTCCCCTGATTACCTTAATAGCAGGTAGTTCTAATATCTCCTGTGGCAGTGTTCCTTAGCAACAAAGGAATTAGAACAATAACAAGTGGAAGCCTAAAAAAAAATCACAGAAAGGTTTATTGTAATTGGTGCAATCTAAATTCATTCCTTATATCTATCCACCTAACAGCAAAAGCATACAAGAGAAAGTGTTCTTCTAAATGGAACTCTATTAAGTTTTTTCTTAAACTGCTAGCCATTTAGAAGGTGATGTGACTGCCCTAAGGAAATAAAAATAACTTCTTTTGCTTCTTCATATCCTTCCCACCATAAAGCCTCTAGCCCAGATATAGTACCTGCCAGATACCTGCTGAAACTGGCCATCAGCCCTGGCCAGCAGTCCAAAACATCTGGTAGGAAACCAGATTGTAATCCAAAACATCTGGAAGGAACCAGATTGCCCACTCCTGCTCTGGCCCGTGTGTGAAGTATTTCTTCCAGAATATGGTATGCCATTATAGCTGTCAAGGAAAGGGGATTATTAAGTCTTTTCCTGTAGTATGCTTTTTGTTCAACACTGTCTCTTCCATTTATTCTATTCTTCTGCATCCTGGGGGAAAGACAAAAAAACTTCTGTCACATCCTTTATGGACTTTCTCACATGGTTTGCACTTAATGGCAATTAATTAAACCACAAATTGCTAAAATCTGAGTGAGTGAGCACACTCATCAATTCCACTTTCAATTTAAAGCTACAATCACCCCATTCATAGGTTGTTAGCATGATGTCTGAACATGGACACTCTGCATGTGTGAACATGAACACTCTGGGTTGTTTAGGGGTTAAACAAAGTAAAGTTTACCCAAATAGGAATGGTAAGTTAATTCTGGGTTGTTTAACCCCTAAACCAGTGGTTCCCGATTGGTGGTCCTTGGACCCCAGGGGGTCCGTATAACCCACCCAGGGAGTCCGTGGCACCATTCACATATTAACTCTGCAAGGTCCGCATTTTAATAAAAGAAAATATGCCAACTCCTACGCTCCGTTTGCTTCGACGGTGATGTCATGCGCGAAAGCACCTGCCTGATTTAGTGACTAGCTTCAGAGATTACTTCCCTGCACCTAATCCTGAAAACTATGGATAAGGAATCCTTTTGAATGTGGTGATGTACAACTAACAACTCTATCTGTGGAAGAGCAAGATGCACTTGTTGACGTGACTTGTGATGGTTCATTGAAATCATTTTTCAAAGGATATAGACTGGACCAATTCTGGGTAAAGGTTTTTCCTGATTATTAAGTAGTTAGGTGAAAAAGCTTTGAAACATCTAGTTCCCTTTTGTTCCACATATCTTTGTGAACAAACATTTTCAACATTTTGTTATATGAACAAGCATAGAAATCGGCTCAATGTTGATCCAGATTTGAGATTAAAGTAGGAAATATTGAACTGGATGTATAAGGGATTGTTTGGGACAAAAAGAGTCATGATTTCTCCCATCACATTTAGGTTTAGTAGCTGCTAGACATGTCATAATTCGTTCAATTGTAAACTAGATGTTAGTAAAATTAAATTCTGGTGTGACTAGTCACACACCACGTTAACCATGGTGGCATATAAGCTACACACAGTAACTTATTTTGTAAATAGCCTACTGTGCCCTGACAGACGATTAGAAAAATAAGCCACACAACATAGTTTGTCTGCCTCTCCCTCACCCCTTGCCCAATGTCTACCAAATCACCCCTGTCCAGATGTTTATTGACACTCGCAAAGAACTCTTAACAGGATAGTGAGACAGGACTTACCTTTGTGGAGGCGATGTTGATTCTTTTTCAGCAGGACTTTATGCTTACTAATTTTAACTTTAATAATGTTTTCCACCAATTCACCCAGAACAGATGTTAAACTAACTGACCTTTAATGTCCTAGGTCTCCCCTGCAACACTTTTAAAATTGGCGCTACATTGGTCACTTTCCAGTCTTCTGATACAGAGGCCAATTCTATGAAAGTGTTATATATTTTTCTTAGAAGATCAGCAATTTCTCATTTGAGCTCTTTAAGAGCTCTGGGGTGGAAACTATCTGGGCATGAAGATTTGTTTGTTTTTAGTTTGTAAATATGGTCTAAAACAGTCTTTCCCAGCCTCATCCCCTCTGGATGTTAATCCTTGTGTGTGTATGTGTGCACCCTTTCTCATCCACTCTCTCTGCATATATTGGCATGATTTCCCCACCCCCTCTAAACAAATACATAGTGACCAGTATTTACAGGGACACTGCCATGTCCCTGTAGTTAAGAGCAGACAGTAGATTATGCATTCTATCATTATAAAGCAATAATGGGTGTGTGTGTCATTCTAAAGTTCATAAAATCAAAAATATTTCACCAATCTTGCTGAAATATGCATGTGCCAGAAAGAAATGTTGGTTTTACATACCCTGAAAATTACTGTGTACTGTTTATTTGTTGTTTCAACCATCATGGTCATATCAACTTTACACATGCATAGGTAAACACAAAAACTTTACAATACAAAAGAGTAAAATACAAAAAGATGCTAAAAGGTTTTCATTAAAAGGTGCCCCAAAATATATAAAAGTTAGGTTTAATACAAAGAATTAAAATAAGACCTTTAGAATTTACATTAAAAGGGCCATAGCTGTATAGAAGTTAATACTTACTTCACCATATTGACCTCTATGAATCTTCTTCTCAATTTTTGGGCAGCCACTGCAAATCTTGCAACTCTGTCTGTCACAAATTTGTCAGCATCAGAGAGCAAATATATAACTTTAACTTGGTCATCACTGTTAGATGTATCCCGTAACAGATTCAAAATAAATTTTGTCCTGGGTTCAGAATACAGAGAGCAATATAATAAACAGTGGTAGAGGTCCTCTACTACTTGAGCACCACATATACAGTACCTCTGTTCTACAGGTATTTTACAGTAACGCCCTCTAAGTATTGTGAAGGCATGGTTTGAAAATCCAATGCCAAAAATGTCTCGTTGGCGGCCAAGTGGGAATTTTTTGGACTATTGTCTGATTGGCCAGGGCAATAAGTCTTTCTGCCTATTCTATACCATATGTGGGGTTAGGTCTGTTCTGTTCAATTACAGTTAGGTTGATTCAATCACATTTATTGGCAGGTATGTGTAGACACCTTTAATGGGGGCAGAATTGGTGAATGTTCTGAAGTACCTTTATGGTGATTGGTAATGCCTGAGGCTTTCCTTGGGTCTATGTTCCTTCTGCTTTTAAACATGCTACAGTCTCTCCTATTCTCAAGAAACCTACTCTTGATAGGCTATCTCTGTCTAACTACCGACCTGTCTCTTTGTTGCCGTTTGTTTCAAAGATCCTGGAGCGTTTGGTCTACTCTCATTGTCTTGATTTTCTTTCTAGTAACTCTGCTCTGGATCCTTTTCAATCTGGATTCCGTCCTTTGCATTCCACTGAAACAGCCCTTACTAAGATTACCAATGATCTTCTTACTGCCAAGTCTAAAGGCCATTATTCCGTTCTTATTCTCCTTGATCTAACTGCAGCCTTTGACACGGTTGATCATGATCTTCTTTTAGATTCCCTTCATGACCTTGGATTTTGTGGCTCTGTCTATAACTGGTTTGCCTCCTATCTCGCGGGTCGCCCTTTCAGTGTGTTGGCTAATGGCAGCTCGTCTTCTTCTTTTCCCCTTTCTGTAGGGGTTTCGCAAGGCTCGGTGCTTGGTCCGCTGTTGTTTTCTTTATACATGTTGCCCTTGGGTAATCTTATTCAATCTCATGGCCTCCAATATCATCTGTATGCCGATGATACACAATTATATCTTTCTTCTCCGGATCTTTCTCCTGATGTTCATGATCGTATCTCGGCATGTCTCTCAGATATCTCAGCTTGGTTGCTCCATCGTCGTTTGAAACTTAATATGGCAAAGACTGAATTGCTTGTTTTTCCTCCTAAACCTTCTCCTCATCTCTCATTCTCTCTTACTGTCAATAATGTTACACTTACTCCAGTCAAGGAAGCTTGTAGTCTTGGCTTTATATTTGATTCCTCTCTCTCCTTTATTCCTCATATTGAGGCAGTAGTTAAATCCTGTCGTTTTTTCCTGTATAATATTGCCAGGATTCGATCATTTTTGTCTGTCTCTTCTGCCAAGACTCTTGTTCATGCATTGGTTATTTCTCGGTTGGACTACTGCAACCTTCTTCTCACTGGCCTTCCTTCTTCTCACATCAGTCCGTTGGTTTCTGTTCACCACTCTGCTGCTAAGATCATCTTCTTGGCTCACCGCTCTGACCATGTTACTCCACTTCTGAAATCTCTTCATTGGCTTCCAATTCACTTCAGAATCCAATATAAACTTCTCCTGTTGACCTACAAAGCTTTTCACTGTCTAGCTCCTTCCTATCTCTCCTCTCTCATCTCACACTATTGCCCCGCTCGTGCTCTTCGCTCCTCTGATGCCATGTTTCTCGCCTGCCCAAGGGTCTCTACTTCCCTTGCTCGGCTTCGTCCATTTTCTTCTGCTGCCCCTTATGCCTGGAACGCTCTTCCAGAACATTTGAGAACTACAAGTTCAACCGCAGCTTTTAAAGCTCAGCTAAAAACTTTTCTTATTTATTTATTTATTTATTTATTTATTACATTTTTATACCGCCCAATAGCCGAAGCTCTCTGGGCGGTCAGTTTTTCCTAAAGCTTTTAAAACTTGATTTTGTTCTGACTTTATACTGTTAGTTTTACCCTACCCAGTGCCTGTTTGCCCTACCCTGTGCCTGTTTGCATTCTCTTCGCCTCCTTATTGTTTTATTATGATTTTATTAGAATGTAAGCCTATGCGGCAGGATCTTGCTATTTACTGTTTTACTCTGTACAGCACCATGTACATTGATGGTGCTATATAAATAAATAAATAATAATAATAATAATAATAATAATAATAATAATAATCTTTGAGCCTAACTCACCTCACCCACTCAGAGTTTTGTGGCCTAGGAGGCGTAACATCAGGAGGCCTCCCAACCCCAAATGGCATCGTTCTCTGGGGTGGTGATCTCCCAAGATGTCACTCAACAGGTATAGGATGGCTTGCCTGATTCACTGCCTTGCAATCGGCCAGCATAGGTTCGAAGCCTGCACAAGTCTTCTGCTTTGCAGCTCTCTTAATAAATGTGGCCCAAGTTTTACAAAATATATCTCTGTCTTGTCTCTTTATTTCCCTCCACCTTTCATTGGCAAAGTATTCTTTCAGTCCAGGTGTTCCAGCCACCAGGTGATCTCTGTTTTCTTGAGTGAATACACATAACATTTTGCAAGGGGTATGTGTAACCATGTGGGAGAGCCAGTTATCTGAAATGTCCTGCTAAGTGGTATGGTGAACATCATCACACATCTGTGCCCAAGCTAAAATGAAGGGAAGTAGCGGGTGGTACATTTCTATTTATAATTTGGCAGAACATTACAGATGACAACCTTCCCATATGTAACTCATCACTTGGTAAATGGTCTCTGTGCTCACCAATTCTGATTACTTTCATGTGCTATTAATCTTGTGTACATTCAGTGGTCCCTCTCCTGTTCTAAGACTGACACCCTAAAAAAAAGAAGTGTAACTGTGATAAAGCATTCTGTAATAGCCATAGAATAATATAGTAGTTTCTACTGATGTATAATAATAAAAGCAATGGGTTCAATCCAGACTTAGTCATGCTTAGAGCATACCCATGAAAATCAACGGGACAAGTAAGTCATGACTCACTGAAGGCCCATTGATTTCAGGAGTTTTACTCTAAGCATAACTATGTCTGGATCCAACCCAGTAATAATGCACTTCGGTGTTGCTAGAATACTAATGATCTTATTTGAATATTAAAGAACTTAAAATCCAGTATGGAATAATCCTTTAGAAACATTCAGTAGCATACAGAAAGCTTAAACTCATGTTGGTCTGTTTGAACACAAGCAACAATGGTCTTGTAGCACATTAAAAATTACAAATTTGTTAAGAGATAGGCTTTTGTGGACATTATCCACTTTATCAGATGCATCTGATAAAGTGGTCATTATCCACACAAACTTATGCAATGATAAATTTGTCAGCATATGTTATAAGGTGCCACAAGACTCATTGCTGTTTTCATACACTATAGTTTACAAATTTTTGAATGCTTTGTGTGCTATCACATGTACATATTTCCCATCCAATATGCATACTATGACCTAAATGTACATATTTTTCTGCTTTATATGTATGTGGCAGTTTGCTTTCCAGTAATCCACCCATGCAATACAGTCTTAACAATAAGTTGCATTATCCTGTTTAGGAGCTTAAGTGCATATATATAACACTAGAAATAAAGCCACATTAGTCTTAATTGTGTTTTATGATTTTCTCATTTATGTGTCTCATTTCTTTTCTTTTTTCCTACCTGTCTTCCTGCTGCACATGTTATTCAGCTGACCCTTTTATTCATAAACTTAATTTGTGTGTGTGTGTGTGTGTGTGTGCACCTTGTCTCATCCACTCTCTTTCTCTCTGTATATATTGGCATGATTTGTTTTCTCAAACAAGATAGTGAATAGATGTTGTGTTAGAAAAAATCAGGAAGCTAAACATTATAGCTTTTGGCTGTAATGCTTATCTAACAATCAGTGTAAGACATATATTTGACTGAAACTATGCAGAATGTCAAGAGTTGGAATGAAACTAATCTCAAGTGTTTTTAAAGATACAATTAACTGTGTTTTCTGTCACTTATATTGAAACAATACACTGCTTTGAGTGCTGATTTGGCAGATATTCCACTTATAAATGCCTGAAATAAAAATAAATAAAACATAGTTTCTCACAGACACCAAATCTTCATTATTATACAATCATTACCTTGGCACGTGTTTTGGAACACTATTGTCTCCCTCGATATTGATTACTATTCTGAGTGTAAGCTACTGACTTGTTTACATTACTTAATATGTAGTACAATTGAACACATTTAAATGCATGTTTATATCCTAGCAAGTGAGAGCTTTAGATAGTGCATGGTATAGAAATGTAACAAATAAATAAAATTAAGTGCTTTGTTGGAGTGAAGTCTCTTTATATACAGATGGAAAGATTCTGTGAAATGGATCAGATGTTCTTAAAATGGAAGAAAAAATAACTGATACATACTGCCATGACATATCTAGTTGGAATCATCCTCAGTCTGATTCAAAACAAAGGCTATTGAGGGATTTTCCTCTGGAGCTATCTTGGCAGAGGAGAGGTCCAAGCATTATTCTCTATGCTACAGTGGTGGGCCACTAGAAGGTGGACACGTTGTAGACTTATCTGTTGTTCTTGGGCTCTACCAGTGCATCTTGTTAATGTGGTGGTTATCAGCTGATGCAATCAGCTGGGGTTTTAAATGGCCCTATAAAGATCCTGGCTTGGCTTCTGAGCTTTATAAGTTCATCCCTAGGGAGCATTCCAAATGTCTACCAGCCTGCAGTCTAGTTTGCCTCTTACAGTCTGCCTACTTTAATTACTAGCCTTCTTCCTTGTTAGTACCTCCAGACTGCCATCTGAGACCCAAAGAATATTATATTAAGTAGCTAACAGCTACAAGTTTTTTCTTTTTTCTGCCCTAGAGTAAGTGCAGAGGTCCCAATCCCTTTCCCCTACTGCTGTTCCAATCCAAAATTGTCCTGCTATGTGTCAAGTACTGATCCAATAAAGTAGGTGTGTGTAGAGATGTAAAATTTCCAGAAATTTTGAATTCATGGGAAAAAACCAGTTTTTTTCCTGTTTTTTTTTTTGAAGGGGTGGAACTGAATTTTTTGGAAAAATAGAAATAATGCAATATTAGCACTTTTTATAGATTGAAAGTCACTTTGTTACTTTAGGAACATAGAGTGTAATTATGTCCAAGTTGGTTTGGCATAAAATATTACATTTCGTGTATTAAAAGTACAGTGTATTCAAACAATTATTACAAACTGAATTTATTCCCCCCCACCCCGCTTTTTGGTAACAAACAGAGCTACAAGCTCCTGAACTGTTAGGGACACCTGAACTGTAAGGAACCTCTTTGGTTTTGCCAGTTTATGAAGAGCAGGCAAAAAATAATTAAAAAACAACAACAGAGAAAGCCATCAACATTAGTAACAAAGAAAAATATTTATGTCTCCGCTAGTTCTCCACAGTGTCGGGTGGACATAAAGCACCCATTCCCATAAAAAGATCTGAGAAAAATGGGGGACCAAGTTTCAATGAATATGCATGAAATTTAATCAGACTCTTTTTTTGAGCTGTAGCTATCATGATTAGCTTCAGTCTCTGCTTCAATGGCAGTGCCCCCTAGAGGCAGAAATGCATCTTGCTCTTGCCTTTGAGAGTTGTAGTGTCAATTTGCAACCTAGGACTTGCTTGTCCTCGGTGCACAGAAATTGGAATAATCTAATACTGTACATAGCTTTTAGAAATCATTTGGAGAAGTAAATATCTGAACACCTTGTCTTAAACATTTTATTCATCATGCTAAAATAAAACACCCCATAATCCATTTTTTCTTCATTTTTTTCAATTTTTCGGGGGGAAAAACAAAAAAGACTTTGGGGAAAAAATGGAAAACCTGTTTTCCCCTGATTTTTTCTGGGTTTTTTCCAGGCCTTCACATTTTGTGTGTGTGTGTGTGTGTGTGTGAGAGAGAGAGAGAGAGAGAGAGAGCGCAATCTGGATGAGAACCACAATAGATAGGAAAGTTTCAAGCCCCCCTTTTCCCTCCACAAGCATCCTGATCTGGGTCAGGATTCTGTGCTTATTGTAGAGCACAAATGGCCAACCCATGGCCTGCGTGCTGCATGCTGCCCTTGGCCACTCTCTGTGCAGTCAGCAGAGCCATAAGGTGCCCCATTCACCTTTCCTCACTATACATCTTATCAGCCATTAGCTAAGGGGTGGGGAACAGATTGCTGAAACAATTATTTGTATCAGGAGTGGTAGTGGTGGAGAGGTTAAAGCCTTCCCAGTGATCCACATACAGTTTGCTAGGAGGAGGGAGAGGTTAAAAATATATATCTGTTTCCTTGCTGTTATTCCTTGCTGGCAGGAGGAGAGAATTAAACCTCTGCATTCTTGCATGCTGAGATTGGTACTATTCATACAACACAACATGGGGAGACTGCAGCACCTGCAGTGCACTTGTTGATACCATTTTGAATATGGAAGCCCCACTCAGAGATTGTTGTGTCATCCAAACCTGGTGAGCATGGGTTACGCAAGGGTGAAACAGCCCTCACATAACCCATGATCTATTTTAGAGTTATGTGAAGCTTGTTTAACCCTCTTATAACCCCCACTTGTGGGGTTCACACAACACTACAATCCCTGAGTAGATTCTTACAATTTGGTGCCTGTGGGCACTGTGACTCATCATGGGTTAAATAACCCATGATAAGCTGTGGTGTGTCATCTGAATTTGTGTGAACCGCCTAGAGAGCTTCAGCTATTGGGCAGTATAAAAATGCAATAATAAATAAATAAAATCCAGTCACAGTGTGTGTGTGTGTGTGTGTGTTTACACTTGTGTGGCCCTTGCCTTACTATTCTTGGAGTCAAAAAGCTTCTGAAATACTAATAAAAACGATCTAGCTGTTAGTGAAATCTTTAAAGTAATGTGTAGTTCCTCCTTTCCCAACCTTCAGAAGATCAAATCAGAAGGTTATATTTGGGGCACTGCTCAGTAGGACTCAACCCTGAAGCTTGTATTTAGTTCCTTGGTGTCTACGCATTTGCAGAGTGATTTCGCTTCTCCACTCTGTACCCATAACCTACCTCTGCACATATAAAGATAAAGACATCCAACCTGTCTAGGTATCCATCTAAGTAAGGTTGAGCTCTTGCATTTGTTTTTAAAGAAATAAAGCCCTGAGGGTAGCGCTCTTCTAGAATGGGATATAACAAGCCCCAGGGCAAAGTAGAGTAAAGCATAGAGAAGAAGATGTCTGTTTCTCAGAGAAGAAAAACTGAAATTGGAATTCACCCACAAAACTAATAACGATATAAAACAACTATGGAATTATAAATAAGCAGGGAGAGAACTCTGTCACATCCATTTGTAGATTCGCCGAGGATGGGTCTGATCTTGGGTGAAGTTTAGGGTTACAAAATTCATAGTTTTGTTTCTGTCACATCATATCTGTTTCTGTGCCTCTGTACTTGAAACAAATATAGTTTTATATCCTTAAAGCGTGTATGGCCTTGTGTCAAAGACACCCAGAACCAGTTTATGAGAATATTAGAGTGGTGTTCTGCCTAGAGGAAGAGCCATCTTTCTTGGACTAAGTATCCACTGTAGACAGCTATGTAGAGTAGCATTTATAAATGTGCATGTGTCATATCCTTTTAGGGCTCTGGAGATAGGTCAACTCTACAAAACTGACAGAGAGAAACCCAGTAGACTAGTGACAAGTAGTACAGCACAGTCACAGCTTATGTGAGGAGGCCATACTGGGACACAATTCTGCTCATGCACGTCCAAGTAGCTTTTGCTGGACTTCACTTCTGTTATGGTTTCCAAATTCTTATTAGATGTCATTTGTGTCAGTTTGGATAGCTCTTCAGTCCTTGCTCTTGCTCTTCCCATTACTGGGCCTGACTTAAATCTTTCAGGGAATAAGAAGACTGGGCCACAAATCTAGAAGGCACAAGTAGTATCTGTATACCTATGTGAAATAGGTATGTGTATACCATTGTTGTTTGAAGTTGCAGTACCACGGTACTCTGCTGTATCAGCTGCCACCGCTGAAATATTGCAGGTTTTGTAAATACATTGCATTCTCTGGTAGCCCAGAATTCATAGCAGCAGTGAACAACTTCCTACAAAACAATGGAAATGAACATGGGAATGAATTAAATGTCACAAGTCTGATTCAGAGCCTTTTGGATGCCTAGTGGCCAAACTGTGAATGATTGGATACACAAATGTAAAGGTATAAGATTTTATTTGAAAGTGAGACAACTAGGAATGCTGACAAAAAAGCAAGCCATATTTTCACCTGTAAAATGCCTAGAATCTTGCAAAATGAATAATATGTGACCAGAATGAGTTCGTGTAACTTTATGAGCATAATGGAATCATAGAATCATAGAATAGCAGAGTTGGAAGGGGCCTACAAGGCCATCAAGTCCAACCCCCTGCTCAATGCAGGAAGCACCCTTTTCCAAAAGGATATGCTATCTAGATGTGATGGATAAACTACACGATTACCTGTGTACCTTTTTGCACTCCGAGATATATTTCGCACAATAACCCACAACATTCTTCCTGCTTTTGATCTCCTTGTCTCTCTTAGACATTGACTGGGTTCACACAACATGCTAAGCCATGATGGTTTATTTTCTGGAACACCCCATGATGGGTTAGTGGGTTGTCTGTGGGACACCCCCCCCATACACCGTGGGTTATTTCCCTCAAATAAGCAACCCTGAGAATCCATAGTCTGCAGTAAGGGTTATTTTACCTTTGGTGGGTTAGTGTGTTGTCTGTCACACCAGAGTGGGTTACAGATATTGCCTGCAGAGTTGCTTGGCAAGAGCAGTCAAAAATGCTGCCACCGCTCTGCTCCTTTCAAGTATACTCTACTACTGCCGCAGTATAGTTATTGCAATATTGCCGTTGCTCTGCTCCCCTCAAGTTGGGATACCTTGCCTGACTGGGTGGGAGGACTATAGGAGGAGGAGGGGCAAAGTGTGTGTGAAATAAACTACTCTGTGTATCTTGTTTGCCTGATCGTCTGATGGGAGAACAATAGGGTTTTTGCATAACCACCTACCCAGCATAGCTTGCCACCCACCATGGGTTAGTGTGATATGTGAACCCAGCCATTGACCTTCTTCCTCTCTGCCTGACAGGGGCCGCAGTGGGCCTTTTGAAGTTGGGAGCCCCTTCCTTCCTCCCTCCTATACCTGCCCCTAAGGAGGCAGAAAGTGCAAGTGAAATTCTCATTCTCCCAAAGCAGATAAACCATGAGGACGGAATGGAGAATATAATATGTAGAGCTGACTGTGGAGTGGAAAACTGATGATGAACAACTTAGGGCTATGTGTGCTATGTATGCCTAGTTTCCTGCAAGGCCCAGCCAGCCAGGGGAGGTCAGTAAATTAAACTCAGGGATGGAGGGTGGGATTCCATGAAGTTCAGCTGAGAGCAATTGTTGTAGAACATGGATCTGCCAGGATGGTGAGGCTGGGTTTCTGGCAGACCTGGCGAGGCAACTTTTCTGAGGCCCAGTATTGGGCAAAAGGCAGGATACAAACAACAACAACAACAACAACAGCTTTATGGCCTGTTAGTCCCTCTGTTTGTAGCCTGCAGGAGCACCTACCTCATAAAGCAAATGGGCACATAATAACTGTTATTATGGTCTGCCACTTTGTTTTTAGAAGTCCAGACCTCTTCAGAGGGGTGAATTGTGTTATGTGTCAGTCTAAATTATCTCCTGGGGTCCCTTACTCAGTGCCTCTGATTGCAAAGAGATTGAGGATTTCCCCCAACTCTGTAACTCTTGAACTTGAAGTTACCAGGCCTGTTGAAAATAGATTTTAAAACATAAGAAGAAAACAGTGAATACCCATTTAACTAGTTAAACCAATGCCACACAAGAAGTCTTTAAGATATTAATGGTTTATAAAGAAAAGAAAATGCAAAAGAACATCAGATACAGAAGTGAAATGTGAAACATGCAATGATTAGAAAGAAAATACATGTGCACAGTATTCAAAATACACTACAGTTTAACTGTTTCTAAGGCCTATTAGAAAAACAGTGGAACTTGGCCAAAAACAATATTGTAGGCACGGAAGCACTTTGAAAGGTTGCAAAATTGTACTTAAAACTTACACTGGCCCAAACTATTTAAATGTAGTATTTGAAACTTTCAATTTTATAGGAGTATGGTCCAAATTCTTAGAAAAAAATGAAGGAAGGAGTATTTGCATCCTGGGGGGGGGGGGATTAAAAGGAAGATATAGCTACCTATTCCAAAGAGAGATCTGAAGACCAGGTTATCATGGATCCAGAGGAAGGCTGAAAGAGATCTTTTGTAGAATCCAGGGTATAGAACTCTGCAAACTCCAAGTGGGTAAAATTAATCCAGGTAGAGAGTGTAGAAAATAATTTAAAACGAAAAGTGCTGTTAAGCCCAACCTTCATCGGTGAGTAAAATCAAATAGGGGTCTGAAACTGTACCAAAGAGCCAGGTGCCTGGGTCAGAGGTACCCGGCTTGGGAAAAGATAGCCCCAAATAGATTCAAAGCCAAAGGAAAACATGTTCCAAGAGAGAAAAGAGGAGTCTTTGGGCCTTTCTAGACCTGCCGGCTTAAGCCGGCAGGGAGGCGGGGCCGAGGCGCGCTAACGTTAGCGCGCCTCCCCCACACTTCCAGACGGCGGAGCCGTAGGGAGGACGCAAGCCCTGCGGCGTCTGCCATTTTTGTTTGTTTGTTTGTTTAAAGGGGCCGCGGGTGGCCCAAAGACTCCAGGAAGGTAAGGGTGTTTTTTATTTTTTATTTTTAAATGGGGGGGGGCGAAGGATGGGAGGGTGGGTGGCACGGGGGGAGGGTGGGGGCGATCACGCCGCCGCCGCCCGAGCAAGCAGCTGAGCGGCGCTTGCTCGGGCGGCGGCGGCACGATCGCCCCCGCCCTCCCCCCGTGCCACCCACCCTCCCATCCTTCGCCCTCCCCTCTCTTCCCCCCCTGATGGGCACAGCGCTCCTATGAGCGCTGTGCCAGGTCCGCGGCTTTTCGTGGCTCCTCACGAGTAAGCGAGGAGCCGCGAAAAGCCGTGGAAGTCTCCACACTTCCCCCAGCCCTGGTCTGAGGCCGGAGCTGGGGAAAAAGCGCGCCATAAGCGACTTAGCTTATGGCGCGCTAGACCAGGCCTCACTGCAGCCTGCCACCGGATTCCCCTGTGCGTCATCTGGACGCACAGCAGGGAAACCGGGTTGGAAGACGCGCTAAGACCTGGTCTAGCAAGGCCCTTTTTCTCTCAAAAGAGGGGCAAAAAACAAGCTGAATCTGTTTCTCAGATTTCAGGCAGCAAAACTCTCTGCCCTCAAGGGAAGCCAGGCCTGCTTATGAACTAAGGTTTCACTCCCATTCAATTCCATAGCTTCCTTGTTGTAGGTAAGGTCTGGTCACACTGAGGGGATTGCTTGTCCACATGCATGCACACACAGGTCACAGAAATTCATACCTGCTGCTGCTGCTTTCACTCCAGATGGCCGTTATTCCCTCCTAGTACTCCCATCAACATTCTGAGTGCTGTGTTATGAATTTCCATCGGCTTTCATTAGTAATAAAAATTATTTTTTAAAAAAAGTAAATTGAATTTTTTAAAAAAGAAAAGCTATTTCATCAAATATAAGATCAAAGGGAAAAAATCACCAGGATTTTAATTTGGTAAGCCCTCATACGATCACAAAGAGTGAACAAAAAAAATCACCAAGGTGGTTTTTTTTTTTTTTTTTTAGCAGAGTGGCCAAAAGAGATTTCTTTTTCTTTTCTACTTTAAACTGCCTTCCTTCCCTAAATCTTTCACCAATCATCTTCAAATTTCCCATTTAGGTAAAACCAACATTTCTTTTATCACATGTAAATTTCAGGAAGATCAATGAAAAATTTTCAATTTTTTGAATGTTAGAATGACCAACGCCCCCCCCCCCCCCGATTACCCCTTCTTAATGGTAGAATGCTGTATTTCCTGTTGAACCTTAACTAAGGACACACGACTGTGCATCCTTAAATAAAGCAAAAAGCAGAACAACAAAACACCATGCTATGTGTAACATTTTAAGGGAAAACTCATGCAACTTAATCCAGACACTCTTTCTGGCAGACAGCTTCAGCTATTGGGTGGTATAGAAATGTAATAAATAAATATAAACGTGATGACTTTTTAGATTAGGTGATGCAGTTCGAAATCAACAGCTATGGAATTCTGTGGGTGTAAACTTCTCCACCGGAGGGAGCCCATATTCCGTGAAAGCATGCTGAGAAATGCACTGGAAACTGCATGGGAAATCTATGCTTAAAATAAGATGTGACTTTAGATTAGAAAATGTATTTTTCAGCTCATAAACATAAAAGATTTTTGAAGTTTTATTTTTAATTAAAATGCAATATATATCCAAAAACCCATTTTATAGCAAAATCATGCACTATAACCATATTTGATGTTTCACTTCGTTTCACACAAAAATAGTTCCCTATTACATGACAACTACATTTTTAAGATCCAATAACAATAAACAGGTAAGTGTGCAATATATAATGAATTATTTAATGGATCATTTATCTGAGTCTGGAAAAAACATCATATAAATATTCCTATATTATTAATAATAATAAAACTGTAACAGGATATGAATCAGAACTTGAGAAAAGGGTTTGGTTTTTTAACCTCCTGGCCTTTTGGGTGTGTGTGTGTGTGTGTGTGTGTGTGTGTGTGGGAGGGGAATATGTAAAGAGAAGTCTGCAATAAACCCCTTCACCACTAGTGGGAAATTACCTGGCAGCGTTTTTCTCCCCAAAATGCTTATTAAAAACTGTTATTGCTTGTAATATTTGACAGCTAACCAGTATGCTGGTGAACAGATACAGCTCCCATAGTATTACCATGATAATGGCTGAGATCTTTTTTAATATCCTAGATTCCCCATCAAATTTGGTCTCTCATAGATAGCACTGATATTGCTCTTTTTCTAATTTAGCTGGAATTGCTACTGTGACCCCCGATTATAACAGCACTTTGACTCTATAGATTTGAAACAAATTAACCATCCACAAAGTGATGTTCAGACATCTGAGGATATTTCTGATATAATTCTGTTTGGCATCATCTCATAACAATCAGTTGAGAAGCAAGAAGGTATTAAATCTGCCCCCCTCCCCATTCATTCTTTTTTATATATATTCTTTTCTCTCTTTGTGGATTATTTGATTTGTCATTTGCCTTTCCCCCTCCCTTTCCAAGCTGTGTACTCAAACCAATTTGTGATAACATGACCAGAAAGCTAAATTCAGCTCAGAGTTCATGCTGACATTGTTATTCTGCACGAGAGGCCCTGGTGGGGACAGATAATGCCATAATTCAGATAACTTGATGAAATGAGATCTTGTATCACAAAGCCTTTGGTGGGTGAAGAAATGCAAACATCTCCTCTTTTAATATAAATTAAAAGAAGATGTGGGGTCATACTGAAGTGCCAAGTGTGTTTTGTTACAATTTAATTTGGAGATATAGGAAGCTCGTTTCCTATATTGTTGGTGTGTCACAGAGTTTCGTTTCTGAAGGCAGAGATTGACTTTGACAAGTAGTTTTGCTTTGAAATGTTTGGATGGGGTCAGAAGCAAAACATGCACAGCACTATATTTATCCTGGTGAGTATTTGGATAGTAAATTTCATAAGCATAGAACCCTTTTTAGTTCCCAGTTCTAATTGGATAGACCCTCAAGCATTATTTTTGGAACTCAGAAGGCAAAATAGAACATCCCTTATTCATGATGATCAGGCTGTGGACAAAATATAGCTTTTATTGTTAGATTGTAAGCCTATGCGGCAGGGTCTTGCTATTTACTGTGTTATCTGTACAGCACCATGTACATTGATGGTGCTATATAAATAAATAATAATAATAAGGACATATGCAAATTGGAATTGCACATAAGATTTTATGGCTTTTTGTATTTCTTTCCCCTATGTCACTTCAATTATTAACTAGCTATTCTAATAATCAAAACTTTAACTTAAATTGCTAGCTTTCTCAAAGTCAATTGAAGATTTGCCATTGATTTTGAAATGATCCACATAAGAAACTTTGATTTTAGAAATGAAATGTATCAAATACATTTATTTTCTAATTTCAAATGGTAAACATAAATATAAAGAGATGTGCTTCCATGAGAGAATTCCTAACTAATTTCTGATCATGGCTCTTGGTTGCTTCTCTCAAAATTGGGGTGTTCAAACCACACTGTTGTTGGGGCTTTGGACATTCTGAAGCCCCCACACTGGTTTTGGCTTCCATTCTGTACAGGAAATGGCCAAATAGGATGGTTATACATTTAGTCGCAGGCAACTGGGCTGGCAGAAATGGACTTCCATGCTCCCTCCAGTCCATAGCAGCTTCTCCAGCTCTCTGAAAATTCTGCAGAGTGTCATGGAGGGCCTGTCTGTAGAAATATGATTTAGGGTTGTACACACACTAGATGTCATGCTAATTGTGTGAATGAAGATTTATTTTCTGATATAAATTGTAGAGTAACTCTACTCTTCTCATATAGAAAATGGAAGGGTTCCCTTCAGAAGCAGTCCCTAAAAACAGATATGGCAAGAGAGACTTCAAACTCTTGGTTTCTACATGCCATCCTCAAGCTCTTGAAAAGGAGAGATCCATGTCAGACTCAATGGCCCCGTTCAAATTACACTCAGGGCTTTGAGATTAACTTAACCATGTTCAGTTGCGGTTAATGCTAACCATGTGGAAAACTAGCAGACGACACCATTAACCCTTTTTTGGTTAAGTTTTACTTAACCACACACTAACCACATACTGGCTAGATGAGCTTTTGAGTCCTCTGGCTGCTCTATACCGTATCCAAACAGTCCTTATGGTAGGATCCTAGAAGTTGTGTCCACCATTTTAGTTCAGGCAACAATGTCAGCAGCCATTACCAAAAGAAATCTGCCCATTCATCGAGCGATTCCTGTGCTCTCTGTCTGCCCTGCATTATGTCTGATCCACTGTTGTTTCAGAGGCCAGGAGTTTTTTGGGTATTTCTTTTAACAAAGGCATGGTGGCCATTTTCAGAGGGTCAGCCAGCTCTGGCTGATGCTGTCTGCCATTTTGAGAGGGGAGCCATCATAGAGAAGGCAAGAGTCATCCGAATGCACAGGCAGACATCATCATCAAACTGCAACATCATCAACCTGTGACATGATTATTGTGCTTCAGCAAGATTATGAAAGTAGGTGGGTTAATACAGGGGAAGTGACTAGGGGAAGTAAAAAAGTTGAAGTAAGAATGTGCGGCCCATAAAACTTCATATTCTGCTGGAAAAACTTGGGCAAATATGCAAAATGGTTGCCGAAGTGGCCATACTAGCTGTGGAGGAGTCCAGAGCAGTGATAGAGTCTGCAGCCTAGAGTGGCCTAAGCTAGTAAGGCAGCTCTATACTAATACCTCTATCATTTTGGCCTGTTAACCACAGGTGCATGTCAGATGACACCTTTAACCAAAATTAGTGCTGTTAACCATGCTGCATAATGTGATTTGTGAGGCTGACCACAGTGTGGTTAACTGGTTTGTATGGTTAGGGAAAACGCGTGTCAGACGACACTGTTAACCACAGCTTACCATTGCATTAACTGTTTTGCAGTTAAGCAGCATGGTAAACGGTGTTGTCTGAATGAGGCCTATGTCAATTTATTGGTTTATTATAAGAGGAAGGAAGGTATCACTTGGCTGAATGTCTTGCTTAATTTTCTCTGGCAGCTAACTTCCCTGTTCAAAAGAGGAGTAATTACCCTCCAAAGCAGGCAAGGAGAAACCTGTGGCCTCCAGATGATGTTGGACTACAACTTTCTCATCCCTAACCATTGGCCATGCCGGCTAGCGCTGATGGAAACTGGAGTGCCAGAACATCTGGAAAGTCACAGGTTTAAAGATAACTGAAATCCAGCTAGATGAATTTTCTTCTAAGAAGGAGCTGCTTGACCAAGTACAAATCGGATATGGTTGCATCCTTTCTAGGAGCACGGTGATGGCAAGGGGGCAACCAGAACGTCAAGGCTCTCTAGCCAAAACTGCATTAAGTAACAGTTTATGGAGGTAACCCTTCAGTGAGTGATACCAGAAAAGCCAATCTACCTGTTAAGTATGTAACGAAACAGGTATCTCACTTCTGAAATGGTCCAGAATTTTACCACCTCATTTGTGTATTATGTGGATTGGCTCAAAGAAACATGAGGCTGTGACTGACAATAACAGAATGCTGGGGAGAATGAAAAAGCTTATTTCTAAAATGTGAGATGTGGCTGAAAGACTTCAAACATGCAAAAAACACTAGGGTCAGGATGAACTGAGGTTCAAAAATGTGTGGCGTAGAGAGGAGAGTAGTTTAAACTTTGCCCCTCTGTACCATTTTCTTGCTTAAATCACCTTCCAAAAGTTCCTGTTTGCCCCAGATTTAAAGTGTTGAAATCCCAACATGGGTTGGGGTGGCTAATTGCTGCTTTTTGGAAACAAAGAGAAAAGGGAGCTGTTCATACAACAAGCTAACCCACCTTCAGTGGTTGAGTGTGGGTTGTTTTTGAACCATGGATTAGCATGTTGAACAAACCGAGGATATTTTCTGTAGGGTGGCTTGTTAACCACGTAGTGTGGCCTGTTAACCACTCTGAAAAACCCTACAACAAACCAAGGTGGCTTGTTCGAGAAAAATTAACCACTGAGTGTGGGGCCACAGCTAGACCTAAGGTTTATCCTGGGATCATCCAGGGTTCGCCACTGCCTGAGCACTGGATCCCCTGTGTGTCACTTAGATGAACAGGTTTGACCCCTGGACAATCCAGGGATAAACTTTAGGTCTAGCTATGGCCTGGGTTAGCATGTTGGGCAAAGCCAGTCAAAATCAGGCACATTTTTTACTCATGGTTAAATTAACATCATGTCTACTTTGACCCTCAGGTCCTAGTACGGCCTCCAGCCAAAGTAATGTATAGTATTTTTAAAAAGAATCTCTGGGTATCTGCATTTTAGGCTTGGAATAGAAAAAGCTGTTTATAGTTCTCCTTTTCATCTTTAAAGCAGCTATAATAACATTTGTAACTTGAAAGAATGTAGTAGCTCTAGATGAGTATGCATACAATGCATTGAGGTCTTTTATATGAAGGAATGCAGACTAAGAACAATTTCATAGAAGTAGTGTATGTGGATGTTTTCTAATAGCAAATGAAACACAGAAATAGACAAATTTAAAGAGCACACAACTTTGAAATGGAATTAGAAATGGAAAACCAAATTAGGCAGCCATCCACAAGATACATTTAAGTGACTAATGCTGAACTATTTTTAAAGTTTTCAAATCCTCTGCAAAGGCAACCTATTATTTGCATCTCACCATATTAGGTGGCAAGGGATTGGTATGGCGAATTAGTATCCAGATGATTAAACAAAACAAAAATGTAAACAAGGTTGGTTTAAGAAATTACTTTCCGCCTTTGAATATCTACACAAAATATAGATGAGATTTTATGCCAACAAAGTAGAAAATGGAAGAAAAAACAAAGTATTGTTTAGGTGTTCAGTTACACATGTTGTTATACTTTATCAGGAACTAGTAACCTGATTTGAATAATGCTAAAATCATAATGTAGGCTTTGAACTTCACATGAAATTATTTTTTTTAAGAAATTTTATTTTATTTTGAAATAAAGTTAACATAATAAAGGCAACAAAAAAGAAGAAAAATCATAATCACTAAGAAACAAAGAAAGTAAAAATAAAGTTTTTATAAAAGGAGTGTGTGCAAGTCTATGTCATTTTGTATGTTTGTGCATATGAAGCAGAAAATATATATAGGCAACTGTATTATTTTGGAACTTTGTCAAAAGTTTGAAGTGCCTCAACATAGGAAATGAATGGAAACCACAGTGCCATAAAATCATTCTTCAAGTTAGGATTCCTTGCTTGTTGCACTTGTTCAGTGAGGTTATACATACGCATAGTCTCCCGAATTTATTAATCCACTGCTCTTTAGGTGGCTGCTTTGGAGACTTCCAGTTATGGAAATTACTTGTGTAAGTCTGTTTCTCTGAATACAATTCATGCTGAAATGTCAACTATATGAATGTTGAATTCCTGATTTTTTCCATGCAAGCCCTATTGAAAGGAATTGAGGTTGCTCAAGAGCAGAGCACAATCTCTATGCATTGATAACTGGTTAAAGTAAAGGAATCTGAGAACATGGACAGTTCTCACAATGAACAAGAGTAAGTAGTGGGTACATATTTTATTTAGGGAGCAATCTTATGGCCCCTAAAGAAGCAACTGAGGGGCCATCAGGTATTTTGGATTCCCTGATCCGAGGTTGGAGACAACGCTCAGAAGGGGGAATCGGAACTCTGAACCACCACCACCCGGAAGCCAGTACAGAAAGAGCTGTGCCGGCTGCTTTCTGCGGTCAGGAACATGATCTCTAAGAAGGGGGCATTTTGATAGGTGGGGAGAGGAGGAGCTCAGAGAGGCCAGGATATGAGTTATTCTGAGGCCTCTCCAGCCTCCTTCCTTTTCACTCTGATGTAGGTCATGTGAGTTATATTGTATAACACTTTGAACTAGTGTTTCCTTTGAGGTTTGGTATCCCTAATGGATTATGAGTCTTTTCAAGAGGGGTTTAAGAGGTAGAGGCACACTTCTTATAAGGAGAAATAATTTCTGGGCATCCTCTTCAATGATAAGGAAAGTGCAAGAGAGGCAGTTAAAGAGAGACATTGGTTTCATGTAAGAAGAAGTTGTCTTACGGCAAGGGTGAACTGGGACCATTATCATCATAGTACAATTCTTGCAAGGTGTTCAGGGTGACATGCATGGTGGATATCCTATTTATTTATTCTTACAATAACCCTAGGAGGTAGGTTATGCTGAAAGGTAGTGGTTGGTGCACCCAGTGAGCTTCATGGTGGAGTGGGGATATGAACTCAAGCCAAATGTTCTACCTACCACATCACTCTGGCTCTCTATCTATAGAAAAGAGGTTGGGTCAAGACCTTCCACCAAGGCCTTCCCTAATTGGTTATTTTGCCTAAGTTGTTGATTATTTTTTATTTTAAGGATGTTTGTATTTTAATCTTGTGTTGTACACTACTTTGAGATGTCTTTTAGATATAGGAGTCTATCTGATTTAATAGTCTACCTAATTTATGAATAAATTGATTAAATAAGCAAACAAAGCAGTCCTTGGCTTTCAAAGTCTTATAAACCCCTCCAGCTGCTTTCTTCAGAATACCTGTCATTTGCTTAACTTTCCTTTTCTCCCAAACACACTCACAACCCCAAAAGCTTATTCCCCACACGCATCCATTCAAATCACCCTAAAATCAAAATCTCTACTCAGATACCTCCTCACCACTCTTTCCCTGCATCTCAGTACTTAGCAACACACACGTTTGCTATGAAAATCGCACATACTCTATAGAAAATAATCTATTTTTTTTCTCTTCATGGTATTTTGGTCTGGCATTTCCATTTCCTTTAAGGACTAATTTTTATTTAACTAGTAGATGCTGTGTTATGCTTAGTGCTTGAATTGAAACTGTGTTAAATCCATTACTCCTTTTTAGTGGTACACACACACACAACTTTCTATGTATTTCACTGTATTAAGATGAACCACTAACTTTTACATACTTGTTATCTTTTAACTTTCTCAATTTAATGGAAGAGGCGCCATTGAGACAACTGATGCCCTCTCAGCACAGAAGTTCTCTCCACGCTGATGCGTCCTTTCCTGTTGGGGCGTTGGCAACAGGTAAGGGGGCAGCATTGCTATAGCTGCCCACTTCCCTGTTGCCATGGCCTTGCCGGGGAATGTGCTGCCATTGGCGCTGAACCATATGATCCCCTGTGAGGGATAACCTCACTTGGTGCTGACACATCCTTTGCCAGAGGCTGGATTGCACACCCTGACACTCAAGGAGACCATTCCAAAGCCTTTTGCTTCTGCACTTTGGGTGGTGTGTGTTTCTCCATGTGCTGCCACCACAGAAGCAAGAGGCTTCGGAACACATCTTTTACTGGAGGCGCGCGATCCAGCCTCCAGCGAAAGATGTGTCACCACTGAGCAATGTCCCCATCACCTGTCCCTCCATGCTGGACACAATGACAACTGGTGGGTATGTCACCTCCAATGACAACTGGTGGGTATTTCACCTCCATATATTTATGTTGCACCTTGCCTCAATCCGGAGGGAGAGGCAGGTAACAAATAAATTTATTATTATTATTATTATTATTATTATTATTATTATTATTATTATTATTATTATTATTGACAGGGGAGACATGGTGCTGCCGTTGCCAAGCAACGACCGTGATGGCAGATCTATCCTGCCTCCTGTCAAGAGGAGAGATGGCTCTGACGGGGCTTCTTTCTCTGGCAACGGTCACTGTGAAAGTCGCATCATGGCCGTCGCTGGAGAAAGAAGCCCCAGTAGAGTCATCTCTCCTGCTGCCACAGCCGTTGCTCGGCATTGGGTGTGCTGTGTCTCTATGCAGTGTGTCTCAGCTCCCCCTTGGCCCTCCCCATGGAATGGCGGCACCCTGGTAAGGTAAGCAGTAACCAGCATCACCATTCAGTGGGTAGGGCTGAGAGGGGATGGAGAGACGACAACTCAACAGAGTGAAAATAGTCCACTCCATGGAACAGCACTTCTGTGTTGCCCAAGGGCACCATGCAAATAGCCATCCATAGAGTGAACTATTTCCACTCCGTGGAGTAAAGTGTCATTCAAACGCACCTAATGAGTGCTGCAAAATGCCATCAGACTGCACATGTTGATGCATAGAGTCAAGCTAGAGTAGCAGTAAATGAAAAATATCAAATAAAATCAGTGGGAAGAAAAAGAAAGATTGCAAGCCACCTCATTTCTTAAAAAGGAAAAAATGAATCTACATTAAATACCATCAAAGACTTTAAAAGCAATTTAACATCTTTTCCGTCGCCTAATCTTTGTTGTGCCAAACCATTAAACAATAAATAATGGAGTTCTTGCAGAGAAGCCGTCTTGTGTTATCAAATCAGTGACATAAATCTACCCATATGGATTAGGAAGGCATCCTTATCTACTTATAGTATAATCTGCTGATGATACATGCTATGTTCTGTTGTCATTTCTTTAATATGATAGAAGACAAAGGACCCCATTACTCATTCCTGGATAGCCATCACTAAGGCATCTGAAGTGATATTTTAATGAAGGTAATTTTTAATAGTGAATTCTGTATAAATGATTGCAGGAACCAACAAAAGCTCAGAAATATAATACAACCACGATATGAGCATCATATTTAATCCCCCCACCCCCGCCATCACCTCTTATGGCAGTGCTTCAGTGTGTATCCTGGATCTTGGTTGGCTATACGACACAATTTGTGATGCTCATTTAGTCTACAGTGCCTTTAATTTTTAGTTTAACATATCTGAAATATATGGAACATCTTTCAACTCACCAAACACTAGCCCAGTTCTCACATAACAACTAACTATGGGTTAAACTACACCTAGTTAGTTGAGGCTGCATGGAAGTGAGCAGGCACACTGACTCCTATATGTTTACCACTTCCGCTTTGTATAAGCTTTCATAAACAACCCAGGAACATGGTTTGCTGTTGGGTTAAAGCTCTGGGTTGTTTGTCCCTCAATAACTCAAAAAAAATTGTAAACTGCCCAGAGAGCTTTGGCTATGGGGCGGTATGTGAATGCAAATCATCATCATCATCATCCATGTTTGCACATTACACCAAACAAACCAGGCACAGGGCATTCCTGGTATGTTTATGAAAGCTGATGCAAATCAGAATTAGTGAGTGCATGAGAGAAAGTGCACTCACTCACTTCAGCATGACCCAGCGACTTCATGGGTTAAACAACTCATGAATTGGCGTAGTCCTATAATCCCATCTAGTGTCATTAAGACTATCAATATATGATAAATGTAGCTTGTATCTTCTTTTTTCCTTTCCTTTTATTAAATTCTGCTGCCACCATCTTGTATATATATAATTCAAAGTTAGGAGTTAGTTGGTCATCCCTTTTTGACTACCTTCCCATTGACCGATTCTCATGAAACTCACTTCATTGGAAAGCTCTTGATACACAGATTCCACAAATAACAACTGTTTTCACTATAATTCAAAGTTGGGAGTTTGTTTATGTCCATCAAACTTTTTTTTTTAAGAATAAGGCTATTTTCTATAACAATGTACTATACATTTTTATTTTTATTTTTTAAAGAAGATCAAGTATAATAAAATAAACATTTAATCTTATGTAAACTGCCCCAAAAGCTTTGGCTATGGGGCAGTATACAAATGCAATAATTAATAACAATAATTAATTAATTGCAAATTGAAACAAAATGAAATATGAACACAAAGAAGTATCGGTTCACCTTTATAAACACAGGTGCAGGTACAATGATATACCAGTAATATATGGCCTGTAAACAAATCATGAAGATATTAAGAGACACCTACAGTTAAAAGCAACCCAGTCAAAATTTAGTTACTCCTCTGAAAATTGGTTTCTAGCTATTTTTAACAAAATATTATTTAAATGGCTTTGTAGACCTTTATAAACACAGATGTAGGATAAGGGACAATGATATGCCACTAACATAATGGCCTGTAAACAAATCAGGGACAGATTGTGGATCAAATTGGCACCTGTCTGCTTGCACCTGTCTTCTGACATGGACAACTCTACGTTGCCTTGAGTCATGTGTGCTCATTGGCAAACCTCAAGATTCAAGTCGTCAATGGACCAGAACAAGGACTTTACAGTGGCTGTTTTGGAGTTTACACCAAGAACATTGTATTTAAGGAACTTCTGTGAAAATAAAAGATGTAACACTTTAAATGTTTCAATAAATGCAGTTAGTTGAGTGAAATTCTTTGTTAGTTTTGATTTTTCTCCGCAAACTGTATTCATGGGGAACCAACTGGTTTAAATTCATTAAAATATACAGTTCATTGATTTCTTTCCTTTTTGGAAGTAGATTGATTAATACAGTTTAGGTATGAGATTGATTCACAACTGAGACAGAGCCTATACACGAGCCAAGAGAATAGATTTATTAGTACATGGGATTAATCTAAAGACTGCAGGATAATATATTGTTGTAAGATAAAATGGCATAACTTCAGATGTTCTACCTTATTTATTCTTGGTATATGGATAGAGGAGTTGCGATGACATCCCCTTTGGGTCTCCTTTACTTTTCTCTATAATAAAAGGATCCCGACGAAGGGAAAAGTCATCAGAGTGCTGCTCAATGATTCTGTGACTCACTGACCCTTTTTTGGCCTCACAGCAACAAGCCCAGCACTCTCTATTCACCCTTTTCCTTCACCGCTGCCACCATATGGCACTGTACCTTACTTCAGGTATTTTAAGAATCCAATTCAGTTTATAAAACAAGATAACTTTTATTTAACAATAAGTAAGTTCATGCAGTTTATAAAACTTGTGGTTTCATTTGTCACAATACTTATTTGTTTTAATACAGTATCCTATATATCCCTACCTACTCTACCCACTAGTATACACTATCTCCTCCCATTCACTTTCCCCCCTAAAATGACAAAGCACATTCATCTTACTCTGTTCTAATCCTTCCACAGACAAACCCAGACTCTCCCCACTCTCTCCACACACAACTCCCAACTGCTTCTTTTAACTCCTCCTTCCAACTGCTGTCATTCAAAACATTTGAATCGAAATCAACACTCACTCCAACATTCTATTCACTCTCTCCCCCTCCCAACAAAATTAACCATTTAACAATCTTTTATTCAAAATCCAAACAGCGCTTACATCCTAAATAGCAATAATCAGTAAAACATCACAGGATTCTGTTTATTTAACCATATATTTAAATCAAGAACCTATTGCCTGTATTTTTATCCACCCCAGCCAGCATGGACCAAACTGGTTTATTTTCTGGACTGAAGTCTTTGCATAACTCTTCTGAAATTCTCTGTCACAGCTGTTGTCTTCTGGTCCTTCTCCTTCTAGGCTCTTTTCAGGCTACAACCCATCTTTATTCTCTTCAGCTTTGCCTTATATTCTATCTGCTCTCCTTTCTTCTTCTTCTTCTTCCAGTCTTCTGTTTTCTTCCCTTAGTCTCTTCTCCACTTGACTTGAGCTCCAACTGATGTACTCCTGATAGTAGTGTGTCTAGTCTATTTATTCTCTGACCAATAACATGTGGCCACCAAATAGAACCCCTTCTAGTGATCTTTATCTATGGACCAATAATCATTCACTTAGAGTGGAAGGGCCATTGCTGATTGGTAAAGCCCCTGCTTTGCATGTGGAAGGTCCAAGGTTTAATCCCTGAAATCTCCAGGTAGGGCTGGAGAAACTCCTGTCTGAAACCCTTAAGAGTTGTTGCCAGTCAGTATCAACAATAATGGGCTAGATGTATCCGTGGTCTGACTTGGAGTAAAGCAAGTTATTACATTCCACTGTAGAATGATTCCTAAAACAGCAATGAGCGTAGCTCCTTGTAATGAACCTGATCAGTGTGAATAACAGTGACATTCACATTCAGTACTGCTAACTGCGAATGGTTAACCCACCACTTGTCAACACTAACCAAGGCCTATCTTTGCTGTCCAGCCCCCATACAATATGACATTTGCAGAGGTTTGAATCCTAATCAGATACACGTTTACCTAATATTTCAAGCTGAAATGAATTTATAAGTTAGCCTTCTGACTGGGAATTATGAGAGTTGCAGTCCTGGAAGGTGCCAGGTTGGGGAAGACTGTAACAACCAATAACTCTCTAAATAGCTGTCCTTTAACATTAATAACAAATAACAAATATTTTGTCATGCACCATCTTGTCATTATTTTAATTAGACTGTGACTATGCTCGTAGAGGGAGGGGATACATTAATTGAAAGTATTTTATTCATAAGTATTTTATGGTCAGAAAATTCCTTATTGGAATTAGTTGTTGTCTTCTTTGTCTATGGCACTTTTTTCTTGAAGTAATGGAGTGTGACAATAATAAAAGATGAAGAACCATTTTGTTTGGAAAATAACAAATTACAAATATCAGTTTATTGTGAGTTCTGGTGCAGCATTTTGTAATGTTTTGTCATCTAAAATCTATTCTCCTTGGCAATTTGCTTTAGAACACAATTCTCAACTCAAAGCATCTACATTAGCATAAACAGAAAAGACAGAAGCAGCTGCAAAGATAGCAAAGAGCAGCAAGATGATCATAAGAACATGAATAAATTGATCTCTTTGCTTCCTTGACAGCGTAGGCATTGTGTCACTACAGTGACTCTACATTTAGGCAGAAATAATTTATGTATCTAAACCGTTTGGTATTTTCAAGATTTTGGTTTATGAAGTGATATTGAAGGCAGTATAAGGGGATTTAAAAACCTTTGGGTTTTGAGAATCTGTAAGAGGCAAATTATCTCATCAGTGAACTGTCTTGTTAGTAATAAGTAAAAATGTGACAATTTTGACATATTTGATAACATTTAACAAATGTAGCATTTGTGCATTTTATAAACTAATCTTGATATATTCTAAAACATAATTTCCATAATGTTTCAAATCTGTCCTAACAGATGGGCTCATGAATTTAGGCCTTCAAATGGGCTCTAAAGACTGCTATGTTTCGCATCACTTTCACATAGGTAATGGGAACTGCAGTTTTAAATCAAAATAATTAAATTAAGTAATTATTAATTAAAGTGATTTTTTGGGTACTTTGCTATTTTATTTTACCTTTAGTGATATATTGTGTTTTATATATTGGATGCTGCCTTATGAGGGCATGGTCCCAAAAGGTGATCTATAAATCTCTGAAATAAATAAAATAAATAATAAATGATGATACAGAAAACATATTAGTACCACATGTAAAATACAAGAGGGATTGATTGTGCATGTGATAAGGAAGAGAAACCACTTGTAATAGGAACGCTTGTGCTGTGATCCTGAGAAATTGGCATGTTATAAAGTATAACTCACTTGTTATTTGAAGAAAATTCTGTTTTCTCTGTATTGGTTATTGTGGACTGGTTAAAGACAAATGGGAAGGCAAACAATGTCAAGTTTACAAATAGTTTCATGACTGAATAAAACTGGAAGATTTTGGATGTCATGGGGGGAATTGCAGGACTTTTTTCTTTCTAAATATTCATAGGATTGTACCCTTTGGTAGAGAAGAAATGCAATGGAAAATTTGTTACAAAGTCTTGAACTTTCTTGATCAAAGCTACAAGTTAGATAGGAGAAAAAGTAGAACAATGTATAACCATGAAGAGCTTAACCAGCAGTGGGAAGAATCTTTTGAAGTTAAATAGCCTTGAGGGATGTTATTACTCAGGCTTGGTCCTTTGACTGAAACATTCACCCCCTTTCAGCTTGCTACTCTGTGCATCTACCCAAACAGCAGATAAAGTTAGTTCAATCTGGGCAAGAGCTTTATTTTGGGGATGAATACTTTTTTTAATGCAGTCTCCCTCTGGACAAGAATAAAATGCACAATAATAATAATAATAATAATAATAATATTTCTTACCAGCCTCTCCATTCTGATCGAGGCGGGGAACAACAGTAAATATAAAATACATAAAACTGAATTAAAACATAATATACATTGTTAAAACTTCCTAAAATCATTTTAAAACATCCTAAAATTACACTGGATAGGCCTGCCGGAAGAGATCAGTCTTAATAGCTTTCTTAAATGCTGATAGACTGTTAAGTTGACAAGTCTCCTCCAGCAGGCCATTCCACACTCTGGGAGCAGCAGAAGAGAAGGTCCTTTGGGTAACAGTTGTCAATCTAGTTTTTGCTGACTGAAGTAGATTCTTCCCAGAGGACCTGAGTGTGCTGGGTGGATTGTACAGGAGAAGGTGTTCCCGCAGGTAGCCTGGAGTCAAACCATGTAGACCTTTAAAGGTGATAAGTAACACTTTATACTTCGCCTGGAAACTAATTGGCAGCCAGTAAAGAGATTTTAAAACTGGTGTAATGTAGTCACCTCTTGGTGCACCAGTGACCAGCCTGGCTGCCATATTTTGAACTAGTTGGAGTTTCTGGACTAGGCACACAGGTAGCCCTATGTAGAGTGCATTGAAGAAGTCGAGTTAATAATAATAAAGGCCTCTTAACACTTTTAGCCTGCAACTAGGGGTGGGGGATAATTTTGTTTGGTTCACATTTGGTAAGAGCTTCCCAACTTCATACTGCCTCAATCACTATGCAAACTTGAACATGTTTATTTTTTGGCATTTGCACTTTTCAGAATGTGGTGATTCAAACAAAAACATTTACAGAATGTGTATATTAGGGAATGGTGCACACAAAAATGCATAGATTAGTATTGTGCAGGAAACATACAAAACAGCATTATATTAGGGGAAAGTGCTTGCAAAATGTTAGGCAAAATAGCATACAATAGCAATGGATATATTAGGAATATGATCATGGAAATGCATACATACATGTGGACTATTTAAAAAGTTGCTGGCTAGTGCAGAAACAGAATAGAGTGAACTTAAGATTGTTAAAATGACAAAATGAGAAATGAGGGGGAAACTAACATTGACAGAATTAGTTATTGTAAACTAGGTAAAGCTGATCCTTAACATAGCTAAAACAACAAAAGGTATTGTGACACCTTAAAGACTGAAAACATTTATTATGATGTAATCTTTTGTGGACAGTCTATGGGCCTTGCTAGACCAGGCGTTAGCGCGGTGTGAGGCCTGGTTTCCCTCCTGTGCATCCAGATGATGCACAGGGGAATCCGGGGTCAGGCCGCACTGAAGCCTGACTTAAGCCGGGATAAGCGAATTCGCTTATAGCCCTGCTTTTCCGCAGCCCCGGCCTGAGGCCGGGGCTGTGGAATGTCTAGCAGGGTACGTGGCTTTTTGCGGCTACTCGCTTACTCACGAGTAGGCGGGAAAAGCCACGGACTGGGCACAGCGCTCATATGAGCGCTGTGCCCATCGGGCCGGGGGGGATCCCAGGGGGGGAGAGAGGGGCAGGGGGAAAGCCAGACCCGCCAGGAGAGAGGGGGGAAAAGCTGGACATCAGGGATGGCAAGCGGTGGACAGGGGCAGGCAGGGGAAGAGCGGACATCGGGGATGGCACGGGGGGGAAAGCCGGACATCGGGCCTGGCAAGAGGGGGGGAGAAGATCGGGGATGGGCCTGGCGGGGGGGGGGAGAAGATCGGGGACGGGCTAGGCAGGGGGGGAGAAGATCGGGGACGGGCCTGGCAAGGGGGGGGAGAAGATCGGGGACAGGCCTGGCAAGGGGGGGGAGAAGATCGGGGACGGGATCAGGCCTGGCAGATGGGGGGAGGATGAGCGAGCAGGCAGGGGGGAATCAGGGGCAGGGAGAGTGGGGGGGGCCTTTATTTTTGTAAAAAAACCCACTTACCTTCTCTCCGGCGGGGCTCCGGCGCACATGGCTCCTTTAAAAAAAAATGGCCGATGCGACGGGGCTTCCCGTTGCTCCGTTGCGTCGTGCGTGTGGAAGCCGGCGATGGCGCGCGCTAATTCTAGCGCGCCGTCGCCCCTCCTCCCTGCCGGCTTATCCAGCAGGTCTAGCAAGGCCCTATTTCAGCAGATGCATGAAAAGGTATCTTATAGCACACATGGTTCACATTCTTGACCTACTGTGCAACTACATAATGGACATACTGTATAAGCAGCACCTTATATCAGAGACCTACTAATGGTTACACAATTTACATGTTTCCAGCTTCCACCCAGAACACGCTACAAAATTCAGTGTCTTCAGCAGGGCTAGCCCTACCATTAGGCAGAGTGAGGCAATGTCTTTAGCGCCAGATGTTGGGAGGTGGCAGCATGGTGCTGGAAGAGAGAGCTGTGGATCATGCAGCCTGCCCTGCACCTCCTAAGCTAGTCTGCTGCCTTCACGTCCCAGTGCTAGTGTTGAAGAAAGGTTAAACTGGCCACCTAGTTACAGTAGTTATTGTACATGGAATGGGAGGGGGTCTTGTTCCAGTCTTGGTCTTCAGCAAGATTACCATATCTGTTCAGACATTTACCAACAATACCCACCCAGTATAGTGATATCAGCAACAGCAACAACAAGAAAATGATTGATAGAAACCAACTGGTCTGGTACCCAGGAATAATTCACTACACCGTAGACCTAGAAGAGAAAATGACAGAAAAACACTTGTAGCTCCCAGCTCAAATATTCAAACCTTGGATGGTTGGCTTGTACTTGCTTACAGAATCTTTCCAGTTACTCATGATCAATCAGAGGTCACATACCAATGATGCAAATAAAGGGAATGGATGCTACAACAAATCTAGATGCCAGCTTTGTCTGCGTATCTACTCTAGCAAAACTATTCCATGACCTAATAATGTCAACCACAACATCAGGTTCATTCACTTGCTCTCTAATGCTATTTATGTCTTCTGTCTGTAATGACCTTCTGCATTTTACATAGAGTAAACAGGCCAGTCACTCTGGAAAAAGAATAAATTGACACAAATCTGACAACAGAAATGGCAGTATTCAAAAAACAGTGGGAGAACACTTCAGCCTCCTAGGACACTCTGTCACTGACTGCAAAGTTGCCATTGTGGAGCAAAGAAACTTCAAAGAGAGATTAGAATGACAGACTGCTGAGTTATAATTCATCTAGAGTTCCAGTTCTATCTCCAGAGGCTTGTATCGGGATTAACACTACATGTGCTAATTGGCTTATCTAGTGCCGGGATGTTCGTGTTATCAACAGCTGTTTTGTGAATGGTCACTGTTAGTAATATGATTGTCACTTTCAATACTTTCTGCATTTTATTTTCCTCTGATCCTATTTACAATTCTCCCTACGTGTATTGTAAATACGCTGGAAACCCTGGATAACACTTCATGGCTCTGATGAAGAGTTCTATATTCTATGAAAACTTGCCATAATACAGTCATGGGTGCTACAAGACCCCAAACTGTAGATCACTGATGGGAAATGTGCAGCTTGTGAGCCTCATGTGGCCCCATGCTGCCCCCACCCCATTATAAAAAATAAAAATAAAAAACAGCATCTGGCTGGTTTCGAAGACTTTTTGACCCTCTGTAGTCACTCTGGATATATATACAATTTTGCCACTGCAGTAAAAACTTTCCCCTGAGACCTGAAATTGATCTCCCCAGCTATAGATTATCTTGCTATACAAAAACTGACACATATAAAGTAATTATTAATAATTTGAAGCATGTTTGGAGTTCCTTATTATTTTGCCAAATGTTGAACCTCCTCCTTTTAAATGATGAAAAAAAAATGTTTCTGTTGCATCAATCTTTACACTAATTACCTTGTATGATGCTATTGCTATGGAGACTACATTAACTTAAAAAAAACCCAACCTGATTTTTTTTTTTGCCAAATCATATGCAAATATTTTTTGACTTGACTGTATTTGTCTTTCTTTCATGTAATACATGTGTGCTGATCTTACTGTGTTTGAATACCGTATTTTCTCAAGTTGCCTGAAACATGACATGCAGCGAAACATTCCACCTTTACAAATAGAATCGGTTCCTGCAGGCCATTGCTTGTCTTGAGAGCATATCTAACAAATGGATAGCGTATTCTGGCTGCAGTAAAAAAGCTGTCCTATAGGAGAAACAGCTATTGCAGAGCTTTTCCAATTAATTTTACTTAATATATTACTCTAATGCATGTAGAGTTTTGAGAGGTAGATGATCCTAGCTAAGGAAATTTGTGCAACTAATGTTTCTGGCAAGCCTTGAAATGCCAGAATGCTCTCAGTGAAACTAGGAGAAGTGTAATAACAGCTAACAGAACAATCCAGAGTTGGAGGGTGGGCACAGATATGTGTTGCAAAGGAACTGTTGTTTCCTGTGATCCACTGCATCACTGCTGTTTTCTTCTCCCCTTCCCCCACTGCATTTTTTTAAAAAAACCTTTCCTCCCATTGACATGAATGGAAAGGAAAATAATTATGTCAGCTGGCATAATTTGAGGGCTTGATTTGTCAGGGGAACAAGGGAGTTTTGACTCCAATGAGTAGAATCCAACTAAATTTATACTTACAGTAGACCCATTGGAATGGACTAACTCCTATTCATTTCAATGGGAAGGTGCTATTGCTGTGGGTTTCCTGTCGACAGCTGGTCAGCCACTGTGTGAACAGAATGCTGGACTAGCTGGACTGTTACGTTTGTCATGGGTCTACTCTAAATAGGACTTTAGTTGGATTCTACCCAATGTTTCCAAGAATGCCCCTGACACGCCACTTAAAAGCCCTCCTTTGGGCCCTACCTCCAGCAGTAAGACTGCTGGCTGTACAGCTACACACACAGAATGTTTTGCAGGTGTGTCAAGGTGGGAGTGGGGTGTTCAGGAAGGAAGTGCCATCCCGCTAGCACAGTGGCTCCTCAGCTGGCCTTCAGCAGGGGTCTGAATTGCCCTACTCAAATTTCTGTTTTTTGATTAATGCATTGTTAAGCATATATATTTGAAACCATAAAAGTTTCAACATCAATGGACATATTGTAAATAGTAGTGCATAGTTTGTACTTTGAAAGAGTTACTATTTATAAGAGTTACTATTAACCCAAGAGTGGAAAAATAAGAGTGAAATATGAATCTCAAAAATAAACTGAGGGGAGACATGATAGCACTCTTCGAGTACTTGAAAGGTTGTCACACAGAGGAGGGCCAGGATCTCTTCTCGATCCTCCCACAGTGCAGGACACGGAATAATGAGCTCAAGTTACAGGAAGCCAGATTCCGGCTGGACATCAGGAAAAACTTCCTGACTGTTACAGCAGTACGACAATGGAACCAGTTACCTAGGGAGGTTGTGGGCTCTCCCACACTAGAGGCCTTCAAGAGGCAGGGATGCTTTAAGGTGGGTTCCTGCATTGAGTAGGGGTTGGACTTGATGGCTTTATAGGCTCCTTCCAACACAACTATTTTATGGTTCTATAAAACCATAGAATAAACACTGCTTTACATTTTTTAAGTGAACTATTTTATTTTCTTAACTGCAAGGAAATGTTTTTGCAAATGTGTTTTTGCAGCTGCACTTGCCAGACAGACAATATTAGTTGCATCATTTGTCGATGTACTTCAAAAATGGCATTTTGATAATATTCTGGCATTCACTGTAAAATATTTTGCTCACATTAAAAAGTTGTAAAACTGGCTTTGGTGATGTATTTGTGTGTGTGTGTGTGTGTGTGGAGGGAGAGAGAGAGAGAGAGAGAGAGAGAGAGAGAGAGAGAGAGAGAGAGAGAGAGAGAGAGAGAGAGATGCTTTGTCCACTTCATGCTACAGCACTTTCCATAGCACAAATATTATCGCAATACAGATTTGGGCCGGTGAGTCAAATTAAATTGAGTTTGGACACTATTTCAGCACACTCACATTCATAATTTATCTTTTTTGGTTTCACTCCAGTTTAAAATTTTTACATTTTTTTTGGATTTCCTCAGGGTCTTTGGGGGAAATTACTTATTTTCTATTTGGATATTAATAATTAAACAAGGCAGGATAGACCCCAACACTTTAATTGGTAGTCAATCAGTACATCTTGAAACTATCATTAGAGAAAAATAGATTAGCCAATGTTGACAACACAAGTAGACATTATTTTGGCCTGCTTTAAACTTGTGTAAATTAATTTAGTCTTGTATAAATAGTGGGAGAGTAAAGTCTGTGATCCTTAATTGAGAGATAGATTGATTAAGTACTGGAATGTACCCATCCCAGGTGAGACAAAATTGATGAAAAGGAATCAAGTGCTTAATGTTGAGCTGCAGTAGATCAAACACTGGAACTTAGCCAATCAGAAGAGGGGAAGAGCAATTCTGGAGACGAAATTCTGGAATGCAGCCACAGAACAAAAGCGGTAGTGTGAACAGACAGCACTGGAAGTGAATCAAGTAGTATATTTTTATATCTTTCTGGGGTGGTCATTACACGCTAATGGAGAGAGATCATTAACAGGAACATAGCCATCCAGGAGAGACATACTGTACACTAATGGAAAGACATTAACTACTGGAGCATATCCAGCATAAAGAGAGTAACCCCATCACAGCAGTGGACAGATCAAATGTTTAGCACCTGGCTTTTTCTACTTCAAATAAAAGAGCATGGCTAATGGGCCTTTCACCTACATGGTTTTTATATCTGCATTAACTCAGTTGTCTTCGGCTTGATTGCTCCAAGTGCAGCTATGAAACAAGAGCAGTGCCTGCTTTATTCTCTTGTTCATTAGCATTCTTCCTGGATTTTGCAGATAATAGATTTCTGCTTTGTTTTAGCTATGGCATCTTAGAACATTTTATGAGCTATAACCCTGTGATATTACTACTTCTTTCAATAGCCACGTTAGGGAGCACTGGCAGTGCAAGGGTAAGGGTGATGAAGGGGTTGGGGGCAATGGCATAAAGGGAATAATGAAGAGCGAGGATGAGGAGCAAGAAGATGATGATGAAGATAGAAATACACAGAGTGGAAGGGAAGGAGAAAGAGAATGGAAGGAGGAAAAGCAAGAGGAAATCACATCTTAGCCGGTTCCTTAAATGTTACACATGATGATCCTATAAAAAGATGTAAAATACATTTCCAGAGTTTCAACAGATTCTAGTGTTAAGAAATGGGACCCAGGTAGGGCTTTGAAGATGAAGGGATAAAGGTGACCCCCACAGAGTTCTATGCAACAAATTAAGAGCCTAAAAGCTGGGTTGAGAAGGAATTTAAAACCACCTTAATCCAGACAATTGGGTCACCACCACAGGTAGGAGACAGATATAGTTCAACTCCAACCTGATTCCCTTACCGTACAAACCGCCCCACACACCCAGGTCCTCTGGGAAGAATTTACTTCAGTCAGCAAAAACTAGACTGACACCATTACCCAGAGGACCTTTTCTTCTGCAGCTCCCAGATTGTGGAATGGCCTGCTGGGAGAGATTCATCAACTTAAGACTCTTCTGGAATTTAAGAAAGCCATAAAGACTGATCTCTTCCAGCAGGCTTACCCAGTTGAATTTTAAGATGCCTTAATAATGTGCTGCTTTTTAATTATCTTTTTATCTTTTTAATTAATTATATGTATTTTATGGTGTTTTGTATTTGTGTTGTACCCCGCCTCGATCCAGAGGGAGAGGCGGGTAATACATAAATAAATAAATTATTATTATTATTACCTCCATAGCTCCCTTTCATTCATTTTGGGGGGAAACAAGCAACATGGTACAGTGCGAGCAAAATTACCCATTACCCCTGTCAGGTTTGGCCTCTACAGGTCTCCTTTTGAGGGACAGTGTTAATGGATCATCTGTAATAATAAAAGATGTATTTCTGTCTGTCCATCAGCACCATAGTGCCAAGACCATGAAATCAAGACACATGAAGCTTGGCATGCATGTTAGGTACACCTGCGTGTTATTTTGTTTTTAAAATGCACTAATCAATTTTAATTAGTTTAAATGTGTCCATATTGTTGAGGCTTGCAGTATCATCTTCAGCCCACTAGGCACAGACTAAATGGTACATCGCTTTGCAGTCCAGGCAGTTTGAAGCTAATAGCGATTAGTGGGCCAAGGGACAGAGTTATATGCCTGCCCCCTGCCATGGTGCAGTCCCATGTCAAAGGAATAGAAGGCACAGACCTGTCCCTCAGGGGACTATAGGAGTGCACCATCCTCGTAACCAGGGGAGGTGCTAGCTACCTAAAAGATCTGGGGCTCAGGCACATAGGGCAAAAACATTGTGTGTTCTAACATACATGCAAATATATATGCATAATTAGAACTAATTACTATAATTTAAACTTTATAGAAGGCAAGCTCATTTACTTCTTTCTTGGTCTTAGGACAGAACTTTGCAATGTTCCAAATTGTGCTTGCTTAAAGTTTGTGCCCAAATACAGATGGGGAGGATGGAGTGCCTGGGACCAGTAAAGAGCTGTATAGCACCTTAAATATTTAACTATTAATTGCAAACTGAACATGGCACTCTGGCAAAGGAGAGTATGGGAATGTATTGTAGATTGTAATAGCCTATTTTCTTAGGCTGCAAACTCACACAATTATCTCTAGTTATTTATTTATTACATTTCTATACCACTCCATAGCCAAAGTTCTAGCCCACATCTAGCCACATCTTTCTCTAGTCTAGTGCAAACCCCTGTTGCCAAAAAGGACTATGAATCCACCAGAAACTGGCAACGTGGATCGTTCGAAAAGCAGGTAAACTCCAGAAAGCTTAAGTGACAAGGAGCACCAGATCCACTCAAGTAAGCCAGCAAGCCAGGGCAAGCTGTACACTTATACATTTTATTCCCCAAAGTTCAGACATTGCTGCTCACTCAACCCCTTTTTGCAAGCAAACCCACTTCTGTTTTTCCCCAAGGTAAGGGGCCTTGACTAGCTTGTAGGAAGCAACAAATGAGGAAGGCCTCTGGCATTCCATTTGATATGCGAGCAGCCAGTCCACCTGCTCTTCCTCTTGTCAGGACCTCACTACCTACAATGGCCCAGGGCACAAGTTCAGTTGCCCAACAGCAATTGACTAGGCAGGCAGATCCTTGCAGAGTCAGGCACACTCTGAGAAAGCTGGGTGACTGTGGTGTTGTTAGGCAATTTTGGACTGTGGATGTAATGAAAATAATGAGCAGACTGTGAAAAGAAAAGTGGAGGTCTTTCCAGTAGTCTAAACGTCTGGTGTCTTCATGCTACACTCCCCATTAGTCTGCTAAGGGAGTGAAATCAAGGTCTCCTAGGAACTGCAAAGCTGCTGCATTCAGAAGGAAGAAGTATGCTTGTATTAAGGCAGATGATGGCAATTGGGGCAGCTCTAAAGTTATAGCTCTACAATTTTACTGTGGGGTTAATTCTATTTTAACTTTTGTAATTTATATTTATATGTTTTAATTGTACACGTTTTAATCTTGCAAACCGCCTTGAGTCCCAGTACTGGGGGAAAAGTGGGATATAAACAAAATAATAATAATAATAATAATAATAATAATAATAATAATAATAATAATAATAATAATAATAATAATATAGGATGACCATATGAAAAGGAGGACAGGGCTCCTGTATCTTTAACAGTTGCACTGAAAAGGAATTTCAGTGGGTATCATTTGGGATGCATACAAGACCAGATGAAATTCCCTCTTCATCACAACATTTAAAGTTGTAGGAGTCTGGCCTCTTCTGTATCTGCTCACTGTAGCTAAAGGGGGCAGGGCTCCTGCAGTGATGAAGAAGGAATTGTTATGATGCAGAGGGAATTTCACCAGGTTCCCCATATATACAAATGACACCTGTTGAAATTCCCTTTTCAACATAACTGTTAAAGTTACAGGAGCCCTGTCATCCTTTTCATATGGTCACCCTAAATAATAGGGCCAGTGCCCAGGTGGAACAGCTTCCTTCAGACGGGGTGGGCACAATGTGTCTAACAGCTGTATACATTTGCTTGAAATCTTCCTTGTATCAGCCTAAGGGATATTCCAACCTGTGTTAAACCAGGTCCATTCACTAGCTGTAAATAAATAAAGCACACAGAGGCCTTCTAAAGATGTATGTGCGTGCACACCCACCCACCCCTGCTTTTACAAGTGACCATCTAAGTGATAAAAGCCGGGTAGAAATCTTATAAATAAATACAATAAAATAAAACAAAGTATCATAACTTTAAGCCATAAATTACGCTTTGTGGATAAAGCAAGTGAATATCCATTGCTTGAAATTTTCTCTCATGTTGTTCACCCACAATTTGTTTTATTGATACAGCTCATAAATATCTGTCCTTTTAGGCTCCTAATATTTTAATCTAGTGGTTCCTTTATCTTTTCTGCTTCTCTTTAGAATTGGATTTCAAGACATTTTATGCATATTTAATATTCAAATAACCAATATGCAATTAATCTATATTGCTCCTCTGTCTTTTTCATGCTTTTCATTTGTGTATTACTTGAGTTTAAATTACTGTTTAGTATGAATAAGAGAACCTATTACTATAGCGTTTGGTTAAAAAAAAGTATTAATGGCAGATGCTGGAGATGTGAAAGGAAGACATCTTATCATGTTGGTTGGCCACCACTTGAAATTTCAGACATAGTAAGTAGAGCAGGTATGCAATAGTGTTATAAATCAATGATACAAATTCAGTATTCTCTCTATCAGTAATTGATTTCCTTATCCTGCCTTCCCCCCAGAACACATATTATGTACAAAGTTATGCACAGCATGGAGAAAATGGAGAGGGAGACACTCTCTTCCTCTCTCATAATACCAGAACCAGGGTCATTGCTTGAAGCTGATTGGTGGAAGATTCAGAATGGATAAAAGGAAGGACTTCTTCACACAGTGCCTAATTAAACTATGGAATTCACTATCACAAGATGTAGTGATGGCCACCAATTTGGATGGCTTTAAAGGGGGATTAAACAAAATCATGGAGGATAAGGCTATCAGTAAAGCCTCGTGCGGCACAGAGCAGTAAAGCAGCAGTTTCTGCAGCCGAAACTCTCCCCACAGCCTTGAGTTCGATCCCAGCGGAAGCTGGTTTCAGGCAGCCGGCTCAGGTCGACTCAGCCTTCCATCCTCCCGAGGTCAGTAAAATGAGTACCCAGCTAACTGGGGGAAAGGTAATAATGGCCGGGGAAGGCAACGGCAAACCACCCCACTATAAGGCCTGCCAAGAAAACGTCAGCGAAAGCTGGCATCCCTCCAAGAGTCAGTAATGACTCAGTGCTTGCACGAGAGGTTCCTTTCCTTTCCTAAGGCTATCAGTAACTACTACTCCTGTAGTGCCTGTGATATGTCTGGTATGAGAGGCACTATGCTTATGTTCACTAGTTGCTGGTGCACTTGAGCAGGAGGCTGCTGTTGCACTCGTGTCCTGCTTCTGTGTTTCCCACAGTCAGCTGGTTGGCCACTATGTGAACAGCATGCTGGGCTAGATGGACCTTTGGTAAGATCCAGCATGGCTCTTCGTATGTTCTTACAAATTACATGAGACAACTCAAGTTCCCTTCAATCTTTCTTCAGCTGTCCCATCATCATCTAGTTCTTAGCTGCAGCATGATTAGAACTGAATGGATTAGTAAATAATGCAATTAGTTTAATGCTTGGATTAGTAGTACTTGTTTGAAGAACAGCATAATGGAATTAGCAAAAGGCTTTGCAGAACTAAGGGTCTTTCAGAGTTTGAAGGCTGAAAGGGAGTTATATACAATGTTGTGATGGGCTAAAATCACAATAGATCCATTCATTGGCGATTTTATAGAAATGGTTTGATGAATTTGGATAGTGAAAGAAAAAAAAGCCCTTTTGTGCTCAAATTATGTGTGGAAGGAATAATTCCTCCATTTCAATAGAATATGGAGCATGAAATATTTTGCGTTCCAAGGCATATATAAATTAGAAATCTGTTGAAAAATAGATTTCTTTGCTTGACAGAAAATGCAGTTGCACTACTTCAAATGAGGATGGAAAGCATGCTATTTTGCAGTATTAACTTCTCTACAGTAAAGTACTAATTTCAATAATTACCAGAGATATTTAAAAGTCTTCTTATCTGTCTCTTCCAGCATAGGGATTGGCACTTTCAAGTACATAGAGAGGTTACTCTGAAAAGTTTCAACTTCGAAGTCAAGATTTGTGTTCATCCAGCTGCAGTCTTGGCTTATGGAACCAAATAATGTATGATTTTGAACTGATGTGTTTAGATTTTATATTTTAGTTTGATAAGGAATGTGGGCACTTTCTCTCATTATCTCTTACTGTCAATGATGTTACGCTTACTCCGGTCAAGGAAGCTCGTAGTCTTGGCTTTATATTTGATTCTTCGCTCTCCTTTATTCCTCATATTGAGGCAGTAGCTAAATCCTGTCGTTTTTTTCCTGTATAATATTGCCAGGATTCGATCATTTTTGTCTGTCTCTTCTGCCAAGACTCTTGTTCATGCATTGGTTATTTCTCGGTTGGACTACTGCAACCTTCTTCTCTCTGGCCTTCCTTCTTCTCACATCAGTCCGTTGGTTTCTGTACACCACTCTGCTGCTAAGATCATCTTCTTGGCTCGCCGCTCTGACCATGTTACTCCACTGCTGAAATCTCTTCATTGGCTTCCAATTCACTTCAGAATCCAATATAAACTTCTCCTGTTGACCTACAAAGCTTTTCACGGTCTAGCTCCTTCCTATCTCTCCTCTCTCATCTCACACTATTGCTCTGCTCGTGCTCTTCGCTCCTCTGATGCCATGTTTCTCGCCTGCCCAAGGGTCTCTACTTCCCTTGCTCGGCTTCGTCCATTTTCTTCTGCTGCCCCTTATGCCTGGAACGCTCTTCCAGAACATTTGAGAACTACAAATTCAACCGCAGCTTTTAAAGCTCAGCTAAAAACGTTTCTTTTTCCTATAGCTTTTAAAACTTGATTTTGTTCTGACTTTATACTGTTAGTTTTACCCTACCCAGTGCCTGTTTACCCTACCCTGTGCCTGTTTGCATTCTCTTCCCCTCCTTGTTGTTTTATTATGATTTTATTAGAATGTAAGCCTATGCGGCAGGGTCTTGCTATTTACTGTTTTACTCTGTACAGCACCATGTACATTGATGGTGCTATATAAATAAATAAATAAATAATAATAATAATAATAATAATAATAATAATAATAATAATAATGGGCCACATATATTTGCTGAGGCTTGAGGATTTACTTAACTCATATTTTGCTGCCATCTTCTTCCAAAAGGGGAACTGTGTACAACCTTGGAAAAGATGCAGACTGGTGAGGAATCAGTATTGCTATTCAAGATTGATAAGGAGTTCATCAAGAAATACATAACTACCTTCAGTGAAGTTTTCAAGGCTGGATGAATTGCATCTGGGGATACAAAGGAGCTTGCTGATGCACTCTTAGGGCTCATCTACACCAAGCAGTATTTTATTTATTTATTTATTTATTTATTACATTTTTATACCGCCCAATAGCCGAAGCTCTCTGGGCGGTTCACAAAAATTAAAACCATAATAAAACAACCAACAGGTTAAAAGCACAAATACAAAATACAGAATAAAAAGCACAACCAGGATAAAAACCACGCAGCAAAATTGATATAAAATTAAAATTCCACTTTGAAAGTGGTATGAAAGCAGTAAATAAAAGGCAGGAGCCACACTACTGCTTTATAGCAGTATTGAAGTGCACTGACAACTGTTGGGGCCCATTGACATATAACATATACTGCTTTCATACCACTTTCATAGTGTTATATCCTGCTTGGTGTAGATGTGTCATGGGCCCCAACAGTAGTTACTGCACTTAAGTACCACTAAAAAGCAGTAATGTAGATCCTGCAGTGCACTTCAGTACCACTATGAAGCAGTAGTGTGGCTCCTGCCTTTTATATACCGCTTTCATACCGCTTTCATAGTGGAATATCCTGCTTGGTGTAGATGAGCCCTTAGAACTTCTTGTCTTTCTCCTTTGAAAATCCCTGGAGGTCAGGATGTGCCATAGGACTGGAGAAAAGAAAATGTCCCAATCTTCAATAAGGGGTGGGGTGGGGAAGAAGGATCCAGGAACCCATAGACTGGTCAGTCTGAGTTCAATACCAGAGAAGCTACTAAAACAATCATAATTGAGTCAAATCATAAGCATCTTAATAATAAAGCTGTGATTAGTAGAAGCTAGTATAAATCTGTCAAGAATAAATCCTGCCAGACTAATTCTATCTTTTTTATCAGCCTAGTCTTAGTGGATTGTGGGAATACTGTGAATGTAATTTATCTTTCATTCAGCAAAGTAAAATTTACCAAATTTCTCATGATATTTTGGATAGCAAACTCGTTAAATGTGGGCCAGAGGATAATGCCATATAGGCGGCTGAAAAACTGTACTCAGAAAGGAGGTTTTTAGTGGGTTGCCTAAAGTCTCTGTCCTGGGCCTGGTACTCCAACATTTTAATCAATTATTTAGATAGAATCCTTATTAAGGGTTCTACCCTTCAAAGTGACATAAAATATTTTTAAATAAATAAAAATATTAAATATGCAGTTTACTCAAACCTGGGAGATAGCTAACATGTCAGGAGAAAGGAATAAAATTCAAAATGACTTGGAAACAACTGAAAAACTGGGCTGAAACTGGCAGAATGAAATTCAGTGGAGACAAATGGAAAATTCTGCATTTGGACAAAAAGATCAAATCAAAATATGATAAATAAATAAATAAATAAATAAAATAAACCAGGTTGATCAGGGGTCTGGAAACAAAGCCCTATGAAGAGAGACTGAAAGAATTGGGCATGTTTAGCCTGGAGAAGAGAAGATTGAGGAGAGACATGATAGCACTCTTCAAATACTTAAAAGGTTGTCACACAGAGGAGGGCCAGGATCTCTTCTTGATCCTCCCAGAGTGCAGGACACAGAATAACGGGCTCAAGTTAAAGGAAGCCAGATTCCAGCTGGACATCAGGAAAAACTTCCTGACTGTTAGAGCAGTACGACAATGGAACCAGTTACCTAGGGAGGTTGTGGGCTCTCCCACACTAGAGGCATTCAAGAGGCAGCTGGACAACCAGGGTGGATTCCTGCATTGAGCAGGGGGTTGGACTCGATGGCCTTGTTGGCCCCTGCCAACTCTGCTATTCTATGATTCTATGAAATATAGAGTGGAAAATACCCGGCTTGAAAATAGTACATGTGAAAAGGAGTGTAGTGTGATATGAATGCAAAAAGCTGGATGCAATTTTTGACTGCATTAATTGAATGGTTGTTTTGATGTCATGAGAAATAATAGTTTCTCTTTATTCCACACTGGACAGACATCAGCCGGACATCCATTAGTTCTTTCATGTAGATGCATATTGTGTCCATTTTGTGAATCTGAAATTTGCATGTGTGTGTACATATACACTTCATGTATATTACGCATTTGATTGATATTTTAGAATTATTATTTTTTATATTTCTAAAAATATATAGTATTTATACTTTCTTTCTGACTTCTTTATAAATTAATGCATTGTATCTATATACATCTTTTTATATATTTGTTGTGTGTACATTTTTTCATTATCCATTTATTTTAAATAAATAAAAGCTTACCAAGCCACACATTGAAATGTACTTAGGCTAAGTTAAATCACTTCATATATATAGCAAATAAGGATGTTTGGCACTCTTAGAGTTTATTCCCCCCCCCCAACATCAGTGCAGTTTAAAACCTTTACTTAAACTTCATAATGGTGCTTTGAAGCAGATAAATATACACTAAATCGTAATTACTGGTAAAACGCAAACATGTTTAGTCTGACGTCATCTGTGAATAGGGCCCAGGAGGACTCCCTCACAATTCTGTGTTCTCACAAGCTGACAGATCTAACTGAATGGTGTATATAGGCTTCTTTATATTTCTACTTCTTCCTCTTCTAAGATCAAATAGACTAAAACCACACCCTCCACCAGCTTTCCTCAACCACCACAATTCCAGCCCAAATAGAAAGTTCTTCCGATGCTTCAAAAAGTTGCTTGGAAAATCCCTGATGGAATGAAATTTTCACCGCTGCACATCAGCCTCAGAGGTACAGCTCCTGCTGTAAAGTATTGGTGTATGGGTTACATATATAAAAGAGTTCCCATGGCTTACTCTAGACTGTAAAAGGAAAAAAATAGAAGAAACCAGAGTATGTTTTAGGCCAAATAAGTATGTTCAGTGCTTTGGAGGGCTGTCTGATTCATCCTCTCCTCTGACTCAGTAATTTTTGTGCAATATACTGCCAATAGTGTAATTAATGTTTTGTAATCTCATTTCTTACATCTGGGAATTTTGAAAGTAATTTATAGATATTTGTAAAGGTGCCCCTTACTTGTACCCGCAACTGCATATATTTACTTATATTTTTATCTCACCTTTCCTCCAAATTTCTCAGAGTAGTGCCTATGGTTCTTCCCCTTCTCGCTTTATCATCCCAAGAACTTTGTGAGGTATGTTAGGTCGAGACAGACTAGCTAAAAGCCATCCAGTAAGGTAACATGGCTGGGCCAGCTGAGTCTATTCTAACTTAACAACTTTGGAACCCTTTTGTGGACACGATACTATTTATTTATAAATAAATATTACAACACCACACTGCCTGGAAAGACTCATGTGATTATGCCCACCCATATGGCTATATCATTCAGACATATTTTAGTTGTTAGGGGATTGTCATTCCTTTTTTGTATCACTTTAAATACAATAAAAATAAAATAAAAAAAGAAGTGGGAGGGAATCATTGGATTACCTTATTGAACAGTGTTACCCAAACAGCTCTAGGGACATCTAAAGGATACCACAGAAACAACTATAGGAGTTGTAAGCAGCATATCAGTGTATAATTCCTATATATACCTTTAGGTCGTTCATGCATTTTCACTGAGTTTATGCATTATGTACAAAACAAATTGCTGCCCATGATTTAAAAGAGATAATGGTTTTCTTTCTACAATGTAGACATTGTTCATTCCATTGCTAAAACGTAATGGCATGCTACCTCAGATCTGCTGGTAAAGCCTTTACCAATTTAGTTAGTAACTATCTGTGTGTGTGTGTGTGTGTGTGTGTGTGTGTGTGTGTGTGTGTGTGTGTAATCCACTATTTTAAAAATAGAATATAATAGTGCTGGTATTAGACATGGTATATTTAGAGCTCTTATGTCTATGTTCATGCCACATCAAAGCAATTATGCTTATTATATTCCATTACACCAGAAGTCACATCTGTGTGGAGAATATTTCTATCAGGCATAATCTCTGCTTGCTTACTTTCTATCACAGTTAATTTGTATTTCAGATAGCAATTTTGCTAACTCATTAAAACATAATCTTGGAATTCATGGGGCACGTTAGAGGAAGATACATCCAGGTTCTGTAAACTGGTAACTGTTTTGTATGGGAATTCAAAACATGATGTTTGTTTGTCACAGTACCAAAGTCTAGTCAGGAATACGTGACAAGGTCCACAGAAGCCAGTAGCAGGAACAAAAAAGATTCGTGTGAAAGTTTGCAGAATGGCCCTAATGTTTTCACACCTAAACAGACATCCTTTGGGGGAAGGGATTGTAGTTCAGGGACACAGCATGTGCCTTGCATGGAGAAGATACCAAGCTCTAGTTAAAAGAATTTCAGCTAGCAGGGCCGGGAAAGATCCTGGGGAAATACTGGCAGACAGAATAGACAATTGGTCTAGATGGACCAATAGGGTATTCATATGTATATTATCGGGGACAGTCATCAGTGAGTGGTAGAGCACATACTTTGCATGCAGAAGGTCCCATGTTCAATCCCTGCAATTTCCTGTAAGTTGGCTAGTTACGTGTTGCCAAAAAAGAAAAAAAGGCATGTACCACTCAAAAAGAGGACACCATATGCATAAGATTTACATGTATACCACTGCAGGACATGCCTCAAAAGTTAGCAGGACGGAATCTCTCAGTAGCTTCCTCCCAGCTGTCACTCCCTCTTCCTTGCAGTGAAAAGCTCTTATCTCCAATCTGCAGCTGTTTGGAGATAAGAGCTTTTTTCTGCTGACTACTGAGAAAGGGATCCTGTAAAGTAACTGGAAGCAACATACTTCCCTTCCCTACCCAGAGGCATTTGAAGTTTCAATTCACACTGTGTAGCAGGCAGTTTAGCTGAGCTCAGCTACTGGATTATCTTTCACTGACTTAATTACATTAAAATATAAAAGAAGGACCACCTCATCCTTTTTGTCCAATACCGGACATATCAAAACCCGGTGCTTTCCTAGGCAGATACTGGGCAGTCTGGCAGAAAAGAGGACACCTGGCCACACTAATCTCCAATTATCAGGTAGCAGGGGATGGGATCTACACTACACTCCCAGAGAACTGGTGGCAGTCAGAGGGTAGAATACTGGGCTAAATGGATGGACTCTGACCTGGTGCAGCTTCTTAGCCTAGTTCTCACTAAGTTTGTACAAGTGTCTTGGCTGTACAACTGCAGAGTGCAGGTAGAGGCTCACATGACTGAATAGTACTTTATTAAAAAAAGAAAGAAAGAATTGGAAATCCTTGCATATAAAAATCCAGCACATCAGGTAGAAAACCAGGCGTTTAGTTTTCTGTGTTCCAGGATTGATTGATTGATTGATTTAGCATGAAGGATCATTCAAGCAAGTGAGACCTCTCATGCAGTCTAGAGAGGTGCAACACAGAATTTTACTTCCTCGCTGGAAACAAGAATTTGCATACTCTATAGTCCTCATATCTCACAGACACCATCACAGAGTGGAAAGATATATGAATAGCATCTTTATTTTCCTAATGTTTGCAATAAAAATGATATATATATATATATATATATATATATATATATATATATATATATAAATCAATCTGCAATGACAGATCACCAATAGAAGTCTATTACAATGTAAAATCTTTTTCAAGTTTATGTAAACTATGGCTTCTAATTCCTTGAGAGGACATATCTATATTTAAACATCTATATGTTTTAATGTATACATTAGTAAGATATGGGTATTATTTATATATCTTTGGTTATTTTCTAATCTCCTCACATCCTTATGAGGGCCTTATCCTTGTCAGGATGAGGCCCAAATCTCCCTGGTGTGGATTCTGAATGAGACTCTGAGGCTGAAGTAGAAAAAGGCCAGCTGACATAGGAAGGAGGGGATGGAATTCTCCTAGACTCTATAGGAGTTGAGGAATTTTACCAGGAACTTATCAAACAAGAGGCCCAGGCTCCATGATGGTCTCTCCCCCCCATCCCCGGGAACTCATTCTTTGATGGAGGGGGAGGGAGCATTGCAACTGACAGATCCCAAAGTCCACCACAGCATCAAGCAGTCAGACTTGAGAGGAAGTGGTCCAGCGGACTAGCAACATGGCAGAAGTTGCAGCATGAAGACCCTCCCTGAAGGGGTAGTCCACGAAAAGCCTGTCAGAAAACCATCCATTTAGTTGATAGCATAACAAAGCAAGGCAACTGCCTAACTAAGCTTAGCGGATAGCTCGCAGCATTCACACCCCCTTCACGTGTGAAGAGGTGTCTAGTTACTGAATAAAGGTGTGTGTGTGTTTTGGTGTTGTTTATTTTACTGAATAAAGGTTTTATGGATTGCATAGCAGACCTCTTTCTTGTTTCACATCTCAGTGGGAGTGCTTGAAATCATGAGATGTCATAGTCCAATGACACATGATAAAAGTATTTTGCTAAAGCTAATCAAGTTTAGATCTGGATGGTGCTGGGATGGAAGACCACCTGAAAATACTATGTTTGCCATCTTGAGTTTCCTGATGGAAGAAAGGAGAGTCATAAATGTACTAAATAAAATGATTTGTAAATCCAATAATAAATATACCAAAAAAGTCATGTTCAAGAAATGAAATAATGAAAACATAGTAGATTTGTGATCAGCCTTCCCCCCACCCCAAAAAAATAGGGGGGGGGAGATAAATTTAAACATATGGAAAATTTGTGCTGCACTTGATGTATTCATTGGATCTATTTTTTAAATATCTATATGAAACATCTTCATTTTTGAGATAACCGAATTATACAGACCCACCATTTAATGCCAAGGAGGCAAGAGGAGGAGTAAATATACAAGGAGTTATGAGTGCTGACTGTACCTCTTTCTGAGATAGATTACTTGGCTGAGAGCTAATCTACCTTTCTACCACTTACAAATCTTATCTACCTCCTGCTAGTTCACTTTGGCTGTGGAGAGAAGTTTTACAAGAGCTAAAATGATTGATCAAACTTGAGAATCTTGGAAAGTTTCAGTGCCTCGCAAGAGTTCTCTTCTAGTTAATTAAGATGAACAATTTAGGATTTGCAAGAATTCAAGATCAATTAAGATTGGAACCTATTAAGGTCAGAATGAGCTCTTTAGAGCAGAACAGAATAAACAAGTCTTAAATTGCATCCAGTGTTATCAGATTACAATGTAAAGAATGTAATGTTTTGGTCCTAATCAACGATGAGTATGATCTGAATGAATCCATTTTAACATACTTGAACTATATTATTCATCTGAGTTTTCGCCATAGTACAGATTGTAAGAAATATGGCCTGCAAAGGCACTTTGATCCTAGGTTTGGACAAAGGGTATTTCGCTCTGTTGACTTCTTCATATTGTCAGGAGAGCATTTTATGGTCTTTCCAGAGAGTTAGGTTGGGAAACTGTTGTTACCATGGGACTAATGTGAGGTGCCTCAGAGATAATTATTATTGTGCTGTTGTTTTTAAGGATAGTAGACATATGCACTGAGACAGATCATGTGGAGTTGTGCATTAAGGTGATGACAATGCGTTATTTCTGAAGTCTGAGCTTCGTTGGCTGGGAGGACTCCCAATTATGGTGCTTCTTTTGGTTTCCCAGATGGCAGTTGTAACCAGGAGTGCTTTTGGTTAGTTATACCTGGTATGTCCCTATGCCCTTGTCTGAAAATCATGGATCTGACTACCATGATTCACACCATTTTAACCTCCTGGTGCTCCACATGTGGATTGTTTGGAAATCTTCAGTATTTCTCCAGCCTGTGTTCAGCCCACATTGGCGTGGGGGAAGTGGCTTTCCAGGCACAGAACAATGTGCTGATTTTTAAACTTTAAAGCTCTACATTGTCTGACTCGATATCTGAAATTACACTTTCCCCCATCTGAGGCACTCATTCTTTATCATGATCTGCTCAGGATCTGATTTTGAAAACATGGATAATAGTGAAGCCTCTCTGAAAGGTGCTAGAAGAGCTGGACATCCCTCAGACAAACTTTTCAGAGAGAAATATCCAATCCTGTCCTTCTGCGCAGAGAGCCCACTGCCACTTGTGTTTCACACACACAAGCAGCCCCAGTGCTTCTGGTTACAAGTCGCAAAATGAGCAGAAATGCAGATCATTCTAAACTGCATTTGAAAACAACAATTGGAAACAAGTGAAAGCTTCCAATCGCCTCCTCACAGCTTTTCTAGAAGAGGAGAGGGGAGGGAGATTTCACGGGCCAAAGGAATGCATAGGAAATGTTACGTTTTTCATTAGCTACTTTAAATGGCAGAGAAATGGGATGTAATATATCAGGTAATATAGTTCAATATAGAATGCTTCAAGACAGAGAACATCATTCTGTTAACATGTGGTCTTGTCCAGTCACTGTATGACAGTTTAAAATCAACTTCAGACATGAATACTTCTTCTCTAAAAATGAGCCCTTAGTGAGAGACTCATGCTCCTCCACATTGACAGGAGTTTAAGAGAAGCAATATACTGCTGAGGTAATCATGAGCCCCTTTCAGTTTTATGAGCTGCACATGTGACTGTCCTGCGTTAGAACTAGAGGACAAGAACACCTCGTTTTGTGGCGGTAATAGAATGCAATGCATGTTTTAAAGGCTTGGTGAGGATTGCATTTTGTCCTCCATGCGTCATTAAGCAGTTTAATAATTGAATGATTTCTCAATAAAATGACAGGTTTGCCCCCAAGTTTGGTGCAATACACCATTTATATCATCAACATAAATTCACTTTTTAATAAAAATGAGCAGAGACTTTCTCCTAAGGGCCCACAGACAAGAGAAGACTATAGTGTGTGTACATACATATGCATATACATACTGTACTGTGCTACCACAGAATCAAATGAACTGATTTGAGCGTATGTAATTGTTACTTCTATTGGATTTACTAGTGTAGTTTTTTCAAGACAAGTATTTTTGTCTTGCAAAAATTGTGGTTATATTTTGCTTTACTAGTTGGTTTTCCCCCTTACTGAATATATCTCCATCAACCAGAGCATTTTTCACTACATCCAATTCATTCCATCATTTGATTTGCATCTCCAATGTGAATGCTGAAATCCTCAAAGACAAGTGCCTTGGGGTTTTCCAATACCACACAACCAGTTCAGGCAAGCTGCTGGGCAGGAGCATGGTCAGTGTACCAGCAGAATCTAATCTGTCTCTCTGTTCCAACACCAAACACAAGCATTTAAAGCCAGCAGCTAAGTGGACTGATCTCCTGGTGAGGCAGATAGACTCCTTATTGATGACAGCAGCCTTCCCACACTCACAGTCTATGTTGGTGCTGCACAATGTATGGATAACACTGGGGCAGATCCACCACCACCCTAGAGTGCCACATTGGTCAATATGTGGATGAGAGCTGCTGTATTATAGAGCGACCTGGCATTTGCAAGCAGCACCCCCAGGCTAGAGGGGAAGTTAACAGGTTGTGGTGGAGGACCAGAATTGGAGATAGCTTTTAGGTGTCCTACTGTTCATCCCCTCATCTGGCTAACCCCTCACCTGCCTAACCCATATTTCCCTTTGCCCTTGACTACTGGAGGTCAAGCAGCAACACGATAAACAGAACATTAAGTAATGCATGTTCCACAAAGAAAACAATGCCTAAATTCATATACCTTAGCAGCTTGGATTCAATGATATTTTTTTTATCTGCATTCAAAAAGAAGAGCACCCAACTTGCTTTGCTTTTGGATGCAAAAGCACACATAACAATGTCTGAGCTGCAGGACCCAATGGTTTGCTAATAGTGAGAAACCCAGCATGAGAAAGCACCGTTTATGGAGTCCTTCTAAAGGAAATGTTATTGAGGAGCAATTCTGTGCCATTCAACAATTGTTACTAGACAAGATATCCTTCATGCTCTGGGGAAAAGGAGTGGGGAGCTCAGTCATGTTGTGAGTGGGGTGGGCAAAGAGATTGACCACCTGTGGGACACGGCCAATAGTACAGACACAGTACTTGCACCCGAGGACAGCAGGCTAACTTAGGACATAGCTAGACAAGGGGGGTGGAGGGCGACGATCTCGTGATTTTATGATCACGAGATCGTCACCTTCATCTACACGCAGCGCATGACATCCCAGGGGGAAGAGGACGTCATGGGAGGGGCGATATCCCGGAGCAAGGGAGGGATCATCCCTCCCTGCTCCCGGGATCCCCTGTGTGTCATGTGGATGCACAGGGATGATCCCGGGGTGATCTCCAGGATAAGCTCTTGTCTAGCCATGCCCTTAGGGGGCACAGAGCAAGACACATGGCATACAGATTACTTTTCCAACACCTTGTTGCTGCTTCTCAGCATCTGCTGCCTGAGGCAATTGTTTCACTCTGTCTAATGGTAGGATCACCCCTGTATGATACATATTGCATATATTCATACTTTTCAATAATTAACTAAAAATTGTGCTACATTAGATTGCTATATTAGTTTTCTAAGATTTATTACAGGCTGTAATCCTATGCACATTTTAATTTAGTAGGACTTCTAAATGATGGTGTCAAAATTTACATTTGAGCAATCCTTTGTTCAGATGACCCAAAATGTCACAAAAAACTGAGTAAGCTTTCAAGTTCTCCAGAACTGTTCATCAAGCAGTGGGGAAGACAAGGGAAAACTACTACTGCTACTACTCTTAAGGTTATAGCCTGCATCTAGACTCAACATTAATATGATGTTTCGAGACTGGATGAGATTATCCTTTATTAAATTTTGTGGGTGTCAGGTTACACCCAGGATTCTGGTCTGACCCTCATTTTTGGAAACTTAGGCCTTTGCTAGACCTAATGATTATTCCAGGCAAATGGAGGGGTTGTCCCTGCCTGCTCCCAGTATCCGCTGTGTGTCATTTGGATGTACAGGGATGATCCCAGGATGATCTAGTCTAGCCATGGCCATAGTCCCCAGATCTGCCTGGGGAACTTGAAAAACTGAGTGACATATTCCTTGAGAGAAGGTGGGTACAAATCAAACCAATCAATCAATAAAATAAAACAAAACTTAATCACTATTTTATGATTTTGGTTGGCCCTAATAAGGGATCAGCTGTGGATCTGTAATTTTTCTTATAGACCAGTGTAACACCTTTTGCTTTTTAATTGGCAATTTTGGAGATAGATTCCTTTGTGTATTAGTACAAAACTGTATAGGTTAGTTTATTTCTATAAAAAGGTTCTAAGCAAAATATTAATAATAATAATAATAATAATAATAATAATAATAATAATAATGAGATATACTATTGATGAATGTTTACAGAGCCTAGTTTTGTGAAGAAATGAATGGATTTTGATCATTTAAATACATTTCAGTCAAGCTCCAAACATTTCTGTTCTATATTATATGGAGTGAACATTCTCCTGACATATTTTGGAATCTGATTCACACACATACACACACACACACACACACACACACACACACACACACACAGAATGAATTTTGAATTCATGATGAACATTTTTATTTCTTAAGCTCTTGATCCAGCAAAGCAGCAACAAATAAATACATTATATTTATCATTTGATTTTACTGCAAAGGGGCTTAGTTTGTTGGGCCTCTCATATTACAAAAGGGAGAAAAAATTTTTGCTTTTAGAAAAATAGGCTATAATTCATGAAGCCATTTCTGCATTATGGAAAAAGAGAAATCCACATTTGAATATGTTTACTCATGCACGACTCTAGATGACTTGACCAAATTTATTTATTATTCAAGGCAAATTGGAATTTATGCCTCTAGGGCAAGTAACACAATGTTATGTCAACTTGCTGTGCTGCTATATTTCCGAACTTGAATAAATTGCTCACTAATTCCAGCTCCAGTCTATCACACACCGTTATTTCTTTAACAGATAATGTCTACATTTGGGCATATATATTAAGGGAGCACAAAGCATACTGGAAGACATAAAATGCAAGATTATCTTGTGTTATGAACATAAACCATACAGAAGATAAAACTTTGTGGTTCATATTATTATATCTTCAGTGCTTCACAATTGTGGGTTGGTGATCAAGGCTGAAATGAACCTTTAACCCTTTTGCAAATGCACATCTGTGCACATATTTCCTGAGCTGGAAACAATAGTAGTTACTAAGAGGCATACAGAAGGAAAAAAAGTTGAGCTTAATTCTACCCTGCTCAAGAGCCAGAGGGGTATTTCTAGGGTTCTGTAAAAACACACGGCTCAATGGCGATTGTATCAGGCATCAAATCCTAGCAAGGAATCAGGCAGGAAGGATCATCAACTTCTTCAGAATATTATTCATTTTTTTCATCCTGCTGACCTGCTTCATATGTAAAACCAATTCATGGGCTGTTTAACACATGAATTGGCAGGGCTGTGAGCAAGTGAGTGAATGCGTTGTCTCCTGTGCACTCATCACTTCCGCTTTCAATCAGCTTTAATCAATGACCCAGGAAGTCCTGTTCCTGGATTTCTTGATGTGACAGCCAAACCCAGAACTTTGGGTTGCTGTAGGGTTAAACAATCCAGAGTTTAACCCAACAACAAACCATGGGTAGTTGTTGTGTTAAACTCTGGATTGTTTAACCACAGTGCCATGTTCTGATGCCACATCAAACATCGAAGAACGGAGCATTCATGGGTTGATGATTAAAGCCTATTCAAAATGGAAGTGGTGAGCACATGAGAGTTAACATGCTCATTCTGTGGCTCATGCCCCTGACAAACCATGGCTTAAACAATCCATGGGTTGTCATTACATGCGAACAAGGAACAGTGTGAAAATGAGAGGAAGTTAAAATATCTCCAGCACTATTAGAATGGTGCTCCTTTACATATATTGATTCATTTTCATGTATGAAAATGTTTAGTAAGCTTGTACTGCAGCAAAATTAATACTCTCAGCATAGAGGTCAAAGACGTTAATGGGCTCTTTGTTAGTCTTTCTTAATTTTTATTAAATCCAATTAATTTTCTTCATTTTTTATTGAGGACGTTCCTTTGACTTTGAAGATTATACAATAGCTGTAAGCTGTTAGGTGAAGCATATCTTTATTAAAACCATTGAGAGGTTTCATTATCACTGCATCGAAAGAATAGCATTTATGGTGGTAGTTTTTTAAGTTTCTTCAGCATAATCTCAATTTTCTATCTTTATAAAAGAGTTTTTTTAAAAAAAAATTTGCTATAGATGATGTATCATCCTAGGGAACAAGCAATGCTTAATATGTAAGGTGTTATCAGCTCTAAACCATTGTCCCATTTAAACTAGAGGTCATATATGTGTGGAAACATAATTTTTCCTAGTTGAATGGGAAATTGGGCCATGGTTCTGTTTCCCAGTTTACCAGCTGAGTCTATAAACCATGGTTAAAATCTCCAAATAATGCCTATCAGCTATGTTCCTATGTGACTGAATGGGAGAGTGAGTTGGAAGGGCTGGATTTAGCTGTCAACTGCAATTCTCCTGTAACCTGGGTTTTGCACAATCCAGGCTTCTATATACACCCATTTGCCTAAAGAATTGCCCCCCCCCATTATTTATGAGTTATTACAACCATGTATAATGAGACTTTGAGGTTATAGGTTATGAACACTAGTCTACAGCTGGGCTCTACTTTTATTAAACCAACCAAAAAAGTCATGAAATAGTGAGCAAGCTATTGAGCTCCCTAGAATGGTTTATTAGGCTGCATGGTGAACAGAAAAAAATAAGGTGAGAGAGAAGAAAACATTGGTTGGATGTTGAAGTCACAAAGTCCACATTTAGTTAGATTTTAGGAGGATATTCCTGACGTAACTGGATTAGGCTTTACTAGTAAACGACCCAGAGAGCTTTGGCTATGGGGTGGTATATAAATGTAATAAATGAATCAATAGGTGCTATGTAGATTTCAGGCTACAATTAAGCAAGAATAGGGTGACCAGATGCACTGGGAAATCCAGGAGACCTCCAGAAAAATGGGACTGGGCTCTAATTCACCAGGGAAAAGGCCTGGAGGATGCATTCCCAGACTTCCAGGAATGCGTCCTCCAGGCCCCCCAAGGGCCAATCTCGTGCCAGCCCAGCAGAAGGCTCGATCGGTGTTGGGGAGAGCTGAAGGACACATTCCAGAAGTGCTGGAAGTGCATCCTTTGAGTTCCTCCCCCACGCCAATCTGGGGGCCTTGCTAGACCAGGCCTTAGCGCGCCTTCCGACCCGGTTTCCCTGCTGTGCGTCCACATGATGCACAGGGGAATCCGGCGGCAGGCCGCACTGAGGCCTGGTCTAATGCGCCATAAGCGAATTCGCTTATGGCGCGCCTTTTCCCCAGCTCCAGCCTCAGGCCGGAGTTGGGGAACGTCTAGGGACTTCCGCGGCTTTTCGCGGCTACTCGGTTACTTGCGAGTAGCTGCGAAAAGCCACGGACCTGCCTGGCACAGCGCTCATACAAGCGCTGTGCCCATCGGCCCGGGGGGGGGGGAGAGAGGGGAGGGGAAGGATGGCAGGGTGGGTGGCAAGGGGGCAGGGCGGGTGTGATCGCGCCGCCCGAGCAAGCAGGCGAGCGGCGCTTGCCCGGGCAATGCCGCCCCATGCCAGGCATTGCCCGGGCAAGCGCAGCTCACCTGCTTGCTTGGGTGGCGAGCGGCGCGATCGCACCCGCCCTGTCCCCGTGCCACCCACCCTGCCATCCTTCCCCCCCCGTTAACCCCCCCCACTTACCTTCTCTGGCTTCGGGCCGCACCCGGCCCCTTTAACAACAACAACAACAACAAAAATGGCAGACGCCGCAGGGACTCGACGTCCCTGCGCGTCGTGCGTGTGGAAGCCTGGGGGAGGCGCGCTAACTTTAGCGTGCCTCGGCCCTGCCTCCCTGCCGGCGTAAGCCAGCAGGTCTAGCAAAGCCCTGGGTGTTTTCGGAAGTGTGACAACCAGAACTGTAGGCAGTATTCTAAGGCCCTTTCTACACCTTTTTTTTTTTTGAGGGATCATCCCTGGATCGTCCCTGTGTGTCCAAATGATGCACAGGGGATCCCAGGATCAGGGAGGGATGATTCCTCCGTTTCCCTGGGATAACTGAGACCTCAGTTATCCCAGTTTTACATGTGGTCCCAGGACAATCCCAAGGACCGCAGGCAGTGTGGGCACCCGTTCCAGTTTCTTGCCTCTTCTCCGCAAGTAGCGAGGGTCATCAGAGGGAAGGAGTCAGGACAGGGGGAGTCCAGGGCCATCGGGGTTGGGTGGGGAGCAGTGTTGGACCTTTTTTTTACCTTTTAAGTTTTGCTGGAGCCTGAGTCCACTCCAGCTCTTCCCCTTTAAAAAAAAAATGGCGGCTGCAACATGCGCAACACCTGTGATGTTGCACGGCCCGTGTAGACTGAGGGTGACAATCTCAGAAGCAGATAAGTCTGGGATCACCCCCTCTCCCTCCCTCTACACCTGTAGGTGTAGAAAGGGCCTGTGTGTGATTGCACTATAGATTTGTATTAAAAGGCATTATGATATTGTCTGTTTTAATTGCAACTGGGCAACAACTATCTGAATTAATTATTGACTTTTCTTAGTGGTAAACCTTGCTGTAACTATGCTTTTCCATTTTGTATGATGGAGAATTCAGTGTAACTTGAAAGTTTGTTTAACAACTCTACTTGCTGGAGTTTGCCACAACTATTTTTTTTGTCTGCAGACATCTTGGTGGGACTTTTTTTTGCCTTGTTCATTTCTGTGATACACTGCTTCACAGTGGACTGAGATCAGGTTAACATGGTGAATTCTATGGGGTGGCAGGAATGATATGTCTTAGAACAGTTGTTTGGATTATGACCTTCTCCTTCCTTCCAGCACTGCAGCTTTATGATATTGAATTGCCCCTTAAAAATCTGTGTCATAGCTTGGTATTTTTATATGCCCAGATAGGGTGTAAAGGAATACAAGCATGTATCTTCATAGCAGCCATATACACATCATCTACACAGAGAGTATTTTCATGAGATAAGAGTGCCATTCCCTGAATGCTTTATGTGTCTGGGCCGTACATTAAACCTAATATACCCTCTGAATCAGACCAGACATGTAACTGTAAACATTGCATCTTCTCTGCAAACAACCCCGAGGGCTTTGAGTGCTTTGCATGATTTATTAGAAGATGTCAGTAACTGAAACACTGATTTTGACTCTGTGCTTTTGAAGTGGCTGAAGTCCTCTGCTTTGGTGCATCGAAAGAAGAGGGTAAAACACTTACTGTAAATTTCAGGCTCTACAGTATGAAAGTGTGTCAGTGGAAATGATAGCAAATCAAGTTCAATGTGGAAGACTTGTAATTGAATCTTCCAAACAAACGGCTGCATTTGTCCCTGTGTGTCATGTTTTCTCACCTCTACCATTTTATAAAGTGAACACATAATTTGAATAGGCCACTCTCAGCATAGTACACTTAGAGAAAAAATAATCAGTTGACATTTGTCATATCCAGAAGATGATTCTGTATTTACAGTAATGGGATCTTGAATTTCACTTTCAGTTGAAAACCCTGGGCATTTGCTGTGGTGTCATGCTGTTGACAAGATAAATGATCACTGAATCCATCCCCACAGTAACTTGCATCTTTTTCTGTTATTACCTCTCTCTCTCTCTCTCTTGTTTAAATGGAATCCTTATTTTCATTTGTATGTGTCCAAGTGTTTGGGGCAAACATAGAAGCTTGCCCAGTTTTTACTCCAAGTTACTTTTTGAAGCAACGTTTTAGCAAATGTAATATGCTGTTAAAGGAAGAGGAGACTTGAGACACAAATGCCCAGATAGAAAGGTGACACAGCATTTTCAGGAATGCTTGACCTTTGCTGCATTTGCAAAGGGAAGGAGTTCCACTTTTACAGGAATACCACTAAGTCCTAGTGCACACAAACATCAGAAGAGATGATAGATGTTTTTTCTCACTGGATATTGATAAGGGTTCTCATGACTGAATGCTTCTTGATCCAAAGATGTCCCTACCCCCAAGCCCTCTTCAGGCGTTCACTTCTGAATTTGTGAATTGCCTGCATGAATGCTCAAGAGTAGCTCCTCCCCCTCAGTGACTCCCCATGCACTGGCAACTCTGCTAAGCAAACACACACTTGGCTGAGTCTGAAGCATCCATTGTGCACAGAGTTTTTAACATGGACATAGGCGCCCAAGCTCTTACCACCTCCATGTCTGAAACCCTTGTCACAGTGAAGGTGGTCTCCCCTTCAGACTCATCCAATTGCACATTTGGCTCAGGAGCATTACCAGCACATGCAGCTTCATCAAGGTGGTGGAGCTAGCCCTGCACATTCTGTTAGGCTTCTTCACATGTTCAAAAGAGGGTGCCTGAAGAGGGTAAAAAAATAAAAGATATCTGGGAGAAGGGCCAGATCTACACTACTGCTTTAAAGCACTTTAAAGTGCTTTATAGCAATTTTGACAACTGTATATGCAGTCTGTCCTGGGCCCCAACAGTTGTCGAAACTGTTATAAAGCTCTTTAAAGTGCTTTAAAGCAGTAGTGTAGATCCTGCCAAGGATTCTAGCCTAGACCTTTCTCTCACATTTTAGTATTTTATGTGCAGGGTGCTATGTCTTTGGGTCCCATTGACAACTCCTGGACATAACACCATAGTAACTTCTCTATTAGGCAGACATGCTGCTTGCTTGTCTGCTTGATTTGTTCTGCATTGCGGTTCAGAGATAGCAGAGGACTCCTAGAGGCTTGACATGGAACATACATAAAATGGGGCCTTTTCATTTTTATTTTTCTATTGATGAGCATATGATCATTTGAGCCCCTACCAGCATCTTGAAGTGGGAAAGTAAAAGAAAGAAGAAAAGAAGGAGATTTGAGAACTCATCTGCTGATTGTGAAAATAAGGCTTTAGAGTTCCCTAGCTTCTTGAACGTGATGCATAGTTGGTTCAGTTAAGGAAGGTCCCTACTAATCATGATGATCAATCACGCATGATTTTATGAAAATTGCAATAAGCTATAAGATTAGTTATACTGTTTGAGATATAGTGGTTCCTTACATATTGTCTTGTGACCAAATCAGTTTAGTTGCAGCAGAATTATACATTTGTCTCCTCACTAAATCAATCTAGTATGTTTGGCTCATGTTCCCTTTGGGGGCAAGGCGAAGAAAACAAAAAGGATGAATTAACCCTGCTTAGCAAACTTCTCTCCTTTTCTTCTCAGTTAATGGTGCTTATGTCTGAATTAGAGATGATATGATGTTTTTCTACAGATGTTTAATGTGAGAAGCTGTTTACCAATGATCTTCTCATGTATCTGCTTTATAAAGTGTTTCTGAACAAGATATATTTGCCATGTGAGAATTTATGCACAGTGTCTGTTGTTTTGGTGTGCCCACATGAATGTGCCTTGAATGTTCAGCATTTGCATTCAGATAGCCACAAGAACAGCTGACTCTGTCCCAGGGATGCAACTGACAAGATGATTGCAGTGGTTCTATTACAGCATTTTGACATTAATGATCGTAAATGTGTCAGGGAAGATGCCATCTCTTGTCTTAATCTTCACAGTCTTAAATTTCAGTTCTGTAAAGATTGAGGTATTTTAGTATTTGTGAATACTTAAACTCTTTGATATGTCTACACAAAGGACATCATGTAAGATCCTTGGATGGTCATATAAATTTTATCCATATGCTGTGTGATGTCTGCTGTGGATCTGATACACAAACATTTAAAGGTGACGTCATGTTTAGACTGCAATCCTATACATAGATTGGGGCCTTAGCTAGACTGGGCTTTATTATGGGGCGAACCCCAGGATTGTTCCTGTGCGTCCACATGACGCAAAGGGGATCCCGGGATCAGAGAGGGATGATCCCTCCCTTGACCTGGGATAGAGCCCTCCCCTTTGGGCCTGCTTTTTCCGTGGTCCCGGGCTGAGCCTGAGACTGCGGAACGTGTAGCCCGTTGCCGCGGTCTGACCCGGCTCTGCGTGATTCCTCGCGTGGAGTTGGGAGCCGCACATGGGGGCACAGTGCCCCTCAGGAGCACTGTACCCATCGGGGTTAGGGTGGGGGGAGCAGGAAAAGTACTTAAAATAAAAAACTCTTACCTTTAGTGCATGAGCGTTTGTGTGCTCCATCCACTTCAAGAAATTTTTTTAAATGGTGAGCGCGACACCTCTCCTCCTGAGGTCGTCGCACCTCACACGTAAGTGAAGGAGGGATCTCGCATTAAACACAACACGAGATCTTCCTTCCTCTGTCCTGAATTAAAAGGTAGATCTAGCTAAGGCCTGGGATTGCACTGTTAGGCAGCAAACTTATCCACAATCACCTGAAATTCGACACTGTAGGACTTACTTCTGAGTAAAGAGGCACAGATTTGTTCTGTTAAAGGTTAGGCACAGTGTGTGTGCTTGGCTTCGTTCCCATTGCAATTTGCATTACTAATTTACATTCAGGTAGGTCAGAATGCTGTATCAGCCATCAGTATTACCTCTGTTGTTTCAGATGGGCCACCTGTCTTTTTTTTTTTAAAAAAAAAAAAAGCCAGATGTGTGTGTGTGATCTATTTATGTATGAAAAGCTGATATGGGGAATGTGTCTATATGTGGTAGTGATGACACAGGCAACAGCCAAGTGGCAGTGTTGGCAGCCATTTTTTACTGAACAGGGTTTTTTACCCTCCTGAGCTCAGGTTTGCTTGTAATGAATTAGGTGAGAATACTTCCAAATCAGCCCTACTGTTGAGTAAATGTTACATTTGTCTACACTTTTGGCTCCTCATTTAAAAGGATTAACCATGTTAAAAAGACAAACTTTTTTTCTGATAATGAAAATAACCAATGAATAACATTTGGTTTCCTTGTTAGAAATATAAACACATCTACCATAATTAGCTTAAAAGCTAACATCTGCTTTTTAATGAACATGAGATTATTATTTTTAGCCACAACTACAAAAACAATTGTACATAAAAGAGTACACAGGCTTGGAAAATTATATTCAGAGATTTAGTTGGGGGAAGTCGGTTCTGGTTTGAAAGATAATGTGCATTTATATTTTAAAAAATGGTTTAACTCGTTAGCATGCTTCTATTCTTCAGTCAGTGGAAAGCTTTAATGCTTCAGAAATTACTTAGAATGTTACTTGGTTTTATGAATTACCAAGCACTGAAGATATAAATGGCCTTATTATCCTGTCACATCTCATACCATAGGCTTCCAAAATGCAGTTATTGCACAATAGGGATTTTCTTTAAATAATCAGAGTTACTAGCAAAGCTTGATTTTTGAGATGATACAATGACAATAATTAGTGCATATATAATTCTGAATATGTTTGGCCAGATCATGACATTTCAGATTAAGGTCCTGTGGATGTTTCCAACTTGTCAGTATTATATTTTATGTAATGATGTCTTTGAAAATAAGCATCTAGACCAGTCTTTCCCAACCTGATGCCCTCCAGATGTTTTGGACTTCATCTCCCAACTAGCATGGGTAATGGTCAGGAACTCAGGGAATTGTAGCTAAAACATCTGGAGGGCACCATGTTGGGGAAAGCTGGTCAACTAAGTGGAAAAGGCGGTCTCAAGAAAATACTTAGTTTGCTTACACAGTGAAAATATCCAGTAACATCATTTGTCATTTACTGACATATTTGTTTGATTCCAGTGGAGAACACCCACTTTACTTTTGAACCTGCAACAGAGAAGCAACATAACTAGAATTACAAGACTGGCAAGTTTCTCAAATAACACAGTGTTTCTGCCCCATCCAAACCCGTGACTGTTTTCCTTTGTTTGCTCAAGGAGATGATCCATAGCCTCATAGCCTCATTCTTAGGTTAGAAAGTAAGCTGTTCTCTTGAAAGATCTATTGCTTTAAATTGTTGTCTCTCAGCATTACCTACCTCAAAGGGGTGTTGTGAGAATGAAATGGGGAAAATGAGAACTAGGTATGTTGTCTTGAACTGCAAATAATAGCTATCTATCTATCGTCTACATAAGCAAAAGATTAGACACCTATGACAAAGCACAAATTCAAGGTGAATCTTCTTGCTTCAGAGATATTTGGACTGCCTGCAATGCTGAAGTAGATCCTGAGACTTTAGACCTGCCTTGGAGGATGTATGTGCCCTGATTTTGCTACATGTTTCTATGAAAGGAAAATGCCAGATGGGAGGTACGGGTGAGAGAGAGGATGGTAGTAGCACATCTTTGTGCTTGACTGAACTATCTTCTAATCAGAGAGAGACTTTACCATGTCTCTCCAATCACAGTGGTCTTGAGAGGGACTCTGAAGCTGTTCACTGTTTTCATTGCTCTTTTTATGTTGACTCTCTTAGGGACAGCAGGGCTTAAAGACTTAGGGCAGTTGACTGGTGATGGTTGTGTTTACTTTTTGTGACCGCTCCATATTCCTTATTCCAATCCCAATCCTTTTCCTAAAATCACATTCCTTGTATTCTATTCCTATGTGTTCGTGTGGCATTTCTTATTTGTGAAGTATTGATTTCGGCCCAGTAACTTTTCTAGCTTTAAAGCAGCAAGAGAAGGCTGGACTTGTTAGTTAAAAATTGTGAAACATTATGCATGTTAGAAGCTTTCAGCGTTCTTTTTTGTGCTTTGTTCTCTAGAGAACCTTATAATGGCTAGATACTGATACTCTTCCCTAGTGTCCATAATTAATATCATCAATATAGGCTGTGAAATAGCACTTTAATTTATTTCAGATTATGTGCTAGAAAACCTACTGTCAGCTGGATGCTCTTTAGTAATTATTTGGGGTGAATCAAGCAGCAAATTTGACATCCATGAATTTGACAGAAAGTGAATTTGACAGAAAGATTTTGAAGCTAATTTTCACTTCCTTTAAAGGAGATCAAAAGCAAACATTGGGAAACATAACCTAGCTTCTAATAATACCACATAAACTGATTTTTAAAAATATTTTCAGGTTTAATATGAGTTGGGGGAGGGAAATTGTAATGAAGGGGATGTAGCAGGAGGGAGGGGGAGGATCTCAGACTTACCTGCTTCTGTGATCCTCCCCCAGTGTCTAGACGGTCCCGCGACATCCCAGAAGGAAAGAGGGACATCATAGCCACCATTTTTAAAAAAAGAGGAGCCAGTCGTGCAGAAAAAGGTAAAAAGAAATGCAATGAACCCCCCCATCCCAGAGATGGTGAAATTGCTGCCCCTCACCCCCATGGGCACAGAGCCTCCCCGTGAAGCTCTGTGAGAAGCGGAGCTGGGCACAGAGCTGCGCAGGCAGGCTCCATGCCCAGTCCCACTACTCACAGGGAAGAAGGGATGACCTGGGAGCAGTGGCCACACCTTCTGCGGCCCTCAGAATGGTTCTGGGACCATAAACATATCTGGAAATCCATGGTCCCAGATATCCTGGGAAAGTCCCTGGTCATCCCAGGTTGCCCCAGGATCCCATGGATGCACAGGGATGACCTAGAGACGACCCTGGGATATCTGACAGTTGTAGACATGCCCAAAATGTGGGTTCAAGTATTTATTTATTTATTTATTTATTGCATTTTTATACTGCCCAGTAGCCGAGGCTGTCTGGGCAATTCACAATTAAAACCATCAAATACAACAGATTAAAAACATATAAAGATTTAAAAGTTTCAAAATCCCATGTAAAACCAAAATAAACCCAACAGAAGTTACAGCCCAGGGAAAGCCTGTGTAAAAAGATGTGTTTTCAGGAGGTGTTTAAAGGATGTTAAATTATCCACCTCCCAAACTGCACAAGGGAGGGTTTTCCAGATGCCGGGTTTGGCTATAGAGAAGGCCTGCTATCAAGGTTCATAGAATCATAGAGCTGGAAGGGGCCTATAAGGCCATCAAGTCTGTTCAATGCAGGAACCCACAATAATGCATACCTGACAGATAGCTGTCCAGCGGTATCTTGAATGCCTCTAGTGTGGGAGATCCCACTACTTCTCTAGGTATTGGCCCTATAGTCGTACTGCTCTAACAGTCAATATGTTTTTCCTGATGTTCAGCTGGAACCTGGCTTCCTGTAACTTAAGCCCATTACTCCATGTCCTGTACTCTGGGATGATCAAGAAGAGATTCTGCCTCCCCTTCTTAATGGCAACATTCCGTTTGTTTTGGAATGACCAGCAAGACCTTCTTTGAAGACTTTCAGTGTTGTCTGGGTGTATATAAGAGAATGTGGTCTGCTACATATCCCATTTCCAAGTTGTTTAGGACTTTATAGTGTAATGAAATAACCTACCTATTAGCTCAGTAGTTAATCGGCAGCCAGTGCAGTTCTTTTAACACAGCTTTTATATGGGCATAGCTAGGTGTCCCAGTGAGCACACTAGCTTTTGCTACTGCAAATGATAACTTCCTATAGCAGAATGATAAGCACCTGGATGAAGAAACCAATTGCTAGCTAGATCAGTCTTGCAATGCTGAATCCCACCACAATGTCTATAATGTTTGCTGTAAGTGATACTGATTATTTCACAAGATTTGCCAACAATATGTATTATTGAAATAACATTGCAAGAAAGTTGGGCATTGTGGAAAAATAGTAGGTTCATTCTTGTATGTCAGGCAGTCACTGCTACAAATATCAGTTTCAGAAATCAGTAATTTATCTAATTTTACTAACAGGTTACTAACAGGGACTGGCCGACGAGACCACATTACACCAGTCTTTTTCCAGCTTCATTGGCTGCCAGTCCAGGTCCGGGCCTGATTCAAAGTGCTGATATTAACATTTAAAGCCCTAAACGGCTTGGGGCCAGGCTATCTGAAGGAACGCCTCTTCCCATATGTACCTGCCCGGACCCTAAGGTCATCCTTAGGGGTCCTTCTCCGTGAGCCCCTGCCAAAGGAAGTGAGGCAGGTGGCTACCAGGAGGAGGGCCTTCTCTGCTGTGGCACCCCGGCTGTGGAATGAGCTCCCTAAGGAGGTTCGCTTGGCACCTACATTATATGCTTTTAGACGCTAGGTGAAGACCTTTTTATTCTCCCAGCATTTTAACAGTCTATAAATAAATTTTAACTTGGTGTTTTAAATTCGTAATTTTGCATTGCTGCTGTTTTTATCTGATTGAGCTTTTATATTGTATTTTATGTTATGGTTTTATACTGTTGTTTTATACTTTGAATGTTTTTAATTTTTGTGAACCGCCCAGAGAGCTCTGGCTATTGGGTGGTATAGAAATGTAATAAATAAATAAATAAATAAATAAATCTGGGTTCTCCCCCCCCCAATGTTTTTTTTTTTTTACCCTTCCTGGCCTGTAGACCCCAGGGGTAAACTAGATGTTTTTAGAGCCAAATATCTTCCTATTTTTTGAAATCCTGGTACTTACCCCATTGTCCAATTCTTTTTTCGTTCTCTACTTTCATTGCTTTCCCATCTTTCCCATTTCTAGCTTTACCAAAGCTGGCAGAATTTTCCAAGATACTGTCTCTTTTCCTTTTTCTTCTGCACCCTGACAAAGAAACCTCCCTCTTCTCTTCTGCCACTCATTTATATTGTCATTTCTGAAAATGTTCCAGAATCCTTCAATAAATCCAGTGATCCCCTTCCCACCCTACGTTACTAAACTCATGGTAAAGTCTAAGCATTCAGTGCCACAGGCATTGCATTTAGGGAGAGTGTCCACTGTCTTAATGAATATGTCATTCCACTATAGGTGTTTCTACTCTTGGGAGCCCACCATGGTTGCATATAGGTTCTTTAGATAACCCTCCAGTATTGCTTCTGTATCTAACCAGCACTTTTGGTGAGTTGTTTTTTTTTTAGACCAGGGAAAATGTGGCATTTAATAGTGAAAGTGAAAGAAAGTGCAATTTCCTATAATGTATTTATGCTGTTCTGCTATACCAATAGTGCCACCTAGAGGTTATGTGCCAGAAAAATAGGGAAGAAAATGCTTCTGGTATAGAACTTGGATCTCAATTTTGCAACAAACCAAAAATAGATACAGTGGATTAACAGCCTAGTGTAGAAAAACTCTATGTGTGCATGTCTGTATGAAACAATTATTATAGCTCGATACAATAACCTATGTACTTTATGATAAGATGAACTGTTGCTTTTATTTTTGTTTGTAGTTTTTTAATAAATTTAGAAGAGAAAGTTCAACATTTTGGTGCCCATCACTTTCTGTTCTTTGAGTGTGAATGCTGTATCCACTTTCAGAGTGAGAATTCTATTCAACTGTCTTTTACTGATTTATATTGTATTTTCTTAGGGAGACAGTGAGAACAACTATTCCAAGAATAGGAGAGACATTTAGTTTGTTTGTCAATTGCCCTACAGGCAATAGATGTACACACCTTTAAACCTTTGGTTTCATCCATTTCATTCAAGCTCCAACTGCAATAGTTTTGCACTTTGAACTCTCTTGCTTCTCAGCCTACATAAAGTTGCAAATGCGACTAGAGTACTTGGAATCTATTTTCAGAAACACCTTCATTTATAGCAACAATGCAGCTGCTGGAATAGCACATACATATAGCCATTATCCTTCATAACAAATTAATCCCTTGGGAGCCCATCAAAGCCTTATCTTCTATAAGTGCTCTCAGGGCACGATTCTATTCATATTTAGATGAACCCCACCAAAGTCCCAACATGGCTGTCTGGGGAATGCGTAGAGTTGTAGGGCTTTGTTTCTGTCTGAACACACCTAGGCTGTACCCTACAGCTTTTAACATTGTGGCAGGCATTAGGTGGCCTAGGCTGGCATTTACATACGCTGTTTCTAGAGATTCAGATCTCTCTAAAACAGATCTGAGGCGGATCAGGGAAAATCATCCAAATGATTTGGAGGTCCGAAATGCTTCGGATTTGGGGCCAAGGCTGGTCGGGGGTGGGTGGGTCTGGATCAGTCCAAAGCGGATTGGGGTGTGTGTCCATGCACAGCCCTAATATTTTAGGCTTACAAATTTGGTCTTTTTTAGCACTATGGATTATGTTGCCATTTACTAGATAACTGCAAATATATGCACACCCCATAAAAATCAGTCATACAAGCTTTTGACCTGATGGTTTTAAAGACATTATATGTAAAATAGTTCTTATGGTTTTCAACATTAAAACAAAAGGTTTTGGGAGCTGCCCAGAGAGCAATGGATATTGAAATGTAAGAAATAAAATAAAATAAATATTTATTTATTTGTTTATTTATTGCATTTCTCTACTGCCCAATAGCCGAAGCTCTCTGCAACTTCTCTTATGATAGTCTGAATATTAAGCTGCAACTTCTCTTACAATAACCTGAATATTCGTAAATAAACTGAAATATAAGATGCCAATAAACCTCCAGTGACCTTCATTCAAAAGGAACCAATCCTGGGTAAGAGTTGTGCTCTGGAACATTGTGACAATTGTGGTGAACGTAACATTAGTTTTTTCTTTTCTTTTAAAAGAATTGTAGACTGAGGTCTGAAGTTCTACTGTATGATGATGTCAATACAGAAACTCAAGTTCCTCTTTCCTAACTTTGGAATATATATATATATATATATATATATATATATATATATATATATATATATGATTCCAAAATCCTCCAACTTGATAGAAACTATAACTAGCTTTTAATGAAATGTGTGTCAGCATTGCCTTTAATATATGAATAAAATATGAGTTTGATAGTCCAGATGTGATAAAACAGGAGAAACTCTAGCATAAAAGGCATGTGTGTGTAAAAGCCAGTGTAGGTAATAGGATTTTTGACTCAATGATTATTAGCATGGCAAACTTTAAAGTGAGGTTTGCCAGGGTTTGTGAGTTCTACTCACTTTTCTTTACATATGTAAGAGATCACTCCCTCCTTCTCCTGAGGCCCTTAAATAAACAACAATATTGTTTTCTGGAAATGCTGGTAAGCTTTTAAAATGAGGCTGGCTTTATGTAGTTATGATTGAGTTGGCTTTGAATAAGCTTGGTTTTTTGTTGGAGTACTTGCGTTTTCACACAAAATTATTTTTTTTCAAAACAACAACACCTTTTCTAATTTTAAAGAACTTGTAAGCCTACATAAATGAGACTTGGCAGGGATTATGGGGGGGGGGGGTGATCTGGATAAAATGAAGAAATGTATTTTGAGTTACATGTTTTTTAAGTCACATTTTCGTCTATGCTCATATAAGGTGACATTAGGATTTACTTGTAGACTGTTAAAATTCCTGGTCAGTTGGATGCAACGTGAACTGAACCAAACACACTGGTACATTGTCACACCTTGTTATGAATTAGGTCACTTTTGGGGCCAAAGCAGAAGTGGGATGAAGAAGCTAAAGTATAACTATTAAAAGTTTGATTCTGATCTGTTCAGTTGGAGCAGCTTAGAAGTTGGTTCATCATTCTTGGAAAGAAGCTGAACTATCTGGATTTGAATGTAATCATCAGAGCTACAGAAGAGTCTTGAATTTAAAAATGTTCTGAACTGTATGCCCTTTGCAGGGATTGCAAAAGCATGTATCTAGACTCTAGGAGCTGACACTTATCTATGCAAAATTACAACATGGGGAGAGATTTATCCTCTGTGGGTCTCTGTGTTATTTTCAGCAGCAGATTCCGTCTGCAGAATTTACATAAACCTTGTTTAAGAATGTATGAGGGAGCTGATGAGTATCAGGCATCAAATAAAGGCCTGTCAAAGAGCTGACTGTTGATAAGGTATGGCAGCCATTGGCTTGGCAAATCTCAATGTGAACACTCCTGGCGATCAATACTGTATTAATCATTTAGTCTCCGCTAGCTGAAAATACACTTCCTCCCAGGGAAAAGCTCTGGCATCTGTCAATATAGCAAATATTGTCACTTTGGAAAAGCGGGTCAACATAATTTTAGCAGGAAGCTCTAAATTGAATTAGTAGAACGAGTTACAGAGGCACCCTGGGAGTAGAGGAGACAGCTTTGGGGATCTTTCCATCAAAGGGAGGAAGAGACTCCAAGGGGAAGATGCAACAGAAGATTGTAGATTCCGAAGTTCTTGGAGACTTCCAAGGATTCTGGGGGGAAGAAAGGACAGAGAAAAAACAAAAACAACACATGTATCTCTTCTCTACTGCTGACTTCTATGCTGTTGCAGCTCTTCCATAGGGTGCCCACTCAGTGGCAGGTGCTGAGTTTTCCATGTCTTTCCTTAGATGGCTATGTTACACAAAGCTATTCAAAGGTAGCACAGAATAGTTATTGACCTGACATGAAAAGAAGAAAAACACCTTCTATAAGGCACTCTGCAAAAGCAAAGTTTTATGGCAGATGTCGACTGCAGTTCACAGGGTGGCATGCACGAATGAGTTTACTATCATAAGAACAGAGCCAAAGGTTTGTTTGATCACTTTTTTTACTTGTCTTTTCCATTTTTCCTCTTCTGATCTGAAAGGAAAGGGTTGCCTATAGAGGTAATAATTGTAGTAAATTGCGGTTTCACAGGCAGTTCTTACAGGTATTTCTATTCAACATGTTGTCTAGTTTAATGTCCCTTGGAAATAAACCTGTTCAAAAAGATCTTGCCTAATAAGTCTACAGAAGATTCTCTCACCTCTGTCAGGTCTGGATGTCTGCAAAGGAGACAGATTTTTGTACAGATACCCTGATTCTGATTGAGGGTGTATTAAGGAAATGGAATTCCTTTCTTGTACCCTCCTGTGAACATGTCATTTAAAGTCTAGGGCTAAGCAAGAAGCATCTAATGTAAGTTCCTTTTCTTCATCAAAGGTAATCTGTCTGCAAGATCAAGAAACAGTGAGTTCCAGGATTAGGAATTTTATAAAGACTCTCAAAGATTTTGCATACCTATTTGGGTTTTTAGACTGTTAGTTGTTTTATTATGCGTTTCATGATTTTAATTTTTGTGAACCGCCCGGAGAGCTTCAGCTATTGGGCAGTATAAAAATGTAATAAAATAAATAAATAATGTATGTGTGAAATTTTCTCCTGTCATCAGTGACACAGGGGAAAAGCAATTGGAGCATTGCCTTTCAGGTCTCTCAGTTGGAGCCCCACAATTAATATGCATTAACATATAATTGCATTCGTATGTAATGCTAAACAATATGTTAATGTGATTTGTGTGTTCCTCCTCGGGCTTGTGTGTTCTTCCCTCTCCTGTCCCTTTTTGGCATGGCTGTGGAAAGGAGATCAGAAGCTTCAGTTTCTATTTTCAACTAGCAACTGCATCATTTCATCTGAAACAGGAGAAATTGTGTTTAGTTTTAATTACAGTTTGTCTGAACTAGCTAACTTCATACTTATGACATATGATCCTCGCTTGTTCAGATAAACCATAGTTAGAACAAACTACAGTTTCTGTTTCAGACTAAATGGCAAACTGTGGTTAGTCGGAAATGGAAGTGATCATGCTGAAGAAGAAGAGGAACAGGAAACAGGTTTGCGCATGAAATGCTAAGCTATGGTTTAGTGGTATGTCGGAACAAGCTCAATGCATAATCTTACTGTTAGTAATGGACTAATCCCCATTGGTTCAATTCATAATTAGGTCTTGCTAACTGAGCTATTTTCTTAAAGTGCTCAGAAATTTTTGGGTTATTTTCAGCCCAGTTACATATCATTTTTGAAATTGTTCAAAATCCCACTCTTTGCATACCCATCTCACTTCTCATCTCTCCCACCAATATCCCAACCCCTTCTTCCTAGCGGAGGTACTAGCCAGGTTCTACCTCCCTCTTTCTTTTCCTTGGTACATTGTTGTGGGTCATTGTTATGGCAGGGACCCTGGGAAATGACATTTCCCCAGGGCTCCTGATGTAAACTGGAGAAAGGAGGGTCCCAACTGCCACTTCCATAACCCAAAAAGTGGAGGGAGAGGGAGGACTAAATGGGCTGATGGGGGTAGGAGGAAAGTGAATTTGGGCTGGGAGGGAGGAGTTTCTTTCCAGCTTGGATTATAAATTAAATCACACTAAAACACTGGGGGTTATTGCGCTTGCCTCAAGTATCATCATACTGAGATTGTACTAAATAGGGGGCTGATGGCCCGGAAGCTTGCCATCTGGCCCCACAAAGACCTCTCTCTTATTAAGTGCTCTCGGATCCTTCTCCCTAAGACAGAGGCAAAAGGCTCCTTGACTCTGCCCCTTACCTCCAGTGACAACGGCAGCAACCAAACCTCTCCCTTATTATGTGCCTGAGCTGCTCACTTCAGTTTGCCCATGTTTTAAGTCACATTCAGGATTTAAGTCACATTCAGGATTCAGCATAGTAGGAAGGACTCTGCCACAGGAAGAAGGATCTTAGATTGTGTCTCAGCATGCATAGGAGTAAGCGTATGCCAATGTTGCTGGACTTTCATCCCTTTTATATTGTATTTTATATTATGGTTTTATACTGTTGTTTTATACTTTGAATGTTTTTAATTTTTGTGAACCGCCCAGAGAGCTCCAGCTATTGGGCGGTATAGAAATGTAATAAATAAATAAATAAATAAATAAATTATTCAGTTCAAAATGGGGCTCTCGATTTCAAATTGGTTGCTGACACAAGATAATACATATCCTGCTTTTGTTTCTTTACGTGTCATACATGTGCCACTGATTCTTATCAATAAATAACTAGTATATTATACCCATGCAATTAATACAAAAAATAAATGAAAGTCAAGTCACAACTAAGGGTGAAATTCTATGCAGCCTACAAACTGCAGCATGCCCCAACCAGCATGGTGGCTGGGAAATGCTAGGAGTTGTAGGACTTTCCCCCCACCCTATCTAAACATGCATAGGATTGTGCCTTAAACTGTGACTATTTAGATAATTAAAAATATTTATCAAGAAATAACTACAGCTTCTTTAATTGCTTGAAACATGCGGGAGAATGAATAGGTCTATGCTTCATAACAAAGAAATGTCAAAGCAGGGGAAATGTGCAAAGCCACAGAAACAGTCTTAAAATATTTGAACTAAATTCTGTACATAGTAATACTGTTGGTCCTCTTTCATCGGAGTAATGCTCCATGTCTGAAAAGACTGCTGTATTGCAGTTAAGTGGTCCAATGCTTTTTTCTTTGAAATAGTCAGCTCTACAGCTCCAGCCACTGGAAATATAGTGTGATTTTGTACTAAAACTGTTCCTTTCTTGGCTATACCATACACCATTTTTGGACAGCTGTTGGAGCCAGAGCAGCTGGGGAGTGCAGCTGGACTGTATTTGTAGCATGGCCGCATCCAGCTGATCAAAACGTCCACATTCCAGCCCAGATAATCCCTTCTCTCTGCTGTTTATCTGAGGTGCAGTCTTGTTTCTGATCAGAGGCAAGAATTTAGCTGTGGGTGTCACTGTGGAACAGGCTTTGTTATCTGTGGAAAAATGGCAAACATCTTTGCTGAAGGCATTGTTGTCACATATAGTCATGTGGGACTTGTAGGACAGACCTGAGCATTCTTTCTTGAAATAGACTATCATGTCTGAGTATTATTTTTTTTGTTCAGAATTACTGTTATGCACAAGGTAGTTGTCCATAGACACTGCATTTTCCCCCCCCCCCCCCCCACACACAAATGCTTTACTGATCTGGCAAGCATCAAGGTATATTTTGAAATGTTTCAATGACTGCCTGAGCTTCCTAGAATTTAGGAATGAGAAAGAATGTAAAGAGCCATAGATTTGCTGTAAATGCAGTTCCCTTCCAGATTCACTAATAAGAACTATTGTTCCATGGATTTCAAGGGCTGCCATTAAGTGCAGGTGAAGGCAGGTCTTGCTTGATTGGTTGTAAAATGCTTCCTTGTTTAGTTTATCTATGTAAGATAATAAGAGGAGGGGAAGGAATCCATTGTTTCTAGGATGTAGCACTCATTGTCACATTTTTTTAAAAAAAACCCAAAACAAAACACAACTAGAACAAATCACATTTAGTATATTTCGATCTAAAAAAAGGCCAAATAGTCTAAATATGATTGGGATTCATTCTTGTCATCTGGGCTTTTATTTATGAATGCAGTGAAAATTCATGCCTCAGATAATGTGTTTTGGAGCCCTGAACAATTTCAATATCACTATCGAGTAATTGACATGAAGCGAAACAGCCAAACTGCCACAAATCTGTCTTGTGTTTTACTTTCTGACTTTCTGTCTTGCATTCTCTGAAAAGCATTTCTTAAAATCTTAAATACTATATACATAAAATGCTTCAATTCAATCTTTATGCAAAATAAAAGTAATACAGAATACTGAAAATGGGTTCTTGACAAAGATCAATAAATGCCGTGTGTAGCAGAGCAAAGTTATCAAAATGCAAATATTTCAAACAAAACAGAATTTAACAATTGCCAAGATAAGCTGCTCGCTGAAAGTGTATTGTGGACATTTTCTAGTTTACATAAAGTAATTAAATTCAAGCCCGAAGAATTCAATTCCTCCCCACCCCCCAAAGATATTATTGGCAACATGATTTAATGGGGTGTTACAGCTGGAAAATGCTGCCTACTTGAAGGCCGTAGGAGTATTTATTACAAAGCTGCATTTGAAAGCTGACAACTGTTTGCAAGCTTTCTTGTGAAAAAAAAACATTCACTAATGGCTGAAGGAAAGTAATAATTTCAATTATATACCAGAGTCCTAAAATGGACAGATTGACATTTTTATCCATGAAATATCCGCATTGAGGATGTAACAGAGTTCCACCCTAGGGTGACCATATGAAAAGGAGGACAGTGCTCCTGTATCTTTAACAGTTGTATTGAAAAGGGAATTTCAGCAGGTGTCATGTATGCATGGAGAACCTGGTGAAATTCCCTCTTCATCACCACAGTTAAAGCTACAGGAGCCCTGACTAGCATGAGCAGATACAAAAGAGGGCAGGGCTCCTGCAGCTTTAACTGTGGTGATGAAGAGGGAATTTCACCAGGTGCTGCATGCCTACAAATGACACCTGCTGAAATTCCCTTTTCTACACAACTGTTAAAGATACAGGAACCCTGTCCTCCTTTTCATATGGTCACCCTGTTCCACCTTCCATTGGCATCTGCGCAGGAACCATGAAACAGGAGTAGAAGCATTTGCAGAGTGGGTCGACGACTTCTTTCATTGTTCAGAGCCCAGCCATTCAAACAAGTTCTCTGGTGCAGAAAAAAAAGTGCATATATGAAAAAAGGTGACATAATGCACATTTGGGATAAATAAGGATTTATTCACATGGTCTGGAAGGTGACTTTATAAAGGTCTGCTCTGTCTGAACTTTCGTTATTCTGCTCAGGGCACATCCCTGAACTTGATACTCGTGGACTAGACAAGAGGTGGTACACCTCCCTTGTTCTCATGGCAAAGAACTTTCCACAGTCTTAAAATTCCCCCCTTGATGTTTTGCATAGCTCTTTTATGTCTAGATTTTGAGGGAGCCCTTGAAAGCTATTTAACTGGGAGGAGGAAGGTTTGGAAAACAGTGAAATCAAAACTCAATATTTTTGGCTCAGTATTAGTTGTGCCATATTTACTCATAAGTGAAGCCACAATTGTGTTACTTAAGGGTGCAATGCTATGCATGTTTAGACAGGAAAAAATCCTATAACTCCCAGCATTCCCCAGCTAACTATGAGTACTACAAACTCTGGTTTTAATTCTTACTGAATGCATTCTTTTTCAAATTTATTTGAAAGTAAATAAATTTAATCTTCCAAGTAAGTGTGCACTTTGGACCTATGCACTGACATGTTGAACAGAGAAGTATGAGCCTTCCAAATTGGAAGTACCCTGGAACTGGTCTGACTTTTAATTTGTTCTACTTATAAAGGAGCCAGAAGACCCTGCTTCTGTGTTGGAAATTAAGTATTACTGTGGCTATTACTCTGCAAGTCAGTAGGATCAGCCTGTAAGTCTTACTTGTTTAGAATAGTGTTGGTCCATGTGATATATTATATTAATTTATTTCTTGTTGCTGAACCCATGGGGCCAATATGGCAGCAATAGTAAATGGGGAGCAGCACTCTAGAGTACAATGAGTAACCCTATGCAGTATGAGGGACATTGCAGTATGAGGAGTAAGACAAGACAGAGTGGTTGTCTGTTAATTTGTTTTTCCCACAGAAACTGAGCATTTTTGGACTACTTAGATACTTCTCAGTTCTGCTAAGTACCTCTGGGGCTGCCTCATTTCTACTAGATGTGCTCTAAACTGAAGTGGCCTTAAGAGAAATATTCCCTTGGTACTTAACTGCAGAATGCTTGATGTGAGGGTTCATAATATGCACTCTTCTCATACAGAAAATGTCACTAAAAAGTATGTTTAAGTATCCTAGCTTAAAAAAGGTTTGTGGGTATCTGCACCTGAAACCAAGGTACTCTTACTAAGCTTTTGAAACTACAGCAGGAATTTGAATTTGTACTTTCTTTTTGAATTGTTTGCCCTCCTTCAGTTAAACACTCCTCAGATTTGAATTAATAAAGTATATTCATTGTTGAGTGATGTGTACTCAACTCATTTTTTCAGAGCAAATGCTCTTTTTGTGCTTCCTTGGTTGTATAACACAAAATTGGCTGAACCCGTTTTCTTGCATTTTCTTATGCAAATATTTTTCTTTGGATTGATACTCTTTGGGATAGTTAATTACCAAAGAGATTTGTCTGACAAAGTTATATGCGACAAGAAGAGGATTAGAACTAAAAGTCTATTCCCACTAACTACAAAGTTTATTAATCTCAAATGCAATCACTCTTCTGCTATGGAGTGAAATTACTTTGGTATAACAGGTGCCAGAAATTGTTCATGTTGTTCAGAAGCACACGTGTGCATACAATATAAACATAGAAGAAAGTGTATCTGCATAGCAAAACCGAGGCAGGTGCACTTACCGCACAAGATTCACACGGTTCCCTACAGAGAATTGAGTTCCATATAGGAAATCTCATCTTGTGTGAAGTATCCCAGGAGGAGCCTCAGCAACCAGGTTTCCAGCTGTGCTGTTGGAGACGTTGGGCTGGGAACCTGCTTCTGTTGGCAGCTATCGTTGCTTTGAGGTCTTGAGGCTGTTGACGTTACTGCAGTCCTTGGCAAGTCACAGGAGTGTCGTGACAAGTGTAGCCTGTAAGGAAGTAGAGCAGCCCCAGATGTGATGGACTACAACTTCCAGCATCCCCCAGCCAGCAATGCTGACTGGAGATGCTGGGAATTGTAGTGGAACACATCTGGAGAACAACAGGTTGAAGTAGATAAGGCTAAACAATCACTGGCAAGCAGCATGCTCCTGTAGAAAGCTCATTCATAGATGCAGAGAGTAGTAGGGACCACTTCAGGAAGGGGCATCTGATCTGAAAACAGTGTGTGAGAAGTCTGGGAAACCCTTCAGGGAGGCACAGCTGCCTATGTGTAGAAGCAGCTATTGGAAACTTTGCCCTCGGAGCTGTTTATTTCTTAATGACCCTGTTCAGACGACACACTAAGCCATAGTGGTTAAGCATTTTGAGCTAAACATTATGTGAGCCAGGACTTAGCATGTCGTGTTAACCATGGTGGCTACATAACCATGATTTAAACATGCTTACTAACCATATACTGCACAAGGATTAGTGGATTAACCAAGGCTTTGCATGCTATCTAAATTTAGGGTAAATGCCTTCCCAAGGGGGCTTCCATCAAAGAGTTAAAATATAATGACATATATCAAACATGATGTCCCAAAATTATAAAACAGTATAGAAACATATATGCAAATTGGTATACAACCCTTTTGCTGGTTTTATAAGGAAGAAGGGAAGAAAAGATGGAAGCTATGAAGGAACTGGAGAAGGCTCTTCTGTAGCTGAGTCCATCTATTCCTTATTTCTGCTCTCCATTTTTTGTTTGCTTTTCATTAACAAAGATTTGAGCTGCAGCTGCAGAATGGTGACTGGTGCAGTTTAGTCATTCAGAGTCTTCTCCATGCTGTGCACCCTCTCCACAATAGTCTCATGGGGAATGTAACATCTGATCCAGTATCTCATTGAAAAAAACATACCACACAGAGAGCTTCTCAACTATCTTTTCATCATTAGATACCAACCAACCCTGTTATGCTACCAGCAATCCACCTAAGAAAAGGAGCTTTATCGCACCAGCGCTATACTGTGCAATCACTGCAAATCACATGCAAAGGACTCAGAAGTTTTCCACCTTATAATCTGCTTTGATTGTGAAGTACTCCCATGCATCCTGCCTTAATTGTGCAATAAAGCAAAAAAGATTCGCTGTATTTAGCCCCTACATTTTGAGCGTATCTTCCGAGCCGCCGCTGGGGCACAGGAGCAGGATTTTAAAGAAATGCTTACACCTCCATAAGCTTTAAAGATAAAGACACCAAAATTGGCACAGTAATAGATATTAGGAGAGCTTTAAGCATACCAAATTTGAATTGAATTGGGTCATCCATTGATTTTTTTAATGATTTTTTACATTTCCCCACTTCAACTCACTTCCTGGTGTGCAAAGGATCACTGTCGCCCAGTAGCTTAGCACTACGGGGATAATCCGAGGGAAGCAGGTACGTGGGATGAAGCTTAAGGACAGCAAATTAGATGGGGACAGGCAGCTGTGGAACATTTTCAAAAATTAGGCTTCTCACATTAGTGCTTATAATTATGTTCATTATGCATTTGGGAAGTTTTGCATTTAAGTGACACATTGTGCAACTAATTTACCACAAGAAGTGAAAGGAAGGTAGGCAGTGTTTAAGACACACTTTTTAAAATGCTGTTCAAGGCAAACAGATAGAGTTACTAAATAGACAAAAAAAATAGTGGCAGAGTATTTTCAGAAGTCGTAATTAAATTTGGATGCATCAAACTTCAAAAGGAAAGTGTGTGATAGGATATAAGTAGACAGTGCTGCACAGACATAGAGAAGCATTTTACTATGCAAATAACGTTCAAAATTAGAGGCCAAAAGGCACATGTTCTTCTTTTCAAGTTAATTATTCTAAATGAGTTAGGAATGGTTTTGAATATTATTGATACCATGCAAGGTAGCCAGTCCGTTTGTACCAGAAGGTGAAAGCATTAAAAATTTTTTTAAAAAATCAGAGTTTACAATAAATGTATACATTTTACTCCTGTCAATAGTGAATGCTGGTAATGACATTTATAGAATGTCTTCAGCAGAATTTTGTTCTGTGTCTTTCTTTGTTTTGAAGGCAGGTGTAATTGTCTTAGGCTACAATCCATGCATACTTACTTGGGAATAAGTTCTATTGTAGCCAATGGAAATTAGTTTTGACCAAACATATTAAGATCTGGTTGCAAGGATCAGATTCAGTGGAGAATGTACAATAGGGTGACCATAGGAAAAGGAGGACAGGGCTCCTGTATCTTTAACAGTTGTATTGAAAAGGGAATTTCAGCAGGTGTCATTTGTATGCATGCAACACCTGGTGAAATTTCCTCTTCATCACAACAGTTAAAGCTGCAGGTGCCCTGCCCTCTTTTAAATCTGGTCACTCTAGTATAGCTACTGCACTTTAACTGTTGTGATGAAGAGGGAATTTCACCAGGTTCTCCATATATACAAATGACACCTGCGGAAATTCCCTTTTCTATGCAACTATTAAAGATACAGGAGCCCTGTCGTCCTTTTCATATGGTCAACCTACCCAAAGCTTCAAAAGCCTGGAGAATTTCCTGGTACTGGAATGATGTCAAGGTAGATGCCAGAGAAGCCTCCCTGAGTAGATAATTACACTGTTGGGGTGCCACCACTGGGTAGGCCGTTTCTCCTGTAATCGACACCTGCACATCAGATGGTGAAAGCATCCAAAGAAGGGCCCCCATTAAAGGTTTTAATGTAGGGGCAGGCAGCCATGGAAACATGCTATGCATGTCTACTCAAAGGTAGCTCCCATTGAGTTTAATGGGGCTTACTTTGAGGAAACTGGCTATGAGATTGCAGCCTCGATAACTTTGAAATGTGAATGCAAGTTTTACATAAGTTGAAAAGCTCATCTGTATTACAAACACCACCCTCTACTTTCCCATATGCACTAATAATTCTGTGTTCACATAAATCTCATGGCATGGTGAGAGTGCTCAAAGGCAACTAACGCCTCACAGATGAAAATTCCCAGTTGTTAGGTTTATTGTGTTGAGCTATGGTATTCTTCCATGTGGAGTTGTTTTGAAGGACTTGGGAGAGTTAAATGATGGTATAGCCTACCACTGTTTTTAATCTGCTGTGTGTATCGGTCAGTCATCTGTACCACAGAGATAATGCTTCCCTACCTTACAGGAGCATTGGGAAACTAAAAATCCATTAATGATTGTGAAGACCTCCATTGCTACAGGGAGTGATGAAGGTCATATCTGACACAACAGTGTTGACAGATTACTGCATGTTTGTCTTGTGTGAAATAGGTGTGTTTATATGGGTTTAAATTGAACTGTGAGATGGACATATAATTTGGTCTCCTTTATTTTACTTATGTGGCATTAGCTCTACCTGCTTCAAATTTTCTTCAGTACACATTGCTAAAGGACTTTCTTTTTTGTGAATGTGAACTGGAATGGAAGTGAGACACAGCAGGCATAATTATCGAAAAGGACAATTTTAGCAGGGTTTTTAAAGGGTGGGGGGATACTTCCTGTGATGAATATTTAATTAAAGGGATGGGGGGGGCTCTTTTTATTTTTTTAAAAAAATCCTTGCATCTTTCAATATTAGTTATTTCCATAGTTCTCAAATCTCCTGTTGAAAACTCCGTATTGTTACAGATGTAGTAAAGCTGCTGCATGAAGTATAATTGAACTGATAAAGTCTGCATGGCTAAGACTTGCAAAGACTCTGTGCGTCAAAGGTGAGTCTTTGTTTACCTCTTGAAAATGACTCTGAAACAGGTTCTGGAAAGCCATTTCCAATAGAGAAAGGGCCAGTTGATCAGATAGCAGCTAAACTAATGAAAAGCATCATGGAAGTGACAGGAAGATTAATTAAGTCCCTCCAGTCGTATTCACAAGCGGCTGTACAGAGTTCCTTTGGGTACTGCTGCAGTTAAATAGTATTCATGGTGACAAATATTGCAGATTTCTAGAACTGACACTTCTGATTCAAGGGTAAAACACAAACGAAAAAGTCCCCACCACATTTGGTAGTTTTGTCCAGCGAGGTCAGGAAAGCCCTGTTAAGAGCTCTTGTGAGTATTTTAAAAAACACAGCAATGAAAAGACAATGCCATTCAGGAAGTGGATCTAGCATTTGTTTCTTTAAGGTACACCAGCAAGCTCTTATCATGCCATTCTAAACTAGCACTGACACAAATTATTAGGCCCAGACTTGTTCATTATCTTTGGGAAGGGACAGGTGGGTTGAAATTGCCACCTGAATATTGGTTCCATCTTTGGGGGTAGGCAAAGTTTCTTTGGGGATGTGGGGTGGAGTTACCTTAAAAACGAGGTGGAAAAACAAACACAAAAAACAAAATCAAAGTAGCTTTGTTATCATTGTGAGCATAGCATTGGATGCTATTAGCTTTGGAGGGGAAAGCATACAAGCACAATAAGGGTACCTATATGTTTCCCCTACTTAGCTAATGGTAGCTGTAGGAGGGCAAATAATTTTGATCAGAGCTGTTTAGATCATCCCTTGCTCTGTGCTACAGAACCAGTCTCAACTGGTGTTTGCTTGTTTTTTGAAAAGAAAATATGAGGAGATCCAAGTCCTCTACCTGACAGGTTAGCTTTACACATGGGGTAACATATTGTAGATGGGGTAAGATGGCATCCTTCTCCAGGAGCCCCTGCTAAAAGAAGTGAGGCAGGTGGCTACCAGGAAGAGAGGCCTTTTCACCTGAGGAATGAGCTCCCTAGAGAAGGTTGCCACGCACCTGCATTGCACTCCTTTGGGCACTAAGTGAAGACCTTTTTATTTTCCCAGTAATTTAGCGTTTTAGCATCCAAATCTTTTAGCTCTGATATTTTAAACATGTTTCTTAAATCTGTACTTTGAATCTCTTATTGCTGCTAGGTTTTATTCTGGTTGTATTTTTATATTGTAGTTTTAAGCTTTTATATTTTATATTGTATTTTAAGGTTCTGTGAACTGCTCAGAGAGCGTCAGCCATGGGGTCGTATAGAAATATAAATAAATAATACAATTTTGATGAAATACACAGAAAATATTTTATGTGCATTGTTTTTAATATAGAAGCATTTGAAAATGAATGTTTCCCTATGTGAAGTCTGAGGTGGTACATTCATATGAGTGGATTGTACCACAAGTACATGCATAGTATAATTGCCTGCCAAATCCTTTACTTAAGAATATATATTTCTGCAGTAAAGGGACAGGTTCTTCTAAACAAATCCAGATGTTTTCAAAGAATATATCTAGCCAGGGCACTTAACTGTGTTTGACTTGAGGCTCAAGATTCCCCACACTTGGAAACACTTTCAATCACTTTTGGCTCTTCACATTGTTGTAGATGGTTCCTTTCACAAAGCTGGCTTTTTTAAAAGGAAAAAAATGTCCATGATCCATCAACACTTAAGTTTTCTTAGTATTAATTTCAGTTAGCCTTTAGTGGTATTTTCACGCTAGATGGCGACAGGGATGGAAAGGGATAGAAAATAGCAAACACAAAGATTAAATATGATATTGCTTGTTCATCCTTGTTTGTTTTCTGTTATATTGCTCCCCAATCACTGTTTTGGGCCAAAAGATGAATGTATTTTAAGAAAAATTGGAAACCTCTCAACTGTGCAAGATCTTTTAACCTTCCGCACAAGGCATCTAAACTGATAATGTTTTCTCACGCTGTGTCTTTTGTTGCACATTATTACATTTCTGCCAACAAAAGGGGCCCTGGATACACTGTTGCCCACATTCGCAGAAAGCTGTCTTACCAGCTTCTCAAATTGAAATTCATTATAGCTGACCAGTAAGCAACTGAATATGGATCTATTATTGTTTGCCTCCTGCGAGGTTTCAAAAGTGGAGGAGAGGTTTCCAGGAAACCTCGAGAGTTTAACAGGCACATTAATTTTATTAAATATTAATCAATGGTTGTAGTAGCTATGCCTGAAAGTGACATTTTTATTCTTAGTATGGAGCAATGCGTGAGCCATCAGTTGGGGTGAACTTTAGAAAAGAGGATAAGGTGTGAATTCATTACTAAAGTGTGTTGGGGACCCTTTGCTTTGAACCATCGCACTGTACAAAGAACTGCAGAGCTATAGCATTCATAAGACAAAAAGTGAAATCAAGTCCATGAAGAAAATAGAAATAAAAATATGATAGCTGCCTTTCTTTTCAACTGGCAGGTATGATATTACTTGTTAATACCCACAATACCCAGAACTTGTTAATACTGACCACTGCCACTACTTCAAGTGCTCCTTCCTTACACAATCAGCAATGTGTCTATTGCCAAAAAAAAGCGGGGGCTTCCCCATGGTGAGCTGCACATTGCACTGATCTTTTCATCCATCACACCAGCAATTTATTGCACACTCCTCATGCCTGGTATGCAGTTTTGCAGCCCGATACTCATATGACGTCTATGTCCTGCACTCATTTCACTTCTTCCTCTCCATGTTTCATTTCTTTTTGGAGCAGGGAAAGTCTGGATTATTTTCTCTCCCTGTGAAATAAATGCTCTCCTCCCTCCCATGTATTTCTGTGGTTGCATTCTATCGACCATCCCAGTCTTTGTTGAGGCATGTGTGTCTAAGGGTGGTCTTACTAACAAAAGGGGAGGGCAGTGTAGTTCTCCACTCAACTGTGAAGGGGGAGGGAGAGAGGTCCCATTTAACTATGTTCTTACTCCTGAGTAGGTGTGACCAGGGGTACATTTTCACCTTAAAAGAAATGTGAAAAATGCATCCTCCTTGCCCTCAGCTCCCTTATTTTTAAAGATAAAGAGATAAAAATTGGCACATTGATAGCTCTTAAGTAGAGCTTTCAGCATGCCAAGTCTGAATAATATCAGTCCATCCCTTGATTTTTTAGGATTTTTTTAAATTCCCCCCCCCCCCAAATGCTTTTCCTGGAAGTTCACAAGTGCGATGGATCGCTTTTCCTTTCCTTTGATCATTTGAAGCTGTGCATCTCCCAAGTTTATAAAAATAGAGATCTGCTGGTTCCCTTCCTCAAGAGTAAATCCCATTGCTTTCAACTGCATTTACATCCAAGTCATACTAAAATCCCATGCATGCTTACGTTTCAGTAAACCCCATTTTAGTAAGTCTATCTCTGTTCAATGTGGTTTACTGAATCATAAGCATGCATGGGATTTTAGTATGACTTGGATGTAAATAAGACAGAGTTTTATTTACAAGCAAGGCAGGGCACCTGCAGCTTTAACTGTTGTGATGAAGAGGAAATTTCCCCAGGTTCCCCATATATACAAATGACACCTGCTGAAATTTCCTTTTCAATACATCTGTTAAAGATACAGGAGCCCTGTCCTCCTTTTCATATGGTCACCCTAGATTTAGGTCCCCACTTAGGCATGAAACTCACCAAGTGTTCTTGAGACAGTCACCAATTCAGCCTAACCTACCTCATAGGATTATGGTAAGTATAAAATGGTGTGGGGAGGAGAGAACCAGTACACTGCTTTGAGCTTTTGGAAGGAAACATGGGATATAAATGAAATAAATAGATAATACGTATTAAGACCATTTTCTGGCTGCTTCCAAACATGCATTTTAAGAATGTGATCTTGGAAGCTGCTTCTTAAAGTGCCACGTGTTTGGAACACACCATTGACTGATTGCTAAGACTAAATTCTGTTTCTGCTTACATTTATGTAACTCCACCGAGAAAGCAAAACTTGGCTCAAGCATAGATGAACATTTAAAGCCTTTTGTAAATTGATGTGGGGATGCAGAGGTGTAAACAAATATAGAATCTGGCTCAGAGTTGCATTCAATTTGTTTTGTGGGTGTTTGCCAGGAGGAGAGGCTGCTGACTTCCTTTTTGTATGTTTCATAACTTCAATGAAGACAGCCACCCGAAACTGTTAATGGGGAATATATTTTTGATTTGATTTGTTTACAAAATCTCTGGATGCCTTTATTGGACATTTGTTAAATTGTAAAATGGGGATTGGGCCTTGGTAATTTTAATCTTGAAATCCTCTTCAGGTGACAAGATGAGCCAACTGTCCTTGGGGAACAAGACACTTCTGGGAAGCCTGGGGCTGACCAAGACGGTTTTGGGCCCTCCGAAGAGAGGACCTTAGATCTTCCCCCCATGAAAGGTGGAATTTCTTCTTCTGGATTGGAGGGGTATGCTTCTGCTGTTCTCTTGCTCTGGATACTCAGCAGCCTCTGAGTTCAGCAGCTGCTGACTATCCACTAGAGATTGTGCTACTGGTGATTTAATTAGTTCTCTATCCCTCTGATGGAGCTATAGATTTTGTCCTTCTGAAATTTGTTGGGAATCAAATCTGTTTCTTTGAATTTCCCCTTTGCTATACCTTTATGTCCTTGCCAAAACAGTCCTTTAAAAACCAAAGCAAAAAAAACTAACTCACTGAAACAGTGGACCCATTCAGACAACACACTATGCCCTGGTTAATCCACTAACCCTTTTGCAGCAAATGGCTAGTGAGCGTGTTTAAACCATGGTTATGTAGCCACCATGGTTATGAATCATTCACACAGCACACTTAAGTCATGGTTTACATAATACGCTAAGCCACAATGTTTGGTTCAAAATGCTTAACCACCATGGCTTAGTGTGTTGTCTGAACAGCGTCAACACATTATATAAAACAGGCAAAGTGTGAAGTGCTTTTTATTCACTTTCGTTTTAAGTAAACATTGGGCTCTGCCTGTTTATTGGGTTTTTAAAATCTGAGCTTCTCATTGTTTTTTTTCCTAATTTGTTTATGCTATTTTTTGTTCCTAATTATTTTATATTGTATTTTAATGTATCTGTATTGGTTTTTATTCTGTAAGCCATCTAGAGAATACGTGTTGATGGGAGGACATCTAAATTTAGTAAACAAAATTTTTGATTTGTGTAAGATTATAGAATTTGAATTCCCTAGCTACAGAATTTGGATTTTGTGCATGTGATGTGTGCATGTGTGGAAGGATGTATACATCCTTGAGGGTAAAATGAGAATTATTTGACTAATTTTAGCAAAACCCTTTCAGAGTATGCCAGTTAAGAAAATGGGCTTGGATAACATATCACAAGTTTATAAAGAGCCAGAGTAACAGTGGAAACTCTGAGTCAGAAAGTTCCTGTTCAAATATTACATCAGCCATGAACTGGTTTAATATTGGAGAGGGAGAGCAGAGCCATTCCACCAGCCCCTCTGAAAGGCCTCCCTCATGAAGGCTCCTCCTCCCTCAACTGCCACCAAAAGCAGCCATTTTAGCAGGCTGTAGTGAGGGAGGTGGCAGCAGGAAAGCAGGGCCATTCTACCAGCCCTGTTGAAGGAATTAATTTCTTCCTCCTCTTCCCTCCCCATCCCTTCTTCCTCACTTGTTATGTTTTTTTTAGATTATAAGCCTATGGGGAGGGACTATTGTATTTCATTGATTATATGTAAGCCACTCTGTGGGGCTTTTTGGCTGAGGAGTGCCATAAAAATACTTCAAATAAATAAATAAATATGCAAAATAGATAGATAGATAGATAGATAGATGTCCTAGGCAAACTACCATCCCCTCGGTATCCATTGTATTCAATGGGACCCAACTCAGTGGGGATAATAATACTGGCATACTTTGCAAGGATGTTGTCTTTACTTAGATAATGGGATATATAGCATATTTTCAGCGGCTTACGTTTCAAAGAATGATTAAGATGTAATAATTGTGAACCAGCCAGAGAGCACCGGCTATTGGGTGGTATAGAAATGTAATTAATAAAATAAATAAAATAAATAAATAATTTGGGGGCAATAAAGTATGATCATCAGCTCAAGAACAAGCCAAGTGCCTCACTCATTGACCCTCCATTCATGTACCTGGTTTTGGATTTGAAATGGTGACTTGTTTGAACCAGTTTTCTGTTACATTCAAATTGGGTTATTATCCTTTAATCCCTGCTTTCTAACCAGGATATGAAAGCAGAGTCAAATCCTAATTTCATAGCCTGGTTAGTAAACAGGGATTAAACCACAATTTCCAGGTTTGAAAGTAATGTGAAACTAGTTTAAACAAGTTACAATCTCAGTATTGAACACAGAGGGCATGGCTGGATGAGGGGGTTGGAGGATGACGATCTCATGGTTTTATGATTGCGAGATCGTCAACCGCATCTACACGCGGCGCGCAACGTCCCAGGAAAAAGAGGATGTTGCGCCTGCAATTTTGTGTGGTTTTTTCATTTGGAGAGACACGCAGGAGTGCTCCTGCACAAAATGTGAGTTTTTTAAGAAAAAAAACCCTACTGCTCTCCCACCCCACCCCAATGGGAACAGAGCTCTGAGGAGCTCTGTGCCCCATGCCCGGGTCCCAGCTCCTCGCAGTTACTCGCGAGAAGCCAGGACATACCAGCGACAGCGAGCAACACATTCTGCGGTCTTGGGATCATCCCAAGTCCACGGAAAAAGTAGGAATGTGGACGCACAGGGATGAACCCAAGGTGATCCCTGTGATAAGCCCTTGTCTAGCCATGCCCAGACTCATGAGGGAAGAGGAGAGAGAAAAATGAAGAGTGCACAGGTGCTCAGCTAATTTTGGCCTGATAAACTATGGTTTGTTTGTTTGTTTAAGCAAGGGTTGGGGGACCTTTTTTCTGTCAAGGGCCACATTTCCTTGGGGGTAATCTGTCAGGGGCTACATGTGGCTAGGGCTGAAGTCAGGGGGGTGAGTGGATCCAAAGACAAAAACGAGTCAGTTTCTGTCTGTCTCTCTCTCTCCCTGACACGCCCTTCCCTCTTCTCACCCAGCAGGCTGCTGGGAGAGGGACAGACCGCTCTTGAGACAGGTCTGAACTGATAGTTTGCAGAATGCTTTTGCTGAAGGGGGTAGGTTGCCCACCGCTTGATTTAAGCCAACTTTGGAGGGTCCAGATACCATTTTCACACAAACCCTGCCTTCCAAGCTGCACTGCATGAGCAGTAACCTGCTAAGGAAGCCTAAAACATCCAAATCTCGCTCAAAAATAATTGGGATTTGGATGAGTTGGGTTTGCTAAGCAATTTTCAGCAGCAAACTGGCAATGTTTTTGCTGCCATTAATTTTGGCGATGGAGGGAAGTGTGGGGACACTGCCCAGCCCTTATGGAAGCAATTTATACCTCACCCTTCAAAAAGATTGCCTGACAGGGTGTGGTATAGCATGGAGCCTAGTTTAATAGCAGGAGTGTGTGGAGGAGAGGGTGGTTCTTGTTGCTAGACTTATGGTTCACATGTGCTGCGTGTATGAATTCAGAGCTATTGTTGGCCTATGGCAGTAGGGGAAGTTCCTGAACTCCCCGAGTCTGGGTGAAAGCAGCGGCTTTCATGGAGCAGCAAGTTCTCCACCAAATAATACATACAGAGGTAGTTATCATGAATATAGGAAACAGACTGAAGAGAGGAGTGATGGTGAAACCAGATGCAGCATAAGGCGAGAATAGTCAGAAAGTTGGACTGGACTACTAGATGAGGCAGCTAAGCCGTGGCCCCATCATTGGTCAGAGCCAGAGTCTTTGTACAACCAGCAAGGTTTCTTTGTCTTTCACTCAAATTGCACCCTTTGGCCATATTTAAAGGAATATAAATATCGCTATATGAGTTGAGGATTGTCATTGTTGTCTCCAAAGAGTATGTTGTCTGGAAACAGTATGCGCCAGACCAAATGTGCACAGATAACTCTCAGTTGTGTGTCCATGTGCATGTCTGTGCACACACCCAGACATACATTTTGTTCTAGCCTTTATTTGGACTATCAATTTGCTGGGTCCTAGAGATCTTAAATATCTCAATTATGTGTGTCACACAAGATTGTAATCAACTCATGATTTCTTGACTAGAAGCCAGACTATAATTTTTGTGAATTGCCCAGAGAGCTTCGGCTATTGAGCGGTATAAAAATGCAATAGATAAATAAATAAAAATGATGGGTTGGATTCCTCATGCATAGGGCTGTGAGAATCTTGTGGGCAAAACAGTGCAAAGAGCTAAGGGCATTTATTATATCAGGGTCAAAACAAGGTTGAAATCAGCCTCCAGGCCCTGAACTAATCCATCCACGGGTTAAGACAAATAAATCACTTTTTGGCAATGAAAATGACAGGTGTTCCCCCCCCCCCAGTTTGGACAGGGACTACATTGGGGGATGCAAAGAGTGAAATCCCCTCGCCCCCATTCTATGGTCCCCATCCAGATTGGGGTCCCCCGCACTTGCTTTAGGGTAAGAAGCTGCTAGCTCTGTCTCCAAAGTAACGTGTCACTTGGCCCTTAGTAAAAGGTTTAAGGAATGCTTCTGCATATACTAATGGGGAACTCACGTTTCTAGCCTAAATACCACCCCATCATAAATGTCTGTTATTTCCTCACCAGTGCTTGAGATGAGAGGCAAGGTGTGGTATCAGTGGAAATTCACTGTTTGATACTTAGATGGTGCCACTGCCTCACCTGAATTTAAAACCAATGCATTTTTATACTTCACTTGATGGATATAGTGAAGGTGCTATATATTCTTCCTTTCTTTCCCTGAAATCTTTTATTCCAGCCAGGTAAATGATACATGACAAGCTCTATACATGTATCTTGCCCTGTTGAGTTTATAAGCCCCATGACTGCCCTTCCCCTAGGGTGTTTGTGGTCCTTTCATTGCAGGGTTAAACAACTGGACTCCTTTAAGCAGGGTTTATTTCATAGGCTTTTTTTTTTAAGGCTAACGAGTTGAGCTTTAAGTGTATTATATCTGTCATCCTCTTTCCAATGAAATAAAGCATTCATCCTATTAAATCCTATTTAAAAGAGATAAACACTTCTCTGTGTGCTTTACTTTTAATTTTCGTGCTCATGTAAGAACTCTATCTGAAACTGATATTGCTACCCAAAGAATTTACATTGATCATAATGGAAAACAACGTCCTGTGGACATAGGCAGTGCAGTCTTCCACATGCTGTCTTGTCAATTTGTGTCAAATCTGACCTGGAACATCTCCTCTTACAAGTAAGAGTGCATTTGAGTATCTGCATCTTTGATCTCTGTCCTCAGAGACTGCCTACCTCCTACCTAAAATGCCAGTTGCAGTAGGGTCTCAGATCATGTGTAAACTGGTCTGAGATATCACATTTGTCACACAGGAAAGACAACCTCCTCCTCCTCTGTCCGCATATCAATGCTGCTTACTCTGTGAAAATTGGGGAACTTGTGATGAAAGGTTCCAGTCCTCATTACAACCCTCTTTCCCCTTCTTTTCATTAATTATGAATAAAGAGGTCTGGGCTTGCCAATATGAATGTATTTGTGGTGTCATCTACCAGTGTGTGCGTGCCTATTATTGTGATGACAAAGAGGTAATTCATTCAGGGCTTAGGTGGGAAATGTAATTATGTATTTATTCCAAATAATTTTTTTAAAAAATGTTAAAATTATATATGCATGGGTTTAATGCAAGCCAAGAGTTGCCAAAACTGTTTCAGAACTTTTCTCCAGGGCTCACATAGCCTGTATAGTAATAGCGATCTCATTCTCTGAGTGCTGAAACTGCATCCCCAACATTCAAGAAGGACCTCAAGGTTTGTAGAAGTACCAAAAATGAGGGGCAAGCCTAACACCCTCCCCAAAAGCCCAATTATGACTGAGCATGCTCAGTGGGCACAGAATGCTGAGTGATTGTTGTGGGGAGATGAAAAATAGGGGGCAGAATAGAGTACCATGTAAAAGGGCACGATTGGCAGGAACCCTGAATAGGAGCACTTCGCTGGTTTCACCATTCACATTTTGTTTCAGATACCCCTTCAGATATTATTAACTGGGATACAGGCTGACTCTGAGCACAAACAGAGGGCTCATCTACACCAAACAGGATATTGCACTGTGAAAGTGGTATATAAAAGGCAGGAGCCACACTATTGCTTTATAGCGGTATTGAAGTGCTCTGACAACTGTTGGGGCCCATTGACATATAACATATATCGCTTTCATAGTGTTATATCCTGCTTGGTGTAGATGTGTCATGGGCCCCAACAGTTGTCAGTGCACTTCAGTACCACTATAAAGCATTAAATCCTGCCTTTTATATACCGCTTTCATAGTGGAATATTCTGCTTGGTGTAGATGAGCCTTCTTTAGACCACCACTCCTATGTTCCACAGCCAGTTCTTTCCCCTTATGGTTGTAGGCAAGTAATACCTTGCAGGCAGTTGTGTGCCCCCAGACCTCTTTCTTTACAGATAGACCACTATGCACTCCATGCTTTCTCCACTGGCATCTAGCTGGTTCTGTCGGCACAGTACACACAGCAACCTACCACCCCCACCACCCATCCCTTAGTGAGGGGGAGGGGAGGGGTGTATGAAGTACGTTAAACAATACCAGCTTTGTCTCTACATCCCCCGTTCCTCTCCCCCCCTCTATGTATCTGGCTTTATTCGATGCCAAATTGCTTGTGTGGGGTGTGTGTGTGTAGGGAGAGGGTGTCGTTCAGTAAGAGGGGAGGGTATCTTTCCCTCGGGGCATTAGCAAGATCCACGGAAAGGAAGAGCCTTTGGAGTGGGGTGGGAGAGAGAGAGAGAGAGAGAGAGAGAGAGAGAGAGAGAGAGAGGGGAGAGGGAGGGAGAGGGAGGGAGAGAGGGAGAGAGGGGGAGGGGGAGGGGGAGGGGGAGAGGGAGAGGGAGAGGGAGAGGGAGAGGGAGAGGGAGAGGGAGAGGGAGAGGGAGAGGGAGAGAGAGAGAGAAGAAATGTGCTTGTAGTACTCATCGTCCTGATGTCACACAGGCACAGCAAGGACATCACAAGGAGGAGTCAGATTACAGTAAGAATGGGCAGTGCAGCATGCAGCCAGAGTCAATGCTAAGGCAGAGAGGGATTGTATCAGGGAGAAGGCTGCTTTCCAAGCCCTGATCCCAAGGAGGCTCCTCGCTCGCTCGCTCGCTCTCCGAGGCTGGGAAATTTCCACAGCATGTAGAATGAACGGGGCTCGCTCTGCTTTGCCTAGCAGCCGGCGGCGGGAGCTCGTGCTGAACGGCACAGCGCGGTGGGATCCCGACTGCATGATTCATGAGAAACATCATGTATTTTGGTAAGTCCGTCCTTTCCTACTCCGGCTTCGCATCTTCTCGATCTGTACCAGGGGCTGAGGGTTTAAACACGGGGATTTGGCGGCGGGGAAGGGGGGCGGGCGGGCGGCCAGGTCTGTTCACCGCTGCAAGAACATTTTGCAGCCCGACTTACCCCCGAGAAGCCAACCCAGGCAACCCACGCTGCCGATGCGAAGGGCCGTCCCATTGTCTTCCGAGAGCGCCGCTGGCTGCGTTGCGCGCAGCTTCGTTCCAACTGTTGACGATGATGATGATGATGATGATGATAGTGGGGGTGAGGATCGAGCCAGCCCCCTCGCGTCGTCCCCCCGCAACGAACCTGTGGGTCGCCTGCCGCCGAAGCGTGGGAAGTTGGAGGCAAACTTAATTCAATAACATAGGAGCCCCCAAGCCGGACGGCTTCGGATTGTGAAGTCTCCGTATAACTATTTTTAGCCTTCCCAGTGAAAGCCGTGTGCGTTGGATTCCGGGAGAAGAGAAATAATGCTTGCTTTGCAGAGCTCTCTCCTGGATACTTCCCCCCACCCCCACCTCCCTCTCTCTCTCTCTCACACACACACGCACACACCGTGATCTGGATCTGTCGTCGCCCCCCCCCCGCCGTCCCCAGTGAGGTTCGAAAATCCTTCAGGCATCCTCGAGCACAATGTAAAATCTTCGTGCAGTTTTGTTTTGATGGAAACCTCAGGTTTAGCTAAACTGGCTGCATCGCCCCTAGGAACGTGATGGAGCTGAGAAGTGTGTTCTTGTGTAGAAGTAATGTAGCACCGCACCACGGAGAGAGCTCGCTTGGAGAGATGCAGCAGAGAGCCGCGACTTAGCGCCGGGCTGTGCGGAGAACTAGTATGCAAGAAAATGCAAAGGGTGATCTAATCTTACCCGGGCTTGGGAACTCGGGAGCCTTGGCCAGAGTTTGAATGCAGCCTTAGGGGCTATGCAGGGATACACGAGAAAAGCAGGGAACTGCTCCATTGCTACCTTTCATTAAATATTGAAACAAGAGTTGACTTGAACTTCAAGGAATACAGGTCCATTCTGTTTCCACTTGCAGATAAGTAGTCTGTCAATGAATGGGATCCTAACGGTAATTCCCCCCCCCCCCCACACACGCACACACCATCTCCCTCAAATGGAACTGTCAATATGGCCTGGACTTTGAAGCCATGTGCTGCTCATCTTCGGAAAACTTTGATTTCTATGTAAAGATTCCCTTTGAAGGAGGGCGAGTGTTAAATGCCTATTCATCTTGAGAGGAGGCCGGAGGGAAAGGGAAGCAACCCTTCCTTTCAAGGCTTTTTTAGGTATGATACTGTCAGTTCTGTAATTATAGAAGGTTGCGGTGGGTTGTGTCCTAGCAAAAGCCTTCTCTCATTATGCAACAAGCATGAGGGAGCCTACAGCTCAATTCTGTACATCTCTACCCAGAAGTAAGCCCAGTTGACTGGGCGAGAAGCTATAGGGGTGCAGCAGCCTACGTTGCATTTCGTGAGACGTCCCCTTTAAAATTGGTACCAAGATGTGCTGCCAGAGGAGCTTTTAGAAATAGACTTCTCTGTAGTCGGCTTTGCAATAGTTGCGTGTTTGATCTTGGCAAGGACCTGAGGTCTATGACCACAGCTGCAGCTTTTAGTAACACTGGTGCAAGTCACCTGCTCTGTAACAAATAAAATGAATCTTTTGGGCTGTTTCCATTGATGTGTAATAATGGTCCAGGAGCTTAACGTTTGTCCAGCCTGGCTTTACTGTTCAGAGTCCTTAACTGGGTGTAATGCCCAGGCATTCCGATATTCACTTTGATGGGCTAGTGTATCATGCTTCAAGTTTTTAATTGCAGGAGCACCACTGTCTCACTTTACAGGGAATGTATTTCCTAAGAGGGCTCAGCTAAGCCTGCAGTTAGGCAGGGTTTTTTTGTGGTTTTTTTTTCTTTTTTGGCATACTTTCTTCAATCTGACCTTTTTGTTCAAATCCCTGTTCCTTTTGAGTAGCAGATCACATTCAGAACACGCACCAAAACTCCTACCCTCCTGACTTTCTGAAGCTATTTTACAGTATCTCTCATTCAGACTGTCAGAAGGCTCAAAATCTCACCTGTTCCTTCCTACTAGGAATCGAATGAAATAGACTTGGCTCAGGCTGAGCATCATACACCACCCTTTTCTTCTGAGGAGCAACGGTATATAAGGTTCACTGTAGTTAAAAGTAGGCATATTGACATTTGTGTTTATTGTTATTTTTATGCAGGTTTTAAGCATGCTGTTCTCTTTAGAAAGCTCTTAATTTCTTCTGTATCGGTTGAATGGCTTTATTTAAAGTGTTGTTAACCTCTCTTAAAAGTTTTACAAAAATCAGCAAAATTCTGCAGGTGAATGTTTTCCATGCTTCACTAGGCCTTTCCACTAAAATGCTTCTAATTAGGGTAACGTTATGGTTGCGCATACCACCCACTATATTTCAAAACTTGAAAACCAAATAGCTAGAAAAAGACCTCCTTTGCCCCCTCCAAAGATTTCTATAGATTGTGCATAATGTCTCATGGCTAACATATGCTTCTATTTGTGGCCACTTGCTCAAGCAAAGCCCTAAATTGCCATCCGTTGTGCACCTAGGTTAGTCCCTTTAAAAAATCATGGATGTACTCAATGTGCATTAGAATTGATTTTCTCATCTATTCACTGGATGTGGATTGACTTCATATCTAGATGCATCTCTTTAAATGAAAGGAGAGCAGCACTTTCGTCTTCTAATGGAATTTCAGCACCATTATTAATTCCTACCAACTCTGTTGTAATTGGAGATCTGTGTGAATATTGTGCTGGTTGATCCCATGACATTGTGAATATTTTGAGTTGGATACCAAAAAAGTAAACGTTATCATGTAACACACACACACCAGATCATTATAGGGCACACCCAGTCAAGATGTTTTGCTGTGTACATCCTATTGAGTTAATGGGATCCACACAGGAACACTGTGCTCTTGGGCAGCTTCAGATCCCATTTAGTATGCAGAAGAGCATCCTTTTGGGGGAAGCTGCCTTTTGCCAGATCAGACTATTTTTCTGTCTAGCTCAGTGTTGTCCATTCTGACTGGCAGCAGCTCTCCGGGGTCTCAAGCAGAAGTCATTCCCATCATTGGCTGCCTGATCTCTTATTTATAATTATTATGCCATATGTTAGTCTGGTTGGAAGAAAGCCTAAACCTTGTAAATATTGGCAAGGAATATTTGTAGCATAATTTATTTTTAGAATTAAAAAAAGAATCCCAGCCCTAACATGTGCATCTGCCTAGAATAATTATATCAATCATTCAGCAATGGGTAAAAGAATCTGCTGTGAAACTTCTCCGCAGATTAAAAGAAGTCTGTGGGTAGACATCAGTGTTATGGAGGTGGTGATAGCTAGGGATTTGCTCTGCTCCTGTGCCACAGCTACTAGCTAACACAGAGACACTGTTATGAATGAGAAATCATTTGTTTGCAGTAGGCCTGCTCTGTTTGAATAGGTCCAACATGAAATGTCTACTCCAGTTGGACTTGTCTTTTTAGCACTGTTCATGTTATAAAATATATACTGTTATCTCATTTTGGGTCAGCCAGAAGTGCTTGCTTCCTCATTTAGAGCTATTGCAAGACCCCAGTATCTTTCCTGGTAAGGGACTTTATTGGGCTGAATGCAGCTTCTTCTTTGCGCTCAGAACATGCAACTAGAGAGGAAAGGCATTTTAAAGAGGTTTATGAGCCAGCAGTGTGCTACAGACATGATTGTCAATTGGAATAAATGCTTCAGTAATATTGCAATTACATGATTGTGCATGCTGTCTCAGAAAACCCTATAACCTCTGCAGCATAATGGCGACAGTGTATATAAATCACCGCATTTTGAAGAAATGTTCATCTAAAGGGGGATGCTACAAGAAGAAAAGCCTACCCGGGTAACACGTTCCTGTAATGGTTTTGCTGCAGCACTGCCATGTTCAAGGAGCGTCCATTACTCTCACTGTTAGCACTCCGTGTTTTACAGTGAAATATGTAGCAACAATGTGCTGAATCTATCAGCGCGTATCCGATTTGGGGAGTACACAACCCCTCTGTAAATGGAAGCAGCAGAGAAATCTGTCACATTCTTCCATGCAGTCTGGCTGTTTCTAGGGCCAGTTCTCTCTTCCTGTGAATACAATAGTGGATATGATCTTGTCAGCCTTCATATCCCTTCATTGAGTATCACTTTTTACTTCTGACATAGTTTCATGAAGGAGAGATTCATGGTGGATGAGTCATGGGGGAAGAAATGTCGCCCCCTAAATCTCAGAGGCACTTTAAAGAAAATATATATTGGAAATATGAAATAAATCACTTGCCATTTTATGGAAAGTACTTCAGCAGTTCCAATTTGTTTAGAGGAAGCTGTAGCATGTAGTGTGGAAGATTATATACAGCAGAGACCTTCTTTTTCTAGTTCTGCTTATCTTTATGTATGGAAGAATGAATCAGGGCAAATCTTTAAGACACCACATTAAAAAATAAAATGCTTTGAGACACTGTTTATACTGAGCTGTTCACTGTACGATATTTTACAATCAATGTGCGTAATAAAACTGTGTAGTTAATACATAATGAATGTTGATTGCAACTGAAGAATGTTTCTTCTGAAGAATCAAGTTGTAGAATCATGGAATCCAAAAATATCCTTTAGCATGCTTATGTCTGTTGTAAAGTATGAAGTGTGTATTCTGAAATAAGGTACAGATAAATATGAAAAGGGGGCACGGGGAACATTCCATGGAATAATCATCAGCATACAGGAACAGTACAAATTCCAGTTGTATCTTCTGCTTACAAAGAGATGTAGTGTGCATATCCAATGAGGGTCATATGCCTAGTTTTTAGACATTTCCCTATTTGCAGAAATTTTATGAGACTATGACGGATTTATTTAAAAGATAAATGAATTCTTCTCATAATGGGTGCTCTTAATAACTCTTTGCAGGTGGCATAATCACTCAAAGATGTAAATCATCATGACAGAAGATATATTTCCAGTGGCTTTTAATTGAAACATTTCTGAGAAGAGTTGGTGATGAGGATATATATTTTGCACAAGGAAATTTCTTTCTGCTACTGTAAATACTACATCAGTTCCATTCTACTGATGTAGTATTTATAGTTCCACTCTTACTCTCTCTTCATTGTTGGTTCCTATGCAAAATATTTTGGAATTAGCATTATTACCCATACTAATATAATTTTTCATATTTTCCTCTTAGGGATAAAAGTTCTTTACTAGCATTATTTCATTAAACAACCTCTGTATGGTAGGCCTGTAATATCCCCATCTTACAGTTGTGGCACTGAGGCTAAGGAAACAGTGACTTGATTAAAGACACCCAGTATACCATTCTATTGAGGCTTGTAGGATCAGGTCTAGTCCATTTGGGCAAAATCAAAGACATAATAGGGCAGGTCATCAAAGTTAAGGCAGGTCTCTCAAAGCAGAAATCAGGACCTTCGAAAGCTCCCAATGGGCCCTGCTGATTAAGCCATGTAAATATGTTGTCTTAGCAGGGAGCTGAAGCCATCTGAGGTCTTATAAAGGTAGGCAAGACCTGTTTTGCATTAGGCCCCACCTCCTTGAATGAGCCAACTGTGCTCCTTAAAGGGTCCTTGCCCAATTCTGAATCTTAGGATTTCTGTGAGGTCTACGAGATAGTGGCATTTACTGGGGACTCATCATTCCAGATCCAAGGATGGGGATAGGCTCATGTTCTTGTCTGGAAGGGCACAGTACTGAATGTTCACCCCCTGGGGAAAGTGGTCTAACTTTGTTCTTATCTGAATTTTCTTCAGATCATTGTAAGACCCCAGGATCAGGAGCAGCCAGTGACTTCATGACTTAAACAAAATAATAATAATCTCAGTACTTGTAGGCACATAGCACAAAACGTTAACAGTATGATTTATTAAAAGTGAATGTAATGCCTTGACTTATGCTTCTGTTTGGTGTATGTGTACATGGGTGTGTCCACTATGTGTATTGTCTGTGATAGACTTCAAAGTTCTTCCTCATTTTGGTAACCCTTTAATTGTTGCAATATTCTTATGGCACGTCTCATTTCATCAAAATGCAGTGAGAGAGACCGCAGTCCAAATTGACTTAGATGTTTGACCTTGAGAAGAAAAATATTTGCATTTTATATTAGGTCATGAATTGCTCTTACAATTTATTGAGAACTATATTGCCTTGATTTTGTGAGGAATGGCCTATTACATATCATTTACTGCAAAGTTTAGCATTGCAACTAAATTTCACAGATGAATGGCAGCAATAAGAGGAGAATGTGGTCTGAGAGGCTGGATAGAAATACCAAAGCCCCAAAGTCCTCAAGTCAAATTGCTAAGGTTGAGTAGGAAAAGATGCTTCTCTCAGTTGCCTAATTAAGTCATTATATTGAAGGGCAGCGGAGTGTAGATCAGCTTGGTTTGAGCAAAATGATTGGCCTAGCAAATATTTGAAACTGCAATCAAGTTGTACAAATTTAGTGTGGGGTTCTACAATGTTGCTTAAGAAATATTGGTTCCCTGCTTTCATCACTTTTGTTGTCATCTGCTTTATCTTTTGGGTATGTCAGAAATATTTTTTTCCTCCTGCGCCCAACTCAGTACCAACTGCCCCTCCACCCATGCATGCATGCACATGGATGTGCCACTTCCAATTCAGAATGTAGAAGTGTGCAGCAGTTGACTGCCTCTGTGTTGAATGCTTTGCTACCTCTCATTTGATAGTATTTTGGGGTGGGGGAGAGGGATTGATCAGGTCAGAGTGTGCTGCTAAACTGTTTGTGGATAGGAAGAAAGAACTGGATTCAGCCTTCCTATTCTCTAAGCAAATTATCACTTTTAAAGCTGATGCTTTAAGATCCATCTGAATGGGGAACTGCTATCAGACTCCTTTGAAGCTGAGCATAGGCAAGGCAAAGCAAATGGGGGACACAGAGGCAGTCTGTAACCAACAAAAGCAGGTTTCTAAATTACTAAGACCTGCAAGCCTAATACAGGAGCTTTTATAGGCATGTATCACTGACCCACCCTGGCCTATTGCATGGAAGCTTCCTTGACTGATATGGCTGGTCTCCCTGTAGGTTCCCTTTTTTGACTGTAGTTGGTCAGAATGCTTGGCTGAATCCCAACCTGAAATTCCTTACCACTTCAAGAGCCCCAGTGGGCTTGAGTCTTGACATATGCAGAAGCACCCAGTAACAACTTGGGCCACAGCTAGACCTAAGGTTTATCCTGGGATCATCCAGGGTTCGCCCCAGCCTGAGCACTGGATCCCCTGTGTGTCACCTAGATGAACAGGTTTGATCCCTGGACAATCCAGGGATAAACCTTAGGTCTAGCTATGGCCCTAGTCTCAGGAATTACACCCACCACCTCCTGGTGTGCATGACTCCTAATCCAGTATCACTTCACAAGCACAAGCCTGCTTATCACAAGAACCTGATCTGGAGAGGCGTGTACACACTTTTAACTCTCCCCCCCTTCATTTGGTGCCTCCATAGAGAACCCAAACATGTCCTGAATCATCTCTCATGTTCCAAAAAAACCACCAAACACATCTGGAGTTTGGCACAAGGATTTTCAATCAGGAACCTGGGGGAAATGGCACCTCCAGCTTAGTTAGCAGAATCTCTCTCTCTCTCTCTATTCTCTTCTGAATGTTCTTTCTTTTCTTTTTGTAATGTAATGTCATCAGCTTATATGATTTTTTTATAGGTTTTACTTGTAGGTCATTTTGAATGTATAGATAAAGTGAGGTAATTTTTAAATGGAACAAGAAACATATCCTGCTTGAATTCTGCACAAATTGCTAGTGGTCTTTTTTGTGTGTGCTTCTGCCATGGTCTTTGTGATAAGCAGTGAATGGATTTCCATGTGCATCTATTAATTCTGAGAAAGGGATTTTTTTTTAACTACACTGTATGTACTGCTACCTAGATTCCCCAGCGTGGAGCCCATGTGCTGAGAGGAGCCCCATGGTTTGTGCTCCATCTCTTCTATGGTGCCAGTGCTGCTCAGCACTAAACATTTTTCCTACCCAACTTTTTCTATGGGAGCTTTTGGCTTGATGCTAGAGCACCTGACAGCCAGATGTAAGCAGGCAAAAGTGTAGCTCTAGAAGTAGAATTCAGGTTAGAGCTGGCAGCCGTGGACAGAAAACATTCCTCCTAGAAGAGAGAGGCTAGCTGAATTGGAGCAGACCTTCTAGTTGCCTGGGTTCCATCCCTTTGCGGTGAGTTAGCAGAAGGAAGCCTTGTGCTCCAATATCATTGAGTAGTGTCTAGGAGCACTTACTGTCTTGCCAAAAGGAGCTTTCAGGGAAAGGAGGGGTTCCAGATGTGGTTGGCATTATGGCAGAGCAGATGTTTGTCTTTTTGCTTGAAGGATCTTAAATCTTGGTGTCAGAGTCCATTGTCAAATTTTCCACCTCAGGTCAGGCCATGGATTATCGCATTCTGATATGGCTTTGGGTAGTCCTGGAAAATGCGGCGTCATTGGGAAAAGTCCTTCCAGGCTTTTCAGTGTAGACTCCAAACATCATCATCATCATCATCATCATCATCATTATTATTATTATTATTATTTATTAACATTTATATACTGCCCCATAACCGAAGCTCTCTAGGCGGTTTACAAAGATGAAAAACATGGAACATTTAAAAACTAATGTACAAAATTTAAAACCATAAAATGCATAAAAACAGACTACATAACAACTATCCAACTATTTAATAATAATAATAATAATAATAATAATAATAATAATAATAATAATAACTGTTTTTCAAAAATTTGTGGGCACATCACATCCATGCACAAGCACTCATACCTGCATATGCACACACAACACACACATACACACAAACCTGCTTTAATGGGAAAGACAAAGAAGGTGGGGCACCAGCTGTGAAGGTGTGACTGATGATAGAAGAAGAACGCCGGGGTTCTTGCCTCCTCCCTACCAGAGCTCAGGGGTCAGATGGGAGATGTGTGAGTTTGTGATCAAGATGAGTGGCAGTGGAGTGGAGTAGATCGGAGTGTGGGGGAACAAGAAAAGTGCATTTCCTGCGCTGGAGTATCTTTTTCTGTTGAGCCTTCTCCTTTCACCCCAACAAGCACCTTCTCTCCTAACCTTCATGCACATGGGCTGTATTCTCCCCCCCCCCTCTCTACATGGATAGAGGAAATCTGGATCATGGCTCTAATGTTTAATATCCACTATTTTCTCCCCCCTTTAAATAAAAGTATACGCAATGTCATGCATTATCATACTATATGTGCAGATTTGTTTTAATTTGAATTTAAATACCTTTGGAACAGGGTTTGGTGAAGCTGCCTAAGTTAACTCTAATTTCTGATGTTCGTAGTTATGGAAGTCACCACAAGATGTGTCAAAATTGAGTTTGCCTTTGTTATATCAGTGTTTAGATTATTTCATTCTTATATACAAGTATTGCCCATTATGGAGAACACACACACCACTTTGAAATATTTTTCTTGAAAAGCAGTATAAATTGAAACAGATGAATGTGGGTATTGCTAACAGGCAGAGACATTATTAACTGCACAATCATCTAGAGATTTGATAGTGATTGGAAACCACATTTAAATGGTAGCTTCTTCTTTTTTTAGCTATCTTCAAATGAAGCTTCTGCAATGAATATAATAGAGTAAGTTCATTTAACAAAAGTGAACTGTATACAGGAGATTCTGAAAATGATGTATTCTGCTTTCATGACTGCCAAGTGTTAGAACCAGAGTGAGCTTCCCTATAACAATGCTGATCACTGGTCCATTAGTATTGCCTAAATTGATTGGAAGTGGCTCTCTAGAATTTCAGACAGGAGTTCTTCCCCTCCCTACATGGGGATGCCAGGAATTGACCATGGGATCTTTTGCAGAGGCTCTAAAACTAAATACGGCCCCACTCCTATGTGCACAGTTGTCTGCTGCTATGAGTTGAAAGGCTTCAGAATCTGAGAAGCTTACAAGGAAGTCAAGATGGCAGTAGATAAATAACCTGAAGTAGAAGCATTCTTATAAGGAAGATCAGTGGTGGGAAATAAGGTTTTGATGTTCTTTCTTTGAGATGTAGGGAAGAAACAGTGGTTATATGTCCATTGCTATCATGAGTTCTTCATGAGCTTACCAGAAGCAGCTGGCTGATCATGATTGTACATGCGTGCTGCTGGACTAGAGGTACCACTGGTCTAATCCATCGGGCTGTTACGTTCTTAAGCTGTAGCTAGCTATAGGCAAGATACTGACCTGGGTGGTAAGGAAGTGGATTGGTTTGGGCAATGTTTCCCACCAGATGAATCAAGTGACAGTTAAGAAAAGTTGGGTAGAGAGAAGAAACAATGCCCGGGCCAATCTGCTTCCTGTCCTAACCATGCCTGATTTTTCAGCATCATCCAGATCCTGGCCGCTTCAGCTCCTGTACTGCTTTAGTCAAAAATGGACAGCTGGCAACCTAGCCTGCCTCAGAATCACTGAGTAAGTTGTCCACAGATGGCACTGTGAGAACTGCCCATTGAGTGCTCTGTAATCAACATATAATATGTAAGGAGATGTGCATGCATCTGTGTGAGATGAGGTATCTATCCACCTGTGATCAAAGCTCTCCAATCCATATCATTAGGAAAGTTTCCCTGTAGAAGAAAGCATTTGAGCTTTTGCCTGTGAATTTCTCCTTCCCACATTACAAACCAGATTAATTCTCTCCAGTTTGTTCGATTAATTCTCTCATACCCAATTTCGGGGACACATCTAGATTCCTCAGAGCCCTGAATTATCCTGAGATACATCTGTTACTTCAATGATTTCTAGGTTTCAAAAGAACACCTGAAAAACTCAGATTAATACCAGGCTTTTTTAAAAAAGCCTAGTTCAATAGTGCATAGAGCAATTTTGTACCTTTTGTTTTTAAATGCCATTTTATTGACTGACTTGAACACATTCAACACATTCAACCCTCAGAACTAAATTCTAACAATTTAAAATAGTCTTACAGGGAATTGTGTCCATTTCAGTTTATGTGTTTTTGGAAAATAGTACTGCTCACTGTGACTAATAGTATGAGAATCTGGATCTTGGCTATCAAGCATAGCTTGAACAACTCTTTGATTATTTTTATACCCTAAAGTCTTCTTTGGTTTTTAAGGGTAATGCACATCAGCTGCAATACTGAGAATGCCTTGTGGTGTCTTTTACCAGAATGTGTAGAGCTAGTTGATATTTTAACAGGACTCTTTAGAATCCAAATACTTGAGAATCCAAATACTTTGCTTTATTTTAAGAATAGCTAATGTATGTTGTTAATATGTTCTTTCTATATCTTCTTAAAATCCAGGGGCCCATTTTTCTTTTCTTTTTAAATTCTGGGGAGAAAATTTGCACTTCTTTTGTATAAGCAATCAGACCACAGATGTTTTCTCCCCGTTTGTTGACCTTGCTTACTATTGAGTATAGTAACTCAGGAGGACAGGAGAAGATAAACTGGTTGTGTTTTCCAATACTGTTACCCATTATCATAGTCAGAATCAATACTTTAAAAAGCAGAGCTTTGACAAGATCTTCAGTTGTACATGTACAAGGAAAACTAGGGAGCGATTTCCCTTGGCACGGCATTCAAAAATGCTGCTTTTTTCGCTAAGCCAAATCATTTTTCAGTACGTATCTAAGATCCTGTTGTCTCTACAGTCCAATGTTTAGCAAATCGGTGTTTGTCAGCATTTGCCTGTGGAAGCCAATCCAATCACCTTCTGTCAAGAGCAGCCATTTATCAAAAGCATTTAGCCTGTCATAGATTTGACTATTATATAAAAAGCAAACAACTTGAACTATACTATTATTATTGGTAAGTGCTTCAACTAGAAGCAGCACATTCTTGTGCTTCCCAGCATCCAAAGTCTTACCAGTATAGCTCCTGTGGTTTTGATGTGTGTGTTTTTCTTTCCCTTTTTTAAAGAATCGAAGTCAGCATAACCGATCATCTGATCATGAAGGTTCTAGGAAGGTAGAATGTCAAGATACAAAACAGTTTCATGACTTTCTAGTGTGATAAAGAAAAAGAACCTAGAATAAGGTCATGTCAAAGAATGGACAGGGATAGAACTGAGCTAAAGGGTCCCCACACACACACCCAAATGTGCCTCTTTTATTGGATTTTTTTTTACCTGGGGGGCAATTCGAGGGGAAGGGTTGCCATTAGTGGTGATCAGTGACAATTCATCTCCTTCCTTTTAAAATTTATAGTATACTTGACAACAGTGGTGCGGATAGGAAATTTTAGAACCTGGACTTTGGCAGCTTTCCATTTGCATTACGCAAGACAGGCCTTTTCCAATCTTTTCCCTCAAATTTTTACATCTCCCCCTATAGCTGTTTTTATAAGGATACTGTTGTTTTTATGCTTTTTATGTTTTCAAACTTTGTATATTTGTTTTTAATGTTTACTGTTTTAAACTTTTGTAAACCACCCAGAGAGCTTTGGCTTTGGGGGCAGTATGTAAAGGCAATAATTAAATAAATAAATAAATAGATAAATGGTCTTATGAGGGGGTGAGGGGTTGCTTTAGAAGGCTATGCACACAATTAACATTTCTCTTCTTTCTTGGCCTGTGTGTCGTCCCCCAACCCAGCCACATTCCATGCTTTACAACTGCTTGTAGATTCTTGTTAAGTTAGAGCAAGAAAAAGGGAAAGGGAAAAAAAAACTCCACAAAAAACTGTTTGCTAATCCAAACCTGATTAGAAAACAATATATCTGAATATGTGCAATTTTGCATTTTAAATTAAATTAAAGCATAGTGTCATCATGACTAAGGAATCAGAGTATCAGAGGCAGTAAGCCTGTGTGTACCACTTGCTGGGGAGCATGGGTGGGAGGGTGCTGTTGTACCATGTCCTGCCTTGTTGGTCCCTGGCCGATGGCTGGTTGGCCACTGTGTGAACAGAGTGCTGGACTAGATGGACCTTTGGTCTGATCCAGCATGGTACTTCTTATGTTCTTATGTTGAATAAATGGAGCTTGCGCCTGCTGCACTAATGTTAAACACATTTACTTGGAAATAAGCACTATTATAGAGAAGGATAATCTATATGTTAAAGTGAAAATAATAATAAAATGAGCAACTGTAACCATGTACCTGTTCAGCCAGCCACCCCCTGACTATAAAATGTTTTTTTAAAAACAAGAAAGGCAAAATTTTGTGGAGCAGCAGCAGCAGCCCTAGTGGGCCCTGGCATGCTCATGCCTGCCCAAATGTAGATGCTGGGTTTATTTGCCACTGCCTCCATCACCTGCTGCTGTCTGAGTCGTATTATGAGAGGGGATCCCTTGGCCTGTGGAACCCTGGACTTAGACCCCAAAGTCTACCCCTAGCTGCACCACTGCTTGAATATGGAACTGCTTGTTGTATTTCAGGAAGTAGAGAGGAAACACTTTTTAATGATGTCATTGATTATTTATTTAATTAATTTCTATACTATCCAAAGCTCTCTGAGTGGTTTACAACAATTCATCAGAAAATAAAAGATAGCATAATATACAGTGTGAAAATATAAATATACAAATTTGTATATACATATGCAAAATTTTAAACAATTTAGACAGCTAAAAACAGTTTCAATAAAATAGTAGACGTGTTTAGATGGCTGGCATAAATGTCCCATCATGTGCCATTAAATGCTTGGGAGTAGAGGACAGACTTAACCTGGAGCCGAAAAAGATGACAATGTTGGCCCCAGGCAGGCGTGAGCAGGGAATTAATACCATAGTTGGGGGCCCACCGCCACTGAAAAGGCCGTCTCCCTTGTCACCACCCTCTGAGCCTCAAATTGTTTTGTGCTCAGGTTAGGGAGGCTGGTCTACAATGACTGGGAGTGATTCCAGGGTTGAAGGCAGGAGTGTGTTGCCTTCTGGAATATTTATGTAGTGTAGCACCTTTATTTATTTATTTATTTATTTGTTTGTTTATTTTATTATAGTATTTATATCCCACCTTTTTTCCTCTTGCAAGGAACTCCTCCATTTTATCCTCACAACAAGTCTGTGAGGTAGATAAGGCTGAGTTTCATGGCTGAGTTCGGACTGCAACCTGGATCTTCTGAGTCACAGTCCAATACTACGCTGGCTCTCTAGTCTTTAGTCCCAGTTAGAACATCCACTTCTAACCAATAATTTGTTGGTGAAAGCAAGCAAATATTAGCATGCAGCCATAAGAACACTCATTAGGAAACAAAGATTTTCTGCCAATTAGAAAAACAAAAAGTCAGGGTGAAATTCTGTATATTGTTAGTAAAGCTTCAGACCCTTCACTATGATATGGCTGTGTCACAGAACTTTCTAAGGACTTTTCAGAAGAAATATGTCAATATGTTCTGCAACAAGACATTACAGATGTCTTCATATGTCTTAGAGCAAGACCTGGAAGAATATCCATTTCAGTTGGTCAGATTCCTAAGATTTTAGCAACTAAAGCTGGCAGAGTGTGAAAGCCCATTATTTATATAAAGGTGAACTTGGCAGTTGTGAAAGAAGTGTTCTGTCGCTATGCCTATTCAGTCCTAAGCTTTTCTGTGAAAACTGCTGACTTGCATGGATTGGCAGCTCTGCTCAGTTTTTATCTTATGGGATGTGAAGGAAGAGCACAAAACAATTTGCTAAATTTTGTCAAGCAGCCACTGTGTGCTGAGCATAGGGAACTGCCATATAAACGGAGTCAGAGCATTGGTCCATGTAGCTAAGTATTGTCTACACCAGCTTTACTCAACTTGCTGCCCAACAGATGTGTTGAACTAAAGGTCCCAACACTGCCAGCCAGCATTGTAGACCAACACATCTGAAGGGCAAAAGGTTGGGGAAGGCTGGTGTAGACAATACTTAGCTAGGTAGAACAATGGACTGACTCAGATTATAGGGCAGTTTCCTATGCACACCACCCAGTGGCTGGTAGACAAAATCTATCAAATTGTTTTTATCTCAGGTTATGGGAGGCTGGTCTACAGTGACTGGGGTTGAAGGCTGGAGTGCTTCTGAGCTCTCTCTGAGGATGTCAAGAATTGAACATGGGACCATTTGCATGCAAAACATGTACTGTGTCATTGAGCTACAGCACTTGCCCAGAATCAATCAATCAATCGTGTATCTTTTGCACCATTCCATTATGACTTGAATTTAGCCCATTGACTAAACCATAATGCAGCATACCTATATATTGCATTTTTATTAATAGGCACTTGAAAAATTCAGCTTCCATTTTGTCTGCATAATGTGCAGTGACATTTGCCTTATTTTCCCAATTGCTTTGGTTTTATGGTTCAGATAGCCAAATCCTGTGCTGCTTCTGTAGCCATTGATGTTGCAAGCAGAAGTTGTGCTGCAACCATTGACATGGCATCCTGCCTCTGGCAAATGAGGGAAGCAAGCTGAGAATGCTATATGTCACAGCTGGGAAAGCTTCTAAACACTGGCACAATAGCAGCAGTGATAGCCCTTGAGCTCCACATTTAGGTTTGCAGAAGCATGAAACCCAGGAACTTTACAAACTGAGGATCCCGATTATTATGCTACACTGTGTGGAAAAAAAATGTGCCAAGGTGCAAGAACAGTGAACCAGATCAAACTCACACATGAATTCAAAATTTCATGCTTTTAAAATTGAGGTTTTAACTGAAAATAGCCTCTCCCAAATTCATTTCAACAGTACCTAATTTTTGTGTGAAATATAGCATATTACACTGAAACAAGTGACATAACTATTTTCTTATCAAAGAGTAGGGCTCAAAATATGGCAAGTGGTCTTTCTTGGGATTGGGAACACTTGGTGGTGAAGGTCAGAGAAAATTTATGTTTGTGCTCCAAAAAGCTATCCTTGGGTCTGAAATGTAAACTTTGCCACCAAAATTCGATACCCATATTCCCCATGCACACATTTGCAGATGGTGATGGACAAGGCTTTTATGTTCCAGGTTTCCCAATAACATTGGGGGCTCCTGAGTAAACTTGGAACATCCATTGTTACAGGAAAGACTGATAATTCAATTCCTCCTGTGTCAATCTAGTGAACCAGGGGAAATGGAAAAAGTGTATTTCCCATGTCCCCCATGCCCGGGTCCCGGCACCTCACGGTTACTCGGAAGGAGCCTGGACAAACCGTGACACTCAGCCACACGTCCCACAGTCTCAGTATCATCCTGACACCATGGAAAAAGTGCAACAGAAGGGTAGGGCAATATCCTGGGGAGAGGGAGGGATCATCCCTCCCTGCTCCCGGGGTGCCTTGTGCATCATGTGGAGGCCCAGGGACAATCCCAGGGGTGATCCCCGGGATATCGCTCCATCTAGCTCTGGCCTGAATTGATTCCAGAAAGATGCTAGAAGATGTATCCAGACATGAGATTCCCCAGTCTACCCTTTTCCATTTTCTTTGCTGAATTATTTAAGGTTTGTATCTTATTAAAACGAGATGACATTTTGGTCATCAGGGCAGAGTTTCTTAAAAGTGCCAGTTTGGAACTGTCTGAAGAACAATATTGGTTTGAGGGCAAATTGGTATGAAGCAAGACAAAGTGTTGGGATGGGGGAATTCAAGACAGATGTAGTTTGAAGCAGTACTTTCCCACACAAATGGGGAGAGTAAAACATGAGTTTTCTGAGCCATTTCAAAGGAGTCTAGAAAGCGCACTCAGGCTGTGTAAGGTGCCAGACAGGCGAGAGGCTTACTCACTGCATCTGCCCTGGCTAGCTCTTTGTCCATTTCTCCCAGAGCCATCAATAGAAGCTTTTTAAACAAATGCATAGTATTTCTTTAAAATGTGGGGATTTCCCCCACACATCAGTCTCCTGTTTGAGAGCTGTACTGGCTGAGAGATTGTTAGTAGTGCAGCATAAAAGAGATATATATTTTTTTAAGGTAAAAACTGTCTTGACTAGGAACAGATTTTTCTGTACTGTATTAAAAGAAACTATCAGCAATTGTTAACTAAGGAGGGTTTCCTAGGTTGAATCTTTGCACATGAACTTCCCATCCTTCAAACAGTTGGAAGCCATATAATTTGAGGCCCTAGACATGTGCCTAGTGTGCCTGTTGGTTAATCCAAGGCTGTGCCTCCAGAGAGTTTGAGATCTGGGCCTGTGTGGAGTGCAAAGCAGCAGAGTAGGGAATGGAAACTTGAAATCTGTGACCCAGTGCCTTCACATGTTGCAGCATTCATGCATGAGCTCACCTTTAGATGGATCAGTGAGAGGCAGGAGAATATGGTTGAACAGGCTAGAAAAGACAAGGCCAAGTGTGAACTCTATGAACTCTTAGACCAAATCCTACAGGTTCACATGCCAGCAGTAGAGTGACCACTTACAAAATCAGCCAAAGGGGGGGGGGAACCATCACCAAAAAAGGAGACAACAATTTGCATAAAATGGCATATGCTAATGGATAGATAGACAGATGACAGATGGATAGATGCAAATTTAGAAATGATTGATATAATTTAACTAGAAATACAATACACCTCACCATAGTGAGGAAGACAGTAAACTCTTTGGGACTGCTGTCTAGGTGCTAGCTGTAGATAGTCAACTTCAAGGCCCTGCTTTCTTTTCTTACTTTTTTTTTTAATCTTTAAACTTGAAGTGGACAGCCCTTCAAATAGAGGAGTCCTTCAAGTGGGAGATTGTCTTCTGATAGCCCTTCTAATAGAGGAGTGTCCTCTATACATGAGGACACATGGCCATCTTAGCTAGCATTTCAGCTTCTCTCGTTAATTGTTCATAAAGTTTCACCCATTGTGTAAAATGCTCCATGGGAATCACAGAATTAGTCAGCTTAATGATGAGATTTGAACCTTATCCTAACAAAAACAAGAGCTGTCATGGCTTCAGCATTAATCTACATGTAGTTTTTGGTTTACAGAAACTTATTCTCAGCTCTTTTAGTACTACTGATGCTTGGCCAGAGGTATTGCTATTTGCTTTTCTTCTACTGATTTTGAAAATGTGTATGCTAATGTACTTAAACACCACAGCCACTTGAATGCCTTTTTTCAGACTTAAATAGCAGGGTACACATGCTGATTTTTCTACACGTGCTAGCAACAGTTTCTGCATAGCAACACTCAACAGCTGTGTGCACTGCATATCTCAAAGTGGTTCGAAGTATAATTTAGTTGTCAAAAGAATATAATAAAGAAATTGTGACACTCCCTGTTTGATGTCTATCTTTATCCAAGGTGAAATTCTACAGATGTTTTGTCCAAGAACACATAGCTGCACATTAGCAAAATATATACATTAAAAGGATCTGTGTCATCATCAACCTCAGAAGCATAGGACTGGATCAGTACCATTCAAGAAAGCAGCTTTTTGCGTGAACTAAATGTGACTTTAGAATGTGGTGAGGACAGTGGGGTGGTTTCATTCTGAAGAGTGGGTTTGTACCTGAAATTCATTTAATCTTTGGAATGTTGTGAGTACTAGTCCTTGACATGAAATGTTGATACAGGCTGTACAAACTTCAGTGGTATTTAATTTCAGCCTGTTTATGAAAAATAATTCTTGTTATATTGACTCAGGGCGTTCCTAGACGAGGCCTTAGCGCACCTTGAGACCCGGTTTCCCTGCTGTGTGTCCAGATGACGCACAGGGGAATCTGGGCCCAGGCCGCACTGAAGCCTCCTCTAACGCGCCATAAGCGAAGTCGCTTATGGCGCGCCTTTTTCACAGCCCCAGCCTCAGGCCGGAGCTGCAAAACATCTAGGAAGGTCCGTGGCTTTTTGCGGCTACTCGCTTACGAGTAGCTGCGAAAAGCCACGGACCTGGCACAGTGCTCGTACGAGCGCTGTGCCCATCGGGCCGGGGGGGGGGAAGAGAGGGGCAGGGGGAAGGATGGCAAGGGGGGATGGCAGGTGAGAGAGAGAGCGCCGGGCGCCGCCGCCTGAGCAAGCAGGCGAGCGGCGCTGCCAGGGCAAGGCCTGGCATGGGGGGGCGGCATCGCCCGGGCAAGCGCCGCCGCCCGAGCAAGCAGGCGAGTGGTGCTGCCAGGGCAAGGCCGGGGACAGGGAGGGGGGGCTTCGTTTTTTTTAAAAAAACGGACTTACCTGGTCCGGAGTCTTCGGGCCGCACATGGCCCCTTTATTTACTGTTTTACTCTGTACAGCACCATGTACATTGATGGTGCTATATAAATAAATAATAATAATAATAATAATAATAAACTAAAAAAAAAAAAATGGCGGACGCTGCAGGGATCTCGAAGTCCCTGCGCATCCCGCATCTGGAAGCCGAGGCGGCACGCACTAACGTCAGCGCGCCGTCGCCCTGCCCAGGTCTAGCAAAGCCCTCAGTCTACTTCATATGCGCTGGTTTTTAGGGTAAAATAAATTAGGGAGCCTTTGTTGCTCTTTTGCCTCATCATCACTGCCTGTGCATCTGCAAATTCGGTTAATAGTGCTTATACTATCTTAAATACCTTAGCGCAACTTCCCTGACCTGATGTCCTCTATGTATTTTGGACTACAATTCCTAGCATTCTTAATCATTGGTCATATTGGGTAGTGCTAATGGGTGTTGAAGTCCAAAACATCTGGAAGGCATAAGGTTAGGGAAGACTGCTTAGATAGCGTCTTCTTCCATTTAAGCTTCAAACCCACTTACTTGGTAATAAGCCCCATTGAATTCAATGCAACTCCTAAATAGGCATGTATAGAACTGCACTGTTAATCTCCACATTGTTAAAATCTGTAGATGAAGGTCCTAAATTTCATTCCTGTGCGAGATTAACCTTGTTCAGTGCCTCAAATAGAGTCTTCTTTGTCATTTAGGCAGGATCTACACTACTTCTTTAAAATGGTTTATAACAGTAGTGACAATTCTTGGGGCCTAGGGCACACTCCATATACTGTTTTCAAGCCATTTTCAAAGTGTCATATCCTGCTTAGTGTAGATCTGGCCTAATCACACAAATCTAGAACTCAAGGGTGTAATTTGCTTTATGTATCAATTACCTTTGATTATTCCTCAGAAGCAGGATTTTTTTCAAATGGTCATTGAAAAGTTGTGATGAGCACCATCAGTTGAAAAGCACTGATCAGGTGCACCTACTTCTCTTATGAGCTCTAAAAGTAATCACAACAAAAATAGTTTTTGTAATTTAAGATGGGTTATAACCAGGAGTGGGCTTTTGAACCTTGCTTTGAATTTTGCCTCCAGCCTCCAAATATATAATGTTTGTGCTAGAATATACACACACACACACCAAGGCATATCAGATTCCATTACTCCATTGTTTTCGGAGGTACAAGCTGTTGGGCACTTTGACATATATAGGTATAGATATTAGTATGTTAATTACACTGCAATATGACAAAGTTATTTGTTCACCTGGGGAAGAACTGTGCACACATCTGGAGTATCATTGATGCTTCTACTGAAGTAATATGCATGGCTGAACAAGCAAGCCATTTTTTAGTTTAAAACACCGCTTACTGGTTTGGCCGTGCAATTGACTGCAGTAAAAATTTCAAAGACACATCCATGTATTTGCACAGTTCTTATATAAATGCACACACAGCTTTGTAAAATCACAGTGTTGGTCTTTACTACTTTCAGGTCTATGTTTTATAGTTTTAATCACAATTTTAACTTGATTTGATATTATTATTGTTAAACATCTTGAGCATTTCTGGACTGGAAAAGCAATCTGTAGATGTTTCAAATAGATTTTGCAAAAATTTAATATGGAAATTTTATGCACATTTATGCAAAGACCATTTAATTCTATGGAGGGTGGACTTTCCCTTCAGAACACACTAGACAGCATTCAGAACTACTGTGGGGAGTTAAGGTGTGGCAAGACCTATCTTGGGAATACAGTGCCTGAGTGGTTTCACTAGGGGACAGCCTTCACCAGCCTAGTGTCTTCCAGCTATTTGGACTACAACTCCCATGATTCCTGAGCATTAATCGTGCTGGCTTGAGCTGTAGTTCAAAACATTTGGAGGGCATCAGATTGGGGGAAGGCTGGTCTAGGATATAATGAGTTTTTTTAAAGGCACTAGGTATTTTAAAAGCAAAAATAACGTATTTTGACGTTGCAGAAATTTAGGAGAGGGTAATTCATCTCTCTATTATCTGCTGTGTTACTTACCTGGTAGTGACTGTCATATATAAATGCTGGATATTCTCTTATATCATGGTGTGTGTGTGTGTGTGTGTGTGTGTGTGTGTGTGTTTAACTCCACTACTCCTTATTCGTTGGTATCTCAGTAATGAAATTTTTTTATACAAATTATCTCAGCATACACAACGTATTACTACTTTACAGTGGTAGAATAGAGAGAAGAGCTGTGTTTTGTTTTTTGTTTTGCTTTTGATTCTTACAGCAGTGTAAAATCAAAAGAATAGAAGTAGAAACCTTCAGTTGTGGAAAAAACCAATGTCTTGTTTATTAATTTATTTAAAGGATTTTTTTTTAAAAAAATTGCCCTGTTCTTCTAGGCTTCCAGATCAACTTGTATAACATAAGTCACAAGCAATATTTTCCTGCCCTCAGCCTCACAATCAAAAAGTCATGAGACAGAAGGGGGGAAAGGGATGTGGTGGGAAGGAGGCAAATAGCAAACTCGGGCACCAGTTCTCAAAGTCATACTATTTCTTAATGACCAGGTTGAATGGAAACAGTTCCAGGAGAGAGAGAGAGAGAGAGAGAGAGAGAGAGAGAGAGAGAGAGAGAGATGGAGCTGGTTCTTCAGCCTATCTGATGAATGGGCCTGCTTACCATCTCTCCTTCTGCTGCAGTCAGGTGAAATTGCTGCTGCTAGCTGACAGCTAAGGGAGAGGAGGAGGATCCAATATTTACGTCTGCATTCCTACATACCCCAATACACATAACTCTTAATTGCATCTTTCCCATGCAGAAATTTTGCAAAAATGCCACGTAGAATATGTCTACTCCTACATGTGTTTCCCTCCCCATCCCGTAGAAAAAGCTGTTTCCTACGCCCTCTGTCTTCCTTTTTTGCTTGTGCAACAGCAAGTGCATCCAGCTGCCATTTCTGAAGTGCTCAGCGTGAATTTCACAATAATCATAATCATGGCTATGCTCTTAGATCCAGCACTTGACCAGCATGCCCAATTAGCAGCTGTTGCCAAAGGCCCATTTTACCAGCTTAGGCTGATTAGTTTACAATGCCTTATCTGGATAGGAATAGCCTTACCACAATAATTTATGAGTTTGTGAACCGCCCAGAGAGCTTCAGCTATTGGGTGGCATAGTAATGCAATAAATAAATAAATAAATAAAGCACAATCCTATGCATGTTTAGACAGAAAAAAGTCCTCCATCTTCTAGTATCACTCCAGCCAGTCATGTAATATGTTCTTCCTGGGGATAGTTTTGAAGGGTAAAGATGGCTCAAAATGTGGATGCCAACTGGAGTTGGCTATATGGAGTATAGAATGTTGCCTTTCAGTTGGTTCTCTGCGCCAATTCAAAGTGCTAATTTGAAACTTCAAGAATGTCTAAGAATTTAATATTATGTGCACTTACTTGGAAGTAAGCCCCCATTGAACACAACGGGACTTACTTCTGAGTAAACATGCTTAAGATTGCACAGTATAGCCCCAAAATATCTATCTGTGGGATACGTTAATGATTCCGTTTTCTCATGCAATCTTATATCAATTTTGCTGCGTGGTTTTATCCTGGTTGTGCTTTTTATACTGTATTTTGTAATTGTGCTTTTAACCTGTTGGTTGTTTTATTGTGGTTTTAATTTTTGTGCACCGCCCAGAGGGCTTCGGCTATTGGGCGGTATAAAAATGTAATAAATAAATGAATAAATAAATGCAATGCATTAAGATCAGTCTCAAAGGTTTTGACCCATGCACTCCCACTGTCAGATTTATAGTGGATCACCATACTAGAGAGAGGATGCCTTTTCAACCATGCCACCTTCATTCTTAGGGAGGTAAGCATGACTCCGGCCCTTTCTACACCTAAGGATTATCCCAGGAAAATGGAGGGGTCATCCTTGCCTGCTCCCAGGATCCCCTGTGTGTCATTTGCATGCACAGGCACGATCCCTGGAAAAAAGGCAGGTGTAGAAACGGCCTCCATCTCTATTGCTCTTTAGGCCCACGGTGAAGGAGGTTTTCTTCCAGACTGTTTTTCTGAGCATTTGTCTTATTCGGGGATTGCTGCCGTTGATGTGATTAATTCCGCTGCTTAATCTGGTTAGTGTGCTTATTCGTTTTTATTGATTTTAGTTTTATTGTATATTGCAGTTTTAAATATTTTTTTCTTGACTGGATTGTGGATTCATACTTTGAAAGGTGTGATATGTCTAATAATAATAATAATAATAATAATAATAATAATAATAATAATAATAATAATAATAATAATAATCCAATTCCTGTGGAAGAGCTGCAAACAGCAGCATGAAACCATATCTATTTTCTGGTCTCCCTGTGCACAGCATGCATAATAGTTTGCACATTCAGGTGCCACTGCTGCTTTTCTCCTGGTGGAAATTAAGCCAGCTAAAATTGAACATATGGAGAGACTGTGATATTTGCCCACTCCAGTGGAGCTTCAGTATCTATGTCTGAAGTGGAATTTTGCATTTTAAAGCAGAACAATTTCCTAAGTAATGCATTCACCATTACTGGAATATTATCCAAACAGTTATCTTTAAGGAGTCAAAGTTTATAAGAGTTATGTAGTTGACTATGTAATTTTTGTAAAACAGACCTTCAGTTCATTTCTAGACGATGGCAATAGAGATTCCTTCATTAGCAGCACGAGATGGACTTTGATAATAATTTCTCCTGGTTGAGCTATATTTATTCCTGAAAATGCACCTTCTCTTGCTTTATGACTCCATACAAGTGTAATATACCCAGATATTGTATTGTTGTCATGCAGGAGTAAGCTAATTGTTTGCTTCTATTCACTGTTTTGTGTCAGCTACATTACAAACGACAGCCCAGTTGATCAAAAAGTTTCATTCTAAATTAGTAACAATTGTTGATGTTCATGTGACTCATTTCTTACTCCAAAAGGGGAAATGTTCTGTCACTTTGCTTTGCATGCATGCAACTTTGTAAATCATCACCCGCTATTTATTATTTAGTAAAGGAGAGGGTTTATGAGGAAACAGGAAAAAGCAGTATCAGGACTGCACATGTTCTGTATAAACACTGTAGGATTCTAGTTAACCCCTCAATTTTACATCCTGCAATATTGGTGCGTGGTGAACTTTTCTTTTCTTTTCTTTTCTTTTAAAAAAAGAGATTTTAACATTACGATTTATGGGCAGTATCCAGTACTGCCACTGGACTAACAACAATGACCCTTACCACAGTGGGGAAATAGTACTTGTTAGTGTTGTTTGCCTCAAGTATTTGGAGCCATAGAGCTTCTGAATCTGGAGGTTCCATGTTTTTCATCATAGCTAATAGCCATTGATAGACCTAGGGCCTTGCTAGACGAGGCCTTAGCACGCTTTGAGAGCCAGTTTCCCTGCTGTGCATCCACATGACGCACAGGGGAATCCAGCCCCAGGCCACACTGAGGCCTCCTCTAACGCGCCATAAGCAAAGTCGCTTATGGCGCGCCTTTTTTGCAGCCCTGGCCTGAGGCCGGGGCTGCGGAACGTCTAGAGACTTCCGTGGCTTTTTGCGGCTACTCGCTCTCGCGAGTAGCCGCAAAAAGCCACGGACTTGGCACAGCCAAGTGCTGTGCCCATCGGGCCGCGGGGGGGATCCCAGGGGGCGACACGGGAGGGGGGAGGGAGAGCTGGCACAACGCGATGAGGGGAGAGAGAGCTGGCACAACACGACCAGGGGGAGGGGGAGGGAGGGCGGGGAAAGAGGGGGCAGGGGGCTTAATTTTTAAAAAAACCTCTTACCTTGTCCGCATTCTTCGGGGTGCACGTGGCCCCTTTAAAACAAACCAAAAAAGGCCAACGCTGCAGGGCTTCCATCGTCCCTACGCGTCGGCCGTCTAGGAGGCTGGGCGGCGCGCGTTAAAGTTAGTGTGCCGTCGCCCCGCGAGCCGGCCTGGTCTAGCAAGGCCCCTATTCTCCATGTCTAACTTCCTTTCAGAGCCATCAAAGCCTGTGGTATTAAATCCATAAGTTAACTATGCATTATGTGAAGATGTACTTCTTTTCATCTGTATCTACTGACAATCAATTTCATTGGATGATATCTACTTTTCATACCATCATTTTAAACCTCTATCATGTTCCCCATTAATAATCTTCTTTTGTTACTAAAAAAAGTAGCTCAATATAACATATGCAGGTAATAGAATCCATATGTTTAGGGATGGAAAGTCCTCCACCATAGCTTCTAAATTCCCAAGTAGTCTGTCAGTGAATTGGCAACAAAATGGTCAATTCAATGAGGAACCATAGCTCAGTGATAGAGCATATGCTTTGAATGGCAGAAGGCCCCACATTAAATCCTTGGATTGGGGATCTATAATATATATTGCCCAGAAGTGACCCATTAAAACATATGATACACACACACACACACACCACCCAATCTGCGTAAATCGTTAGTCAAAGCTGCATTTAAACAAGAAATTTGCAACTCACGATCATATCATTGTAAATCAACATGTTGCATTACCTGCAGTTACCTCCAAGAAACCACTTTTTCAAGAGCACAGTTACCAATAAAACATATTGCATTAGACAATCATTAACATGCACTTCTACAAATTAGGTGGCTACTAGGAGGAGGGCTTTCTCCGCTGTGGCACCCCGGTTGTGGAACGAGCTCCCCAGAGAGGTCCGCTTGGCGCCTACACTGTACTGCTTTCGTCGCCAGCTGAAGACCTTTTTATTCACTCAGTATTTTAACACTTAATTTTAACTTAAATTTAAATTTTACTGTTTTAACTCTGTATTTTAATCCTATATCAACTTTGCTGTGTGGTTTTATCCTGGTTGCGCTTTTTATACTGTATTTCGTAATTGTGTTTTAAACCGTTGGGTGTTTTACTGTGGTTTTAATTTTTGTGAACCGCCCAGAGAGCTTCGGCTATTGGGCGGTATAAAAATGTAATAAATAAATAAATAATAAATTAAAAAATGGATGCCATATGCAATATGTAGAGAAAGCATTATACCAATTATACCTCTATTTTTCCTCATAAGGAACTTTGATCTCCAGGCATTCACTACTATTTTTGATCCCAATAAACTGCACAGCTACTAATGAGGGCAGAAGTCAAAATACTTAGCTTAAAATATGTTTAAATACTCAGTTGTTAGTCTTTTTGTCTTTCTTATTCATTTTACCTTACGACTGACTGCATCTATAGTGGATCGAGATCCCCCATGTTGCCTTGCTGTTGTGTCGCTTTCCAGCAACCTCCCTCCCTCTCTCTCTCTCTCTCTCTCTCTGGGCTCATCTACACCAAGCAGATATTCCACTATGAAAGCGGTATGAAAGCGGTATATAAAAGGCAGGAGCCACACTACTGCTTTATAGTGGAACTGAAGTGCACTGACAACTGTTGGGGCCCATTGAGACATATATATGCTGCTTTCATACCACTTTCATAGCCTGCTTGGTGTAGATGTTTCATGGGCCCCAACAGTTGTCAGTGCACTTCAGTACCACTATAAAGCAGTAGTGTAGATCCTGCAGTGCACTCCAATACTGCTATAAAGCAGTAGTCTGGCTCCAGCCTTTTATATACCGCTTTCATACCTCTTTCATAGTGGAATATCTTGCTTGTTGTAGGTGAGACCTCTCTCAGCTATAAAACCACCCACCCCATATTGTGGATTGGGATCACAATGGGGGTAAAGGGGTAAATCTAGGCTGACCATGGCCACAGCCAGATGTAAGGTTTATTCTGGGATCATCCAGGGTTCGCCCCTGCCTGAGCACTGGATCCCCTGTGTGTCACCCAGATGAACAGGTTTGACCCCTGGACGATCCAGGGATAAACCTTAGGTCTAGCTATGGCCCATCTGAAAAGGAGGACAGGGCTCCTGTAACTTTAACAGTTGCATAGAAAAGGGGATTTCAGCAGGTATCATTTGTATGCATGCAGCACCTGCTGAAATCCCCTCTTCATCACAACAGTTCAAGCTACAGGAGCTATACTAGAGTGACCAGATACAAAACAGGGCAGGGCTCCTGCAGCTTTAACTGTTGTGATGTAGAGGGGATTTCACCAGGTGCTGCATGCGTACAAATGACACCTGCTGAAATTCCATTTTCTATACAACAGTTAAAGATACAGGAGCCCTGTCCTCCTTTTCATACGGTCACCCTAGGTAAACCCCCCTAGTCCTCATGCTGGAGCCTCAATTCAAGTTGAAGCTTTGGTTCCGAGGGGCAGGAGGGTGGGGCCGGAGAATGAAATGGAGTGTCTGGAACCATGAAACAGAAGTGCTTCACAATGCAACGTTTTGTTGCAGACCCACATGTATACTAAATTGGCTGATGGGGAAGGAAGGTTGACGTGGGTGTGTTTCAGGCTTATAAGTACTAGCCTGTCTTCAGTTTGAGAGAGCCAGAAAATCAACTGCAGACCTTTGATTTGGCTGATATACTCAATGACAGAATTGCCTGACAAAGGAGCAAGCTATCTAGAAACTCGGATCAGTTGTTGACTACTTTGTGCTTGACAGCATAACTGTTTATAACACTTGTAAATGTAAGCCATATCTAACTGTGAAATGTATAAATACCTTATAAATGTCCAATCCCATTGTGAAATCTACCCAGTCTTTAGCCCCATTCAATTTTTACTTTGGAAGTTCTACTAAAAATCAAGATATTGTATCCTACCACTTCAGCGAGGGAAAGTTCCCTGCTGTATCTTTATAAACGGTTTCTTTAAATACGACTTTGATCCATATTTTCTTTGGCTCAGAATCAAAGGATAATAGGGGTGGTCCAGGTTGCAGCATGTTCTAGAGGTATAGCTTTATAATGAAATAATAAGATCGTTCTAAACATTCAAATGCAGAATAAATATTTAATTGATATGAACTAGCAGGGTAAACTTCGCACATGAACCTATCATAGTTAAACTTCTTTGGAGTCCCATTTGGCTGGATCAAGACTAAGGCCATAGCTAGATGTGGTGATATCCTGGGGCGACCCCCGGGATCGTCCCTGTACATCCACATGATGCACAGGGGATCCCAGGAGCAGGTAGGGATTATCCCTCCCTTGCCCCGGGATCTTGCTGTCACCTTTGAGCCTGGTTTTTCCGCAGTCTCGGGCTGATCCCAAGACTGCGGAACGTGTGTGCAAGCATTGCGTTTAACCACGAGGAGCCAGGACCCGCGCACAGGGCACAGAGCTCCTCAGGAGCATTGCACCCATTGGGGGTGGGGTGGATTGAGCAGGAAAAAAATATTTAAAATAAAAACTTACCTTTTGTGCATAGCATTCGTGTTCTCTTCTTCTTTAACAAAAAAACCCCAAACAAGGTCATCGCACACCATGTGTAAACAAAGGGAGAGATCTCATGATAAAAATATTGCGAGATCTTCACCCCTCCGTTGCGCAAGACCAGGTAGGTCTAGCTGAGGCCTAAGTCACTCTTTAGAAATCAATGGGTGCAGTTAATCATGACTCACTTAAATCCCATTGATTTTAATGTGACAAAAGAGTGACTCAGCCCTAATCTACACCAAGTAGGATATTGCACTATGAAAGTGGTATATAAGAGGCAGGAACCACACCAAGCAGGATATAGCACTATGAAAATGGTATCTGGTATGTGTCAATGGGCCCCAACAGTTTTCAGTGCACTTCAGTACCTCTATAAAGCAGTGGTGTTGCTCCTGCATTTTATATACCGCTTTCATACCGCTTTCATAGTGCAATATCCTGCTTGGTGTAGATTAGGCCTCAGTCTGGAGCTAATCCTAAAGGTGGTACTCAGTTATGCCCTCCCACTCATGGAATGGCTTCCATCTGCACCCCCCCCACATACCCTTAAAATCTGATTCAGAGTGTTGGGGTACCATTCGGAACAGTTTTTAGGGGGCTGCAGTGGGATGTGGGGGGGGGGAGAGGAAGGGAAAATCCTGTTGGTAAGTGGAAGCCTGCTTATGCAATGGGGTTTTTTTGCTCATTGATTTCAAAGTGAGAGATTTAAGGCCATGCTTGCTTAAAAGTTCTTAAATTGGATTATTGTTGCCTTCATATTTTGTTTCTTGCTTGGGTCTTGGGATTAGATCCAGAATGAGTTAGTCATGCTTTAGTCCCATTGAAATTGCTGTATAACTTAAGTTCCATTAATTTTGATCAGTCAAATGTGTCACTAACTTAATCTGGATCCAACCCTGTATTTGCATAAATGGTCAGGAGCGTCAGTGATGAAGCCTTTTCCCAAAATTGATCATGAGGAGAGCTACTTATGTATTGTATTGTACTGTAGTGTATTGTATTACATATTTATATTTTATTTTATATTTTTAACTGTTTGTATGCATGTTAGTATTTTAACTCTTTGTAATTCACCCAGATAATATTGGCTATTGGGTAGAGTAAAAATATAATAAATAAATAAATGTGTACCTTTCCAGCAATGTTTTATTAGCTGAATTAGTTAGTTGAGCCCACAAATCATGGCATGTTGGATGATTACTTTTAGAAATGATGTTTAAACCTCTTTTGCAATTATGTGTATGTATAATTTCCCATTGAAATTAGCTTATCATTGGCAGTGTTGCCATGATTCCCCCACCACCACCCCCAGCTAGCATTTACAGCTTTGGAGTCTTTCCATTTTCCAATTTTATTTTCTATTTATCTACACTTCTTAATACAGTGAGACCGTTATGTGTTTGTTATGAACATATTCTCTACTGGAGGAAGATGCAGTTCACGTGACCCTTATTTTGTGGCAAGCCCATTGCTTTTGAGGTTAAAATTGCCTTCTGACAAACACATGGTGTAGATCTGTGGCCATGATGTATTGAATTTTCCAAATGGGCCTACCATAAGCAGTGTTGTAGTAGAGCCAGGGCTCACAGGCTCTAAGAACTGGAACATTTTTACAAGCAGAGATGTTGGTGCCACCAGGCTTTCCTGTTTTCTCTGAGCTTAGCTGCAATTGACATAGTAGCTGCATTGGAAAATGGATTTTCCCAGCAGCAATATATTGTTATGAGCTATCCCTGTTGCAATGCAAAGTATTTGGAGATGGTTTGGACTTGAATGGGCAGTTGACCCATGAGCTTTACAAAAGACTGGCTCCTGATGGAGAATAAAACTGATGGAACTGTTTTGTTGATATGAATCAACACAGCTGCCTGCATTTTAGGAGTCTCCCTGGTGGGGGAGGAATGACTGTGGGACTGTTATGATGAGCGTCTGTGCTTCAAAATTGACCACAGCACTTTGTCAAATGAATTGGTTCATGTTTGTTCATGAAAAGATATATCCAGTGAAGGTGATGGATGCAAGAAGCTAGATTTTACATATATACCCCAAAATGACATCATTTTGGTTGCCTCTTAAAATTTTAGCTGAATTTAAGAAGTTCTGAACAGGAGCCAAGGAAGCTATTAGTATGTAATGAGAGTGGGGAAAACATACTATGGGGCCAAATCAGAGGGTGGGAAAAGGCTGTTTCCCCATAGGTAATCCACATTTTTATGGGTGCCAGACAGGGTTAATTTTTCATTTTGGCTTTGAAAAATTACCTAAGATCATCTGTCCCCCACCCCATGAAGAACTCGATTATTTTCTATGTTAATCTAAGGTGAGTTTGCGAAGCTGAAATCCCTTCAGGAGACAAGAAGAGGCTAGAATCAGAAACCTATCATATTTTGATCATACCCATACTAGACATTTGTATATTTGTAAATATTGTGCTCTTCCCCTTTCTCTCTCAAGCATCTGCAATGATAGTGGAAATCATAGAATCATAGAATCATAGAATAGCAGAGTTGGAAGGGGCCTACAAGGCCATCGAGTCCAACCCCCTGCTCAATGCAGGAATCCACCCTAAAGCATCCCTGACAGATGGTTGTCCAGCTGCCTCTTGAATGCCTCTAGTGTGGGAGAGCCCACAACCTCCCTAGGTAGCTGATTCCACTGTCGCACTGCTCTAACAGTCAGGAAGTTTTTCCTGATGTCCAGCCGGAATCTGGCTTCCTTTAACTTGAGCCCGTTATTCCGTGTCCTGCACTCTGGGAGAATCGAGAAGAGATCCTGGCCCTCCTCTGTGTGACAACCTTTTAAGTATTTGAAGAGTGCTATCATGTCTCCCCTCAATCTTCTCTTCTCCAGGCTAAACAGGCCCAGTTCTTTCAGTCTCTCTTCATAGGGCTTTGTTTCTAGACCTCTGATCATCCTTGTTGCCCTCTTCTGAACACGCTCCAGCTTGTCTGCGTCCTTCTTGAATTGTGGAGCCCAGAACTGGACGCAATACTCTAGATGAGGCCTAACCAGGGCCGAATAGAGAGGAACCAGTACCTCACGTGATTTGGAAGCTATACTTCTATTAATGCAGCCCAAAATAGCATTTGCCTTTCTTGCAGCCATATCGCACTGTTGGCTCATATTCAGCTTGTGATCTACAACAATTCCAAGATCTTTCTCATTTGTAGTATTGCTGAGCCAAGTGTCCCCCATCTTGTAACTGTGCATTTGGTTTCTATTCCCTAAATGTAGAACTTGGCATTTATCCCTATTAAATTTCATTCTGTTGTTTTCAGGCCAGCACTCCAGCCTATCAAGATCACTTTGAAGTTTGTTTCTGTCTTCCAGGGTATTAGCTATCCCACCCAATTTGGTGTCATCTGCAAATTTGATCAGCGTTCCCTGCACCTCCTCGTCCAAATCATTAATAAAAATGTTGAAGAGCACTGGGCCCAGGACTGAGCCCTGCGGCACCCCACTCGTTGCCTCTCCCCAGTTTGAGAAGGTTCCATTGATAAGTACTCTTTGAGTCCGATTCTGTAGCCAACTGTGGATCCACCTAATAGTTGTTCCATCTAGCCCACTTTTAGCTAGTTTGTTAATCAGAATGTCATGTGGTACTTTGTCAAAAGCTTTGCTGAAGTCAAGATATATGACATCCACAGCATTCCCACAGTCCACAAGGGAGGTTATCCTATCAAAAAATGAGATCAAATTAGTCTGACAGGATTTGTTCCTGACAAATCCATGTTGGCTTCTAGTAATCACTGCATTGATTTCAAGGTGTTTACAGATTGACTTCTTTATAATCTGCTCCAGAATTTTCCCAGGGATGGATGTCAGGCTGACTGGTCTGTAGTTCCCAGGTTCCTCCTTTTTGCCCTTTTTGAAGATAGGGACAACGTTAGCCCTCCTCCAGTCGTCCGGCACCTCACCCGTCTTCCATGATTTTGCAAAGATAATAGACAAAGGTTCTGAGAGTTCTTCCGCTAGCTCCTTCATTACTCTTGGATGCAGTTCATCGGGCCCTGGGGATTTGAACTCATTCAAGGAAATTAGGTGTTCTTTGACCATTTGTTTATCAATCTCAAACTGCAATCCTGCCCCCTCAACTTCTGCTTCACTTTTTCCAGGGGGGTCATAGATCCGCTTTTGGGAGAAGACCGAGGCAAAGTAGGAATTGAGCACTTCAGCCTTTTGTTTGTCGTCTGTTATCAATTTGCCATCCTCATTAAGCAGTTGAACCACCATTTCTTTCCTCTGTCTTTTACTACTCACGTATCTGAAGAAAGCCTTTTTATTGCTTTTAGCATCCCTCGCTAATCTCAGCTCATTCACAGCTTTAGCCTTCCTGACGCCATTTCGGCACTTCTGCGCCACTTGTCTGTACTCTTCTTTTGTAGCCTGGCCTTCCTTCCACTTCCTATATGTATCCCTTTTTGTTTTCAGTTCATCAATAAGCTTTTTGTGGAGCCACATTGGTTTCCTCTGTTTTCTTCTATCTTTTCTCCTTGTTGGAATTGTTTGTAACTGTGCCTTTAAAATTTCATTTTTTAGATACTCCCACCCATCCTGCACTCCTTTTCTTTTTAGGCTCCCTTGCCACGGGACCTTACTTATTATAGTTCTGAGTTTATTAAAATCAGCTTTCCTAAAATCCAGAGTACGTGTATGGCTACGCTCGACTTTTGTCTCCTTCATAATCAAGAATTCAAGTATGACGTGGTCACTTTCCCCCAGAGTTCCCGTAACTGCCACTTTATCCACTAAGTCATCCCTATTGGTCAATAACAAGTCAAGGATTGCTGACCCTCTAGTTCCTTCCACCACTTTCTGTAGGAGAAAGTTATCACCCATACATGTCAGGAATTTCTTGGAAGGGCCGCTTTTGGCAGTAATGGTCTCCCAACAGATATCAGGGTAATTGAAGTCCCCCATCACTACTACATCACACTTCCTTGAAACACTGGCAATTTGTTTCTCAAAAGTTTCGTCCTCGTCTTCTCCTTGATTGGGTGGTCGGTAGTAGACTCCGATTATCATATTCTTTTTATTCCTAGCCCCATTTATTTTAATCCAGACGCTCTCGACGGGGCTCCCAATCTCATCCGCCTGTATTTCTGTGCAGGGATAGGTATTTTTAACATATAGTGCAACTCCACCTCCCTTTCTATTTCTTCTGTTCTTTTTGAACAAGTTATATCCTTCAATTGCTATATTCCAGTCATGGGAGTCATCCCACCAAGTTTCAGTTATACCTATCAAGTCGTATTTGCCTTCATGTAATAAGAGTTCAAGTTCATTCTGTTTGTTTCCCATGCTCTGGGCATTAGTATATAGACATCGAAGACCATGTGTTTTATAGTCTGGCTTTGTTCCTACCTTGTTGCAGACACTATTTTGGGACTCTGTTGGAGCTGTTCTCTGTACTGTGGTGCATTGGCCTTCATCCATTGTTGCCTCAAAATTTACGTCTCCCACCCCCACAAGATTCAGTTTAAAGCCCTCCTGATGAAGTTCTTCATGTATGTAGTTAAAGGCTATAATCCAACATGCAGCTAAGCATGTTTAAACCCATGGATTTCCAATGGGTTTAAGAATATCTGTGTACAATTGGATAGCCATAATTTTTGTTAATAAATATTATGCTTCTCATTCCCCCCCTCCCCTATTTGCATGATAAATTTGATTAGTTCCACCAAGTCAGAATTTGGTTAAATATCTGTAGAGTTTCTCTGCATTTGTGGTCTGTGCTTCAAGGTATTTGTTTTATCCATGTTTATTTTAAAATAAAGACATCATAGCAGCAGAAGGAAAACATTAATTTTATTTTCTTATCCAAGTGTGTTCTTGAAAAATGTGGCTCTTGAAATAGCTAGCCTGTTCATATGGGGGGAAAATGGTGGGGGTGACTTTGAAAATCTGTTTATAATATAATGTTCCTCTGAGTAATAACACTTGCAAGTGTTTGCT